>NC_035108.1:51099692-52349692 GCF_002204515.2 Aedes aegypti
GGATTGGGAATCGTATGCCTTCTGAGAGTTGAGGTTATAATGATGCTAAATAACGTCGTATTTTGAAATTACAGTCAGCCCACAGTTATGGATAGCACACAGGTATGGATCAAAGTTGGATTGAACGGAGAATATATTCTCAAATAGTAATCCAAAAGAACACATTTTGCCAACGTGAACCATAGATCTGTACAGCACCGCAATCAATTAGAATATGCTTACGCATAATGCTTCCTTCCGTAGAATATAAAGTGTCAACCATATTCCTATTAGCGTTGATTCACAACTGTGGGCAATGAAAACCATACCACAGTTATGAATCAAAATTAAGACAATTCCGAAACAAACGCCAAAACGTATGCTTTGATTAATACACCATTTGTTTACCTCATAGAAAAATGCTGTTATAATGTTTTGATCCATAATAAGAGTCGATTTGATCCAGGATCATCCTCTTCCACTGATTCACATCTGTGGGATGGACAACGTTTGAAATTTCTATTAAATCGACACTTTGTCGCAAAAAATCGCGAATTTGAAGGTGTATTGCCGAAAACAACCATATTCTGCAGTGCCAGGGAAGTGATTTTGTTTTGTGAAGCATTACCATGATTTTTAATCATAGTTTGTTCTGAAAAATGTCCCTTAGTTGATCCATAATTGTGGGGTGATTGTGCAAGATGCTACACTCATCGAAAATTTCGTGTAAATTTCAATCCACTTACAAGGGAAGGTCACGATGGTGTTACACGGGGTTTTCAACCAGACTATTTTTGTTAGATTCTACATGGCGAAATATGAAAAACCCCAAAGCCTTTCAGGTGATGGACCAGTGGTGTAGCCAGGAAGGGCTCAGAAAGGGTCGATTTTGTACGAATATAATATTATTGAGTCAATAGAAAATTTGTCAAAAAGATTTTTCTCAGTATTTATAACGATAGAAATGAACAGAATTGACTTTAATGTGTGTTTATAATGTATTTTTTATGCCATTGGCGTAACTAACATGGAATATGGACACCAACACCAATTTGATTTTATTAGAATAGTATACCAACAAGAAATCCATCACGATTGAGCCTATGGCATGAAAAAATACATTTTAAACATACATTAATGTCATTTCTGATTTCTATCATCACAATAAATACTAAAACATAATTTTATCAAATTTCCAATTAGCCTAATAATATAATATACGTACAAAATTGCCCCTTCTAGAGCCCCTCCTGGCTACACCACAGGTCCATCACCCGAAAGGCTTTTGGGTTTTTCATATTTCGACATGTGGAAACTAACAAAAATAGTCTGGTTCAAAACCCCGTGTAACACCATCGTGACCTTCCCTTGTTAGATGCACATAAAAGAAGCATTTGACATAAATTTACATTCGATCTTAAAATTACATGATCACAACAAGCCAAAAAATATGCACGACATGACGTAAAAGTAAGATACAATGGTCTTCTTTCACGACATGCCGTGTATTCGTTTTTGTGTGAAGCGGGCCTAAGAACAGATGCAATGAAAATTGAAAATGAAGATCGAGGCGATGATTTCGTTTACACAACAAAAAATGGAAATATTTACCTTGTAGCGATTATCGACGGAAGTGCTTGAATGAGGAAATATTTGAAAATCACAGTCAAGTTCCAAACACATATTCAATTCAAAGAATTTGGCACTTTATTTTAAATCCGTAGACTTTCCAGGAAAAGAATCACTTGGTGTCTTTCATTATGGGATGCTGTTCCACAATATTAACATCAACCAAATTTGCACTGGCTACACTTGCAGCTGGCTTAAAAAGGCTTAAGATCTAATGTGCACTGTATTCATTTTGATACCCCCGTTTAATATTTTTCCCGTTTATTCAGGAAGCAATTGATAACATTGAAAAAAAAAACAAATTCCAAACTGTCTCCCCCGTTCAGGTTTATATTGTGATGGCTGCTGATGGTGACGATACTGGGAGACAGACTATACACATATTCTGCCATATTAGTTACACAACACTTCCTTGTTTTCTTGCACAAACACTTGTTGTAAAACCATTGTATACGATACACAGTTCTTTTTCAATTTCCAAAAGAACGAAATCAAAGAAAGTTGAGATAAGTTGGAAACGTGAAGAGCGACACCGGCAACACCTGACGTTTGTCTCGGTAAACTGCCTGACGCTATCAACATAGTCAAACAACATGTAAATGTACGTCTTGTTACATCATAACTAAGTTCTGCATCCATTTTGTGTGGTTTGGCTCATGTAAAACTAAAAACTGTACTTATTTTCTTGAAAGGGGCATGAAAATGAATGTTGATTTCGGTGTGCATCAAATAGAACGTAAGTGATATTTATGCTTACGTCCTCGATTATTTGTGTGCAATTAGGAGTCATGTAAAGTCTCATGTAAAATTAGATATTTTTAAGAGTGTAGTTGCTTACAAGTAAACTTACAATTCTGGCATCTAAGACCTGACGCAAAACTCAAAGAAAACGTAAGTTTATGTCATTTCGCTCGCTCTAATATGTCTGGCTCTAATGACACAAAATTACATGATTATTTCCAAGCGTGTATCACATGAAAATTTAAATATACGCAAATTTGGTCCTCAACAGTAAAATCATTTGCATATTCGTATACTAGATGAACCATTTCTATTTTAGCTACCATTTTGAAATCATTCTGCATCCGGGATAACTTAACAACACACAGAAGCTCTTGCTCATGCTGCCACATCGGATTGACATCTAAATTAAGGCCACGCCAAAAATAACCACATCATATCCTGCCATTTCATTAACTACACATCCCTTCATTAGAGGCTCCAACATGCTTCATCACTTTAATGCAAACAGCTAACTTTTATTCTCATCTGCTGTTATTGCCGCGCTCCCAATCCCCGGACTCAACCCTACCCTCTTCATTCCTACACATTGAAACAGTCAGTGTCCCTTGTCCTATCTATCTGTTCGCCATGGCAGAAAAAAGGGCTTCGGGTCGTCGCACGGAGGTCCAGTTTCTCAAAAGGCTGACGAAAACTTAATTACAAACATGGCTTTATGGTGAAGAGCAAAGTAAAATAATAATCTATAATATAATTCAGGACACATACTAGAATATAAAGAGAAAAATGATTTTATGTTATTCGAACTGAAAAGCTGCAAATATACATTTAATTTGTTTTTTTGCTTAAAATCTAAATTAATTTACCATTACCAAAATCCGTGCAATTTTAGGTTTCAGAACAATTTTCCATTGCTCTATTTATTATCTTCTGATGCTTTCAATTTTATGAAAGCAACATTGACTATTTAAGGCTTTTCAAACCGTTTTCGAAAGGACAACTTCTCTATGTCGTACAAATTGCTCCCCACTACTCCCCGTGGAAATATCTTGCTCAAATGAGCTTTCAAGACTTAGGAATCGATTAGAGAGAAATCCTCTTGTCTAAGTCTAGTTAAGAGCCTCAAAATGTATGAAAAACTGTAACTATCTTAGGATTCCGTTCTGTGAAAACCAAAAATTGACTTCTACTTACGCCTAAAATAAGGTCTTTAACTAAAAAGCATGTTCCAACTCGCTTTTTATGGCGAAAACAGTAAAATTTTGAGAGTGCAGAATTTCCACCATGATTTTCAAAATCTGGACCACTGTGGATCGTCGTTCTCCTAGCAGTATTAGAGAATCGGTGACGACAGAGACCTCCTGCCTTGAACAAGGCTTGTCGCATACGTTATTATGGCAACGAGGAGCATCTCACTCAGCGCTCGGGACAACATCATCATCATCATCAGCTTCATCGAGGTCCATGTTCTCGTTCAGGGCGATCCGTTCTCTCGTTCACCCTCGGATCTGGTTCAAACAAACAAAACTAGCTTGGTGGTAAAAAGTGACGACAACCTCGGCTCCACGGAACATAACGGCGGAGTGGGAGGATTCACACTCAACGAGACTGAGACGAGCGACGGACGACGCACTAAGGGATGTTTGGCAAATCTAGCTGGCCAAAAGGGGCCCAGATAGCCGTAGCGATAAACGCGCAGCTATTAAGCAAGAGCCAGGTGAGGGTCATGGGTTCGCATCCCACCGGTCGAGGATTTTTTCGTATAGGAAATTTTCTCGACTTTCCAAAGCACAAAGAATCTTCGTACTTACCACATGTAAAAAATTTAAATATCTCAAATCAATACCCTGACAGCCCTACTTGTTTGTTCTCTTATAGAAACCCTTCTACGATTGATTTGGTCTTAATCGACTCTAGTCACATTTGCAGCCTACTGGTTACTTACGCTGACTTTCGTTCAGTCAGCTTGCTTTCCTTCATTAGTAAACTTTTTGAAAAGGTTATTTTGAACAGAAGGATGGTCCACATCAACGAAAATTTAAATTATGCCTATGAACAGTTCGGATTCCAAAATGTACATTCGATCATTCATCAACTTTTACGTGTAACAAATTTGATACGTTTCAAAAAATCTGAAGGCTTTCCTACTAGTTTTCCTTTTCTAGACATAGGAAAAGCATTCGACAGTGTTTGGTATGAAGTCTTGATTATAAAATTAAAAAGACTTCAATTTTCCAAATATCGAAATGCTTTTGACCAACTAGATTATTGAAATACCCCTTAGTGGCAACGGTTCTCCGTGCATGTATTATTATGAAGCCATGAACCTGGCGAACCACTTCCACACCCGACTGGACGAGATAAGGCACATGTCGCCGTTGTTGTCCCCCTCATCCTTTGGTGCCAGCGGTCAAGTGGAAGTTCGTCTGCCCGGTTTCCACTCGCTGTAACGAAGTGCGGAAGAGCCCGCGTGCCTTGTTGATCATTAGGCTTCATGGCGTCCGCCCTAGTAACGTCAGCAATGGCACACAGACAAGCGCTCAACAACAGAATTCCTAGGCTGAGAGAGGACGGACGGGCGGAATAACTACGGAGGAAAAATAAATTTCATTATTCATGTTTGATTGCAAATATGAAAATCAGAAAAGTTCCTCTTTTACGATTGCCATCTTGCATCTCGTGTGACAGCCAGAGGGCGGTAGGATTGTTGGAAGGAGAGATGATATTTGTAGGGGAAAGTGGTTCGAAATGTGTCACGCACCACCCATTCAACGATTTCAAAGCGGTTTATGATACCATCGACCGCAAAGAGCTATGGAAGATTATGAACGAGAATCATTTTCCCGGGAAACTGACTAAGCTGGTCAAGGCAACGATGGATAGTGTACAGTGTTATGTGACGAAATCGGGTACTTTATCGAACCCGTTGTTTCAAACACGCAAGGGACTTTGACAAGGCGATGGTCTTTCCTGCCTCCTGTTCAATATTACGCTAGAAGGTGTTATGAAACGGGACGGATTCAACATGCGGGGCACGATCTTCAATATATCCAGCCAGTTCATCTGTTTCACTGACGACTTGGACATTGTCGCAAGAACGCTCCAGATGGTTGCTTAACAGTATACCAGGCTGAAACGTGAAGGAGAACGGGTTGGATCGAAGGTAAATACGTCGAAGACGCAATATCTGCTGGCTGGAGAAACCGAACGCGATAGAGCTCGCATTTGAAGACGCGAGAAGATCGACGGAGATGAGTTCGAGGTGGTGGACGAATTTGTCTACCTCGGATCATTGGTAATGTCGGATAACAACTGCATTGGCGGAAGCCGTGCTCTCTACGAACACCACAATACCTTGCGGTCTGATAAATTTCACCTCTGTACTAAGTGTACCATGTACAAAACGCTGATAATACCGGTAGTCCTCTACGGGCATGATACGTGGACAATGCTCGAAGAGGACCTGCAAGCGCTAGAAGTTTTTGAAAGACGTGTGCTTAGGACGATCTTTGGCGGAGTATGTGAGAACGGCGTTTGGGGAAGAAGAATGAATCATGAGCTTGCGCAACTTTACGGGGAATGCAATATCCAGGAGGTCGCCAAAACTGAAAGGGTACAATGAGCGGGGCACGGACAACAACCCCGAAAAATGGTGTTCACCTCAAATCCGGCCGGTACAAGACGAAAAGGAGCGCAACGAGATAGGTGGTTTGATCAAGTGATCTTGGAATGTGGGACGATCAAGCAACTGAATGCTAGCAGCCATGGATCGAGTTAGTTGGCGTAAAATTGTGGCGCAGGTCATGTCTAGAAGAACGTAGCGCCATCAAAAGTAAAATAAAGTAACGCTACGCCCGCACTACTCAATCTAGTCCCCGACGCCTACTCCGATCGCGACCCGGAGCTCTCTGGCCTTCACACCATCTCCAGCGACGTCATAATCTGCGTTATCTCTCTGTTCACCGCATTCCAAGTGCTTTCATGCCGGCACATGTTCTGCACGATGGTCAGGATTTAGAACGCGTCCGGATCATCTCGCATAATATATAATATAATCGAGGGCAAGTGAATATAATATGCTCTAATGTCTTCTCGATATTTCGACAGGCTGGACAACGTGTAGACTCTCCGTGTCCGAATCTGTGCAGATATTTTCGGAAGCGTCCATAGTCCGACAAAAGCTGTGTCAACCTGTGGGCCCATCTTTCTTTCTCCGAATTATTCCACTTCTGCTGACACTTGGCCAGTGCATCCAATCGGATGGTATTCTTCACAATTCTTGGGTCCCTTTGCTGGTAGTATGATATGTCTTCAGCCATAGTGAAGCTGTTGGGGATCATTTCAGCGATGACGCACACTGCCTCCGACGATATAGTACGGTAGGTACTTGTCACCCGCGTAGCCATGAGCCGGAACGTACCTGCCAGCTTCTCTTGATTGCGTTTGATTTTCAATATGGACTGAGTTTTGGTCCTCCAATGTTGGTGTTAGTTGCTTTCGCTGCATATTCGCAGACAGAGTCTACGTGGCTGTTGAAGTTTAGCCTGGCGTCGACAATCATTCCAAGCTGCTTTAAAGAGCGCTTCGATGAGATTGCGTGTCCAACGTTGATCTTAAACTGCTGAGCCGCCTTGTAGTTTCTGACCAGCACCACCTCCGTTTTATGAGGCGCTTACTGCAGCTTGACTCCAGTTATCCACGATTCAATGTTGTCTAGCGATTTCACCGTCAGCATCTCAACCTCATCCGCATTCTCGCCAGTTATCGCAAGAATTACGTCATCAGCGAACCCGATGCTCTCGGCTCCAATCGGCAGTGTCAATGTTAGCATTCCATCCAGCATCATAATTCACCAAGTACGGATTCCTGTCGAACTCCCGCCGTTACTTTGGATGACATCCGTCACTGGTTTGTGCCGTTAACCAGTACCCGGTTCTGGAAGTAGCTTTGCAGAACTTCACAGAGATATTCGGGGACCCGAATTCTGTATGATGCTGCAGCGACAGCCTCCCAACTGGCACTTTTGAACGAGTTCTTAACATCTTGTGTAGTATTGATTGCCTCTTCTGCTTGGACGCTTCCTCTGCGCACGCGATGACCGGCTGAATATCATCCACCGTCCAAGTCCTTTTCCGCAATCCGAGCCGTCTTTTTGACAATCCGTTCTCGCCTTCCGTGTAGATCGCTTGCTGAGAATGACCTTATCCAGATGTTTACCATGTCTCCTGGCGTTTTCCCGGTTTCGGTAGTAACACCAGCTTCCGCCCCTTCCACGTGTCTTGGAAGCAGCCTTCCGCTAGACACTTCTGCAACGCGTTCCTAAATATATCCGAGAACGCCAACATTGCTGCCCTTTCCGCTACGTAAGGGATGTCGTCTGGACCGGAGGCTTTGTTCAGCTTCAACCCATAGGCCAGCGTTATCGGCTCGGTTAGCGCTATCGGCATTTTCTTCATCTACGTCACTATCAACTTCTGTTCGTCGGGGCACATTTCATTTGGTGTTACTGGGCCCTTGATCTTCTCCATCACTACTCGATAGGCGTTGCTCCATAGTTTTGCGTCAGATTATCGGGATAACAACTTGAAGCAGTTCGATTTACTCGTGAAACTGCTTTTGACCCCGGGAGATAACTGCACCGTCCCAGACGGGGACGTGCCTGAACCCCAAGCTGCTGGTACTAGCCAACGGCAGCTTCCGGAGTGGGCACCAAAGGCCTCTTTTGTCTCCCGGGTCCCAGGGCGTTGTTGGATGGGGAAGTTTTCGGTGGGGAGGTCCTAGCGAAAATATTAAAATTTACCTTCAAATACTTGTATTCAATCCAGGAGGGGCGTCAAAAAATCGGGGTGGTGACGGTGTCGTCGTTACGGTTTCGGCCCGCTGGATTACGGGCGCCGCATGGGGACGCGTTACCGAATCAATTGAAGAGCGATCCCTGACGCAGGACCATAGGGAATGGAAGTCGTAGGTGTCCCCGGAGGTACCTGAAGAGCCGTCGATGCCACGGTGTTCCACAGCGGCTGTCGGACGGGGCCAATGATACCGCAGGAGGGTGGCCGACGACACCGGTGGCGTTTGGTGATGCTTGCCTTACTATTCGTCGGATGTTTGCAGCAAGATGGCCGGCGCCAATCCGTGGGCTTCGGTCCCGCTGGCAATGGATCCCGATGGAGTGCTAAGGACGTCCGGAGGGCGGACGTGAGTATCTCGGTAGCGGTGTTCTGAGTTACGAGAGATTTGCTTTGTAGCGCCAACTGGGCGCCCTCTTCGGATGGGTCGTACTCGGTGTACTGGATATTGGGGCACCGGGTATCGCCAACGATGGTAGCCCGCAACTGGCACGTGGTCGGTAATTGGCCAGATTATTGATCGGCCGCAACTACCGTTTCACGCAATCGCTGGTTTCCGACGCACCAGGGTGTTGAGTTGCACGCTCGGGTCACTACCCAGTAATATATCTTCGGTGCGTAGGCCACACTTCTTCTTCCAAGGCACGTTATATAATTTTTGCTTCGAGCTGGCACACTTCTGTAGTCTAGAGCAATCTGTCACTGACTGATCCCGAACTCTCGTTTTCACTTAACTCCCAGCCCCATCATATGATGCTCTCCCGGTGCCTTGTCTTCGGGTCGGGTATTTCCGCCCCCATCGCCACCCACTTCAGTTGGCTGGCTGAATTCACCACCCGCTTTGGACGCACAGGTGCCATTAGATCGACACACTCAATGCCCGCTCATTTGAACTGACCGTTAAGCTACCTTTACATTTCCTTCCCTACATCCCCACTGGCGTGCAAAGTTACCGTTCGGTAACATCCCCCTCTGGTCAGGGTAGCAAAAACTAATTATTTACAATGAGTGGTTTTTGGAATAGTAAGAATATGACCAACAATAATAATGAAACAATAGAAACGGAAACAAAACATTTATAATTAACATGCCATCAACACTAGTTAACCGTTGCAAAATTTGCATCTTTTACGTCCACAACGCAAGTGTCGCGGGACTATAAGGTCAAAACCTTCGACTATCCACTCCGCCTACACTTCTCCGACACTTCTGCACTCTTAATTGTGCCCATTTAACCAAAACACCGACTTTCACTTCTATTTCACACCATCTATCCGTGCTTTACCAATAATGCCGTAATACAAATTCCCCAAACCGGAACCGACTGTCTCGCGGGACAGTTCTGATTCGAACGAGATCACAAACAATACTGCCGAACGGTCGACAACCAACAAAACTGGCTCTCCAGTGGTTAACTTGAACAATAGTAGTCTGATTATGTATAGAGTACGAGGACCTACAAAAGGTTTTATTACTCAGAAGTACATAAGGGTAACAATGAAGATAATGCTATGTAACAATGCAACAATGAACATGGATACGAATTCAAACGTATAACAGTTTCCGACCTGCTGTCGATCAGCTAGCTACGAGGTCGATCAGTTTAAATTCTGACCGTAGTTCTAACTTGGTTTTCGTTCAATTACGAACAACATCATCGCGCGCGAATTTGATTTTTTTTGTGGTTTGGAGGACGTCTCCCCCGTAGTTACCGATTTGACTCATATTTTCTCCTCTCCTTCTGTAATTCCCTTTGGCCGATATATCGTCGTGATTAGCCCCGCGGAAAGCTAAAATCAGAGAATTAGAGGTAACGGGATGGAAGGTACGGATCTAAAATGAACCCGAGAAAGTCATGAACCATTTGAATTGATTTAATTTTAAATTTTCAGCCTTTACATACGGAGACTGGGAACATTTCTTCCCTTTCATCGAACCGATTGTCATCACAAAACGTGAGCTATTGTCCGGATTTTAACAGATTGGCTGGCCATACACCGATATTGCGGCCCTGGCTATCTATCAGCTCGTATGACGACGACCCGTGCCGTGCAATAACCGTGCAAGGTAAATATTGAGCACCGAGTTTCGCATTATAAAACTCGTTAGCATTGGACATCTTTGTATTCTTCTTGAAAACCCTGTCGCCTACAGCGAATGGTTTAGCTGGCTTACGGGTTCGTAAATTGTATGTTTTAGATGAAATGTTATGCGCTTTTTGGAGCTGTTTATGCACCAGTGCATACAGCTGGGGATTTTGTTCCTTTACTCGTGCTGCCCTTTCAATCAGAGTCGCTTCTTCTTCACTCTCAAACCTAGAATGATCGGTACCTTTGAGTACAATTTCTTCTCCTTTTGCTACGCGAAACGGGGTATATCCTGTCGACGAGTGGATCGTAGAGTTAATAACAACCTCGATCTCAGACAGTCGAGAGTCCCATGTTCTCTGATTGCTTCGGGCGTATGATCGGATGGCGGTATTGATTACGCGATTCACGCGTTCAACAGGGTTAGCTTGCGAATGGTATCGCGAAGTAAGCCACTGTTGAACCTCGAATCGATGCATTAGATCGCGAAATTCATGAGAGGTGAATGTCGTCGCATTGTCCGTAAGCACAATTGCTGGCACGGAATTCCGGTAAAACCAGTGGTCTACCAATACTGAGCTCAACGCCTTGGCAGAAATGCTTGGGAAAGCATGAAGTTGAACCCATTTGCTAAAAAGATCCAAGGTAACAAGGATGTATTGCTTACCGCTGGTTGAGCGCGGGAGCGGCCCAATGAAGTCAAGGGCAATTATTTGCCAGGGACGACTGGCCTCCCGCATATCACCCATAAGCGGCGTAGTGGAAGAGTTAGGTGGTTTGATTTGCTTACATTCGGTACATTTCCGGACGTATTCTCGGACATCTCGATACAGATTTGGCCAGAAAAATCTTTGGCGGATTTTTCCAACTGTCTTATCCACTCCAATATGGAGCATATGGTCATGATTCGACTTTATAATGTCCTTGCGTGTCTCCGGACTGGGAAAAATTTTCCAATCAAATCGATGATCAGCGAGATCATCATTGAAAGCGTATTTTAAAAGTTGCCCGTTGTGTATACGAAAATCTGGGTATTCTTCAGGAGATTCCTCGACCTGTTTTCTAAGTGAATTGTACCACTCAGAATCGGATTTCTTGGATATGACCATCACACTTCTCGATAGGGCGTCCGGGACCACATTGTCTCTACCTCGGCGATGGACGATGGTCATATCGTAGTTCTGAAGAGCCAAGCTCCACCGACTGAGACGCGATGACGTTCTCCATTTTGATCTCATTATAAACGTTAGTGCCGAGGAATCCGTTATGAGGACAAAATGACTGCCCTCTAGATATCCTCTAAAATGCTCTATGGAGAGAAGAGCTGCTAGGCCTTCTTTCTCCGTGGCGTGATACGATCGTTCTGGAGTAGTGAGCTTTTTGGAGAAATACTCTACCACTCGCTCTTGCCCATCCACCTTTTGCGTTAGGACGCCAGCAATAGCATAATCACTAGCATCAGTGTGTACCATGAACTCGTGATCAAAATTAGGGCTAGTCAAGATTGGTGAGGTAATCAATTTTTCTTTTATAATCTGGAAAGCTTCCTCGGCTTCAGGAGTCCATTTCAGAGTCTTCGACTTTGTTTTAAGAAGCTCTGAAAGAGCAGCGGTAGTCCGACTATAATCGGCGATGAATCTCCGATAATAGTTGGACATACCTAAAAACCGACGGAGTTTAGTTATGGTCGTTGGCCGTTCGTACTCGACTATAGGCCTTATCTTCTCGGGATTGACCCGCAGTCCTTGGGAAGACAGGATATAGCCGAGAAACGGTATTTCTTCCAGACAAAAGTGGGACTTCTCCAACTTAATTGATAAGTTGGCCTCGCGTAGGCGTCTGGCAACCTCTTCGAGCAACCGTACGTGTTCTTCGAATGTCTCTGTCACTATGACGATATCGTCTAAGTAGACAAAGACATACGGTTCCAGTGCACCCTGACCTAATACCCGGTTCATCAACCTGGCCAACGTAGCCGGGCTGTTGACTAAACCAAATGGTAGGCGGGTGAACTGGAACATCCCCTTTCCCTGCACACTGAACGAACAATATTTGCGTGATTCTCGCGCCAGAGGGATCTGCAGGAACGCCTCTGAAAGGTCGATGGTTGATAAGTAACGCGCTCGTGGAAGGCGACTGAGTATTCGTCCAGGGTGAGGAAGGGGATAAGCGTCACGTACGGTTCGCTCGTTGAGTTTGCGAGCGTCCAGACAGAGACGAATTGCCCCGGATTGTTTGCGTACAGGGACAATGTTAAGGGACCAGTCCGAATTTGATTCCTCTATGATTCCTCGGTCAAGTAACCTTTCTAGCTCAACGAACAAACCTTCTTGGATTTTCGGAGCGATGGGATATGGGTATAATCGTACGGGCTTAGAGTTCTTGAATTCGTCCATGAGTATGATTTTATGCTCACACCAGTGAGTAGTGTCCAATGATTCTCCTGTAGCAACCTTGAAGATCTTCTTGGTCTGTTCCAAGATTTCTCGTTGCTCAGCGGTCAGACATTCTCTGGGTGATTCTAGAGTCGGTATGGACTCTGTAGAAAGAGAGGTAATGGAAGCAATTGCGGGGTAGATTCCGAAGATTCGCCAAAAATCCATGCCACAGATACATTCTTTGGTCAACTCAGGTGCAACTAAGGTCGACAAGACCCTCGTTTTTCCGTTGAATGTATACGGCACCAGGACTTCTCCAATAACTTGCAATTGAGATCCATCCGCTGTTAGTAGTTCGACAGGGTCAGCAGGCTCTCGGATTTGAATTCGTCGGAATTTGTCGAATAAAGACTGGTTTATGAAAGTCAAATTGCTTCCACAATCAAGGAGAGCAGTGACTTGCACATCAAATATTTTAATGTTGACGTGTGGCCGATCGTCTTGAAAATAATTGAGAGTGATTTTATGTATTTGAGATGGAGTCGTTTCACCCACTGTATCATCCGTGCAAGTTTCGTAAAAACGGCCCAGCTCGGACAACCAGTTTAGAAATTCGGCTTCATCTTGCGCTTGCGGAAGTTCCAGCGACTTTAGGACTTCCTTATCTGGTTTTTTAGACAGAACGGGCAGTTTTTGCGGGTAAAGCCTTTGAATGCACAGGCGTGGCAGAACACTCTACATGGAATCGTACAATCTGAAAGATCGTGCTCTTCACCGCAATTGAAACATTGGCCCTCTTCAGGCGGAGAGTAATTTGAAACCATTTTCAAAAGAGCGCTGGGCTGACTTGATCCTGGTTGTGGTTCTTTTGAAGAGGCAGATGTTTTCATTTCCCTTCCATCTGATTTCGGCTCAACCTTTTGGTTTTGGTTGACGGGCTTGGAAAACATACCTTTTGCGCTGTTAGCATTAGGTTTAGAAGCTTTCGGAGGAAAGTTTGTCATTTTTCCCGGTTGAGCAGGCTGACTCCGTGAGTAGAACGTTTTAGAACCGGTAGTCCCGCTGTTTCCTGTGCTAATGGCACAGGTTTCCCTTTTGGATGGTCCAAAAACCTTTGAAAATGCCGAGAAGTCAGTAGCATCCAGCTCTTTGCCGATGTTTATAAGATCCTTCAAGGAACGGATACTTTTCCCCACTAGAGCTTTACGGCAATCATACCGCATGTTCGTTTTGAGAACTTCGACCTTCTCATTCTCTGGCATAGTCTGATTCATGGCCTGAAAGAGTTTCTCAACCTGCAAAAAATATTGCTGGAATGATTCTCCTTTTTGTTGTCGGGTTTGATAAATTTTCGTGCGCAGTACGGAATCCAGATCTGGGTGTCTGAATTCATTCTTGAGTTCATGAACCAGATGCTCCCACCCGAGAAGAGAATTTCGATTTCGACATGAAGTGTACCAGCTAAGCGCTGCACCCTCAAATAAATGAATCGCCGAATCGAACAACTCATCGGCTGAGGCATGTTCAGAAATGGCCAACTGCTGCACATGTGAGAGAAAATCGTTCAGTCCCAACCCTTGATCGTTTCCGGAGTATCTTTTTATTTTCCACTGGGAAACCGGCGTAACTTTACGATGCTGAGCTACAGGGTACGGTACATATTGAATGTTTGGGGCTGTACGAGTTTGCTCGGTTTGATTCGCCGCATTCCCTCCTTCGGACGTAGTGAACGATAAATCGTCAATCCTCCGACGGAAAGAATTATTCATGGCTTCTCCATCCACCAAGGTAGACTCTGGAAAACCAGCACTTCGCTTTTGGGGTTGTTCAGGTCTTGCTGAAGGCCTCGTACCACTCTCGAAGTCGGCCCAATTTACTCGAGGCGCAGCAGGAGCTGCCTGTGGTACTTCAGGAGGTTCAATAAACGGATTCGTACTATTGAGCTTTGGGAATGGGGAAGAGGAGGAGGTTTTACTCATCTCTTCTCTGAGTCCACTGATTTGAGCGGACAAAGCCTTAAATAGACTACCAATATCGGTCATGGCTTGATTGAAACGTTCATCGGTCACGTATTTTACTGACTCCGATTGTTTGGGAATCGTACCTGTCGATTGATTAGTTCTTTGAACGGAGGCCGGAGATTCGGCAGGCCCGCCAATAGCTTCATCCATTAGCCCCGTTTCATTATCAGTATCTTGATCGGATTCTGCGAAAAATACATCTTCCGACCAGAAGTGTTCAGAAAAAAGGTTCAGAACACTTCGAAAAGCTTCTGCCGCTTGAGCTCTGAGCTCACCAATTGAATGATTTTTTATGACCGCGAGTCTATGGCCTAAATGTAATAACCGGGCTTTGAAAACGGTTTTTGCTTGCGAAGAAGTGATTTGATTGAGTTTACGTTCGATTCCTTTGAAAATGTTGTCACACGCCTCAAGATCTATCTCGGGGTCTTGATCATAGTGTATAATGAATTCATGACCTTCTCGTTCATCCTTGAGGATCTGTTTCAATCTTCTACGACGCCTACACCGCGAATCGTCATCCGCAATAAAAACGTTGCGGAGGAAAAGTTCATAATCAAGTTCTCCCGATTCTAGATGATCTACCCTCATTCCGCGATACAGGACGCTAAAGTCTGGGCCAGAAACGGAAACGCGCGGCGACATTGTGACGGTTGACGCAACAGATGGATGAGGGTGTGATAGATAGCAAAAAGTCAAATTTAATAGACGGAACGATATTTTTTTAAGCTCTAGCCGGTGCAAAAGTGTTTGAGAGGTCGATCAACAAGAGTCTAATAGTGAAAGTGACTAATTGGTTTGACTGCTTGTGTTGCTTTACAAAAGACGAATCCTGCGTACAAGCTTCACCAGTGTGCATCGAGAATAACCTATATGTTTCCGCTCCTAAAGCGACCAGAGTGGATTTTAAAGAAATGCTAATTCTTGAAAACTCCCCCAACGCTAGTGAGAAAAAATATTCCTGACAGAATATTTTTTCCTCCTAGGAACCACTGATGGTTTTTTTTATCGTTGGGCGCCAGTGAAACTGCTTTTGACCCCGGGAGATAACTGCACCGTCCCAGACGGGGACGTACCTGAACCCCAAGCTGCTGGTACTAGCCAACGGCAGCTTCCGGAGTGGGCACCAAAGGCCTCTTTTGTCTCCCGGGTCCCAGGGCGTTGTTGGATGGGGAAGTTTTCGGTGGGGAGGTCCTAGCGAAAATATTAAAATTTACCTTCAAATACTTGTATTCAATCCAGGAGGGGCGTCAAAAAATCGGGGTGGTGACGGTGTCGTCGTTACGGTTTCGGCCCGCTGGATTACGGGCGCCGCATGGGGACGCGTCACCGAATCAATTGAAGAGCGATCCCTGACGCAGGACCATAGGGAATGGAAGTCGTAGGTGTCCCCGGAGGTACCTGAAGAGCCGTCGATGCCACGGTGTTCCACAGCGGCTGTCGGACGGGGCCAATGATACCGCAGGAGGGTGGCCGACGACACCGGTGGCGTTTGGTGATGCTTGCCTTACTATTCGTCGGATGTTTGCAGCAAGATGGCCGGCGCCAATCCGTGGGCTTCGGTCCCGCTGGCAATGGATCCCGATGGAGTGCTAAGGACGTCCGGAGGGCGGACGTGAGTATCTCGGTAGCGGTGTTCTGAGTTACGAGAGATTTGCTTTGTAGCGCCAACTGGGCGCCCTCTTCGGATGGGTCGTACTCGGTGTACTGGATATTGGGGCACCGGGTATCGCCAACGATGGTAGCCCGCAACTGGCACGTGGTCGGTAATTGGCCAGATTATTGATCGGCCGCAACTACCGTTTCACGCAATCGCTGGTTTCCGACGCACCAGGGTGTTGAGTTGCACGCTCGGGTCACTACCCAGTAATATATCTTCGGTGCGTAGGCCACACTTCTTCTTCCAAGGCACGTTATATAATTTTTGCTTCGAGCTGGCACACTTCTGTAGTCTAGAGCAATCTGTCACTGACTGATCCCGAACTCTCGTTTTCACTTAACTCCCAGCCCCATCATATGATGCTCTCCCGGTGCCTTGTCTTCGGGTCGGGTATTTCCGCCCCCATCGCCACCCACTTCAGTTGGCTGGCTGAATTCACCACCCGCTTTGGACGCACAGGTGCCATTAGATCGACACACTCAATGCCCGCTCATTTGAACTGACCGTTAAGCTACCTTTACATTTCCTTCCCTACATCCCCACTGGCGTGCAAAGTTACCGTTCGGTAACACTCGTCACCAGAGGCGCGTCTACGTATGAAACCATGGGTAGGAAAAACGGGCAAAAGTTTTGTGCAGAGTGTCCCTTCTGCCTTGAGCCGTTTTGTGACCACGTCGTCCACCAAAGTCGCCGACGATCCTTCGTCTAGGAATGCAACAGTATCGTACTGACGCTTGCCGACGTAGAGCGTCACCGGCATCATCCGGAAAATCGCCGTGTAGTCCGATTTCGCTTTCTGCAGCTGCACTGATTCTTCTACCCGGCGCAGCAGAGGCTGGTGAGCTGCCTGACAATTCCGCATCACACAGCGGATTTTTGAAGCATACCGACTTCCATTGTGCTTGTTTAGGCAGACTCCACAGAGTTTCTACCTCTCGACTTCTCGTAGCCGCTTTACGATGTTCAATTGCCTGAATTCCTCGTAGTTCTGAATCAGATGATCGGCACGCTTGCAAATCCAGCAAGGCTGGCTAGTAGGTTCGCTTCGCTTCGGTTCGAATTCCTTCTCCTTCCCAGGCCGCACCCGGTCGTTCATCGACAATGTGGTGCATTTCGCCACTTCGGAGACGACGGAGACTACGTCGGTCGTGGAATTTGTGAACATCCTCAGCGGACTGTCCACTCTGCCCTGCTAGTGCCGTCGTCATGTGAATCAACATGCTTTAATGGCTGTTTGGGCACGTCAGGAGTTAATCATCAATATTAACCTCCTTTTCCCGAGCAGCCTAGATAGCCGCGTAGTGTCGGTAGCGGTTGTTTCAACTGGCTAAGAATTAACACTACGGACTGCCTGTTCCGGTGGTAAAAGTCCACCTCACAGGTGACCCCTAATTTATGGTGTGATGCGTACCGTGCCTAAGAATGAATGGTTAGGGGGGTCTAAATAAAACCTAACCGCAAACGGAGCCTGTGGGGTACCAGGGCGCCCTCCACAGTATTGAGTCCTTCCTGTGCTACCCGGAGCAATGGTGCAGGTGACCTTATGTTTCTCCGAGATAATCGGCTGCCCTTCTTCAGTCTCTATCTTGAGGCTTAATAAGGGTGGGATTATGAATATGTTGACATTTAATTTAAATTATCACCTATATGGATTCGCATTATGCGTTTTACACAGTGTATTCTGTGCTCTTTCGCCTTTGGTGACTTTAAATAGATACCGATCTGGTTTTTTCGTTGCTGGTCTTTTTCGTGCTGAGATTGCAAAAAGCTTAATCCTGCCTAGTTTGGGTAGTGGCTACGGTTAGGTTAGCTCAGATCAATCTTCAGCATAAAAGAACAGCAACGATCAATCTTTGCAGACTCATGCAAAATGGTGCAGTCCAAGTGGCGCTAGTTCAAGAACCCTACTTTCGTAGAGGAATCTTCTATCTAGGTAACCTTGTGGACCCAGTTTTTGTTACTTTCAGCAAACTTGAAATGGCAAACTCGCGCTCCATGCCCCGCGCATGCGTGCTCGTAAATAAAGCAATCGTTGCTACACTCATTTCTGAGTTGACGACCAGAGATGTATGTGCTGTCACAATTGATGTTTCTGTTGGTGACCTCAACAGGAAATACGTCTACTGTTCGGTATATTTACCACATGATGAATCATCCCCAACGGATGACTTCAAACGAGTTGTCGTACACTGCGTAACAAAAGGCCTTCCGCTGATTGTGGCCAGTGATGCCAATGCTCATCACATCATCTGGGGCAGCTCAGATATCAATTTGAGAGGCTCCAGTCTGATGGAATACTTAAGTAGTACAGACCTTGGATTACTTAACATAGGCTTATCGCCCAACCTTCATGGTTTCTAATAGAGAAGAAGTGTTAGACATAACGCTCAGCTCGAATAGAATCAGTCACGAGTTGACGAATTGGCATGTATCAGATGAGGAATCATTATCTGATCATCGCTACATCTTCTTTGAACATTCGAATGTAACTGCGCAGACTTTGCGTTTTAGGAATCCCCGGTCAACAAACTGGGAACTCTACATTGAATTGGTTGCGACCAAATTTCATGTATTTTCTCCGTCCATTGAAAATCCAAGTGATCTAGATGATGCCGTTGATACTACAACATCCTACATTATGGAAGCTTTTGAAGAAGCATGTCCTCTGCGGTCTGTAAAGACTACAAGAGGGACCCCATGGTGGAATTCCGATCTGACTAGACTCAGGAAACAATGTAGAAGGAGTTGGAACAGACGCCGTTCAGCTGGATCAGAGTCGTTCAAGTCAGCTCGCAAGGCTTACAAGAAGGGTCTTCGTTCTGCTGAACGATCCGGCCGGAAAAACCTTTGTACAAATGTTTCCAGTTTGAGTGAAGTCAGTCGGTTGAACAAAATTCTTGCAAAATCTAAGGATTTCCAAGTGAACGAAATTCGCTTACCTAATGGTGACTTTACTTCTTCCGATGAAGAAGTTTTAGAATGTTTATTCAATACACACTTCCCCGGATGTGTGGACATAGCATCTACGGATGAACCAAATGTCTTTTCATGTAGTTACGAGTCTCTGGCCTCGGCTCGCAGTATCGTAACTACTGAATCGATTCAATGGGCACTTAATAGTTTTACTCCTTTCAAATCTCCAGGAGCGGATGGGATGTATCCTGTTCTGCTCCAAAAGGGATTTGAGTCTATCAAACATGTTTTGAAAAAGCTACTTGTAAGCAGTTTTGCTACCGGGTACATTCCCAAATCCTGGCGTGATATTACTGTAAAGTTTATCCCAAAAGGAGGACGTGCGTCGTATGAGGAAGCGAAGAGTTTTAGACCAATCAGTCATACCTCTTTTCTTCTGAAATGTCTGGAACGCATTATCGATCATCACATCCGTGATGTTTATTTGGCAAACATGCCTCTTCATGTGAATCAACATGCTTATCAATCTGGAAAGTCCACTGTGACTCTTTTACACAAAGTTGTATACGATATCGAGAAAGCATTTGCTCAGAAGCAATCGTGCTTGGGTGTTTTCTTGGATATTGAGGGTGCCTTTGATAACGTGTCTTTCGATGCCATATTGGAAGCCGCACGAAACCATGGGCTACCTACAATGATTACCAATTGGATTCATCAAATGCTCAAAAACCGACATCTCTTCTCGACATTGCGTCAAGCAGCGATTCGGAAATTGAGTGTTTGCGGATGCCCCCAAGGGGGAGTCTTGTCACCACTTTTGTGGAATCTCGTAGCAGATACGCTATTGAGGCAACTCAATAATTGCGGTTTTCCAACTTATGGATTTGCCGACGACTATCTAGCTCTGATAGTTGATATGTGCATAAGCACCCTATTCGACCTGATGCAAAGTTCTCTTCAGGTAGTCGAGAGTTGGTGTCGCCAATATGGCCTTTCGGTTAACCCGAATAAAACATCTATTGTTCTTTTTACGGAAAGACGAAACCGCGATGGAATTCGACCTTTACGTCTTTTTGGCACTGAGATTAATGTGACTGATCAAGTAAAGTATGTCGGAGTCATTGTAGATTCCAAACTTTTATGGACAGCTCACATTGATTTCAGTGTCAAAAAAGCTTGTATGGCCTTCGGTCAATGCCGGCGAACCTTTGGTAAAACTTGGGGCCTCAAACCCAAATATATCAAATGGATTTACACAACAGTTGTTCGACCAATATTGGCATATGGATGTCTTGTGTCGTGGCAAAAGAGAACAATCCAATCAAAATTGGGCCATCTCCAAAGGATGTGCTTGATGGCGATGTCTGGTGCGTTCTCTACAACTCCCACAGCAGCGCTCGAGGCCCTTTTCGACGTTGCGCCACTACACATATATCTTAAACAAGAAGCACTTTCTTGCTCTTACCGTTTATGGGTACTGGATCTACTGGAGAAAAATCCAGTGAATCGTAGATCTACACACACTTCGTTGTTTCCACTTTTGGTGAATTGGGACAAAATTGTCTTTGCTCCAAGTGATCTCACAATTGCTTGTAACTTTCCTTACAGGACATTTACCACACAATTCCCTTCACGGGAAGAGTGGACGTCTGGCTATTTGGAAAGAAGTATATCAAACAATATAGTATGTTACACTGATGGCTCCCTTCTTGAAGGTAGAGCTGGTGCAGGAGTATATTCTCGTGAGCTAAGGCTGAATCAGTTTTACTCACTTGGTAGAAACTGCACCGTTTTTCAGGCGGAAATATTTGCTCTTATGTGTGGAGTGCAATCAGCACTTCAACAGCGCGTAATGGGTAAAGTCATATACTTCTGTTCAGATAGTCAGGCTGCTATAAAAGCTCTCGCTTCGGCCAACTCAAGGTCGAAGCTTGTTATCGCATGTCGAACTCAAATTGAGGAACTGAATTCAGTCAACTCTGTAAACCTTGTATGGGTACCTGGCCATTCTTCCATCGCTGGAAATGAATTGGCTGATGAGCTTGCTCGCGATGGAGCATCGCATGACTTCATTGGCCCTGAGCCGGCTATTCCAATTTCGAAGTGCTGAGTGAAGCTTCAGATAAACTCTTGGGCGGCAACTCAGCACAAGCAATATTGGAATAGTTTGGAGTCGTGTCGTCAAACAAAATTGTATGTTACTGAGCCATCTCCAAAGGTGGCGAAGTATTTAACAAATCTGTCAAAGCAGAATTGCAGTCTCTTGGTCAGAGCGTTGAAAGGCCACTGCCGACTCAACTATCACATGGCAAATATTCAGCGTGCTGACTCATTTGTGTGTGATAGTTGTGACTCCGATTATGGAACTTCGTATCACCTGATATGTAACTGTCCAGTTTTTGTGCAAATGCGATTCCAATTACTTGGTAAACGCTTATTAAGTGAAACTGAATACAGAAGCCTGAATCTTCAGGACATCCTGTTATTCTTAACCCGCTGTGGTAATGAGCTATAGGCTCTCTTTACGCTCATGCGTTTTGCAGTGCCCTTTTTAGGGCGCTGTTCGAACCCATTGTGGTATGGAGCTACATGCTCTCATTTCGCTTATGCGATCTTCCCTCTTCAAGGGACCCCACTCCTATTTCCTCCCATCTTTCCCTTCCCTTTCCTCTCCCATCGGGTAGATGATGAAATAGGCTCAAATATGGCGATGGCACAAATCTCCCAACTGGTGGGGAACGTGCCTTTGGAGCCGGCCTTCTGATACCTGATACCAGATGATCGGCACGCTTGCAAATCCAGCAAGGCTGGCTAGTAGGTTCGCTTCGCTTCGGTTCGAATTCCTTCTCCTTCCCAGGCCGCACCCGGTCGTTCATCGACAATGTGGTGCATTTCGCCACTTCGGAGACGACGGAGACTACGTGGAATTTGTGAACATCCTCAGCGGACTGTCCACTCTGCCCTGCTAGTGCCGTCGTCTAACTCCTGCACCAGCATCGGGTTATTTAGGTGGTCGTTGAGTCCTGTGGCTTCCAAATGATCGCACAGTTGCTTCACCGTGATACCAAAATTTATGAACGTCTGAAAGCCGATCAGCTCTCGGCGCTGAAGCGCTCATAACCTTCGTCAGCAGCGTCTTTAGCAGCTTCTTGGGCTTCCCGAACAGGCAACGAAGGTCCCGAATAACATCCGGAACTGAATCAGACAGAATTAATCGGCAGTCATGTAGCCGCTTCAGATTCTCCTAATTCGTTAATACATACGCCGTTGTGATGTGTTCGAAGCTGCTGATGAATAGCGGCCAAACTTCCGCTTCTCCGCGAATTTTTGGAAACTGCTGCGACACCGCTTTCCGAGCGGCCAGCTACTCTCTCGTGATTCGGGCGACGGCTCGCTCCGACCTTTCACCAACTTCGCTACTTCTCGAGCTTCGACCAACGCTTCGTCCCGGCTTTGTGGCAATGACGGCTGGTTTTCACTCGATCCTCCGACGAATCGCTGCTTTCGTCTTGATTCCATCTCGGTGTCGACCATTTCCCGCACATTCTTCATCAGCTTCGGCTTCTCAACTTTCTTCAATTTTCGATCGAAGGATCCCCCTTTGGATACGCTCCACGAAAATCGACAACCGACGGCATTTTGGGAACTTCCTCCTGCTCGTCCAACCACTCGTACACTTTCTGCTTCGAATTGCCTGCCGAAGCTTCTCCAACACCGCCATCTTGGTCCTTCAACGTGTTGACCCTACTAACGCTACTTGAGAAAATCCCTCTCCGCAGCCAGTTGAGCATCTAACATCACTTGTTCGTGCTGCAACTGCTTATCCTCCATCTTGCGTTGAACCTGGAGTTCCAGCTCACACATCTCCCGTTCTTGTTACAGCAGCCCTTCCTTCCACGCCTTCTACCGAGCGAGTAACTTCTTCCGCGCTGTCATCTGCTTCGCAACGGCCTTCTTCTTGGCTAGTTGCTCCTATTCCAACCGCTTCTCAATTGAATCAACGTCGGAACCAACTCCCTGATCGGACCCTCCATCGCTTTTTTTGACGGACTTCTTACTCCTATTGATGTTTATGAAGAATTACGAAAGTATGAAGTTGTCACCACAGACAAACAGACGTCACACTCTCACCGATGTCCATCGACCACCTTTTTAACGGCTGATTCAAATAAATGGTAGGTGGCCAATCCACCACCCGCAGCGCTCGCATAGTTTTTGTTCGCGTTTGACGTTTACACACTACCGCCATCTGTTGGTCCATCGGCCAAACACACCGATTTTAGCATTGGGCGTACATGTCATCGTGACTATGATTTTGATCAGGATTTGTTCTAAGTATTACGTCTGTTTGTCTGTGTTGTCACGATATCGTACATTAGGCCATCCCAAGCCCTTATTCATACTGTCGCATTTTACCCAACATCCTCCTACCTACAACTTCAAAGTCTGTAACGACACAGACAAAAAACAACTACATATAGAACGTCCGAATCCGAAGTTGTAAATATCGGCCAAAAGGAAAACTTTTGCCGACCGCATCGGCTTCTCGTGTGTTCGTTCGGTGTCCCCACAGTTGAGTTGGGCAGTCGAGTGAATGTGACACTTTGTGGGTGACAAGTGATATTCCACCTCGGCCACAATGTACTCTGCTTAGCTTGCAGTAAGAGCTGTCACTACTGTAAGTCGCTTGTTCGCTCGTTTTTCCTACTTTGAATGTTCATTTGGGTGGCCCATGTTTATATGAGAGAAATCAAACCATAAAAATCTTGAGTTACACCCCTCAGAAGCCACTATAAGAATTTGAGCGGTTTCCTTAAAATCTAAGCTAACTTTATTATTATTACTAAACTGAAAGAACTGGTTTGTTGCAGTCTCGTCTGTATTGATTGGAGAATCTTCATCGACTACAACGTTATCTATGGTCGTAAATGTATTTGGAACATTTTTCCTATATATTTGGTAATTTTTTTCTCATTCAGACTTCAAGCTAGTGTAGCCCTTTTTAGAGTTGACGCTTATTTCGCTCAAATTTGCATAGTAACTTCTGGGGACCCATAAAAACAAATTTAGGGATTATGTCTTAAGATTTTTGAATATTCATCATTATAGGCCAACCTAATGGCCAACCATGACGGCGGTGGCGGCGACGCAAGTGGCGACAGGACGAAAAGTTCCCGGTTGTAGTGCTGATAAAAGCGATATACACGGAACAGAAAGTTTCCGCTCAATGAGAATCGTTACCGCAGCAGCCAGAGATCCCATTCCCATTTTGTACTCGTTTCGGGGTGTGAACGGAAGAAATTGTACAATGAGAGTGGACATGAATGCTGCAGATGTGGAAACTACACCGGATGAGCAAGTTGGAGGACATTTAATTTTGTTTTTTCAACTGCATCGGGGGAAGTTTTATGTGAACACAGGTAATGAAGTCCGGGGAAGGTGACATGTGCAGTCAATGGAAGTCTACTCAGAACTATAGCCGTATCTACGAAAAGATATTCTGATCTTTCATCTTTCATTTCTGACGAACAAAACATATTTTTCCTTACACAATCAACCAAACTCTTTAAATATATCAATAAATATCGGTTTTCAACAGTTTCTACTTCTTGATCATTTCGGTATTGTGAGTTCACCACCACGTTATTATGAGATAAACACCACCTTGGGATACAAAATCATATCCCTCAGTATAGTTTTGCTGAATGTCTGTGCTTGATGAATATGCTTTTTTGGTCTGCGATAGATTGATGCGACAGCTTTAACTCTCTAGGTCCTAGGATCATCAATTGGATGCCGTGGCCGATCCGACGATTCCGGTTGGAGGTAGGTAGGTTCCCTTTTGTCGTGACTCCTGACGACTGAAGCCGGTGATTTGTTACGGACTACGCATACTAGTTCGTATGCTATTCGAGCAAATGACGAGTTTGGTTCTACGAATTATATCTAAGCTATCTCGCAACCTACTCGGCCTCCGACGTCCACCTAAGGGAGTGTCCACATGATCATTTATTTCGGATTTCCGAACTCTCCCTCCACGTGGTTATTTGTCCTCATAGATGACCACGTAGTTTTGAGAAAATATCTGACGAAGAAGGTGCTTCCCATGCCGTTGTTTCGACATTAGTCACTTCAGTGTCGAAGTAAGTCCTGCAATTCTGAGTTAAGGATGACTATAGGTTTGCGGGCGCCCCTACGATTAACTACCAGTACTACATTACGATCGGTCCAATCCCCGGCTGTGGATCTAGCGTGATACTCCGGTCACGCCCAATGGTCTACTTTATATTCTCTCTCCAACAGAATGTCATCTTTACCACGCGTAATCGGTTTTTTAAGCTCAAATGAAGTGTGGTCCATAAGGCCCCGTATGACCATTAGAGTGATGCAAATTGTTAAATTTTAGCTCCCCTATGCATAAACGATTTTTTTTATGGAAAATAGCATCCTCACAAAGTTTGAAGTGATTCGGAAGAAATTTGACTGTGCACAGGCCATTGAAGTTTATATGGAGATTACTATGGAATATGCTAATTTTTAGTGTTCAGCCCTCTATCTCTTCGTCATAAAGTTTTATGGAAAAATGAACAAATTCTTCTATTGTGAAATCGTCCCAGCTACAACTTTGCCGAAGACCACTTTTTAATTGAACGCCAGGATAAATTGTTATTCATCATTATAAAGTTGGTCTGCATGTAGCATGCTTCACCAACTGTTCGGCAGGCAACAGTGGTGCTCCTGGCGGGAAGAATAGATCAAAATAATCTAGGCTACTATGTTCTACAGCAAAAGAGCAGTGTTAGCCCTCCCTAGAAAAGTTCAAGCCCCCTAGAAAATTTACACTCATGTTAAGTTTTCACTTTGCTTAAGGGATTTTTTTTATCGAATGGCTCAAGCCCCCTCTAGATTTGATTTCAAGTTACGCTAATGATTTTCAGTACTTGTTATAAACTTTCATTCGGTTGGTTAGCTATAAAGGATAGAACAAAAGTAAAAAAGCATAAAATCATCCCGAGCAAAGCTTGATATCATATTGAAAACTAATTATGATGTTGTGATATCGTAGATTTTGATAACTCATTTAAAAACTGATTGATTTTGATAACTCATTTCGTCGTCATTTTGGTCGTTTTAACGGTTAAAATATCAAAACTAAAAGCAGAAAAATGTTCCCATGAAATCAAATTGAGAACTATTTTTGCTGTCAGTGAAAGCAAATTGAAAACTGTTTCTGCTATCATGAACAGCAAATTGAAAACTCACTGAGATATACATGTTTTCTTTTGATAAAGAAACGAGTCTGCGTCAAGGCAATTGCTTTATTTTTATTTTCTCATATTGTTTATAGAGTAAGGTGGGGCAAAAGTTCGACCTTAGTGGTATAATCAAAGTTTCCAGGAAAACAACAGCAGTTAAAACAAAAGAAATACCATACAGTCAACCTTTAACATATTGGCTATGATTCTGCTGCACAAACTTGTGTTAAAATATTTACCCTTTTTAGTTATAACAGTTTCAAAATTGATTGTCTTAATCGATCTTTTACCCCACCGGTGGGGCAAGAGTTCGAAACTAGTGTGGGGCAAAAGTTCGCTGGCTAAAACACAAAATATCGATCCTTTAATGACAGACATACTTTACACCAGCCGTAAACTTAAGTTTGCCGAGAAATACACACTAAATTTTCATCAAAATATTACCCAAAACCGGGTTAATTGTAATATACTCAAAAATAGCAGTTTTTCGCAAAACTTAGTGAAAATGTAAAATTTTGGTGACAGTTTTCACACGATCAGACAAATTTAATAAAATTTGAAGATAATATGTGGATTTTAGACAATTTGCAAATTTTTCGTGATTTTATACTTGGGTCGAACTTTTGCCCCACTATGGGCCCAAAATTGTTTTCAAGCATTTATGCAAAAACTAATACACCTCAAAACAACCTTATGATAGGCCTAGAAACGCCCTTACATAAAATATTGAAAAAGATTTTATCTTCAATTGGTTCCATGCAACGAAAGTTTGACCAAAAATTACAATATTCACGTCGAAAAACAACAAATAGCCATAACTTTTCCAAATTGCAATCGATTTTTATGATATTTTGAGCGAAAATCTCTTACTTGAACAGCATTTGAACCACCATGACATTTATAAGATTTGTTTAGAATTGAGCTAGAAATCTTAAAAAGAAACTTTTACCCCACTCGAACTTTTGCCCCACTTTACTTTACGTGTAGCACGAATACATTCATAATTTATTAACAATATGACTTTAACAAAAATTTAAAATGATTGCAGAACGAAAACAAACTACCGTTTTGTCTCAAATTCCGAACAGACTCATATTCTGAACACTCGGTTTTTGTATGACGATTAGGTTGAAATGTTTCGCTGAAATATGTCACCAAATAATAAGGAAATGGCAGTCAATTGCAATTCAATTTGAAAGTTTCTAATATATTTTTTACCGCGGGAGTAGTGATGATTCTCTAGTTTGAGATCAGTAGAACAAGCTCAGCTAAATTTATTTGCGAAATTATTCATTTGAATATGATTTATTCGTGTTGTTCGGAATTTGAATCAAGGTGTTCGGAATATAAGACAGAATAGGCACAGTGTTCGGCATTTGAATCAAAATGTTGTTCCATACTTTTACGTTAAATCAATACTAAAACTAATTAAACCAACATTATTATTGGTACACCCAACAGCTAACAGTTAGGCTTTGCGAAGAAATTAAAATTTACACAAATATCATCCAATTCATGCCAACCATATGCATTTGAAGTCACTGTTGGCCTTAAGTGTTCGGAATATGAGTCAAAACGGTATGATATCGAACTTGATGCTGAAAACAAGATATGTTTTCGATTTGCTTTCTTTTTTATGTTGGACTTTGCTCGGGATGTCATTACAATGATAATTCACATCACAACTGCAAGCATTTCATCAGAAATTTGCCCTTCTTTCCCAAATTGGCTCTTCTTTCGAGTTATCGTTGGAAAACCAGTCATCATTTTTTTTTTTTCATATGAAATAGCTAATTATTTTGAAAGCAGGGTATCATTAAGGTGAAACAGTTTCGAATCAACTTCTAAGATTGCACTAAAACATCAAAGGCACAAATCTCGCGAAGAAAGCATTTAACAACAGTGTCCTTTTTTATTGGCTTTGTGCGCTAGCAGAAAGCTTAAAATAAGAAGATCAGAAACGTTTGCCAACTATTTCTCCAGTTAAGTGCCTTTGCAAACGTGAGTAGGGGCACAAGTCGGCCATTGTGCCGGCCATCTTTGGATTCCGAGATGTTTCACCTTAACCCTCTAATACCTAAATTTTTATTTTCGATTTAAGTATTATTTTTCGTTATCTAAAATCGTTCTAAACACGTTTTGGGCATTTATTTATTTTTATTCGTAAATTTTTAAATTTTGGTTTTTGATTTTTATAATTTTTATTTTTGAACATCCCTAGCTTTTTTTATTTTTTCTTGAAGCCTTTTCTAGTTGTTGATTTTTGGCAATAATAAAAATTTAAATTGTTACAGTATTTTTAAAAATATTAAATTTTTAATTTTTTTTCGGAGCTTATTTTATTTTCCGTGTAACTAACGGAAAAATAGGTTTGAAATGATTTCAATACCACCAGGCTCTTCGTTTGTGATAGGTTAATCGTATAAAAATATAAAAGGTACGATTTTTTATATTACACGTTAAATGAAGCCCAGGCATTTGTAGGTTATATAAGAATGCAATTTTTCAAACAATTTCTAAAAATACAAAAAAGTTTCAAAAGTCATAAAAAAACTTTTTTTATATGCGTGTTATGAGTCAAGGTATAAGCCAAAAATAAAATCATTTTGATTTCCGAGCTACAGTAAAATACACAAAATTCCAAAGTGTACCCCGTCTAAAGGCGGGGTTGGGTATTAGAGGGTTAAAGCTTTCATTGAAGTTATTCCTGCTATCATTTTAATCAGAAGTTCTCCCTTTTTCTATCTTTTTGTGTTAAAACATGAACATGTGTCATCTCTTATGAAACTGTTTTTATGCCATCATAGTATGTCTATTGTCTTGAGTCAAATACTGCAGTGGTTATTTTTGTGGTTATCTTAACGAAATTCAGCTGAATGATCCTACAAACAATCGAAAGATTTTACTGTAGTGGCCACCGTGTTTTTGACGTATTACCGTTTCTACGAGATAGTCTCCGTTTGGCATGAAGTCGTTTGGCATAAGACCGTTTTGGCATAAGGTCATTTGGCATAAATTATTTTCACATAATGAGTGATTTGAAATGGGAATATTCAAACAACACAATGCATAATCAGCGGCTTTTTATGCACCTTTGAGAATTGACGCACGGATTGTTTTCCTTGAATATCGGCATTTTGCGAAACTTTTAACCGAGTTTGACACGACTAGAGTGTCCATCCTGTGACATTAACGTCCCCACTGGGACAGAGCCTGCTTCTCAGCTTAGCAAAGATGGAAATCTAGTGATCATGACAAAATCCATGATGCCTCGCTTTGTTCTTTATCCTGCGATCATAGCAACAACGATTAACTCTTTGTCGTCAAGTTATCACAACAAATTACGCTCCGCGAACAATGCATCGTGTTGCACGTGTGCTAGCGATTTACTGTTCGCGAAAAAAAGCTGAGCTTAGTGCTCTTATGAGCACTTCCACAGTTATTAACTGACAGCTTTCTATGACAAAGTTGCATTTTTCGCATTCGTATATCGAGTGACAGGTACGATTATACTCTATGCCCAGGGAAGTCAAAAAATTTCCATTACAAAAAGATCCTGGACCGACCGGGAATTGAACCCAGACACCTTCAGCATGGCTTTGCAGCCGCGGACTCTAATCACTCGGTTAAGGAAGGCCCCGGGATTTGAGAAAATTCAGGATTTCCCGTATCCCGGGATTTTATATTGGAAATCCCGAAAATCCCGGGATTCCCGGGATGAATAAAAAAATTATTGAAAACCAATGCATTTTAGTACTAAACAATACCTTTTTTTTGCTAAAATCAATCTTTATTCAATAATGGGAACAATAAACAGGTAATGGAATATTTGATTGTGGTCAATAACGTCCACAGTTATCAATAAAAGTAATACTGAAGCTATCTGGAATTTACAGCATAATATATAAAGAATTAATATTTGGATAAGAAAGTTATTGGGATTTTTTTTTAATTCCGTACGGGTTTGATCCGAAAGGTCTCAGATTTTCATGAAACTTTTTCCACAGGCAGGGCTCATCAACATATGCATAAAAAAAAAATTGAGAAAAATTCAGGGTCGCCTATTTTCCCGGAAAACTCAGTTGGAATTTTTCCCCTGACACTACTTACTTTAAAAAATCATAACTCAAGAACGAAGCATCATAGAAACAAAGTTTTTTTTATGAAAATGAAAGCAAATTTTCTCAGGAATAAAAAAAATATTAACTGGAAACATTTTTCCACAAAATTTTCCACCGTTAAGAAAATTCGTAAAGAAAAGCCGGAAAAACTATGTTCCAATTAGTGAAAACCTTCAAAAATATAGTTTTGAGAAGGTAATTTCATAAGCTTTAATCGCTGAAATTTTTGAAATGTATTTTTTTTTTCGTTTTTGAGTTATGGCCAATTTTGTGGAAGATGACCATGTAAGCCTTTTCTTTGAAAACCCATATTTCAATCGAAGCATCGGAAAAACAAAGTTTTTTATCAAAGCAATTGCAAATTTTCTAAAACATTTGAAAAAAATTTAATGGGATTGGTTTTAATGAAGTATAAGTCGGAATGGATGATATTTTTCATAAAAAATTACACCGCTAAGAAAAACTGAAAAAAAAACTGTTTCTGTCTCAATTTTTCATTACACTGAAAAGGGATTCTTTCTTTTCTATGGAACAAATAAGATTATTATTTTTTTTATTTTTATTTTATTTATTCAATTATTTAGTATATAACTTACATTTTCATCTTAATACTATCTATTTGTTCAACCGGGAAGATTGTCTTTGGTTGCTAACACCAGAAGATTTTCGTTTCTTTGTATTATTAAGAACAAAGCATGCTGTATTTTCTTGGTTTTCATGTGCATCTAGAATTCACTAGCAAAAATGCTTCGTTCGTCTTTTGGTATGAATGAATAATATTTTTTTGTTCCAGGAATTGGAACAAGGTTAGAAAATCTTTCCTGAAGAAATTTTTCAGCCTCTGAATAGTCATTTTTAGTTGCATAGATGAATTCCCATCTTTTTTAAATTGGTCTTTCGCCTTTTGTGACACAGCCCAGTCGAAAAATTGTTTGGCGTTATTAATTTCTGCTGACTTTCTAATACTAGCATCTCTAGCTATTCGCTTAATGTTGCCACCGATACCATCACAAGGACCTTTGCCATGTGAGGTTGGGAACAAGCGCCATTCTGCTTTAATTTTAAAATCATTTTCATGGTTGCATACATTTTTGAAATTTCACAGATTCCTGCAAAAAATTTTCCGATCATTTCTCCAAACGTAATTCTAAGAATTTATAAGGTTTAGTCACCGCATGGCTTTATTATTATTGGCTTTTTTGGTAAATACTTAGAGTGAAAGGGAGTAACGAAAGTAATAAAATGACAAGATGGATAGTATCGCAAGCGAGTGACAAGAAAAATGAATAGAAGTTGAACATTTGTTTGAACAGAGAGCCATTGGTATTTGTGAACAACAATAACAAAAACAATTGAAAAGAAATTAATACCTCACAGTGAACCTTCAACATGTTGCCTACAATATTGCTAAACTTGTGTCAAAATATTGCCCCACCGGTAATGCAAAAGTTCGTTGACCGAAACACAAAATTTCGACAATTTTACAACAGAGATACTTTATACCAGCCATAAACTTAGGTGAACAGATGAATACACATTCAATTTTCAATCACAAATTTTCCAAACCAGCACAGTTAAAAATAATGAAGATTACATGTCATGTAAACTTCATTTGTGCGATGTAAAAATGACGTCATGTAAATTTAAGTTTGAAATCATGTAAATATGTGTTATATGTCACGTAATCAATCAGGATCCTGCTGGATTCCATGACATATAATGGAAGTTTACACGATATATCATGTAAATATCCATGATATACCACGCTCCAATTATGTGCATTATATGTCTCAGAAATTTACACGTTTCGTTCGAACTGTGTGGGTTAATTGTAATATACCCAAAAATAGTAGTGTTTCGCAATACTAAGTGAAAATGTTAAATTTTGATTTTTTTTTGCACAATCAGGGAAATATGGCTTAAATTGAAGATAATATGTGGATTGATGTGGATTTGCCCCACATTGTAATATTTTGCGCAACTCAAAAAACAACAAATAGCCATAACTTTTCCAAATCTCAATTGATTCTTTCGATATTTGTAGTGAAAATTTCTTTCTTGAATAGCATCGGAACGTTTAGTTTTGAATTGAGCTACAAATCAAAAAGAAACTCTTGCCCCACTCGATCTTTTGCCCTTCTTAATTCAAAAATAAACTTTTGAAAGTTCAAATCGTCGTCATTGAGAACATTTCAATTAATTTAATTCAGCATTAGCTGTGAGAGTTCACTGTACCTTTATTATTCTTAAGACCTATATTTGGAAGTTTTTTAAATTTAAAATTACTTACGAGGATCACTACGAGGACTGCCAACATTTCATCCAAAGTAGTATAAGTGCCGATATAATACCTGACTAATTGCTTGCACACTCGTTAATGTTATACATGGAATTACGTAATTGATGTTTCAAAATTCCAACGTATTTGCGTAACAAACTGGGTTTCAAATTATGAAAAATGTACAAAACTGTTTTCCCTGAAAAACACCTTTCCGACAAACTACTTGAGCATCAATCAGATCGTAGATCTAAAATTAAAAAAAACCCTTCCAAACTTTAGATCTCCATGCCATAAGTTACCAATTTGAAAGAAATTATGTTTCTATTTCCGATGAGATCAATACAGTTCCATTTCAATCCCATTCCCATGGTTAAGGCAAAACCAATCCCTTCGGACCATCTTCACCGGTACCATTCTTCTATTGTAACCCATTGAACATGACAATCAAAAATAAACATTCTGATTCTCGAAGCGAACCGACAACCCAATAATGTATTCCATTGATATTTCATCGAGATGAGCAGTTCATAAAGCAGCCCCCAACAAATCCGCCCAAATTGGAAAGGATATTGTGGGCATCCTCTTACTCTAACAACTCGAAGGAAGCACAGTAAAGCACATGGTTTCTAATCAGATATACGCGCGCTCAAACCCAATTCCATTTCATTGGAGAAGGGATCTCTCGTCCTCCTCCTCGCAAATAATGCGAAGCGTAGCGAAAATCTCTAAATAGCGGAGGAGGAGAAGAATATGCTACGCTAGGGTGGTGCAAAATACAAAAAAAGTTTGAAAATATAATCGCCCATGCTAAAGTTTTATCAATATTAGTAGTATTATTTTAGTTTCTCTTATATAAATTTTCGGTGGTAGGTAAAAGACGAAAAGTCGACAGAAAAAATGTCGAAAATTTTCAACCTTTCGTACTTTATTTTTTGTTCTTTTACCTTTAGTCTTTTCGTCTTTATATCATAGATTCAAATTTGCATGTAAATCTTAAACTTATTTGTGCCAACCTTCAGATCCTCACCAAAATGGCTGAAAATTGATCAAACTCCATTTTTATCATAAAGATTGCAAAAAATATGGGAAATAGGTTTTTCAAACTTTTTTTGCAATTTGAACCATCCTAGGCACAGTTGTTTGAACCCGCATGGGCTCCCGAATGCGACCGATGATGACGACACCAACGACATCTTCTAGAGAGCGAGCGAGTGATTCAGAAGTGTATTTCGAACAGCACCAAGGAATGGCACCGATCCGAAAGGATAAGACGACAACGACGATGACGACATATACGTTCCTAACTATGGAAAACGATTTCCAACCGGATCGGAGTTTGGCCAAGAGCAAAAAGGAGCATCAGATTCAATCCTCTTTGAGCAGTTGTGATTCATTTTCGCTCGTTTAATAGAACCCTTATAATCGTTATCTGCCCATCTACTCACAATATGCCTGGGAGGCAACAGCAGCAGCATCTCGTGAGGCGAAAGATATGGGAACAGGGTTGGTTCGGCCCACCATACATTTCTTTATAAGTATCATTTTAAACATGATGTTCATTTCTTATATCTGTGTTCTGTGTTGTTGCCTAATTTTGTAAAACTAAATTAAGCTTCTATTAACATTTTGTCAACAACATATTACATTTAATTTTCCGTAGCAGTTCAGAATTTTTACAGGAGAGTTGATATCACCTGCTTATAAGAGAATAAAATGCTTGCAACTGACTAAACATAAATATGTAACGCATTAATCGTAGCAATAAAATATTGCTACGTTTATTATCTAAAATAAATAATTATGTTATTCGACATTTTGTTCCCTTGTTTCATAATTGGGTATTCTATGTAGCTATACCAGACAGGGAGCATGATTATCATTTACTAGATGGGTATTATTATTAAGCAGGCGATCGTTAACTGAAAAATGAGCATTGTTGGAGATTTTGCCAGGGGAATTCCGGAAAAAACGTTACCGTTCATCTGCCTTGTACGAGCCTCGACGATTCGTTTGCGCAAACGGCAAACCTAACCTACAATTTTTTTGGTATCTTCCTTCGCATGACATACGTCCTAAGTGTGAAAAGATCCTTCGCAAATCATGCATTTAGTATCCATGCGGCAATGTTTGGTATCATGACAAGGGCGCTGACTGGGGTTCTGGAAATTTCCTCCAGGTTTCTGGAAAAGTTCCCATGTCACACGAACATCGAACATAAGTTTTGCTTATTCTAAAGCTTTGAAGGGTAAGGTAGGCCTAGTGGTTAGAGTCCACGGCTAAAAGCAAAGTCATGCTGAAGGTGTCTAGGTTCGATTCCCGGTCGGTCCAGGATATTTTCGTAAAGGAAATTTCCTTGACTTCCCTGGGCATTGAGTATCATCGTACCTGCCACACGATATACTAATGCGAAAAAGGCTACTTTTGCAAAGAAAGCTCTCAGGACTGTGGAAGTGCATTGAACACTAAGCTGAGGAGCAGGCTCTGAACCAGTGGAGACGTAATCCCAAGAAGAAGAAGGATAAGAAGAAAGCTTTGAAATAATTGATCTAACTTTTATTAAAGTGAACTAAAGAAGTGATAGTCATTCTGTTAGGTGAAAGTACTAGTGGACCCAACCCTGTTCAACCCTGCAGCACGTGCGTGCGTGACGATGTTTGTAGCCAGTTATATCTTTTATGTAGGTATGTCGATGGTAATAAAGATGGGTCCATACGACGATGGCTCTTATTCCGTTCCATTCTCTTCGACGCTTCTTTCGCCTTCCACAGCTGCTCCAATGCAATAATCTACCGAAGAAAAACGGTTAAGCCTTTCCAATAGGAGTTGAGGAGTGTTTTTCCTTTGCCGCCGTGCCTTCGATGCTATTGTTTTTCTCTGCCGGGTGTTAGTGAGAAATAGAGGGAGAAAGCGAGTAACTATGAGGCAAAAGCTTGAAGCCTCATCATCATCGATTGGATAACTGAGTTTCCCAGAACGGCTCAAACGGGTCCGTACGCCTATGAGGAACAAAACGTTCTTCAGGAAAATCCCGGATCGTTTAAGATACGTGGAAAAGCAATATTCTTCACGGACGTAGAGTTATTATTCAGTCTCCTGGGCCGACTGGAGAGGGTTACCCGCCTTGAGGAGGCACAGCACACAATCGATTAATTTTTCATGTGCATACATACTTCAAAGTGGCAGCAGTATCCTGGCAGCTGGGCCGTGCTCGGAAGGTAAGGGCTCCGAAGGATTTCCGATGACGTTGAACAGTGGGATTTATTGATATTTAGTCTCATGTTGTCAGCATAAATGATTGCTTTTGTTTCGTAAGAATTTACTCAATTTCGACGAAGACGTTTTCTTGTTTAAGGTACGAAAGCTGGCATATTGAATAACTGCTGCATCAACAAACATACAAAAAGAGACCTTGCTTAGCCTTGTGATGACTTCCACGGCTACAAAGCAAACTCGGAAGGCTGACCGGGTGTTATGATTATTGTTAGTTAACTGTTTTTTTTTTTTAATTTCTTTATTATTATCATTTTAAACAATACATTAATTTCGGGGACGGACCTGGTGTAGTGGTTAGAACACACGCCGAAGACCTGGGATCGAATCCCATCCCCGAGATAGTCACTAAAAATTCAGTGACGACTTCATTCGGAAGGGAAGTAAAGCCGTTGGTCCCGAGATGAACTAGCCCAGGGCTAAAAATCTCGTTAATAAAGATAGAAAAAAAAACATTAATTTCTTATATCTAGGTGTTATGTGTTATTAGACAACACAATCATCCTAATTTGGTAAAACACATTTAAGATTTTATTAACATTTTGTTAACAACATATTACATTTCATTTGCCGTAGCAGTTCAGATTTTTTACAGGTGAGTTGATTTCACCTGCTTATAAGAGAAAAAAAACGCTTTGTATAGAGTAAAGTGGGGCAAAAGTTCGAGTGGGGTAAGAGTTTCTTTTTAAGATTTCTAGCTCAATTCAAAACAAATCTTATAAATGTCATGGTGGTTCGAATGCTATTCAAGTAAGAGACTTTTACTCAAAATATCATAAAAATCGATTGAGATTTGGAAAAGTTATGGCTATTTGTTGTTTTTCGACGTGAATATTGTAATTTTTGGTCAAACTTTCGTTGCATGGAATCAATTGAAGATAAAATCTTTTTCAATATTTCATGTAAGGGCGTTTCTAGGTCTATCATTAGGTTGCTTTGAGGTGTATTAGTTTTTGCATAAATGCTTGAAAACAATTTTTGGCCCATAGTGGGGCAAAAGTTCGAATCAGCGGGGCAAAAGTTCGACCCATATATAAAATCACAGTAAAATTTGCAAATTGCCTAAAATCCACATATTATCTTTAAATTTAATTAAATTTGTCTGATCGTGTGAAAACTGTCACCAAAATTTTACATTTCCACTTAGTTTTGCGAAAAACTTCTATTTTGGAGTATATTACAATTAACCCGGTTTCGGGCAATTTTTTGATGAAAATTTAGTGTGTATTTTTCGGCAAACTTAAGTTTACGGCTGGTGTAAAGCATGCCTGTCATTAAAGGATCGATATTTTGTGTTTTATCCAGCGAACTTTTGCCCCACACTAGATTCGAACTCTTGCCCCACCGGTGGGGCAAAAGTTCGAATAAGACAATCAATTTTGAAACTGTTATAACTAAAAATGAGTAAATATTTTGACACAAGTTTGTTCAGCAAAATTATAGCCAATATGTTAAAGGTTGACTGTATGGTATTTGTTTTGATTTAACTGCTGTTGTTCTCCTGGAAACTTTGATTATACCACTAAGGTCGAACTTTTGCCCCACCTTACTCTATACTTAACCTAATAATAACGCATTATTCGTGGCAATAGAAGATTGCAACGATTTTTGCCTGAAAAATAAAATATTGACATTTGTTTGACATTTGTTCCAATGTTTCAACATTGGATATTCGATGTAACTCGATTATACCCCATTACCCCGAATGCCATTTCCCAGAATGCCACCACCCCGAATTCCATTACCCCCAATGTACCATTACCCCGAATTCCATCACCCCGAATGCTTTTTCCCCGATTTTACAATTATCTTCACATGATGATATTGATGACATTTCCCCATGATATTGGAATTCGGGGTAATGTCATTCGGGGTTTTGGAATTCGGGGTAATGTTGTTCGGGTTAATGGCATTCGGGGTAATGGGATTCAGGGTAATGGGGTAGAATCATGTAAGTCATTGATGGTTAACTTTAATTATCCCAAACAGCAGCACTTGTTCCCCAACAAGGGAAAACAACATTGGATCTATCTATCTATCTTTATTAACGAGATTTTTAGCCCTGGGCTAGTTCATCTCGGGACGAACGGCTTTATTTCCCTTCCGAAGGAAGTCGTCACTGAATTTTTTAGTGACTATCTCGGGGATGGGATTCGATCCCAGGTCCTCGGCGTGAGAGGCGTGTGTTCTAACCACTACACCAGGTCCGTCCCCCACAACATTGGAATCATTGAACATATATCCTCAAATACGCAGGAGATGGAGTCTATTTGCTACGTAAACGATGGGACAAGTCAAGTAAAACATTGAAAAAATGATGACCAGTTTCAAACCATGAACTCTGAATCGTCAGCAACGTAGTCTCTCCCACCCCATCAAGCTTCTCTTAAAAAAAACGATGACAAACTTACCATAAAAGCAGCTCAAGTTATTTAATAGATCATTGCATCTTCATTTTCACAAGTGGTGAAAAATAGGGCATCGTCCAAATGAACACAATATTACTTGCCACGCATCGAAAACAGGAACAAAAAAAACTCATTATTGCGCTGTTGTTGGACGGAACATCTTGGAAAACTTTAGTGTATAGCTGTTTGTATGAAACAACTAAGACCCAACTCCATGAGGTGAAGATTTTCAATGTCAAACAAGTGGTGAATTGTATTTTTTGAAAAACTAGTTTGACACATTGAGAGTTTTTAACTTTGAAATGCAAGTGAACTGGTTCAGAGAAATTTGCTGGCGCCTTCAAGAAAACCTGTTTGAACAATTTTTTGAAAAATCACCGTTTAAAAGATGTTGCAGATGCTAATTAGAATGGTTTTACATTTTACGTTTACACAGTGCATTCTGGACTTTTTCACATCTGGCGACTCTTAATGGATACTGATCTGGGCTTAAAAACTTTATACTACTTGTTTGGGTAGTAGTGACTAGGGCATTTAGGACAACATCACATCAGGACGGAAGTGTCCTGAATTGAAAAAGTTTCAACAAAATTGTATCTTGTCACTTTTATTCACTGAAGAGAGAATCGATGAAGAGAAATCGGTCATGTTATTGAAGCCCTTATTCTAGCACACGCTTGAATTCAGATTTTTACATGAGTCATTACAACGAATTTGTATGGAATTTCAATTCAAATCAACCCAAATGTAGACCTTTCTTCAAGACAGGAATACGGGAAAAACGCGACACTTGAAACAAACAAAAAGAGTCATGATTTCAGAAGGAACGTGCACTTCTACATTATGAAAATCCACCATTAAAAAAGATCCATGAAAACATGAATCGTTTCACCGTAACGCTGCCTTAACGTAACGTTTTCAATTCGAAGTGATAAAAAGTGGTAATTTAAATCATGGAATCATGAAGCATCTGATCTGGAATCGTGCACACAGTTTATGAAAACATAAGCACTATTCATGAATTTAAGTAGGGTCAGTGTTCCCTTAGTGGACAGTCCCCTATAGTCGCACTAGTGGCTTTTTACGGCCGTTTTGCTATAAATCTTTTCAAAATATTTTTTGACTTGAAGATCAGGAGCTATTTATTTAAGTACCATTAATCCACAGCTTCATATTGTTCTAAAAATGATCGAAATAATTAGTTTTGCTTAAAATTTGAGCTCCATTGCGCCTATAGTGAACCTACTGTTGCTATAGTAGCACTACTGAGAGAAACTTTTTCTTATTATACGAAATAATTAATGAATTAAGAACTTATTTTATATCAAACGGCAGTTTTTGATCCACACTTTGAAGGAAAAATATTAAAGCTTTGTAAAAATACTCTTTTGACGGCGTGATGCTAGTGTTACTATAGGAACAGAAATCAGAAATAGTGCTTGTATAGGCACATGTATTCCTATAGTGGCACAAGCGATAATAAATTCAAACATATGAGTTTTTGTAGTTTTCATATTTTTCCCACAAAACCAAGATGAAAAGCTGTCCGATGATGTAAAAATAATGACGCTAGCGTTATTTTTCGATTTTATACGAATATTTGTTCTTAGATATGCAGCTATTGGTACATCGACCCTATCTATCCTTTATGATTTTATGATGAAAGCATAAGCACTATTCATGAATTAAGGTATAAGTCTTTTATGATTCAAATTTTGGAGATGAAAAGTGGTCGGTTGCGTCATGCGTCTTTGGGTTTTCAAACCCTTAAACCATGGTCTTAAATCTTACGAAAATCCCAAAATTTTAATCGACCATGGTCTTTGGCCAGACCACTTCCTCCCTTAATATATGACCACGAGATTTATGGACGGCCCTTTATTGATTCTATTCCATTTATTTTATTTTTATGTCATCCATTTATACATTTAAAAAACAGTGTTGCGTTCATTCAATTGATAGGAGTAAATCCCTCGTGCTCTTGGGGAGCTCAACGATGGAGGCCTTTATTTTAAAAATATAAGTTTGGTGAATAGCCTTAGTGGCTTACAATTCAGCGCGTATTCCAGCCAATTGCTGGTCCAATTGCTATAATCTGCGGTTGCAGTCGAATATTTCCAAACTTGGCTCAGCAGAAATCCAATCGCTGAGCTGAGCTCGACATCACAACAAATATGAAAAAATATAAAAATACTACTTACAATAATTAATTACAACAAGTTAATTAATTTTGTACAAAATATGTCGTGTATAATAGTTTGACAAAAATTTTACATTAAGCCAATAACTGTTTTTTTACCGCTACTACTCTCAGTCAAACTCCGCCGATCGCAAAAGACGCTTTGCCCAAATCTGATTATTTTGATTCATGATTATGAATATTTAGGTCATGAATTCAAAAAAGAAGTCATGGTTCTATGACTCAGCGTCATCATTCTATGACACAGCGTCATTTTTGATCGCGGAAACATCTTTGGCATAACGCATTGGACGACTATGATTTATGTTCATCAAACCAGTGTTTATTATTCATGTCAGGTCATGATATCATGAATCATAAAATTTAAGGATTTCATTACTTTTTGTTCATGAATCGGGAAACGGACTATTTCCCGTGCATCTGAGTTTTCTTCGGTGATAGGCCATTTGGCATAAAATCGATTGGCATAAAGCCGTTTGGTAAAAGGTCGATTGACATAACGGTCATTTGGCATAACGGTCGTTTGGTATAATGGTTGTTTGGCATAATATTCGTTTTGCATAATGCGTCTGTAACCAAGGATTTCTTAAAGTGACTTTCGTTTTACGTGTCTTTTGACTCCCACCGACAACATCATGCTTATTTTGGAACTAATTGGTACAGCACAAAATGATGCTATATTCAACAACCCCTTGCTATTGAATAAACTCATTGATTACCGACAGTGGAGAATACAGCATATTATTATTATTTAGTCTTTTGCGCTATCGGGATATATTGTGGTAGCTTTTAATATATTTATAACAAAGTTACCGTTAATTCAAAAATGGGATGTTCTTCCGAAATATGATTGAGTATAATTCAAATTACTATAACTGGTCGGGGATCTGCTAAACCGCACCATGAATCAAAACCATTGTTTTGGAATATTTAACTTTAAAGTACACAAACTTGTGAATAGATCGCATTAGACGCTTTTCAAATTTTTATCGCTTACAAATGACTAACAGGATCCAATAAGTAATTCAAGATGCAATATTCAAGAAAATCATCATATATTTTCCATGTAATTTAATTTGATTTCAAATTAAAAGGCACTTAGTTCATTCTGGCTGAAGTAAAATTGGAGAAATTTGTTTTCAGTTCGGTTTGGCTGAATGTGTTTCTTGATTTCCAGCAATACAAGAAAAAGATGAAGGTAAAAGGCTTGTATCATCGCCATGCATTTTGAAATGCTTGTTGCAAATGCTTATATACTACGAATGGGAAGGATTTGTGATTTTCCATAGAACTGGCCCGCAATGTAATGTTGGGGACCAATGTGAACAATAAAATGGTACAAGGCATCCAAAACGAATTCTATCTGTCTTTATCTAGTTGGATTATCTCTTTAAACAGAAATTATGTTTAATCTAGGTCCTCACGTGTTCAAGATTCGTCATAATAAAAAAAATTGAGGATTCTTCAAATATTGGTAGTGCTTTCGAAACATTAAGTATCAACTATTAAGTTTACAACCATACATTTAAATTTGAACAAATGTTATCTTCTTTTAAACATAGGCTCCAAAGCTATATTGTCCTAGAAATTATTGGTTTTGAAGGTGTTATTAAGCTTCCTACTGAAATAAGGGTGACAAACGAATACAATAATCTATCCAAATTATCGGAAACAAGAACAATCAATAAAGAGGAATCGGTGGCTGAACTAACTTCGATAAAACTGAACGCAATTTTACCAGGAGTCCAATCTTCAATTGGTTTATTTTTTTTTTTTTGAAACATAGACATTCTTAGACTGTTATGAGACAATAATTTGTAAAGCATTCTTAAATTCATTATTATATTTCGTTTTTTTAGAGATCCATTCTAACAAGTCTAACTGTTGAAATAATCATAACTTTGCATCCTTCTAATATTACAACACACATTTATTTTTAACAAACACTGGATCTTGTTTGCTCGAAAAAATTATTATTTCAATTAAAATTTTCCCCTTTTTTCAACTATTAACGGCATTTTTGATGAACACTTCCATAATTGAAGTTTATTTCAGATGCTTTGAAAATTTTGGCCCAAATATACACTTAAAAAATGTGTTATTTTTTAAAATTCTGCTATTTGAAGATTTTTTTGGTATTTCGAACAAAAAAAAAATCTGCATTTAAATCATGGCTATTTCTGAATAATGCTGCAATGATAAATCTTTGTATCGAAGTTTTCAATATTTTGCATATAAATTTTCCCTTATTTTTAACAAGTTTCACTTTATCAAGCGCTATGAACTACTATCAGGTTAGGCTTTTAAATAATCATTTAAAACCTGTTTGTATATATTTCAGTCATACATGATCCTGCTTTCAATAAAATTGTTTTTCGTTAAATTATGGTGTTGCAACATTTCTTGTTCATCACAGTCGAAAGTTTATTTAAAAACTTTACTCGGGATTATTTTTTTTTAAATTGGCTGTTTTTAAGGCTTTTTTAAGTTGATTTAGATTAAAACTTTACGATTTCAACACAACTTCAATTGCGTTTGACATTCGTTGTAACTGCCTTGTGCCCTAAAAGAATACCACGCTTACAGAAAACTTGTCATTTTTTTTTGCTATGAGCTATATATTATATATGATTCATTTTGTTTGAATCCGATAATTTTGAATCATTCATTATGTCAAACAAACATTATAACAAACGACCATTATGCCAAACGGTCATTATGTCATTCGACTTTATACCAAATGACCTTATGCCAAACGGCCGTATGCCAAAGGGGTAATCGTTTTCTTCAAGTATCTTTCCTGTGGTATTTTCACATTTCTTCCTCCTTACAATAGTTCATTCAGACATGTAGTAATTGTGATGAGAGCATAAATTTCTTTGAGAATTTCTCAAAAGGTTTCGTTTGTACAAAAAAAATCTCTGAATTTTGCCTTGAAAAAACACGTAAGAACTACGATGAATCCCTCGAAGATCACAAAAAGAAATACTTGATTAGCAACTGTTAAATGTGATCCTAGATCTCAATCTCAATGTTTGTACCGATCCTTTAAGCTTACGTCAGAAATACACATTTACTCAATTTTCTAATGTTTTGTATTATTTAATGCCCAAAAAGCAATGTATTTGGTTGTTTTTTTTTGTGGTGGTAAGAAAAGTTGAAATTTAGCGTGACATAATTTGTGTACCTTCCCTATGAATAAAGGTAGCATTTCCTACAAAGCTACTGGTAGTTAGCTTCGGAGGTTGCTACACATGCTTTGAGATTGCGGAATTGAATGGAATAATTTACTTTTGAGTAAAAATCATGGGAAAAAGATATGAGTATTGATATTTCGGAAGGTATTTTGAGTTTTGCTTAGGAATTCTGAGGTTACGAAAGCATTCGCCAGGTAAGATTACTGGCCGTAGCAATTTGTGAAATCCGTGGCATGTCTGAATTCCCAGATATTTATAAAGTAATTCTGAGTTTTATGTGTGAATTCTGATATCTCAGATTCTCGGATTTCGTTTGGAATTCCGGAATTCCTGTAGAAACTTTGGGTTTCCGACAGGCATGTCGGATTTTTATTGACAATTCTGAAATTTTAAAAATCATTATGGGAATTATGCTGAAATGTTAGAAATCTGGTAAAAACTCTGGAACTCGGGTGGGAATGTGATTGCGGTTATTAATTTCTTGAAATTCTGTGGCTATCTATTGGACGGTATTTCTGTTAGAATCCTTAAGATTTCGGTAGGATTCCTGCGAATTATTGTGTGAATATTTGGTGTTCTAAAAATCAATCTTTAGAAATATTGTAAAAACCATTAAGATTCCGTTGATTTCCAGTTCCGTTGGAATTTCTAAGCAAAGCTTTAAATAAATTTTTTGAATGTCGGTAAGTATTTTTAAGATTCCAATGAGATTTTTTGTGAAATCGATAAGAAATTTAATATTTTCAAAGGGAACCATGGTGATTCCTATAAAAAATTTCTACATTCTAGAAATTCCAAGGATACTATCAGGAACCCCACCGAAATAACGAAAATATCACAGGAACACTTAGAATTTTCGGAATTCAACATGCTGTTAAGAAAACACACGGGGAGCCTAAACAATTACAGCAATTTCACCAGAATTTCATTACTGGTACTAGGAAATATGTAATTCGTAGTTTGATAGCTGATCTCAAGATCTCTTCATAGATTTTAAGCTAAAATCCAAAAATTCATTAAACATTGCCGTTGGCGAAAACCGAAAACCACCCAGAAAATTCATTGATGTACCATTATCATAAAATCATACACATAAAGAGAATACCAGACTAATGGCAAAATTACACTACAAATCTTGTTAAATTACAGCACCTTCATGAATTTGTGCAAATTGATACGTAATCGTTAAGATTCTATCCATTTCCTTCATATGCATGATTGTATTAATTTTAAGCGTCACTCTGATTGTTTTTTCTTAACGTGCAGCATCAGTCACTGTTACCCTTATAAAGTGAAAGCTAATGTTCGAAAGCAGTACGTACTGCATGTTCGAAAAGCGTTGTAAACTGTGTGGATTTTGTTTTTGAATAGATGCTACATGTAGTAGAGTTCAACGCTTTTTATTCATTCCAACCAATATTTTTGGAAAAAAATGCTGAAAATTGAGAAAGAACTATTCCATAAAAAAACTATCAAGGGAGAAAAAAAATACACCGAAAAAATCTCAGTGGCTGACTCATGTATGACGAAAAGCCACTATAATAAAAACATAAATAATAGCAACCAAACAAACCTTAGCTTTCTATTTTCTTCGATACAAAACTTAAGCTTTGGGCAACATTATGAAAAAATATTTAGTTTTGGTCTTAGCAATGCAAAAAAAATCTAGTTTTACCGACAAGAATATTCTTTCAAAAAATCTTTATTTTTTTCAAAAATTGTAGTTTTGGATCATGATCTCTCTTTGTTAAATAAATGGACGTGTTCTCCATTCGAGCTTTAAGATTTATTTGTTACATTATGATGTTTTTAAAAATATGAAAGTTTTTTTTTTGTTTTCTCGACATGAATGCACCAACTGGTGTAAAATGTCACAAATAGAAAAACATCAAAATTATTTTCTGGAAAAAGGTTTCCACAAACCCACGGGTCCCACATTTGTAAATCCATCCTTGGTTGAGACATCTTATATTTAAAGAAATACAGGGAGGGGTAAGCAGGTAGTGTAGGTGCAATCTAATTATGTTGTTTTTGTAGTAAACGAAGTCATGCTGTTTTTAGTTTACCATAAAAAAGGGCTAACATAGAGTGACGAAACGTTGGGCAAATCTAAATTTTCCGATTTGATTTCCCTAGACTGCGAAAGTCACTAAATTACAGTTGAAATTGTTACTGTCGAAAATTCTAGACTAACTTCTTGTGGGGCGTGAATTTAACGAGCAATTATTGCCACGCGTGTTAGCATTACACCTCACTGTGCGTCTTATCTTATAGATAATATAAAACATGTGCCACTAAATTTCCACTTCCATCGATGTTCGTTCCGATCCAACTCCATCTCCATGTACCAGGTACCGAAGCTATTGTTTTAGTCGTTTCCCAGAGGCCGATCTGCCTCATCCTTGAAACCCATTTTCCACCTAATCGACCACCTTTCCAACCATCCAAAGGAGGGAATGGAAGCAAAACTGCCCCCCAAGAGCAACAACCCCCATTAGCCCCCTCGGTTATAAATTATATTATCGAGAGCACAAAAACCTTACCTTTAATAGCGTTTCACTTTGATAATCCTCTATTTAAATCATAATAAATCCACTTAAACGATTATCCGTCCGTCGTGTGTCCCGGCTTTGAGCTGCTTGCTACTGTTTCTACACTTTCACACAAGACTGCTATCACACCATTCGATAAGCTCTGTCGAACGTCTGCGTCGTCTTCGATAGAAGTTCACACCGTTTGCTGGAGAGACAGGGACGGGAGGCCCGTTCCACACCGAAGCCTGCGATCGATGAATATATCCCGGGACCTCTGATAGATTGGATGGTGATTGTCTCCTTTTTGTCGTCGTTAGAATCCTGCCACTATTGCACACAGATGATGGTGATGTTAGAGCACTGGGAACCGACCCACCACACGCACTTTTCAAGAGCGGCTACACTGTTGCTGATTTTGCTACTTTGAACCTTGCTTCGGTTGGGAATATTGGAAAATTGAGTTTCTTGTACACTACTTTAGAGGCCGGCAGCAGCATGGCAGAACCCGGCGTATCGGATTCTGGCTGAGCACATCGATGAGATTAGTGTCATCTACCTCGAGTCTTTCGTGGGTATCAGTCAGTCAAACGAACTATGAAATTGATTTCCTCGGCATGGTAAGTTCTTCGCTTCGTGTCCAACACATTTTATCAAGATAGTTTGGGATGAAATCTGCAAAAATAAGATGAAAGAATGACTTTATTGAGTAAATAGTTTATTGTGGCTTTGATTCTATGATAAATATGATGGTATTTTCTTAAACAAATTGTTGATCAATGTGGATTTGTCATACATGGTGGTATTTTTGTCATACATGGAGGAGGAGTTTTATAATAGACATCTTGCAAACTAAGTAAAACTCAAATAGTTCTTGTAAATGTTGTCAATGCATTAAATTTTGCTATGAAATACTATCCCTGAAGTAAAAACATTCGATGATGTACAAATTTACAAAAATCGAGTCAATTCCAGATCGTGTCCGGTAATGGGAGCCACCTTTTAAAATTAACCATTTTTGTACTAGAATACATTCTTCTTCTTTTTACTCCGTGTTAAGGCTATATTCGCTATATTCCCTATGTTTCTAGAAAAAACATTATCACTAACACATTTTGAGGCACCCTATTGGATCAGGCGCAGCAGCTGCATACTCATCCGGTTCCAATAACCGATTGTTCAAGAAGCATTATGTGGCCAAAGCGGGTGACCACAGCTGACACCCACTGGCTGGACATGCTCCAAAGGGTACAATATCTATGACCCTCGTCTTTTGGTCCCACATTCACTAGTGAGTGGCGACCTTTTCTCCACGCCGTTATGAACACGACTTTGAAGCCTCCGGGGAACAACCGGACCTCGGCATCATTTTCCTTTTAGTTCTCGGGCTCAAAAACAGTTGTCACTCCCACCGCACAGTCCTCTCCACAAAACCGTAGCCATCAATTGACCAGGGTGCGTTTTCTGATTTATGACTTAATCAATTTCCCTGAAGCGCACGCACGGCTTCCGGCTCTCCACTCTAATATGGATTCCCAGCAAACCGGGAACGAAAGCGGTTGAATGCCGGCTCTAGCTTCCGAGTTGACCATCGGATGGGGTCAAAACTCGGCCATCTGGTGAGTGTCGCCACATTCCGCAGTCCCACGCCGCTCCAAGGTGCGAGAGTTTATGATGATTTATATTGCGTACGTTTGAGCATGATATTCACCCCGGCCCTGCCCTGCCTGGAGTGTGAGGGTGGTTGACCCTTTTCACATAGCGGTCACGTAGGTCGCCTCCCGGTACGCTATGGGCCAGCAATAGGAATTTCGCGACAAATCCAAACGAATATCTTGAATAAAACAAAGTACCGCAATTTTGATAGCGCGGGACCTACAACTTGTGAAACGAAATAACATAATTTCTGTTAAACTGTTAATTAAAACTAATGGAAAACTATGAAGAGTTAGTAAAATACTTCATTGCAAAGCTATCTTTGTTGGAATCGAGAACATTTGAGCCCTAATATTGGAATGTAACAAATTGATGAGATTTAAGCATTTTTGAAAAAACATTTGGTACATATTGGAACAGTCTGTCTAATAACCACTTTTGTGTGGGGCGTGATGACAACAGTGTGTTTGTGTCGTCTCGGCGCGATCGTTGCTCACCGATCAATCAATCATAGTGGAGTGGATTATAAAAGAAGGACGTGTGTTCCCTTCCGAAGTGGTTGTCTGCGTGATGGGTGATTTTCCAGTTACAGTATGATGTTACACATTGGCGAGTGTGACAGGTTTTGCTACGGATATTTTAGTTCAATTTCATAGCAAAAAAATGAACTTTTTCAACCAAAATTATTCTTGTGGAAATCACCCATTGCGTAGTGCAGTGTAAATATAGTGCGACTGAGACGAAGCAAGCCAAGATGGCTGGTAGGTATTCGCTTCCAATACGACAATTCGTCCGGTGGGGTGTGCTGCTGTCGTCATGATGATGGTTGACGAGAGCAATGTCAAACTCATTCATGGTTTCAAAACATTCGGAACAAAATATTTATTTTCACCGCTTGCTTCACTTATGTATGAAATTGAATGAGATCCAATGGTAAAGAATTAATTTATCTACCCAATGATATTTTTAGGGGCAGCGGAAAATGTCCCGAAGCGTATTTTATTCAAGGCGCAAAAATCGCTCAGGCGAAAGTTCCAATGAAACTAACCTCACATATCCTGGTTTTCCAACCTCAAACTAGTGCTCCTACCAGCCGGATCTCAATTTTTATGAAAGTAGTGCAATAATACAAAAAACAAACGTATGTAGAACATAGAGAATGGATATTCCTGCCTTTTCCGCCTAACTGTTTCACTGTGAACCGTCTTATATCAGGAAAACAAAACATTTTTCCCCACAGCGGCATGTGATGGATGCGTGAAAAATCAAATATCTCATCATCTGACTAGTTGCGCTACCAAAGTATAGATGGCTAACAGTATGTTGCGTTTTGCGATTGGAAGCGTATAGGCAAATATTTTCAAAGCTAAACGATCGACATCTGGTGGCCAGTAGAATAACCGTCATAAAAGAGGTTTGGGTTGAGAACGCAGCATGTGCAGCATAGGAAGGTGTACACAATTCACACTTTTTCTCGGAATAGTTGTTTTGTTTTGGCCAGAAAGCACTTAAAACATGATAAACTTTTTTTCCTTCGAATATGAACAGATCTGGTCGATGCTCTTGAACGATTAGTGGGAGATAATTGGAAAAATGATGTTTGGCTACATAGGTTATAAACGTCCGGATTCTTTGTTAGCAGTAAAATTTATTGAGAAATCACAAGCATCGCAAGAATAATGGTTTAAATTTATTATTCCAATAAAAAACAGTGCAATTATCGATTGATTATAACCTAACTTTTGGGTTGAAAAAATTGAGTTTTGGACGTAAATAAACATGTTCAGCGGTGTTTCTTTCGTTCTCCCTTAGCGAACTCCAGGCCTTTTCATGTGACATCCGTCTATGCATTTTTTTATATCGGTGGAGGACCGGTGCTAACACGGGCATGTCATTTTCATAGAAGAACTGTCAAAGAGCTTCCGGATCAGCTGATTTGAAACGTCATGTGAAAAGGCCTATTTGCCTAAATTCAATCATGTTGGAGCAAGTTGAGAGAGCCGCTACAGCTTGCAAACAAGCAAAAAGCGAGATGATATAGGAAAATAGGGAAAGTGCGCGCCACCTCTCACTTATATTGTAATGTGAGTTGATAGGGCCGCTGGCGAAGAGATGTTTAGCAAATTAAGAGGACCGCAAAAATCAGTACAGCGGAATCGTTAGTTGCAACGACTGACAGCTAGTGAAAATGCTGCAGACTCACGCATCTGCAGAGCAAATCGTCACAAAACGAACATTTACATGTACATTTGTTCTATATATGGAATTAATAGCGTGTTGAGAAGACCACTGAGATCGGAAAATAGGGTAAGTGCGGGTTGTGCGCCACCTTTCACTTATATTGTAGAGCGAGTTGAGAGGACCGCATTTGAAGAGATTTGTAACGAGTTGAGAGTACTGATTTCTGCAGTAAATAGGCAAAGAGAGCGTTGTGAGGACCGCCACCGTTGAATAATAACGAGTTGGGAGGACCGCTTGTTACTTGATTAAGCGAGTCGAGAGAACTGCTAACATCAGAAAATAAGGTAAGTGCGCGTTGTTAGAATCGCCAGCTTCCCTTAAATTGTACCGCGAGTTGAGAAGACCACCTTTGAAGAGTTTTGTAGCGAGTTAAGAGGACCGCCAAAATCAATAAATAGGGCACTAGCGCATTGTGAGGACCTTTGAGTAATAGCGAGTTTAGAAGACTGCTTGTAAATTCAATAATAGCGAGTTGTGAGGACCATTGAGATCGCTGTGCGTGCTGTGTAAACTGCCACCTTTTATTATGCGTTGCAAGAAAAAAATTGATTTCTAGAAAATCTAGGGTCATATATTGGAAAAATTTCCTATCATATTGATCATAGTCACCTGCGACCTCGAATAATGAATTATTTTGGTTTATGTATTGTATACCGTCAACGAGCGGTTTTGACCTGCGGCACCACTCCGAACGCCACTACCCCGAATGAGCCATTACCTCGAATAGTATGAGATACAATGCAGTATATTGTTTTGCGTGCTAAAATGATGACCATACTGTTTTACAGGATTGATCATTCATGTTTGCATCTCTAATGTAAACTGGTAATCAATGGTTTGTAAAATTCGTCGGTAAAATGTTCATCACATTTTCCCTTCTTTCATAATTCAGCTATTCTTTCGAAATATTTTGTTGGCAACTATATTCTTCTTTTTATTTCTAGACAGTGCCTGTTTCTCAGTTCAGTGTGCCTTTTTGCAGTTCAAGGGTTCATTCACAAATTTCCATTCACCCCTTTCAGCGTTATGAAATTTGTGAACGGGCTTTCAACAAAACAAGCCTTTAAGAGCATTCCTTGTCAATTTACCATTCTTGTACATGTGCCTTTAAGCTCAAGAATGTCAAGGAATTTTTCAATGCAATAAGATCCACCATCGGAGGAATTCGAACCCATACTCTCAATATGGTCTTGCTGAACAGCTGCGTGCTCACCGGTATTTGAACTTCTTGGTGGTGTTAATAGGGGCCCAGATAGCCGTAGCGGTAAACACGCAGCTATTCAGCAATACCAAGCTGAGGGTCGTGGGTTCGAATCCCACCGGTCGAGGATCTTTTCGGGTTGGAAATTTTCTCGACTTCCCAGGGCATAGAGTATCTTCGTACCTGCCACACGATATACGCATGCAAAAATGGTCATTGGCATAGTAAGCTCTCAGTTAATAACTGTGGAAGTGCTCATAATAACACTAAGCTGAGAAGCAGGCTCTGTCCCAGTGGGGACGTTACGCCAGAAAGAAGAACATGATATTTCAATGTATATTTTAGTTTTTATCACCTATTTCCGTTCATTACGAAAGTGCTTCGAATTTTGTCACGAAATTCTAAATTCTGGCCCACAGTGCCCTGCCGAGGAAAGTTGTGTTCCAATTCGGACATTTGCACACCACTTTGGGACCGCAGTCCTCGCAAGTAAAATTAATTAAAAATTTTGCACCTCTTTTGTCTGTCGGTTTGGACCCCCCGGTTTCCAAGAGGGTGGGTCCCAATTCGATAAGGTAATGGTGATTGACGTGAATTGGATGGCAAACAAGACGAAGCGTCCCGAGGCGAACGATCCATGTGCGTGGGATGAGGACGGGAATTGTGGGCCAATGGAAATGTTTAAGCTCCAGCTGCCACACGGAAAATGCTCTGCTGGGATGATGATTCGAAAGATTCGTTCACCGTCGGTCGGATCCATTAGTGAATTGAGTTTAATTCTGTTTGTGTTTTGGATGCAAATGGGCAAAATTGATGGGTGGATTTTGGACAAGGTTCTGTCGATGGCTAGAACTGGGTAAAAGTTTTAGCTTGTCTTTCTGATAAATGAGATTTGTTTGGATGGATGTAGAAAAAAACTAATGGTAGGGTAATATGATATGTTCATAACGTTAATGGAATGATTGCAATAATTCTTTTTTTTATGGAGAATCCCCTTAATCAAATATCAGTATCGTTCGGAGCTGAAAATGCACTTATTTTCTCTGATTTTTTTCTTCAAAGTACCTGCTTATTCATACTAACACGTTTATCGTCTATTTCTCGTAAATTATATAGTACAACATACAATTGAGTAAAAGCTCCACATAAGTTAACATAGACGGTAATGGAATAAATCTTTTCGAAATCAATTTACTGACAGATGGGTGACTACAAACTGAACCGAATGAAATGGGAAACAATGAGTAAACGATCGGAAATTGCCAAAGAACTCGAGATCCCATACTCACAACACATGATTGAACAATTTTGTGAGAAAATTATTGAAGCAGGTAATTCCATGTAGAGCGTATTTTATCCATACAGAATAACATAATGCCAACCAATTCCAGCTATTCTTCAATGAGCAAAGACGAATCTCATTTGCATGAACAAGGGTTCATTGCATTCTGGATAAAATAATCTTTTCTTTCTTTCTTCGTTACGTCTCGAATGTGATAAAGTCCACTCCTGATGCTACCAGGATTTTTACAAATATTGACTGTGGGCTTATTCTGACAATATGCTAATAAGCTGTGGATTGATCGCTACAGCTTTTTGAATTACTGAAATACTATGTCCCTATTCATAAATTTATGACGAAATAAGAAAAATGGAATGATTTCGGCAGTTAAGTAACTCAACATACAGCAAAAGTCACTTGCAGAAAATGTACAAGTAAATTTTAAACACAGGATAATAGGAATAAGTCCGATATATTTTGTTCGATTGTTCGTATCACCAAAGCACTACGATACTGATAAAATCGTATTCGAGAAAGAGACTGCTATACCTTCGTCCATTACTTATTCTGTTCCCAATATTCTCATTGAGCATTTTTTTCATAGCATATTAGACACATGACGACTAAAGTTACCTCATTATCTCAACGTATTTAAACCGAAAAATTAAACCCCATGTTTAAATCATTCGAAAACAACGCGAATGAAAGACCTGCGTATCGAAATCACGTAGGAGGGGAAAATTACTGAACATCGTTCTCTGGCCGGAAACGCATAATATCATTTCGCACGCCTCCCATCACCATATGCGGCATTGTGAACCCGCCATTATCTACATGCAAACACATGTGACGGTACTTTTCAACGAGCCAGTCCCTTGCCTCGGAATTTTCCATCCCTGCAACCTGACTTTCCCAGTAAGTACGGAGGCGAGTAAATGAGCTGTAATTAAATAATTGATTGCGAACTGAGCAAAACAAATTATATTCATTACCGTTATACAATTTCGTTATAAAATTCGGATACACTGGGGAGCAGCGCTAACGTGGGCACATTTGAACACGTGGATAAAAAAGAAGCGCACCGTACGCCGTTCGCATCCATAGCTTCGGTGTGGAAATTATCAAAGTGCGTTACTTTTGTGTGAAGTAAGCGGAAAAGTATTGGTCGCAAAAGTACGTGTGATTTTTCACACCTTCGTTGGGTCACAACGATCAAAACACTGTCTGGAAGAGCGTAGCTTTTTAGTCATAAGAATTTTGAATTTCCAGAACCTTCGTCCTCTTCTGTAATCTTACAGAAGACATTTACACACAATTTACACAAAAATATGCAAAACTTGAACTTGAAACTATTATGAACCAGAGTTACACGTTCAAAGCCTGATAACGGTGTATGATATGACCGTGGTCATCAAATAAAGAACAAGCGCACTATGCTGTATCGTGTCAACAAGGGGAGGCAGTCCATCTAGCACGATGTAGATTAGATAGCGCAACCCTGCTAAGGTGGCCTATCTGAGACTCTTCACCCACCGAGAAAGGAAAAAATAGAGGCAACAGACCCAGCAACGAATAAAGAACAACGATTGGATAGATCCGACTATTCCATATCCGATTGGAACGTAAATTGCAGAATATCAGTGTAAATTTAGCGGCCATCCAGGAAATACGCAGGCCTAAAACTGGAGAACGTGAGTTCTGAGTGGTAGATCTCATCACCAACACTTCATTCAAGTAGGGAAACATGGTTCAAGACGCACTGATGGGGTAAAATGGCCCACCTCAATAAATCATTCTTAGAAAGTATCAATTTGTATTATTTGCCAAACGATGTTAAAATATGTTTACCCAAGAGTTGCCGCCGCAACTCTTGGGCATAAACTCATATATTTTTCCATAATTTACCGGTGAAATTCAACATTTATTCCTTTTTTTGCCTAAACATTAAGGTTTTCCGATGATTTCATTCAGGAATAAGCTTTTCCATACCACGGAGCAAACTCATGGAGAAACATGGTTGCTAACTACTAGTTCTCCATACTAAATGGCATTCTACTCCATCCATTTGGTCATTTTGAACTACCCCCATTTTTCAACCAACTTTTCTACACGATTTAAACCCGTTAAAAAACTCAAATTTAGGAAATGTTTTCATGATGATAGCTAGCAAATATTTTAAAGTTACTGTTAGGACTTTGAATGGCGTTAAAATGTGGATCTCATTAGGAGAAAACGATACAAAATTCTTAAAGTGGCATTTTGGACCATTTGACCCTACCACATCTACTACTGCGGCGAAGATCTCGCAGAGTAGCGGTTTATAGTGGTTGGGAAGCAGATGCATCGAGTTATTCGGTTGACACCGGTAAGTTACCAAATACATGTGTGTAAAAATTATTTTTATTAAAAAGTTGTTGCTACAATATCGTAAAATAAAGTTCGTCATATTATCACTTATTAGTTATAGAAACAACATGTAGAGTATTACTTTTGTACATTAAATCTATCTCATGTTTTCAGGTCACGATTTTGAACCTCCATCAAGTATCAGTTTTCTAGACATTTAAAAGAATTATGTTTATTGTATGAACATATTTATAATAATAGTTTTAATCGTGGCCCCTACTTGAATTGTGAGTTACACGTATTGAAACACCGATTTAAAACGAATTTTCTATTGAAAATTGTGTTTTATAGTGAAATTTAGTTGTAAATTACTATGTGTTGCAAGTCACCCCGCCGTTGCAAGTCACCCCGTTTGACGGTTACTGAAACTCAGAGTAGCATGAATCGGAAAGATGTTCGGAGATTTTGTGCAGTGGTCCTCGGCACGCGGCACGGTACCGTACCAGTGTCCGCCATGTGCAATGATCGAGAGGGGAATTTACTGATCGATGAAACGGCGATGGTCATGGGCGTAGCGAAAGAGGGCAGGGGAGTGCCGTTATGAAGGATATAAAATTGCGTACCTATTGAATAGTAAGCACTAAATGTAAGAGTTATTCTCAAAATCAGACTTCTGCAGAAAAAACGCTGCACTCCTTCGGTAGACTAAAGGTTACGGAGATGCCGTTGTTATAAAAAGCGGCTCCTACCGTGTCTTCACAGTGTAGACGACGGTCGAGTTGCGGAAGCGTGTCGACAGAAGTTGCTTAAGATGGTACCTTTGGGAATTGTTCCGCATATTTTATAGGAAATTTTTCATGCGTTTACCTTTTTTTCACAACTCGGTCAGAAAATAAACCCGAAATTCCACAGAAATTAAAAATTTCAAGGAATCATTTTAATTTTTTTTTTTTCGTTTAACTGCTTAATATATTCAAGATATTTCATTGAAATTTGCTTGGCATTTATGGCCTCTTTCAAGGATTCCTCAAAAAGTTCCAATTTTTCAAATCTTTTTTTTATGAAATTCCACCTTAGACTCAATTTTTTTCAGAAATCCAGCTTTTTACGCTGACTATAAAACGAAAAGGGGTGAATCGATTTCGAAATGTTTTGCTTGCGTTTTTATAGCATAGTCTTAGCAGGCCATGATTTAAGTTTATTGATTGGATTGTCAAAAATTTTCACAATATTTGTTGTGAACTTTTACGTATTAGAGCTTTACAATTAGTTTCAATTTTTAACTACCGTTTTGAATCATATTACGGACACTTAAGGACTTAGGGAAATATAACCCAGCATAGAGCATACAAAATAAATCATTCTGTATGTTTCCTTAGCGCTATCGAGCGTCGGAAGCCCTTTACTTTCGAACGGTGGGTGAAGAATACGCTTCCGCGACTTCAATAATTTTAAATAATGATAATCATTAATGGAACAGTCAAATCATCAATCGAAATCGTTAAACCACCAAAGAGACATCTAAGGTAGTTGGGCATTATAAATTTTCAAAGATATTTATGGAAAAAGTTTACTAAAACGAGCCTTGAAATTGAGAACTTTTGAACAGCAAAAATTGAAACATTTCGCGTTAAATGTTTCCCATACAAAGTAGAGTGTCCGGAATTTGAAGCTGTCCGTAATATGAATCAAAACGGTATTTCAGGCGCCTTAAATTTATTTTTTTTATATTTTAGGCAGAAGATCAAGAACAAACGATGATAAATGTACGAAATGGGATAGTTGCAGCATTAAAATTCGAATAACTAGTTGACGTAGGGAGCCTGTTGCAGAAGACTCTTAAATGCTGATTTGAGTTGATAGGAGAACCCTCTTCGATGTTTATTATTTTTTCCAAAAACGGATACTGCAGTCTACAAAGTTTAATCATATGTTGCGTCTATAACGCATTGGCTATGGGCAAAAAATTAGGCTTAAAAGTCAAATTGCAAACTAAACTATGCTCATACACAACACCGAGCTTCGTGGAATCAACAAAGGCCACAAAGACATACTAAAAGGCGTCCAGCTTCGCCAAATTCGGCCAAATCGTATAGCTTCAAATTTTAACGATAAACTCTTCTTTAAACTTAGCAGTATTACAAATCTGTTTAGATCGCAATGTAAATCCGATAAAATTTGTTGAACCTTTGAGGAGCGGTGGATTTTTTTGGTAGATCCGAGTATAATAGACCTACAGATTAAATTGGCCATCACAAATTCCAAACATCCGATGAAGATGTAAAAATTAAAATGCATAGACAATGAATGGCAAGAAAATATAATTTGTAATCTATCTATTTTGCCCAAGTATTGCTCCCTACATCCTTGAGAACCTTTCTACAATGATTCTAGCCATTGAATGAATGTTAACGATTTGGCTTCCAGCCAGTAGTGGCAGCATCAGAAGTAATCCGTCGATTGGTGATTGGAAAAATGTTCCAGCATATAGTCGCTTCAATTTGCAGTCCTGGTTTGTAGCTCTTGCTCCCAAGCTAAAATATATAGACAAAAGGTTATATTTTTGATTACGTGAGAAACCGGTTCGAAAATTGTGACATTTAATCGTCAACATCAAAAATTTTCATGATCGCAAAGCTTGCTTGGATTAAACCATAAAAATTATAATGTGGGCAAGTAATGTCTAAAAGGGGTGATTCGCAATTTATGGCAAGCTAAGCGTAAAAAGCTGGATACCTATTAGAACTTCTCCAAAAGCTCCTTTAAAGATTTTTTCAGAAATTTCCAATTCAAAGTAATTTATTCTCGATAGTTTGAATACAAATGAAGAAAATTCGATAATTCTTAATGAGATTCGATAATTCTTAATGAGATTCGATAATTCTTAATGAGATTCCGGGATTCTTGAAAGATCCTTCGGAAAAATAATTCAAGAATTAATCATGTAGTTTCTCCAAAAACCTAGTATCCAGAAGGTGGCCGAAGCTGGGAGGATACGATGGGCAGGGCATGTTGCAAGAATGCCGGACAGCAACCCTGCAAAGATGGTGTTCGTGTCGGATCCGGTTGGTACAAGAAGGCGTGGAGCGCAGCGAGCTAGGTGGGCGGATCGAGTGCGCATCGATTTGGCGAGCGTGGGCCAGAACCGAGGATGGAGAGATGCGGTCATGAACCGAGTATTGCCGCGTGAACTTGTTGATTCAGTGTTATTGGTTTAGATGTTAACTAAATAAATCCCCAAAAAAATCGAATGATTTTTCTAAGGACTTCTCCAAACATTCTAACAGGATTCATTCCACAAAAGCATTGGAAATTGTTTCAGAGATTTTTCAGTACTTCATCTTATGATTCCTTCAGGGTTGCTATCATTTATCTATGAATGCCTCTTTGAATTCTAGAATTTCCTCTGCAGAATTCGTAAGACTTTTTTTACCCGAATATTACTTGTAAACTAAAATAATTGAAACAATTGTTAATATCGTTTTTATTACACATTTTTCGTCAAAGTAGTCTATGGACGACTTTTTGAACATAAAAACACGCAAATTTTTATGCAGAAAAATTGTTCACATCTACTTTATTTCAAAAATTATTAAAGATTTTCTGATGAAAGTTTTTGTTTTTAATGCATTTAATTGAAGATAGAGGTATAACATATCTGTAATTTGTAGATATGATACGGAAAATCATGTTGTCTTCCGAATGCCGTCAAAAGATGTTTTTTAAAATTGCCCGTATCAGAGATATTCACAATCAAAGCAGGCGAGTTTTTGCAAGGAAACCAACGAAAACTCTATAAGGAAAAGAAATAGCGAGTTCCTTCACTCAACAATTTTATAAAAGTAATTCATAGACTACTTTGAAGAAATAAAGCCAGAAAACAACTAAGAACAAATTTTCTTAAAATTGAATGGTCGATAACTTTGCCGAAGCATGTATACCATAATTCTAGATATAAGAAAGTTTCTATTTCAATTCTACGATAATTTGACCCACCTTTTTTTTAACAACACCCAGAAAGGGCCTAACAAATACAAACAACTTTGTGGAAAACGGTTTGCATTTCCAAGCTCTGAATGCATCTCTCAGCGTAAATCTGTTTTCTGGACCACTGTGCAGTGTAAGATTGATTCAAGTATTATTTTGTTTTGATTCGTGATTAAATGAAACGGTATAAAAGTGAAAATCGAGTTGATTCAGAGTGGAATCTAAGTTTGTTTACTTTTCTGACTTACGGGCGTTTGAATAAGTATTCGAGAATTTTCATCCAGTGCGAGCAGCGTAAGTGAAAGACAAAAGCAAAAAATACGAAAACGCATATCTACGAATTGTGCATTGTGCATCTCACGAATATTTCATAAAGTTACTGCATCGTGAAATTCTGACAAGTACTAATAATTCGTACGGTGAATGAAAATAGCGTCATATGTACGAAATACTGTTTAACGAAATGGATTTTGGATAAAATACGAAAATCGGTTTTCAGTGAAGATGGAAAGAGCACTTGTTGAATATTGGAAATGGTAGTGTAGGGAGAAACAAGGTGAACATTGTTAGCGAACTAAAGAACTGGAAAGCTACTGAAAAGGACTAGAGAACTACCTGTTGGATGGATGACTTTATAAGCCCAATTTGCAATAAAATGTACAGACTGAAGTGCGCCAATTGATTACTCTGTTTAATTTGGCGTTCATAAAGATGTCAGGGATCCTATTCAACAGACTGAGAACGTTCGAGCAGTCCTTCGTCAGCGATTACCAAGCTGGTTTTCGTGAGGACCAGACCAGTTGTTTACCTCGTGAATGATCCTTGATAAATTCCGGTAGTATAACTTGCAAACCCTGTTTATTGATTTCAAGACAGTGTACGATTCAGTGGAAAGAAGTATGCAGTGGGAGTAAATGTCTGAACATGGTTTTCCGGCGAAACTAACTTTACTGATGCGTTAAGGCAGTTCAAAATTAAAAAATGTTTGAAATTACAATCCTCATATCTTTCTTACCATCCTTACCATAAAATAGTGTTCTGTGAAATGTTAAGATTTCCAGGTGGTGATGTGAAGGTGGCCCAAAGACGATGTAGGTTTATATTAAAATTACTATGGAGGAATTCTAAGAAATGTTCCAAGCACGTTAGTACTGGAATGTAGGAACAAACTTGACATCCCAAAGTGAAAACTCATTCTTCAAATCATAATGAAGAAATTTGCTTAAGAGCGTAATTCATTCCGACGGATAGAAGAAGAGATATTAATGAGTTTGTTTGCTATTATTAAGCTTAATATGGGATTATAGCCCTGCAAACATCTTCAAAAATCCAAAACAAAATTAGCTCAAAGTGGATTTGTTTCTTCAGCAACTACCTTCATCAAGGTTTGAAGAATGAGTTTTCACTATGGGATGATAAGTTTGTACTTACATTACAATTCTAACGTGTTTGAAACATTTTTCAATATGTCTCCATAGTAATTTCCATACAAACCTATATCGTCTTCGAGCCACTTTTAAATCACTACCTAGAAAGCTGAAAATTTCACAGAACACTATTTTTATGGTAAGGATGGTAAAGAAGATATGGGAGATGGGATATTCAAACTTTTTTTTTTTAAATTTTGAACTGCTCTACTGATACGTTCTACCCTAGATGGTTCATAAATAAGTATTCGGATTGCAGACGAGGTGTCAATCTCGTTTGTGACGTTAGACGGATTGAACCAGAAAGACGCACTTTCGAATTTGTGTGTTCAACATTGCACTCGAAAGTACTATTAGGAGATTTGACGTGCAGAGAAACGGCACTATCATCAAACAGTCGCAAATGCTTTGCAGACGATATCGACCTTATTGAAATCGATCGCAGGCCAGTGGAGGAGGCATTCATGACTCTGAAGAGGGAGACAGTGAGAATAAGCCTGACTATACATTCTACCAAAACGAAGTACATGGTTGCAGGTAGAGATAGAGGTAGGCCTAGTAGTGTTGGTGCTGAGATAGTGCTTGATGGTGATGTGTTTGACGTTCCAACGGTGTTTCTGGATTTTGTTCATTTATTGAGTATTCCTGTGGTTTCACGATATTTGTTTCCTGGCAATCTTTAGCAGCTCTTTAAAAATGACTTCTACGAATGAATTACTCGAGCAAATTCAAAGAACTCTTCAAAGTTATCGACAAGAACACATACAGAAATATATTCAGGAATTCTTCAAAAAATTGTCCTAAAAACTCAAAGAATTACTTCATAAATCACAGAACATGAGCATTAATGATTGATCCGAACAGTATAAGTTTCACAGACATTCAATAAATGGGATGTTAGACTAGCTAATCATTCTCAATGTCAACGTTAGCGTTAGTGTTAGCGTTAGCGTTAGCGTTAGCGTTAGCGTTAGCGTAGTTACAGTATACTTCGTAGATTGGATACTAGCAACATTAATGTAACGTTTGATTATCTCATTCAGACTGCTTACATGAACAAGGCTGGGGAAGAAAACTTGAACTAATCTTGAATAATATTACCAAGTGCATGAATATTGCTATTCCTGGCCACGCCCATCTTTACCGTAACTTAGGATAGGGGAAGGAAAAGTTGATGTAACACTTACTTAATGAGAGGCCACCGACTCAGCGATGCCCTCATAAGTGCTACGAATGAGGAGGTTGGGAGAGGTACTCAGCCAGGATTCGCCTGTTAAGCTGGCGATGCACCCAGGGCGTTTGTTGTTTAAGTGTTTTGATTTAATCTTTTGATAGCCAGGCAACACAAGAGAAAAATTCAGCTTTGAAGATAATTCTGCTCAGTATTAAATATAAAGCAGAACCGATCCCTCTAGGGTCATCGGTTAATAATGAAAAAAACAACACATTCTGAATATGTAAGCAGACAATAATCCTGCAAGAACTACGCACGGTCAATTGTCTAACAATAAACCGACCGGAACGCGCAAACCGACAAAAATTTTCAATTATCGAAAACCAGCGAAAAAAAAGCGTAAGAAAATCGACGACCTGTTCCGCGACGACTAACATGTTGAAATGTGTTATCGAACAAACTTGCCCGGAAACCGAGAATAAAATCCAATTCTAGAAGTTTCGAAGCATTGCAAATTACTTCACATCTACATTCATTCCGGAACGCGAAAATCCAACTAATTCTATAATTCTACGCTTAACAATAATGGAACAAACTCACCGGGTTGATTGATTGTAATAATATTTGTCCCTTCCGGAGTGGAACATATGTTTCGTCCAAGATCCCATGACAGCTACGAATCAACACCGGAAACACAAGTCATATCACTCAATTCACTTTCACCATATATATATATTGTGGTATCACTTGTAGAAATCACAAAACATATTTTGCTTCAGTGAAGTACATAATCAGAATAATGTTTATTTCATCATCCTAATATGACACTCTTCTCTAGCCTACTGCATGAAATACCACAATACTACACTTCTCCTTTTTTCCATAAATCGAAATCAATAAAAAATTAAATTTACAAAATCATAGATAGCCTAAGTATTACTGAAGTAAGTAATTTCCATAATTTAAGAATATGCATTGTGAACGATTCGCTGGACGCAAAGTTGGACGAGCCATCCGTATGTTGTGGCATCCTTTCTAATGTGTATGGTATTTGATATGTAACGCAACACGGTCCATGTTTATTTGATTTCTAAATGAAGAAGGTCCATGTTTATTTGATATCTAAATGAAGAAATTTAACAATATATTAACCATCGTCAGTATACTTATCCTTTATTATTCCTTCTTTTCTCATTTTTGGTTTTCAAACAATACATTACCGAATAGACCTTCTGTTTACAGCCAAATTATAGGTTGTCCTTAGTACATTCTTCTTTCTTGAATCTTGGATGTTGTAACGCCTCATCTTAGTATGTTCCGTCAATCCAGGTAGTATTCTACTTCAGAAACTATAAATAATACATTTTTTTAACCATTGAAATTATATATAGAAACTTATCATACAAAGTTATATGTTGTCACGTTATCACTAGATGAAAATTTTCAATTGGGTACTAAAATGTTTAATTATTATTATTATTATGTTTTATTTAAGACACTTTACCATTTGTCATGGCATTCGTGTCTGAGAAAATGTTTAATGAATTCTTGTTTTTATTTAATAATACGAAAGAGCATGTTCTTGCAACTACTTTAGCAATTTTTATAGCTCAAATAACGGCTATAACTTTTTTTAAATTCAATTTTAAAAATAGTTCCAAATATGAACCTTGACACTCGTGATCATTCACTTTTTCAACAAAATTGCCACAGGGCTTATAGTTTTAACACTGGGGTTGTTCCTATCTGACATTTCGGAAGGGGCGCGGAAAACAAAATACACCCAAAATTTGAGCTTAAACCAAGGGGCGTGACAAAATCTCAAAAATAATAGAAAAATGTTTTTTGTACTTAAATCAATGAAAATCATTTAAAAATTGAGTAAACATGTGTTTCTGCCCTAAACTTAAGCGTTTGAAACTAAAATTGGGACAGGGCTTTAGGACCCTATTGGCTGATAAACTTCATTCATTCTATGATAGACTGGACTGCCAAATGGACTGAGATGAATCTCCTATATCTGTTCTTTTTCTTTTTAGGCAGACTGAAACATTTTGTTTCCTGTGCATATCCCTTTACCATAGATGGACTGAAGACATACTTCCTTCATCTCATGGTCTACTGGACTGCCAGAAGGACTGAGACGGATCCCCTACATCTGGCCTTTTTAAATTGCAGACTGAAACTTTTTGTTTCCTTTGCTTATCCCTTTACCATAGTTGGACTGAAGACTTACTTCCTACATCTCATGGTAGACTAGATTGCCAGAAGGACTGAGACTGATCTCCTACATCTGGTCTTTTCAACTGCATACTGGAACATTTCTGTTCCCTATGCATATCGCTTTATCACTTATTAAGATGGACTAAAGATCTTCAGGCTTCCTTCATCAAGTGATAAATTATCATTACGCCAAATAAACTGAGTATTACTCCTTCATTTTGGTCTTCAACGGACTGGTACCTTCTAAGGTACCCTTGGTTCACGAGAATAGACTAGGGGCTCATTCATTTATTTCATAACGCTGAAAATGACCATTTTTGACACCCACCCACCCCTTCGTAACGCTTTTTGTATGAATATTCTACAAATTTTGTATGAGCCGTAACATCACGAGGACACCCACCCACCCCCTTCAGCGTTATGAAATTTGTGAATAAGCCCTAGGATTCGTAATCCCCTTAATTCCGTCATTTTTTTTTCAACTCCAAATAGACTAGGATAACTTTATCCCCTATATTTGGATACAGAAACGGACTAGAACATTCATAATGTTCCCTACGTTTCTACGTTCTGAACTTCCTATAATTCCGTATGACTGTCTGGAATTCGTAATTCCCTTCAGTGACAGATGGATTTACCTCAATATCTTAATGGAAGAATGGAATGATATTTTTCCAACAATTGATATTGCTGTTTGCATTTGAGATGCAAATCTTTACTAAACGTCCTGCAAATGCGGTAACACAAAACAATCAAAGGACACCTAGCAACGATTTTATAAATCACCCCCACCCTAGCAAGAAAAATCTCTCTTTGACATCGCATTTCTTGAGGAAAATCTTACCGCGTTTGGTGTTCCCGCATTTGATATTTGCATTTCAAACGCCCACAGCAATATTTAGGTCTACAGGTTTTTCCATTCCAGTGCAACATTTTCAACAAATTAAATTCTTATTTTATACTGAGATCCTACCTTAAGTGATTTGCAGCGTAGTCTTGAACCTTCATTTTAATTCATATGATTAAACATTAATATGGTCTCATGGTCAATGGTGTGTCTGATTTTCAAAGTTTTAAATGTTAAAGATTAAAATTCAACAAAATGTTAGACCAATACATAATTTTAAGTTGAACGAGTGAATATCCCATTTATTAATGAAAAACTCCAAATATTTATTTAAAAATCAATAGTTACTCGCGTCGTTTGCATACTTTTTGTTCTTATGTGATATTTACTCACTATCACCTTATGATACCAATGTATGCATCACTGGTCATTCATGTTTTACTACAATTTATTTATGCTACAATTATTTGGTCCTTAATTTTACATCTGTTCTCTGTGATTAAACATTACCGCTTGAACATTTCAATGCAGAAATCAATTGTCTGTTGTTCACGCATTTAAAATGATATTAATTTCTGCTTCATAGCATTTCTCCTTAATAACTTCAACATGAAACAGTTACAAAATTCATTGCATCATTTAATCAATTAATTGAATCATAGCATGCTTGTAAGGTACAAATTGTGTAAAAACAGCGGTCATCGGCACGGTTTCCAAAATATCATCATAGTTAATCATCGTTTGCTTCGTGAAAATCAGTAGTCAGCTGCGGTAACTCTCTGTTGACCCATAAAACGGAAAGTTATCTCTCAAACAGCAATATTGTATTTAATTTTATTACAACACCGCTATACTGTCAAACACATAAAGCTTTGGTGGTCATTTCACAGTTTTCAGTACTGTTTATTATGGTTATTCATTGATTAATTGTTCATAAAGACTATTCATGTTTGTTGTTGTTTTACAATTTCAATAAATATTTAACGTTAAGTGCAAGAAAATAAAAATATTTTTTTCCAAAACGACATAGACTTGAACAAAATTGAAAAAAAAACTATTTGTTAACTTTGCATATCCTAAAGTTTATTTTAAAGCACAAACCTCTTGTTTTATTTTTCTATTCAATAATAATATAGTAAATCTGACAAAATTAAAATCTTTATTATTCATTTTCATTAATATTACAAATGTTGTAATAAGGCTTTTAATATATTGTTTATTTTTAAAAATCAATGGTTGCGAGTATTCCCCAACAATTCAGTATCTATGAGATCATGTTTTCATACATGCCAAAATATCAAATAAAATAGTTTAGTTTCAAATAAACAAACATGTGATAGTTGTGAACATGCGACTGTTACAATTTCAAGCAAATTAGATGGACTTAATGTTGTCTGAATAAATCAAACAAGTTAAAAAAACAGTAGCAATTTTTCACACCTAATTTTTTTATGTTACCTCTTTATATAATTGTTATATGTTATAATTAAAACCAATATATACTCAATGCAGAATAATTCAACAAAATATTGCAATTGTTATATGCTATTAATTAAAGCTCTCAGTTAATAACTGATGAAGTGCTCATAAGAACACTAAGCTGAGAAGCAAGCTCTGTCCCAGTGAGGACGTAATGCCAAGAAGAAGAAGAAGGTATGCTATTAATAGTTTATGCTACGTTTTCGTATTTATGATAGATTGTAATTAAAATTGAGAAATCATTTTTCTAGTTCTGAACTGGTTTTTAATATCCTCAGTAAGCATTGATTTTCGTAAAATATTTCTTCTCGTTTGTTTATATCTAATTTCTTTGATCTTTAGATTTTCTTGAACCAGAAGAATATCAGTCTCGGATAAAAAATACAGTTATGCTGAAACTAAGTAGGGGAATTCGGGGTAAAACCGACACCCTAAGCTTATTGATAAAATTTGTGTACTTTCGCTTGTTAAACGAACCTAACATTGTTATAGAATCACATATTGGTTATAAATCTATCGATCCTTGTGATCGCTCCATGATGTATTTAGGTTATATAGTGATTTAAATCAAATTAATATTTCATCATTTTTAGGTGAGACAATCGAGAGTGCGGGTAAGATCGACACCCTGTTGGGGTAAAACCGACACATGCACTTTGAGTAGAATTTATACGTTGTGAACATCATCATCACATGGCATATTAAAAAGAATGCTTTAAACATGACTTTCGACTTTTATGAACCCTTTATTTAAAGGATTATACACAAATTACGTAAATTATTGAGAAGAGGCTTAATATTCACTAAATATATGTGAAAATTTCAAATGTCCCATGCTAAGATTATAAAGTTGGGGTGAATACACATGGATATGATTAATTTGTGTTCATGGAATGTTTACGAAGTTGAAGTTGTGGCGAATGATTGGTTTTAAAAATAAATACTGTTTTATTTTAACAAGACAGAAAAGTGTTATTCTTCTTCTTTCTGGCATTACGTCCCCACTGGGACAGAGCCTGCTTCTCAGCTTAGTGTTCTTATGAGCACTTCCACAGTTATTAACTGAGAGCTTACTGTGCCGATTGACCATTTTTGCATGCGTATATCGTGTGGCAGGTATGATTATACTTTATGCCCTGGGAAGTCGAGAAAATTTCCAACCCGAAAAGATCCTCGACCGGTGGGATTCGAACCCACGACCCTCAGCTTGATCTTGCTGAATAGCTGTGCGTTTACCGCTACGGCTATCTGGGCCCCTTTGGCAAAAGTGTTATTATTTTTAGTTATTAAAAAATGTCGAACCTTATTATTTGTAAATAAACAATAAAATTAATTTATATAATAAACAACAAGATTATTTATGTTCAAATTCTATAAATTTTTCAATTTAAAATTAGAAAAAAATTCTTCAAGCTTTATCAAATAAGTTTAAACGTGAAACATATAAATATTATTTTTAATACTTAATGATAGCTTGTGGCAAGTTACATAGTATCATATATTAAATGTCAACAAGTTCGCCATCCATGAACTTCACTGGAATTCAAAAATAAAGACTACAGAGGAAGTCTCCCTACAAGAAAGATTTGCTGGAGCTAGATTATGAAGCAATGAAAGGTGTCGATTTTACCCCAAATGAAAGTGTCGATCTTACCCCGAGTGGACATTTATTTTTCAATAACGTTTTCAGCTGTCGAAAAACCAAAAATTAAATTTTTCTTCATTTTATATGAACGTAATAATAGTAAAGGATGATGTAGACGCAGAACAAATAATGATATTTTAAAAATTTCACATGTGAAATAGTAAAAGAATAACAGCGAAATATTGCAACTGCTGTTGCTTCTATGTTATCCAATATGACTTTGTTGTTTATTTTGGCAGATTATTGGTAGATTCAGTTGTAATGTCATCCAAACAACAACATTTCACAAGTAAAGATAAAGCGTGGTGGAAACTGCATGAAAATCTGCTCAAAACATGAAAAATCAAAGGGTGTCGATCTTACCCACAGTGTCGGTTTTACCCTGATTTCCCCTACAATACTGTTAAAGATGCTCATAATAAATTTATCAAAACGTTCACGAATAAAATTTAAAATTTTAATAGCCTCAAGTTCATCACCATCTTTCGATGTCGTTCTTTTAAAATTTGAAAAGAAACGAATTTCTTATGCTTGAGACGAAATTGGGATATTGCAACAGCCCACTTTATATTACTATTGCACCCGCTTAACGGCAAATAATTGTACCTGGGAAAACAAACCATACTCACAACTCTCCTCTCACTCGAGTTACTGCTGCGCACAGCCAAACCTAAGACACATTATCAGGGACTCATTTCGATGCGTTTGCTTCTCGTTTTTAGACTCACTAGAATTATTCTGCTTAATCTCCTTCTTCCCGTATTTCCTTTTTTTATTATTATTACTTCAAACGTACTTTTGTGCTTTATACTCGTCGCTAATGTAGAAATCACAAAACAGATTTTGCTTCAGTGAAGTACATAATCAGAATAATGTTTATTTCCTCATCCTAATTTGACACTCTTCTCTAGCCTACTGCATGAAATACCACAATACTACGACAGCTACGAATCAACACCGGAAACACAAGTCATATCACTCAATTCACTTTCACCTATACTAATTATATATTTCTTCTACTAACTAGTTAAATTTAAACAATGTTCCAATAGGTTAAGTGTACCAGTTATGTCTTAATGTTAAAACATTCGAAAAGATTAAAAATGTAAAGGTTATCGAAATTTCACATATGGCCAAATAGGGAACCACTATGGCCATAACTGGTACACTTTCCCTATATAAATAAGCAAAATCATAAAGTTTTTGACGGCAGAGAAAAATTTTCGCATCCGATTTATATCATAGCACACTTCGATCCGCTAGCTAATCATTCTCAATGTCAACGAATCGAAAACTCAAAATTGAAATGTCTATTACTACGCCAACCGAACGTCCTTACGGTAAGGGGGAAGGGAAGGAATATTCGTAGGACAACCATTATTACTACAGTCTACAGTCTACAGTCACTGCTCTACATAATTTGGATACAACCATTAGAAAGTACTCTCGATTGAAAAAAATGGCTCTCGTAGCATTTCCGGATGTAGAAGGTGCTATTGATTGATTTTTTTTTGTTTGGCTATGAAAAACCAGGTCTTCCTGCCATTGTGGAATCGAAAAAAATGATAAAGCTAATTTTCTGGCTAGACAGGGCTTGAATGCTCAGTTTTTAGTACCAGAACCTTTTGAAATTTGGCAAGAAAATCCCAATAAGGTAGTTGAATTAATTTAAGGAATCGTACCAGATTGGTGTACGTCGCATAGTCAGTCGAAGGCAGTTACTCTGAATGGTAACATGTCCTGAAAATATGCGATAATAAACAGGGGTATACCACAATAGAACAACTTGATGGTCGCAGTGGTTCAAATTAAAATAAAACATTATTACTGAAAACCGAAAAAACCTCTGCATCATCACTGTTGCTATAAGAAGGATCTAAGATAAGGTAAGTATTTTTTTTTTTTGCAATTTCTCATCGTAATAGGCTGTTTTCCATCACGCCAATCTGTCATGAAACGGCCTATTGTCCTGCACTGAATTATGCAGTGCGGGAATAGTCATAATGCAACTGAAACCAGTGTTGTAATGATTCATTACGCAACGCTTTCTCATTACGCAGCTGTTTTGAGTTGCGTAATGAATCAATACACAACATTTTTTTCAGAAATTGTAAAATAATGGTAAATGCATTCCGATATAATTGCTGATACCCTCAAGTGGTCTTCCACGAAATTGCAAAAAATGTTGTACGTAACTCGTTGCAGAGCTCAATTTTGACAGCACTCGACAAGCCTCGTAGGATAAATTTGCAACTCGTGCTGAAAAAATCATCATTTTGCAACTTGTTCCGTAAACTACTAATGAGCCACCTAAAGTTGGCGATGATATCCATGATATTTATATACATCATTGGATTCACGATATTACACAATAACCGCATAGTTAGTCGTCCAAAGACCACAGTCCATATCTTGATCGCTACAGCGTAGCGGCCCCGAATATTTAGAGTTGCCAGGTCCTCTACCACGGGATGCAACCCGTGTATTCGTGCTTTCCACAAAGACGCCCATCTCTACCTGTTTCTATGCTTCCTACATTCACACTAAGTGACCAGGCCCCTGCAGTCTGCCGCATTTAATACGCTTAATAATATTCGCTTCTTTATACACTTGATACAACTCGTGTTTCATGAGCATGTACCACCATTCTATTTTCTAGTTTCCCAACGAGCATTTCCCGCAAAACTTAGGCTCGAAAACATCGAAGGCACCTTTCAACGTCCACGCTTTGTGACCACACGGATAAAAATCTGATCCCCACACCATGATTTACAAATCATGAAATTCATAAATTGATTAGGTCGTAATATCAGGATCACAAATCATGGTTCCTGGAGTCATAATCATGATTCCTCATAAGCGTAACATCCAGTGTGAAAACAATAAGCGGTGCACTTTGCTTCATGTCATTCGTATTGATCACTTTTAATTCAAGATGACGAAGCGGTTGAGTGGTAGGGTGCGTGGCTTACAATCGGAAGGTTCCTGGCTCGAATCTCAATGTATGCTATTTTAAACTTTTTTTTTATTTTGTCGATCATAAACGGATGCGCGACTCAGCATTTTTGGCATTTGAATCATGATTCCGAGCAATCAGCAACAAAAACCTAACGCGTGTGTTGCGTTACGGCAATCTGACTCATGATATCATGAGTCCAAATCATGGTGTACTTTCATAAGATGAAAACACACTAGAATCGTGATATCATGAGCCATAATCTTGTTTTTGGATTCTGATTTCTACCCGTGCATAGAGAACCTTCGAAAAATAAAATGCAAATTTTGTTTCCGTTTGCGAGTTACGTTACATAGATCGTAAAAGGTCCTATTCGCAGCCTCAACACGTATTTTCACTTCGCTAAGTGCCTATAATACTCTAGCCAAAAACTTGAGATTATCAAATTGAATTCTGACTAACACTCCTCCAGCAGGTGGATTACTCCTGGCCCACTTTCGGAGGTTTTTATTTCAGCATACGAGTTGCATTTTCATTTTATGCTTCATATGTTGATAATAATGAATGAAGTCATTTCCCGTTCCCTAAAGACCCCCTCAATCCGCCACCACCAGCACCGAAACGTCCTTCTTCCTTTACTCGTTTTGCGTTTTCGTCCACCTCTAGCTAGCTGATCCGAATCTCGTTGCTTTGACTCATACCTATACGTGTAAGGAGGCAGACGAACGGATGGATGGATGGAATCGGAGTCTGTGTGAATCGTCATCCCCTTGGACTCATCCGTATGTGGGATGTTTTCCCACCCGACCCGAGTGGGTGGGATGGAGGCGGATTTGGATGAACCCGATTTGATATACTGAACATGTGAGCATACATTTTTATCGTCAGCTTGCGTCGCAATGGGAATGAGCACTGTTGCTCGTAAAGGGATAACTGTCCCATAAGAAAAAAAAAATAACGCTCAAAACTTTAAGTTTGCCTTTGCCTTTGGAAAACGTCATCGTTTTCCTGTAAGGAAAGGTTGGGATTTCTTGACCGGGCTTTGATTTCAAGGTGTAATTATCAACAGTAGATTGTCAAACTTTCAATCGATATTCGTAAAATTACTTAATATGCAACCACTTGTGGAATGGATTTGGAAATATTAGGCACTATGACTGTTGAACAACAAAAAATTCGAACGTGTTTGTTGTAGTCTATTGTTTAGAATTGCAAAAAGAAATGAAAATAGGTTTTTCTGTATGAAAAAGTTACATCAGAACACAGTAAAGTAAGCAGACATTAAATTCACATATGAGAACAATGAAAATAATGTATGTGCTATTTTTATGTTCGTAAAGTTTTCGCATATTTTCATATTGTTGAGCATGAATGTTGCAATGAGAAGGTGTTGTTTTGAAAATCCACATGGGACAGTTATGCTATTATGTAAAAACTGTGTGTGTGCGCCGAAAGGAAATGATTCAGAATTTTCTCATACTTGTACCGACCAGGATGATGACGCCTGGGCGCTTCACGGTAAAAAATCAGCACGTTCGATTGAATAGCTTGATCACTTGACTCAATTCAAAACATCAATCACCATGATTTGAAGAGTTCTAACTTTGGATTTGCTCTACTGTCTCTAGAACTAGACTCTGAAGTGAAAAGTTGTTGATTTTGAATATTATGTCTTTTGTGTGAAAGCAATCATTGACAGCTCGTTGTAGAAAGTGATTGAGATCAATTCAATCCCTTTCAACATATGCGAGTTGGTGTCGAGGTAAGACACTAGACTTGCACTCCGAAGATTGTTGGTTCAAATCTAGGTCAGGCGGAAAAGTTTCTTTTAACTTTTTTTTATTTCAATTCAAAACATGCAACGTTGAATTCAAGTGCTATTACCTTGATTTTGTCAAGATTCAACAGTAGTGCAAATCCAAGTGCAGAACTATTGAGAGAATGGTGCTTATTTTTTACCGTGTTTTGTACTCCCAACTGTTTCGCTGATGATGGTGGGAATGTTTGTTGAAATTAAACAAATTTTTCTGTGTTGTGTATTGCTTTTATACTTCGGTACCACGTTGCCATAAGCCTATTCCCTGGATGGTGCCGACGACGGTGGAAGGAAATTTTGCGCAGTCTCAAGTGCGTAGCACTGATGTATGCAGAACAATTGAATTCAGACTTGTAGAATGCAATAAACACTATAATGTTACTTTTTTTCATGATTATGGAATACTTTGCATCTTATGAGATGGAGCTCTGGTTTTATGACGATGCAACGTTGTAAATACATAATGCAGGCATGAATTATGAATCTTTTCTTTGTTTTAAGCCCTTTTCAAACGATGCATTTTTTAAACTTCAATGCACAACTTTTGCGAATATGTTGAAGCCTGAAGTGTTTAATCACTCTGTCAAAATATCGCCATTATTGCACAAAAAGCAATATAACTATTTTATCACATACAACTTCTCCAACCATTTCATTAGGTTTGATCTGATAATATAAGAACCACTAAAGCTACTTAAAGCTACACAGCTACAATTTTTTACACATCGCATCGTAAACATTTTAAGCAAGATCACTGTTATCGCACAGTACAAGTTTTATTTTTTATGAAAACTATCTTGCTGCATAGATTTACATTAGATATTATCAAAGCCAAATAAACCCACTAAGGATATTTTTTCCCAATAATTATGGATAGACTATCTCTCACAATCACACATGCACATTCGGAAACAAAAGCAGCTTCGCATCGAAGTTTGGGTCCAGAAGCAGTGTTTAATCAACCGTGATGTCATATTTGATTACCGGATGGCTTAAAATTGGCTAATCCTCCACCAAAAACACCGAAAAAGAGACGAAGCCAACACAAAGCGACTAATCCCATCAGCGTGAAACGGGTAGCATCAAACAAATATTCCGACAAACAATCATACGGATAAGCATAAATACCTCATACCTTGGACTCAACTCGAAAGAGTCATCATCTGGTGAATTTTCCATTTCGACAGACGCTGAACGATGATTGCGATCTTGCACACGGCAAACGGAAATGGAACGCCGCCCGCCGGACGGTCAAAGAGAATTGTTAGTTCATCTGCCGAGGCAGCCGGCGGAAAGCAAATCGAAAATCCCCCGCAACAGTGCAGTCCTGTGACTACGTGGTCATCCACATAACCGACACGACGAAGCCGGCAGCCATTTTCCTCTTTCTCTGCGAGCTCACGGAACTAGCTAGGATTTACGTGTAAACTGTTGGCGCACTTCATCCACCTCGAGCACTCCAGCCGGACGAACGCTGGAACGTCGAATCAAGGGAGCCTTTCATGTTGTGCATGGAATAGAAATTCGGAACGCTGGCACAAGCCGTAGCAATGCCATTCTCTCCCAAATGCTTCGATGCGGTGCCGAGTGGAATGCTGCTGCGTGGCTGTTTCATTTCATGAAGGATTGATAGATTTCTTTGGAAATTGAATCAAGCGCACTGACTGACATGTTTGGTACGAGCTAAAGCTGATTGTAGTACAAAAGCTTATCCCGATAGAATATCTCAGCTTACAGGGTGGAAACATTATTTGGATTTTATTAGATTTTCCCACGGGAACTGCGGAGATTGATTTGAATTTACTTCTATACAGGGGTACCTGTTGAGTACTGAAACCAAGCCTCTAATTTCGATAGGCTTAGCTAAAGGACTTCGTGGAGTTTTATAGGATGATGAGTCATGCCTTACTTTGTAATTGAACTAAAGACATTTGGATTAAATAGATAAGATAAAAGGGTTGAGCTATCTTTTGTTGATTCTGCTTTTCTGAGCATTCAAATATTATAGGTCCAATGGGGTGGAATAAGTAACCCTGCAATCCCAAGGCTGACATGGTAATTAATCAATAGACATTAGACCTGTTATTCTTGTAGAGTAAAATGGGACAATTGATCCATTGGAGCAAATGTTTTATTTAATATTTCTAGCTCGATTCAAATAAAAGTTTTAAACGCCATTGCACATTGGTCCCAAAGCCATAACTAGGAAGACAAAAATAATTGCGCTCTACAATAGTTTCTTCGGCAAAAAGTTGCACAATCAAAAGTTCTAAAAGTGCTTGGAACAAAGTTTTTGCGAGAAATTATCGTATAAAAAGTTATCAAGAAAAAACTGATTTTTCAGTACCACCCTAACTTTTTTGTTTAAAAAAAAATCATAACTCGCGAACCATAACAGATAGAAAGTTGGGTTCTTCGGCAAAGTTGCTCCAAATCGGTTGTTCTAAAACATTGTAGAACACAGTAGCGTAGCTAGGGGGGTGCGGTAGGTGCGGTCCGCACCGGGCCCCGAGCTCCTAGGGGCCCCAAAATCGCAGGGCAGATTTCTCATAGCATTAAAAGGTCGACATAGTTTGAAGGAAACTCACAATTTGTAAGATCTCAAAACGAAAATGAGCATGGCAAGCATAAGTTTCGGAGGAGACTTGTATAGGGGCCCTCTGATTATCCCTCATTTAATATTTTAGGGCCAAATTAAGAAGGTGCCGAGGGACCCAGTGGGACCGTGGGTTTGGGGCCCCCATTTTAGGTGCCTTATTTGTTTTGTAAGTAATTTTCCTTGTTGTTGTTCAATCGTTTGTACGCATGAGAAAACTGAGTCTTCTTATAGCTAAACGCGGCCCTGATCTAGATACTTGAGTAGGATGAGAAACATATTTTGAAGATTTTTAGTCTAATGACGATTTTTAATTCATAAATATTTTTTTTTTCATGCATTCTTATTTTCAATAAAATCTACCCTAGTTTGTAGGCTACAAAAATCTGAAGCAATGGTAAGCTATGAGCTGGTTCACATTTTCTTACGATCTGAAGCATTGTCTTTCATTTTAAAAATGATACAAAAATCTTCTCAATCGTATTTACACTAGGGCAGTTTTTGAAAAAGTTTGAAAAATTAATCCCTTCCTATCTGTTTTACCATCCAAAAATAGTGTTCTGTGAAATTTTCAGCTTTTTAGATAGTTACAGGTCGGACTCGATTATCCGGAGACTCGATTATCCGAGATTCGATTATCCGGAATTTTAAACTCGATTATCCGGAATTTGATTTTTTATGCTCTTGTGTTTCAATTTTTATGCATAAATCTGAGATAATTTAGTATTGCAATATACAATATGAATTGTTTTGCAGTTTAGAACATATTTAAGAAAAGGGGCAATTTGAAAAAGTGTTTTTTTTTTGTGTATGCTGGTCAAATTATTTTTTCTTGTAAAGACTCCTACTGTTCTTAGAAAAAATTTCTGGCTACGCCACCGCATCATGTCAAGACAATGTCATGATTCACAATAATTCTCTAAAAAATCACGATGGAGAGAAATTTTGAAAAAAAAAAAATGCCAAGCACTTTTGTATTGGAATATAAATTAAAACTTATAATCTCATAGTGAAAAATCATTCTTCATACCTTAATAAAGGAAGTTGCTGGAGAAACAAATTCTTTTTTCTCTAATTTTGTTTGAGATTTTTGCAGATGTTTACAATTTATTCAATACGATGAATGGGAGAAGAGATATTTATCAATTTGTTTGTTATTATTTAGCTCCATATGGAGCTAAATAATAACAAACAAATTGATAAATATCTCTTCTCCTATTCATCGTATTGAATAAATTGCTCTATTCAGCAACATCCTTTATTAAGCTTTGAAAAATGCGATGTTAAGTTTGTACTTACATTATAGTACTAACCTATATCAATTTTGGGCCACCTTCAAATCACCACCCAGAAAAGCTAAAAATCCACACGACACTATTTTTATCGTAAGGATGGTAAGCAAGATACGGGAGATCAAATTTTAAAACTTTTCTGATTTTTGAACCGCTTTAAGCACATAAATTCAAGGGTTTTTTTTTTATTTCTATGTTTGAAATAATTTGAAAAATAATGAATGAGTAATAAGTGTAGAATGAATCAGCCAAAGATTTTGATTTTATATTTAGTATTCAGGCTGATGCAAATATACATTTTATTTAATGCGAGGAAAAAATATTTAGGGTAGAAGCAAATAAAAAACATATTTTTTTTTAATTTGAACATTTTTTAAAACTGAATCATTTCTCTCCTTCTGAATTTTTGAATTTTCGAAAGAAATATAATATTTGTTTCAGTCTTACCTCAAAACCAATCCTTCAGAGATAACTACAAGTATTTTTTTTTTCAGCATTTCAGCTATATAGTATACCGATGATTTGTTGAAATTGTTTAAGAAAGTATTTTGATGACTCTTCAAGGGTTTTACTAAAAGCTCTACAAGAGCTCCTCCATGAAATTTGTTGTAAATCAAAATTCCTTTGAGTATATATTTTTTTTAAATTCAACATTTCTTACCAAAATTCATACAAATTTATTTTATCGAAATCTAAAAAACATCAGGATATTTATTTAAAAATTTCTCTTGGTAATTTATATGAAATAATGACATGGATTTTAACAACATTTTCGAATTCTTGGAAGTATTCTCCGCGTTTTTTTTTTAACGAAAGCTCGTAGGAATCTCTAGATACATTCAATAAAGAATACAGAAACGTATCCAGAGATTTCTTCAAGATTTCGTTAAAAAAACTAACTCAAAATATGTTCAAGAATTTTCTTAGGAATTCTTTCAGGAGCATCATTAGCAACAAATTCAAGCAACTCTTTAATGAATGTTTGAATCCTTTGAGCAGAATCTCAAATAGAGAATCTTAAAAGTAGATGGAGTACCGTGTACCTTTTAATTCCGCTCCTAAATGCTTATCTTTGTCAGATACGCGTATTTCGACTACCACTTGCAGTCTTCTTCAGTGTCAGTTACCCGTATCCTTTTTCTGGCCCTTTCATGTAGAAACTCTTTTGCAGCGCAATGTCACCAGATTTTTTTTCTAGTAATTTCTGAAAGAATTGTTTCTGGCGTAAAACCACTACAATGTAACTAGTATTTTTTTAGAGAGACTTTACCCAGAAGGGGCATTTGTCTCTAACTAGTAATAATCCATCCTGCGTTCCTATATGCACGTCAATTTATAAAGAAATTCTTAAAGTAATTGATACAGTGATTTTGAAAATTTCGACCTGGATTATTATAAGGATTTTTCAAGACATCCTATAAGAATCGTTCTAGAAATTTATCAAGGTTAGTTTTTAAAGACACGTTAATGCTTCTAGTGGGCTCTAACTACTCTTTGTAGGAAACACCACACTAGACAACGGAGAAGCATGCAACGACTCGATTACCCTTGGCCAAGAAATCCAGTGGTCCGTCCAAGTATTTCTTTACACTGATTCTTCCACAAATTCCTTAAGATTTTTCTGAGGATTTATTTTTTATTCTGGTATTCATCTTAGAAGTTTGCGAGAGTTCCTCAGATTATTGGAAATCCTTATGGATCTGTCCTTTTTTCAGGGAGCCCTTGTTGGTTTCGTACATAAAAGCAGTCATTTCCCCAAAAACTCTTTAGCGATTCTACCAGCTTTGTTTTTAGGAATTCTTGTAAATATTCTTGCAAGATTTCTTTTAAAATTTCTTTTACAAGGATTTTCTAAAATAATCCAAGAATTTAAGGAATTTCGAGGAGAGTTCCTGGAAAATATGTTTATTTCATAACATCAGTAATAAAATCAAACATTTTATCTTGAAAACCTCCACGATCCGCATAAAAAACCACAACAAAGAACTTTACAGTGCTTTGTGATTTCACCAGATATTGTGATATGAACTGTCTAAAAGTCTTGAGAAAATTCATCTATTCCTACATATACAGATCCAAGAATTCAAGAATACCTTTAAATATTTTTTTCACAGGATGTAGTATCAGAAACAACTATCTGACGGAAATCCTTTTACAGGCAAAACATTTTTTGACTTTTTATCACGAAATTTTAATCCATGTGTTAAACGCTTTCGAAAAAAAAGTTAAAGTTAGTAAATGTTAGTGCGGCTAAATAAAGGAATATTTTGTAAACCTCTATTTGAGGGGCCCCAAAATCTACCTCCGCACCGGGCCCCCAAAACTCTAGCTACGCCACTGGTAGAACATTGTTTAGTCCGAAATGCGTCAGCAAAAAGGTTTATATGCTGATCTCGTAAACCATGTGGGCCACCCTAATTTCACATCACTGAAAAAAATGTCTAAAAAATATGGCGAAACTTTGCCCAAGACACCATATATCTAAAATTGACGGTTTAGGCGCAATTATTTTTGTCTTCCTAGATATGGCTTTGGGACCAATGTGCATTGCGGTTCGAATGCTTTTCAAGTAAAAGGCTTCTCCTTCAAATTGTATGATAGAAATAAATATTTGAAAAAGTGATGGCAATTTGTTGGTTCTCGACGTGGAAATTGTAATGTTCGGTCGAACTTTGTTGCATGGAACAAAACAAACAAAGAATCTCACTCGATCTAGTATGTAAGGACATAGTTAGGTCGATCAAATAGGTTTTTTTTGGCCCATAGTAGGTCAAAAGCTCAAATTTCACGGTGGTAAATATGTTGTATAAACTGGATTACTAATAAGGTCGAAAACAGAGCAGATGAAAAAGTATCGGGAAAAATGAACAATTTCAAAGAATTAGTGAATCATCATATTATGCTTCATCAATATTGTTTTTATTGGAATTATAAACTTTATGTGTGAGTTTATTTGTTTAATATGTACCCAGATCGTTACGAACATGATTTTTATTTGCCCAATTCTCCTGCGAGAGAAATTTTGAAAGCAAATCTTTTTAATTTATAATTTAGACAGCGAGTTCAATAATGTTGTGATGGGAGCTTTTTAAATGTAAACGATCTTCACAGGCTTTGCCTTGAACATTCGCACTTGTTAAATGATTTAAAATGTTCATATCTGAGGTGCTGAAGACATAAACATAGATTTGCTTAAACTATGCATTCTGATGAATCGTTATGAGGGTTAAGTTGAAGTGTGATAAGCGGCTCTGTATTGCTGGAAAACTATGAGCTGTTGTGTATCTAAATTGTCTTCAACTAAAGAAACAAACATCTTTTTCAAAAATGTATTACACGCCTTTGTATTAATGGTTCATCAACCCTCTAAAACCTAAAATTTTTATTTTCGATCATGTTTCATTACACAGCGTAACAAAAATGACATTTTTTCGTGTCTCAAGAATCAAATTATGTGTCTCTAGTAGATTTGGGGTTGCTGAATGTGATGCCGTTCTCAGAAATGTTCCAGCACGTCATAATTTTTAGCTACAGGTTGCCAAAGTTGTATAAAACACTGGTTTCATTAATGTCTACATGAAATTTAAACAATGATTTATCAAAAAATATATTATGATTTAATCTACCAAGCATGTAAAATAAGACTTTAACTATAATTTTAGATGTAATTTGATTGAAATTGTACGATTAAATTGAGGTTAAATCAATTTTTTTCAACATGCCTGCAGTCTCCATACGAAATTCTTCGTTTTTCTTATATGGTAAAATACAATATTTTTCTAAACCAACAAAAAAAATATCTTTTGAGCATCGGAAGTATTATGAACTTTGTTGATAAGTATTGTTATACACATGAAGTTTGAGTTCTGATGCAAATTTAGCAAATAAATTGCCATACAAGCAGGAAAACTTGCATGCAAGTTGGATTTTTATTATTTTTTATTTTTAAACATGTCGATCCTTTTTCTTCAACACTTCAAAGACTTCAATATTCTTGTTACTGGTTTTGGAAATAATTAAAAATTGAGTATTTACGTACGTTTGAAAATATGAAATGTTTGTTTTATTTCTAAAACGCTTTTTATTTCCGTGTTATGAACGGAGTAACAGGTTTGAAATTGTTTCAATACTACCAGGCCCTTCTTATGTAATAGGTTGTGGAAAAATATAAAAGGTTCATTATTTTTTATATCACACAAATGTTTATTTTCGATCTAAATATCATTTTCCGTTATCTGAAATTGTTCTAAATACGTTTTAGGCAATAATTTTTTTTTTTTTCAAAAAAAAATATGAATTTTTTTTTTTTACAAGGATTTTTTTCTGTACCACTTTTATTTTCCGTGTAACTAACGGAAAAACAGGTTTGAAATTGTTTCGATACCACCAGGCTATTCTTCTGTGATAGGTTAATTGTAGAAAAATGTAAAAGGTACGATTTTTTGTATCACACATTTTAAATGAACTCCAGGCATTTGTGGGTTATGAAAAAAAAACAATTTCCAAACATTTTTCAGATATACAAAAAAGTTTCCAAAGTCGTTAGAAAATTTTGCTATGTACATGTTATGGTCCAAGGTTACAAATAAAATCATTCTTTCCGACCTATGAAAAAAATCTACAAATACCAATGTGTACCCTATTTAACGCGGATATGGATACCAGAGGTTTAACACTAGGAAATGATGTGCCAGCAAAAGAGGTAAAACAGTGGCCAATAAAATTACTTACATTGTTTCCCCTGGAATGTCATCCAGAGATTTTTTTCTCTGAACAACACAAGCGATTCTCGTGGATTTTTTTTCAGACATTTTTCAACAAGCTTACTAAAATTTACAATTAATTCTTGAACTTCTCAAAGGAATTCTTAAGAAATTCCACCAGACATTATTTCGTAAATAACAACTAAACTCTTCATTTTTGGTTAAAAAACTACTCGATGAATAACTCAATATTTTTATAAGGATCACTTCTAAGATAACTCTATCAAGCACTCCATATCCATATCCAATTTATATCAGATTTCTAGAGTAACTTATATAAAACAAATAGAAAAACTTCTAAAGTAATTTGTTCTATAATTTCAGCTTAATTTGAATTCGGAAAAAAATAATTAATTCCTGTCAGAAAATATAGCAGCTCATTTAAGAATTTCTAAAACATTTTAACGAAATTCCTGACGATAAGCCTCGTAAAACGCTTAAGTGTTTTTGTAGAATTTATCACAAAAAATGTTGTTCTTTTCCTTGTCTTTTATAATGGACAATGATTGGCGTTGAAACAGTGTAATTTTCCCTGTAGGTACAGTCACCCCACGCAGTTGAATCACCCACAATTTATGAATCAGCTGACTTCAAAAGACAAAATTATTATCAAACTTGCCACAAAACATCACAGAATTATTTTTACTGATAAGAAACTCTGTATAAAAATAATTCTGTGATGTTTTGTGACAAGTTTGATAATAATTTTGTCTTTTGAAATCAGCTGATTCATAAATTGTGGGTGATTCAACTTCGTGGAATCACTGTATTTGTATCTAACATATAAGAAAATGGTTTACATAAGCTGTAAAGTTTCATGATTCTATGGCGTACAGATTGATGTAGAAACCATTTTTTTCCTACTTGCAGAAATTCCAGACAATTTTTTTTTGGAGGGACTATTTTCAATTATTGTGCTAGAACTGCAAAAATTATGCCCGAAAAAATTGGCGGTACTTTTGTCAAACTTGTCAATGGATTATTATGGTAAATTCAAAATTTTACTTAATTAAAATTAAAAAAAAGATCAAGACACGGACACCGTCTTCAGCCATTTAGCTGTACAGACTGTAACTAATACTAGACAACGGACAAGCATACTCCAATGGCACAGCCAAAAAACATTCTTTACGAAAAGTTTCAATGGCCGATGCAGGAATCGAACCCACACCCCATGATGCGCTCATTGCCTGATGACACTAACCGCACGGCCACGAAGCCCACATTTTGGAGTAAATTTGTGCATTGCATTGCACTGAAAACTTGTTGAGGAATTTCTGATGGTCTTTCAAGTATAAGAATCCGCTATGTAAAAAAAAACACATTTATTCTTTAGATTCTAAAAAGTGATGCTTTTTAGAGTATTTAAAGATGATTATTTATATTTTTTTCTCTTGAGGTAAATGATTACACGATAATTAGAACCTATCCAATCGAGATTTCAGAATTAGCCAGAATTCTGCCAGAAAGCCTCTGGAAATTTCGCCCTGGAATTTCACAAGACTTCAATTTCAGAATAAGGAATTTGCCAATAATAGATGAAACTATTTTTGCTGTACATATTCCTTTACCACTATGCTGATTTCGGAAGCAGTTTCCTGAGTTTTTCAATAAATTTCCTCTCAAGATTCAAAGGTAGCAGATATTTCCAGACACTTTTCGTAGGTAATTCTTGTAAAATCAAGGGATTTGGAGCAGATTTTCCAGAAAAGAACAAAGAATGATTTTTGACGCAATTTGTGATGTATTTTGGAAATTGATTATAAATAGTGCATTCTCGAAAAAAATCATTCAGTATTTAGCCGTTGTATGGCACGTATTAATGAACCGTTTAGTTCGAAAACCTTTGATTATCGGTGTTTCTCTCACCTAGAGTTACATATTTCTCAGGAGCACATAAATGTACTGACGAGCCTCCAACCAATCCGTCTCTCAGCTCATCGGAATCCTAGTGTGCTGCGCTAAAAGGAGGCTCACGAAAATCCTAAAAGCGCGCGCTAGTTGATGTGCTCTCGGGGAGACTCGTCTCATGCGCTGTTTGGCGCTACGGCTCGCCATCGGTATCCAAGTTGTGAAACAACTGCTTAGTAACGAAGAGCCTCTACAGCTATTTTCGCCTCATTACGCAGGTGTCTAGATGGCTTACATGATATGGTAGAAGCCTCGCGATCCAAGAGTTACAATTTCGATTCTAGTTGAAAACTTTTATAATCACTTCAATTATTGTGCTGAATTTTAAACAGCACATGTGACGGAGCGCATGAGACCGCAGTGAGACACTTCTCAAGAAAAATGAGGCGCACCAAAAAAGGTCTCACAATGTACAGCGCTCCCGTGCGCTTGCAAGCAATGAGGCTCCTGCACCTAAGGCTGCAGCACGTGCACAGCCTCACCGAAGCAGTCCAACAAGTTGTCTTTTTCAGGATTGTCATTGAGAAATCATATTTACAGTCTGAGCTAGCGACATCCCAGGCATTTCTTCAGGAGAAGGAATTGGCCAATCATCCCTGGCATTCCGAAGAGGAATTGGCCGCTGAAGCAGGGACCCTTCACCCGAAAGGATTGTCCTCGTCATCTACTGTCCGTGATCGGACACTTCTCGAGCAGGGCATCCTCCGAAAACATGGGAAATCATAATGATCTTGACGTTTTTCAACAGCCTACTTGATGGCAATACGAAGTTTGCCGGGACCACTAGTACACAATATTTTTCTATCGAAACAGATCAATGAAAACATTCTGATGATTCTTTGTTCTGTCCGCTTCCCCCTGACGAGATTTGCGAGACTAAACAAACAATATCGCCAGAGATATCATCAATTCAGATGAACACGCCTCAAAATGCGACTGTTTTGGAGCTGCCGAAGAGATTCACCAGCAGATCTTATGGGAAAGTTGCCGAAGAGAATAAGGCTGCCGACAACAGTCACACTAACAAGAGATGTTCGCAGCAATGTAAAAACGTTTCCAACATCATTTTGACAAGTCTGTCGGAGTGAATCGATAGAGGATTGAGCAGCGCATAAATGTAAACAGACAAACACGGAATTTGTCTGCTGAAGTCCGAGAAAATTACAAAAGAAGCGCGGCATCGCCTTGGACTACCGAGAATACGTAAGTTCCCCTATCTAAGGTTAGCTTCGGGAAACCGTAAAACCTGCGGTCTAGTCGAGGTTAAAGAGAAAAATATTTTAGGAAAGGATAGGATTGAATTATTACGGTTGTTAAGAAAATTTTCCTGTTTGCGGTAGCCGCAGAGTTCTACCGCAGCTGTCAAAGTTCTACCGCAGGCTTCGAAATCATTCCATCATTGAAGCAAATAATTCAATCATAGTATGCTTGAAAGAGAAAACGCTATGAGAAATGGCAACAAACAACGATCATCAAGACGGTATCCAAGGTATCATTTAAGTCTGCTGATGATTTACTAGTGCAAATCAGTGATGTGACAGCTGCGGTAGCTTTTCGTTGAACCGTAAAACGGAAAGTTTTCCCTAAAATTGCAATATAATTCTGATGACTTTCAGCAGCTTTGCATTCTGACGTCCTTGCTGCTTGTCAAACTACGAGTGGACAGAACGTAAACCTGTAACGACACAACAAGCGAGTTTCGAGATGGAGGAACGAAACGACAAGACGGAGGAATCAAACAAAGATTTCGGCTTGTTTCAAAAAACTGTACGCGAGTTCCTTTTTCATGGTTTCCTTGCGCTCATGGTTAGTTTCTCTTGGGCCCTAAGCGATACACAGAAACAGATCAGGCAGCGTCGTATTCGGGACATTCCCACACCATTAATATCTTGATAGCCTGCATCACAGCTACAGTGATTGCTATTGGTGAGCCCTAAAGCTTAGTGATTGGACATCAGTCGACACATTACCTTGATAACATTTCGACTGAGGTTAAACCATGGTTTCTTCGATACCTGTGGGAGAATGGAATGCAACCATCGGCCTAATTCTCCTGCATCTCATTTTTGTTGCCAACTGATCAATGCTTGCTGACGAGCAATTGAGAAAAATTCGTTGAAAGCGATTTGTCTGTCATAAAAATCGCCTTCCATTGCACCCACCTTAGCAATATTGCTCGGAACAGAGCAAAGAGAAGGGACCCATACCAAGGTAATGGTACCGTAAAACGGGGTATCTTTGATAATGCGGGTAACTTTGATAGTGCGTAACCCACCACATACTAAACGAAATATCATAATTTCTGTTAATCAGTTAAGCAAAACGAATGCAAAACTAAATAATATTAGTATGACACTTCATGTAAGATTGGTTTTCATTTGAATCAAGAACATTTGAGGCTTTTTATACGAATATTAAAAATTGACACAATTTTAGCATTTTCGAAACGCTTATAAACAATCTGTTCTACGATAACTATCTGGTGTAGTTTTGATAGTTAGCCACTTATTTTTGACAGCCTAGTTATCATAGCGAAGAGCATTTTCACAAACTGGGAGCATTTTTGCAATCTAAGTCGAAAATTTCCATATAACGTTAAACGCCTTGAGGTATGCAATGCCCTACAAATGTTCGTTATTCATTCAATTTTGTTCGACTCATACTCCATTATCAAAGTTACCCCAAAACAGAAAACCAACTTTCGATTATATGAAAAATTATATCATCCATTCAAAATAAATCTTTTGGCAATCTTTCGACTGCAATCGATAGCTAGGGTGCCAGTACTTGTTTTAAAAATATAAATTATAATTCTTTGAAATAGCTTGCATAAATATTCAAGTTTTCTTCGAAAAAACTATCAAAGTTACCCCGTTTTACGGTATGTAATAGAGTAGATAGAGCACTCAATTTAGATCGTATGGCAAGAAGAAAATACGTGGAGTGCTCAAATGGACACCTTCATCGAATAGCCTCTATAGAGCTAAGGCTATACGTAAAAATTAAATATTGATCAGAGGGAAAAGAGGCCATTCGAAAAATAACATTTATTTCAAAAAAGTACATTCATTTTTGAACTTTATAAGAAAATCGAAACCATGTCGATCTAGTGTTCCGGGAATTGTTGAAATCATATGAAAGACCTTCATCATTAGACCTATTTATATTTTCAAAAATGTCTGGTAACTCCTGGGTAACTGGGGTGCTTCAAATTAATTATGCGTTTCTAGGCTATTTTCAAGCTTTAAAAAACATTACTACCGAAATGAGCACCAAAACTTAACGGAAATACCTCTACACAGTAGTTTATCTAATTCTACAAACTTTTGTAATATACGATATTATGATTGGAGCAAGTTTTAACTTAAATTGGTTGAGGTTTGTGTCTCAAGGTTCTTGAAAATCTCTATTTTCGGAGAGTGTTTTCTCTGAAAAACATACCTGTATGAAAATTTCCGATTTTTTTCTTTCCAAACATGATGTTTATGCATACCTTAAAGTCAATCCCGTTCAAAGCTTCCATTTATTTTACGAAAATTAATAGTAAAAAATAGGTAATTGGGGATGGTATAGTGGTTAGAACACACACCTCTCACGCCGAGGGCCTGGTATCGAATCCCACCCCCGAGATAGTCACTAAAAATTTTTCAGTGACGACATCCTTCGGAAGGGAAGTAAAGCCTTTGGTCCCGAGATGAACTAGCCCAGGGCTAAAAATCTCGTTGATAAAGATAGAAAAAAAATAGGTAATTATGAAGCACATTTATAAATCTGCTGTGAGCAAGCCAAAAGAACCACCGGGAGCTTTGAAGAATATTAAGGGAGCAGGATCCATCATTGATTTCGGAATTTTCAAAAGCAGTTTTTTCGTTAAAAATGAAGAAAATTCAAAGGAAAATGTGTTCAATGCATTCTATTCTCCAACCGAAACACAGTGAACGCATTTTCCTCGAATAATTTTTAGTTTTGAACAGAAAAACTGCTTTTGAAGTTTCAATGATGACGATGATTACGATGACGGAGCGTTGAGCGTTAAAATGAACACGTTAGCACTGCCTTTTCTCAGTCGATGATGATGATTGTTTTCAAATCGTTCTAATGGTCAGTGAAATGCGATCAAAACAATCATCACTTAGAAAGAAAAAGCAATGCTAACTTGTTCAATTCATTCATTCGTCGGTACATGTGTGATGCACGATTTAACTATCATCAGGTTGCGATGCTGTGTTCGATATTTGGGCATTTTTTGTGATTATTGCCTCCAGCAATATGTAAGCAGTTGATGGTCAATGAACTCATAGATTTGTTATGTTTGATTCCCGTTGACAAGGACTTGAAGAAATAATGTAAATGTGTGTCTTTATCAAATGAGCTGAAAATTTGACCAGACGTTGTTCTTAGCATGAGAATTCAGAATACTGCTTGACCGAAAGATTTACAGACATTTTTTCATACATGTACAGGTCTATTAATCATCTTTGCCTTAAGGCTAAGTAGCCCGTCGATTGTTTGGGAGCCATATTGACATTGCAGCTCGCGATTTCAACGTGATAAAACTCAGTCCACATTGTTCATATTGATCCGGAAAAGTATCACTATATGCGCTGATAATCAAAGAATATACTGATACTTTTCCAGATGCGTCAATACCAATCGATTTTCACCAATTCAAAATTATGACATGAGCTAGCAGAATCATCAACGACACGTACCTACAAACTTCAATGATGGCCTACTTCGCCTAAAGATGGCTAAATTTCTCCACTTTCCACTAACCAATTCGATGTTGATCGGTTTGTTTGCAACTTACCGAACGATGTCCATCAATCTTGAATGAGAATAGTGATGAGTCTTTTTTACGGTATTAATCTTTTTTAATTAAATTGAACAAGCAGGTTCGAAAAACAGGTTGAACATTGTAATGTCGTGTCAGAAAATAAAAAAATATAATGAAGAGAACGAAATTATTCGCACGCACCAAATGTTCTACCAACAAGAAATCCGTCCAAAACGTCTAGCAAAGAATTTTCCCATTCACAGCGACAAACAATTCAATCGATATCGAGTTAATCTCACTGAAGGCCACCACCACCCTCTCCCTCCCTCCTACTGACAGCTCGGCAAATTATGCTGGCGGCGACGTGACACTAGGAAAATCGCAAAATAATAACCGTAACAGTTAAATGCGACGGCTCGTTGAATATTGTGGGCTCATGCGGAGCCTTGCCGATTTACGAAAACGCGTCGCCTTAATCTGATTGGGAGCAATAACGTGGAAACGCGTTCGCTGGAAATGGCTGATTGAAGTAAATTATGTTGATAAGGTTGGATTCTTGTTCGCCAGAAAAAAAAGTGACTGATGGTGTTATCGTAGATTTCTCCTAGGAATGAGGGTTTATTCATTGTGGATTTTGATTCGCCCTAAATTTGAAAAACGAACATTTGTGATATATTGGTTTCGAAAATTATGAGAGCCCTCTGGCTCAAAAAACTATCTCTAGTTAAAAAGAATCTCAAAATTAAACCTTCGTTCACAATCGACTGTCAACTCGGCAACTTGAAAAATTTAAGATTTTTTACAAGCTAGCAAGCCCCAATGGCAGGTTCAGAACAGCGCTCATCCATTCCCAGCTTACGGAATCGACTTCAAATTGAGCGAATCACAACGGCTGATTACCTACTCCCATTCCCATGAAATCTTCAGCTTTAATTTCATGGACCAACAAAAAGGGGGATGCTCTACCCTATTCAACAGAATACAAAAAAAAAATGCGACGACACGATGAGTCTTTTCAAATTCAATGTTTACAGTGTTGCATAAATGTGAAATCAGCCAGCAGCAGAAAAAAAGAGTAGCAAAAGGAAAACAGGAACAGGATATAGAATATGCAACCAATGGACCGACCGCCTGACTGACTGGCTGACAGGTTGGATCACATAATGCTCTCTCGACCCACAAGCCCACACACAATCACGTTGAATTGAAATGGGAAAATCGATGATTAAAAATATCCGCCCCAGTTTTTGCTTTTGGTCATGGTTGTTCGGTTTGTTGCATGTGGGGGTGGATTACCCGATCAATGGAATATAACAGAATGATATAAACTTCTAAACTTTGCATAGAAAGACAGCATCGAGTCACGAGACATCAAGTTGGAGAAGTATCGACTTATATTTTAGGATCAAAGAACGCTATATTAACCTTCCAAATGCATTAACAAACACGAGATAATATCTACCGTAATCCCTACAGCGATTTCACCAGAAATCCCACTAGGAATTTCGCCAGAGATTCATCCTGGAATTCCTCCAGGGAGAACTTTTGATCGTTACTAGATTTCTTTTTGAACTGGTCCCGATAAGGCTCCAGGAATTCTGTCAAGTGTTCCTCTAGAGATTCCTCCGAAGATAATTTCAGGGATTTCTGCAGAGAAATCTCTACAAGGATTCTTCTAGAGATTTTGCAAAAAGTTTCTCCAATGATTCTTCCATAGGTTCCTCCAGTGTAATCTTCACTGGGATTCCTTCAGGAATTTTTCCAAGGATTTCTTCGGAACTTTTCAACTCTTTTTTAAATTATTCCAGAGATTGCTACAGGGATTCCTTCAGAGATTTCTTCAAGGAATCTTCAAACGTTTTCCTGATATTCCTATAGAGCATCCTCCAAGGGTTTCACCAGACTCTAGTGATTTCTGCACTAATTCCTCCAAGTACACTTGCAGCAACTGCCTCATGTAGACCTTTCGTGATTTCTCCAGGAATTATTCCGGAGATCTCTTCAGGAATTCCTGCAAGGATTCCACCAGGATTTTTTGAGATTCCGCTAGAAATTCCTCCAGGGATTATACAAGAATTCAATTCAAGATTTTCCTTCAAGAATTCTCCCGGTGATATCCAAGAAAATCGCTAGATGAATTACTCCAAATATTTATCCAAGAAATGCTTCAGGGATTCCCTGAGATATTTTGCCAGAGATTCTTTATTGGCCTTAGAAAATTCCTTTACAAATTTCTCTAGAGATTCTCTAATGAATTCCTCCAAGGATTTCAGCAAAATTTTCCATAAAAGTGCCTTCAGCGATTCTACAAAAATTTGTACCAGGAATTCTCGAGAAACTCCTTTACTAAAGAAGTTTTTGAAAAAAAACTGAATGAAGAAATTCTTTGAGACATCCCTGGAGGAACCTCTAGAAATATTTCATAAAGAAAACCTTGGAGCATCGTTTTCCTAAATTGGTTTTCGTTACCACCCAGCCTATCAGCACCTCGCTTTGTCTATTGTCTCTCTTTATATATTATGAGACGTTGAGGGATCACAAAAAACAAGTTTGAACAACAATGCCTTAGAGAATCTCTGTAGTATTCATGGAGGTATCCTTAGAGTAATCTCTAGAAGAATATCTGGGAGAAACCCTTGAGGAATCCTTGCCCAATCACTGGAAGAAATTTAGAAAAAAAATCATGCAGGGGTCTCTGAATACCCGAGCAATTCCTGAAGAAATCTCTGAAACAAGTCTCTGAATACCCGAGCAATTCCTGAAGAAATCTCTGAAACAAGTTTCAGAAATACCCATATAGAAGTAATTTATGCAGAAATTCCTGATGATATTGCTGGGTGAATATCTAGAGGAATCCCTGTAGAGGGATTATTTCCTGGAAGAATCCCTGGAAGAGTCTCTGGAGAAATGAAAATCAATTGCTATGAAGGATCTGGGTAAATTTCTGAATTCTTGGAGAAATTTCTGGAGAAAACGCTGGAGAAATCCATGGAGAGCTTTTTACAGAGGAATCTAGGTAGAGATTTTTCTTATATTTTTAGAACATTTCCAGCCAAAATTCCTGCGGGATGATTTCATGGTTAATCTTTGAAGAAATTTCTAGATGAATTTAAGAAGAAAAACACCGAAGGAATTTTAAGATGGCCAGAGTAATCTATGAAAAAAACTCTGAGGGAATACCTGGAAGATTACCTGGAAAATTTCTTGGAGTAATTCACTTAGCGATTTTACAGGTCCTGCAAGAATCCTTCAAAAGATTCGTGAAATATTTTTTGTAGAATTCCTGGATCAATTCCTGGAGGAATCCCTGGATAATTTCCTGATGTAATCCCTGAAGTTTGAAAAAATCCATGGAGCCCTGAAAAGGGCTACCTGGGGATATCCTTGCATGTATCCATGGGATACATGGAATCCATGGCGAAATATCTGTAGTAGTCCTTGAAGAGATTGTTCTAGTGCAGTGATCCTCAGGCCTATTTTTTTCAACCATTTCGATTTCAGATATTGAATAGTTCTCGTAATAATTTAGTTTCATGTTCTTGATAACTTTGGCAGTACAACAGCTTCCCGCAGAAAAACTTTTCGGAGCTTATCAGATTTGAGAGATATAGACAAAATGTGCGGCCCGCGGGTAACCACGGTTCTTGTGTAACCCTTGTGGGCTTCTCTGCAACAAACTTTATAAAGTTTATCCTGCATAAATCCTTGAAGGCGTCTCTGGAAGAATCTCTGAAAGAGTATCAAGATAAATCGCTCGAAAAATTCCAGGACGAATATCTGGAAGGATTTGCTTAGATGTACAAAACGTGAATAATGGCTTGTCGAATGATACCGATTCGCTGTCATATACTATATTTTTTTATAAGTTGGCCTAACGGAAATAGCTACGGGTATTCAGATATAATAATGTTTGTGAGGCCAATATAGCCGCAGCGTTAAACAGGTAGCTTTTCAGCAAAAACTCTGAACTGCTACTGCAAATGAAATGTAATATGTTTTTAACAAAATGTTAATGAAAGCTTAATTTAGTTTTACCAAATAAGAATGATAGTGTTTTCTAAATTTAAATTTTCTGCCCGTATAAGAATGTCTGTTCTTGCTCCTGTGTTTTTTATACTTTGCTGCATAATGGGAATGGCAATGTTTTCTTTTCATTTTAGAGAGCGACTAATGGCGCTTAAGCCAAGGCTTTAAAGCTAGGACATAAGGCAGAACTACCTATGTCCCATTCCAGGAAAAGAAATACTCACTACGATGGAGTGTGCTCTAGCATTCTTAGCAAAGCCACTCCCAACGATTTTATCTCTCCCCTGAATTGAAATTGTTGGTACGGTCGTCCCCGTTTCTTCCTTCGAACAGTTTAGAAATTTTCGTCTATCATATTATTCATGAGCCTCCGATTTTAAACTATCTTCAATACAAAGTCTGCACAGTGGGCCATTTTGATATTTGCATCATATTACCGATTTGCTGCAAACATTAATGCTGACAAGAATATCTCGGAAGAAACTTCGGAATTTCCAGGAAGCTTTTCAGTATTGGCTGTGCAATAGGGTGCGGCTTATTTTTCAAAAGTTCCCAAAACCAAAAATTCGTATGCTCTACTGAATTCGAATCACATTAAAAGTGAAACCTCAAAATCTGAGCCAAAAATATTAACATTTAGAGGTGGCGCAAGCAAGCAAGCAAGAATTTTCAAGTTATAAGATATGACCTTCAGTGAAGTAAACATAACTTTGTTATTTTTCAACCAATTTTAAAACTAGCACCATTATCTTGTATCCAAATGTTTCTTCATTTTACTAAAAAAACATTTATGTTTGACCATAACTTCATAAATACTCAATCGATTCCGAATCTTTTAACACGTTTTTAAAGCAAATTTAGGTGTTTTCAAACTGTTTATATAACACATTTTTCTAAAAATTGTTTCAACTTAGTTATTCAACAAAAACTACCCAAAACTTGATTTTGAAATGGAAAAATCAAATATCTTTGGAATGTTCAAGTTTTTCGCCGGAAATTGCATTGTTTCTATAAAAAAACACAAGTTTTTGAGAACATGTGAAAAAATGGTGCAAAAATATTAAAAAACCAAAAAAGGTATAACGATTTGAATTTGAATTTTGCGGTAAATAATGAAGCTGTTAATTACGAGTTGAAAAGTGCATAAATTTTTAGTATATGCAATCATATTTTTGTTCCAAAATTATTTAAAAATTGTTGCAGAGTCCTTCTCAAAGGTTTAACAAATGAGAAAAACCAGTATCAGCTTAAGAGATAATATTTACCTGCAAAAATATGAAAAAACTGGCATTGTTTGTTAAAAAATCATGTTTTTGTGCAGTTTCTGCTGAATAACTTGGTCAAGACATTTTTAGTGAAATGTGATGTATGAAAGGTTTGAAAATAATTGAATAAGCAGCAAAAACATGTAAAAATATTTGGAATCGGTTGAGTTATCATGAAGTTATGGTCAAACAAAATTGAAATTTTTAGTAAAATGGGGAAAAATTTAGAATAAATTACTTTTAGCTAAAATTTGTTTTGATTTTAGACAAATTTGGTGTTGTACAAAGTTTTAATAAATTTAATTTTGAAGATAATGATGATAAAAGTTTCAAAATCGGTTGAAAAATAACAAAGTTATGTTTACTTCACTGAAGGTCACTTTTCATAACCTGAAAATTTACCTTCAAGACGTTTGCGTCGGGGCCCAGATAGCCGTAGCGGTAAACGCGCAGCTATTCAGCAAGACCAAGCTGAGGGTCGTGGGTTCAAATCCCACCGGTCGAGGATCTTTTCGGGTTGGAAATTTTCTCGACTTCCTAGGGCATAGAGTATCTTCGTACCTGCCACACGATATACACATGCAAAAATGGTCAATTGGCATAGAAAGCTTTCAGTTAATAACTGTGGAAGTGCTCATAAGAACACTAAGCGGAGAAGCAGGCTTTGTCCCAGTTGGGACGTAACGCCAGAAAAAAAAACGTTTGCGTCACCTCTAAATGTTAATATTTTTGGCTTAGATTTTGAGGTTTCTCTTTTAATGTGATTCGAATTCAGTAGAGCATACGAATTTTTGGTTTTGGGAACTTTTGAAAAATAAGCCGCACCTTACTGTGCAAGCGCTTAGGATAGAATATAATAGAATAAGGATTATAGTGTTTTCTACAACAAAACACCTAGATATTAGAAATGAATGTAATAATAAGAATGTTTGGAATAATACCAATGGAGAAATTAAAAACCTGACTTAATCCACCGATGGTGAGACTGAACCCTTCTTACATTTCCATACAGGTTTGAGATAATTATTATTCATCATTCATTTGGAACCTTGTACCAGTATAACTAAACTTTAGGATGTTGTGACTATGTTCTATCTGTCCTAATAGTTTAATGGTTTGCGAAAAAGTCTTGAAAACTGCACGTCAAAAGGCGGATATCAAACTTTATTAGTTTTCATACGCTTTTTATCATAGTTTAAGAGGGTCTATAAATCATAGTTTAAGAGGGTCTATAATATATAATATCAAAAATAAAAATTTATGACCTAAAATAATTTTGCCAGCGATTTTTTTAAGGTTTATGTGCAGGTTTAAATTAAAAAAGGGAAATTTTAGAGATTTTTGAAAAAATGATTTTTATCTCTGTAATTTATAATTCGATTGCAATATGAATGTAAATGATGTCAGAGCTTTCAATCGACGAAAAAAGAGCTTAAATTGGATTAAAAATAGCTGAGAAATTGATCAAAATGTAAAAAGTTGAATATTTTAGAGAATTTTTTTTTCCAGTACCTTCCATTGATATCTCTGAAACTAGTAGTCCGATTTCAATGAAAATTTCAAGGGTTATAAATGAATGTTAGAGCTTCCATTAGCCGAAAAAAGAACTTGAATTTGAAAAATGGCTGAGAAATTCTTATTATTGTAAGAAGGGTAAACAAACATTTTTGTTGTGTCTGCCAGCCGAAATCCAAAATAAGTTCAAAATATTTTATATTATTTTGTTTCAATTTTGATTTCAACGGTTCCGGGTCATTTGGCCGAATGCCGTTTGGCCGAACGCAATTTGGCCGAAAGGGTCATTTGGCCGGATTCCATTTGGCCGAAAATGCCGTTAGGCCGAAATTGAAAGCAATAGTAACCCAAAGTTAGCATGCATCTGTTATGAATTTCAATGAATCGTTTATTCTTAAAGAGGGATAAATTACGTTTATATACAGCTCTGTGCAGAAAGAAGAACATCTTAAATGTAAGCAATTAGGCAGCGTCCATTAATTACGTAACGCTAAAATTGGATATTTCTGACCTCCTCCCCCCTCCGTAACGCTATTTGTATGAAAAATATAAAATTTTTGTATGAGCCGTAACGCTTGAGCCTACTGCCCCTCTCCCCCTAGAGCGTTACGTAATTTTTGGATTCCGCCTTATTCAATTTTCTGCTACCGGTGATAGCTGTAAGTAGAGGTTTTAGCATTGCGTTTGCCTAATTAAAATATAAGCTTAATTATTAGCAATAGTCATGGAACCATTACAAATCGAAAGAATAGCCTATGTTTAAAAGAAGGAAAATTTTTTGATGAAAATCACTCTAAACCCAAACACAAATTAATTGGCTGATCAGTGATTGGGCAACTCTTATGAGTCCTACTCATCAGCGTTGAAGCAGTTTGATTTTTGTTGTTCGTAATTCGGCCAAACGGCATTCGACCAAATGGCTGGACACCATTTCAACAAGTAACCAAAACTATAATATATTTTGATAGAAAAAACGTGCTAACTGAGTAACAAATTATGCTACAATCGTCTGGTCGGGAAATGCACTGGCTATCAAACGTTCACTCACCATGTATTGTGGCAGCCAAGTTCCGGTCAGCGTGCGATGTATTTGGATCATATTTCAAGGTATGTAGGCTTCATTCATCGCCGGAAATGGATAAAGCAAGTTGTTCGATTTGTGTTTTGGTTTCATATTTGGGCATTTAATTGACCGGCTTTTCGGGGTCATTCACGTGGAGAATTTAAATTCTCACATGGGAGCTGAATTTAGACTAACACAAAACCGTTCACAACATGCTCAATCATGAAAGAAAAGGATTTTTTTCGATGGTTTTTAAAGGTACAGCAGAGGAAAACATATGCTATTTTAGAAATGAAAAAGAAATCAATTAATTAATCAATTAAGCATGAGAAATGTTGAAAGACTTCGTTTAAAATATAAAGGTTTTCGACGCAGTTAAAGAAGAACGAGAAATGAAACCGACAAAAAATAGCAAAATCGCCGAAAATTCCAAAATGTGAATAGAGTTGAGATAACACTCCATACTAAACGTGGTATCATAATGAAAAACGTACGAAGAATAATTCTAAAAGTAGCCAAAAAATAATTTGACACGAGGATCAAACACACTGAATATGAGATGCCCTCTGATTGATTGGGGTTATTCAATTACGTCACGGATCTATAAATCGTCCTTCTATGCAGAAAAAAAGTTGATGCTCTCTACTGCAGTAGAGGACCAAACACCCAATACACGAAATCAATTCAAATTGGTGTTGATTTAGTCCTAATTCCGAGAAAGAAAAAAAATCCTCCACTTGCGATTTTCGCAATCCCCAATCATTGATGAGGGAGACAACAAAGCGAAAATGCGAATCCCCGGGAAAACGAAAATCACTTTCTTTGCCGCGTATTTGAGGGATAAACACACTCGAATGGTATCGATATTACAGTATTCGTATTTTTTTTTCCGAACCAACAACCTTGCCAAGGAGTGCTGCGACAAAATGGAAAAAAGGCCCCCATCTCTGCGTAATCAGCGCTTTCTTGGAATAATGTACATACCTATCTGTCTATGGTGAAACAGGATAGAACTCGCCAATTTCTCCAGCAAACGAAAACGGGTCCTGGGAGGATGACGCAGTTTATTTACTTTTCCGAGGTAAGGATACTGTAGGAAGGTGTCTTGCTTCTTTTTGTACAACACCGATGGTCCGCAAACATTTTCACCGAGCTGTGTGAGGACATCGGGAGCACACCATCCATCGCACACCTTTGGACCGTAAGAAAGCAGCTATCTCTATATCACTCTGAAGAAAAGTATTGCATCCAATTAATGAATTATGTTTATCCTCGCATATCTTATTTTTGTTTATGCAATGGAGATAAATTACATATTTCAAACACCAAACACCAGCTCCAAAATATTCCAAATTCAGTCAAAGATTTAAAAAACCTTTGTTTGCGGATGGCATAGGACGAAGTCTACCCGTCATCTGTAGTAGATTGCAAAAAAGTTTGGATATATTTTTCTTCAAATTTCTTTAAAATGGAAGATTTCTCATAATGCTTCCAAAACTCAATTCTGAATATTTCCTCATGAACCAAAAGTGCTTTATTTGAAATATTTAGGTAGACATGTTGTCACGATGAGAGGGGTTCCAATAAATTGGTTAGATGAGTTAAGTATCTAGGGTTAACACTAGATAAAGTCGTTGAGAAGAATTCCATCTTCCTTCACGTGAATTGATGGAGAAACTTTTTTTTCTCACTCGAAAGCATCCCACTTTTTTGGTCTCCTCATCTCCATTTGTATTCCTTGCCTGGACCTTCTGTGAATTGAAACGACGGCAAAGCAGATAACGACGACGACGCCGACAACGACAACGATGGCTCCGACGACACTATGACTAGCAGCACCGCATTTTGTCAGCTTTGCAACCTCAACCCAAACGACGATGGACCCAATTTGTCGGAAAACGAAAATCTTTCTAAGCCGACGTCTGTTTCAAATCGATTTAAGGTTTTTTTCGGTGATGAAAATTTCACAGTAGACGTTTTGTATTTTTTACCTCAGCCTGGATCTATTAAATCTCCTCACATTGATTTTTTTGTTTTTATTTCGTCTGAAAAGGTAATTGAATCGAGCAAATTAGTCTTAACGGATTTGTTTGAATAATTAATTATAAGGGGGCAGAATTCGTCACTAAATTAAAAAAAAATCAAAATCAGTATGACTGGAGCATCTAGGCTGAGTGTACCTTCCATAGACGGTCGTCTATAGTCGCACTAGAAAGCCGTTTAAGTAAAAACCGTCACAAATTATGTTTTCCATGAAGGCCAAGAGCTGTTTATTAGCAAACACTTCTGCTTATAATACTGCTTCTTGGTATTACGTTCTCACTGGAGTAAAGTCTGGTTCTCAGTGTAGTGTTCAATGAGAACTTCCATAGTTATTAAGTGAGAGCATTCTTTGCCAAAGTTGTCATTTTCGCATTCGTATATCGTGTGGCAGGTACGATAATACTTTCTACCCAGGGTAGTCAAGGAAATTTCCATTAAGAAAAGATCCTGGACCGACCGGGAATCAGAGCCAGATACTTTCAGCATGGCTTTGCTTAAGGACTGTTCATTTAAGAAAGTGGACACCTAAATATTAGCATTTTGGTGTAAAAATTCTATAAAAACAAATAAAATTTTGTTTCAGTGTGATCTCAAGTGTTTATTTTGACAGTAGACAAAAGTTGACATAAAAAAATTATAAATTCTAAACGATGGGTCGAATTGACATGGCGACTCTCAATTTTTTTCTGCACAAATGGTGTACAGAAAAACTGCCGTTCCGAGATTTGGCTTAAATCGCGAAGTGTCCAAATTGAATTTTTTCAACGCTGTGGCCAAAACAGATATTCCTGACGACGTACGATACATCCCAACAGAAAAATTTGGGAAAAATTATTTGGTATGGCAAGTAATTTGCTCCTGCGGTATGAAAGTACTACATATTTCACGACGGGTTCAATCAACGGCGAAAATTACAGAACTGAATGCATTAAAAAATGGCTTCTGCCCATCTACTGAAAGCATACCATGCCTCCATTGTTTTTGCCAGACCTAGCATCGGCTCACTTTGCTTCAGCTACTTTGGAGATGCTCAAGAAGGAATAAGTTGAATTTGTAGAAAAATGATCGAATCCATCAAATTACTCAGAACTACGCCTCATTGAAACATATTGGGCAATAATCAAACGGCATCTTAAGAAGGATGGAAGAGAAGCAAGCTCCATCGATTTTTTCAAGAAAATGTGGTCAGCAGTTCAAAAAGCAGTTCGAAAAGTTCCAAAAAAAGTTGTGCAGAATTTTTTGGGAGGTATCAAAAGAAAAGTAAGAGCATTCTCCAGCAATGCTCAATAAATGTTCAAATTTATGTGAATTTGATCGAAATTACGTTGATTTTCATGTGTTTTAGGTAAACTCATGAATTTGTTCGAAAATAAACAGTTTACTGTAAAAAACACGTGTCCACTTTCTTAAATGAACAGTCCTTAGTAGCTGCGGGCTCTAACCACCTGTCTAATAATGACCCCATATAAGCAAACACACAGCTTCTAAGGCGCCGTCCACAAATTACGTAACACTCTGAGGGGAGGTGTTGGTAGGCTCGAGCGTTTCGGTGCATATAAAATTAGTTTTTTTTTCATACAAAAAGCGTTATGGAAGGTGTCAATAATTTTCAATGTTAGCTTTACGTAATAAATAGACGCTGCCTAATAATCCGCGGGATTTCTTTCTAAAAGATTATCAATATATTTCAATTTAGCTGCAATTTGTGCTATTTTGCACCTATTGTAGTGCTATTGTGTCTATAGATAGCACTACTTAAAATATTGATCTTTGCTTCAATCGAGTAATAACAAACGAGGAAGCCAAAAAGGCGAGACGAGCAATCAAATATCAACCCCCTTAAATGGAAATATTAGTTTACTTAAAAAACTGACAAATTTTCTTGTTTTATGATTGAGACTGATTTACCAGATAGTCGTAGTGGTAAACGGGCAGCTATTCAGCAAGACAAAGCTGCGGGTCGTGTGTTCGAATTCCACCGGTCGAGCATTCTTTCGCAAATAAAATTATTTTGACTTCCGAAGGCATGGAGTATCTTAGTGCCTACCAGCCCAGGAAGACGGAAAAATCAAAATCGCATCTCGAAACGAACAAATTATGATCGCATATCTCAATTTGATATTGAGAAGATGTTCGAAAATTTTATGAATCTCAGCGTTATAGCTGAACATCTGAAAATATATAAACAAGATAACAAGATCGAAATGAGTTCTTTGACATGAAACAAAACACAATCAACAGTAAAATGGCGAGACTGAACAGTGTGACGTCAGGACAACCTCTAGGAGCAAAAAAGTAGTCTCAAAAAGCGTATAAAATGATGCTCTTGTTTCCTCATTTGATAGGCATAGTCAAATGGTTAACTTGTCTGTGTATAGATCTGAAGGTCGAGAATTCGATCTTGATTGCCGGCAATTTGATTATTTTAAATTCTTCGCCATCTGTCAGATCATATTTTGATATTGATTTCTCGCGTTCAGTATCATAAGGGCGTAACTGCAATGATCTATTTCTCGTCATCGATTTTCTCTTTAGCTAATTTCTTGGTCGAGTCAATGTTTACGACTGCCATTTTCAATTCAGTGGAAAGAACTCTCGCGAAACATTACTAAAGGACCTATGTACAAATGAGAGGCTCTCTTTGTTTACTTTCTCTTTGATCAATAACTGAGTCACATTAACTTCTTCTGTTGCGTTTTTTGTATGAAATGCTAGCCAAGGAAATTTCCTTTCGATCTGTAGTGAAAAACTTCCCTAAAGCTTTAGTATTCCACTGTTATAATCAAAAGAGAGCGAGAGAGGAGAGAATCTCTCATTTGTACATAAGTCCTTTAGTGATGTTTAGCGAGAACTCATCGTCCGTCGTCAATGTTACCAAAATCTATTGAGCTTCGTGTACTAATCCAAAGAGAAAATCAACGAAAAGAAATCGATCACTGTAGATACGCCTGTATGATACTTAACGCTAGATTTCTCGATTACTTTTTCAAATCGACGTAAGTAACTTTCATACGGTTTTGAGAAAACTAATTGAGAAGAATCACAACCTGTCTTCTAAAACTGTTTTAAAATGAATCGCCTTTTTAACATTTTTTCGCCGTGTACATCGCTCAAATTTTGCATACAATCAGATCGCGTTCAAAAACTAGGTAGTTTCTATTATTTTCAACAAAAATAATTATAACAAAATGATAATCCGTTTCACACAGTTACTTTCGACGTTTTTCTACCAGTGTAAAATCGGCTCAAGTAGTGTTTTGTTTTGATTCGTGGTTAAGTCACTTTGTCTCTCCATACAGCGGGGCGGCGAAAGTAGTGGTTAGGTTGCGAAAGTTGAAAATCTTACTTTCGTCGTAAATCCGAAAATAAAACGTTCTATAAGAGAATAATCGAGTTATTTCAGAGCGAAACGTGTAGAATTTCGTCTGCGAAACACGTAGGATCGATAAAGTAAGTTTGTACACTTTTTTGACTTGAGTCTATATGAATAAGTTTTCGAGATTTGTTGGTTAATCAATAAACTTGCAAGATATTGTTTTGATCTTATAATATCTCCATATTAAATTTTGATATTATTTTTCATCTTTTATCTCTTATCTCCAAAAACCAAAAGCTGAAGATGATCGTCAGTCATTACTTTAGAACAACAAATAATGATCTTAGTCAGCTTTTTCCACCAACTTGCTATACAAACGCAAAAATGGTTTATTCTCGAAAACTTATTCAAACAGCCTCAAGTCAGAAAAGTTTAGTTTATCGATCTTTCATGTTTTGCAGACAAAATTCTACACGTTTCACTTTAAGTCAACTCGATCTTTCACTTTTAAAGTTTTTATTTTCTTGTTTTACAGCTTGACGTAATTTTTTGCTTATGATCCGATTAGTACATGCTTACATCTAAGACAACATATGATAACTGGCTACTAAATAGTTGACTTACACGGAGAAATCGGAAAACCCATATTTGAGTTTTTATAAACTTACTTTTGAGTTATTTTTCTCTCTCTATTTCATTTGCTCCTTCTATTGTTGTCAGAGAGCGAAGAGTAAAACAACCCAAAAACCGTACCTTAGTACGATACCTCAAATTTGAGTAAGTGGCACTGGAAGTTGAGTTATTTGATCTTCCGGTTGAGTGAAAAGAACTTAGCCAGTAGGTTCCACGTTCATCTTTTCTTGTCAGCATGTGTAAAGCATTGTACTGGTCATTTCAAAGTATGTCGTTATGCTCCTGTTACGCGGCGCTGTCGTCATATTGAGAACGCTATCAATTTGCCGCTTTTTACACTTTGGCGCTAGTGTCGATATCAAAAATTGGCACTTGTCGCTAGCGTTGCTTTGTGTACTAATGCATTTTGATGTTCACTAGTGACATCGTGTTGTCGAAACGAGTTTGTATGTCGGGCTGTCTGCGTTGGCGGCGCTGATGGTTGATTCGAATTTTACACATGATTTAAATGAAATTTTGTTCGAGCCTCCATGTCTGTTCTCTGTGGTGGAACATACGACCATAAACTACGAGTGAAAGTCCGTAGGGCAGTCTGGAACAATCCTGGGATTTCCTTGTGTGATTTGACGAAAAGGTCCTCAGCGCCATGTAGTACAGATCGACGAATCTGGCAGCGTGAAGGTTTCTAGTCGTACCAAGCCAGCACCCCAAACGAACCCTGAAACAGAACCTGGTTGTCAAACGTAGCGCAAGAATGCTGTTCTGACCAAATACAACGGATGTATTTTGATGAACGGGGCCCATATAGCCGTAGCGGTAAACGCGCAGCTATTCAGCATGACCAAGCTGAGGGTCGTGGGTTCGAATCCCACCGGTCGAGGATCTTTTCGGATTGGCAATTTTCTCGACTTCCCAGGGCATAGAGTATCTTGGTACTTGCCACACGATATACGCATGCAAAAATGGTCATTGGCACAGTAAGCTCTCAGTTAATAACTGTGGAAGTGCTCATAAGAACACTAAGCTGAGAAGCAGGCTTTGTCCCAGTAGGGACGTAACGCCAGAAAGAAGAAGAAGAATTTTGATGAACGATGAAACATATGTCAAAATGGACTTCGGACAACTCCCTGGATACAAATATTATTTTGCCAAACGCAAGGGTAATGTTTCAGGTAGACACAAATTTGTCTATGCAGACAAGTTCGCTCGCAAGTTGATCTGATCGGCAAGGTATCTGCAGTTGTGGAAAGAAAACGAAGTTTTTCAACACAGCAGCTACTATGAATGGGCAGGTATATAATTAAGAGTGTCTTCAGAAGTGGATTTTGCCCTTCATTCAATCGAACATCAGTCCGGTGAAGTTCATGGAGTGGTAAAAGCAGAATGGTATTGATATTATTGCAAAAACGCTCAACCCACCAAATTTTCCAAATTTTCGTCTCATCGAAAAATACTGGGCAATTATCAAAAGCAAACTGAAGAAATGTTACAATCAAAAACCATAGTGGCGGAACAAGGAGGCCGATCAAGTTGACAGCTCTACTGTATAAAAAAAATTCAACTTAAATTCCCAGCAACTTCTAGTATGTCAATAATTGAACAAAAGACCGCCCTACCATTCTTTCGTCGTGTATATCAAAAGCCAAATACAATGATGAGGATCCTATGACAGATTTCAGAGATAATCATGAAAATTTGAAGTTTCGTAAATAAAACCATATTTTGCCAACAACAAAACATTATCGTTTTGATCAATAACTTTGATGTTTTCATTCAATTTTAAAGGTTATGCTTAACCTTAATCAGATAATACGTCAATATTATTGAACTTGGAACTCCTGCAAACGCAAACCGTCTTATTTTAACTGCTAAATCTACCATAGTTATTTGTTCTATTTGGGAACTATCAATACAGGTCGGACTCGATTTTCCGGGGACTCGATTATCCGGGGACTCAATTATCCGGGATTCGATTATCCGGAATTTTAGACTCGATTATCCGGAATTTTTTTTTCTGATGTTCTTGTTTTTCAATTTTTATGCATAAATCTAAGATAATTTGGTATTTCTATATACAATATGAATGGTTTTGCAGTTTAGAACGTATTTGAAAAAGTGTTTTTTTTTTACATGCTGGTCAAAAAAATTTTTTTTTTCTTGTAAAGACCCCTACTGTTCCTAGAAAAAATTCTGTCCACGCCACGAAAAAAAAAGATAATAATTAAGTGTTTTTTTTTTTTTTATCAAAGATATCAATTTTTTCTTACTGATTCGATCATCGGATAATCGAGTCCGACCTGTACATCGTCTTGGAATGATTTTTGTCTTGTAATGATTTTTATAGTTATATGCAACAGGATCATAACCTATGTGTTTGCAATTTACGAATCCTAAAAGCGGTGCAGATGAATTTTGTGAATAATTATGATAAGGATAATTTCAACAAGCTTTTAGTTTTAATAGGGGAAATGACCAATTTTCCCTGTAAATAAAACACTATAAAACGTATTTGCATGCAGCACCCAGTGGCATGGTGGGAAAAATATTGAAGAAATGTGTACGGAGCGGTAATCTAATGCACATTCTATAGTAATAAATGAATCATTCCTATTTCCAAAGTTTATCAGTGTGATCGAATGAGTTTTAAAACTATTATCCATGAAATTACAATATTCACTAAAATATGTTGTTATCAAGATTTTCCTATCGGTTTATCCGATTTTCGAGAATAGACATTTTTGGTGATATTCAGTAAGTGGTAAAATAGACCTCTTAACTTTTACAATGCAGTTTTTCTTCACGGAACAAACCAAAAGTATATTGGAATATTTAACCGCATAAATTGAATGAGATTAGTACCATGCAAAAAGTAAAAAGGTTAATCCCTTAACCTACTTATTTTCAAAAAGAGACTTTTTCCACTAAAATATTAAAAGTCGAAATCTAGATAAAATTTTAAAAAGTTTTAGTCTACGTTAAACTCAATTAAATATACTTGTTTTCTAAGTGACTCATATATTTTTCTTAATATTGTTCCATAGTTTTGTAGTTAGATGTATTTAGCCTGTAAAATTCGAACAAAAATGTTTTGAAACATTTGCAATATCTAAACTCCAACATATTTTATTTTAATAGACATCTCCTATCACATAATGCACCTCACAATCCTGCGGACGAATCAAGTATTTCAGGTGACTGATATATCGACTTTCGACGTGTTTATGACTTGTCAAACTTGATGAAGAAGTGCAATCCCTTGGAACCCCACGTGTCCTTAACACTCCATTTTATGGTACTCCTCTAATAGACCCAGACAATCTCAGAGGATTTTGTACAAAGATTTTTGCAGTCCTACCGATTTGTTTAGTTAACCTAATTTCAGAGTAATAACTGGAGACATATTCCCACAGGACTGCTTGTTTGTTCTAGGGTTGAACTAATTCGCGTACAAAATTTTACTAGACATCGAACAAGAATTACTAGAAAAGCTCTCATTTTATTTTTTCCAGTATTAATTTGTTTCAGGTTAAAAACCACTCCTTCAGGAATTACTCCACTGTTTATAATAGATTTTTTTCTATGAATTCAACTAGGGATTTTTTTTCACTAAATCTATCAGTAATTCTTCCATAAATTTTGCAATAAGGGAAATCAGAGATTCCTCATACATTTCTGAGATTTGAGTTCTTCCGGACGTTTCTTTGATATTTTTAAAAAGTATATTATCTTTTCTATCTTTTATTATGGGATTTTCGGCCATAGGCCGGTTAATTTCGGACTAAATTATCTATTGATTGTTCTACCCAATGATTGATTTAAGGTTAAAGACCAAAAAATGGTACAGCAATTATTTCTGTTATTCCTTCAGTTCCACTCGAGATTTTTTCTAGGGGATTCAACAAGGTAATCCAGCAGGCAGTTATGCAGGGTTTCGTTTGGTAAATTTTCTAACAATCATTTTATCTGTTTTCTGGAAACACAAGACATTCTCAAAAGTCCAGAAGAAATGTGGAGATCTCTGAAAGGCCAAGCGTGACAAGCCTTACAAAAATTTTGGAGGACTCATACAAAAAACGTGACAAAGGGGGTCAAAAAAGTTGAAATTTAGCGTGACATAATTTGTGTACCATCCCTTTTTGGAAAAACCTGTTGGAGAATTTCTACACGAAACATGTGATAAATCTCTAGTTATTTCTACATAAATTCCTAGTTGCAATATTAAAGAAACTTTAAACGAAAAAAATAGCATAATCAAAAATATGGTTAAATATAATGATCTGAAGTTATCTCTAAATTCTGTACAAAAGTTGCTGAAAGAGGAGAAACGTATATTTGAAGGTATCTCTGAAGTACTTTCTGAGAGAATTTCGGAAAATAAATTTGTATGAATTCTTTAAGTTATTCCGATTGAAAATCAGTGAGAAATTTCTTGGGATGTTTGTGAAAAAATCGCTCAATGAATAAATCTTCGAAATTATAACTAAAAGATTCCAAACAAATATTTAAAATACATTCTGAACAAATCATTACAGTTATATTCGGCGAAACATCACGAGGAATCCCCATACAATTTTTCAGAAAGACCCTTTGTGAGATGACTGGTTGGATACTCTGAGGAATCCTTATTGAAACGTGGTTTGTGTTAATTTTTTTGGTCACGTTTTCAGGCATGAGATCTCTAAAGTTCATATTTTAAAACACTTAACCGCTACCAGATAGTCGTATCGGCATATTACCCTAGTTTACTGCCAAGTTAGATGCAACTTGAATAAGTTTTGTTTATTCACGGTAACTTAGTAGCGGTCAAAACTTCTATTCCAGCTTTTTCTAAAACTAAAACATCAGAGTTTGGATGCAACCATGCTTTTAGTGCAAGCATCTTTTAACAATCAAATCATAATCGATATTATCACAATGAACCATTGTTCCTCGAAAGCTACCTCATGAAGTTCAAGGCTGTATCGCATTTGCATTCCTCCGATTGTATTCAATAAACACAATACCGATGCTGATTACTTCATTATGCAAGCTACATAATACACTCATTCAGTGGAATTCCATTCAATTGCAAATGAAATTAGTCCGATTTTTGCTACATCAACGCTAACGATCCGTATATTATTGCAATCCACACCGACCGCTGGTTCATTTACATTAAAACTCATACAAACTAATCACCTTTGACACCATCGCTATCCACTGCAATAATCCGCAAAGCCTTCTGGAAGGCAACACCAATGCACATTTGTTTTTTTTTTTGTAATCGAATTAGCTGATTATCACTCACAACACGCACTCCCAACTGCACTGGAAATGTATCGGATGAGAAGGTATTTTATGCTGCTTTCGAACACGTATAAACGTGTTGTGGAACATCCGCAATTTTTGCACAGAAAACACGAACTTCAAATTTGGCACGTCCGCAGTCTACGGTTTCACACAAAAATTCACTCGCTCCGGTCGAAATTATAAAGTACTAATCCTCTCGGTGTCATCGTTTTCCTACAGTGTTTTCACATCCCTCGCCGAGTCACATTGAAAAATTGAAAGAAGTTTTCCTCGCGTCCTCACAGCGATTTTCCTCGTATGCAAATAGATTTCGCCAAAGAACTACGACCCCCGAATAAGGCTATTCACCATTCACACGAGCGCGAGGTTATCTGACCGCACAAACATTCGTCTGCTCGCAAAGAAGGATTTTTCATGGCACTCAGACTACACAGCACGAGATTTTCTTTTGCCTTGCTCTCCTTCACGGTTCGCCGAACACATTCACTTTGCAAAAAGAAGCACGTTGGTTGTCCTTCTTGTCTTATCCGACACAAATCTGACGTCACTTTGCCGCGATTCCAACTTTATTCCTTTTTATGTGTGTCTTCATTCGCCACCCCAGCCCAGCTAGATGCTATCTTCAGAGTTTGCCGACATTCCATCTTCTCACCGATAAATCCAACGCCTAGCGGTATGCCAGAGTTATTCACCGTTTTCTCTCCACATCAACCGCAGGAAACTCATCAATCCGACTTGAACTGCTATAAATGTATCACTCGGCCCTGTGAAGTAACATGAGCTATTCGCCCTCCCGGATTGTACACTATGGCCTAGTTCCATTCACAAAACGAACCACTGAACCAAAGGACGGTTCGACCGACCGACAGACCGACTTCAACCTGGGGAACGCACCGAGCGAAAACCGTCCCGCAACTACGGAGTCTACCGCACTACAGACGAGCACGGTTCAGGATCAACCAGCTGAGAGCCCTGCCAGCCGACAGCACCTCTATATATCTATGTCTGCGCCAGCATCGTATCGTCGGATGTCGGGATGCAGCATCCAGCATCAGTAACACATCTCCGAGCAGCTCGAGTTCGTTTCCAGCCCTGTGCTTGTTCTACATTTTTTGTGTTATTAATTCAGAGTGAGGTGTTTTAGCTCCGTGAGAAGGAAACGCGGCGCTGCTGTCAGTCGTCGTTGTCACTGTCGGTGGACGCACTCAGAGTCAGATACGGAGTAAAATCTCCCGGAGCTCAGAGCTGAACTTACGGATAACACATCCGGTCGGTGAGATCTCCGCTGCGGATGATGACAAATTCGATGACGATGATGACGGTTAGTGTGAGAGAGTAGAGATATTGAATAGAATCATGAGGGATAGAATCACGAGAAGGAGCTTGGGCCGTAATTATGACTTGGCGCTGAAGGCGCTGTTTTGCGATGACAGCGAAAAGCTCGATAATGTAGAAGAGCGATGAAGTACAAGTGTGAAATTCTGGAAGATGTGGATGATAAACAGCATCTGTATGTAGCATTTTGATAATGTGTGCCAATGTTAAAAAATGATTACTTTGCCAAAGATAGTTCTAGATGATTGAATGTAGAAATACTTAAAGAATGCTAATCTATGAACACGAATACCAGGTATTAATAGCAGAAATTCATTAATTAAGAAGTGTTAAGAGCTTTATTGCAATAGGCCTGCCAACATTTTTAAAAGTTCTATGATCCTGATTCTCACTTATGGATCTTGTTTAGGTATAGGGTAGAAGCACCGGTTTTCGCCATACGCCAGTTGTAGCCATAGTTGATTATACCCCGTTTTACATAGCCAATCAGCATAACACTTTTTGTGTTCAGTAGACCACATTCACATGAGAGAGCTACATTCATTATTCGTCCGAATTGAATCAAAATATAAGAAAAACAATTCATTTTCCTTATAATTTTAACTCTCACACACCTAATTTGGCCACTCCAATAAGAAATTAATGTGATTGACGAATTGAGGAACCGAAGCTAAATCTCTGGCCGAAACTGGTTCTGGTGGCCTATATTGACCAACGAGATTTTTAAAGCGAAGAAATGGTTTAAGATCAGTTCCGACATTTTACAAACATAATATGGATTGAAAGGTTCCATTTGACATATTCGTAGTGAAAATAAGGCTTCTTTTAAAATATTTATTGACATTTTCTCTTAGGCAGGCCAAAACAGGTGCTTTTACCCTACCAGACTAATAATTCAATCAGGAGGATAATCAGTGCCGTAGCGTGCGGTTGACCAGGTTAACACCTGTCAAGGGAGTCAGCCTTCAGGGGCGCCAAAATGCCTGATGCACTTGGCAAAATTATACATCACAGTACCAATTGAAATTCGTAGATATGACAGAGAAACGGTATTGTTTCATGCCTAATATAAATATTTTTAGGAAACCGGATTTTATTAAAAAAAAAACGGGTTTTATTCCTGGCTTTTTTTTTAATTTCTTTATTACAGTCGCCTTTCCACATCTTGATATCGAAGGGACCATCGAGATAGGGAGAGATCGAGACAAAGAACAAATTTTTGATGAATACTAGATTGAGAAACACTTCGTTGCCAAGAAAGTAGTACACAAACAGACGTCATTTTGCGCTCCTAATTTGTTTTGAATTACAAAACTTTGGTCTAGTAACCTTCGATATTGGTCATATCGACATACGGAGAGAAAATTGAGAACAAACGATCAACAGAAACACATCGAGATATGGAGATATCGAGATAAGGAGGATATCGAGATATGGAGAGTAAAAATGTATGCAGACTGAAGGGACTTATGAAATCATCGACATATGGAGAGATATCGAGATGTAGAACATCGAGATGTGGAGAGTCGACTGTAGTATCATTCCAAAAGATTGTACCCCATTTGGCATAAGGTCGTTTGGCATAAAGCCGTTTGGCATAAAGTCGTTTGGCATAATGATCGTTTGGCAAAATGGCCGTTTGGCATAATGGTCATTTGGCATAATGGCCGTTTGGCATAATGATTGACTTAAAATAAATATCGGCATTTTTAAGCTTTTACCGAGATCAACACCACCGAGCCCATAGCAAAAAAATTGTGGTAGGTTCTAAACAAGCGAGGTTTTCTTTCAGAGATTTTCCAAGCTAAGAATTTCAAAAATTGTTGTGACATTAAAGAGCATTACTAAATAATACTCGTGACAGGTCTCTACATCTCAGAATATAGGGTATCTTTGAGCCTGTTGCGATAAACATATTTTAAAATAGTAAATTGGCAAAGAAAGTTCGCAGTTTTTCATCAGGGGAATGCTCATAGAATATTTCGCTGCAGATCAAGATCTGTTCCAGTTCAGACGTAACACTCGATAAAATTACTTGATAAAAGAATGGATTTTTTTTTTTGCAAAATATCAAAAGCTCTAATCCAAAGATCTATCAATGCGACTTAATCAAAAATAACCAATTAACGAGAGCAGATTATTTTTCTTTTAAAATGTTTAAGGCTCTAACGTAAAAAAATCATTTCACAGCATAGCTCAAATGAACAACACATCTTTAAAAGAAAATAATGGTGGTAAAATTTTTCTTCGGTTCAATATAAATCTCACAAAATTAGAATGGAAGTGTACATAAAAACATCGTTTATTGTCGAGAGAAGGAAAAATTTAAGATTGAAATAATATTTTTTCCAGCATATTTCGGAAGGAGTTCACGCGTTTGCCCCAAAAAAGTATTTGTTCTTATTTAGGTTCTAAAGTAATTATCAATCTAACAACACATCTGGCAAGAACTGATAAAACAGCAAAATATCAGAATGGGTAACATTTAGCTTTACTAAAAAATAAAATTTTAAGCACTATAAATATAAAGAATAGCCTATTTTTAAAAGAAGGCGAAATTTATAATTAAACGAATAGAAGAATTGACACCAAAAATTATTGCGGCATAATAAAACGAAAAAACATAAAAAGTGCGATCAGAATCATCGAAGTGATTGTGCTACTTTTCCCCGAATGCAGGTTCCCGGAAAAGTGGTGACAAGAAAGAACGATAAACAGTCAAAAGAAGGAAGTATTCTATCATTCTCGGCTATACACATTAAATAAAGAAGGGTGCATATTAGATGGCCAGTTCGTTCACCACCCTGAAATGTATAAAGTAACGACAATTATGAGTGCTAAAAACTTTTCGGGGAAGTGGGCTAGTCGGGGAACTGCCATTTAGGGAACTGGCGTCCGGGGAACCGACATTCGGGGAAAAGTAGCACAACCCATCGAAGTAACTGCAGTAATCTATTTCTCTTTTCGGTAATAATTTGAGCAGAATGTTATCAATTGCTGCCCTTTTGACAGTTGGAAACAATAAAATACTTCAAAAATATAACTCCTTAGAACAGTCTATGCATAAAAGAAGGAGAAATTGAATGAAATTTTAAATCAACAGCTTTCACACCTATAATTATGGTTACATCATATTTTGAAAAAAAAAAGAACAATTAAATTGGTGCTAAATATATAAAAATCTTCAGTGCAAAAATTTGTTCCAATAGCAAAACTCAAAAGAAGAATAAATATTTAAAAGAAGGGTAATTTCTGGATATATAACTTTCCTAATTTGCTTAAATTTATTCAAGAACAAATGATTGTTGAATAAAGTGTCATTTTGTATCGATTGACTCCTGATGTCATCAGAAAGATTAAATACAGTGAAACCTCCATGAGTCGATATTGAAGGGACCATCGACTCATGGAAATATCGAGTCATAGAACAGCAATAAAAAAAACGAAAAATAAAACGTAAAAACGAAAAATTGAGAAATTATTGATTTCAGACCCATTATGCCAAACGACTATTATGCCAAACAACCATTATGCCAAACGACTTTATGCCAAATGACCATTATGCCAAACGACTTTATGCCAAACGGCTTTATGCCAAACGACTTTATGCCAAATGACCTACCACCATTCCAAACATTACATTCATTATTTCTTATATCTAGGTGTTCTAATAACACAGACAACACTATCATCCTAATTTGGTAAAACAAATCTAAGATTTTATTAACATTTTGTTAACAACATATTACATTTCATTTGCCGTAGCAGTTCAGATTTTTTACAGGTGAGTTGATTTCAACTGCTTATAAGAGAAAAAAAACGTTTTGAATATACTTAACCTAACTTAACCTAAACATATAACGCATTAATCGTGGCAATAGAAGATTGTAACAATTTTTGCCTAAAATTATTAATTATTTTATTTGACATTTGTTCCAATGTTTCAACATTGGATGTTCTATGTAACTCATTGGTACTATACCAGGGAGGAAGCTTCAGAATCATTTTCAAAATTTTATTTTGAATTCTCTGCAAAGCTTTCTTCCTGGTATTACAACAGCTAGTGCATATTGGTACAACATACAACATGGCTCGCCTGAAAATTTGTTTGAATATCAAAAGCTTGTTCTTAAGACAAAGCTTTGATTTTATAATAATAGGAGGATAGAGACATTTTACTTATTTATTACATTTGGCTTGAATGCCCTCAATATGATTTTTGAAAGTTATATTCTTATCTAGCATGAGCTCTAGATACTTAACTTCCTCTGACCAATTTTTTGGAACCCCTCTCATCGTGACAACATGTCTACTTGAAGGTTTCAAATAAAGAGCTTTTGGTTTATATGGGAATAATATTAGTTGAGTTTTGCAAGCATTAGGAGAAATCTTCCATTTTAGCAAGTATGAAGAAAAAATGTCCAAACTTTTTTGTAATCGACTACAGATGACACGCAGGCTTCGTCCTTTGGCGGAGAGGCCTGTGTCATCCACAAACAAAGATTTTTGACATCCCTGAGGTAACTCAGGTAAGTCAGATGTGAAAGTATTGTATAATATTGGTCCCAAAATGCTGCCTTGGGGACCACCAGCTCTTACAGGAAGTCTTTCAGATCTGGAGTTCTGATAATTAACCTGAAGTGTACGATTTGAATTCTTGGCTCTTTTGATTCACTTCAACAGGCGTTTTTGACGTAGGACTACGCCTTTCTTCTCTATACAGGAGGGAAATTGGAATTTCAAAACCAAGAGTGTTACGTTGGCATGAAATATTGTCCACGTTTATAACTATTTGCTGGCTTTACGAAATTCCTTGATTAGCACCTCAATCGAAAGACAAGGCATGTTTTAAAAGAGAACGTTGGTTTAAAGCTAATCTATAAATAGGGGTGCGTCATTTGCTTTTCTTGACGTCATTTGCTTTTCACTCTCCGCTTGGATCGCATCTCAGCAGGCAGCAGTTCAGCTTGCTCTGACCGGGCGTGCATGTCAGGCACAGACATCGATAGCGAAGGATCCCACCAGTTTGTCTTGCTTGATGTCGTCCGAAGCCAAAGCCATCACCACTGCCGCCGCCAAGAATAAGAAAAGGAGAACCGCCACCGCAGCCCTATACGAAAGAAACGGATCCTTCCTGCAAGTGATCGAGAAACACATCAGCGGAAACTACAACTGCGATGTCGGCAAGACTGGCAAGAGTGAAGTGAAATCCCGGGAAACTGTTGCTGGCTTCCGAGGAGCTGCTAATCGAGCGTCGGGCTTGTGGAACCGCTCAAGATTTCAAGATTGAACTACATTTCCAGATTTCGTCTTAAGCTGGTTCGTCGTATAAACAGATAACTTGCTCAAATTTATACATTTGCGTTGAGGGTTTGGCCATGGCAATAAACTGATAACATACCGCAGTGCATCGAAGTTAACAAAGCCATCTGCTTTTTTCAGGACCAACAAACATTAATAAAACGGTCGATTGAATAATATGTATCAATTTATCATCTATCATAAATCATCATCTTTCTAAAATTGTTTAATAAATCTATCGGCATTGCACAAAATTTGGATTGGGTCACATTGTTCACGTCACATCAATAAAATTTGAGAATGTACCCGCGGACGCCGCAGCAGCGCCGTCGGACTGTAATAACATCAAATTCTATGACATTCACAACAGCGTCGTTAATTTATCTATGGGGGAACAGTTTTCCTAAGTTTTCGAGTACGAAAACTGGAAAATGAATCAAAATTGCGATATATTTTAAATACTGTTCACTTATGTAGCTGTTTCTTGATCAGTTGTGATGATGTCAGATTGATCTGAATTTTTTTTTACATGTCAGTGTATATAAGGAACTACATTGCAAATGTTGTATAATATACTTATTATCAAGCAGAGCATTCTTCTGAAGTGCTATTTATCTTTGACAGCATCCAAGTTAACAAAGCCTTCGACCCTTTTCAGGGTAACTGTTAAGTTAACAGCGTACTATTTTGACTTTATTTATCACATTGCTAAGCAATGAATAATATTTCTCTCAATCCATCATACCAAGCGATGACTGGAGCTTTCATCACAATCCTCGAATAACTTCCTATATAGAATAGTGTTTGATCCGTTGAATCTGTTGCATCCTTCTTTGAGGGTGAGCGACGGATTCCGGATCAATTGTGTCCGGTTCGCGTTTTTCGGGAGAAAAAAAAAACGAAAACATAGTGTGCGGGTGAAAAAAAGGATCGATGCGTCATTAGTTTTTGATCCGTTGAATTTGTTGCATGCTCCTTTGTGGACGAGCGACGGAATTCGGATCGTGTCCGGTTCGCATAGCAACCGCACTATCGGTATCGATCATCCGTGTAAATGTTCACGTATTCATTCAAAATTATATCTTTATCGTTTACGAAATCGAGTCCTTTCCCATATCCAAACTCCCAGTGTTTTCTTGTGGAAGTGCAGAGGACTCCTCGGCTTACATAAAGCAAGTAACACGTCAACATTTTCCTCCCATTTTCAAATTGACCTGCATTCGGGCGCAGCCGGCGCCGGTATTGTTTGTTATAATAATGAGAGCACCAGTACTTACACATTGAAGATACTACTGATCTTGAGTAGCATCTGTTGGTTCCCTGTGTAAGTACAGCTGTTCGTGCAATAACGGAGTAGCAACTGCGGGCGGTCAATCATGCTCAGTCCTCGAATAACTTCCTATATAATATTTTTTCATTTAGTTCAGCATGGTGAACAAGTCTCAATCACTACTGTTCTTTCTAATGCTATTATATTTTTCATAGGAGGTTATTAATATAGTTTCTAAATGATCCTACAACCTGATATGGAATTTCACATGCTTATTGATAAATATGACGGATGATAGATCAAATTGTTATGCTTACACAAAACGAACTCACTATTGTCGGATAGAGATTATGTATATTTGGGGTATGATAAAACGAGCACATAGTTGCAAATCGTTATAATATAATATGCATTAATATTTACGAAAGTTTCGAGTATAAATTCAGAACGAACAACAAGAACGACTTAAAAATCAGTTACACAAACCATCGTGGTCCTACGTCACCAGTTCGTGCAACCCCAAAGGTATGTACTCCTATAGTGTTTTTTTTTTTTCAACAACTCATGCACAATATGCGTCATACGGTTCTTATTGCAAAGCTTCAGACTTGCTGGACTACAAAAATCCTCATTCTACAGTGATTGATTAGGCATTTCACGGCACAATTTTGTCTCTTTCGCTCTTCAACAAAACTTGAAAACAATGGTGCCAGTACCTGTCAACTTTGACAGGTATTGGCACTGTTGTTTTCAGATTACTGAACTGCCTTGAATCGCAAGTCAGTCCCATCTGTAAAAAGTAGGCATTGAGAAAATGGGCTGTGAAGTTTTCAAACTCGTTTTCCATACAGATATTCAAAAAATTCCAGAGGATTGAAACATGTTCCAATCCTTATGAAACTCTCACAACTTGCTTTTCACAACGATATCTTTCCGAGAAAAATATAATGATCATCAAAACAAGTTACATTTTTGTGTTCAATGGTGCGAAAGTCTGTAGTGGGACTGATATGCGGTTACTTTTCATTATGGGACAATTCGACTTGCTGTTTTTTTTCAGATTTTTTCCCAACAAATCATATTATCTCATAAGGGCAGCTAAAAGAGCATTGGAAGAGATGTTGAAAACTGAACTCAACTCAATTTTGACGAAGATGCACGGACTGACTTGCGATTCATGGCAGTGAAGGAGGGCGATTTTTCGATGACGTCATGGAAGTGCCCAACATAACATGTTTTTAAGATGATTTTTCTGAACAAGATTTTATTCGGTTTTGCAAAAGATTAAACAACAGTTGAATGTATTTCATATTGCAGTAAATACTTAAGATTTTACACTATATTTCTCTAGAATTTCATTAGGAAACTTTTTTTTCTATTTTAATGGGATGTTTATCTTGTTTGATGCAAAGGTTTGCTAAGGGAATTTCAGTAAAAAAAAACCTCAAAAATCATTTCACTTTTCTCTAATCATTATTTCGATAATTCCTGTAAATATTCTTTGAGATATCAATTATGCTTTTCGGCTACGCCGTCTCAATTTTTAAAACGGCTTATTTATTTATCCAACGTTTCGACATGGGAATTGTGTCTTCCTCAGGGGGTAAATATTGTTGTCGTTTGTAGTCTGGTATGGTAAGCATAGTATGGAAGATAAGGGAGGCTGGGTTTTAAAACTCTTTTAAATTTTGTACCGCCCAAATGGTTATACCAAAATTAAAAACGGAAAAATCCGGCAGATGTTTCTAATTATCATCCTACCATATTTCTTTCCTTAATCAGTAAACTATTTGAATAAGAATGATGGTCTACATCAACGAAAATTCCATTTTCTTAACCATATATTCGTTCAGAAAAGGGAACTGATTCTACCTCAGTTCATTTTAAACTTCAGTCGCTTACTGAAGACAACTTACAGTTTATCAGTATGTTTTTTCTCGAAATCCTATACGTCCCCTTTTTACTGTCAGCCCCGATTCATTGTAGGCCAACAATAAGTTCAACAATGTGACGGTGATATAGCAGCGAAAGACAATTTCCTATCTGCATCCACAATCTCGCATTCAGCTCCGCACGCCTTGAAAAGATCTGAAAACCGCCACAACTTTTTTCATTGCCCTAAAAACTCCCTTCGCATAATTTATGATTCCAGGAAGAGATACATTTCACCGCAATCCGCAAAACATTGCACCAAATAAAAACGCGGAATTCAAAAAAAAAAAAATAGCAAACAACCTCACAAAGAACGCGTTCATTAATTGAGTAATCAGAGCATAATCATACACTGTTCGCTAATTAACTTCTCCGTACATGAATATAGGACATTCGGACTTCTCTCTATCTCCCGGGTTCTCTGCTTCGAGTGCAAATTGAGCTCGCTAATTGTGAAGGTGTGGGTGCATCTAGCATATGATGTGATGACGCGATTTACTCCAGTTTGCCGTTTCGTGGTCGCCGAATGCTTATCCATTACAAATCGACCGTTGTTGTTGTTGTTGTTGTCGCTACAGCCCGTGTGAACTTTAACAACACAACCCATTTGCGAGGCACCCACACTGTCTTGAGGAATTCTGTCATCATCGTTATCATTTGCTGACAGTAGTGCTAACGCTGATTTGGAGAATCGGGTTCACTCCCACGAGGCTTCGAAAGGTGGAATCGAACTGTTCTCACTGCCAATTTTTCTCTCTCTGGTGGAAAATGTGTGCTCACGTTGAATGGAAATCGCTGAGAGCATGGAGAGATTTTCCAATGTTTTTCATATTTCATTCACGACCACTATTACTAGCATAACCTTTGTGGCAGGTACTAGAACGTGTGAAGGCCCAGATGTCTTGGCAAATGAAACCAAATTGTTGGATGTCAACACAGATATTTGGTCCTCAGGATGATAACCAGACCAGCAAGTCAATGGAAGTCCAAAGGCTTTTCATTAACTTTTTGGGTTCGATCATCCCTATAACGTTTGGACGATTATGAAAGTTTAGTTTATCTGGTGAAAAATAGGTTGTATCACTCTACTTCGTGACAAATGATAACTCAATACTGGATGATAAATTGGAAATGTTTCCAAAATCCTATACATATTACAGACTGAATCAAGTGTTTTTTCATGGTGTCAGAAAAACATAAAGCATTCAAAATATCTAAATGTTTGTATTATTTGCTCAGATAACGACTTGAATTGATCAATCACGTAGACTATGATACAGTGCACTCAAAACTGTCACAGAGTTTCACTCTTCAGTCGGTATTATATTTAAACTTTCTGTCATATTTTACACACAGTTGCTCCTCATGTTGGCAGATGAGACCTGCACGAACCTCCTCAGAAAGATACGGTTTTTTGGGCTTAAGGACATTTGATCGAAAGACATTTGGTCGAATGACATTTGATCGAGAGTACATTTGGTCGAACAGACATTTGGTCGAACAGACATTTGGTCGAATGACTTTAAAATATTTCGGCGGAAGATTGTTGATCGAAAAATCGATTAGTTAAACAATATAAAACCTAACTAGGATTTTTGTTCAATTGATGCTCTTAAGTTCATTATGGGCAAACATATTTTTCATCAGAAATGAATAATAAGTTATTTTTGAAAACGTACTTATTCTTCAGGTTTTTTCAACGAGACTTTTTATTTTACCCAATTTTGTTGAAGTTTAAAAATAATTGTACCTATTTATTGCTCAATGATGGATCCTTAGGGTAGAAGCACCGGTTTTGGCCATACGCCAGTTGTAGCCATGGGGGATTATACATCGTTCTACATAGCCAATCAGCATGGAACCTTTTGTGTTCAGTAGATCACATGCACATGATAGAGCTAAATTCATTTACCCGTTCAAATCGATTCAAAGCATAAGGAAAACAATTAATTATCCTTATAATTTTAACTCCCATACACCTAATTTGGCCAGGGCACTCCTAATTTGGCCACTCTTATGAGAAATCAATGCGATTGGCCAATTTGGGAACCGAAGTTAAATCTCTAGCCGAAACTGCTTTCGTTGGCCTATATTGACCAATGGGATTTTCAAAGCGAAAAAATGGTTTTAGCTCAGTTTTAATATTTTACACACATAATATGGATTGAAGTCTTGCATTTTACATATTTGTAGGGTAAATACGGCTTCCCATTTAATATTTATCGACATTTTCTCTTAGACTGGCCGAAACCGGTGCTTTTACCCTACATATGTTGAATTTATTATTCTTTCAAAACATCATCATTCTTTGCAAAAAAAATATCCTTAATCTTTTCGTCGCTCATTTATTGAAATATTAAAAATTGTTGAGTTTATTATTCTTTTAAAATGCCACCGTTCTTTATATATGACTACTGATCTCTGTCTAATGGTAACTTCCAGTGTACAGTCAGTGACATAAGTTAGTAACCAAATGCTGTTTTCCCATACAAAATGCTCAAGTTTGGGGTGCTGTATCTCAGCTTCTGGTAGTCCGAATAGGCTGAAATTTGGATGACAAACTACAAATAACTTGAAATTTTGCCTGTAAGGGAATTATTACATTGCTGTCATTTTACATAGAGTTTCAGAGGGTTGTTCAAAGACAAAAGTAAGTAACCAAGAGACTTTGTAATTTAATTCTCAAACGGTAAGTCGTGGAAAGTTGGTGTGTTCTGCAAATTTGTGTGACTTCTGAAATTGAACAACTTTGTGGAACAGACCAACTTTCCACGACTTACCGTTTGAGAATTAAATTACAAAGTCTCTCGGTTACTTACTTTTGTCAAAGACCCTCTGAAACTCTATGTAAAATGACTGCAATGTAATAATTCCCTTACAGGTAAAACTTCAAGTTATTTGTAGTTCGTCATCCAATTTTCAGCCTATTCGGACCACCAGAAGCTGAGATACAGCACCCCAAACTTGAGCATTTTGTATGGGAAAACAGCATTTGGTTACTAACTTATGTCACTGACTGTAAGTGCTCAGAATATTTATTATCTATAAGGTTTTACAGTATTACCAAGGATAAGAACTTGGAAAGCGGAGCTAGACCTAACATATAACAATGTGGTCATCTTGAATCGTCTGCACATAATGTACTTTTATACGTAGATTAAAATGGCCAATTTTGATATCCATTGATTATTGCATAACGATTGTGTTGAAGTGCATGAAAAGTATTTCCTGTAGGATACGTTTTCCTACTAATGGTGAATTATTGTTATGATTGTGACTTCCAGCTAAATTACATTCCTAGGGTAAATATGAGGCTTTGACAAGGTCGATGACTTTGATTGATAAGAAGTTGATAATTGTTGCAATCAAACAGTCAAATAGGAGAATTGTACCGTTTTGACTCATATTCCGAACACTTAAGGCCAACAGCGATTTCAAATGCATCTGATTGGCATAAATTGGCTGATATTTATGTAAATTTTAATTTCTTCGCAAAGCCTAACTGTTAGCTGTTGGGTGAACCAATAATAATGTTGATTTAATTAGTTTTAGTATTCTTTTTACGTAAAAGTATAAAACAAAATTTTGATTCAAATGCCGAACACTGTGCTTATTCTGTCTCATATTCCGAACACCATGATTAAAATTCCGAACAGCACGAATAAATCGTATTCAAATTAATAATTTTGCCAATAAATTTATCTGAGCTTGCTCTACTAGTCTCAAACTCGAGAGTCATCACTACTCCTGCGGTAAAAATTATATTGGAAAGGTTAAAATTGAATTGCAATTGGCTGCCATTTCCTTGTTATTTGGTGACATATTTCAGCGAAATATTTCAACCAAATCGCCATACAAAAACCGAGTGTTCGGAATATGAATCTGTTCGGAATTTGAGACAAAACGGTAAATCGATGCTTGGTAATCCAATCCGCATGGTTATTAAATTAAGAGAACTGTGTTATCCTGTGTATCGCGTGAGGTGAGACGAGTAAACTTTAATGACAAGAGTTGAATGGCTCCCATTCAAGATCAGCAAAACTAGCCTGAATGACATCAGGTAACATCAACTACGCTAGCAGTCAATCGGTTTTGTGCGTGAGTCTGGGTGATCAACTGAAATTCAAAAACATCGCTCGCCGCATATTGAAGCCTTGAAATTTGTCCAAGAAATACTAGTAGATCAATGCAAGTTTTTTGCACTCTATCATGCTGTTCTAGCATATTCAACCTCCATGCTTTTCACTTTTCCAATAACTCAATCACTGAGTCATCGTAATTCTGTAAAATAATCTGTTTAATGTTTTAACTGGCCCTCTGTTAAAAAATCTGAAAAATCCTTATTCGACCAAATTTTGGACTAAAAATCCTATCAGCAAAATGAATCTATGACATTTGGTCGAAAGACATTTGGTCGAATGACATTTAGTCGAATGACGTTTGGTCGAAAGTACATTTGGTCGAATGGACATTTCGTTGAATGGACATTTGGTCGAAAAGGTTTAGTTGCAACAGGAAGCATCCCGGTCAACCAGTCAGTGATTTTCGATAGCGATCGATTCGTTTTGAACCGTTAGCGATCGCCATCGTTGGTCAAAGATCTATAAAGAATTATAAAGACTGGTTGGTCGGGATATGATACTTGGTCTAACCAACATTTCGTGGAAAGGATAGTGGTCGAATCTTAATCGTATGGAAATAGAGTTTGTCGTTTAGTCTGACTATAGTGGACAGTAGTATTCTGTCGCTAATACAAGAGAGATTGAATAATTGAAAGAGTATCAGACATTTTACTAACAATCTCTGTACGATTAGCAAAATTTTGTTATTCAATTTGATGGACGCTCTCTCAACATATTGATCAACCTCTTGCGTTTTTAATGTTTCATGCTGCTGGGGTCATCCAAAAATGACGTCCATCATTTGGGGGAGAGGGGGGGGGGTCTAGAAATCTCGAAAACGATGGACGTCATATTTGAATCTTCCCTTTTTCGTTCAGGTATATTCTGAAATTCGAGATAAGTTGATCTTAAATGGAAGCAAGCCATTTTTTGTCTCCTCAGTAAGCTCGTCTTCTTTTACCCGATACATAGAATCAGCACAATTTTCATTTTTAATAATTCAAAGCTTCTACTACAAACTATGTTGTTCATCCGAGGTCATCAAAGCCAAATATTTGCTTGAGGAATTTAATTAAGCTTGAAATAACAATAAGCCAATTGGCCATGAGCAGAGTTACCGACACCTAAAATTCACTTCGCCATAAATGTTTTCCTTAAAGCAATTGTTTGTGCCGTCTTAATTATGATTTCCGCATTTAAAAATCTTATCCACTTTCGTAAGCTGCAAGACCCGGAATTCAAAGAAAGATCCCAAGCACTCTCTCCGAATTCTTCCATCAGATGAAGATCAGCAGTTCATTACAAAGAACGATGACATTTCAAAAGAATAATAAATAATGCAAGCATCATGTTCATAGCATTGAGTAATAAAATAAAAACTTGAGTATTTTTTCAAAGAATGATGATATTTTCAAAGAATAATAAATTCACTAGAGCTAAATATTTCAGTCAATGTAGAAAACAACTATTTCCGAAAATTTCATTTAATCATAAGATGTATGGAATTTGAGAATAAGACTACATACAATGTCCCATTTTTTATTCAACAACAGGTAATTCAGATTACTTAAAATAATACATTATCTCACCAACTTTGCAAAACTTAGAAAACAATAGTTAATTTCACCGAGTGATAATAAACCATTTAAAAATAAGCTTTCAACCAAATTTCCGTTCAATTAAACGTCATTCCAGCATAAAAAAAGTTCCAAAGCAATTCGACCAAATGTCCATTCGACCAAATGTCCTTTCGACCAAATGTACTTTCGACCAAATGTCATTCGACCAAACGTCATTCGACCAAATGTCATTCGACGAAATGTCCTAAAGCCCAGCAAAATATATTATGCTTCTTAAAGCAATTTAATTTTTATCGACCAAATGTCCATTCGACGAAATGTACTTTCGACTAAATGTCATTCGACCAAACGTCATTCGACTAAATGTCATTCGACCAAATGTCATAGATTCGTAATTTAGGTAGCGGAACCATTCATTGACCGTTTCTTGTCCTATCCTTTCGCACAGTACTTAGGCACAGCGTACCAGCCTTTAAGGTGATTATAAAACGAAGCCAAACTTTGAATTTTCAAGAGCACAAGACTGGAGAACCTGTCACCAGTTCGCGTTGAAAAACCAATCAAATTGCTTGCTTGCTGAAGGTGACCAATGGGATAAATTTTCAACGCGGAGCGCTTTTCGGTTCTTTCGTCTTGTGCTCTTGAAAATTTGAGGTATGGCTTCGTTCTATAATCACCTTAACTTACTAGCTTTACTGCATCTTCTACGTCCGCTAGACGATCCGATTGTTCATTACAATAGCTGCCCTGAGCCGGTTTTGGATTGCTCAAAAGATATAAAATCAAAAACTAGTTAAATAAGTTTATGAATAATCCAGTGCAATTAGAGAATAGACGTGTGATAATAGTAGCTTACGTAATAAATTGCAGAACGATGATTTTAAATGCACGAGTTGTACATTTATCAAACGAAGCTTGCTGATTTGGGTAATTTCGAAGAGTGCTGTAAAAATCAAGTTCTTCAATGAAATACGTACAACACTTCTTTTTGCAATTTCGTAAAAAACTATTTGAGAATATCAGAAATAAAATCGGGCTTGCATTCACCATTATTTCACAATTTCTGAAAATGGTTGTGTTATGACCAACAGTTGCGTAATGAAAAAGCGTTGCGTAAACATCAATACGTAACTGATTTAAGTTGCGTAATGATTATTACCACACTGCTTAATTCAGCGCATGAAAGTAGGTTTTTTCATGACAGATTGGCGTGGTAAAAAATAGCCTATTACGATGGGAAATTATAAAAAAAAAAACATATTTAATAGTTGACAACCCCAGAAACAGTGCTGAAAAGCATTCTTTTGAATGGTAAGAAAAGTATGCCATTGTATTGTTCATATACTAGTTGAAAAGTAGGCTCAAAAACAACAGAATTGGAAAGAAAATCGGAATGAGGCAGATTTGTGTAGATTGCCTATTTTGACAGTCAAAACCTATGGATTGCGGCATGTTGCGCTTCTAGAAATTCAGTGAATATCTTTAGCCATATATAGCATTTAAGTTAGTTTAAGAACTATCCAGACATTTCACCACCGCTCTTCTTCGAATTTGTAAATTTACTGGTAGATCTTCAAATAATGTTTGCACACATTCCTGCAGATAGTTACAGTATTGGACAAAACATTTTTCGATTTTCCTTACAAAATGACCAACTTTGGTAAGCTAGATCTCAGTTATTTATGGACCGATTCGAATGAAACTTTCACAGAACATGAGATATAACCTGAATTTTAACATATATATTTGTAAAATTTTTCCAATCACGAGTTTATAAGTTATAACGGTTTAACTAAAGTGCAATTTTCGACGAAAAATTCAAAACTATTTATCTCAAAATCTGATAGTCCTACACAAAAACTGTCTTCATCAAACTTGTTCATCTCGTTAAAATCTACAACTTTACTGAAGATACTATGAAGCTATTTCTTCAAAATGTTTAGTTATGTCAATTATAAAAAATCGTCAAAAAAATCACTTTTGTCAAACCGTTACTGCTTTTGTTTGTGTTTGAAAAAATCACTCAAAATTTTATGTTAAATTCAAGTTATGTCTGATGTTCTGCCAAAATTTCATTCAAATCAGTCCAAAAAACCGAGATATAGCTTACCAAAGTTAGTCATTTTGTATGGAAAATCGAAAAAGTTGCAAATGTTTTGTCCAATACTGTATGTACCTTCATTGATAGATTAGTTCAAAGATTGAGTGACTCCTAGTGATGAAGTTTTACTCTTAATGGTAAAATCCCAAAAACTCGCGATGATAATATCATATGGTTGACCAATCTGAACTTTTCCTTGCTTCCCTGGGCATTGAGTATCATCTTACCAGCTACACGATATACGAATGCGAAAGTTGCAACTTAAACAAAGAAGAATCTCAGTGAACAACTGTGGAAGTTCTCGGATTCCGTAGAGATAAACGCGCAGGACTCGAATCCTATCGGTCGAGGATCTTTTCGTAAAAGAAATTTTCTAGGTTTCCCAATGCATAGAGTATCTTTGTAATGTACCAGTCACACGATATACACATGCAAAAATGGTCAATCGGTTAAGAAAGCATTCAGCTAATAACTGTTGAAGTGCTCTTAAGAACACTATGCTTAGAAGCAGGCTCTTTCTAGTAGTACCATTATGAGGAAGAAGAAGAAGAATAAAAAAAGAAGAAGAAGGCCGAACAGTAACACCAAAATATTACCAAAACCGGAAGTGAAACAAAGATAAAATAGCAAAACAACAAAAACATTAAATTCCTTCAAAACTCTAGAAAGAACTATAAAAGGTACCGATGAAAAGATTGTTCCACTTGCGATAACTTCAGATCTGCAGATAGTCAAAAAAATAAATAAAAGTACACCAACCCCATACCATTAGTTCATATTCCCACGCTTACTTGCTCTCGTTCCTGAACCAACGAACGAGCACTTTCTCAGCGTATGATATTCGCAACTCTCCCACCACCACCCTCACTACCCAGCACCCCCAGTTGAATACTACGGTGAGCCATAATTTTATGACCTTCAACGGCAGAAATTTGGAGTAACCTTAAAACACACATACACCCATGGAGCCCCCGAAAGGGTGCTGTGGGGATGAGCCTCTCTTTTTCGCTCTCTCTCTCTCTCTCTCTCTCTCTCTCTCTCTCTCTCTCTGGCTTTCAACCGAACAACTGCTGAATCCCAACTGGTGTGTGCCAAATGTGCGCTGGCTGCTTCTGTGGAGGAATTTCGCGTGTTTTCCACGTGCTATGATGGAGAAAGGGAGGTGGTGGCAAGGTGGAAATATACGACCCGCACAAGAAGCAAGAGAAGTGTGCTGAAATGAAAACACGGTTCTGTGCTTTCCACCTCGATTCTCACCGTGTTGGATGCGAGGTGAGGGTATGCGATATTTTGAATTGTTCCTCCATAATATAAGGTATATTGAAATGGTTAATGTTGATAATTGCATTGAAATGAGCAATCAGTTCGATGCTTTAGACAAATTTTCCGAACACCAAATCGAAGCAGCCTCTAACCCGGCCTCTTGGATTCAATCCGCCTATCGTAGTCAGTTGTTCCGAACTTGGGGGATTTAGGCAGGAGATTTTGGACTCCATCAGGGGAATCAAGGGTCCTTCCAAATCGCAAAGAAAGGAAACTGTTGCCTTTGCCGGAAACTCTGAAAGATCGTGAACTTTGTCTCAAACATCTTGACGGGAAGAAGCACATTTTTTTACTCATGACAACAAAATTGAACGTTTGTTCAAAGTAGTCTCAAAAAAATCGCTCAAGTGACTATAAGTCACCTGAAGAGATCAAAAATGTATTAAATAATTTACTTGGATTTTCCCCAGTCCAAGTAATCATTATGAAGAAGAGAACCCAGTCTGGCATTGTTCGGAAAGGGCCTTCTCAAGCCCTAAATTGCTCTAAATAATCAGTTTATTTCTTCTTCATCAACAAGCTATTGAGCCCCAATGATGGTTATTTATAATTGACAAGAACACACACACAACATACAAAAACATATTTAAAAGTCACTACACTTAAAATCTATCTGAAAATATCAAAATATCTACCTCGAAGAACGTCACGTGACACGTTAAAATCGAATACTTCAGCTACTCTGTTAAACGTCCTTTGTATTGAAGCTTAAGAAAAAGACTATGTTCAATGTTCGTGTGACATGGCAACATTTCCAGAAACCTGAAGGAAATTTCCAGAACCTTACTAAGGACCTCTATCCTGTGAAGGAAGATACCTAATTGTTTGCTCAATTTGCGGGGGCAACCATAAGTCTAGCTTTTGGGATTGTCCTTCGCGTAAACAAATCGTTGAGGCTCGTGCCAGGCAGATGAACGGCAACGTTTTTCATAGCCGGAATTTACCAGGCAGAATCTTCAACAATTTTCATTGTTCAGTTCACGATCGCTTGCTTAATAATGATACCCATCAGGAAAATCATGATCATACTAATTCAAGCTTATTTTTTTCCAATGAGTAACCGTTTGAATGGAAATACACATGTACCAACGTTGTCGCAGGTAGGTCTAGCTAATCCACTACAAATTTTCTTCCCACGGATTTTCAAATCAAAAAGATACACACATGCTTTGCCGCCGAAAATGTACCTATGCAATGTTTAAAACCACCACTATGGCTGAACCAGTTGATGTAAAATTTACTAATGAAATTGTATCGAATAATCCAAATATGTTTATAAATATTTTGAATCGGAATGCTCGGTTTTTTAAATTGTAGAAAACAAGCAGTTTAATTTTCTAACTCTTAACCCCTCTACCGGCAGCTTCATTTTTTGCCGCTAAAAAAAATATTCAAATTGCGATAACTTTTTTGTTTCTCAATATTTTTGCACAATTTTTTCACAAGTTCTCAAAAAATACTTCTAGTTTTCGAAGATGTGGAATATTTGGTCATATGGATCCGGAGATATTCCAAAATTCCTTGGGGAACCGACGCGTAGCCATAACCAACGTAAATATCTCAGGCTACAGAATTTTTATCGTATTCGGATATTCACGCCACGAAATGATGCATCAATGCGAGTATGTTGTGAAAAAATGAAGCAATTTGGTGTAGCCGTCTTTGAATATCAAGCTTTTATGTTTCTGGTACCAATAAAGATCTTGAACACTCTAAAAAACCTCATATCGTAATTTTCAGATTTCTTCAAGAATATTAAACTGATTTGAATGCTTTTCTTCAGAGTAGCTCCTTATTACCTGGTATTGTATAATACACATTTTATTTTTTTGATAAATTGACCAAAAACAAAATGACCGCCAAAGACATTTTATATGGAAAATTTCGGTCCCCCAAGGAACATCGGAATATCTTCAAAACCAGATCACGAATGATTAATATCCACTCGGCTTCTTAAATTAGAAGAGTTTTTTGAGAGCTTGTGAAAAAATGGTGCAAATATATCGAGAAACAAAAACGTTATCGCGATTTGAATGTTTTTTACGGTAAAAAATGAAGCTGCCGGTAGAGGGGTTATTAACATACATATAGAAGTTCACAATGGTCTTAATCAACATTTCAGCAGGAAAAAAAGTGTTTTCTCTGTTCTCGTCGATTTTAGACGTATAAACCCATCAGAGAAGTTGTTCGTTATTAAATTTTGCATCTTCTAAGAAAAGAGTCAAATAGGGTGGCCCTTATTCAGGACCTTATTAGGGCTCTAAATATTTTGTTTGAGGAAATTTGTGTTTACGCTCTTCCGCGAATTTAACAAAAAATTGTCGACAACACTTTTGATCTGACTGTTTATTTGAGCTAAGTAAAATAATTCTAAAATTTTTAACTAAGAGTGCACCCGATAAATCTGTTTTTTGGTTAAACTTTTTTGTTTTCAGTTCAATTCATAACTCATAAAATTGATTCCTTTTTTTATTTAAGCGGTATTCATTAGGCAACTTCTGTTGTCAAAACTGTAAGAATGTCATTTTTGTAAATTGAGTAAATTCACTTAAAAACTTGAAATTCACCTGCAACTTACAAGATTTCAAAGTTAACGGCATGCTGCCTTCAGCAAAGTTGTAGATCTTAACAAAATTTACAACTTTTCTATACACAACTGTTTCGTCCAGGATGAGACGAGCCCTACGTTGTGATTTCGATGAAGGATTCCAAACGACGAGAAGACTAACTGCTGCTTACTAATTTAACTTTATTACACACCATCGAGAGGCAGTGCTCCTGCTCGGTGGGGAACGATATTTACACACTACTTTTTACATGCTACAGAGTCGCTTTTTATGAAATTTGAAAATAAGACTACATAAAATGCCCTATTTTATATTCAACAACAGTTAATGATTCAGATTATTCAAAATAATACATTATCTTATCAACTTTGCAAAACTTAGAAAATAATAATCAATTTTGCCAAATGATCTTTCATTAAACCATTTCAAAAAAAGCTTTCAATCAAATTTACTTTCAACTTAACATCATGCGACCAAAAAAAATGTTCTAAAACAATTCGACCAAATGTCCTTTCGACCAAATGTATTTTTGACCAAATGTCATTCGACCAAACGTCATTCGATCAAATGTCATTCAACGAAATGTCCTAAAGCCACTGCAATGATTGTGACTGAACTCATACTCTAGTATCCTGGGGTTCGGAATTGTGGAAGCGGTGGAATAATCTAACATTATTGAAGTAGCCAAGGTTACCAAAAAGTGTACAAGTTTAGAGAATTATTGAGAGATTAGAAATAAAATTGATTTGCTACTTCTTGAAGAAATTTTTGATTAACTAATAGCAAAATGTATTATAGATTCTACATTTTTTGTTTCACATTTCTCAAAAATATTTCATATGGAAATGTTCTAGTTCAAACCTAAAATTTCGCTGAGGACAGCATGCCGCGAAATTAAGAATCTTAAGTTTGTTATAAAACAATCTCGAATTATATATATATATATATATTGCACTTTAGTGACTAACTAAATTTTAACTGATTGCAATAGTTCTATACACTTTGGTGGTTCAAGTTGGAAAGAACTATCTTATCCATCAGACCCCGTAGCTAACCTCTAAGCCCCTCCCCTCCTCTTCTGAGCCACCCACTTATCCACCACCCTTCTCATTGATCCATTCCAAACTTCCAATGCCAACCTTATCCTTCTGTCATCCCGGGATATATATTGTCAAGTTGTTTGTGTAATATGTATAGTGTGCTAACAATAATTTCTGACATTCAATTTGGCGGTTGATTGATTGGAGTGGCTTACCTATAGTATATAATTCAAATATTAAACTGTTATACACATAATGTTGTACAAATTCATGCCGAATTCTAGTATGGCATACCTCTCTTATCTCCTATCTTATTACTCACTAGCTCTGAATTGGGATTATAGGGTAAACGTACCAGAATGGTAACAAGTTACAGGCGAATTTCGAGTTTCTAAGGGAATTTTCTCAATATCACCAATATTTGTAATTGTAAAATTTTTCGAACAATCTGCTTCAAATTATTCAAAAGAATCTTTTAAAGAATTCCAAATTCTGAACATTTCTCTGCACATATATTTCAATTGTTAGTTGAAAATATCATCCAGTTGCTCATTAATAATTTATTGAGGATTTTCTAGAATTACTGAGGATTTCTCCAAGAAATACTACCAAAATTGTCTTCAAGATCACCAAGAATGGAATATTTTTACCTTCAGAGAGTACAGTAGCAGCTTTTCCAACTTTGCCTTTCAGTTTTTTCTAAGGTTTCTCTTCAGATTCCTTCAATAATATTCGGAAAGATGAATATCTCTTAGAAATTCTTCAAGGATTACTTGAAAAATTCACAGCAAAAATTATCCAAAACTTCCTGCAAAAACAAAACATTAGATATTTTTTTTTTTCAAGATTCCTCCAAATATTCCACAAGATGTTCAAAAATATTTAAACAAGATTTAATTGTGAAAACGTTCTAAGCTGTTTCGCCTAGAAGTTTTTCACAAATTTTTCTGCATTTATTTCGCAGGAAATTCTCATAGTGTTTTCATGGCTTCATCTAAAAAGAGATTTGAAATTGATCCTCGCATTCCTTTAAAATTCTCTCTCGCATATAATATTTTATAATTTGTTCGAAAACGCCTACCTATTTTTTTTTTAAATCCAACCACTCTAAGTTTTATAATGGGATGCTTCCTTTCATAAACTCTTTCGTGGAAATACTTAAAAATTACCTGAGAATTTTGTTCACAAATTTGTTCGGAAAATTATATTATTGTTAGCCATTTGCATTTTTTACTTTAAACAGTATTATCGATTCTTCTAGGATTTTTTTACAAGAAATTTTCCAACAGATTTACAATTTACAATTAGGCTTAAACAATTGATTTTCTCAAAAAATATTCGCCAATAGTTCCATCAGGTATTCTTTAAGGTTCTAAAAATTATTCCATATGTTTTTTCCAAATGCTAATTCAAGGGTTCTTGTACAAATCTACACACCAAAAAAATCTTAGATTTACACATACCGTAATTTTAGCTTCAAGCATGCAAAGCCATTTCTCATGTATTATTTAATGATAAAATCTACAAACACATCTATTATATCCAACATTGCTAGCAAAATATTGAGCACGAAACGTCTTCTCTTAAAGAATGTTGCAAGCAAAACGGCTCGGTTTACATGATTTTCACGCTGAAAATTCAATCATAAATAATGCACATCAAATGTCAGGCCGTCGATTCATCCATTTGCATTATAAATGACAGAATATTCAGCGTAGAATCATGTAAACCAAGCATTTTTGTTTGCAATTTCACTTTCTAGATGCAAGAAAGCATGCAATATTGGCGAATGTTGGATAGAAGATTATGAAATGTTTCAGTTTCACTCAAGATTGCAAGAATTTTCGTATGCAATTAGACAATTTACAATATTTATCGTTGAATATTCAGTTATAACTCGTTGATATTAAACTCTTGATCTGTCTTAAAAATTTGATGAGAAGGCTATTTCAACGCACTAGCCTTCCTGGTATGAAAATTATATGGCAGGATATGCAAAAATAACAAAAACAAAAGTTTTAAGGAATCAAATTTCTCAATTGAAACCTAGCTTTAGGTCTTTTTGGAAATTATCTAAAATTTAGTAAAAAAGCCGATAGTAGCCAATTCCATTAAAAAAGGAAACAAAAAAATTAGTATGTTCGAAAAACTCAATATCTTGAAAAAAAAAACGAATTTAGTACTATATCATTTAATTCCACTAGAGTTTGTATCGTTTGACAGATACGCGTATTTCGACCTCAACAGTAAGGCCGTCTTCAGTGTCGTGTACTAGACTGAAGTCGAGTGGAATTAAATGGTATAGTACTAAATTCGGTTTTTTCATCTACTTATAGGTATTCTACTAAACAGCTCGAAGATTTATTATCAAAATCTTGCTAAACAATTTGAAAGCGTGCACAATTTTAATTTAGGACTCACAAGTTCTAATCGAGCTACTTGATTCTCAATGAAGAGAACGTTTTCGAAAATTCCTGGGGACTGAGTTGAAGGAAGTGTGAACTTTTATAAAAAAAATCTTAAAATATGAAAGCTTCTTGCGATAATGTAATTTTCTACACCCGCATCAAGAAACATTCAGAGAGTTGCTCATTACTCTTGGTTGATATATTTAACGAACGTTTATAGTTTGCTCATTTTCTTGACAAATGGAAAAATGACAAAGTTGTACCAATTGTGGAACCAGCCAAATTTCCTGCTATCATTGAATCAGCTTGCTTTCCTCAATCAGCAAAATTTTTGGAAAGGTCACTTAACATCAACGAAAATTCTATTTTCGTCCACCATCAACTTTTACGTGTAACATATTTGATTCGTTCTTACAAATCTGAAAGCTATTCTACTGGGCCTGCTCTTCTAAACATAGAAAAAGCATTCGAAAGCGTTTGGCGTTAAAGTTCTATTGGTATGGATGTAAACTTTCAAGAGTTGAAGACAGAATTTTGCTGCATTGTGTATTTCGTTTTGTTTCGTCATTAACAGTACTAATTGATACGTATATCATTTCGTTTTGGATAAGCAAAAATGCATATCACATACCCTTAATGCGAGAAGGGACTCCCACTTGGCAGCTGCACAAGTTCTTCGCGTGTGGTGTGGCAAAATGTTTCCCCTCGGCTACCACCTACCCAATTTCCCCCTTTCCCAAACTCAAGCTAAAGGACAAGCATTGATTATTTTTTCTTGTATGCACTACTGACGGGACACGGGTTTTGCAACACAACAACGGTGAAGGTAATGATTTTTACCTTTTAGGTTTTCCTTTAAGGATTCTCCGCTACCTCGGCAACTGCCCTGGGACACTGAGTTCACTATTGTTATTTATAAACTTCACATTTCACTGTCAACGCCGTGTTTCGATTTTTGTGATGCTGCTCTTACTCTTTCGAGGGCATAAGCTCTCTCTCATTTGCGTGGAGCTAACACTGACTTGGTTTTGATTTTTTTTATTTCACTCACTATAGCTTCAATGTATCCGTAATCCCTCGGCCAAGGATCTAGGTTAGTGGTGTATCACTTTCCCGGGGTGGTAAAATTTTCCAATCGAACGCTTCTTTCAACACTCAATTACGGGCGGTAATCCAACATCAAGCATTCCATCAACAGTGGTGAGGGTCATCTTCTTCTCGTCCACTTGAAAACGATATATGAATTCACTTGCACGGGATTTTTCGGTATTCATCGATCACCAATCATCATAAGGAATTTTCATCTCGCACTATCCCAATATGCCCACATTAGTACGGACTCCACAAACTTTCCGAATTTCAGGACTAATTCTTCATCTTTCACAGATTCGAACCGAATGAAATCTTCAATTCACTGCCCAGAAACTCCATCAACCATTTAATTATTTATGTTTTTCTTCTTCATATTCACTCGCGAACACCGCGACGACCGTGAACCGTTCCGAGGCAGGTCCTCTCACGAACTCTTCGCAAACGTCGTCCGTCAACTCTGGCGCACTCCGGGATGACGTCGCACTGGAGATGACTTCTAAGTCTACCGTCCAGTCTAATGACGATGATGCTGTTTCTGGCTCAACCTCTAACATCCACTCTTCCAGATACATTCACGAATTCACGAGCGCAATCTGCATTCTCTCGCCATTCCGAAATCAAGCGAGAACATCTCCCATCGGGATGCTGTCACAGTATCAACCCGACCGACACCGATCCCGATCTCTGTGCTATCTTCCTGTCACAATCTTCTAACCAGAGGAACCCAGAACCTGTCCTCAGTCAACAACGCGCAGAGCAGCAACAACACGACCGGTCGCGACGAAGTCCTTGCTCGTACTGACCGACCGCAACTTGGGCCGAATCCGTGTCCTGACGGCGAACCATCCAACGAGGATTCCTCCCACGGACGTGAGTGAGTGCCATTGCATCGGAATACTCATGCTCACAGCTGTGGAGTCCTGGATAAAGCTCGTTTCCGTCCGCCTCGCTCCTTCCGTTGAATCATTGATGACGATGATGGTTGGGTGATGATTGGGTGGGCTTTCTCTTACGGAAAATTGAGGCATGGTTTTCCACTGAGAAGGCTCTCTCTCCTGAGAGAGCGGGCTTTCCGTTGGGGTTTCTCAAATGGGATGAAGCTTTTCGTTAAAAACAAATCCGTTCAGCTGATACACACATTTACATATAAAAGTTACCCTTCTGTCTGACTCAGATAAAATCACGAGATTTGGCTTCAAGACATGAGACTCATATATATCGGACCGTATTCTATTCTTAGTGGTTTTGATTCACATCATTTAAGGAATCATCAAAGCTTCTTATCCTTCTTGGTATTACTTTCTCACTGAGACAGAGCCTGCTTGCCAGCTTAGTGTTCAATGAGCACTTCCACAGTTCTTAACTGAGAGCTTTTATTGCCAAAGTTACCATTCTCGCATTCGTATATTGTGAGGCAAGTAATACTCTAAGCCCAGGGCAGTCAAGGAAATTTTCATTACGAAAAGATCCTGGACCGACCAGGAATCGAACCCAGACAGTTTCAGCGTGGCTTTGCTTTGTAGCCGCGGACTCTAACCCAGACTCTAACCACTCGACTAAGGAAGGCCTCTTTGGCTCAGTCTATTGCTAATCAAATTTTGCTCGGAGTAATTTAACTGCAGCTATTTATCGAAATACAGTAGCTTTATTGCATTTTTAGAGTACAAGTGGACGAATCATAACGGTTTTCAAAAAATTACTCATGGAAAATGAATCTATATTATAGGTAAGTTCGAATACCCGCCGTAGTAGAAAATTACAAGTTTGATACGACGAATAATAGCTCTTGCGCCGAAGTAGATCGGGAAAGCTTTGGTGACTTTCTGGATACTGGGTTCACCGTATAGTTGCGCAAGCTCATGGTTCATTCTTCTTCTCCATAAGGAGTGTATCGAAAAGTAGTCGCAAACATTCAAAACAGTCTCAAAAATATTGCGTTGAACCCACAAACATTTTTTTGATCAGAAATACTTTACAATGTATTTAAAAATTATGATGCGATTATATTGTTTCAATAAAGTGGCATTTTGTATGATAATTTTGCAAATTACTAACAGATGACGAAGAAAATCTTGCATGTGTTGAATTTTAATGAAAAATGCTTTTTGTTTATGCCAATATATTCTGTGCCACAACTCTCATGACATAGTATATAAAATATTTTGAAAAAAATATTAACAAGCATTCGAAAAAAGTCGATTTTTAAGGATCTCTTTTTTTTTCTTTCTACACGTTAGTGGTAACATCGAACGATTGGAATGAATAAAAAATGGTTTTTTGATTGGAAAACTTTCTTTGCATATTTATGAAGTAACGTAAGCAAAAAATGGTACTCTTTATAATTATCGCTGTATATGACAGAGCTTCAAAAGTTGATTATTCAAAAGTTACTTTCTAAAACCGATCTTATTCCAATAATTGAGCTTTCTTAGAGGAATAATTGTTTTTTTTTTCAAAATCCGTTTTACGTGCTGTGTGAAGTGAACATATTTTCCAATAGAATAAGCTTTTCATCCTATTTTATTTCATATCATTTTTTTTTTTTTCAATACAAATCAAAAGATTCAGAAGACACTTCAAAAATGTTATTTTGGGCAAGATTTTATTTCCTATGATCAACGATCAAACGATCGATCAACTGATGGAACATACACTTCGTAGTTGCTACTCCGTGATCAATCAGGATATTGGTATTGCACAGAGAACCACTCAGATTAAGCTTGGGTTTTAGCTTTTTTTTTTTTTTTTTTTTTTTCCATCTTCAATGTGCAATCACACTACCCTTGATATTTTTCGATTGATAACGGCGCCGGCCACGTCCTTATGTCCACCGGGGAGAGGAAGGAAGTTAGTTAGTTAGCTGTTGTTACTAGAAAACCGGAGAATCTCCTGCATTTCCCACAGCTACCTTGGAGGTAGGAGTGTTTTGTTAGTGATGGATGAGGTATTCGACCGTATGGATACCACTGTGGTAAGCGGTTAAGTCGATATATTCAATTCTAGCGATAGATAGAACTGATGATGTTTTGCGCCATAATGACGCAGAGAGATAGAGGAAGACAGCTATTAGAAAGAGTGTTACAAATATGTGAAAGGGACGGGCCTGGGATTGAACCCACGACCTTCTGCTTGCAAAGCAGAAGCGATAGCCATTAGACCACCAACCCCGTCTTTGGGCAAGATTTTATTTCCTATGCTTTATAAACCTTGTTGTATTTATATTAAGACTGCATATTATTCAATATTTTTTAAGTTGCTTCAATACTTGATGATATGATGAAGATTTGCGTGAAAAAAGCTTTTAAAAAGATGAACTATGCTCTAAGATATACCGTTTTGAATGTTTGCGACTACTTTTCGATACACTCCTTGCGCCGTTCTCACATACTCCGCCGAAGATCGTCCTAAGCACACGTCGTTCAGAAACTCCTAGCGCTTGCAGGTCCTCTTCGAGCATTGTCCACGTCTCATGCCCGTAGAGGACTACCGGTCGTATCAGGGTCTTGTACATGGTACACTTAGTACGGAAGTGAAGTTTACCAGACCGCAAGGTCTTGTGGAGTCCGTAGTAAGCATGACTTCCGGCATTGACACCGCAACGCTGGCAATACGCCGAACCCTAGGCGGATCATGCTGAGGTGTTGGTAGCCGGGTTGATACTTGGAAAAGTTGTTCGAAGTGCTCAAACCAGCGTATTAGCTGGTCAGTGGGGTCGGTTAACAGCTGTCCAGTCGTGTCTTTCACGGACATCGTCGTATTCATCTTTGCCCCGCTAAGGCGTCGTGAGATATCGTTGAGAAGACGACTGTCACCAGTTGCTGCGGCTTTCTCACCTTCGTCAGCAAGGGAGTCCGCCCACGCTCGTTTGTCCCGCCTACATGAGCGCTAGCCGAGTATCGTTGACGGGAAAGTGCCTTGGCTCCTCGGGTTTTCGCCCGCTCTATCGCGACTTTGGCTTCTCTCTGCTGCTCTATCTTCCTCCAGGTTTCATCGGTAATCCACTGTTTTCCCCGAGTGCGTAGCTCACCCAGATTATTTTCGCTGGTAGTGATGAAGGCATTCTTGATGGCGGTCCATTGCTCTTCTACGCTGCCACCTTCCGAAATATTAGCAGCACGAGTCTCCAGTTCTTTGACGAAGGACCCTTTCACTGTGGCATCTTCCAGTTGACGCACCTCGCCGATGAGAAGGTGATGGTCGGATGCGATGTCAGCGCTACGTTTATTCCGCACATCAAAAAGGCTCCGTTTCCACTTTCGGCTGATACAGATGTGGTCAATTTGATTTTCGATAAAGCCGTCACGGTAGACCCACGTGACCTTGTGAACCGGACGATGGGGGAAAAGCGATCCCCCGACCACCATGTCGTTATTGCCACAAAACTCTGCCAACAGCTCTCCGTTTTTGCTCATTTCTCCTAGACCAAGGCGTCCCATGACGGACTCATGTCTCGAGTTTTCGGATCCAATCTTCGCATTGAAGTCGCCCATGTACATCTTGATATCACCCTTTGGAATCTTATCCACGACAGCATTGAGTTGACTGTAAAAGTTCTCTTTGTCCTACAATTCGGCAGCATCGGTTGACGCATAACATTGGACTATGGTAAGGTTTCGGACGGGTTTCTAAATCTGGCGACGATTATTCTCTAATTTATAGGCTCCCACTTCATTAGCACGGCGTTAACTTGTGCGCTGAGCAGAAAGCCAACTCCACGGTGCCGAGGAGCGTGTTCACCTCGCAGGCCAGAATATAGCAGAATCTGTCCCGATGGTATTCTGTGTTCTCCAAAGTTTGGACAACGGACTTCGCTCAGTCCTAAGATCTCGAGCTTCATGCGACACGCCTCGTTGGCGAGTTGTGCCAGTTTACCCTGCTGGGCTAGGGTTAGTACGTTCCATGTTCCAATTCGTGTCCGTTGTTTCGCGCTAAAAGTCGTTGCCGTTAAAACAGTTCGTAATCCTTCTCTATCGGTTTCTTGAACATTTTTTTAAGTTTCGGGGACAACAGGTTGTTAGTCTAAGGTTCCCGGGAAGAGCATTTCTTATTCAGCCGCTGGATGCCAGTCAGATGCTGTTTGAGCCGCACCTCCTTGGTGAACAGACGCTCGGTGGACGTACCTCCTCAATCTAGCTGAAGTCAGAAGGACTACAGGGCCCAGGCTGCACTACCAGCTAAGCACGCAACTCTTAGCAGGCGGTCATTTGTCATCCGTCGACCCGTGGAAGCCTGAGGTAGGAACTTGTGAGGACTCCGTCGACTCACCATTGTGCAGCCTTGCCGGCATTGATACGCCTTCGAATTTCTCTGCTGCACTTGTTATCCGACGATATCAATGATCTGAGGTAGACAAATTCGTCCACCACCTCGAACTCATCCCCGTCGATCATCACGCGTTTGCCAATGCGAGCTTTATCGCGCTCGGTTCCTCCAGCCGTCTTCGACGTATTTACCTTCAAATCAACCCGATCTGCTTCACTTTTCAGCCTGTTATACTGTTCAGAAACCACCTGGAGCGTTCTTCTGACAATGTCCACGTCGTCAGCAAAACAGATGAACTGGCTGGATTTATTGATGATCGTGCCCCCCCGAACAGAACCACATAACAAGATTATAACACATTTTTATCAGCCGCAGTTAAAAATAACAGAAGTTGATAAAACTTTGTTATCAAGATGGCTTTGTTCTCAACTTGTTATAATTTTAATAACACATTTATAACAAGATTTGTTATATTTTTGACATCGCATTTATAAGTTTGTGGCAAATAACATCCGATGTCATAAACAGTAACATAGTTTGCAATAATTTTGTTATTTTGTAACATCCTTGCAACAAATTCTGTAATATTCTTGATATAATTGTAACATAATGTATTATATTTAGGATTATTTTGGTACAAATTTTGTTAGATTTTTTGTTATTTTAACTACTAACGGTACATGTTTTATAAAAACTGGTGATATAAAAAAAATATATCAAGGGAACACATCCTGTTATAACCTTGTTTCTTCCGTCTGGTCGGGCCGCATGTTGAAGCCCGCCAGTTTCATAACACCTTCTAGCGTAATATTGAACAGGAGGTAGGGAAGACCATAGCCTTGTCGAAGTCCTTTGCGTGTTTCAAACGGGTCCGATAATGCACCCGATATCTTCACACAGCACTGTACACTAGCCATCGTTTCTTTGATCAGTCTAGTCAGTTTTCCGGGAACACCATTCTCGTCCATAATCTTCCATAGCTCTACGCGGTCGATGGTATCATAGGCCGCTTTGAAATCTATGAATAGGTGGTGCGTAGGGAATTGATATTCGCGACACTTTTGGAGGATCTGCCGCAACATCAAGATTTGGTCTGTCGTCGATCGCACGTCCACAAAACCGGCTTGATAGCTTCCCACAAATCTGCTTGCCAGTGGCGATAGACGGCGGAAGATGATCTGGGACAGCACTTTATAGGCTGCGTTAAGAATGGTGAATGCTCGATAGTTCGCACATTCTCACTTGTCACCCTTTTTGTATATTGGGTATATTATTCTCTCCTTCCACTCCTCCGGTAGGTGTTCTGTATCCCAGATCTTGACTATCAATCGATGCAGACAAGTGGCCAACCTGTCCGGGCCCATTATAATTAGTTCTGCTCCAATACCATCCTTTCCAGCTGCTTTGTTGTTCTTGAGCTGTTTAATAGCATCCTGAACTTCACCTATTGTGGGAGTTGGCACGTCTCCCTCATCCGCCGTACTGATGAAGCCATTCCTCCTGCTGTCTTGATCTTCCTCCTCTGCGCCGTTTAGGTGTTCAGCGTAGTGCTGCTTACACCTTTTAATAACCTCACTTTCGTCCGACAAGATACCTCCATTCTTATCCTGGCACATTTCGGCTCGCTGCACAAAGCCTTTGAAGGATGCATTGAGTTTCTTGTAGAACTTACGTGTTTCTTGAGAACGATACAGCTGCTCCATCTCTTCGCACTCCAACTCTTCCAGGCGGCGCTTTTTATCCCGGAATAGATGGGTTTGCTGTCTTCGCTTCTGTTTGTATCGTTCTAAGTTTTGACGGGTGCCTTGCTGCAGCATCATCGCCCGTGCTGCATTCTTCTCGTCCAAAACCGTCTGACACTCCTCGTCGAACCAACCGTTCCGTCGATTTCCTTCCACGAACCCAATGGTAACTCCCATAAATTTACATTATCCCACTTATCCAATTTCCTTTCCATGACAACTGTGGAGATGCAGAAGTATACTCGGTCTCTAGTCACAACGGTTGTCTAACTAACACTCCTTCCCTTCCCCGATGACCGTAAGGATGGGGCAAGCGCCGTTATTGACTCTAAAATTTTGAGGAATGGTAAGCTAATTCCAAGCCCCGTTCATTAAATCTCTGTACAACTTCGATTGTTCTGGTCAATCACGGATTGTACGGTCATCTATGCTCAAGCTCATGCTCATGCTCAAATTACTTTGGAAAAGGTGAAATTGTTGTGTTCTTTCCGCTAACGCCCTGCCCAAGTAGCACGTGAAACATCTTCCAAAGAGATACTTTTTAAAAATGGTTTCAATCACGTATCAATAAGAGCACCTGTAACTGACATTCCAATGAACATGCGTTACTCTCCTTGTTTGACGTTCAACATTTTTGAAACGACAAGATTTGCTGCAAATGTCCTTTGCAATTAGCAATGAAGTCAAATTTATCCAGATGTTTTCAGCAACTCCACAAACAAACTCTTGTAATTTCTCCCAAAATGCCGGATTTAATGTTGTGTTTCAAATTTCTTTAATTTAAAGCATCCGCAACTTGCATTCAATTTTCGTTCCCGTACCCACAACTCAAGAAGAATCATCCCAGTTGCGAGAAAGTTGCACTAAGCTACGTGTATGACAGCTAGAAGTTTGTTAGTTTCAATCCAGTTGCAATATGGTTGAGTTGCATCTTACACATCATCTAACATCGAAAATATGGTTCAGCAAAAGTTTGTTTGTTTAAAACGTGTTTCTCGTGTGGCGCGGAAGTTTTTGCGAAAAGCACAGACAAACAGACGCCACACTCTTATCGATGTCCATCAACCACAAATAAACAATTTCGATATAACTTAAATATATTGCAAACAGACTCCGCCTCTTGCGCTTTTTGCGTTGCTATTCAGTGCAATTGTAAGTCATATTTTCAACATTTGACAACTCTGATTAGTTTCAAGAGATAATTTTATTTTTGAGGTGAAACAAAGTGTGCTGTTTGGGTGTCTACTGTACGAAGAAGTTTGCAAGCTCTTCTAAAGGGAAATTTTTTTCAGTTAGGTTTTGGAAACCACTTCTGTTATTCAGACACCTAATAATGCCTTATTATCTCTGAGAATTTAACGTTTGCAACGTAGATTTATTCGTTTGGGCATGAAGCATTTTCCTTAGCATGATCCATTGAGCTAGACGATTTTCTTGTCCAAGGATTTGTGATAAAAAATAGAGCTTGTCCCGAGAAGAAAGGACCAACCTACCTGTTCTTAATATTATCGACTAAATTTTTGATACTGGCAAATATAAGCATTGAATTCTATGATTTTTAATTATTTTCTCGTTTATTCCGGGATTTTCAGGTTTCCGGATTCAATTCCGAAATGAGGAAAATTTTGATATTTTAGAATCCCAGATTTTTTTTTTCTTGGATAAACATTATACATTGAAACTTCCAGCTTATCCTATAATCCTAAAATTGATTGTCCATTCCATTGGCCTTGAGAAAAAGTGGCACATGCCTGATAGGCAATGTAATTAACACTTCTTGGCTTCTTTCCATGTTGAATTTTGCGCCATCTAAGGCCTTCTTCGACAGAGCTCATTGCCATCATTGCACGGGTTGCCATCATGCCAGATTAATCTGGAAAATTTGAAACGGTGGCAGATTTGTTCACCCGCCTAAAACGCGAAGCAACAAGAGTCGGGCTAATGATGATTGCGTCGAAAACAAAGTACATGCTGGTTGGCGAAACTGAGCGCGACAGGGCCCGCCTAGGAAGCAGTGTTAAGATAGACGGGGATACCTTCGAGGTGGTGGACGAGTTCGTCTACCTTGACGGCTGACAACAATGTTAGAAGGGAAATACGAAGGCGCATCATCAGTGGAAGTCGTGCCTACTATGGGCTCCAGAAGAAACTGCGGTCAAGAAAGATTCATTCCCCACCAAATGCAACATGTACAAAACGCTCATAAGACCGGTAGCCCTCTATGGGCATGAGACGTGGACTATGCTCGAAATGAAACTTGAGGAGGACTTGCAAGCTCTTGGGGTTTTCGAACGCCGAGTGCTAAGGACGATCTTCGGCGGGGTGTGGCGGCGAAAGATGAACCACGAGCTCGTTCAACTCTATGGCGAACCCAGTATCGTGAAGGTAGCTAAAGCTGGAAGGATACGCTGGGCAGGGCATGTTGCAAGAATGCCGGACAACAACCCTGTAAAGATGGTGTTCGCCACGAATCCGGTCGGAACAAGCAGGCGTGGGGCGCAGCGAGCTAGGTGGATTGACCAGGTGAATCAGGACCTGGAGAGCGTGGGTCACAGTCGAGGATGGAGAGAAGCGGCCATGAACCGAGTGAATTGGCGAAATATTGTTGGCGAGGCTTTATCAAGATAATTGATGTAAAGCCAAATAAGTAAGTAAGTATGTCAGATTTTTAATCGAGAAAAAGACAAAAAGATATACTACTAATTTTGCGAGACTTTTTAAAACCCAGTCAGACTATACAGCAGTAAATTAAATATTTAAGGATATTCTACAAACATTAGTGTGGCACCTTAAACACAGCGGCGAAGGAATTAGGCTACGGAAATACTCGTATGTTTAAAAAAAAAAAATGGTTTCGCTGAAAACTTCTTAGGGTCTTTTGTTTGGATAAGGTTTATACTAATGTTTCAGCAAGGATTTCTCCGGTAAAGATTTCCTTCGCAATTCATTATGTCACATCTCATAAGAAATACGCTGAGAATCAAGATCAAGATCAAATCAAGATGCTTAGAAAAGATGCTTGGGATCTTGATAGTAATTATCGAAGAATCATTCATGCAATTCTACAAGAATGACACCAATTGACAAAGGAATGTAGAAGTTAATAAAACACCTATGGCTTCTTAGAGCTCTAAATCTCAAGTTTCATTTCATATTTTGTGCCTGCTATGAATGATGCATGTTCCTCGGCCTACAACAGGGATTATATCGGAATTAAATAAAAACACATTTTTGACTAGGATCATCAAACACCCCTGTCATTGTAAACATAGCACATAACATGGAAAATATTCGCCTCTGTCCCTTCAGGTGAATGAGAGTGTACCAACGAATATTACTAGTGGTGACACACAGTAATCGGCAGCAAACAGAGGGTTATGTTTTACTGTCTTGTTTTTTCATTGCTCGTATTCCACGAACGATAAATGTCATGCGTATTGTATGAATGCAGGCGCATAAATGGAATGAAATAGGGCGATATTCAAAACCGAAAAGGCAATAGATGGCTCTTGTTCAGTTGGAGTAAAAACAAAATCCTGAAGCAAAGAAAACACCATGGAAGATGAACTAAACACAAAAAAGTATGTATTCACATTACGCTTGATTTCTAATCACTACTTTTTCGATCCAGATTTTTAATTGCTAGTAATTCACGTTTTTCATTATTTTCCATACTTTTTGACAGTTCACTACTACCATTCTTCCATGCACTTGTGTTGAAACTTTTAGAAATTTTAGAATCCAGCGTAGCAAGATCAGTGAGTGAAATATAAACATCTGTGTCGCCGCTCGACGGCTAGTGAGATAAACTGAAAGATTGTTGTCTATACTTTTTGCTGCTGGCGCCAACTGTTAGCCGTTCAGATCTAAATAAACAGTCGTTACCCTATTATGGCTCGTGTATCAATGATCGTTAAATTTTCCAAAGCCTGGTCAAATCGAATGTTAGTGATCTTCACAGTAATTTTTCAACCAGTGCGCATCGTACCTTCGTGCTGTGCGTACACGAATTCTCTCTGCTCTTGGAAGTTTTCTTAAAAACTACCTAAAGCAATAAAACAGTGCTACACAAACAGTACTTTTCAGTGCTAAAATTAAAAACGGTACTTTTCAGTGCTACTTAAACAGTACTTTTCAGTACTATTTTTTCTACTATTGATCCCTTTACGATCCTTGTTTGGACCCGTGCCTTCGATTTTTCGTTGGACCCGTTGGCGAAAGCTAGCGGTGGTAATCCTTCTTGGACACCGTCTAGGGAAAAAACCTCTCGAAGGTCACGTCTTTCTCGTTTATTAACTAAACATGGTATCAACAACTAACAAAAGGAAGGGTGAATCTCTGAATTCACTACTTCCTTCCAAAAAAGTGGGTTTTAAAACTGTCACTACACGTGGCAAGAATGGAAGAAAGGACGCTTCCCCGGAATGCGAAGTTTCTTCCAAGGGTGAAATGAATAATTGTATTGAAATGAGCAATCAGTTCGATGCTCTAGACAAATTTTCCGAACACCAAATCGAAGCAGCCTCTAGCCCAGGCTCTTTGATTCAAGTGAGGAAGCAAAGAGTGCCGCCTATCGTGGTCAGTTGTTCCGAATTTGCGGGATTTAGGCAGGAGATCTTGAACTCCATTAGGGGAATCAAGGTTTCCTTCCAAATCGCAAAGAAAGGAGACTGTCGCGTTTTGCCGGAAACTCTTAAAGATCGCGAACTTCTTCTCAGATATCTTGAAGAGAAGAAGCACAAATTTTTTACTTATGACGACAAAACTGAACGTTTGTTCAAAGTCGTCTTGAAAGGTCTCTCAAGTGACTATAAGTCACCTGAAGAGATCAAAAATGGAATAAATGATTTACTTGGATTTTCACCAGTCCAAGTAATCATTATGAAAAAGAGAACCCAATCTGGCATTGTTCGGAAAGGGCTTTCTCAAGAATATTATTTAGTTCACTTTAACAAAAAAGAACTAAATAATATTAAAGCTTTAGAAAAAGCTAAACTTATGTTCGATGTCCGTGTGACGTGGGAACATTTCCAGAAACCTGGAGGAAATTACCAGAACCCCACTCAGTGCCGTCGGTGCCAAAAGTGGGGTCATGGTACAAAAAATTGTCGCATGGATGCTAAATGCATGATTTGCGGAGGTTCTTCTCACGCTAAGGACGACTGTCCTGTGAAAGAAGATACCAGAAAATTTCAATGCGCCAATTGCAAGGGCCCTCACAAAGCTAACTTTTGGGAATGCATTTCACGCAAAAGAGTCGTTGAGGCTCGTGCCAAGCAGATGAAGGATAATATCCGTTACGATAACGGTCGTTTCCGGAATTTGCCTGGTAGAGTATCGAACAATGCTCATTTTTCAGTTAACGATCGCTTGATTAGGAATCATACCCACCAGGAAGATCATAATCATGCTCATTCACAAACAAATTTTAATCCGTCGGGTAGCCGTTCGAATCTTTCAATTTCGAATGTATCTACCCACGGTAAATCCTTTGCCGATATCGTAGCAGGTAATTTGAACTCTTCCCCTGTTCGTTCCATGAGTACCCATTCTACTTGTTTCAAATCAAATGGAAAAAACCCTACCGCCACAGGTAACTCCTACCCCGCTTCTTCGTCTACCGAAAATTCCAATGGGAAATCATCAGATGATATGTCTGCCTCTGATTTTAATTTTCTAACTGAACAATTGAATCTAATGATTGATGCAATGTTCAAAGCCACCACTATGACTGAAGCAGTCCAAGTAGGTGTAAAATTTACAAATAAAATTGTTATTGGATTACGTTTTTCTAATGGATCCAAATAATAATTTAAATATTTTAAATTGGAATGCTCGTTCTCTGAATGGTAAAGAGGACGAGCTGTTTAATTTTCTTACAGCTAATAAAGTGCATATGGCAGTTATTACCGAAACTTATTTAAAACCTGGATCCAAACTTAAAAAAGATCCTAACTTTTTTGTTTATCGTAATGATCGACTTGATGGGGCATGTGGGGGAGTTGCAATCATCATTCATAGGCGTATAAAACATCAACTGTTTTCGTCATTTGAAACTAAAGTTTTTGAAACTTTAGGTGTTTCTGTTGAAACACAGTTTGGTAAATATACTTTCATAGCTGCCTATTTGCCTTTTCAATGCTCTGGACAGCAAGTTAATTGGCTTCAAACTGACTTGCGAAAATTGACTCGCAATAAGTCAAAATTTTTTGTCATTGGTGACTTTAATGCCAAACATCGGTCATGGAATAATTCTCAAAGTAATTCCAACGGCAGAATTTTATTTGATGAGTGCTCTTCAGGATATTTCTCAATTCAATACCCTGATAGCCCTACATGTTTTTCCTCTTCTAGAAATCCATCTACGATTGACTTGGTCTTAACCGACTCTAGTCATCTTTGTAGCCAATTAGTTACTCATGCTGATTTTGATTCTGATCATGTCCCTGTTACATTTCAAATATCGCATGAAGCGATTCTCAATCCTATCAGCTCCACTTTCAATTATTTACGAGCCGACTGGAATATATATGAAACGTATGTTGACTCTAATCTTGATGTTAACATTTCTTTAGAAACTAAAATTGATATTGACAATGCTCTTGAAACTTTAACAAATTCCATTGTTGAAGCCAGGAACATTGCAATTCCAAAATGTGAAGTAAAATTTGAATCCTGAAGAGCGGCACGAGGAAGAACACTCAGAGGAAAAAACACACCCGAGGGCTTTCTCAGCAGCGAACAAGAGAAACACCTTTCTGCTTTGGAAGTTCAACTAGTAGTGATATTTATTCATCATCAATAACAGTTACAGGGTTGCCAGAAGGGCTGTTATGTCAAGGTAAATAGAATGAAGGGGAATCGGTTGGGTCATACACTGTTAATACCCCCCTTCAAGCCGATAACCCTAGTAGGCTTCGCAGCTTTTCATATTGTGGTCTCGGTAGTCCCTTAGTCATTATGTCGGCCAATTGGTCTTCCGATGCCACGTACTCTAACTGGATGGTTCTTCTCTGGATCTCTTCACGTACGAAATGGAATCGTACGTCAACGTGCTTCAGCCGCTTTGTAGGCTTGTCTTCTTCAGCAATACTGATGCACGCTTGATTATCTTCACGAATTGTGACTGGCTCAGAAACATCGACGTTGAAGTCCTTCAGCAGCATTCGCAGCCACAGCGCTTCTTTCACAGCTACGCCCAAGGAGACGTACTCTGCCTCGGCAGACGATAACGCCACAGTCTTCTGCTTCTGCGTTGACCAGGATACGTTTGCTTGGTAAACACGAAACACGTACCCCGATGTTGATTTCCTGTCACAAATGTTGCTCGCCCAATCCGAATCGGCAAATCCATCGATTGTATCGCACTTATCATTTCGTCTGTACACCAGCTTTAGGTCCAAAGTTCCTTTAATGTATCGCAGGATACGTTTGGCGTGATTCCAATGATCGTCGCTAGCACAAGTTTGGAATGCACTGAAATAATTAACAGCGGCGCACAAATCCGGCCTGGACATCACGGTAACGTAAGTAAGGCAACCGATTAGTTCTCTGTAGGGTTGCTTAGTGTACTTGGACGGATCGTTACACTTCTCAAGTTTGACGCCCGATGCCAGCGGTGTTTGCTTCGGCTTGCAGTCAGCCATGCCGAAACGAGCTAGGAGATTTTCCAAATATTTCCGCTGACTGATTAGCAGAACGCCTTCATTTTTACGCCTCTCTATCGTTAAGCCCAAAAACGTGCTGATCTCATTCATGTCACTCATATCAAACTCGTCCTTCAATTTTGCCTTTAAATCTCGAATCGTATCCACAGAGCGACTAGCGATCACAATGTCGTCTACATATATGATCAAATATACTTCCTCTCCGGAAACAGTTGTGGTATACAAACAGTTATCGACTCTACTGCGCTTGAAGCCAATGCTTGTTATGAAATCATGAAATCTGGAATTCCAGGCACGGGATGCCTGTTTCAAGCCGTAAATTGACTTCTGCAGCTTGGCAACCAGGTTTCCAGCACCGAATTCCTCCGGTAGGCGCATGTATATTTCTTGCTCTAGCACACCATTGAGAAATGCAGTCTTCACGTCGAGCTGGTGAAGATGCATTCCTTTCTGGTTAGCGATGGCCAGCAATACACGCAACGTCGTGTGCTTGGCCACTGGCGCATAGGTACTCTCGTAATCAAAACCTTTGCGTTGAGAGAAACCTCTGGCAACAAGTCTTGCCTTGAACCGTTCGGCTCCGCTTGCATCATTGCGCTTAATTTTGAATATCCATTTACTGTCAATGATATTCTTACCTGGAGGTGGCGTAGCAAGAATCCAGGTTTTGTTCTTGATGAGAGACTCCTTTTCATCGGAAATTGCCGCTTGCCATTGCGGCCAATCCGTCCGCTGCTTAAGACCGTTCACTGTAGTTGGCAGATCTTCAACGAAGCTTTCAGCACACATTGCAGTTTCACACAATTCGTAACAATCATGCCATACTGGCGCACGCCTTTCTCGACCACTACGACGCACTGACGGTTGCTGCTCCTCATCAGACTGTTCCGCTCCTGACGCTTCTTCATGTTCACTTAACAAGTCATTTTCTCGCTCATCTGGAGCTCCACTACTTCGTTCGATCTTTTCTTCAAGCACTACTTCCTTTTTCTTCTGAACGCTAGGTTCCACTTCAAGCTTTCCACCGAACATGGTGGATTCATCGAACACCACATCTCTGCCCATCACTATCTTCTTCCGATCGTCATCCCATAGTCGATACCCATTCACTGTGTACCCGATGTGGTACATTTTCTTGCACTTGGGGTCCAACTTCGACCTGAGCTGTTTCGGAACATGCAGATACGCGACACTTCCGAAAATCTTCAACCTTGACACGTCCGGTTTTCGACCAGTCCAAAGTTCATACGGAGTTTTCTTCTCTGTCACCGCCGAAGTTGGGCACCGATTGGTCAGGTACGTAGCGGTGTATACGGCTTCACCCCACATCTCCTTACCAAATCCGCTCTCCGCCAACAGTGCCCTAGCCCGTTCCATCAGCGTACGGTTCATCCTTTCGGATACACCGTTTTGCTCCGGCGTGTAGGGAACGGTCAACTCCATGGAGATCCCTTTGTTCCGGCAAAACTTGCGCATTTCTTCGCTCACGTATTCGCCACCGTTATCTGTGCGAAGCCGCGCAATTCTGCTGCCGAAATGAGCCGTGACAAGAGCCTCGTACTCTCGAAAGCAATCAATCACTTCGTCCTTCGTGGACATCAAATATATGATCGCGAAATGCGAAAAATCGTCAATAAAGGATACAAAGAATCTCTTACCGTTCCAGGTGCACGGCGTCATCGGCCCACATACATCACTATGTATTAGTTCCAGCGGCCGCGACGAGCGCCTTTCTTCTCCAGAAGTAAACGGTAGCTTCACTATCTTCCCAGACAAACACGGTTCACATGTAACTGTTTCCGAGTCAAAGTCCGTGAGCTTCAGTCCATCAACCATCTCGCACTTTACCAGTTCTCGCAAACTGTCACAACCGACATGGCCGAACCTCTGGTGCCAAAGCACTGCATTGCGTGACACTTTTCCAGAAATCATAGCTGTCCCCATTTCACTTCGTTTACAGAAGATATCGAGCTCATACAATTTGCCATTCAATCTGCCAAAGGCAACCACTGCACCATTCTTCTTCACTTCGGCTTTTCCTTCTTCAAAACACACTTGAAGACCAGCTTTCGCAATTCGCTTTACCGAAAATAGGTTGCAACTTAACCCCGGCAGGTAGAGAACGTTTTTCGCTTCGCACTTTCTCACTGTTTCATCAACAACCGTATACATAATCACATCACCGCAATACTCTGCCAACAGTTTCTGTCCGTTTGCCACAACGATTTCAATCGGACGCTCCAACCGTCGCATCACCGAAAAATACCGCGAATCGCACAACATGTGATCGGTTGCCCCTGAGTCTAAAAACCAACCGACACGCACTAAGTCTTCATCACCGGCAGCCATGAAAGCAATCTCCGGTCGATCTTCTTGTGCACCAACGTGTGCTTTCTGCCGATATGCATCGCTTTTCGGTTTCGGCGCTTTGTTTTGATTATTCACTTTTTGCTTCTCACTCTCGCGATCGAATTCTCGGCAATTTGCCTTTTTGTGCCCGAACTTCCCGCACTGATAGCACTTCAGCTTCTTCTTGTTGTGCTTACTCGCCATTGCCACACCGTCAACACCACCACCACTTGCTTCTTCACATGATTCTGAATTACGCCGCTTCAAATCAACGTCCAATAGCCTCTTCTTAACGAAGTCCATCGTGACGCCATCGGGTAGCGTTTCAATCGCCGTCACGACCGAATCGAACGATGGGGGAAGTGTCAAAAGCAAATGACACACAGCGTCTGATTCTTCGACGGTCGCTCCGCTTCCCTTCAGCTCGCGTATCAACTTGTCGAATCGCAAGAGATGCTCCGACATCCGGCAAACTCCCTCTACGTACCGCAACGTGAGGAGCTGCTTGCGGAGATACAGTTGGCCAGCCACACCGCGACGTTCGAAAACGTTTTTGAGTGTGCTCCAAATCTGCTTCGGCGTTCGGCAATCCTTAATCAGCTCTAACTGGTTATCGTCGATCGCTTGAACAATAAACGATTTGCACTTCTTTTCACACGTTTTTCGCTCGGAGAACTTTTTCTCTTTGTCACTTTTCACAGCGGCCGTATCCTCTGCTTCCACTTGCAGCTCCGGGACCTCTTCCGCGTCGCGCACTAAACAATCCAGAAGATCGTGCATATCTAGCACCGTCTCCATTCTAAATTTCCAGTTATGGAAATTATTCCCGTCAAACGCGAACACTTTCGATTTGTCTTCCATGCTGGAGCCCATAACCTGAAGAGCGGCACGAGGAAGAACACTCAGAGGAAAAAACACACCCGAGGGCTTTCTCAGCAGCGAACAAGAGAAACACCTTTCTGCTTTGGAAGTTCAACTAGTAGTGATATTTATTCATCATCAATAACAGTTACAGGGTTGCCAGAAGGGCTGTTATGTCAAGGTAAATAGAATGAAGGGGAATCGGTTGGGTCATACACTGTTAATAAATCCGTGATTATAGACGATGATCTTAAACTCTTGATCCGTCTTAAAAACGTGAGGAGAAGGCAATTTCAACGCACTCGTGATCCTGCTATGAAAATTATATGGCAGGATTTGCAGAAAGAAATCAAGAAACGTTTTGCAGATTTAAGAAACAAAAATTTTGAAAATAAAATTTCTCAATTGGACCCCGGCTCTAAGCCCTTTTGGAAATTATCTAAAATCTTGAAAAAACCTCAGAAGCCTATACCGGCATTGAAAGAGGAAAACAAATTATTACTAACTAATTGCGAAAAAGCTCAAAAACTTGCTATGCAGTTTGAAAGTGCTCACAATTTTAATTTAGGACTTACTAGTCCTAGACGTTTTCGAAAATGTCTGGGAGACTGATTTGGAAGAAGTGAGAACTATTATTAAAAAATTCAAAAATATGAAAGCTCCTGGCGATGATGGAATTTTCTACATCCTCATCAAGAAACTTCCAGAAAGTAGCTTATCATTTTTAGTTGATATATTTAACAAATGTTTTCAATTAGCATATTTCCCTGACAAATGGAAAAATGCTAAGGTTGTTCCAATTTTAAAACCAGACAAAAATCCTGCAGAAGCTTCTAGCTATCGTCCAATCAGTTTGCTTTCCTCCATCAGTAAACTTTTTGAAAAGGTTATTTTGAACAGAATGATGGCCCACATCAACGAAAATTCAATTTTTGCCAATGAACAGTTCGGATTCCGCCATGGACATTCGACCACTCATCAACTTTTACGTGTAACAAATTTGATCCGTTCCAACAAATCTGAAGGCTACTCTACTGGTCTTGCTCTTCTAGACATAGAAAAAGCATTCGACAGTGTTTGGCATGAAGGTTTGATTGTAAAATTGAAAAATTTCTTTTTCCAACATACATTGTTAGAATAATTCAAAGTTATCTGTCAAATCGTACACTTCAGGTTAATTATCAGAACTCCAGATCTGAAAGATTTCCTGTAAGAGCTGGTGTTCCCCAAGGCAGCATCTTGGGACCAATATTATACAATATTTTCACATCTGACTTACCTGAGTTACCTCAGGGATGTCAAAAATCTTTGTTTGCGGATGACACAGGCCTCTCCGCCAAAGGACGAAGCCTGCGTGTCATCTGTAGTCGATTGCAAAAAAGTTTGGATATTTTTTCTTCATACTTGCAAAAATGGAAGATTTCTCCTAATGCTTCCAAAACTCAACTAATAATATTCCCACATAAACCAAAAGCTCTTTATTTGAAACCTTCAAGTAGACATGTTGTCACGATGAGAGGGGTTCCAATAAATTGGTCAGATGAAGTTAAGTATCTAGGACTCATGCTAGATAAGAATTTAACTTTCAAAAATCACATTGAGGGCATTCAAGCCAAATGTAATAAATATGTCAAATGTCTCTATCCCCTTATTAATAGAAAATCAAAACTTTGTCTTAAGAACAAGCTTTTGATATTCAAACAAATTTTCAGGCCAGCCATGTTGTATGCTGTACCAATATGGACTAGCTGTTGTAATACCAGGAAGAAAGCTCTGCAGAGAATTCAAAATAAAATTTTGAAAATGATTCTGAGGCTTCCTCCCTGGTATAGTACCAATGAGTTACATAGGATATCCAATGTTGAAACATTGGAACAAATGTCAAATAAAATAATCAATAATTTCAGGCAAAAATCGTTACAATCTTCTATTGCCACGATTAATGCGTTATATGATTAGGTTAAGTTAGGTTAAGTATATTAAAAACTTTTTTTTTTCTCTTATAAGCAGGTGAAATCAACTCACCTGTAAAAAATCTGAACTGCTACGGCAAATGAAATGTAATATGTTGTTAACAAAATGTTAATAAAATCTTAGATTTGTTTTACCAAATTAGGATGATAGTGTTGTCTAATAACACAGAACACCTAGATATAAGAAATAATGAATGTAATGTTTGGAATGATACTAATAAAGAAATTAAAAAAAAAAAAAAAAAAAAAAAAAAAAAAAAAAAAAAAAAAAAAAAAAAAAAAACAGTAATTTTTCAAGAAGCATTCATAGATTTCAACTAGAACGGTCACCCATTGGCAAGGGATAACATCGAAATGAAACATGTTTTCGGCTTGGAAACTAGATGTAACTGAAATTTCAAAAGTTTATGAATCTCCTGCTTCTCAATAAGGATCCAGGAAATACGTTTTTATATTTCTGAAATTCATGGAAATGCATGTCATCCCTATGAACTTTGTTTAATACACTAGTTGGTATTTTGGCTCGTGAAGAAAGCAAGTCTGGCTGACTCCGTAGTAGACAATCGACATAATGACGAAAGGTCTACCAGCAGGAGCTATCTGTTAACATAAAACCAGCCTGCTATAAAATAGAACTGATTATCTGCAGCAAAGTTTTCGAGTTTTTTTTTTTTTTTCAACTGAAGTTTTTGTAGGTATCACGTAAAAACGCTGTAATTCAAAAACCGACCTGAATCATTTTTTTACTATACAAAACAATGTTCTACATTATGGATCGCATGGTCATGAAACGTCGAAAAATATGGGATCTTTGTTACCGTCGTTTATTTTAATTGACACGGTTTTTTTTACGTCGATTTTTAAATTAACGCGATGTTTTTACGCGGTTTTATTTTACGCGGGACTTGACATAACAAAAAAAACCTTATTGTAGTTTTCTTTTACTTTATTTCTTTTACTACAAATCCTAGATTCTTTATTTTACGAATAATTGGAATCAATTGTCCACAGAGCCGGTTAGAGATGAAAACATTAAATAGTTAACAATATCCAAATCATTGCCATTATTTTAAGCAATAATAGCTTAGAAACATGTCGCGAAGTTTGTGCAACCTTTTTTTTCAGGTTAATGATCAGTCACCTTCTGGGTCGCACAACGACGACATCCTTTTTTACGGCCCGCTAGAGGACTGCCGCCGTCGCGTTCACATTTCCAGTGTAATCAATTCACCCGCAAACTCTCGACCGCAAAAGCACTCACAGTGCTTCAATATTCATCAGGACGGTTGGCATCGTAAAGTGTTTATCTGCGCGTGCGAACAAACTAAACTCGAGGGAAAGAACCGCGAGCTTCATCCCGTGTCATATATGTTATAATACGTTTGAGCATACAGGGTGACGATGTGAGGGGAAAGGGTGTTAATTAAAACATATTTCACGGTCAACGACGGGAGGAAAACGGGGTGGGTTTGGTGCCCGTTTAGAACTTTGGCGCAAAATACGTGCGCTAATGAGATGTACAGATATGATCCAATGATTATATGCTGTTGCTATTACACCATTAGAAGTCTGAGGTTTAGCATTTAGCTTTTAGCCTTTGATGTTTGTTTGGCGCCGACGAGGATGATAACGCGGAAGCGTTCATTTTGCATTTGATTTTCCGTTTCTAGAGTTCTTTACATTTTGATTTTTAGCACATAGGCAAAACTTTTTTGAATTTGTGAAGGGATTATTATAGTATGTTTAAGAAAACCAGATTCTTAAACAGAAAAATCTATTGAAACTACATCATTATGGCATAAAAACTAAATGAAACTTCTTCGAGCGTTAAAAGTTGGAATATTACAGTAAATAGTGATCACCGAGCTCATTTTCCTATGCAGTACTTAAATACACAATAAAATTAGCATCTACATTGCTAATTGGATACATTCAAAGCCGGTCTACGTTGAAAACTCTTTATAATGCAGCCGCAGGAACTAAGTTTCACCAAGTGACAATGACTCTACGCATGCCTTCCTTCCATGAGACCCCGGAGGCATCAAAGTTCGACATCCGGTGGTATGGTAAATAAGGGCAAACCGACAATCCGAAATGCGCCCAATATTGCTAGAATTTGCGTTCTTAACTCTCTGACATAGTCTGCTTTCTCTCGCTCCGAAGTTCAGTTTTGAATAATCATAATTTACATGTGCAAGAAAGCGTAAAATTGCGCAATTTATTCGCAAACATTTCCCCCTACAACTATGCTCTCGGTGAATATCCCATCCAGTTAGATAACTTTCGATCCACCTCTCATCCAACCGTTCCTGATCCTGAACTATCATCATCTCGTTAGAAAACTGTTGGTACATTTTCTACACGCATGCATCCACGGTAGGGTGCCCCCATTAAAAATCAATGTTTGAAAAGTCGTGGTGCTTAACCCTTGAATGAAAAATATGCTTAGGGTAAAAGTACCAATTATGGCTATAGGGCTATCAGGGTATTGAATTGAGAAATAGCAATCACCATAATAATAAAATAATATATTCGTTGTAATGGCTGTGCGAATTATTCCATGATCGATGTTTTGCATTAAAATCAACAATGACAAAAAATGTTGACTTATTGCGATTCTATTTTTGCATGTCAGTTTGAAGCAAATTAATAGCTAAGAAAGAATATTTACCAAGCTATGTTTCAACAGAAACACCCAAAGTTTCAAAAATTTGGTTTCATGTTACGAAAAAATTTGATGTTTAATACGCCTATGAATGATGATTGCAACTCCCCCACATGCCCCATCAAGTCGATCATTACGATAAACAAAAAATATTGGATCTCTTTTGAGTTTGGATCCAGACTTCAAAAAAATTTCTGTAATTACTGCTGTATGTATGTTATCGACGTGTTTGTGTGTATAAAAATCTCAGTATATTTACCAGGAAAGTCGGAAAAACGAGAATGAAGGGTCTGTCATTTTGTATGGGCAATTCAAATAATTTTTCAACAGCCTACTTGATGGCAAGACGAAGTTTGCCGGGACCAGCTCGTCCTCTTTACCATTCAAAGAACGAGCGTTCCAATTCAAAATATTTGAAACAAATAACGGATCCATAAGTCCAATAAAAAAATAATTAGCAAATTTAACACCAACTTGGAATGCTTCAGCAATTGTGGTGGTTTTGAATATTGAAGTTAAAAGTTGAAAAATCAAAGGAAAAGGAAAGATATTACTAGAATCAGGTGCATTTTCTGTTGATTTTCTATTTGGATTTTCCGTTGATGAAGAGAATAAATAGACTTTCTGCCAAATGTCATACAACCGGTTTATAATAATTGCTATGAGCTATATCTTCCATTTGGACATTGAATTACTCTGGGACACCCTAATCCACGGTTGTCGTCGCCGGTTCGGTCATGTGTCGGTCGAAAGCGAACAATTTTCGACAATCCCGACAACAAATAGAGAGTTTCGTTAATTAACATACGAAAACGGGAAACTTTTCAATAAAGAGCTAGAAAGCACGTCGCCCTCCCTATAGCGATATTCATCGGAGAACCAAGTTCGCCTCTGTTTGTTGGACGTGATGAGGATATGGATGAGTCACAACTTCGTAAGTCACGTGATACTACTTGAGAATGTAATTGAAATGGTGGAGAATCATGCTTACAATACGGGGTAATTGTCGTCTTCGGTGTTGGTGGATGTTGGGTAATCACGTTTGTTATATGTTTTCAGCGAAGAGTGAGAAGACAAGTTGATTTGAGGACAGGTGGGAGACACTTCATGTCAAAGACAATTGAAATCGAGTCACTTGCGTTCATATGATTTTCATATATATTTACTTGAAATGGAACATAATGAAGGAGCGAGCAATGGCGCTTAAGACTAGAATAATCAGCCCTTGCAAAGAGAGAATGCAATGAAGTGATGTTCTTCGCTACGTCCCTCCAAACGATTTTTCATATCCCCTAATCTGAACACATCGCGAACCGGACTCGATTGATATTAAGTCGGTCGCTATTCCGACAGGAGCATGCAACCGAATAGAAAAATTTCACAGAAATTCATGTAGGAATACATGGTCTAATCTATGGAAGGGTTTTTAGCAGGATTTCTAAGAAATCCATGACGGTATGCCTGAGAAATTCAATTTTTACTGGCATGCTTCATAACACAAACCTTGACAGATTTCCGGTTGAGTGATTGCAAGATCTAATTATTTTGGGATTATTAGTCCTAGAAATAAGCTTTGAAAAATTCAAACGTAATCTCTTGTTCAAAAACAAATTCATTCCAGGGAGGTATACCATCGTTACCGTTGAATTCAACTGGTCGATTATATTCATCGCCTATTCGCTCCATAAAGCAAAGAGTCCACTCTGAAAATTACCACAATCCTGTAGAAGCGGTGTCAGAATTGTTCTTTTAGTCTTCCTAACAGCTCACGGACCTCGTCATCATAGTCGTTCAAGCAAAACTTTACCTGTCATCCCTCCAGCAGCAACCGATGTTGATTTGTGTCTTTGGTGTGTCTATATGCCGCCGTTGGAAAAACAGATACCTATACCCACCCGAGCTCAGGGGAAAACTTTTGAGGGTGTGAAAAGGAAAAGTTTTAACGAGATGTGTTTCGTTCTAGTTGTCTCTCCCTTAGTAAGGATTCCCGGATTCATTCCAGGTCCAATGTAGCGTGCGAATAGTGGATAGTCCCTGTATAAGTTCTTCAGCTCCATAACTGAAGCTGTCCGAGGGCGACGCTAGTCACCAATAACCAAATAATTATAAATTTTAAACTAGGTGCGTTTCGTTTTTATGAAAAGACTTCCGGTTTCTTAACTAGCAACTGACATTTAAAAGTTCGGATTACTGCGCCAGAAAGTGTAACCTAATTCAATCGTGTTCGCAACTGTAGAGTAAGGTGGGGCAAAAGTTCGACCTTAGTGATATAATCAAAGTTTCCAGGAAAATAATAGCAGAAGAAACAAAACAAATACCATACAGCGAACCTTCAACATATTGGCTATAACTTTGCTGAACAAACTTGTGTCAAAATATTTAGCCATTTTTAGTTATAACAGTTTCAAAATTGATTGAATCTAGTGTGGGGCAAAAGTTCGTTGGCTAAAACACAAAATATCAATACTTTTATGCCAGGCACACTTTAAACCAGCCGTAAACTTATGTTTGTCGAAAAATACACACTAAATTTTCATCAAAAAATGCCCAAAACAGGGTTAATTGTAATACACCCAAAAAATAGCAGTTTTTTGCAAAACTAAGTGAAAATGTAAAATTTTTGTGACATTTTTCGCACGATCAGGCAAATTTCGCTAAATTTGAAGATAATATGTAGATTTCAGAAAATTTGAAAAATTTTCCGTGGGTTTATACATGGTTCGAACTTTTGCCCCGCAGATTCGAACTTTTGCCCCGCTATGGGCCAAAAATTGATTCCAACTATTTATGGAAAAACTAATACACGTCAAAGCATCCTTATGATAGGCCTAGAAACGCCCTTACATTAAATATTGAAAAATATTTTATCTTCACTTCGTTCCATGCATCGAAAGTTTGACCAAATATTACAATATTTACGTCGAAAAACAACAAATAGCCATAAATTTTCCAAATCTCAATCGATTTTTATGATATTTGGAGTGAAAGTCTCTTACTTGAATAGCATTCGAACCACCATGACATTTCTAAGTTTTGATTTGATTTGAGCTAGAAATCTTAAAAAGAAACATTTGCCCCACTCGAACTTTTGCCCCACTTTACTCTACAATAGTAGTTCAACGATGTACAGAAAAAACAATTACGATTTCATTTATAAATAGAAAAGATATAGCTGTCCACTTTATAAGATGAGCATAAAGAAATTTCTTTCAAGTTTCTGGTGGATATAAAACTACAGTATGTTGTAATGCATTGTACTGTATAATTACTGTAAAATTTTGCAAAAATTTGGTCAAACCGCAATTGTATTCTAAAATATGTTATTTTGTTCAACAAAGTAACCTTAAAGGAATCAATGAAGCACTGGTTCTGTCGAAATTTGTTCAACAATAATCTTCAGAGATTCCCTCATAATTTTCTCCAGGGATTCTGTAAGCAATCCCAAAAAAAATCAATGAAATTCCTTCAAGATATGATCCTTTGAATTTCTCGAGGAATTTCTACAGTTTGTTTCATTTGGTTCTTTTTAGGTTAGTTTTCCAGAATCTGGGTATTCTTTAAGTAATTGCTCTAGAGATTTCTCCAGACACTATGGTTTTTTCCAAAGAATAATAAGGAGATTCTATTAAGGAATCTCCCAGTAATTCCTTCTCATTTTTTCCGAAACGACTCTTTAGATTTTCAGTTACTCTTTCGATAATTACTCATTCATGCAAGAATTCCTTCAAGGTTTTATCCAGTTATACTAATAAATATTTCTGCAGAAATTGCTCCCGAGTTAACCCCAGAAACTCCTTCGGGGATGTCTACATAAATAACACAAATCATATTCCCAAGGAAATTCTTATGTCAATGTTGTCGCAGGTAATTTCAGCTCCTCCCCTCCAAGTTTTCTTCCCAAATGTAAACGTTCAATTTGTTTGAATTCAAATGGAAATACCCATGCTTATACCATCGCAGGTAATTTCTATTCCGTCTCTTCATCAACGGGAAACCCCAACATAAAATATACGTACTGCTAGTAACATTTTTTCCTCTGATTTTGATTTTTAATTAAACAATAGAATCAAATGATTGATGCAATGTTGTGAACCATACAATGGCTTAAGCAGTTAAATTTTGTGTAAAATTTACTTATAAAATTTTTATTGAATTACGTTTCTTCAATGGATCAAACTTTTTTTATTAACTTTTTGAATTGGAATGCTTAATTTTCTAACAGCTAATAAAATTCATAGCAGTAATAACTGTAAATTGGGATGCAAATAATTTCCAAACTCAAAAGAAATCCTAACTTTTTTGTTTATAGTTTCATTTTTCATTCACGTTTTTCGTCATTTAAAATCAAATTTATTGAAACGTTGGGTGTTTCTGTTAAAACACAACTGGGTAAAAAGCTGCCTATTTCTCTTTACAATTCACTGGGCAGCATGTTCATTTGCTTACAACTGACTTGTAGCATTTGACTCGCAATAAATCAACTAGCTCGAACAATGATAGTCCTCGAATTATTGAACAACTTTGCCGAAGACGCCATCTTTCTAAGTGGTCAAAATTCTAAGATCTGTATAACAAAAGATACATGCTTACTAGTGCTGCCTAGTGGCAAAACACAGAATTTGTTGTCTAAAATAATGACAGCCCTTGAGCCACTGAACAATTTTGCCGAAGACGCCTTCTTTCTAAGTGGTCAGGCTCCTGGGATATTCGTAAAACCAAGGGTGTTGTACAAAGTACAACGCTCGACTTTTCGCGTTAACCAAATTCGCGCGACATCCGAAAGGCTAATACATAATAGGGAGCCGGATCCTATTCTCGGCACTTTTGATTTACTTCGGCAGTGGGGTTTTTAGAAAGCTACTGAGCTCATATTTGGCCACTGTATGCGTTGTATTGAAGTGCTTCTAATTGACAAGTTTCAGTCCATAAGGCTTAGAAAAACCCCCCCTTGCCAAAGTGAATCATGAAAGTTCCCAAGTAGCTATTCCCATATGAACCAAAAGCACTTTATTGAAACCTTCAAGTAGACATATTGTCACGGTTCCAATAGATTGGTCAAATGAAGTTGAGTATCTAGGGCTCATGCTAGATAAAAATTCACTTTAAAAAATCACATTAAGGGCATTCAAGCCAAATGTAACAAATATATAAAATGTCTGTACCTACTTATTAACAGAAAATCGAAACTTTCGAAAGAGGTCGAAAAATAGGTGGATCATGGGAAATTTATCTTTTCAAAAACCTTTTTCGACTTTCTGCTTCTTCTGCTAATTCCTATTTGATCTTCTGACTTTTGTAATCCCCCAGGAATTCCATATGTGATTCCTCCAAGAATTTTTCCAGCTATGCCTCCGGGAATTCCATCAGGGATTCTTCCAGAAATATGTAAATGAGAGTGGTTTTCCAAGGATTCTTCCGAAATTTCTCTTGGTTCCTTTTCAGAAAAGATAACTTCGGGAAAATGCCCTCAGGGAATCCTCCAAAACGTACCCCTGAGATTGCTTCAGAAATTCTTCTCGGCATTCCAGGATTTCTTCCAGATTTCTTCCTCCAGGTATTCAAGTGTATTCATCTAGACTTTTTCCCTAGTGTCCTCCAGAGTTTCCTACAAGAAATCTTCATGGGATTCGGTCATGTATTTTTACGAAAATTCATCCTACAGAATTCCAAAAAGAATTCTCCAAGTATTTCAACTAACTAATAACTCCAATAATATTTACAAGGACTGCTTCAGTAAATTCTCCTGAATTCCCGCATGAATTCTTCAGAAGATATTTTCAGAAATTCCTTCAGAGTTTTCTTCAGAATGTTGCCGGAGTTTCCTACAGAAACTGCTCAATGAATTCTGAGCATGAGCATGAGCATAAATGACCGTACAATTCGTAGTTGCTACTCCATGATTGACCAGAGCAATTGAAGTTGCACAGGGATTTAGTAAATGGGGCTTGGGATTAGCTTACCATTCTTCAATGTGCACAAATCGAGAGCTCAAGCTTTAGAAGTCAATAACGGCGCCGGCCTCGTCCTTACGGTCATCGGGGGAGGGAAGGAATGTTAGTTAGACAACTATTGGTTTTAGAGACCGAAGAATCTTCTGCATCTCCATAGTTGTCATGGAAAGAATATTGGGTTAGTGGGATAAAGAAAGGATCTGGGAGTCATCTTTAGTTGATGATGCGATCCTTAATATATTCACGCTTGACCGGATTCGCGATATTGTTCGATAAATGAATTGTATGCCGAACAAGTGTTCATCGTTCGCCCTCGCAGGAGCAAGCAACGCGACCAAAGGATCAAACACTACTAACACTAATCACGCGATCCGCGACTCTTATATACTATCGTGCCGCGCGAGCAACGCGCAACACGATTGATCCTGTCCGCATCACTCGATCCCGCAAGAGCAAGCAATGCGACCAAAGGATCAAACACTACTAACCCAGAAATTGCTTAATGAATTCTATGAAAAAAATGTTTAGTTATTCCTCCAGGAATCGCTTTAGATTTTCTCTTAGATATTCTTTCAAAAATTTTGCTTGAAATTTTTCCAGCTATTCCGCCTAAGAGCATCTACTACTTCCTTCTCCTTGGTTTTCACAAAGAATTTCTTCGAAAATACCTCCAGAGATTCATTTCGGAGTTTCTACAAGAGATCTTTCACAATTTTCTCCAGAGATAATTAATTAAAAAATGCTTTCTAAAATTCATTTAAAAATGACTAAGTATTCAAACAGAGATTTATCCAGTAAGTCCTCCACAAATTTGTGCAGAAATTCGTCCAAAAATTCTTTCATAGGTTTCCCCTAAATTTCTTCTAGGGATTTTGAAAGAGTTTTATCTAGAATATTTTTAAATTTACTCAAGGAATTCCTCTAGTGATTCCTTCATGAGCTACTTCATGGGTTTAGAAATACCTCCAGTGATTTCTCCAGACATACTTCTAGGACTTATTCCAAAGGATTCTATTGAGAATTCTCCAATAATTCCTTTCCAAATCTTCCTGAATTGACTCTCTGGATTTCTTCAGTTACTCTTTCGGTAATTACTGATGGGATTCACTCAAGAATTCCTCCAAGGTTTTATCCAGTTTGCTTAGCAGAGATTTTTGCATGTATTGAAGGTGTTTATCAAGAGATTGCTTCCGAGTCAACCCCAGACATCTCCAGGGATTCCTGGACACATGTAACATAAATCACACTACCTAGAGTGCTAAAATTTTAGACTAATGTCAGTAGTTGGGGCCTTCCTTAGCTGAGTGGTCAGAGTCCGCGGCTACAAAGCAAATTCATGCTGAAGGTGTCTAGGTTCGATTCCCGGTCGGTCCAGGATCTTTACGTAATAGAAATTTCCTTGACTTCCCTGGGCATAGAGTATCGATAAACGAATGCGAAAATGGCAACTTTGGCAAAGAAAGCTCTCAGTTAATAACTGTGGAAGTGTTCATTGAACACTATGTTCAGTAGCCGGCTCTGTCTCAGTGGGGACGTTAATCGAACGTTCCATCGAACAAAAAAGATAGACAAAAAACAATTATTTCACTTGTTATATCAGCACTCCTAGGTATACAAAAAAAGACAAATCTTTCATAGCAGGTACTGAATCCAAAGTCTATTAGCGATTCCCTCAATAAATAACAGTTTAGCACCAGAAAGTACCACTTCCGTAACCGCAGAGCACAACTGGAATCATAAATTTCCTTGCTCGCAAATACTTAAACGTTTGCCTTGCTTCGATGGTTTCCGATGCCACTCACATGTCCTCCTTTCTCACTCAGGACCTCCGCTCGGCATCCAGGCGGAACATGTTCAAGTCGTAAAAATTACCGCAAAAACCATAATTCTCATCGTTCCGTGTCCTCAACCACTCGATTACACACACAACCCTCGCGCCCGGATTGTGTCGTAAAAGCCGGATGAGCACTCTATTGGGGAAGCAAAGAAACAGATGATGAACGAGTGTCTGATTTTTTCCCATTCAATTCATTGAGCGCTCGTTTCCTGCCTCGCTTCTTGCCGAGATTGACCGGAATGAGTCCCAGTGGTGACCATCGCTTCCGGTGTCCGAGAGGGGAAAGCCATCTTACCTTGGAAACGTCTTGAGTAGAGGGCAGTCAAATTAATAAGCATTTAAAGAAGAGGAACACTCTGTGTTTTTTTCAAAGAGTAGCAAAATTAGACGAAAGCAACAGTTTGAACATTTCCAGGAATAAAAAAATACTAAAAGCACTAAAAATCTGGAAACGAATGTGAGATATTGTAAAGAAGCAATAAAAAAATAATAACTAGTACTAACAAATTTGAAAAGATCGTCAACAAAATTGGAACTAGTAGTAAGAAATTTGATATAATCACTAATATATTTGAAATAAGCATAAACCAAATAAAATTTTCCAAGAAAATAATAATAATTGGGCCTAATATACAATAAATTCCCAATAAAAAAGCTAAGCACTAAAACATTCGAAAACGTTTATGTAAAATAAAAAGAAACAATTTAAAATCAAGATGTTTCCAATAAAATCTGTGAAAATTTATTGCTTTTTATAAGATGTTCAGCCTTGTTTTTTTTTTCATTGGATTATTTCTAATATTAAAGTGCTTACATATAAGTCTTTCTTTGAATTGTTTTAAATCTTATATGCTAGATTTCGATTTTTATAGCATTTTGTGTTTATTTTTTGTTAAAAAATAGGTATTTTTTAAATTATATTTTGTATTTTTTTATTGCTAATTCGAACACAACTTATGCTTCGTCCTAATAATTTGTTTTTCGATACACTAATGATGGTTGTCCTTTTCTAAGTGCATGGTAATGTGTTTCTCTTTACTCGACTACCACCCCAACCCAGAAGAATCACCACCCCCCAGCAGGAGAGGAAATTAATTTTTATGGCTCATGAAAGAAGCCGATCATCATCGACAGCTTGGGAAACGACCCATTGGAGTCGATTTGTTTATTTGATGGCGAAGACTTGTGAAGTTGTTTTTTTTTTCGTTGTTGGAGAAATGAAGGATGGGCATGCGGAAGCGTGTTTGATTAATGCTTCTCGATACAATTTTGTCTTTGTCGGTATTCAGAGCAAAACTGAGTTCCCGTCGTCGCCGGCGAAGTAGTTGAATGTAACCGAAACATAAAACGATGGAATGGATTTATCGCTCTTTTTTCCGTATGTATGACGTTAGGAGTAGAGCATGGGATAGAGTGACCAGTTTGCACTGAGAGCTGCATTTACCTTACTTCTTCTTCTTTTCTTGGCATATATTTGGTGGATATTTATGATCAAGGTTCATACCTATACAAACTTAAACAAACATAATCTATCAACTTTTATATCTTCAAATTGTTTAGAGGAATACCTATAAGTAAATTCGATTTTCTTTTGCGTACATATAATTTATTATATCTAGAGTTAAACTATTTCTAACAATTATTCAAAAAACTCCGTTCAATATAAAATTTCTAATCTACAAACGTCAAAATCTTTTTTTTTTATGTTTTGTGCATGAAACTCATACTCAAGCAAACTCAAACATACATAATCGGGAGCCAGATCCTATTCTTGGCACTTTTGATTCACTTTGGCAGTGGGGTTTTTTGAAAGCAAATGAGATCATATTTGACCACAATATGCATCGTTTTAAAGTGGTCCTTATTGCAAAGTTTCAGAAAATTCGGCCGAGGGAAACCCCCCATGACATGTGAATCATGGAAGTGCCCAAGTAGCTCTGCACCCTCTTACAAGTTCTACCAAGAATCTACCAAGTCTGGAGTCCACCCAAGTAGCACGCGAAACATCTTCCAAAGAGATGCTTTTCAAAAATGGTATCAATAGCGTATCAATAAAAGTATCTGTAACTTACTTGTTTCTAGCTCTGTTGCATATAAATATCAAGGCTCATAAAATTTCATTGCCGTTCCAATGAACATGCATTTCACTCCTTGTTTGACGTTCATCTTTTTGAAACGACAAGATTTGCTGCGAATGTGCTTTGCAAATAGCATTGAAGTCAAGTTTATCAAGATGTTTTCAGCAACTTTTCAAACGAACTCTTGAAACTTCCCAAAATGCCAGTTTTAATGCTATGCTTCAAATTACTTTCATTTAAAGCATCCGAAACTTCCATTCAATTTTCGTTTCAATACCCACAACTCAAGAAGATTCATCCCAGTTGCGAGAAAGTTGCACTTAACTACGTGTATGACAGCTAGAAGTTTGTTTGTTTCAATCCAGTTGCAATAGAGCTTAGGGCCGATTTCTTCACCTTCGCTTAAGTCGTAAACCACGTTTACCCATATGATTAAACTAGGTTTAAGGCCTAAGCGGGGATGAAGAAATTGGCCCTTTGTGACATTTGAACATACGTAGACTAGCATACGCTCGTCATACACAGTTTGTTTTTGTTTTCCTCAAAGAAACTTACACACGTTTTCCAGACTCATCAAAATGCATATGGAAATATTACTCAATTTATGTTGCTGCGTGTTGGGTGACAATTTATTCACTGGTTGCAAACAGACTCCTCCTCTTGCGCTTTTTGCGTTGCTATTCAGTGCAATTGTAAGCCATATATTCAACAATTGACAACTCTGATTAGTTTCAAGAGATCTCGAAGACTTATTCATACAGACTCAAGTCAGAAATGTTAACAAACTTACTTTATCACAAAATTCTACACGTTCCGCTCTAAACCAACTCGATTTTTCACTTTTAGAACGTTTAATTTCCGGATTTACAAAACGACGAAAGTAAGATTCTCCACTTTCGCAACCTAACCGCTACTTTCGCCGCTCCGTTGTATGGGAGACAAAGTGACTTAACCACGAATCAAAACAAAACACTACTTGAGTCGATTTTACACTGGTACAAAAAAGTCGTAAGTAACTGATTGAAACGGCTTATTATTTTATCATACATTTTTTGTGGGAAATGATAGGAACTACCTAGTGTTTTAACGCGAGCTGATCGCATGCAAAATTTAAGCGATATACACGGAAAAAAAATGTTAAAAAGGGGATTCATTTTGAAACAGTTTTAGAAGAAAGGTTGTTATTCTTCTTAAATAACTTTCTCAAAACCGTATAGAAGTTACTTACGTCGATTTGAAAAAGTAATCGAGAGATAATTTTGTTCTTGAGTTGAAACAAACTGTGCTGCTTCGGCAGCTGCTGTTCAGTTGAGTGCGGCTTATTTTTCGAAAGTTCTCAAAACCAAACATTAGAGTGCTCTTCTGAAACACATAAAAAAGTTTGAAGGTAAATATTCAAGTTATGAAATATGACGTTCAGTGAAGTATTCATAACTTAGTTATTTAATAATCAATTTTGAAGAATCATTCTTATTAAAATTTAATTTATAAAAAACTTGTGGATCATTAAATTTGTCTAACATCAAAACTAGTCTTAGTTTGAGTAGTTTTCTGCAAATTTTACTTCTTTTTATCTAAACATTATTATTTGTGTCACCATAACTTGACGAATACTTAACCATTTCCAATTTTTTTTTTACATGATTATGATGCCAATTTAGTTGTTTTCAAAAACTTTGCACACAACATAATACAGGTCGGACTCGATGATCCGGAGTATCGATTATTTTTTTCACTCCGGATAATCGAATCACTAAGAAAAAAATTGAAATCTTTTATAAAAGAACTTAAATATTATCTTCTATTGTTGTTTAATGTATATGATGCGGTGGCGTAGCAAGAAATTATTTCTTGATCCCTTCTGTTCGGTCTTTGCAAGAAAAAATTTTGACCAGCATACACAAAAAACCACTTTTTCAAACACCTCTTAAATATGTTCAAAACTGCAAATCCATTCATGTTGTATATCGCAATACCAAATTATCTCAGATTTATCAATAAAGATTGAAAAACAAAAACATCGAAAAACAATCCCGGATAATCGAGTCTCCGGATAATCGAGTCCGACCTGTAAATGAAAACATAATTTTGACTTAGACCAAAAGCGAGATTTTCCATTAAAAAAAAAGTTAGATGAACGTCAATACTAAAACTAAAACTGTTTTTTCTTAATATTTGAACCTTCACAAAGCTTCAAGCTACAATTTATGATTATGTTTACAACAAAACAGTAGCGTAGCTAGGGGGTGCGGTGGGTGCGGTCCGCACCGGGCCCCGAGCTCCTGGGGCCCCAAAATCGCAGGATGGATTTCTCATAACATTAAAAGTTCAACATAGCTTGTTCGAAATTAACAATTTGTTAGATCCCAAAAAGATAATGAACATGTCAAGCAAAATTTTTGGAGGAGACTAGAATCAGCGATGTACAGGGGTTCCTTGGGCCCCTTGAATATCCCTTATTTCTAATACTTTAGAGCTAGGTTTAGAGGTGGTCGAGGGGCCCCAGGGACCACGGTTTTGGACCCCCACAGTTTAGGGGGCTACACAAATATTCGTTTTGTAAGTTATTTTCCTTGATGTTGTTCAATCGATTGCACTCATGAGAAAACGAGACTTCGATAAGCGGCGTCGGTGGTTTAGTGATAAGCGTGATTGTCTCTCACCCCAGTCGGTCGGGTATCAATTCCCGTCGACGCCGTCGGGAATTTATAAGGCATAAATTCTCTGATCACGTCTTCCTTCGGAAGGGAAGTAAAGCCGTTGATCCCGGCCCATATGTTGATGGGTTCGATCTGTAGGGTCTCATGTGTATGTGGACCTGACCGTCCGTGTTCTGGCTTAGTACCAGAACTAGGCTGACGTAAAACTACAACCGATGCCAAAAGGTGTCGATTAACCAGAAAAAGGAAAAGAAGAAGAGCATTCGATGAGAGCCGCTTTTGGCTTTACCTCCTGTAGATACCGTTTTGATTCATATTACGGACAGCTTCAAATTCCGGACACTCTACTTTGTATGGGAAACATGTCACACGAAATGTTTCAGTTCTTGCCGTTCAAAAGTTCTCAATTTTGAGGCTCTTTTTAGTAAGCTTTTTCCATAAATATCTTCAAAAATTTATAATGCCCAACTACCTTGGATGTCTATTTAGGAGTTTGACGATTTCAATTGGTGATTTGACTGTTCCATTAATGATTATCATGAGCTGTCCGGAATACGATTCAAAGTGTCCGGAATATGAGGCAAAAGTGAGGGAGCGTACGGAATAAGAATCATGCGAAGGCCACACATTTTGATTTATTTAAAATTATTCAAGTTGCCGAAGCGTATTTTTACCCACCATTCGAAAAATAAGGGCTTCCTACACTCGATAACGCTAAGGTATCATCATCATTTTGTATGCTCTACGCTGGGTTATACTTCACTGAGTCCTTAAGTGTCCGTTATATGAATCAAAACGGTACTTAAGTCGGCTCAAATACCTATTTTGAAAATGTTGAGTCTAATTACGGCTTTGAATTTATAAATATTTATTTCCAATCAAATCTACCTAAGTTTGTGGGCTTCCAAAAATCTAGAGTATTGGTGAGCTGTGAGCTTGTACACATTTTCCTGCGATCTGAACCATTATCATTGTTTTTCATTTCAGAAATGATACAGATACCTTCTCAATATAATTAATGAATAAAGGCCTAAAAGTGTACAGTTTTAGATTTTAAAATATTTTCAAAATAATGAATTTTGTAAAATGTGTAAGCCAAAGATTTTGATTTTAATTTAACTATTTAGACTGATGCAAATACTATTTTCCATTTATGTTCGAGACCACTTGGAAGGCCCAAGGCGGGGAAATATATTCAGGGTACAAACTGGGGTGCAAACAAAAAAGGAAGTGGCGAAAGAAAAAAAAATGTATCAGCCTTATCTCAAAATCAATCCTTTAGAAATTACTACAGATATTTCTCCAGGGTGTCTGCTATTAAGTATACCAATGACTTGTTGAAATTGTTTTTGGAAGTATTTTGATTATTCTTACAATGATCACTTACACTGAAAAATCTCCAATGACTGCTCCATGAAATTTATTGTTAACTGAAATTTCTTCAGGTATTATTTTTTGAATCATTCTAGAACACCAATCAAAAATCATCAAAATTTGTTGTCGGGTGACCTTAAATAATTCATATGGATATTTTTTTTCAAACATTTCTCCTTATAATTTATACGAAATATTGCAGAATGTTTGCAGAAATCCTAACTGGATTCCTACAGAATTAAGATTAGCCTTAAATCTAGGGAAATTTTTCCAGTGCTTTCGTGTAGAAACTATACAGAATGTTTTGATCAATGCTATCTGGAATTTCTCTATTGATTTCTGAAGAATTGATTCGGGCTTAAAGTCACTATTATAAAGCTACAGTCGACTCTCCACTTCTCGATGTTCTATATCTCGATATCTCTCTCTATGTCGATAATTTCTTCGGTCCCTTCGTTCTGTATACATTTTCTCTCTCCATATCCTCCTTATCTCGATATCTCCATATCTCGATGTGTTCCTGTTGATTATGTGTTCCCTATTTTCTCTCCATATGTTGATATGAACATTATCAAAGGATACTAGACCAGATTTAAGTGATTCAGAACAATTTGGAAACTCGAAATGAAGTGTGTTTATTTACTATTTTCCTAGTAACGGAGTGATTTTCAGTCTAGTCTTCATTAAATTAATGTTCTTCTATGTCTCGATCTCTCCCTATCTCGATGGTCCCTTCGATATGTCCACTTTGCCCCGCTAGCTTGATGGCGACTACCAAATATAAGTTTTTTTAAACCTCTTTTTGAAAACAAAATATTGTTTTCCAAATTAAGCAACAATGTTTAACAAATGCATAAGAACTCTAAAAAGCATACTGCACATAAAAACAGTATAATATTCATGTCTTTACAGTCAAAATAGGCAAATTCCTTAGGGTGTCTATATTGCCCCGTGTCCCCCTAATTGGATTTGATTTAAAAATATGAAGCACTCAGTTCACTCTGGCTGAACAAAAATCGAAAAATATGGCTCTTGGTTCGGTTTGGTTGGATGTGTTTCGTAGATTTCAACAACACAAGTAATATTGGAGACAAATGATGTTTAACATCACCATGCAAATTGGAATCCATGTCTCAAATGTGCATGTTCAGTGATTGGGAAGGATTCGTTGTTATTCAAAGATCTGAACATGTATTGTGCTGTGGAACTATGTTGACAATTATGTAGAGAAAAGCTCAGGTTGAATAATAAATTATCAAATGAATTTCAAACATAACTAAAGTTCTTCAATAATATCACGCTTAGAATTTGTCAGGAAATTCAAATTTCGCATATATTTTCTTCATACTTGCAGAAATGGAAGATTTCTCCTAATGCTTCCAAAACTCAACTAATAATATTCCCACATAAACCAAAAGCTCTTTATTTGAAACCTTCAAGTAGACATGTTGTCACGATGAGAGGGGTTCCGATGAATTGGTCAGATGAAGTTAAGCTCATGCTAGATAAGAATTTAACTTTCAAAAACCACATTGAAGGCATTCAAGCCAAATGTAACAGATATGTAAAATGTCTATATCCCCTTATTAATATAAATCAAAACTTTTTCTTAAGAACAAGCTTTTGATATTCAAACAAATGTTCAGGTCAGCCATGTTGTATGCTGTACCAATATGGACTAGCTGTTGTAATACCAGGAACAAAACTCTGCAGATAATTCAAAAAAAAATTTTGAAAATGATTCTGAAGCTTCCTCCCTGGTATAGTACCAATGAGTTACATAGAATATCCAATGTTGAAACATTGGAACAAATTTCAAATAAAATAATTAATAATTTCAAGCAAAAATCGTTACAATCTTCTATTGCCACGATTAATGCCCTATATATTTAGGTTAAGTTAGGTTAAGTAGATTGAAAATGTGTTTTTTTTTCTCTTATAAGCAGGTGAAATCAACTCACCTGTAAAAAATCTGAACTGCTACGGCAAATGAAATGTAATATGTTGTTAACAAAATGTTAATGAAATTTTAATTTTGTTTTACCAAATTAGGATGATAGTGTTGTCTAAGCCAGAACGCCTAGATTTAAGAAATTATTGTAATGTTTGGGATGATACTAATAAAGAAATTAAAAAAAAAAGTTGAACAACTCGATAGTGGTTATCTATAAAAAAAAAAAATCCGCTATACATGTGAGAAGGTTTTTCGCAACTCTCGCTCGTGGAGAAAGAAACCCAAGTAAGGTGGCCATCAGCTTTGCAGAAATTGTTTGCGAAAGGGCTGTTACAAAAATGATTTTTGTCTTCTGGTGCACAACTTCTTGGACAAGATGGCTAAGAGCACACCAGTCTCAAGCAGGGCTGGCATCTCCTCAGTGAAAACAGAAAAACACAAACACTTTGTGTTGATCATAAATTTGAGTGCAGTGCGACAGCTACACTTTCTCACTGGTTCTTACCTCTTTGACGCCTCTTTGTGTTTCTGCTCTCGCTGCAATGCATCCTTCGACACAAAGTGTTGATGGAAAATGGTGAACACACACTCTTTGTGTGGCTCATTGAGTACCTACCGAATGCTTCTATAGGAGCTTCTATTGGAATATATGGGAGAATTGTTGGAACGGAACCGACGAGTAGGTAACGGAAATCGATGTCTGGCACCAATTTGGAATCCAAGATGGCGACTTCCGGTTTGTGAAAATTCCTTCAAACCCATATTGGATTCCAAAACGACACCGGACATCGATTTCCGTCATCTACTCGTCGGCCCCGTTCCAAAAATACCCATATTGCATGGGTTTGAAGGGATTTTTGCAAACCGGAAGTCGCCATCTTGGATTCCAAAATGACGTCGGACATCGATTTCCGTCATCTACTCGTCGGCCCCGTTCCAAAAATACCCATATTGAATGGGCTCAAAGTGATTTTCACAAACCGGAAGTCGCCATCTTGGATTCCAAAATAGCGTCAGACATCGATTTCCGTCATCTACTCGTCGGCCCCGTTCCTAAAATACCCATATTGCATGGGTTTGAAGGGATTTTTGCAAACCGGAAGTCGCCATCTTGGATTCCAAAACGACACCGGACATCGATTTCCGGCATCTACTCGTCGGCCCCGTTCCAAAAATACCCATATTGCATGGGTTCAAAGTGATTTTCACAAACCGGAAGTCGCCATCTTGGATTCCAAAATGACGTCGGACATCGATTTCCGTCATCCAGTCGTCGGCCCCGTTCCAAAAATACCCATATTGCATGGGTTTGAAACGCTTTTCACAAACCGGAAGTCGCCATCTTGAATTCCAAAACAACTACGGACATCGATATCCGACATCTATTCGTTGGTCTCGTTTTAAAAATACCCATGTTATAAGGTAAAAAGAGCCAAATTGTGTACACTTTGAGCATGTTTTGCCAACACACTCCGTCAGCATTACTCTTTGCGTAATCGCTTACACTCTCTTTCCTACTGCGTGCCCTCATTGTGTTCGTGTTGTTACACTTTGCGCGCGTCTGTCTCCTCTTTGTGCAGTGGCTAAATTCTGCTCTTTGCGCGCATTTTGCGAGTTGATGCCAGCCCTGGTCTCAAGCTTTCGATTGATTAGTAACATCAATCACAAATCTGAAAACATGCATGTACAGGGGTTGCATTTTGAGAGAATTGAGATAATCTTTCACTTGTTGCTCTCTGTAACTCTCATGATCCGCAACACATCTTGAGATTCTGTTTGTTGTCTACTGCCACAGCTCTGATTATATTGTGGGGATAACAGTATTGCTGTTCGCGTTTGACGTGCAAATCTTGTTCAAATGCGTTTCAAATACAAACTAATCAAAGGACACCTAGCAACCGTAATTCATATCACCGCCAACCTAGCAAAGAAAGGCTGTCTTTGACTTCGCCTTCCTAGTGCAAAATTTTACCGCGTTTGGTGTTCCCGCATTTGATATTTGCATTCCAAACGCACACAGCAAAACATGATAAAACCTATCTGGAAAGGTCCAAACCTGTAAGGCACAATTGCTGTAGGATGCTCGTGATCATTTAACATGACAGTAGAATAAAACAGCTACCCTCAATAGTACACGTAAAAAAGTCCTGAAAGTCGGTTTTCTGTTTTGGGGTAACTTTGATAATGGAGTATAAATCGAACAAAATTGAATGAATTACGGAACATTTATAGGGCATTGCATACCTCTAGGTGTTTAACGCTATATGAAAATTTCTGACTTGGATTACAAAAATGGTCCCAGTTTGTTAAAATGCTTTTCGCTAAGAGATTTGAGACCATATTCCAGTTCTCTGATAACGAGGCTATCAAATATAATTGACCAACTATTCAAAACTACATCTAATAGTGATCATAGAACTGATTGTTTGTGAGCGTTTCGGAAATGCTAAAATCGTATCAATTTTTAATATTCGTATATAAAGCCTCAAATGTTCTCGATTCAAATGAAAACAGCTCTTAAATGAAGTGTCATACTAATATTCTTTTGCATTCGTTTTGCTTAACCGATGAATAGAAATTATGATATTTCGTTTAGTATGTGGTGGGTAGCGCACTATCAAAGTTAACCGCATTATCAAAGATACCCCGTTTCACGGTACTTCTAAACTGACAGTATGGTTTGCTCAATCGCTTTTGCTTTTGCTTTTGTCTTCAATGACATGAAGATTTCAATTATATATCACGGAGAAAAAAGAATGGTAAACACAACAAAATATTAGGTTGTTTCAACCAAATTTACGTATTAAAATTTACACAAACAAATTTACACTTTACTTTAACAAACCATCATGTTCAAAACAAACTAGAAATGTAGGTAATTTTTATATTGATTTGAACTTTATTTCAACAAATATATGTTAACAACAAACAAAATATTGGTTGTTTGCTTTTGACAGCTGAAAAATTCTAGGTAAATTCAAACAAATCCTTAAATTTGTTTCAACCAAATTTTAGTTTGATTCAAACTAAACGGTTGTTTGAAATAAATAAGGATACGTTTGAATCAACTATGGATCTTGTTTGATTTAACTAATAAGATGGTTGAAATTAAATGAGGATTTGTATTACCTCTGAAGCATTTCATGTTTTATTTCTATACAATGAAACTGTCGATAACCACAAAAATGGATTATTTATTTAAAAAATCTATATAGACAGTTGAACATCTTTAACTTCTGGAACTGATCGAAAGCATTTTTGCGCGACAAGAGGATTCTACCGGAAACTCGTAGATGACGTGATTGCTCCATGATGACGTAGATGACGTAGATTTCATGATCCGGCACATTCCGCAGCAATGGTAGGCTGTAGGTTTTGTCACCGAAGGATACTATAAAGGTGTTCAACTTGGATAGGTCTGGTCCAACAACGATCACCAGTGGACATTGTGGCATTCCTCTAGTCTCAGAACGTGAAGTGTGGTGAACTTTAACTTTTGACTGTAGATCGATTATGCTCTGTACCCAGTAGACAAAACTGTTACAATTTTCAATGTAACTGGGTTTCCACTTTCCTTTGTCCGTCAGGGTCAGTACAGCACAGGGTAAGATGTATGGCAGCAATCTTTAACAAAAGAATACAACTGAGTTAGTTTGTTAGTTAATTGAATATTAAACTATTTACCTTCACTTAGTTCACCTTCCAGTTGATTTAGAATAGTTTTGCCGCTTTTATCGCTCACATCGGCATGAGAATAGGTTTGAGCGATTCGATGATAGAATTCCATTTTTCGAATAATGCGGAGCTTTTGGTCGGGAACTTTGTATCGAAATCAATTTCTCCCAGTTGGTATCCGTCGGGACTGCGCAGTGTACTTGAAGTTTTGTTGTAATTCAATAGTAAAAACTGCCTCGATGCAGTTGGATTTCACTCACGGACCGACGAGTTGAACGAGTTGAAGAATTGAACACAGAGTGTCGAACAAAACAAAACATAATAAAAAACCGACATCGCGGTTGACAGCGTTATGAACAAACTAAAGAACTAGTTTGTTTTGAACTATTTTTAAGGTTGGTATTCACCCAACCAAAAAATCAGTTTACTTGTACCGAAATTTTTGATTTGATTCAACCTAAGATTACAGTTTATCTTTTTCAAAACAAACTGTTTTCTTCAATATAATTTTTGTTAAATACAAACTAGTTTTTGGTTGAATATAGCAACGTTCTTAGTTTGAAACAACTAAGATACAATTAAAAACAAATGTTTATTTCAGGTGAAAATTACCCAAAAAAAAGTTTGCTTTAACCTATACAGCAAGGTTGAAACAAATAATTTTCCATTTGAAAACAACCATTTTCGTAGTTTGAATTTCAACCAAATTTTCAGTTGTTTCAAACTAGCTTCATTTCTCTCCGTGTATTATTGTTGAATCAGCTTTCTGCACACTATAACCTTGAAACGTTATGAGTTGTACAGCAAAAAACCGCTGCTTACCAACAAGCGAGGTTGGTGTAGATGGAGGTTTATGGGCTTTCACTCACAAGATAGTGGTGTGTATTCCTGCTTCCATATTTATCTACACTCAGAAACACGAGTAGTCACAGAATGACTAAATTTTAGTACAGTGGGATTCCGTTTTTGGCATGCTCCGTTTTTGGCATGCTCCGATTTTGGCACCCCCCGATTTTGGCAACAAAATGGATCCGTTTTTGGCAACATTTTTCAATACTTTGTAAATTTGTATTTTTTGTAAATATTATCATGTCTGTTACTTTAGTCATTTGAACAGCATGTCACCTCCACACCGATTATATTCCAGAGCTCCATTTTCGTCGATATTTCCCCATATCTCACCAACTACTAAGGACTCGCGTACGCGCTTATTTACTTCAGAATGGTCATTGGTCATACATTGACAACGTTTCATGAGGCCAATAATCTCCACCAGTATCTCAACTAAAGACTCTTTTCTTAGGCATTCATATTGAGTGTCCAGCCCACTTGAGTCTGCCAGTAGGTGATACAATAAAAAACACTTTTCTTCAGATTTGGGACAGCTTGTTTGAACAAAGCACCAGCACCGACATAAGAGCATAATCTATGACTCACACAGAGTTACAATTATAAATCTTGTCTCATCTTTTTGGCTCACTGTCTTTATAATTATGGATTTACAAACATAGCGCATGTAAAAACACACCGCAATAATAGATACAAATATGTGTAGCAAAATGTCGTGCATCATAACTTTTAATAAATTTCATTGAATAACATGACAAATGCGAATACAGTCCAAACTACAATTTATTCTCAATAATATCATTGAAGCGTGCGATAAATACGACTGAGAGTGTTTTAACTATTTGTCTGTGGTATTGGTGTGTATATTGACCTCTCTGCGTCAACTATTTAAAGCAACGTTTCCTTTTTTCTATAGACTCTGTAAGGCGTTAGATTTGTTAAGAGACGATCCAGAATTCTGTTATCAAGCATACGTGTCTTAGCATCATCAAAATGTTCCTTACGAGCTGAGTCTATGAGATTCCTAACTGTACCCTGGAGAATCTTTAAGGAATTCTTGGTTCTTGTCAGACTTTCCAGAAATTTTAACGAATTCATGAGGATATCTGCAGATTCCAAGTGGACACTGAGGGCTTCTTGAGAGATCCTTAGAGTGTATAAATGGTTATGGAGAATTATGTCCAAAATCTGGTAATTCCTAATAAACACTAGGGCGAAAGCTTGGGGGTTTGAAGAGGTTCCCAGAGGAATTTCAAGTGTGCTAGTGGTAGCCTAATAGTAATAAACTTAAAATGTTTTTTCATCGGAGACTTGAGAATTTTCAGCAACATCGCAGCGGAATTCCAAGATATAAACTCCTAGCAAAGTCCTTAGCAAGATCCTGAGAACTCTATGCAAGTTCCTGCGGATGCTTGGCAAGATGCTTCAGAGCTCAAGCATTTTTCTGTATATTTCTTATGAGAACCTGAAGATTCCTATAAGGTTCTTGAGGTTTCATAACAGGATATTGTAAATTTCAGTTGATTTCATAAGGTAGGTGTAAAACATATATCAAGCTCAATGAAAAATTATTTCAAGTAAAAATTAAATTCTACAGAATTACAAGTCACATTTATGCATCATCTCATCTTTATGTTTGCCCTTTTGATTGCAGCCAACGGCTCATTATAAAATGCTTTACTCTATCGGAAACATAAATTGAAAGAACAATTCTAAACTTACCTAATTTTTCAAATTTTACGCTTAAGTCCAAACGCTAAACTGATTTTAAATATTCATTCAGTTAAAAAAAAAGCTAATGCTGTTTTGCAATACCCAGCGCTTTTGATTCGTAAATACGTCTTTTTAAGAAAACAAAAATATTTTTTTCGTGTTATTTCATAGTTTTAAGAAAATGTCCAGTTCTTGAATAAAGGTCACTTATGCGATTATTGGTTTTACAAGGCCCGTTTATACAAAAATTACATAAAGCTTCTAAATATAATTGAAAACGTTGAGGCGTAAAAACGCCACCAGAAAAACGTTTACCAGATTTAACATTACGGGGCTATAGATTCATAGCATAGTATAACCCTTAGGAAAAATACTTCGAAGAGAACCTTTTCGAAGTCTCAAAGCCTTATGATTCCATAAAAATGATGTACAGTTAACTCTCCCTTACTCGATATTCCGTATTTCGATATCGAGTTAGAGAACCATAGTAAAAGTTGGTTTTCATGGCTAACTCGATGGTCCCTTGGAACGCAGTTGCACTGCTTTTGTGTTCTGTAACTCGATACCTCCCTAACTCGATGGTCCCTTCAATATCGAGTAAGGGAGAGATGACTGTATTAACATTGTAATGATGTTTTCAAAACCAATAATTGAAAAATAAAATTTGAAATAACTGTTCCGATTTTGGCACGGTTCCGTTTTTGGCAACTGAAAATTTAAGCTTTGTTGCCAAAAACGGAATCCCACTGTAATTTATGACTATTTTCTATCTGCCTCTCTTTCATCCTGCAGGGAATTTTATTCCTATTTGTCAATTCACCTGGGTTGAAGCATCGCTAAGCTTCAACCCAGTCGAAATGACAGTTAGTGTGAAAATACACAGCAGAATGAAAGAGAGGCAGATAGGAAATAGTCATTGATGCATAAATTTAAGTATTTTTGTGAATATTTTTATTTCTGAGTGTACCTTTTGTTGCATTTTTACAGTGTCGATAAAAAGATTCGTGCCAGTTTTGACAACACAACATCAACAATAATACCATTGTTTTGATAATATATAAATATTTAGTCAATCATATCCATGTTTGATTCAATTATTTTGTTTTATTGTGCCAATCATACCAAATAGTTAAATGTTTTCTCCGTGTAGATAAGCGTTACAAATGGGCTTTATCAGAGCGATTTTATTGGGCGAACTACTTTCGGGCAATAAAACACCGGAATTAACTTTAATAAAACCGCGAACATTTATTGTTGACTTTCTCTTATTGAGTTCAGAATACTAATGAAAGGCAAACACACAAACAGCGCTTTGCCGCGAAAACATCGGAAATAGCATTGGGCGCTATGCATAAAAGAATCGCTTACACACTAATCAGAAATTGTATACTTCATCACCCCTGCTCAATTTCAGATCATTGAGAGGTTCAGTTCCTCTCGCAGTCGACAAAATGGTCCACCAGGTAGAGACTTTGTCATGATGTCAGCCACTTGCTGTTCCGATGGAATGTACTCCAGTCGAATACGCCCCTGCTGAATCAAACTTCTGATGTACTGCAGCTTCACGTCAACATGTTTCAATCTGCCATGGTCCTTGGGATCATTTGCAACTTTTATGGTTGACTGGTTATCTTCAAAGTACGTTACGGGAACATTCAGCTTGTAACCTATTTCCTCCAACAATCGAATCAGCCATACACCTTCACAAACTGCTGTACTGAGTGCGACCAATTCGGCTTCCGTCGATGACAATGATACAGTTTGTTGTTTCCTGGCATAGTCGTTACACAGCCGAACACTCTGAAGACATAACCCGTCACAGAACGTCTGTCGATGATACTGTTGGCCCAATCCGCATCACAATAAGCCGTTATTATTTCTGCATTATCATCACCTCTATACTCCAGTCCTAGGTCCACAGTACCCTTGATGTATCTGAGGAGCCGTTTGAGATGTGTCCAATGTTCCTCAGTTGGACAACTTTGGAACTGGCTGTAATAGTTGACCGAAGCACAAAGATCTGGACGAGTAGTCAATGTTACGTACATTAAACAACCTATTCGCGTCTACGAAGGTAATTACCACAGTTGACCCTATGCGTGAAGCTCCGATTATTTTACATGGCAAAGCATAGGAAGTCAATTTTCAAGTGCTTCTAAAAAATTCAAAACACTTTTCAATTAAATTCTGTTAAGTGTACGGGGTTAGACTATTGATCAACTATAGAATCAGCAGCATATTGAGAAAAAAATATAAAACTCAAAATGATATGCCTATAATGTAGCCCATCAAAAGTATATCAACATATACTGAAAAGATTTTAAATAACTATTGTAGTTAATTTTATATGAGCATTTGAAATTTCGCTTCCTATACCTTGCCGGGTAAAATTTTCGACGCTTCACGCATCGAGCAAACTTTTCCCAGATGGCAGTACCGTACCTTCGTACACTCGAATTAGCTCTCTATACGGTTTCGATGTACGCTGTGACTCTTCTCCCTTCTGAAGTTTCAGCCGACACTCCATAGGCACTTTGCTGGGTTTACAGTCGTTCATGTTGAAACGGTTCAACAAACCCTCCAGGTATCTTCTCTGGCTAATGCGCAAAATCCGCTTTTCCACATTCCTTTCAATGCGCATGCCAAGAAAGCTTGTGACCTCACCAACGTCAGTCGTATCGAACTCCTTTGAAAGACATCCCTTGACAATTTTTATCTCCTTCAAGTTGCGTCCGATGACCAGAATATCATCTACATATAGGATTAGATAGATCCTATTGTCCATCTCACCTTTCCAGTACAGACACTGATCGCTGTTACTCCTCTGGAATCCTAGCCGGGCAACGAATCGATGGAAACGATCATTCCAAGCTTTTGACGCCTGCTTGAGGCCGTAAAGCGACTTATGTAGACGACAGACCAAATCCTCTCCTTTTACGAAACCTTCAGGTTGTGACATATAGATTTCCTCACTCAGATCACCATTGAGAAAAGCCGTGCGGACGTCCATCTGGTGTACAAACATCCTTTCCTGATTTGCCACAGCCAGCATGGTGCGCAACGTATCCAACTTCACAACCGGCGAGTAGGTTTCAGTATAATCAAACCCGAAACGTTGGCTAAAACCTCTAGCGACAAGCCGAGCCTTATACCGAACCGGACTTCCATTTTCGCCAGGTTTTACCCGAAAAACCCACTTACACGAAACTGGCACTCGACCCTTCGATAGTTTTTCCAGAGTCCAGGTTTTGTTCCGTCGCAAAGAATCCATTTCATCTTGAATTGCCGCTTGCCACTTCGGCCAATCAGACCTCTTCTTCAATTCCGCGATACTGTCCGGAAGATTTTCCACGTAGTCCAATGCACCCAGGGCAACACCAGCAAAAGTCATGTCATAGTCCTTTGCCCACACGGGTGGCTTCGTAACTCGACCCGATGACGTCGCACCGGTCGTCTCACCACCACTTGCTTCATCAACAGTTTCATCTTCCAGAGTATCATCACACGAATCGAAGATCTCGGACACTTCACGTTCAGGCACTTCTTGTTCTTCTTCATATGGTTCATGTTCGTTTTCTTCTTCATTATCGGAATCCCCTTGATCATCAATAATTGGGGGGCCGACCACACTTTCAGTCCACTTTTCTTCTTTCTTCATAATCTTCTTCTTATTTGCACTCACTCTCGAATCCTCGTCGATAATCACATCCCGAACAGTCACGATTTTCCGCTCCTGGGGCTTCCAAACTCGATAACCATTCGTACCACCAGTAGGCCACGGATCCAAACACTCGCAATTTTGACACATCAGGTTTTCTTCCTTCGAACAACTCGTACGGTGTCAACTTCTGACCTATGGCACTGGCCGGACACCTATTCGCCAAGAACGCAGCGGTCTGCACCGCTTCACCCCAGAAGATGCGATCAATCCCGGAATCGAACACCATCGAACGAGCCTTCTCGACTAGTGTTCGGTTCATCCGTTCGCTAGTGCCGTTCTGCTCTGGACAATAAGGTACAGTAAACTCCATGTTAATGCCTTTCCGTTGACAAAAGGATCGCATTTCCTTGCAGGTATACTCCCCGCCATTATCGGAACGGAAGCGAGAAATTTTTACACTAAACTTGGCAGTCATCTGTGCTTCATACTCCTCAAAACGCTGTGCCACTTCATCCTTTGAGTGAAGAAGGTACACCACCGTAAACCTCGACCAATCGTCGATGAAAGTGACGAAATATTTGTGGCCATTCCATCCCGTCGGCGTCACTGGCACTGGACATGTTTTGAATTGGCCACATCCCCGGGGCACCTGGAATCTACTATAAAGTGGTCATGGCAGCCGGTGGTGCTGGAAATGCTTAGGAAAGCATAACCTTTGAAAATCATGAAGTTTGATGCCCATATTGATATGGTTCCAGATATGTTCCTAATTGACCACTTCCCCCAGGGCACCTGGAACCTTCTATAGAGTGGTCTGTGCATCTAATGGTTCTGAATACGCTGCAGGAAACATCATTTTTAAGGTTGATGTCCACTTGGATATAGCTCCGGATAATATTTACATGATTGGAAATACAAACATGACTGACCATGCTTTCCGGAACCAGTTTTACGGAAATGGTCATATTTCTGAAGATTTCCAACCAATCTTAATGCGTCCGGTGGCATTCAACTTCCTATTAGTTCTAGTTTCTAGGAAAATTGCAAACATCTATCTAACTTTACACCGCACAAAAATACAAGCGACAAAAAAAATAACATTTGGACATGACCTCAGAAAATCCGGAACATCTCCGGTGTCCAGTGGCCAATATGCATGGCCAAGAAAGTTCCTAAAACTGGACCATATTTGCCGTCGACTGCTTCCAGATGCATCCAATTTCATTCATTTTTCATAAAGTTATAAGCATTTGAATTTGGGCAAAATTTTGCCTATCTCAATCATTTTGCCTATCCCCTGTATGACTAAGTCTCAGTAACAATTTTGGTTCAATGAAGAATTTAAAGGTAATATTTTAATTTTTCAATTGGTTCGAAAATTGCCATTTGACATTATCACTGGCTTCTTCACCGTGACATCCTAATCATGGTGTAAACTTTATAATCCGAGTGCTTCAAACGGTATACGCTCTGATAAATAGCTAGTGGTTAATAAGTAAGGCAGACAAGTTAATCTCAGATCACCGGTTATCTTTTCTCCGTCTCTGACCCTGACAGCCCTATCTTCCCAGTTTAAGTTGGAGCGAAGGGAACAGTAAATCTAGATTCATCTATATGAACAATTGTTACTGTAGGACCCGGACGGATGTTGTGGAAAATGGAACAGGAAATAAACACCACAACGGGCGCAAAAGGGAAACGAGACAATTGATTGCCATGTCTGGTCTCGTTTCTTCGTTCGTTCGGCGCAAGTTTGATCGTGGAAATCGCAATAGGAAGCAGAAAACAAACAACAATTCAGAAATAGCAATGCACCGAGACAAAAGCAATCCAATTAGGAACTCAAGATCTGGATTTGCAAATTCCGCTCTCGATGCTCGTCATCATAGCAGCTTTTAATGGCACGCTTTTACAGTCGGGTGAATTCCCCGAGAGTTCTTTCAGCTGCTTGGTAGATATGTCTGAAGAAAGCGTTTGGACGACGTAAGCAAATATAGATGACCCGTATGTGTCGGGAGGATTCCGGATGAACAATTGGTACGCTTGTTTTCACACGATTTCATCATTCCGACAACGATGTGTTACAGGGACTTCTAATCGCGTTTTGTGCCATAAAATCGTGTGAAATTGATCATTGTGCAACACGATTTAATTTATTGCATATAGTGTAGACAGATCGAAAAATTATATTTTTATCGAAAATTTAAATATGGATATTAGAAAGTTCAAACCAAGCGAATGAAACTGTGACAAATTATCAAATTTATCCGAAACTACAAAACCTGATAAACACTTTCAAAATTATAAAATCATTGCCAACAAAATTGTAACAGAACCTTAAATCTACAGTGTTTGGCAATACTTAATTCATTTAAGTATTGTCAAACTTGCTTCATTATGATATGGAAAATGTGTGCCCAGAAAAAATTCAGACAGAAATCTACATTGAGTATCACTGCTTTTGATTACTCAATCCACGAGAGAGAGAAATGATCAATCAAGTAAATCGTCGTTTTTATGTTTGCTATGCTTCCCATTTTCAATTGCATTCTAAACCTTACTAAACCGAAATTGAATTTTGAACGCATACACACACACATCAACCGGAAACTACATTCACGTACCGCAGTCGTCCGAAACGAACAGATTGATCAGGATCAAATGCACTCAACGCCCTGCTTGGAAAGTAAACCGAGATACTCTGCATAATTTATTGGGATCGAGTGGTAAAATCAAGCGAAAATGTGGAAAACTTTACACTTTGCACATACTGCATACCGGCTGACCATTCGCTGCACATGCAGGCATCAGTAGGGTAAGGTGGGGCAAAAGATTATTTTAAAAATTTCTAGATGAATTCAAATCAGATGTTTTAAATGATTTGGTGGTTCGAGTGCTTTTCAAGCAAGTAACTTACACACCAAATATTTAAAAAATCGTTTGATATTTGGAAAAGTCATGACTATTCGTTGTTTTCTACGTAAAAATTGTAATTTTGTTCGGCATTGCAAGAAATAAAATTAAATTTGAATCTATTTTTATATTGGGCATAACTTTGCCCTTCCTAACGATGCTTTAAGATGTATTTTTTTTTTAATTTTTGGCATTAATACTTAACTGGCCTGTTATCTATTTTGGCCCAGAGTGGAGCAAAAAATCGTACCAGCTGAGCAAAAGTTTGAGCCAATTATTATTTCATGCAAAAATGTGAATTGCAGAAATCCAACATATTACCTCTTATTTTAGCGAAATAAGCCTGATTGCTCGAAAACAAAAATCATCAAAATTACACATTTTACCTAAGTTTTGTGAAAACCTGCTATTTTTGGGTATATGCATTTAGAAATAACCCTTGTTTGGTTATGCTTCTGATCAATATTCAGTGTTTGTGTTTCGGTCGGTGAACTTTTGATCACACTAGTTTTGCATTCTTGCCCCACCGGTGATGCAAAAGTTCGTTTATGACAATCAATTTTAATATTGTTGTGTCCGAAAATTAGCAAATATTTTCGTACTTGAGTGTTCAGCAAAATTGTAATCAACATGTGAAAAGTTTAAAGTGTGATAATATTTTATTCCAATTATTATAGTAGAAATGTAAATATTGATTACTTTACTAGGATAGAACTTTCACCCCATCTTACTCTACCATCAGGATATTTTGCTATTTGACTAACATGCTTTCCACAAGTTGGAATCTGCATGTGCCGGCGACTCAAGAAGAGCTTTTCGGGAGTTAGCGTCAAAGTAAAAATGCTAACTTTTTCACTTGCCTTCAACACCCTTGCCTTCAAGAGTGCGAGAGCGCCGAAATCTCCAGGAAAAAAAAAATATAGATAAATATTGCACAAAAGTGGGAAAGTTCAAAGCTGGCGAGAGCATTTGCGTAAGATTTACGGCTAACTTCTGGAATGGTCAACCCCCTGCCTCATCGACTGGTTTGTGCATTATACTTGCAGTAAAGCCTTAGTTGAGGGGAAAAGAATTTTCGTCTCCATGCTGGTACAAACTTATCAATTTAGGAACTTGGTCAGAAATACCTGTCCCCGAATGCATTATAGAGATGGTAGGCACCATTCCAATAATTGAAAGGAGAAAGTAAGCAACAAATAGAAAACATTTCTAACGACAATTGAAAAGTAACTACAGGAAGGCGCTCAATAAATTTTGTGTGCTTCGTAGCCGTGCTATTAGTGTCACCAAGGCATCTAGCACGATTGGCTAAGAAGTATGGGTTTCTTTTCGAGAGAAATGTTTTCAGACTGTGCCACTGGACGCTGCCTGCTAGTCCGTTGTCTAGTGTGGTGCTTCCTTCGAAAGGCAATATAGCCCACAGGAAGCATTAGCGTGTAGGTGTTTTTTGAATGAAGTTATTTTTGATTGCTGTTTGCGTTTGACGTGCAAATCCAGTCTAACTGTGCTTAAAATGCGGTAACACAAAGGAACCAAAGGATACTTAGCAACAGGGCTGTGTATTTTCGAAAGCATTTTGTGAAACACGAAGGCTTGGCTGCGTCGTCTCGCTAGTGACGAACAACTGCGTCGCTTCGTTCTTCTTTCGCCACTCATTCGTTTCGTTACCTTATTGAAAGCAGCGAACAAGAAAGGTGGAATGAAAGAGTAAGAATTTCGTTTCATTTGATTTCATTGTAATCTATCAAAATGTTTCAAATTGGATTTTACATATTTTTTGCAATAGTAATGTATATAACTGGTTAGGTAATAAATTAAGATAGAGAAAGTATGCGGGCCACCACGTCGTTCATTTGAATTAATCAGCTCCTAAAGCTAGAGACTACCGATTGAAAGACTAGCTTGCTGCGGTGAGGCTCTGATAAATGACGCGCGACGCACAGGCAGCACGAAAGAAATGAAAGACTACGCTTGCTGCGATGAAAGGAAATGTTTGTCGGATTGAAACGAAACAGTAGAGTTTCAATCGAAAGGGAAGCTTGAGTCAGTCAGTTGGGGACTGAAAATACTTTCAATGAATTGAAAATGTACAGCCCTGCTTAGCAACCTTGATGCATATCACCGCACGCTATGTCTGAACCAGAGGGATAGCATCATAGTTTTTCACTATGGTATTTGACAGGTCTTGTTGTGCCTTCTTATCGGGAGCATAAATTTATACTCCAGTTGAAATTCTCACGCACACTCATGTATTTGTTGAATGTTTACCTTCCGTATGAGTGAAAATGGTACAAAATGCGCCAAACAAGACAAAAACTGCGCAAAGCTGGTATGTGAGAATGTGCATTGAAAGTCTTCGGTTTACTTATCAGTGGTTAATCCGCGTTCGCATTGGCATTTAGCCATCTATCCCGCGCATCGATATTGGTTGGAAACTTGTGTTGCGAAATGTTATCATCGTGATAATTGTTCTTCTGATTATGAGAATCGACACCGAAAGAAGGAAAAAACACTTCATTGTGGTTTTTATGATAACATATATGAAACAAACTTTTATTTTAAACCGCGAGCTACGCTATGGAAATAATAACGAACAATATGCGTAGATTTTGTGTGCCTAGGTACATTTTCCCACATTCACACCAGCTGCATTGCTTATAGCGTAATAGCAGGCCCGTCCCACTCGAGTTCAGATTGGGTACCACTTCTAGTACTGCATTTCGTCCCTCGGTAGTACAAAAGGTACCCAAGTTTGACAGACCGCAGTACACTTTTCACGGCATTCTAGATTACCTTATGAGCCATAAAATTTTGGGCAACTGCAAGGGACATGGGGGTCTTTAATTTGTCTTTGGTAATAGTATTGATGAGCGCTGCTTGCGTTCGATAAGAGGCAACAAAATATGGCCATCATATCGGCCCCCTGGTCTGAACCAGACGATTATAAAAATCGAATGTATACATCAGATTTTTTCTCGCTAGAGATCAGTATTGGGTCATAGCGTGCACCGCCAACCTAGAAAAGAAAATAAAATTTCGACTTCGCCTTCCTTGTTAAAAATCTTACCGCGTTTGTTGTTCCCGCATTTTATATTTGCATTTCTAAGGTACACAGCAATATTAAAATTATCAAACTAATGAGAATTTCCCAGAATGAAATCACTACTAGCCTTTTCTAAACACAACTCTATTCCATTCATTTACAGCCAAACCTCTTTTTACGCTCACTTTTCATTTACGCTCGCTCTTTTGACGCTCCAAATTCAAACTTACGCTTTCTACGCTCCAAAAATTCCAACTTACGCTCCTACCTACCTCCTGACTTCCGACTTGTGAAAGTCACTTGAAATCCATGCAATGCGGATATTATTGGAACGGGACCGATGAGTAATGACGTAAATCGATATCCGACCAGAGACGAATAGAGACGTAGTAGTCGGGTTCAGAATGGGTACCACTTCTAGTACTGCGTTTGGTCCCTAGGTACAGGTACAGTTTGACAGATCGCAGTGCACTTTTCACGGCATTCTAAATTTGGCTCTATTACCTTACGTGCCTTATAATTTTGAGCGACTTCAAGGAACACTTGTTTACACCGCACCGGCAGACAATCATGTCTCATGCTGAGACCCCTAACACTCTACTCCTTACTTCACTTGTGTAATGTAATTAAATTACCTTCAACTCGTTGTCCACACAAAAAGTGTCGAGCATTATGATTAGCTGAAACTACTTACCTGCCGATAATCATATGATCATCATCTCAAATCTCATCACAACTATTTGTTATTGTTTACTTTCTTCATTTCATGACATTTTCAATACATATTGTTCAGTTAGGGTAACTCGGTGTAATACGCCCCAACGGGGCAATACTCCCCTCTGCATTTTCATGTGATTGAGGATTGTTTTACACGTAAATATTACTGTGGACGTGATTCACAGTATGACTGAATGGCACTTGATGTAAATGAAAATGATAAAACGACACAAAAACGTATTCTTGAAGATGTATTGAACAAAAAATGTAACTTTACATGTTAAAGGACACGAAAACAATGTCACTATGATCGGCATTTCCTGAATCAGACGCTATGGTATTCAAAATGTGGCATAAACTTGCGTCATTTGACTCGCTTCTTCTATGTGCATCCATAAGACGTAAAATCACATGATTTTTTGGGAGTGTGTATCTCAAATATTCGGTAAATGAAGCCCATTCTTTAGTATCGTAACGTAATCCGGAGGCAAATTGATCACTGGGATGAAGTAGATCAGGTTGGAACCGAAAAACATTTCTTCCCAAGGATGCTGAAAGTTTCGTTGGCACCACAGACATTCCATGTTTTCTAGTTTATAATGTCCAATGATAATTTTGAACTATTTCATTTTCAATCGGGTCAATTTTGCATAGAAATATTCACACGTGACTGTAATTTTGGTCGTAAGTTATTTCAACAAATTCTTCAACTTTGTCTTTCAGATTCTTCTTTTGGTTTCTCTTTAGATTCCTTCAACAAATCATTAAAAAAATTCTCGGGAATTCTTCAAGGATTGCTTGTAAAACTTGTAGCAATAAATGGTCCAGGACTTCCTGAAAAAAAAAGCAAATTGATTCTTCTATGTTCTTGTTATGTTATGTGTTCTCCTATTATTTTACAGGATTTTAATAAACAATTAAACAGGATGCAATTGGGAGAATGTTCTTAGAAATTTCTCAGAAAATTTCAGCCACAGATCTATGTGCATTTATTTTTCGCATGAAATTCTCTACAGATTTATCAAAAAAAATCTATTGGATATTACTCCCCGTATCCCTTAAAAATTCTCTTTCAAAATAAAAAAATATTAAAAATTCTTTAAAAAAATTCAAACATTCCTATCAAGTTTCTATCGAAGAACGTTCAACTGTTCTTTCAAAACTCCTTCCGCGAAAATACTCAAAGATTTTCTGAGTAATTTGTTCAGGATTTACTTCGGAAAAATGTTTAATTTTTTCAGCTGGGATGTCTTCCTAGGATTCTTCCGAAAAAAACACCAGAGATCCATCCAAATATTCCCCAGAGATTTTTTCACTCTAAGGAGCATTAGTGATTATTCTAGGGATGTTTAAACGACATTTTCAATAAGATTCACTAAAGGATTACCTTTTCACTTCATTGTTCAACTTCTAAAAAAACTCCAGAAATTCCACCAAGTATTTTTTTTAATTTCCACAAGTAACGCCATATTTTTTTTGCAAACGATTATTTTTCTTCTTGGCATAAATGTCCTCATTGGAACTGAGCCGGCTACACAGCTTAGTTTTCTTATTAGCTTTTCCACAGTTGTTAACTGAGAGCTTTCTTTGCAAAAGTTGCAATTTTTGCATTCGTATATCGTGTGGCAGGTACGATTATACTCTATGCCTACTGAAGTCAAGGAAATTTCCATTACGAAAAGGTCCTGGACCGACCGGGATTCGAACCCAGACACCTTCAGCATGGCTTTGCTTTGTAGTCGCGGACTCTAACCACTCGGCTAAGGAAGGCCTTCTTTCCAAATGATAATCCAGGAATTCTTCCATAACATCAAGAAATCTACCCACTCTCTATATTTTGTTTAAAACTACTTCAGGAATACCTCATGTTTTTAAGTTTTCTTAGTAAAATATTGTACGAATCAAACCAATTTATATTATTATATATAAACAAAAAAAATCTATAAAACAAAAAAAATTGGATGATTTCAGCATAAATTTAATTCTGAAAAAATAATGAATTCTCGTCGTAGAACTCAAGGATTCACCGTAGAATTTCTGAAACTTTTTGTCGAAATTTTTGACGATGTACGTCACAGAAAAGCTCAGGTGGTTTTTGGTGGATTTACTACAAAAATTCTTGTTCGCTCTCAGATGAATTTTCTACTGAAGGTATTTGAATCTAACATATTGGAAAACGTTGTTTCTCACTTGCAGAAAAAAAAACAAACTTTCAGGAGGGACTATTTTAAACATTTGTGGTAGAACTTAAAAGTTTTACATGAAAAAAATTGGCAGTATTTATTGAGAACTTTGCAAAAGATCTTATGAAATAATTCGTAATAAAATATTTTACAGAACATAAATCTACTTTGAAAATTTGTTGGGGAATTCCTGATGGGCTTTCCGAAATCAGGGACCATACTTATATGAATCCTAGAATTTCATTTTGAATACTTTAATTCTTTTTGGAGTATGGAAAGATTTTTTGTACGAAGTTTCCCATGTAAACCTCATGCAAGGGAGGGAGAATCAACAAAATGTTGAAGCAGGGATTTTTTTATAATCTCTTCTCAAGAGGTTTATGACAACAGGATAATTAAAACCTCTCTAATGAATTTAAAAAAAAAACTCAAGTAGCTCCATCAAAATCTTATTTAGAAATTGTCCTTGAAATCTTACAGAATTCCTTTGTTGACTTCTGCATTCTCCAGAACTCTACTAGAAGGCTTCTAAGAGTTTCACCCTGGCATTGAACAAGAATTCAATTCCAGAATTCGGATTCTGCCAGTAAGTGATAAAACTGATTTGAGGAAGATTTATTTAATATTTTTCTTAACAAATCTCTTTATCCTTTCCAGTTATTTTGCTAATTGTTTCTTTACAGATTCCTCTACCGATATGCTAATTTCAGAATCAAAAGTATTTCTGCAGATTTCTAACAAATTTCCTTTGAAGAATGGAAGGCAACAGACATTCCAAACATTTCGTGAATAATTGGTGTATAAACCCGAAATTTTATGTAGGGAAAGCTGGTCCAATTCGGACCCTGTTCTAATTCGGACCATCAAGCATTTCTCAATACTGGCGCTACTGTACAGATCGTGTATACCGTTTTTTCTACCCACCGTCTGGCTAGGATCTAACACAATACATTTAACGCCTTTCAGTTAATTCGTTTGATTTTTATATTAGTTTGCTGTCTTGAAGTGCTCTAGTGTGCTATCAGTTAACATTATCATTAAGTTTCTGTAATTGGCAATAATTCTCCAATCTTTCTGTGTTATTTTATAATCGAATCCACCGAGCCTAAGCTTTCATCTATCCATATGGTTTTGATATATTTATACACTGTTTGTGCTCAATTAGTTAGAAAATCTCAAAATATGTGTTGGTCCACTCTGAACCTTTTGATATGGTTCAATACGGACCTCTTCATTTTCAACGAGCAGTCAATCTATTTCATAAACTCCACCCCGTAAATGTCTTCTCGACTTGCTAGAAAATCACAGAAGGAACATCAATATTAAGATGGATCAAGAAAAAGTCTTCGAAAAAATCTAAGAAATACGGTAGACCACCAAAAAAAGAATCAATAAACCAGCAACTTGAAAAGCATCTCATTAGCACAGCCTATTTTGGATACAGCATTCCAAATTTGTTTGACACTACGATACAAAAAAACGTTTACGAGTGCTGAGGACAATACGATGAACTTTCCCTTACCCGATATATTGTGTTTTGAACTAGAAAATTTGAAGTTTGGCTTAATTTCGTAATCACTTTAACATAGCGTACTACCCTAAAATGAATGTCGATACTTCTCCAACTTGATGTCCCGCGACTCGACGTTGTCTCTTCAAGTTTCCCGAACAAGTTCACTTTTTAACCCAATATTTTCATGCCATGATTCAATATGTTGAAATTTTACTTTGTTCTAAGCAAAAATGGCTTTCTTCAATGTATTATTTCAAAATAATAGATTGAAAATTATAAAAATATGTGTTCTACATCTCGATATCTCCCATACACGAGGGTCAGTTTAAATTCCAGTTAGAAAAAGTTCACTGCACTCAATTTTGAACCAGTTTCGGATTTCAACCATGTTTTTTTTAATGAAACTCACATTTTATTTGAGCTAGTTCTGACTCGAACTAAATTGGAATTTTTCATGCATTGAGTTATTTTTTTTATGCTTGCGCTAATAGAAGAAGTTCAACATGCTTTGATACCAAACAAATCGGAGTTGTATTTTATAACTATCATAGCAAAACACGATAAAATATAGGGTGGTCCGAATTAGAACATGAGGGGTCCGAATTAGAACAGGGTTGGTCCAATTCGGACTTTTTGGAGAATTTTGTTCAAACATGTCTAGTCATGTCCTGGTAGGGGATATCACAAAACCCACAGAGAGAAAAGTGCGCGCTAAATCAGGCTTCTAGAAAACATAAAACAATTCATGCCGTTCATCGCTCTGAGAAGATATGGCCAAAAACCTGTTACTTGGTCCGAATTGGACCATGTTCCACTAGAATTTATAGGAAAAAAACATACGACAATTTATGATACCTTCTGACGCAGGGTGACGAATTTTGCGTAAGAATTTGTAACAATTGTTTAAGAAAATTATTTGAAGGAATTCACAGAACTATCGGCGAAATATCTCAGTTTAAGATTCGACAGAATCAGAGAATTTTCCGAGGAATTGCGAGGGATAACTTTAAACTTCTGAAAGATTAAATAGTTATTTTTAGTTCAATCCGGGAACATATTCCGGATGTGTGGATAAAAAGTAGATAAAGGTGAAATTGTTGTCCTCCAGGAGGAATCCACGTTGATAGTATGAACAAATTTTACAATATAATTTGAGATTTGTAATTAATGGTTTGTAGCCACTCTTCGAAATTACTTGAAAAATTTGATTATGTTTGAAATTTGTCAAACAATTTTTAGAAATTCCTAAGAATATATATCTTTTAAGTACCGTAATCCGGGGGCAAATTGATCACTGGGGTGAATTTGATCAGGTCGGTACCAAATAGCATTTCCTTTCAAGGATGCTTTATACTTCCTTGCCATCACAGACATTCCATGTTTTCTAGTTTATAGATGTCAAATGATGATTTTAAACTATTTCATTTTAATCAAGGTCAGTTTTGCATCGAAATATTCACAGTTTTTTAAGATGTTAGAAATACTGATGGAAATGTCGGTACTAAACAATTCACTGGTGCCAAGCCTGCATGAAAACTTTGAGTGTTAAAAATGTTGTGTTAGCTTCAGTTTGAATTGCTGAACTCATTTTGAAATCGTATAGCATTACAAAAATAGTTTTTTTGCTCATACAACCGTTTATTGTAGAATAACGTGCTCATTTCAAGGGAAATTGCATACATTTAGGCGTATTATGCAGATTCACAAAGTTTAATTTTGCAATAATATGATGATATACACGAGTTGTAAGAAATTTGACATCATATTCAGAGTCAGGAGACCCAAATTTAGTAGATAGGGAAATTTTACATTATAAAGTATGCTTTATTATATAGTGATCAATTTCGCCCCAATGTGTCATTTTCAATTTTTGATATTAAAACTAATTTTATGATATCTTAAATCGTATTTCATACAAAATCGATTACATAAGCTGATAGAGATCAATGAAGTACTGATTTTATCGAAATAAATTTGACATTTTTTGAATTCGGAAGGGAAACGTGACAAAATTTGTGAAATAGTGATCAATTTGCCCCCGGATTACGGTACACATTGTTTAGATTTTTAGCAATAAGATTATTCAATAAATAATTTTCTGCTGGAATTTAAAACAATGTTCAATTTGGTTGCACATTTTAACGCCAGGTTAAATTTATGATATCTATGTGAAATAAATTTAGCCAAATTAAAATTCTTTGACAAGATTTCTTATGAATTAAGCCAAATTGTTTTGGCAAAAAAAATTGTCTAAGGGATGGTACACAAATTGTGTCACGCTAAATTTCCACTTTTTCGACCCCCTCTTCCCCCCTTTGCCACACTTTTTGTATGAGTTCTCCGAAAATTTTGTAAGGCTTGTCACGCTTGGCTCGACCCCCTCCCCCCCTTGGAGCGTGTTCTTATTTTTACATTAAAAATGTCGTTATCATGAAACTTGAAAAAAAAAATATTTTGTATAAAAACTCTATCGCGAATATAAAAAAAAATAAGTTAGGGTTTCTGCACAATTTAAAATTGAGGTTCTATTTTAAATTTTTCATGACAAACAATATTGATTTAGTTTTTAATTTTGCATTGTAGTCCAAACGATCAATATAATATTTTCCTCTAAAATCAGAAGTCTCAAATCTAGATTTTTTTCAAAATGAATTGTATACTTAAACTAATAGTACATTTTTAGAAGCTATTCTTGAGTTAAAATGATTGTTTTATCTATAGGATACTCTATACTTATTCTACCATTTATAGTGCATATAAAAAATTAGCACGTTGGAATGAATGGATTAAACTGTTGACTCAATTCTAAATACCAATGATTAATAAAGACACTGACACGAAGACTCTGATTCGAAGCAGAGGGTAGCTAGAACTTTCGGGGCCCGGTGCGGAGTCAAATTCTGGGGCCCTTTAGAATACGGGCGCTATGCTAACATATAATTGATATGTGACTTATCAACAGGGCATGTAGCGGGTTAGTATGTTAAAATATAAGCTAAGAGACCTTGGGACTCTTGGGATTTCTTCGGGAGATTTTTGAATTTCCTCTTATTTTCATAAAAAGTTTTTTAAACATTGGAACTAAAATTTTATTTAAATATATCCTGGAGATATTTTTACCAAGTTTTCTTTAGAAACTCTTCAATAAATTCTTCCAAAAATGTACCCAAAAAGTTCTCGAAGAATTCATCCAGCATTTCCTTAAGATTGCCTCTCTTTATGCTAAGGAAATTGTCCAGAAATAATTAGATAGAATCACTAAAAAAAATCCAATGGATATTTCCGAAACAGATCACTGATTCCGATAAAATAGATGATAATTTAGATACAAGTCTTTTAAAGATATCAGGATTTCTACAACACTCTTGAGAATGTCTTTGTTCTGAAAAGTGATGAAGTAATTTTAGGAAAATTTCTCAACGAAACCCATAACTTCCTGTAGGATATTCTAAATAAAAACCCTGGAAAATCTCGAGTGGAGCGAGTGGAGCTCTTGAAGGAATTGTTGCACTGTTTTGTGGTGTTTGACCCCAAATGAACTATCAATTTCAAGGATCCATTGAGAAATTACTTCAAAAAATATTTACAAATAAAATGTTTGAAAGAACTAAAAGTTTTTGGAGTGGTGTAAGAAAAATCCCCGATTGAATTTATAATTCAAATTTCTGGAAGAATTCCTGTTAGATTTTGTGGAATAATCCTTGGTAGAATTAACGGAACAATTCCTGTATTAATCTGTGGGGTAATTCCAGAAGGAGTGGTTCTTAATAGTTAAAAAAATCATCGTTTTCTCAAAATGAAAACTACTTGATTTTTTTCAACTCTAGAACAACCTATGTATAATTTTTAGGAAGAATGATTGAAGAAATATTTCTCTAGTTATTAGCTCTGAGATAATTATTAGTGATGAAATCGCCCAGTGAACCACTTATCGTATAAGGATGTGCACCAAAAATCTCATATTCATACGTCAAAAATCAGAATCGCACAATATGTCAAATCAAAACGAATAAATGTTAACACAAATTGTATATAATTCTCCACTACGATTCATTGTCGACAAACTTTGTTGACAACAAACCATGCCGTAAATAGTATAATCTAGAATCGCATCAAGTTGTATAAACTGACAGATCATATATCAATGCAGATTAGCATCAAATGAAATCGCAATAACTTAGCAAAATTTGCCACCCGAGGTCTTTATCTTCTGGCGGTAGGTGGGCTTCAAAGAACAAAGCGTGTGTGTTGTATAGCAAACTTCTTTTGATGTTGGCAAACAATCACACCATATTCATATAGCGGTCTATGGTGTAGTGGTACGGTACCGGTTCAGGGATCCAAAGGTCCGGTGTTCGAGTCTCACTGAAAACTTTTTTTTATTTTTATCGGAATTTTGTGGCATCGTATTGCTGACCATGGAAAGTCTGAAAAAATCGTGCGAAGTGCGAAGTGCGTAGGGAGTCGATGCCGGTTATGGACCCTTTGCGTATTATGGACTCCCTACAGAAAAACATAAGATTAGCACTCAAAGCAACCTTATTCCTATGAAAATCCACCGGGGGAACTTCGATTGCATTGTTAGTCAGCAGTTTCAGGCAAAATATTTGGATTGAGGCGCATAAATACAGATATTTGAACAGTTTTGTAAATGAAACCACACAAGAGGGTCCATAATACGCATTTCCAGGTGGGTCCATAATAGGCACGTCGGCAGCGAGCCGGATTACATGGGAATCAAATGGAGGGTCCATAATACGCAACGTCAAATTTGTAAACAATCCTATTATGGACCCCGGGAGGGTCCATAATAGGCATTCGGACAACAGTTTTCCAAATGTATATTTCTCTGGGAAAATCGTATGATTTTGTATGTTGCATGGGTGTACTGTGAAGTAAAGACATTGAACTTGTTATTAGACTCCACAAAACGTATATCGGCCTAAGATATAATTGCGGAAAGGCGTCGAGAATGAATTTAAGTTACTAAGGGGTCCATTACTAGCATTGACACCCTATATGGCCTCCAGTTTGGTGTGTATATAGCGTTTTCAGGCATTTTATACGAGTGATTTGATTCATATATATTCATATATAATGAAAGCAAAAAATATAGCAACCGAAATGTTGACTGGGCGGTAAAACTGGAAAAAGTTTGCTTGTTAGAATTTCAGGGAGAATTAACGGAGTACCGAAACGAGTGTTGAAATGATTTTCTACAGCTAATTGTGAAGAAATTTCTTTTGACATATCTTGAAAAATCATTTAAAGAATTTCAAACTGAATTCCTGAGAGAATCACTAGATGAATCTTTACAAATTCTCTGGATGGAACTTTGGACGAGTATTTGAATGTATTCCTGAACAAAGCTCGAGAATTCCTGAAGGTCTTCCATGATGAATTTATAAATCTATAGAATAGTCTTGTAGTAATCTTTGCAGTAAGATCACTCATTTAAGACACTTGGAGACCGGCTTGGTTTAGAATATGGCTCATAATAGAAATGTTTCCAAAGCAATTCCTGGCTTCCTCATGCTCAAGTTATAGATGGCCCAGAATATTCTATGAAACGAGGTTCTTTTGAAAATTACTGTTCTAAAAGGTTTAAATACTACAGAGGCCCATATTACCAATTCAGTTTCCCTCCAAACCTGATTTGCCTCTCCTGTCTTAATTTCAATTTGTTAAAAAATGTTTTTTTTAATATGCGAAATATTTACCATAATTCCGGGGCCCCTAGAAACCTGGGACCCGGTGCGGACCGCACCCACCGTACCCCCCTAGCTACGCTACTGATTCGAAGAGTTCTTACTTTGGATCAGCTCTACTGTCTCCAGCAATAATGTTTGAAATTGAAAGTGTTTGATTTTGAACATCAGGTCTTTTGTGTGGAAACAAGCATTGACAACTTGTTCTAGAAACAACATTAACATCAATTCAGCCCTTCCTAACAGATGCGAGTTGGTGTCAAGCTTAGATGCAAGACTTACACTACGAAGATGAAGCTTCGAATCTTGGTCGGACGGAAACGTTTATTTTGAATATTTTTAATTTTCAAACCTTAACATGCAACATCCAATTCAAGAACCGTTCCTATGATATTGTCAAGATTAAAGAGTAGTGCAAATCCAAGAGCAGAACTAGTGATACCAACGTGCTGATATTTTACCCCGTGTGTAAAATTTAAAGGAAATCCATAAAAAATCGAGTACGATTCTGAACATTCTAAATGTTGATTGTCATGATTTCTATTAATGATGGGTATGATTGTCAATTATGCGATTTACAATTGAAGAAACGAAATTTTTCCAATAAATCTAGCCATCTTAACCCATAGTTGCATTTTAAATCACATTTCACTTTGCAAAAATGTCAACAAATTATACTTCAAACATTATCAAAAACGGGCGTAAAAGCTTGGATTCCACAAGAATAGGGTAATTTACGGTAGGTTGTTTACTTTCTGTGCGATCGATGAATGCTTCCATTCAGACACATGAAATTCCAGTGAAAAGATAAAAAAAATAATAAATGTGCTCCTAACCAAAATAAACTTTTCATATTCTTATTTACATCCATTCAAAGCGATTCCATAAAAAGAGCCCTAAGCTATAGTATACTTCGTGTAATGTCAAAAAAACGAGCAGATGGAGAAGAACTTAATACAAACAAATTCACCAAACATGACTCGTTCGCAATTCGTTGGTTTATTTGTTTTCATAACTGATAACGGTTTCCCTACAAATTCTTATCAACAAGGGAGATTATTCATTCGCATGCTAGTCAATCCGATCCGTCCTTAAAGCTACTGATATCAATCGAATAAAATGCTGCCTGATGGCGATGACTAATAATTGTAAGCCTAAAATGTTGTCACTGGATGGCCCGATAGTTCGGGTTCGGATTCACAATGGTCTCCGCGTATCGATCCACTTCTGAATCGGATTTTTTCAGCCTAAACCAAACTACGGAAAGCATGGCAAGCCCGATGATTTGTGCTACATAGAGCAATGTTAGATATCCACTGATATAGGCATCCGAGATGCCGTAGACTTCTTCAGGAGGCTTTACCGGAGTTGGTGTTGTAGAAGCTGGACTGGTGGCAGGGTTATTTGCAGCTTGCCTTGGATCGGTGTTAATTGGGATAGTGCTAAAGATAGTGGCGGAGATTGTTGGTGTCCTCGATGACTCGGTAGTCAAGGTTGTGGCCAGTGTCGTAGTGGTTGGTGGAATACATTCAACTTCGGGATGAGTTGAATTGCGGCATACGAAGCTATCTTTATCTGGGATATCTCTGAGAAAACATTCCAATTCAATAGTATTGTTATGCAGACACAACTGCAGACCAGCTTTCACTTCTGAGACGATTCTTTTGAGGTTGTTGTTTTCAAGCGAAACCAGCAAATTTGTTCCCGAATCCGATCGTCTTAGAGTTATTTGGTCAAATGCCCGAGCGTGGACCTGTGTGATTTTGTTATTTTCTAGATATAAAACCTTAAGATTGACCAATACGGAAAATGTACGCTTATCCACAGTTTCAAAACCACATTGGATACACCATAACTCTTCAAGAGCATCGCTGATCAAGAACGGCTGATCACCTTCAGGAGCGAGTTCATTGTTGAAACTTAAATCCACTTTCAAAATATGTTCAAGTGTTTCCACCATCTCTCTTGGTACACGTTGTAACAAATTCCTCCGCAATTCTATAACTTTGAGGTTTCCATTGCCCTGAAAAGCTCCACCTTCAATGTGTGTAATTTTGTTTTCAGTCAAATTAATTTGCTCCAGACGCGGCATTCCAGCAAGCGATTTGTTGTATATTTTGTCCACGCCACATCGAAAGCACAAAAAATCCGTAAGAGAGCCCTGATAAATGAATTGACTTCCATTGGAAGGGAAATTTAAATATTCGTTGTTGTCCAGAATCAATTTTTCCAAGCCATCTAATTTTTGGAACGATGAAGGATTGACCGTCGTTATATTATTTTCACATAACGTAATGTGTTCAACAGTGGAAGGCGCTTTTCTGATCAATTCTGTACTCGGACTGATGTCCGTAAGGTTCTGTCTGCATAAATTCAATCCTGACCTGAAACATGGAACCCATCAATTAGACACTGCACGTAAAACACAACATATTACAAACAACTTGCCCGTCATCGCTTAGCTCGCCACACGAGACACATCCAATTAACACAACCACCAACGGAAAGCTTCTCATCATTCAATTTCTGATGGCACTGTGAGCTCCTCAAGGTGGCGTGAACTGCGTCGACGCCAAATCAGTTGGATTGATATGAAAAAAAAACTGATAGTGGAGATAAGATATACCATAACTTGGATTCCAGTCGATTTTTCGCACATTTCTCGGACTACTCATTCCCTTTCCATACAATGTTTGCTACTAGGTTTGCAAAGTAGGTACCGTAAAATGGGGTAACTTTGACCGGAACGACTAATTGAAAAGTTCGAACAACATTTTTCGATGGACTATTTTCATTGCATGAATGGTGCCTGCTACTTGGACACGTCAGTAGTCAATCATCAATATTAACCTCCTTTTCCCGATCAGCCTAGATAGCCGCGTGGCGTAGTGTCGCTTGCGGTTTTTTTTTCAATTGGCTAAGAATTAATGCTACGGACTTCCTTTTCCGGTGGTAAAATTCCATCTCACAGGAGACCCCTAATTTATGGTGTGTACCGTTAGAGGGGTCTTAATAAAACTTAACCGCAAACGAAGCCTGTGGAGTACCAGGGCGCCCTCTACAGTATTGAGCCCTTCCTGCGCTACCCGGAGAAATGGTGCAATAAAAAAGTAAAACATAAAACTGGGAAAGTATTCAACTCTAAGTTGGGCTTGAAGTTTGTTAAATTTGTAATTAATATAAATGTTAAAGGGCACTTAATTTCTGCATAACTTATTTAGTTTGATTTGTTTCGTATTTGTATTTATGCAATACAAACATTTTAAGGTGAAGATGAATCGAAGCCAAACCTCAAATTTTCAAGAGCACGAATCTGGAGAACCGAGCACCCGTTTGAGCTGAAAACTTAATCGATTGGTCACCACCAGCTAGTGACCAATCGATTAAGTTTTCAACTTAAACGGATGTTTGGTTCGATTCATCTTCACCTTAAAGAAATAATTTTCCATTTTGACAAACGATTTCCGCCAAGTTGCTTTATAACGAACGACAGCGGTGACTGTGTGTTTTTTTAATTAGCATTGCTTGCCAAATAAGGACACGGAGCACTCGGACAGAAAAGAAAACACGAAAACAAATTTATCAACAGCACTTTATTTCATGTTTTTTTCATTTCTCAGTTGAGAAATCAGTTCTTCTCAGTTCTCACACATTTCCATAATATGTTTGCATGTGTTTTAGAAACACGTGTTTTTCAATCTTCACTATATTATATAAATAAAAGTTATTCATTGAAGAAAACAAAATTAACTTAAAATTTATGTTTCGATAACTTTAATATAAAATCATAATTATTTCCAAAATAAAAACTATAACTATTTCTTAGCTATCAAAAGTTGACAATTTCTTGGTCGGTCCAAAAATGTCTAGAAAAGACAAAAAGTCGAAAATGTTATTTTTTTTCAAAGAAAAGATAATTTGCCACGAGACAGATCATTTTTAACCTTTTGTCTTTTTGACCTTTTGACCATCGGAAATTCTGTCTTTCGAGTCCCTAAGTAAAAAATATATTAGAAACTATTTCAATGCAAAAATACTGGTGTTTCTGAATAGAAAAATTACTAACCCAATTAACTAACATAATTTTAAAACCTAAAACTATGTGTGATACTAAAGGTTCAGGACTAAAGGTTTTACGGGCGTTTTGTATATGGTATATTTGGTGCTTTTCGACCGCAAGTTCATCTGAAGCTGCTTCCACGGATTATGCGCTTCCGTATTTCACGGCTACTTTACTAGATTCTTGGCGAGACTATAGGATTCAAAATCCATATCTCTTTTTTGTACCTAACGCTTAAGCTTGCTTAAAACACATGTTTGTTCTATTTTAAATACGTTTTGTATTGAATAAAGTTCAAAAGTACCCTTTTGTTTCTTGATTTTTTTATATAACCATTAGATCTATGCACAAACTTTGAGTAAGTTGTGTTTTCCGATCACTTTTAGAAAACACGCATAACTTTTCAAAAGGACCTAGAGGTTCTCTTCGTTTCTCCCAATAACTGAGGCACATTAACCTCTTCAATTCGTATGAAATGCTAGCCAAGAACATTGCTTTCGATCTACAGTGGAAATCTTTTCAGAAGCTGTAGTATTGCAGTGTTATAATCGAATGAGAGTGAGCGACGCGAGAATCTCTCATTTTTAGATAGGTTCTTTAGCAAAAAAAACATATTTAAAGACACGGACACCGTACGTACGTCTTCAGCCATTTAGCTGCACAGACTGTAAGCTTAACTCTAGACAACAGACAAGCATGCTCCAGTGGCCAACCGTGAAACATTTCTGACGAAAAGTTGCAATGGCTGGAGCGTCAATCGAATCCACACCCCACGATGCGCTTACTGCCTGACAACACTAATCGCTCTAATATAATAATAATAATACTAATTATATTTGTTTATAGTGCCACTGATATCAAACGTCACTTCTGTTGAGATGTCAGGCAAACGAACTTTAACTGAGATTTGCACAGCTGAGATCAGCATTATGATTTAAGGCCTTAAGGTGTGTAAATTTTCCTTGATTGTTTTTTGGAAAGAATGTTATAGTCATGACAATCTGTTCAATTGAATATTTTTACACGAATTGTATTAGAAGGAGTCTACTATTTTAACCATATAGAGGGATTGTACCCCATTACCTAGAATCCCATTACCCCGAATGCCGTCACCCCAATTTCCATATCCTCGAATGACCCATTACCCCGAATGACATTATCCCGGATTTCATTATCGGAGGGCAATGTAAGCTTTTGAAATTATAAGATTCTGGGTTGAGGTGCTTTCGGGATAGAATCGGGTTCTAATTTTAACCTTCCCCATGCATTAAGTAAAAGTTGGACATAATTTGTAAGTATGATCTTGACACATGGACACCTGGAATCTTTTTCAAAAGGAACAGGTCCATATAATCACAGACAAACAGACGTAACTAATGTTTGGCCATCGCACTGTGTTTTATTTCGTCGATTTCATGCGCTTTTTAAATAGTGCCCAAACCGTTGACTTTGGCGATATAGTTTGATCGGAGGAGTTTCTTGGTAACATTTCGCAATAATCATGATACCTGGGAAAATTGATACGTGAAAAAAGATTAGGAATCGAATGAAAATACCGTTAAAAATACCGTTCCTACTGATTTTGGTTCACAGCCGCCGGAGTGTTAAAACGCATCTTCTGATGAAAAAAGTATTGTGATCAATTCACCTAGCAGTGAGATAGAAAACCTATTTTTTCATAACATTCAAATAGACATATGGCGTCTTCGGCAAAGTTGTAGAATTAACAATTTAAAACAACTTTGTCGAAGACATAATTTTTCTTTTTTTTCTACTTTTTGAAATGCCGTTGTATGTGAATGGACCCTAAAAATCATACTAAAAGTATCATAACTTTTTTCCAAGAATTTTGACATACTTTGTGTTTTTACAAAGTTTTTGTCATAAAAAAAAACGTGTTTTTGCTGAACATATCATCCCGATATCTTTTGAAGTACAAAGTTATTTATGAATAACTCTTTTTTCAAGGGGTAGTTTAGGCCTCTATAATTTCCTTCGGCGCAAAATGGCGCAGACAACTCTTACAAATCATGAAAGTACCATATCTTCCCTTCCGGCAGATGATAAAAACATTTGTCAATAAGCGTCTTTTCATTGATTCCTACTATTGAACAAATAAGCCTTATTAAAACGATTTCTACCGATAATTCCTTCACTTCCAGAGATAGAGAGGTGCGATGTTCAGCAAAAACACGCGTTTAAAGATATCTAACAAATTTACAGAAGACATGAAAAATTGTAAAAATCATCTATCTCATCATGCAGATAAGAAAGAAAGTTCGAGTCTTCGACAAAGTTAATTATGAATTCAAGAAAGTCCGAATTGCAAACAGTTTGGCTATAAACGGCGCTAGTGAACAGTTGAAATTGAGCACTCTTAGCTAATTTTATCTCTTGAGCAAAATAAGATAGAAAGATCGAGTCTTCCGCAATGTTGTTCAGAAAGTCAAGGGCATCCGGAAAACAGATTGATTTACATATTTTTAACATCATACAATTTCTATCTCATAATATTGATAAGGATATCCGAAAGGCAAACAGTTTGGCTCGAAATGTTGTCACTAGTTATGGAACATCAAGTATGGAGGGTTGACCGTTATTGTCTCTCAGGATTTAATAAGATAGAATGTCCATAATGTTGTTCAGATAGCCATTGGCATTTGGAAGTGGAAGTGATTAAGTTCAGAATCAAATTATATTAAAGTAATTCAGGTTTGATCCATTGTATATTCAAATATTTCGGAGCTGATGCACCTTTTAAGAATTCGGGTAAGTTTTACTTCATGTGCGAGTGATCCATGCCTGACGCACATCATATTTGAATTATTTGAGTAAAAAACACTTCATATCCAAGTTTAGGACTGACTCACTTCACTTTATATTCAAGTGTTTCAGGTACGATTGGCTGCATTTTTTAGAGATTCTGAACTGATTTACTTCATATTCGAGGACATCACTACTGATTCACTCTATCTTTGAGTGATCCAGATCTGATTCATTCATTTACAAGTGATCCATGTCAAGTTTACTTTATATGCAAGTGTTTAAAGTGTGATTTAATATATATGTTAATTATTCGGGTCTGATTTGCTTCATACTTAAGGACTTCATTTTCATGTGACTCAGGTTTGATTTACTTCATGTTCGAGTAATTAAGTTATGTTTTAATACTTGTTCAAGTGACTGATGCTTTTAATTTTCGAATTATTTAGATTAAATATTCATAATCAAGACTGATTCGCTATATTCGAATGTTTCAGGTCTTTCATACTTCATATACAAGTGATTCAAGTTTGATTCTCTTTATATTCAAGTGATTCAGGACTGATTCACTTCATAGTCAAGTGATTCATGTTAGATTCGCTCCACATCCAAGTGATTCGTATCGCATTCATAGCGTGTTCACTTGCATCAGGTCTGATATACATTATAGGTCCAAATTACTTTATATTAACGTTATGAAGGTCTGAATTACTGCATATTCAAGTAATTCAGGTCTGATAATTTTCGAGTTTGTGTTATTCATTTTTGTTTAACTGTATTTGCCAGTAATTCTTGTCTTCCAAACAGTTTAGGACCAATTCATATCATTTTCTAATGATTCAAGTCTGATTCACTTTATGTTCAAATAATTTAAGACCGATTCACTTGATGTTCAAGAGATTGTGGATTGGTCTACTTAATTTTTAAGAAATCATGTCAGATTCACCTCATATTTATATTCTATTACACTTCGTGTAAAAACATTTAAGCGCAGGCGTACGCGCAACACTGCTGTCGAACATATAAATAATAATAAACAAGCCCGAAGAGGCTCTCTTCAGTTTTACACCTCAAACAAACAAGTTGTGATTCCCATGTAAGAAAAACCCAAGTGTTGAAAGTTCTCCCCCTGATAAGGTTGAGGATAATCCTCCCAGTTCGGTTTGCCCTTGTCCGTTTAAGTACGTGAAAGTTACACCCCTAATCCGGTTAGGATCCGGAACATCAAATATAATCATATTAAAGAGATTCAGGTATGACATCATATGCGATAGTTTCGAACTTTCTATCTTATGTGGATCACAAAATAGAACATGCTTAAAATGTTCAATTTTACATACTCCCAAGTGCACCCTAGCGGCAAAATTGCGAACCAAACTATTTGCTTTCCGAATGGCCTTGACCTGTTGAACAACTTTGCCGAAGACTCGAACTTTCTATCTTATGTAGTTCACACACAAGATAGAATATGCTTTAAATTTTGGGGGTGATGCAATATTCGACTGGGTCTTCTTCTTCTTCTTCTTCTTCTTCTTCTTGGCATTACGTCCTCACTGGGACAGAGCCTGCTTCTCAGCTTAATGTTCTTATGAGCACTTCCACAGTTATTGACTGAGAGCTGTCTTTGCCAAAGTTGCCATTTTTCGCATTCGTATATCGTGTGTCCATTACGAAAAGATTCTAGACCGACCGGGAATCGAACCCAGACACCTTCAGCATGGCTTTGCTTTGTAGCCGTGGACTCTAACCACACGGCTAAGGAAGGCCCCAACTTAGCCAACTGGATGTTGCAATACTTGTTTTAGTGAGCTCGTATTTATGACGGGTAGTGTACATCGCTTCCACAACAACTGTTGTATTGTAGAAGAGTACAGATGCGGCTATCAACGTGTCGTTCACATTCAAGTGACGACATGACTACTACAGAGATGCAGTACACTCTAATATAAATTGACGCTTATATTGAGCTGTTCGGTAATCTAATACGCATGGTTTTTAAATTAGTCCATTCATTAAGCGTGGTAAAGATGGATAAATTATGGGTGAAATTATGAATACAATCTACTTGGTCGGCTGTGATTCAAATCCATGACTCCTGTATGCTGGACGAGCGTTTTACGAACTAAGCTACCGAGCCACTTTCACCCATGTAAACGGTAAAGCACTCGTCTAGCATACACGAGTCCTGGGTTTGAATCCCAGCCAACCACGTGGATTTTTTTTCATAATTTCACCCATATTTGATCCATCTTTACCACGCGTAATGAGTTAGTTAAAAAATCAAGCGGATTGGATTATCGAATTTGAGAAAAATTTCATTTCTTCAATTTGATGACAGCTATGCAGCTTTAGCATGTGAAGTCTTTAACTCTAACAAAAAAGGTATTATTCAATCTTGTAATGAAATTTTGGAAAAATCTAAAGCTTTATTAGTTACATTTTAAAAGGTTTGGAAAAATGAATCTCTCGCTCCTGAAACAATAGTCCATATTTTTAGACGTGCATTAGTTTTGAGCTTCAAGAAATTAGAATTTCACATCGATTTCAACCGATTCAACATTCGAGAATGTATCATGTTATGAAATTCTGCTAAAATTCTAGTTCAATTCTAGCCACTCTTCAGGCTTTGATCTTCCTCAGTATGAAAATGCGCCACTATTATGGTGGGTGTTTAGACAGACTGAACCAAGTGTTTTTAATGGTGTCAGGAAAACGTACCCCAGTCATTCGAAACATCAAAATATTTGGATTATTTGCTGTAATAATGAAACTTATCTATTTGATGATACATCTTCATCAAAATAGCATCAGAAAATTTGGAACTGTTGGAGTTCTTCACGTATTTTTAGAGCACCAAAATATCATCTTGTCCGCGGCCCCCTCAAGTCTAATTACTATTTACGCCTATGTTTATGACGTTCTAAAATTTTGCCGAAGACGCGAAAAGTCTGGGACGCCAAATAAAATAGTTTGCATCGTAGCTCCACGAAATTAGAGACCAAATAAATCCTAGATAAGTCTCCGGAGACACAAACCCGAAAAAATACACTCCTAAGGCGCTAGAGGTTTTGTCTGGCTAAATTTTGTTCCTAGTCCAGTGTGCAATGATAAAATTCAAAACCCCAAAGACGACATTCCTTAATTCGACCATAATAAAAGTGAAACGGTGAGATAACCTTCTTCCATATTCGAAGAAATTTAGTTATAAACTGATATTTTTCTGAAATTCCACAACTACACGCCCCGTCTGTTAGCGCATCATTATATTTTGCCAAAGTTGCATAGTTTGCCAAAAGGGCTTCCATGAAGTTCTCCCCTCCTGAACAGCACAATTTCCTGTCTCTGATCAAAACCCCCAAGCGAGCATTATTTACCTTGAATTTGTCATCATGCAAATCGTACTGAGGCATAGAATTCATACACAAAAGTTTCAACAGACTGATACTTTCGATCGCCTCCGCTGGTAGCACTCGCAAATGCGTCTTATCTAGCATCAATTTCAAGAGCTTCGGGTTATTTTCGAAGGCGTTTGGTGCGATCGACGTAATAGGATTATTGGAAAAGTCTAGTTCATGCAATGAAGGCATAAGACTCAAGGTAATCGATGTGATCCGATGGATCCCACAGTGAGAAGCCATTAGAACGGTTACCCAACACTGATCCAAAATGGGCAAGTTGAATTTATGCCATAGATGTTGATTGTGGCTAACATCGACCATTGTGGTGAGAGACCTATGGTACATAAACAGCTCCGAAGGAAGTAGTTCCAAATGGTTGTTTGCCAAATCGATGCTTTGTAAGTTCCGAACTGTGGTCAATATGTCCAGTGATGTAATTTTCTTAATTTGATTACCCCGCAAGACCATGATTTTTAGTTCTGGCGTTTTGTCAAAGGTTTCCGGATAAAGAACGTTGATTGAACAGTGAATGCAGGAATATGACTCTAAAGAATCACTGTATAAGAAAGGTTTGTGTTTTGGAAAAGCATAATTTCTATTGAAGTTCATGTCAAGATTTATTAAGAAAGAGCAATTAACATAGCCCATAGGGTGAATCCACACAACGTTACGATTTGTAAGATTAACAACATTATTGCAAGGAGGGAGATCGACTGGATAAAGTACTTCTCCTTCATGGACGCTTTCCGGTAGAAAGTGTTCAAAGTGATTCAAAAGATTATCACCAGCAGCACAGTTCTGACGTAGATCTAAAGCATTGTAAACATTTATAATCTTATTTAGCTGTTTCGTTGGATGAAAGCGATTGAAATCGACACATATAGCCTCAAATGACCGTAACCTTCTCAGCAACTGTATCGGAAATTCCATCAAATTATTGTGATCTAAAGTGATCGTATGCAAAACGGTATTCATTTCAAATGTATTACCTTCCACGCGTTCGATTTCATTGTAACTCAAATCCAGAACTTTCAAATTTGGCATGTGCTCGAAGCTCTTTTCGTCGAGAACTTTTAATTCACATTGTCTGCAATAAAGGCTCTCCAAGTGACTATTTTCAAAGTCTAACCTCTCTAACGGATTTCCACTTAGTACGACACTTTTTAATTTTCTGTTTTCAGAAAAGCATTTCTCGTGTATTCCACTAATTAAATTATCCTCCAGATTCAATTTCTTCAGCTTCTTCACTTGACTAAACCATTCCCCACTGAGATATTCCAATCCACATCTGCTGCAAGCCACCCATGTCAACTCATTAAAATCCATGGACAGCTTGTTCAGCTCAAATCCATTGTTTCCGCTAACATTCAGCTTCCGCAAATGTTGCATCGTTTCCAGCTCGTGTTCGTGATTAAATCTAACAATTTTGTTTTCCGCGAGATTCAAGTACTCTATCCAATTGTAGTTAAATGCGTTGGCGGAAACTTGTTCGATAAGGTTTCCGCGAAGACTCAGTATCCTCAGTTGTCTCAGTTCGGAGAATGTTAATTTATAAATGGCTGTTATGCCACAGGACTCACAGTAGTAGTGCAATAGCGTCGAGTGGTACAAAAATGGCGATCCATCTGAGGGGAACCGATAGTGATGATTGTTACTCATGTCCAGCGTCGTTAAATAGCGATGATCCTCAAAATAATGTCGATCCATATGGGTGAGATTGCAACCGGTAAGGTCCACTGTATCGGCGCGAATTTCAAGGCAATCTTCCATTGAAACCTCCGAAAATTCTCCAAAGGTCCTGCAATCCAGTTTTACCGTGATAAGTAAATGGTTAAGATAAAAAATCTATTGGCAAAAATCAATACATACGACCTTAACAGGTAATAAAAAAGCAAATATTGCAGCCATAGGCTGTGTGGAGCTGCCAGGAGTGACAACATTTTACGCTTCGTGTCGCAACGACTCTGTTCGGCGTGATCGCCACGAACCGTGATAGGCAAATCACAGACAAACAGACGTAACACTTAGAACAAATCGCAATCAAAATCATAGTCGAGAGAACATGTACGCCCAATGCTAAAATCGGTGTGTTTGGCCGATGGGCCAATAGGTGGCGCTAGTGTGTAAACGTCAAACCCGAACAAAAACGATGCGAGCGCTGCGGGTGGTGGATTAACCACCTACAATATATTTGAATTTACCGTTAAAAAGGTGGTCGATGGAGTATGATGAGAGTGTGACCTCTGTTTGTCTGTGGGCAAATGAAAGACGCAAGCGCTTGACTTTTACTGTGCGCCCCGTTTTCAAGTTGCCCGCGAGAAGGAGCGAGACAGCACCAACACACGGCGCACAGTAAAAGTCAAAAAACAAAAGAATTTATGGCACGTACAAAGGCTCATTAGAGATGGTCGGGTTTCACTTTTTGCAAACCCAAACCCGATCCGAAACCCGAAAGAGAGATAAACCCGAATAAACCCGAGTTTGCTAAAGGGCTGAATTCCTCGTTTCTACTAGGAAAGAAAGCTTTCAGGTTGTTGCTCTGTTCGCAATGCTCACCAAACCCGACCCCGAGCCGACCCGATCTGACCCGAAAAATCACAAATTTTAAAACCCTGACGGGTTCGGGTCGGTTTTCAGGTTTGAGTAGATGGTTTCAATATCACCCCTTTGCCAGTATTATTTAGAAATTGGAAACTGCTGTTTGCGTTTGACATGCAAATCCAGTCTAACTGCGCTTCAGAGCACTATTTTTATGGTAAGAATTGTAAGGAACATACGGGATATCAATTTTCAAACATGAGGCAGATACGAAGCATGGGAGAGAGGAGACAGCTGGCTTGATTGCGAGCTCCCAAAACTCATGGCGAGGCTGTCACATTGGTTGGACAAAGTGCAAAAATTTGGCCAACCTAAAAGTGGATGTGATTGGAAATTCAGGTTATTTTTCTATGCTTTTGCATATAAAATCGTTGAGTAATCATACATTGACCGAGTTTTTGCTCTTCGAATCATTGTGTATAACCCAAACAAAATAAGAAGAAATCAAAGAAGCCAACTTATGAGAGATAAACGCAAAAATACATAGAATATCAAAAAGTAAACATTTGTAGCCCCAATGTATGTACCTCTTCCCCGAAAGCCATCGTTTTGCGTTGTTTGTCACGGAGTGACTGATCGATATAATTTAAGCGTACCTACGCCGTGAACCATCATGGTTAGCGAACATGTCTGATAGGGTGGGTAATAGGCCGTCCCTTATTTTTCGAAAATGCGAAATGTTTTAAGTTCGTTATTGTAAAGTGCTCGTTTTGGTAAGAAAAACATCAGGTTAAAAATTTTGAAGTCCGTGGTCACTAAGTGGTCCCCCAACGGCCCTGAAGGTATCGGGTGTAAATGACCCCAGTGTGCAAAATCGAGCTTGAGACTTTTTTCAGAAACGTTGCTGTTGAGCCCTTTTTAGCCCGCCACGCAAACTAACACCATTATCAGAAAGATTAGTATTAGCTCTTCCTGATAGTGGCATTGATGATCGTGATCGAGTTGAATTGGGCTCAGCAGCTTTTGCAAAGCCAATGTTTACCAATGTCGATGTGCCCTTTTGAAATTTTTGTCCAGAAATTCTGCTCGTTGTCCTCCTATCACCATATGGAAGATGTCTGTACAGGACATTAACAAGCTGCTGTATCAACTGAACGGCGACGGAAAGTTGGTGTTGAAAAATTCGAAAGGAGCTGTCCAAATTCGAACAAAGTGTAGTTCACTGTTTGTTGATACTCAAGAGGCACTCAAACATTTAAATGCCGAATTCTACACGCATGCAACTCGTGATGATGCATCAGTGAAAATCGTTCTTTCGGGTCTCCCTGTTTATAACATAGAAGAAATTAAAACGGGATTGACAAAGAACAACATCCCTCCTCGAGAAGTTAAGTTGCTGTCTAAAACAAGGGATAACAGCAGTGATGGAAAGTGGCGAATATTTCTGCTGAACTGGAACAAAAACAAAACCAAACGCTCCCGAGCGTCAGAGCGCTGGTTTACTCGCATCTGCGTGCTCCCGAGTAACCGAAGCTAAAAATAATTCGTGATCGTGTTCGGAGTTATTCAGAGTCATATTGTGCTTTTGAAAAAAAAAAAAAAGCTGTTTCCCCTCCGAGATTTATAGTTTCCAAGTGTATTTGACTAGTAGTTTACTGTCGATTTGATGGTTGTACAATTAATTTGTTTGACAAAACCATAATAAATCACACCTTGCTCGGTTACTCGCGAGTAAACGTTCCCGAGCTTGTTAATACTTCTTTTACCATGTTCTCCCGAGCAGACGGTTGCAGACTTACTCACACCTAGCCAGTTCGCGATTCTGTGATGTTTGTTATGCACTACTCGTGAGCTGCTTTGTGATGCGAGTTTTTCCATCACTGGATAACAGTAGTGCACTCTACGTACCTACTACACTTCGCTAAAGGTACAGTTAAGCTCAACAACTTGAGGGAGGTCCAGTACTTATTCAACGTTGTAGTAAGCTAGAGACACTGGACACGCAGAGTAAACGATATTCTACAATGCTTTCGTTGCCAACGCTTTGGCCACGGTAGCCGTCACTGCAACATGCAACTGCGTTGTGTTAAATGCGGTAAGCAGCATACATCTGGCGATTGCACCATTCCGAAAAAAGCATCGGGTGGTAGCATATTCAAAACACACAAAGACATCAAATGTGCTAACTGTGGTCAAAATCATGCAGCAAGTTTCAAGGCATGGACATTCCCATTACATCGGAAATGAGATCAGAAGCTGGTAACATGACTACCGAGAGAAATAACACCAATTTCTTCACCCTTTCTGAGTTTCTCGGGTTATCTAAAAAAATGTTCAACCGTTTTAGGGGATGTACTTCCAGAGAAGAACCATTTTTCGCTCTACGGAAGCTGATGACAAAGTATTTATACATTCACTAGCTTACAGAAAGTTAAAGTAATGAACTGGAACGGAAGATCCGTTCGCAACAAAACTCTGGAGTTGTCGAACTTTATTCAGTCGCATGAAGTAGATATTGCAATCCTGACGAAGACATGGTAACAACCCAATGCATCGTTCTTTATACCCAACTTCTCATGCATTCGTATGGATCGCCTAACTCAGTGGCAGACCGCGAAGGCGGTGTAGCAATTCTGATAAGGAATGGAAGCGACTACAATGTGTTCAATTGTTTGAAAACCAAAATCATTGAATCTGTTGGAGTTCGTCTTCATTCGACCATCGGAAGTATTGACATAAAAGCAGCATAGCAGGTCAATAGATGAACTACTGAAGTTCAAACACAACATCAAAACACTTACTAGACGTTCCGAGGCATTTGTCGTGGTGGGAGATTCCAATGCAAGGCATCGTATGTGGCACTGCAGCAGAGCGAATACAGCTGGTAACACGCCGGCAGGTCTAATACAGTCCTCAAACTTCTATGTACACGCCCCTCAGAGTCCTACATACATCCCGAGTGGTACGGGAAGACCTTCAGTCCTGGATCTCGTGCTTTCCAACTACCTTGTAAATATGTCAGTTCCAATAGTTCATCACGATCTCTCGTCTGATCATCTTCCAACAATCTTCGAACTCAATACTGGTTCCGGTGTCGTTATCCAAAACACACAAGTGCGCTGCTACCAAAGGGCCGATTGGTCCCGCTTCAAAAATGTAATCAACTCATAAATTGATCTCTCCTCAGAGTTAAGTTAGTCAACAACCTATACAGCGTAGGAAACATTGACGAAGCAATCAACAATCTAACAACAGTTATATCACTGAGCGATCTGCGCTGGTCAGTCCTCCAAACCCTGATAAAATCATCGTTCCTGACTGCATCAAACTGCTTATACGACTCCGTAACTGCAAACGGCGTCAATTCCAAAGACCAAGGGATCCTGCTTTAGGCCTGATTGTCAATTCACTGAACGTTAGAATCGTAGATGAGCTTACCAAAATTCGTTACAGGAACTTCGACAATACAGTCCAAGAATTAGTCAAAGGAGGTAAGAAGTTTTGGAAAATTTCCAACAACTTGAGAAACAAAGTGAAATATAATCCCCCCCCTATAAGTTGATGGTAGTTTGATGATATCGCCTGCGGAGAAAGCTCGGGTACTAGCGGAATGTTTCTCTAAAGCACACAATAATTCATTGCCTGGTGTCCCTTCTATTAACAGCGAAGTGGAAAAACCAATAGCTGATGTTGAGGCGCAACAACATGTCAACGACGACTGGACTACCCCAGACAACCAGAAATCGCATAAAAGTTCACGTTAAAACTCGTTTATTCATACTTATTACATCAAACCCGCAAAACACCGTGGATAAACTCGTCAAATTGATGAGTTTCCTCGCATAAAACACTTTTTTCTGAGTTCATTTGTACATTTTGTTTCATCCCGTACACTCGTACAAAGTAAGTCGAATCAATCCGTAGCAGCTGTCAAATCAACATTTCTATCATAAGTTAAGTCACATAAGATAACAGGTTAGTTCGGGAGAATGTTTATACACTCGCATTGTATGTTATTAATCATCACATAATATATGTACGCATATCGCCTCCACTGTTGTACGTAGAAAGCCTTTTCGCGACATCTTATAAGTGAAATTTTGCACGTACAAAGCCTCCAGGTGATTTCTTTATGCGTACATTTTGGTTGTCTGGGACGTACAGTTGTGTTCAGAATAATAGTACTTACTTACTTATTTGGCTTTACATCAATTATCTTGATAAAGCTTCGCCAACAATAATTCGCCAATTCACTCGGTTCATGGCCGCTTCTCTCCATCCTCGACTGTGACCCACGCTCTCCAGGTCCTGGTGCACCTGGTCAATCCACCTAGCTCGCTGCGCTCCACGCCTTCTTGTTCCGACCGGATTCGTAGCGAACACTATCTTTACAGGGTTGCTGTCCGGCATTCTTGCAACATGCCCTGCCCAGCGTATCCTTCCAGCTTTAGCTACCTTCACGATACTGGGTTCGCCGTAGAGTTGAGCGAGCTCGTGGTTCATCCTTCGTCGCCACACGCCGTTCTCCTGTACGCCGCCGAAGATCGTTTTTACAACTCGGCGTTCGAAAACCCCAAGAGCTTGTAAGTCCTCTTCGAGCATAGTCCACGCCTCATGCCCGTAGAGGACTACCGGTCTTATGAGCGTTTTGTACATCGTACATTTGGTGCGGGGGTGAATCTTTCTTGACCGCAGTTTCTTCTGGAGCCCATAGTAGGCACGACTTCCGCTGATGATGAGCCTTCGTATTTCCCGACTAACATTGTTGTCAGCCGTCAACAAGGATCCGAGGTAGACGAACTCGTCCACCACCTCGAAGGTATCTCCGTCTATCGTAACACTGCTTCCTAGGCGGGTCCTGTCGCGCTCAGTTCCGCCAACCAGCATGTACTTTGTTTTCGACGCATTTAGGCGGATGAACAGATCTGCCACCGTTTCAAATTTTCTCCCAATAATATCCATGTCGTCCGCGAAGCAAACAAATTGTCCGGATCTCGTGAAAATCGTGCCTCAACTGTTAAGTCCGGCTCTCCGCATAACACCTCCAAGCGCAATATTGAACAACAGGCACGAAAGTCCATCGCCCTGTCGTTTCACGCAGTTTTGCACGCCGTCCATCGTTGCTCTGATCAATCTTGTGAGCTTCCCGGGAAAGCTGTTCTCGTCCATGATTTTCCATAGCTCTACGCGGTCGATACTATCGTATGCCGCCTTGAAATCGATGAACAAATGGTGCGTAGGGACCTGGTACTCGCGGCATTTCTGGAGGATTTACCGCACGTAAAAGATCTGGTCCGTTGTCGAGCGGCCGTCGATGAAACCTGCTTGATAACTTCCCACGAACTCTTTTGCTATAGGTGATAGACGACGGAAGAGAATCTGGGATAGCACTTTGTAGGCGGCGTTTAGGATGGTGATTGCACGATAACTTTTACACTCCAGTCGCCCATTTTGTAGATAGGGCATATAACGCCTTGCTTCCACTCCTCCGGTAGTTGTTCCGTTTCCCAGATTCTGACTATCAGCCGATGCAGACAAGCGGCCAACCTGTCCGGGCCCATCTTGATGAGTTCGGCTCCGATACCGTCCTTGCCAGCGGCCTTGTTGTTCTTGAGCTGTTGAATGGCATCCTTAACTTCCCCCATCGTGGGAGCTGGTTGGTCTCCGCTGTCCGCTGTGCTGACGTAGCCATCGCCTTCGTTGTCCTGACCTTCTGTGCCTGTGTTCTCTGCGCCATTCAGGTGTTCATCGTAGTGCTGCTTCCACCTTTCGATCACCTCGCGTCCGTCCGTCAAGATGCTCCCATCCTTATCCCGGCACATCTCGGCTCGCGGCACGAAGCCTTTGCGGGATGTGTTGAGCTTCTGATAGAACTTCCGGGTTTCTTGAGAACGGTACAGCAACTCCATCTCTTGGCATTCCACCTCTTCCAGGCGGCTCTTTTTGTCCCGGAATAGGTGGGTTTGCTGTTTCCGCTTCAGTCTGTATCGTTCCACGTTTTGTCGCGTACCATGCTGCAGCATTGCAGCCCGCGCTGCATTTTTCTTCTCTAAAGCCTCCTGGCACTCCTCGTCGAACCAATCGTTTCTAGAGCTCCGTTCCACATATCCGACAATGCCTTCGGCAGCGTCGTTAATGGCTGCTTTGACTGTCCTCCAGCAGTCCTCAAGAGGGGTCCTATCGAGCTCGCCCTCATCCGGCAACGCTGCCTCAAGATGCTGCGCGTACGCATTTGCGACATCCGGTTGTTTCAGTCGCTCGAGATTGTACCGGGGCGGGCGTCGGTACCGTACATCATTCATGACGGATAGTTTTGGGCGCAGTTTCACCATCACTAGGTAGTGGTCGGAGTCAATGTTAGCGCCACGATAGGTTCTGACGTCGGTTATGTCGGAGAAGTGCCGTCCATCGATCAAAACGTGGTCGATTTGCGATTCTGTCTGCTGAGGTGCTCCAGGTGTACCGATACGGGAGGCTGTGCTGGAAATAAGTGCTACGAATGTGTGAACAAGCCAATATTTTAGAAAATTGTTACTGAACAAAAATTTGCAAAAGAAAAACTACTATTATTTTGAGCGATTCAACCTGGTGCTTAAATTTTTAACCGGTAGTGTGAAAAATGTCATATTTTGTGATAATATAATTGAGTATATTTGTAGTTCTCCGCCAAAATTTAATGCCGATTGCTTGTAGGAAAACAAAGTTATAGCATGCCAAAGTTGAGCATTTTGTATGAAAATCGGCTTTCACTACTATTATTCTGAACACAACTGTATACCAAACCGAAGAAAGTAAACAGCATTATTCGGGGGCTGGCAGCAAGAAAAGGGCCTGGGATGGATGGCGTAAAGAACATCTGTATGAAACAATTACCACGTAAAGGCCTTGTCTATTTGACAAAAAAAATTAATGCATGCATAAAGCTTTGCTACTTTCCGCAACAGTGGAAACATGATCAGGTGATAGCAACTGCAAAGCCAAATAAGGACTTTCCGAACTATCTCCTAAGATTGGTACTATCTTTCTTGAAAAACAGAAGCTTCCAAGTCAAAGTGCACGGCGAGTTATTAAATGTCGAGATCAGAGCAAACGGCCACAGCGCTCCGTGGACTCCAGAAGCAAAATATCTCTGATTGATTATGGACTCCAAACTGAAGTTCAATAAGCATATCAACCAGACATTGGTCAAGTGCGATAGGCTTATCCACGCGCTTTACCCACTGGTAAAACGCCGGTCGTCCCTCCAACTTCATAAAAAGTTGCTTCTATACAAAGGCGTCTTTCGAGCAATCCTCACGTACGGATCTCCTGCTTGGATGAACTGCGTTGCGTCACATAGAAGACGTTTGCAGGTGAAGCAAAATAAGCTGCTGAAGATGATCTTCAATCTTGACCTGTGGTACCCCACTGATGACCTGCACGCCGTTGCAAAAATGGAAACACTAGATGAATTCATTAACCGCATTGGTGAAAAGTTTCTTCTTAGTTGCCAACTGTCCATCAACCCAGGGCATCTTAACAACTTAAATTACTGTGATATTATTTTAAACGCTTTAATCACTTGGTTTTTCTCTGTCTTTCCAAGAAAATGTTCGATATTTGTTATATCGCCGCAAATGTTATCGTAGAATCTTGTTTAAATTCGTAGTTGTAAATCAAAGTTTGTGTGTCTCTACTATAATAATGCTTGAAATACATGTACAACAAAATATTCAAACTGAATAAAATACACATGATGGGTTCTACCTTGAATGTACGCATCGGCAATCGGTAGAAGGATGGGAACTACGAAACCTGCTGACATCTTTTTTTTTCTTTGAGAACGTTTTTAAATAAATCTCGAAAACTTTTTCAAACAGACTCAATTTAGAAAAGTAAATAAACTTACTTTGTCAATCGTACGTGTTTCGCAAACGAAATTCAATACGTTCCGCTCTAAGCCAACGCGTTTTTTTCACCTTAAGAACATTTAATTTCGTTTTGGGCTTTCCTTAGCAAAGTGGTTAAAATCCGCGGCTACGAAGCAAAGCCAAGTTGAAGGTGTCTGGGTTCGATCCTCGGTCGGTCCAGGATCTTTTCGTAATAGGAATTTCCTTGACTTCCCTGGACATAGAGTATCATCGTACCTGCCACACGATATACGAATGCGAAAATGGCAAAGAAAGCTCTCAGTTAATAACTGTGGAAGTTCTCTTTGAACATTAAGCTGACAAGCAGGCTTTGTCCCAGTGAGGACGTAATGAACAGTTATAAATAATGAAGGTTACACGTCATGTAAACTTCATTCATGCGATGTAAACATGACTTCATGTAAATTTAAGTATGAAATCATGTAAAAATGTGTTATATGTCATGTAATCACTCAGGATCCTGCTGGATTACATTATATATAATTGAAGTTTACATGACATATCATGTAAATATCCATGATATTCCACGCTCCAATTATGTGCATTATATTTCTTAGAAATTTACTGGTTTCGTTCGAACTGTGTGCCAAGAGAAGAAGACGTTTTATTTCAGAGTTTACAAAACGGCGTAAGCAGAGGTGCGTCCACATTCAAAACCATGGGTAGGACAAACGTTGGCAAAATCTTTATGTCCACGGAAGTAGTGATGAAAATTGATTTTCTTTTCCTTGCCAGTTCACTTATACAGATTTGACGAAAACTGGAACCGTTGCGAATCTCAACAGCCAGTGATATTGCTCTATAATTTCCTTATGAAATCATCAAAATGCTATGCATCTGTCTATTATTTCATATTTTTGGATTCGAGGCAGAATTCAAACTAATAAAAACTAATAATTTTTGAATCGCAAATCTGTACCATATGTAGAAAGTTGAGAGTTTTCTTCTAGTTTAACAGAAAAAGTTGTGCTGTATAATTGGTGGAACTGAAAGATCATTGGAAGATATATTTAAAACTGATATGAACTCAAATCTTGCGAACGACTGAAGTCAGAAAATGATCTTGAATTGTTGATAAATGATTCAACATGTGGAAGCTTCGTCAAATATTTCGCAAGAATTTCTTGAACAATTCTGCAATTTAAATTTTCCAAGAAGAATTGTTTGATTGACTGACACTTTTTATTATGGAGAAATTTAGCCCGAAGCTGGTTCATCCCTGAGAATTTTTTGAAAAATTCTTCAAAATATACTTTACTCTCATGAATCATGAGAAACATGGTCTAATCATATTTCTAGAAATATCTGGCAGCAATATTTACAACAAATGAGTTAAGAAGTTCTAGAGAGTATGCTTTGGGAGTTCTGTATGAATTGCTCAACAGATCGACAACAGATTATTTCAGGGATGCCTTGAGAAATTAAGGACATCAACGGTCATCGCCAGCAGCACTACGCTCGTACTGTTTATGACAAGCGAGCTATGTTTAACATGCGTGTATTCGATACACAATTCTACCGATCTTGGGTTAATCCATGAAATTTTTAAACTTTTTTTAGGAATCACTTGATAGTTTTCCATGTATACTCCAGTTATTAATTGAGAAATACTTTCAGAAATGCTCATTACAATTAATCCAAGAACTTCTACATCTGACTCATTTTGTGGTGTGTGCTAACGTAAGAACTAAACGACACATACAAGACGCGACGCGAGACAAGACATAACACTTATCGTTCTTACAATCGTCAAAAAAGTTAATTTTTTTTTTTTTTTTTACCTTTTGTCGACCGGTTTTGGGCGCGATGTAGCCCATCTACAGGAAATGTCCGACTGACTGCGATGATTTCGTACGTTGATCGTATACGTCAAAAACGAAGAGATGCTTTAATGGATTGTGATGTCTGCTATGTTGAAGAGGCACGACGTGATCGGAGGGTCGTCTTCATTCATCAATGGCTCTTCAGACTTATTGATGAACATGGACTCCCATGCATTTAGGTGCGAAGCTTTCCTTACTGATTTTATTAACTTCGCACCTTGCCAGTTTATGCTATGGTTACAGTTTGATGCATGAACCGCTACGCTGGATTCATTTGTCCTATTGGAAACCACAGCATTCCTGTGTTCTCTTAATCTTGTTTTTATCTTCCGCCGGGTTTGTCCTATATAGACCGCAGAGCAGTCCTGGCATGGAATCTGGTAGATACCCGACTGATCGTCGGGAGGAACTTTGTCCTTCAGGTTGCATAGAAGGTCTCGAAGCGTGTTGTCATTTTTATGTACAACTTGTATACCTTGTTGTTGCAATGATGTTTTAATGGGATTAGTTACTTTAGGGTAAAATGGCAGACTGACTCTTCTCGTTTCTTCTTTAATTGGTTCTAATGTTGTAACATGTTGGAGTTGTTTTCTGAGTTTGTGTTTCTGGAAGATTTTGTCCACAAACTTCCTTTCGTAACCATTTACTTCGGCAGCGGTGTAGATTCAAGCTCGTTCCTCCTCGAATTCTTCATTATCCATAGGCACATTGTAGAGTCGGAGTGCCATGGAATGGAAAGCCGCTTGTTTCTGGGCACCCGAATGGCTTGAATCGGATGTAATATACCGATCGGTGGAAGTGGGTTTTCGAAAAAATCCAAAACTCAGCGTGTTGTCATCTTTCCTGCTGATCATTAGATCGAGGAAGGGCAATTTCCCATCTTGCTCTTTCTCGACTGTAAACTTTATGGTTTCATGTTGTGAGTTTAGCATGGTTAATGTTTGGTCAAGGTAGCGTTCTTTCACAGGGGTAAACACGTCATCTACATAACGCCACCACACTCGGGGGAAGAGTTTATGTTTTTGAGCTTTGTTCTCAAAATCGCTCATAAACACATCTGCTAACAGAGGTGAAAGTTTGCTGCCCATGCTAAGGCCGAACGTTTGTCTGTAGAATTTTCCCCTGAAGGTGAAGAAGTTTTGATTCATACAGACCTGCGCAACAGAGATGTAAGCCTCGATGTGATTAAACGGTGCTCTGCTTCGTTCCAAATGTCGACGCAGGCTTTGCAGAGCTTCAGCGACTGGTACGCTCGGGAACAAGGCTGCCACATCAAATGACACTAAAATCTCACCTCTACGCAACTCGAATCCTTTCAGCTGCTCCGTCAAATCAATTGAATTTTTCCCATGTTTCACGGGATATTTCTTCATTTCTTCCACTAACCAAGCTGCCATTTTTTCGGTAGGGGTGCGGATATTTGACGAAATGGGGCGCATGCTCTACATCTGACTGTAAAAATTCTGTAGAAATAATTTCGCTTCGTGTTGAATCATGGGTAGGACAACCTTTTGAGTATTTTTGTGCGTATAACAAGTACTATCTGTCCTACCCACGTCCCGCGCCTCTGGGCGTAAGTAAATTTTCAATTTTCGCAACCTAATTATAACTTTCACCGCTCCGTTGTAGGGAGAGACAAAGTGACTTAACCACGAATCAAAACAAATCACTTGTTCGCCACATCAGCCCACTGTCTTTTTATCGTTAGCCACTGCCTAACCCAACAGGCAATCAATCAGGCTGTCATTGGTAGGAGAAGATAAGTAGTGTATAGATACTAATGATAAGAGGATTGCTTTGAATCGAAGATTAAATTTGATCTAAAAAGGTACAAAGTGTGAATTCGCAAGGTAAAAATTAATGAAACTAAATAATTACAGAACTTTGAATTGGTACTCTATTATAGATTTGTAGCATTTACGAAAGTTATTTTTGTTACTGTTAGCGAATTGATTGGGCAAAACTATCGGAGACTGAAATTTAAGTAAATTTATAAGGAATTTGATTCTAAACTTGGTTAACGATAATATATTACAGCTTACAGCTTTGAGCTGATCATACTCCCACAATACGCGAGTTTCTGCTGCAAGATTTCTGAAAAATCTGTTCGCTACACCACTACTTGAGTCGATTTTACACTGTCACAAAAACGTCGTAAGTAACTGAGTGCAACGGCTTATCATTTTGTCATAAATTTGTTGTGGGAAACAATAGGAACTACATAGTATTTTAACGCGAGCTGATTGCATGTAAAATTTAAGCGATGTATACGCCGAAAAAAAAAGTTAAATAGGGGTTGCAATTCTTCTTAAATAATTTTCTCAAACCGTATAAAAGTTACTAACGTCGATTTGAAAAAGTAATCAAGAAGTAATTAAATTTTCATCGATTCATCTCCGAGAAAATTAGCCACATTTTTACAGTGTAATTTTTAAAAAATGTTATAACTTCAAGTAACATATAAGCAATAAAAAAATCTTAATGTTTGTTTAACTTACGTAGTAAGCTTAAATCATTGCCTTTCGATTGCACGTCTAATGACAGAGATGAGACAGAGAGAAGCAGTTTAATATGAGTATAGTATGAGTATACCTTAAGTATAGTTTAAATTATGGTTCACAACTATTTCGAGAAAAGTCTATAGAGAATGTCTCTACTAATATATCTATCGCATAAAACTGAAAGCTGGATCGGAAAAAAATTGTAACGATTACCACCCTAATGACCCATGATTAGATAATAAGGAACAAACATAACCGGCCTGTTACTTTTTGTGAGCAGGGCAGTAGGGCAGATATTAGGAAAAAAAGGGGACTCAAAGGCGCGACCACATTCAAATACGAGGGTAGGACATACTGAAATGTTTCTGTTTCCCATGATACTGGTGTTGGCATTTTGTCATCACTTTTTCCAGGAATTTATCAATACCATACAGCTTAGGTTCGCGAAGCCGACGTAATCCCATGTACACGGAAGTTCAGTTAGGAACTAAACATTCGTTAGATTGTAATGCAATTGTGATGCAATCAGCATATCAGTCTTTTTCCGCCAAAACTGATCATTTATTTTTGATTTTTAATTCCTTAATTAGTATTATTTCAAACATTACATTCATTTCTTATATCTAGGTGTTATGTGTAGGACTTCACTCTATCATCGTAATTTGGTAAAACTAAATTAAGATTTTATTAACATTTTGTTAACTATGTATTACATTTCATTTTCCGTAGCAGCTCAGATTTTTTTTACAGGTGAGTTGATTTGACCCTTTCAATTAACTGAACCAAAATATAAAAGGCGTTTATCATGGCAATAATATAATGCAACGATTTGTGTTTGAAATTATTAAAAACCGATTCGACATTAAATTTTGTACCAGGGAATTTTGAGTTAACTCAGACTCAAATAAGTCAGATGTAAAAATATTGTATAATATTGGCCTCAAAATGCTGCACCAGCTCTTACAGGAAGTTTTTCAAACTAGGAGTTCTGATAAATATCCAGAAGTGTACGATTTGACAGAAGACTATGGATTTAGCTTTTTTAATTTTACGATCAAACCTTCATGCCAAACACTGTCGAATGCTTTTTCTATGTCTAGAAGCGCAAGACCAGTAGAATAGCCTTCAGATTTGTTGGAATGTATCAAATTTGTTACATGTAATATTTGATGAGTGGTCGAATGTCTATGGTGGAATCCGAACTGTTCATTGGCAAAAATTTAATTTTCATTGTTGTGAACCATTGATTCTGTTCAAAATGACCTTTTCGAAAAAGTTTACTGTTGGAGAAAAGCAAACTGGTTGGACGATATCGATAAGCTTCCGCAGGTTTGTTGTCTGGTTATGAAATTGGTACAACTTTGGCATTTTTCCATTTGTCAGGATAATATGCCAACTGCCAACATTTGTTAAATATATCAACTAAGCTACTTTATGGAAGTTTCTGGATGATGATGTAGACAATTCCATCATAGCCAGGGGCTTTCATATTGTTGAATGTTTAAATCAGTCTCCCAGGAATTTTCGAAAACGTTCTCTTGAGTGAGAATGTTTTCTCCTGAGAAACTTGAAATCCTGAGTGACTTAATTTTCTATTGGACTAGTAAGCCTAAAATTTTAATTGTGCGTGCTTTCAAACTGAATAACAAGTTTTTGAGCTTTTTCGCAATTAGTTATTAAGCATTTGTTTTCCTATTTCAATGCCAAAATTTGCTTCTGAGGTTTTTTTTTCAAAATTTTAGATAATTTCCAAAAGTGCTAGGGTCCAATTAAGAAATTTTATAGTCAAAATTTATATTTATTAATTGCAAAAATCGTTCTTTAATTTCTTTCTGCCGATACTGCCATATAACTTTCATAGCAGGATCGACTTTAAGACGGATCAAGACCTTAAGATCATCGTTTTCGGATTCGAATTTTACTTCACATTTAGGTATTTCAATGCTCCTTGCTTCAATGATGGAATTTGTTAAAATTTCAAGAGCTTTGTCAAATCAAGTTTTGTGTGTAAGGAAATGTTAACATCATTTACTACATTATTACTATCGATATTGCTGTGTGCGTTTGAAACGCAAATATCAAATGCGGGAACACCAAACGCGGTAAGATTTTCCACATGCAATCCGAAGTCAAAGTAAAGTTGGCGGTGATGTGTGTAATCGTTGCTGTGTCATTTGATTGTTTTGTCTTACCGCATTTGAAGGACATTTAGTGAAGATTTGCACCTCAAATGCACACAGCAATATATGTTTAATTTGTACTCCAGTCGGCTCGAATATAATTGAAAGTGGAATTGATAGGATTGAGAATCGCTTCTGGAAAGTAAAAGGGCATGATCAGAATCAATACTAGCGTGATTAACCAGTTGGCTACAAAGGTGACAAAGGTGCCATGAACCGTGAACATTTAAAGAAGATTGCTATAAAGAGAATTTCAAAGTTAAGATAGGGATGGGCTTGGCTGGGCTTGGCTGGGCTTGAACATTTGCATCAGTTTTTGACGTAGGATTACGTCTTTCTTCTCTATACAGGCGTGAAATTGGAATTTCCTGTCCAAATAGTTAAATAACTGTTTTAAAAGAGAACGTTGATTTACAGCAAATCTCTAAAAAGGGGTGCTGGAGAAAAGTTGACGTCATTTGCTTTTCACTCTCCGCTTGGATCGCATCTCAGTGTTGCCTGCTGACTGGCTCTGACCGGGCATGCTTCTCTGGACTCCCCGTTTGACTTGCTTCGCTCAAATCAAACTGTCGAGCGGGGGAGCCGTTCAAAGCCAAAGCCATCACCGCTGCTGCCGCCGCCGCCGCCAAGAAGAAGAAGAGGAAGCAGTCCACAGGAGAATTTGCGGGCGAACTGTGAACACGGACGGGCGAGTTATTCTCGCTTTGCGGTTCTTGTTTGCTCAAATTTATACGTTTGAGTTGAGGATTCCCCGTATGACCATGGCAATCAATTGATAACATCCCGCAGTGTTATTTATCTGTAAGAGCATCGAAGCTAACAAAGCCATCGGCCCATTTCAGGGCCATCAAATTAGTGGAAAAGAGTTAAAAGTGAAGTATTTCCGACTTTATTTATGGCTTCTTATTTTCCTAAATCAATTTCTCAGCCGTCGGCGTGAGTGCTCAACATTTCACAACGATTGTAAAATAGAGTGGCATTTCCAACAGCGTCTTTGATGTTCCATATTTTATGGGAACACTTTGGTTCGGAAAATTATCACATGTAACAAAATTGCGACATATTTAGAATGCTTTTGAAAATACATTCTCACTGAACAATTGTAATAATTTTGAAACCCATGGAAATTTACCTTCATATCATATGATTATCAATAGCTCGTATTGAATATTTAGTTAATGTCAACCCTTCCAACAATTCATATTCGACCAATTTCTCACGCATTAGCATTCTCTGCAATTTTCAAGTAATTCTAAGCCCAACACATTATTGGCACATACCCATTTTCCAGATTGGTCGATCAGAAGACGAAGAGCACAAAAGAGAGGAGCGTCATCTGTTATTTTAAGATTATAAAACATGCTTCCTTCGTCGGATTCAGTTTCATTCCATTTCCGCTTCCGAGCTGGTAAAAGCTCCTCCGAACTTGCTTAGCGAGAAGTACCTCGCTGCTAGAAACCTGCAGAGCTGTCAATCCAGAATCTGGTTTGTGAAAACGCTCAAGATTTCTAGGTTGATCGACCCGCGCTTCAAGATTTTGACTCGTGATAAACTCAGCATCGGTAGTGCAGTCGAGAAACAAGCCTGCTAGGCACCAATACCAGAGCCTCCTGAGTGGCTGATCTGAGGAGCTGCTTATCGAGCGTCTGGCTTATGGAATCGCTCAAGATTTCAAGAGTGTGAGCTACGTTTCCAGATTTCAACTAAATCCCTGTGATCCGCTACCCTGTTGCTGTTGTGCATGTGCATGAAATATTCACCTGGTTTATCGTATAAACAGAAAACTTAATGACACATACACTTTCGTTGGGGTTTCCCTGTTAAACCATGGCAATCAACTGATAACATCCCACAGCATCAAAGCTAACAAAGCCATGGGCCCTTTTCAGGGCCAACAAACGTTGTAACAAGGGTTTATTGAATAATATTTCCTGATATATCTATCATGATCTAAATTTAGCGGTATTGTACACAACTTGAATTGGTTCACATAATTTATCCCACATAATCTCATGAAATTTGAGAATTTACTTGTGGATGCCGCTGCAGCGCCGTCAGACCGTAATAACACCACAGTACTCAGCATTGGGGGTAATGGGGGAACACTTCCTAAATTCTCGAGGAAATTGGGAAATGTATTAAAATTGAAGCAGATTTTAAACACTGTTTACTGAACTGTTTCTTGACCAGTTTTAATAAGCATCTATTGAGCTGAAATTTTTCTACATATAAGTTGCAATAAAAAATCCATTGCAAATGTCGAATAACATAAAGCAGAGCATTCATATTAACGTTTGTATTGGGTTTCGAACTCCGATTTCCATAACTTTTACGCACATTGATCAGAAATATTTAAAATTTGCTCGAAGGCAAAACACTTTTGTTTTTTCATTTATTTTAAACTATTGAAATAATGTTTTATTGTCTATCCGAACGCTTCCATGAATTTCACAGCGTAACAAAAATGACATTTTTGCGTGTCTCAAGGATCAAATTATGTGTCTCTAATAGATTTGGGGTTGCTGAATCTGGTGCCATTCTCAGAAATGTTCCAGCACGTCACAATTTTTAGCTACAGGTCGCCAAAGTTGTGTAAAACACTGGTTTTATTAATGTTTACATGAAATTTAAAGTACAATTTATCATACTTTTTTGTAATCTAATCCACCAAACATGCAAAATAGAACTTGAATTTTCATTTCAGATATAATTTGATTGAAAATGCGCGATTAAATTTCGATTAAACCGATTTTTTCAACATGCTTGCAGTCTCCATACAAAATTCTTCGTTTCTTCTATATGGCAAAATACAACAATTCTCTAAACCATCACAAAATAACTTTTCTGCATCAAAAGTAATATAAACTTTGATGATAAGTATTGTTGTACACATAAACTTTGAATTATGTGGCAATTAAGCCAATATATTACCTTACAAGCTGGCAAACTTGCATGCAAGTTGGCTGAAATAGTCATTTTTTGCCTTTTCAACAGTCAATATCTCAAAAATTAGACGTGCTATGATATTTCTGAAAACGGCAATGGATTCAGCAACCCTTAATTAAGTGAATAGCGGTATTTTGGTGCTGGAGACAAAAACGTGTTGCGCAGTGTTTTCAAAGATATGTAAATCCCCAACCAAGACATCAACTTCATATACCTGATTGGTCGATCAGAAGGCGAAGAGCACGAGAGGGAGAAACATCGTCTGCTATTCAAATTGCGTAAAACATACTACTTTCGATTGATTCGATTAATTTCATTTAAACTTTCGAGCTCGTCGTGATAATCGCAGCATCGGTACAGTCAAGATACAATCCCATTAGGCACCACTACAAGAAGCCTCATGATCGGCTGATCCGAAGAGCTGTCAATCTTCGGGTATGTGGAATCGCTGAAGATTGTGCTACGTTTCCAGATTTTGACTTAATCCCTGTGGATGTCATATAGCATATTTCCCAGGTCAGAAAGCGAAGAAATAGGCTAAATAGATTTATTAGCTATATGAAATTAATGTCTTGGCAAGGAATGTACAAGATGAGCATTATGCTGTTATTGCATACCGACGACACTGCAGCAGCGTCCTCGGATACATCCTCAAATTATCGTATTGTCGATTATTCGTAATAAATCAGATATTGTATGATGCTACGAGAAATATATTACACAAATAACTCTTTAGTACACACTTGTTGGCCCTGAAAAAGGCCGATTGAATTATTGAATTCGAGAAACACGGACACGCACACAGGCGCACTGGTTGAAATTATCCTAGCCCGATGAGGTTTGCGGTGGCGGCTTCTTCGGGGTCTTCTTCATCACGAAACTTGGTGGGGATTTGCTTAGGAACTGCCTTCTTTTTCTCCTCGTTCTTCTCGAATGCCAGCCACAGTCACAGTTTGGCTTTGACTTCGAACGGCATCTTCTCTTGGTCGGTCGACGGTCAGTTTGATTTGAGCGAAGCAAGACAAAGGAGGGGGGGAGGTAGATCCTTCGCTATCGATGTCGGTGCCTGAGAAGCACGCCCGGGCAGAGCAAGCCTGCTGAGATGCGATCCAAGCGGAGAGTGAAAAGAAAATAACGTCAACTTTTCTCTAGCACCCCTTTCTATAGATTTGCTTGAAATCAACGTTCTCTTTCAAACCAGATATTAAACTATTTGGGTAGGTATGTGGGATTCAGTAAGTAGACGACATGACCTTTTTATGCCTTTTGATTGAGGTGCTAATCAAGGAATTTTGTTAAGCCAGCAAAAAGTTATAGAAGTTTAAAATATTTCACGTAACGCTCTTGGTTTTGAAATTCTAGTTTCACTTCTGTATAGAGAATTATTTTTTTAGTATAGAACTGAGCGGCATAATTAAATGCAAACGCATTCAGTTTCTGGTGGTTTGTGCCTGTGCTTTTACTTTTCATAAGACGCAAGGTGGAAGTTTCCCTCAGGTCGTGTACGACTATGACAAAAGTCAGGATCAGCAATTGGTATATGTTGGTTTGTCGCGGGTTATTTCACTGCAAGGACTATTTTTGACAAACTCTACCAATTCTTTCAAGTTCCATCACGCCAAAGGCAGCAATTCTCCCAAGGGTTGACTTGAGGAACGAGCTGCAGCGCTTGGGCAATCACGATTACGGACGCTTGGAGACGAACTGCCTGAAATACTGGATCATAGCGGCCCTGCCTGCACATTGATGAGTATCAATGTACAGAGCCTAAATGCTCATGCAATGGATATTGCTACAGACCAAATTCTGACCAGTATAGAATTTCTTGCACTGAGTGAGACTTGGCTAGACGATCACTCCTCCGTCGACACCGGATACAGCTGCATAACCAGTTCAAACGCCCAGGCGTGAGAGCTGGAGGTGTGGCGATTTACCAGAAGGATACAGCCTTCAACGTAGCTTTTCCTCACACAATTCAAGAGATTAGTGAGGAACATGATGCAATGCTTGGCGTAGAAGATCAGGTTGGAGGTATTTGTGCGGCATTGATTATGGTTATGGACATTGAAGTACCGTGCTCCCCCGCAAATTTGAACGGTACCTCATGCAAACCATCGGGGTTTATTTTTAATTTGAACATCTAGTCACCCTAGAAACGTGTTTCTGGTTACCTCTTTCACTGTTTTGTTTTGATTCTGCGTTCCGTTCACCGGCGTTCCATCTCACTTCACTCCGTTCCATGAGCTAAATACCGTTTGAACCATTTTTAATCTGAACGATGTGCAAATTAGCGGGGTACAGTTTTTAAATTGTTCAGATTAAATGTGGTCAAACCAACGGGGGTACCCGGTACTGTTAATAACAGTGTTCATTTCTCCAGGTACTACTGTGCAAGATACGAAAATGTTCTTCTTCTTCTTCTTCTCGGCATTGACGTCCTCACTGGGACAGAGCCTACTTCTCAGCTTATTGTTCTTAGGGGCGATCCATTAATTACGTAAGACAATTTTCGGGGTTTTTCAACCCCCCCTCCCCCCATGGTAAGATTTTTTGAATGAAAATTAAAAATAAATTGTATGGCGCGTAAGAAATGTCAAACCCCCCCTCCCCCCATAAACCCTTACATAATTAATGGACAGCCCCTTATGAGCACTTCCACAGTTATTAACTGAGAGCTTTCTTTGCCAAAGTTGCGATTTTCGCATTCGTATATCGTGTGGCAGGTACGATTAAACTCTATACCCAGGGAAGTCAAGGAAATTTCCATTACGAAAAGATCCTCCTATTGTAGCCACCGGTGGCTTTAATATTGACGTTTCCAAATAAAAAAATATCAAATTTGTCGATTTCATGAATAACCATTTTAATTTAAAGTTGGCAAATCGTTCAAATGAAACGACCACATTAGGCGATTCTTGTATTGGTTTGACGTTTATTAATAGTAGTTTACGGAACAAGTTTCAGAATGATGATTTTTGCAGCACGAGTCGAAAATTTATCCTACGAGGCTTGCCGAGGAGTTTGGAGGAGTTTGGCGAACTGCTGGAGCCAAAACTGAAACCGATCACCCAACCAAACAAGCAAACTCAATCATCTAGCATATCACTGGATTATTCCTGGCACACCAAACCCTGGTTCTCGGAACCACAGAACGACCAATGGTCCATTTCAAGGCGACCAAAAAGAGTCCAAGAAGAGTTAATTTCTGAAAACTTCATCCGATCAATAACAACATGAAACTAATACACTTACAAATTCATACACATGACAAATTATTAATAATCTTTCACTACACTCATACTCAAACTTCACTGTCATTCAAACATCATAATCAAATCAAATACTTTTTAAAATATATTTCTTTGAAATCCGAAACTCTGAAAAAGCTTCTAAACCAAATGACAGTTCTCCCTGTAAACTATAACGTAACTGAATACTCACAATCACAGCACCTATCGTCTATCATCAATCATCCTATCACCTGCAAAAAGCTACCGCACTGTTGTAAGAGTCTGACCCAGAATTGATCGAAGTTGTGTCCATAGTAGTCCTACGTCAACACAGCGGTAATGTAACAGACATTACCCACCCCATTTTTTTTATCAGAGCTCTACTTTGTACGACCATACTGGGACAGAGTCTGCTTCTTAGCTATGAGTTCTATGAGCACTTCCACAGTTATTAACTGAGAGCTTTCTTCGTCAGTTGTTATTTGCGCATTCGTATGTGTGGCAGGCTTTAGCTTTGTAGACGTGGACGTTACCGCAAGGCCAGAGGATGGCGATGACAAATTTATTTCTTCATTGTCACTTATCGTATTCATCCGTGCACCAAAGAAAATACGAATGGGTGTGAATCGTGGCTTGGCAATCCATAAAACCCTGAAATTAACGGCTTAACCCACTCCTAAGTGGACAATAAAGCATACAAGTTTTGAATCACTTCGATCTGGAAGTTGAGTCATCGTTATTAGGCTTTTTTGACACGACAAAACTTGTGTCACTCCCTTATGGGTAAAAATTACAAACTCGTAACAACGCCGTCAACGAGCAGAAAAATCGAGAATCGTATCATTTCAAAACTCATACACAATTCGTGCCAATCCTTCCAGACACGTTCTGGTGACACACACGCACACAAAACGAATTCAACAGCGTGCAGATCGAACGATTTGAATATGCAGTTTTGCAACGCAGCTTGGCTAGCAGAATCGGATGCTTGTAGCGCTGCTTCGAGGGAAAAAACTATCAGCCAAACAAAACGATTTTCATATTTTATCATCATATTCGGTTCCTGCTTCCCCGATGCCTTCAGGCCGTAATGCCATTCCGGTGCAGTGAGGACACCTGGCTTCTCGCATCCAATCGAATCCCAGTTTACATATGTGTGAAATGGAAATTCAAATACCGGGCAAACGTGTAGGATTACCAGGAGTACTCGTTTTAAAGTACATACACTCTTTTTTGTTATAAAAAATGCTGAATAGAACCAAGAGTACTGTCTTCTAATTATCACTGCGTATTGTTGAATAAGGAACAGGCTATTCATCTTTTTGATCCATAATCGAATTATATGTTGAATTATGATAAAATACCGACATATTTCACATAATTGTCACTTAAAACTCACTTGTTACTTTCGATTATGTTTTTAAATTACAAGAGCTTTCAACTTATAACAATTAAATGAAAAACAGGCAATCCGGCAACACTTTTTTTCTAAATTGATAATTATTTTTGACCACTGCACTGCCGTGAATCGCAAATCAGTCCCATGTGCATTTTCTTCAAAATTGAGATCATATCAGTTTTCAACATAACTGGTCAAACCAATGATCTTTCAGATAAGTCTTTTACTAATGAAACAACAACTATAGTCTCCTTAAACGATTTCCTTAAAAAGTAAGAAGGATGTCTATGTCTGATAGTTTCAAAGATATAAATTGACGCAATATGTTAATAAATTTTTGAGCTGTTCAATGGAATATACCTATAAATAAATGCAATCGTATTCAGTACTATAACATTTAATTCCACTTGAGTTTGTATCCTTTGACAGATTCGCGTATTTCCACCTCAACTGTAGTGGCGTTTTCGGTGTAGTGTATTTGACTCGACTTGAAGGAATTCATCGTATTTATATTATATCGTATTTTTATACTTTGTGTTTTGACTCTTCAACGACTTCAAAATTTTAAAAACATCTTATAATGGTCATCAAAAAATATATACAACCAATTCTTTACAGAAACTGAAATTAAAAAAAAAAAGTTCGGTGTACTCTTTTGCAGAGTTACAAAATTGTATTCTTTCCTGTTAGAGCTAATATGGTAACCCTACGAACGTGGAATTAAATAAATGTGACGATACTCCGTTTGTGTCGGCACGCGAAACGTGGAAAAGTGAATACTCCCCCCCACCCCCCATCTTAGTCACGATTCCCCCCGGAGATGGGAGAAGGCACGCTGCACTATTCAACTTCTTTTGATTTCACGTGGTTATCAGTGAGCTGTCGACAGGCATTGTCCTGGTATAGCACTCGCTCTCGACTTTTCCGATCTGTCTGCATGACTGGCAGCCCTGGTACCGGTGGCTGCCAGCAACTTCAATTGTGTACATGCCAGACTGTCCCCGATCCCGATGTGGAACAATATTGTTTCAAAAGGACGGACGCACAATGGTCGGAAAAAGTAAAGTTTGGTCAAAACTAGTTTTGCTGCCTCAATCGAAGAAATATGTAAAATTAATTGTAGTATTTGAGGACTGTTCATTTTATAAAGTGGACACCTTGCGATGCTGTACATCGTTCGACTAGTATTGTAGAATGTTGTAATAATAAAATATTCTCCAAAATAATTTAATTACACACGAATATGGAACAACGTTTAGAACGGTTGATTTTTTGAGGTTATCAAAATCAATGATTGCTAGAACTTGGCTGGAAAATTCGACAATCTATATTTTTTATTTTCATAATAGGCTTGTTTTTCGAAAGCAATATCAATTAGAAGTCTGATGGAAAAAATCGAGTTATTTTTGGAGCAACGATTTTAAAATTTTAAAATTTTTTCACGATATTTTTGGAGAAAAATATTTTAAATTTGAAGAGAACTGATATGAGTAGATTTTTTTTGGTTTAAAGTACGTCTTGATGGAAGTGCTAATATGGTATTAATATTAAAATAATTTACAATTTGCTGTAGATCGATATATATGCTTCCATGATTATAAAAGTATGAGACTTTTAGTAAAACGATCATATAGAGTAAAATTTATACTTAAGACTGCGGTTTAAACTTACGATTTAGCTCTCGTTTATACTTATATACAGTCAACTCTCCATAACTCGATATTGAAGGGACCATCGAGTAAGGGAGGTATCAAGTTGTAGAACACAAAACCAGTGCAAATACGATTCAAGGGACCATCGAGGTAGCCATGAAAACCAACTTTTACTATGGTTCTCTAACTCGATATCGAGATACGGAATATCGAGTAAGGGAGAGATGACTGTAGTTTATTAAGTAATCTAAACTAGTTTTGAACACGCTTTTTACTTTTCTCTTTTGCAGGGAGTGAAAGGATGGTGTATCAGCAAATTTGGGCATAAATAGATAAATAACTAATGTTACCCAATGTCAGTAAATGGTGGAATTTTATTTCATTTTTTTTAAAGCTACACCTTCAGTAGAATAGTAAAAGATACAAACATACAATTTGTTCATTAGCTTTTCTTAAGAGTTTTTGGAAAAACTGTGTAGCTCTTCAACCAAAAGCATTTTCTAAGATCTTATGTTTTTATAACATTGTAGAAAAACAGTTGAACGATGCACAGAAAACCGATTACGATTTTATCAATAAATAAAAAAGATATGGCATAAACAATGTGTCCACTTTATAAAATGAACAGTCCTTAATGATTTTACTGTTCCAAAAGGGGCTTTTCACATACTACGTAACTATTTTGAACCATGTACATGATTTCTGATAAATGCAATCAAATTTGATTGAGAACACAAATGTTGTTAGTAATTTGATTTTGTTTCATCAAAATGTGTTCAAAAGCCAAACTCATGATATGTAACAAATTTACTTTGGATGAACAATACAAATCCATAAAATTATGCAGTCAGAGTGGACTAAGTGCTTATTACCATGACAGTGAAAATGATCAGCGCGCTGAGAAATGCGAGGTAACGGAAGGTATAACAAGTGATTTGTAAGGTTTTTACACATCGAAAGACTCATCTTCTCATCTAGCAATATAAATTCAAAAATATTATTTAATTCGATGCTTTTGATTTTGATTTTTGACCATTTTCCATATTTGGATGGGTTGTCGGAAATTGCAAAAAAAAACTGTTCAGACAGAGTGGACCAAGTGTCAAAAAGCAATAAACTGATTGATTATTGCAGTTTTTTGAGTCGTTTTCAGAGTTCGATACAAGTTTTTGGTGGCTCTATGGTGTCTGTATGGGAGCGAGCGACGAGGGCAGGATCAAACATGTCGCGCGTCAATCTCGTAAGTGAAAAAGTGGCGTGATCAGGGAGTTTGGTTGGAGTAAGTTAAAAAGTGCCGCGATCGGTTCGTTCTTTTTGATCTTTCGACGACCTTGACGCTTGCTCCTGGGCAGTGCGTCAAGAAAGCCCGAGCTGTCGTCCGTGTTTTTTTTCGGGTCGCGCGCCTAATTTTTTTTTTTTTTTTTCTGTGTGCTAGCCGAGCAATCGAGTGAGGCTGAAAGTGGATTGTGGCTGCTCAGTCAAGGATAACGGATCAATTGGTGAGCTCGTTTCATGCTACTATTTCTAATCTATAAAATATGTATGACTGCACATTTAATCGTTACAATGGTGGGATGTAAATATGATGTTTCAACAAACTATAGATGGTTCGTCACTGTGAGTGTCGACACAAACTCTGATTCATGATTTATTTATGTTTAACATTTTTTTTTTCAAAACACCCCTTATATACCTTTATTTTTGTAATTAAAAAAACTTTGAATGGTTCGACACTACAAGTGTAGACTTGCGAAAGGTTCACTTTATTCAACAAACTTTGGATGGTTCGCCACTGTAAGTGTCGGCATAAGAATAAGAGTGTTCTATGATGTCCCAACCAATTGAGTCTTTTGTTTCTTTTCAAATGAGTAAAATATAATAACACATGCTTTCGTACTGACAGCTGTAGGAATGTTACATTTAGGTATTTGTTCAACAAACTTTGAATGGTTCGTCACCTCAAGTGTCGGCATAATTTTCCTCTACATAGAAATTATATGAACAATTATATTTACGTATAAGCATGTATATATCTCACAAATCATTGTTTATCATGGTCTAATCGCTTATCAAAGTGAATCCTTTGACCCAACGATCCTCCCCATTAACAAACATCCCTCCCAGTAACCTTTGTGGAGATGCAGAGGCACACACGGTCTCCAAATAGCAAAGGTTACACACTAACATTCCTTCCCCCAATCCCACCTGACTGCAAGGACGTGGCCGGCGCCGTTATTGACCTTGTATAAATAGAGGCACTGAATTATGCACACTGAAGAAGATTATGGCCAATCCCAGCTGAACTTTTAGTTGATTCTTTGTGCATTTTCACTGACTTCGGTCAATCACGGAATAGCAACCATTGATATGTGTAGTCAGTCTAAGCTAAGCTAAGCTAAGCTAAGCTCTATGGTGTCTGTATGGAATTTCCTAGAACCCACTTATTGGACAAATACATTTTGACTGGTACTCAAGATTTTCACTTGGTCCACTCTGACGGAATGCATATTTAAATATTTCTGGTCTTCAATGCCCTGAACTTGCAAAGCTATAGTTTTAAAGCTATCGCAATGCTACTGGTTTTAAGAAAGCAGATATGGATTATTGAAGAATTTATTATACTGATGCCGAAGGATGTTGAAAATCTGTTTATCTTAGAGATATGCACCAGTTTGACCATGCAAGCATTCAATGACTGTTATTTTCCTAGAAATTGTTCAGTCAGAGTGAACCAAACCACTGAACGGTGGTTTTTAGTTCAGTCAGAGTGGACCAAGTGCACATAGTCCATCAAAAAATCGTTCTATTATGTTTTCCTTATTATCACTTCTCATTATATAGGTTTACAAAATCTGTAACTCTGAAAGAATCCGTAGAAATACTCATGACAGAACTCCAAGAGGAGCTTCTGGAAAAAAGAAATTAACAAAATAATTTCAGAAGACTTTTTTTAAAAACTCCTGAAAAATTATGCGTAATCTTTAGAGTTATCTGTTAAGAAATGCTTGCTGGACTAGATTAAACAACTACTAAAGGGATTTTTTACAAAGTTCTGAAAAACTTATTGGAACAAATCTATAAAATGAAAGAACAATAAATTCGGATTTATATTATTACAAGTAACTTATTACAATTACAAGTAACTTATTTGTTATATTGTTAAATGCGATAAATGGCAGCAAATTAGAAGTTATCTCTCATTTGTGTCGATACATGGAGCTCGCTGGTTGGGCCAAAACCCAAATAAAAAGCGCGAATGTCAAAAACGTGCTGACGACGTCGCACTAAAGCATCCTTATATAGAATATGTGTTCATAGGGGCGTTACAAGATTCTCCATTTGTTTGAATTTTGCGCATTATCTCGGCTAGCCGGCCCACCAAATGTTTACTTTACAGAACGCGTGTTTAGAATTGGTTAAAAGTTATAAAATAACACATGAAATTTATATGCCCATAAAATCAAGGTAAAATGTCCATCAAATCGAAGTACATAAATTCGAGGGTTCACTAAATCGAGGTATACCTGTAGTGCGTGGAAAAACTTCAGGAACGGCTCCAGAATAATCTTTAAAACAGGAGAAGACTTATGTGTCATTCTGTATGGGAAATACATGAGCATGAGCATAGATGACCGTACAATTCGTAGTTACTACTCCGTATTGACCAGAGCAATTGAAGTTGCACAAAGGTTTAATGAATGGGGCTGGGGATTACCTTACGATCCTCAATGTGCACAAATCAAGAGCTCAAATTTTGATAGTCAATAACGGCGCCGGCCACGTCCTTACGGTCACCGGGGGAAGGGAAGGAATGTTAGTTAGACAACCATTGTTGCTAGAGACCGAAGAATCTTCTGCATCTCCACAGTTGTCATGGGGAGGATATTAGGTTAGTGGGATAAGGTAAATATCTGGGAGTCACCTTTGATTGGTGATGCGATCCATGATATATTCACGCCTAAACGGATTCGCGATATTATTCGATAAGCGTATTGTGTTGTATAGTGTTCATCGCTCGCCCTCGCAGGAGCAAGCGATACGATCAAAAGATCAAACACTACTAACCTGCGTCGCGATCCGCGCCACTGTTTTATTGTCGCACCGCCACCAAACCGGATCGCGCCAGTGAGACTCGCGACACGCCTCAACTCGCGCGATTTTGAAACCAGTTTTTAGTGTGGCGCTGCATTCTTACGATTTTTATGAACACAGCGCACTATTCACATATTAGCTGCGACGCACGGGGCCCGAGAAAACAATAATTATAAATAAATGTTGGTCTTGATTTCTACCGGATACATAATATCATGTCACGCGAGCTACGCGCAGCACGATTGATCCTGCTCACATCACCCACCCCCGCAGGAGCAAATGACGCGAGCAAAGGATCAAACACTACTTGTCCTTCTGTATGGGAAATACATTACATTTTTCAACTTGACGGACAAAGTTCGCCAGACCACGGCATAAAAATTAACAAGTCAGGCTCTTTACTGATGTAAATACATACCAAATTTGATTGTGAACATGTGACGTCACTCCTATCGTACCATATACCTTCCGGATCACTAGATCATTTTTTTCGCAAATTTGTTCGAGGTGGATAGAAATGACGTCATCAAGTAGCTGTCAGTTTTCGGAATATATCACCTTCTTAATATACACCGTACACCGTGGCCAGGACTACTAGTATATTATAAAAATAGAATGATTATGCAACTTAACAGTAAATTTCATCGCAATATTTTCATAGGAAAATAATAATAGGCGAGCATTTTTTAAACAACCTTAAACAAATTTTTCGGTCCCCTTTTTAAATCAGACTGCCAGGCTGCTTAATCCACAAATGTTCTTCAATACCCCTTAAAGTTACCATATGCCATAAAAACTCACATGCCATAGAAACATTAGCAGCCTTCATTCAAGAAATAGAATATATCGAGGAGGCCCAACCTACAGACCAAGTCCCAGCCAAAGAAATTTTTATATGAGTACAATCAAGGATCATAAGAATATTACAGGTATGTTCCGTTGTTATCACGTTCCGATTTTGTCACGTTCCGATTTCGTCAACAAATTATTCCGTTTTTATCAACACAAAAAAAATAGTTTTTTTTTTAATTTTCAAAATGTTTAGAATATAAACTAATTACTTATTTTGAAGCAATTGAAATGCTTTTTGATAGTCTCAGAGTTGAATTTTTGACAATATGTCAATATTGAGCATCTACAATCAAGTCTACAATACATGGTAGGTGTCAAGTCATATACGATTCAATAAGGGTTGACTCCTTCTTATGTACTAATCAATTGGAGTTTTCAAACTTAGCTTGGTTTGTTGGCTGATTAACCCATCCATCAAGCATAGCATAGCATAGACTGACTGTATATGTCAATGATTGCTACTCCGTGATTGATCGGAACTGGTAAGAATTGCACTACGATCCAAATGAATAAGGGATGGGAGTTTCCGCTTACTCTCGAAGTGCAATTTTAGCAGATCTAATATTATTGATCAATAACGGCGCCGGCCAAGTCCTTACAGTCAGTTGGGATGGGGAAGGAATGTTAGGGTGTAATGATTGTTGCTTCTAGAGACCGAGAATACCTCTGCATCTCCACAATCACCACGAGAAGGGTGTTTATTAGTGAGGGAGGAAAAGTCTGGGAGTCACCTCTGGTCGGTGATGCGATCCATGAACAAGGGGGAAATATACGACTTATATTTAAAGCTAGTTTTGTATTTTTGTCTCGAGAAGTTTTTGGAAAAAAAATACGTCAACATCTATAATGTCGAACAATTCAAAAGACGTTTTTATTAATGACGAAAACTGAAAATTACATGTATAAATTTTAAATTATATGAAACAGGAATAATGCCGACACTTGTAGTGACGAAAAATTCATAGTTTGTTTGAAAATTACATATGAGTATTACTGTGCATTTTGTCTCGATATGGTAGAAGTTTTAGAAAATACGTCAACATTCACAATGTCGAACAATTCAAAAGATAATTTTTAATAATGTCAAAAAGAGAAAAATATATGTATATTGAAATTGTATAAGAAAAAAGCATAATGCCGACACATATAGTGACGAACCATACAAAGTTTGTTTTAATATTACATAAAAGTTACGCTTTCAAGAAAAAATGTGTTATCATAAACATGAAACGAACTCACCAGTTGGTAATCCATTCTCGACTGAACACAAAACTGACACTGACAACAAAACTTCTTGGCGTCCCGAAAACAAATCGTCTTGCTTGGGCCTTCCCAAATACCTACCCACCAAGACGCTCCAAAACAGGAAAAAAAATCTCCGGCGACGAAAACACGCGCGAAACCGTGAGCAAAATCTATCGGACGACGCAAAACCGAACTGTCCTGCTTGGGCTTTACGAAGCACTACCCAGCTAGACACTCCAAATCAGGGGGAAAAAATTCTCCGAACAGCAAGACGCTCCAAAACAGGGAAAAAAAATCTCCGGCGACGAAAACACGCGCGAAATTGTCAGCAAAATCTATCGCACGACGCAAAACCGAACTGTCATGCTTGGGCTTCACGAAGCACTACCTGTTGGCTGATTAACCCATCCATCAATAATCAAAAGTTGCTGTGGCTACGTCCTAACAACAACTGCAATTTGTGATTAGTTGAATACGTATTTAAGAGAGACCTTTCTTTTTTTTATATAACATGGCATAAAAGAATTTTCTATGTATATTTGATACACATATATACTCCCTTCCCCTATGGTATGATTTTTTGTATGAAAATAAAAAATAATTTGTATGGCACATAAGATATCTCAAATCCCCCTGGCTCCCCCCCCATAACCGCTTACATGATTAATGGACGATCCCATATATGTTCAGTTATTTTTGATAAGGGATGCACTTGGGAATAAACTCAAGAATATTTGGGAAACAACAAGAGACATGATCGAGTTTATTTTATTTTCGATAAGATTGTCGACCTTGTCATATTTTGGACGTTATCTTTTATCTCTCAAACTCGATAGCATTGCACAAATATAGAAAACAGCCATTGATAAGATCCTGTTCCAAGGGATAGGGGAAGAGGTCCTGCAAAACTAAGCAATCTGTAGAAGATTTTGTTGTCATTCCAAATCTGCTGGAATGTTGAGCTTTGAGCAGACATGAACCCCTTCCCCACATGGAGACTAAAAGTTAAATAAGGATTCTTATACCAACAGCCATACGCTTATTCAGAAAACTTTACAAAAGAGTTTCTTAACAAAAAGTTCTTATTTGGTGATGCTGATTCTAGAGTTTTTACACTTGTGTGTTTTTGATGAACTTCTATATAAATAAAAATTGAATGATGTTTGTACGTCACGAAATGCCTTAAGAACGGCCTGATAGACTTACGTGATTATTTTACTGTTGCATTGGTCAAGTGTTCCCACGTGTTTGAGTGAAGGAAACGATTTGGAAAATCATCTTAAACACTGAATTACTGGACAAACACCTGGAGACTAATCTGTCGTTTGGCATGGGGATTGCATGCCTTTTTTCAGCAGCCTACTTGATGGAAAAACAAAGCTTGACGGGACAAGTTAATAATAATATTATTTTACTCAACAAAAATCTAGAACTTAAGGTTTGTTTATTGCCAGTCTATTTGTGATCTAACGTAAAGCTATAAGGCGATGGTGGGGCTGTTCTAGATGGGCGATTAGTGCATCCTTGTCGAAATTGGTAGTAATTACTCTAGAAGAAAGATCAACACATTTATTTTACTGTTAAATTTGTCAATTCAAAGCACAGGAAACCGTAAATATTCATTTCAATTTTCAAATCTTTCGCATCATAACTTCACATTTGATCATCAGTCGGATGTTGCCCAAAAATTCAAAAAATGTACCTTGGCAAAAAACTCTCAGTTGATAACAGCGGAAGTATTTATAAGAACAGCAAGCTGAGAAGAAGGCTCTTTCTCAGTTGGGATGTAATACCATAAAGAAGAAGAAGCAAAAGGATGAAGATGAACAGTAGAAAAAAATATGTTTATTGTTTAATATTTTTTTAAAAAATGATCAGCTTGCCCCACTTCCTTGTAGTTATTTTTACAAACATGACGAACCTTGTGATGTAAAGAACATTTATGTGATTATCGTTTTAATAAATATTCTATACTAGTGGTCCCGGCAAACTTCGTCTTGCCATCAAGTAGGCTGTTGTATATACGATGGATCATCCATACAAAATGACAGTTCCGTCCACTCTCGTTTTTTCGGCTTTCCCGGTAATATTCTGGGATTTTTATACGCACAAACACGTCGGAACCCTGGACGAACAAAACGGAGAAATAATCATTTAAATCCGTTAACCCGTTCGTAAGCCATTTCGTGACATACAAACACCATTCCATTTTTATTTATATAGATTCCATTTATTGTTTCTAACCAAGAAAACCAAAACTATTAATGATTTATTACAAAATCATATTGATTGATAGGACTCTGCAATCAACTTTCATTATGAACCTATAAGAATGAATAATCTAAATGCTCCTCACAGCTCCTAATCATCAATACTGTGCATTTACATGATGAATATGTGTATAATCCTGACGAAACTGCAAGTGCCATTTCATATTTGTAAAATATTTTGTCTAAGAAAATTATTCTGTTTTTGTCACGGTTCCGTTTTTGTCAACTGAAAATCGCCGATCATGTTGATAAAAACGGAATATACCTGTATTAATAAAATATTATTTAAAACAATAAAATATATAAAAATCATTTATGTTAGTTTTGACCACCTTTTCGAACGCATCCCGTCCATTGTGCAACGGCTGGAGTGGGAAATACTACGAATCACTTCTATTATCAGTGAAGTTTTTCTGCTTCCCTTCGCCCAACAATGATTTCTGTATCTACGAATAGTTGTACAATGGCGGTAGTGCAGTGTCGCGTCGTTCGTTCGCTGTTACTCCACTATTATACAGAGAAAAGTCCTGTTGGAGGGAAAATGAATTGCACTTCCGGTTTTCTGCATCGCCGTTTTCGTTTTCCACCGTAGCTGAACAGATTGCTTAGCTTACTACAATGTGAGAACAAATTGAAAACGCTTGTAACTGGGAGTGTTTGTCCGGGTAAACACCACAATACGGTTCTGGAAGTGTGCATGTGGGGAAAGGTCAATTCAAATATGTACAATGTTACACAGTTGTGATGTTTATTTGCTGCAAAAAATCACACCGTATTAGACGAAGGGGGATGGAATGGATATGATTTGGGTCGAAGGTGAATCACATGAAACGGTCGACATGATTCACCGATATGACTTCTGGTTTACCAATTTTAGAGCACTCAAGCGATTCATGCTGACAATCGATTGACATCTTGGAAATATTTATTTTAAAAGTTATTCAGAACATGCCATGCGATCTGACTTGATTAGTCACGTGTGAAGTGAAAATGCGGTTTTAGCTGGTTCCAGTTCTCCAGTGTCAAGCTTTTTAGTATTTAAATTATTACAATCAGGTTTATTAGGCGATAAAATATAATCCGATAACTGAACGCAAAATTTGATAACGGTAGAGATAGCTCGATAACTTCCTGTTGCGATAAACAAGCGATCAACCAACAACATATTACATTTCATTTGCAGAAGAAGTACAAAATTTCTTCAGAGTACCATAATTCAGTGTAAAATGGGTCAATTATTATTAAAAAAAGCAAATGTTGCAAATATGAAACGAAAATTGCAATGATTTTTGTCTAATATTACACTGTTCGACAAAACAAAATTTTTGGCTGGATCAGGGACGCGGTTATATGGGTCTTGAAGTGTAAGAAAAGTGTAGAAAGGGGCCGTTTTCAAATGATTTGCAGCACCCTTGGATTATTTTTTGACAAAGTTTGAAAATTTTGCATTTTTTATCAAAAAAGCGTAATTAGCAAAATATCAATATATTTTCAAATTCAATTATTCAAGCATTGAATTATTCGAATCAATATTTTATAGCACTAGATCACTTTAGGGAAACGTGCACCATTTCAGAAGAATATTGGCATCATTTTTATATATGAATTTGGAATGTTGACGATCATTAAGCAAGTATGTGAGGATATGCACCATATAAATACTACTAATTTTTATATTTCACACATCTGGTTCATTACATAATTATTAAAGGTTCAAGAAGACGCTTGATTAGGATTTGATTGTTTGCTCCATTAGATAAAGCAATGAGCAATGCAATCCAGTACCATTTGATTTCAACAAGGATACGACTACGAAAAATTCAGAGCGTTAATGATTAATCATAAATTTAATCATGATTAATGATTAATGATTATGATTAATCAAAAATGTTAATCATTAATCACAAAAAATCAAAAGTTAATCATTAATCACTAATCATAATCATTGAAATTTTATGTTTAAATCATTAATCATTAATCATAATCATAAAGATCGTTAATTTTGTTCAGTAATCATAATCTTAATCATAAGTAAAACATTTAATCAATCATCAATCAATCATTGAACAAAATTTAACATGTTTTACAACATTGCCTTCTAATGTATAAATAAATTTTGCATTTCTTATATCTTGTGGCACGAACAATGAGAGTTTATGCCCAAGGAACGTCGAAATCCAATCAAGTATGGCATGGCTTTGCTTTGTATCTGAAGACCCTTTAATATTTCCTCCAAGTAAGACGGTGCATTTCTTAGTTGTATATGATCCGAATCCGAAGACGCGGTTGGAAGGTTGTGAGTTGCTGTTTATAGGGGCAGATCACAATGTTTAGACCTAGCACTAGTCTTTTGGCCGTTCATAAGATTGCTGTGTACTTTGTATGAAAATCCGAAAATTGGCACAACATTTTCAAGATCAAAAATTAGTCCTTTTCCCCTAGTAGGTGGTATTTCTGTCAATACTTCCTCGCTGTTTTTGTTCACGTTTGATGTTTGCAATCTAACATCGCCTGCAGAAATCCACTGAATGTAGCAGTTTTCTTCAATAATAAGTAAAGCCATTCATTTTCATGTTTATGGCTCATTTGTTACACACGTCAAGGCGTGTAAGTAGCATCCATTCATTACGTAGCCCTAAAAATTGAGTTTAAGGAAAATGCTCTTTGTATGAACATTTTCAAAATTTTGTTTGAGTCGCACCGTATGAGCCTACCCCCTCTCCCTTCGAGCATTACGTGATTTGTGGACGGTGCCTTAAGAAGATGCCATTTAATTATTACTTATATTAATAATCATTGATTAATCATTCAAAAGCTAATGATTAAATGCCCAAAAGTATGCTCTGAACGCCTTGAAGTATGCAACAAACAAGTTATACATTATATAATGATGATGCAATTTTTCCCTCGATTAGCAATAAATCTGATATAAAATCTTTTGAACTTCGTTACAGCAATATTATTAATCGCAAACCGTTTTTACTAAAAAATATTGATTCAAATCAAGGAAGGGCGAAAATTTCTTTAAAACATTTTTTGAAAATATTTTTTCCAGTTTTTCATAAAGATCTCGTTAGGAAATTCCTAGCAAATGTTCAAACTGATTTCGCCCAATATTTCTCCAAGAATTGGGTTGTTTAGTGATGAAATATTTGTAGTGTTTCGTAGCCTGTTCGAAAGATCACATTTTCTAAGTATATCAAGTATATCGAAAAAGATTTCAATCCGTAGATATTTTAATTTAAACAATGACAGCTCGCGCGAAGCTAAATTTGCCGGGGGTGATTCAAAAGTGATTTCCATACTAATATCGAACGCGTTATTAAAATAGCTTCAGGGCACGGACAATTTTGAAATTTTGGGTTCTGGTTCAAACTTTAATTAGATTCAGGAAATACAAAAAAACTGGATAATCCTAAACAAGCCAATTTTTCCGAAAAATTTAATATGAAAAATTTCAATAATTACTCATTTTGTGGTGTGTGCTAACGTAAGAACTAAACGACACACACAAGACGCGACGCGAGACAAGACATAACACTTATCGTTCTTACCATCGTCAAAAAAGTTTAAAAAAAATTTTACCTTTTGTCGACCGGTTTCGGGCGCGGTGTAGCCCATCTACAGGACAATGTCCGACTCGTCCGGGTTTGGCTTGCATGCAAGTTGGCTGAAATAGCCAATTTTTGCATTTTCAACAGCCAATATCTCAAAAACTAGACGTGCTATGAAATTTTTGAAAACGGCAATGGATTCAGCAACCCTTAATTGAGTGAATAGCTGTATTTTGGTGCTTGATACAAAAATGTGTTCCGCAGTGTAATTCATGAAGTTGGATTTGTCGCAAGCTACGCTTCACAGAGCCGATATTTTGACCACTACCTCTAGGATACTGGCTCTTGAATCAGAGAAATTAATCACGATTTGTGATTGAAAACTGTGATTAATTTGCCATAACGAAGTTCAACAGATTTTAATATAGGATTGTTTGTTAATCATGAGTAATATTCATCATTATCTAGTGTTAGTATATAACACACTGGTTGCATACTTCAAGACGTTTAGTGCATATTTTCGGGTGTTTAAACATTCGTTATTTAATGATTAATGATTAACGAAAGATTAATCATAAAAATAATAATTAAATAACATGAAATGACACCTTCAAGTATGCAACGAATGCATCACACTCTTTAAAATTTATCGGTACACTTATGATGATGATTATTTAGCCACCATCAGCGCAAGGATTACCTATGGCTGCAGAATCATACCGGGATGGTATGATCTACCTGATGGTTTGTTGTAGCAGGGCTAGTTAATATCTTTGAAGACCTTTGGAAGACAACACTAAGGCTGTTTTCTCGTGACAAAAGGCTGGCGACCCCACGCACTTTCATCCAGTCGACAGTTCAATTAACTCCCTTAGGCTACCCCTCCCCAATACCCAATATATAGTAAAATATCATACATAGTGTTATTAAAGTATCTTACCGTAAAATTATAAAAATAAAGAAATTAAAAATTATACTCAGCTTAATCCAAATAATCTCAAAAAAAAAAAACGTCTGGGAAAGTATTTCAAGCTTATCGGTACACTTATGATTAAAAAAAACTGAATCAAATAGCTCTCATCATGAACTCCAAACTATCGTAATTTACGAATCGATACCCGCAAAGACAAATCCTGATATTTACGGAAATTCGTTAGAAGATGACTGAAAAACATAATTTTGAAAAACAACATTACATATACTTCGCCTATGGATTGAATGATGTGAAATTTGCGATAAAATTAAACGCCTTCTCGGTCAGAATCGAACTCACGACTTCCTGTTCACTAGATAGAGTGCGTTATCCATACACTACGAGAGGACTCACGGATGCAGAAGTTAACCCAGGGGGGGTATACGCAACGAGGTTCGCCTACCGTTCATGTTTTGTGGGTGTATTCGTTTGGCTCATAACGCTGTTAGGCATCCCGCTGTTTGAGTGTTGAAATGCATCAGCATTTGCTGTCTGGCATGGCCCGCGTTTCGACCTGTGCTGTTTGGGTCTGCCCGCGTAACAGATGATGCTGTTTGGGACGGCCCGCCCGAGAGATGATTGTTAGGCGAGCTTTGTTTGTAGTTGACAGCCGTACACCCACTCTGAGTTAACCTGAATTCGATTTCATCTCAATAATCACACACTACTCTCCAACGGCTTGTTGGATGAGATTTGTATAGTGCAAGCTCACAATGAGTCGCGACGTTCATAATATAAATACGATAAATGATAATTAAAAAACTATTGTTTTGAAATTCAAAATTTTGATCAAATTTGACATTAGGCATGTAAGGGTTAATCATAATCATTAATCATAATCACTAATCATACTGAGTTTAATCATTAATCATAATCATTATTCATCTAAAATTATAATTTAATCATTAATCATAATCATTAATCATACTTTGGCTTAAAAATCAATCACAATCATTAATCATGAGTTCAAAAAATTTTAATCAATAATCATGATGAAATTGACTGTAATCATTAATCACTTAATCAATCATTGCGACCCGTTAATCATTAACGCTCTGGAAAAATTGATGTGTCTGTTATGTTTATATGAGCTGGTTGGTCTAATAAACTCTCAGCAGAAATACAAAATTTATAAAGGTTGGACACTGACATGTAAGTGGTCTTACATTCGCTAGTCGGTTTATCAGGAGACGATGTCTGTAAAAAAATGTGATAATAATGTTATTTGCGATTTCCAAATATTTCGATAGGTACTCATTAAAAATTGTTTACTTATCGTGACATTCATTTCCCTCGGAATATTCCTAGAAAAATTACAGAATAACATAAAATAGCAACAAATAATTTAGTAATCAACATTATCACATTTTTTGCGAAAGCCGCCCTGGCAGGCATGAGCTCTTTTTGATTCAGTCTGTGCACAATACTAATCATTTGTGAAAACTGATTTAGTGGTAACATGCCTGCTTCTTACTTGTAAGATGAAACAATTTCTGGTTAAACCATTTCCGATATTTTTTTTCTTTTGGGTTCTAAATTTCACATGATTTTCGGCAATTTTAATCAAACTTTCAGTTTTGAGTTTTGGGATGAATTTCACAAATAATTGCGATATATTCAAAATGAGTAAAACACTTGTTTTTCTATGTCTTCTTGTTTAAAGAAAGAAAAATAGAAATTACGTGAAGTTTCGAAAAATTGTTTATCATAAATGTATGGATAAATTGTTTCTTCACTTAATTGAAAAGCATTTTTACTCGTTTCGAGGGTATGGGAATGGGGACTCATAAATGGACACGTTTGTTCTTATATGGGAGACGAGTTTAAACTTAACCTTAATGGTCGACTTCTTTATGTTTCCAATATGCTTACAACTAAACCCATTTGAAGAAAACATCCCATTGAACAAGAAACTAACGCTCCATTTTGAAAGTTTGATTAAAATTGCCGAAAAATATGTAAAATGTAGAACCAACAAAAAAATCGGAAATGGTTTAACCAGAAATTGTATCATCTTACAAGTAAGAATCAGGCATGTTACCACTAAATCAGTTTTCACAAATGATTAGTATTGTGCACAAACTGAATCAAAAAGATCTCATGCCTGCCTGAGTGGCTGTCAAATGGTGTCACAAAAAATGTGGAAATGTTGATTACTGAATTATTGGTTGCTATTTTACGTTAGTCTGTAATTTCTAGGGATATTCTGATAACAAATGGACCTCACGACAGGTAATCTATTTTTAATGAGTACCTATCAAAATCTTTGGAAATCGCAAATAAAATTATTATCACATTTTTCACAGACTTCACCATCGGCTCCTGATAAACCGACTAGCTCATGTAAATTACTTACCTGTCAGTGTCCAACCTAATTTTGTATTACTGCCAAGAGTTTAGTAGACCAACCAGCCCATATAAACATAACAGACACATCAATTTTCCGTATTCGTATCCTTGTTGAAATCAAATGTTACTGGATTGCATTGCTCATTGCTTTATCTAATGGAACAAAAAAATTAAATCCTAATCAAGCGTCTTCTTGAACCTATAATAATTATTGTATAATGATCCAGATATGTAAAATAGAAAAATAAGTAGTATTTCTATGGTGCACATCCTCATATGCTTCGTTAACGATCGTTAACATTCCAAATTTATATATATATATATATATATTTATATATATATATATATATATATATATATATATATATATATATATATATATATATATATATATATATATATATATATATATATATATATATATATATATATATATATATATATATATATATATATATATATATATAAATGATGCCAATATTCTTCTGAATTGGTGCACGTTGTCTGAAGCGTTCTAGGGCTAAAAAATATTGATTTGAATAATTCAATGCTTGAATAATTGAATTTGAAAATATATTGATATTTTGCTTATTACGCTTTTTTTGGTGAAAAATGCAAAATTTTCAAACTTTGTCAAAAAATAATCCAAGGGTGCTGCAAATCATTTGAAAACGGCCTCTTTCTACACTTTTCTTACACTTCAAGACCCATATAACCGCGTCCCTGATCCAGCCAAAATTTTTTTTTGTCGAACAGTGTTATTAATAATCGTATTCGACATTAGTTCCAATTCATAAGTACTTAGTACTATACCAGGGAGTGAACTTCAGAAAATATGTTCTAGGATGAAAAGCTTATTCTTATTACAAAGCTTCGATTTTCTGTTAATAAGTGGATACAAACATATTATATGTTTGTAACATTTGGCTTCCATGCCTTCTTCTTCTTCTTGGCATTACGCCCTCACTGGGACAGAGCCTGCTTCTCAGCTTAGTGTTCAATGAGCACTTCAACAGTTTTTAACTGAGAGCTTTCTTTGCCAAAGTTGCCATTTTCGCATTCGTATATCGTGTGGCAAGTACGATGATACTTTACGCCCAGTGAAGTCATGGAAATTTCCATTACGAAAAGATCCTTCAGCATGGCCTTGCTTTGTAGCCGCGGACACTAACCACTCGGCTAAGGAAGGCCCCTTCCATGCCATCAATGTGATTTTTGAACGTTAAATTTTCATCAAGTCTGAGCCCTTACCATCTGACCATTTTATTGGATTCCTGCTTATCGTGACAACGTCTACTTGAAGGTTTCAAATAAAGACCTTTCCTATTTTGTGGGAATATATTTAGTCGAGTTTAGGAAACATTAGGAGAAATCTTCCATTTTTGCAAGTATGAAGAAAAATATCCTAACTTTTTTGCAATCTACTACCGAAGACATGCAGGCTTCGCCCTTTGGCGGGGCGGCCTGTGTTATCCGCATACAAAAATTGTGGACTTCCCTGAGGTAACTCAGGTAAGTCAAATGCGAAAATATTGTCAGTTGTAAGAACTGCGAAAATAAAAACCATTGTTTTGTTTAATTGTTTGCTATGATTTGATTATCAATTTTTGATATTGTTAAATCAGCTAATAATGTGCCAAAAAGTTGAAGCACATTCAACATTTCGATGGTTTTGGAAGGAGAGCAAACATTAGAAGGCATCCTGCAAGCCTTAAAGCAAGCAATCGGTGATTTTATTGGGACACTTATGGATCATACAAAACTTCGCATTCTAATTGCACTCTCGATTTAAATTACCCGAGAATGAGTTAACACATGGAGGTGTTGATTACGCTAAAATTCGTCCCGTGTCATGGGCCTGCGTCAAACATTGTCGAATGCTTGTTATAAGTCCAAAAAAGCAAGTCCAGTAGAATAGCCTTCAGATTTGTTGGAACGGATCAAATTTGTAACACGTGAGTGGTCGAATGTCCATGGCGGAATCCGAACTGTTCATTGGCAAAAATTGAATTTTCGTTGATGTGGGCCATCATTCTGTTCAAAATAACCTTTTCAAAAAGTTTACTGATGGAGGAAAGCAAACTGATCGGACGATAACTAGAAGCTTCAGCAGGATTATTGTCTGGTTTTAAAATTGGTACAACCTCAGCATTTTCCCATATGTTAGGAAAATATGCTAATTGAAAACATTTGTTGAATATACCAACTAAGAATGATAAGCTACTTTCTGGAAGTTTTAAAGGAGACGATTTTTGAAATGGTCTACACCCTCAATTTCGGCTGAACTCTTACTCCTCGATTTCAACAAACAGATCTTATCCCTTCAGTTTAGGTTCAGTGATTTGGAAGAGTTTTGTAGAGTCAATACGTTCATGTTCCCGCCAGCACACTTCCTGTTCAGCTAGCGTAGGAAAAACATCCCAAAATATAATACTACAGTTTCTTGATGAGGACGTAGAAAATTCCATCATCACCAGGAGCTTTCATCTTTTTGAATTTTTTAATAATAGTTCTCACTTCTTCCAGATCAGTCTCCCAGGAATTTTCAAAAATGTTCTCTTGATTGAGAATATTTTCGAAGTCCTGAGTAACTTGATTTTCGATTAGACTAGTAAGTCCTAAATTAAAATTGTGCGCGCTTTCAAACTGCATAGCAAGTTTTTGAGCTTTATCGCAATTGGTTAGTAATAATTTGTTTTCCTATTTCAATGCCGGTATTGGCTTTGTAGTTTTTTTTTTCAAAATTTTAGATAATTTCCAAAAGGGCTTAGAGCCGGGGTTCAATTGGGTCCTAAAATGTTTAATGAAAACTTGTTTTTATAGATTGACACGAAAGAGCATGTTACTGCAACTATTTTAGCAATTTTTCCCGCTCAAATAACGGCTACATCATATTTAAAATTTAATTTAAAAATTGGGTCCATAAATGAACCTTGACACTTTTGATCATCTTTGACGTTCACTTTGTCGATAAAAATGCCACAGGGCTTATAGTTTTAACACTGGGGTTTTTTCTATCTGACATTTCGAAATGGACACGGAAATCAAAATATACCCATAATTTGAGTTTAAACCAAATGGTGTGACAAAATCTCAAAAACCGTAAAAAATGTTTTTTGGACTTAAACCAACGAAAATCATTTGAAAATTGAGTAAACATGTGTTTCTGGCCTAAACCTAAGCGTTTGATACTAAAATTGCAACAGAGCTTCAAGGCCCTATTGAGAAATATTATTTTCAAAATTTTTGTTTCTTAATTGTGCAAAACGTTTCTTGATTTCTTTCTGCAAATTCTGCCATATGTTTTTCATAGCAGGATCGCGAGTGCGTTGAAATTGCCTTCTTCACACGTTTTTGAGACGGATCAAGAGTTTAAGATCATCGTCTATAATCACTAATTCAAATTTTACTTCACATTTTGGAAATGCAATGCTCCTGCCTTCAACAATGGAATTTGTTAAAGTTCAAGAGCATTGTCAATATTAAGTTTTGTTTGTAAGGGAATATTAACAACAAGATTAGAGTCAATAAATGTTTCAAACATATTCCAGTCGGCTCGAAAATAATTGAAAGTGGAGATGATAGGATTGAGAATCGCTTCTTGGGATATTTGAAATGTAACAGGGACATGATCAGAATCAAAATCAGCATGAGTAATCAGTTGACTACAAAGATGACTAGAGTCGGTTAAGACCAAATCAATCGTAGATGGATTTCTAGAAGAGGAAAAACATGTAGGGCTATCAGGATATTGAATTGCGAAATATCCCGCAGAGCACTCATCAAATAAAATTCTGCCGTTGGAATTACTTTGAGAATTATTCCATGACCGATGTTTAGCATTAAAGCCACCAATGGCACACATTTTTGACTTATTGCGAATCAACTTTCGCAAGTCAGTTTGGAGCAAATTAACTTGCTGTCCAGAGCATTGAAAAGGCAAATAGGCAGCTATGAAATTATATTTACCAAGCTGTGTTTCAACAGAAACACCTAAAGTTTCAAAAACTTTAGTTTCAAATGAAGAACACAGTTGATGTTTTATACGCCTATGAATGATGATTGCTACTCCCCCACATGCCCCATCATTACGATAAACACAAAAGTTAGGATCTTGTTTAAGTTTGGATCCAGGTTTACATATGTTTCAGTAATAACTGCTATGTGCACGTTATTAGCTGTAAGAAAATTAAACAGTTCGTCCTCTTTACCATTTAAGGATCGAGCATTCCAATTTAAAATATTTAAATTATTATTTATTGGATCCATTAGAAAAACGTAATCCAATATCAATTTGATTAGTAAATTTTACACCAACTTGGACTGCTTCAGTCATAGTGGTGGCTTTGAACATTGCGTCAATCATAAGATTCAATTGTTCAGTTAGAAAATTAAAATCAGAGGCAGACATATCGCTTGAAGTGGGTACATTTGATGATTTTCCTTTAGAATTTTCGGTAGACGAAGAGGCGGAGTAGGAGTTATCTGTGACGGCAGGGTTTCTTTCCATTTGATTTGAAACAAGTAGAATGGGTACTCATAGTACGAATAGGTGAGGAGTTCAAATTTCCTGCTACGATATCGGCAAAGGATTTTCCGTAGGTAGATACATTCGAAATTAAAATATTCGAACGGCTACCCAACGGATTAAAATTTGTTTGTGAATGAGCATGATTATGATCTTCCTGATTGTTATGATTCCTCATCAAGCGATCGTTAACTTAAAAATGAGTATTGTTCGATACTTCACCAGGCAAATTCCGGAAACGACCGTTATCATAACGGATATTATCTTTCATCTGCCTGGCACGAGCCTCGACGACTCGCCTTCGCGAAGGGCAAGCCCAAAAATTGGACTTATGATTGCCCCCGCAATTGGAGCAAATAAACTTGGTGGTATCTTCCTTCACTGGACAGACGTCCTTAGCGTGAGAAGAACCTCCGCAAATCATGCATTTAGCATCCAAGCAGCAATTTTTTGTTCCATGATCCCACTTTTGGCCCTGACGACACTGAGTGGGGTTCTGGAAATTTCCTCTAGATTTCTGGAAATGTTCCCATGTCACACGGACATAGTTTTTGTTAAAGTGATCTAAATAATATTCTTGAGAAAGCTCTTTCCGAACAATGCCAGATTGGGTTCTCTTTTTCACAATGATTGCTTGGACTGGGGAAAATTCAAGTAAATCATTTATTCCATTTTTGATCTCTTCAGGTCTTATAGTTCTTATAGTCACTTGAGAGACCTTTCAAGTCGACTTTGAACAAAAGTTCAGTTTTGTCGTCATAAATAAAACAATTGTGCTTCTCCTCTCCAAGATGTTTGAGACGAAGTTCGCGATCATTAAGAGTTTCCGGCAAAACGTGACAGTCTCCTTTTTTTTGCGATTTGGAAGGAAACCTTGACTCCCCTAATGGAGTTCAAGATCTCCTGCCTAAACCCCCCAAATTCGGAACAACTGACCACGATAGGCGGCATTCTTTGCTTCCTCACTTGAATCAAAGAGTCTGATTTAGAGGCTGCTTTGATTTGCACTCTTAAAAATAATGAAAATTACTCTGGACGTAATTCTGGTTATGACTGAATGACACATGATGTAAGTGATGGAACAACACAAAAACGTGTCCTTGAAGACGTGTTAAGCAAAAAATGTAATTTTACATGTTAAAAGACACGAAAGTGATGGAACTGTGATCGACATTTCCCGAATCAGATACTAATGTATTTGAATTTGGACACAAACTCACGTCATTCGGCTCGCTTCTTTTATGTGCATCCCAAAAGACGTAAATCACATTATTTTTTGGTACTGTGTGGTGTTCGGAAAATTTGTCTAGAGCAACGAACTGATTGCTCATTTCGATGCAATTATCAACATTATCCATTTCACCCTTGGAAGAAAGTTCGCATTCCGGAGAAAAGTCCTTCCTTCCATTCTTGCCACGTTTAGTGACAGTTTTAAATCCCACTTTTTAGGAAGGAAGTTGTGAATTCAGAGATTCACCATTCCTTTTGTTTGTAGTTGCAACCATGTTTAGTGAATAAACGAAAGAAGAGGAGACCTTCTTAGAGGTTTTTTTTTCGAGACGGTTTCCAAGAAGGATTACTACCGCTAGCTTTCACTAACGGGTCCAACGGAAAATCTAAGGCACGGGTCCAAACAAGGATCGAAAAAAACGATAGGTAGGGTGATGTGCTAGCATCCATCGTATTAAGCATTGATCAGTGAGAACTGCAATTTTCCCAGTATTGCGGTGAATTATGCTGATACAAACCGATGCCAAACAATTCTTTCTTAAAACGGCTTTAGCATTGTACAATAACATTTTGATAAATCTTAATCTCTTTTTGGAAATAAGGCAAAGAAAATGCATCTTACCGTATTCTCAGTCCGTCGTATCGTTTTCAACTCCGTCGCAATCAGTTTCCAGATTCGTCTCACAACTTACGGCTCACTGTGTGTATTGAATGGTTAAAACACAACATATCAACGCTATAATAAAATGTTTTATTGTATATCCACTTGAATGTTGGATTATCCCGGCTATTTAGGAGACTGTTCGAAACAGTCGTCGAGAATCGAGGGGAATATCAATGTTTTCCATCCATATCAAATAATGTTGCCAATGTTGTTAAAACACATACTTATGATAACTATACATACCTTACGCGTTATTAACTATTACCACTTATTGAATTGTTTCATTGAACCTGAATTTTGATCATTAGAAACATTTATAAAAAGCTGAATTTTGTTTACTAAAAGATACTTTTATAAACATTTTATCCAACCACCCCTAATAGGGTCCTAAAGCCCTGTCCCAATTTTAGTGTCAAACGCTTAAGTTTAGGCCAAAAACACATGTTTACTCAATTTTTTAATGCTTTTCATTTGTTTAAGTACTAAAAAACATTTGTTTTATGTTTTTATAGATTTTGTCACACCCCTTGGTTTAAACTCAAATTTTGGGTGTATTTTGTTTTCTGTGTCCCTTCCGAAATGTCAGATAAGAACAACCCCAGTGTTAAAACTAAAACACCTGTAGTATTTTTGTCGACTAAGCGAACGTCAAACATGATCTCAAGTGTCAAGGTTCATTTATGGATCCAATTTTTAAATAAAAATTTTAATATGATATATCCGTTATTCGAGCGGGAAAAATTGCTAAAGTAGTTGCAGTAACATGCTCTTTCGTGTTATGAAATGAAAACAAGATTTCATTAAACATTTTAGGACCCTATTTTTCGAGCGGTGCAGCCGGCAGCTGAGTGTCAACAGCTGCTGTTTTGGAAATCTGATCCGACACTCACTCTGCTGTCCTTGTTGCTCTACTTGAAAGAGTAACGGTGCTCGTTTGCGCGCGAAAACGTTCTTGCTCACTGTTGCTGTCAAATCTGACAGCGACTGTTTCACCGACGGTTTAAGACGACGACTGTTTCAAACGGTCGTGAACAGTTAGGAACTGAACGGTCAATACTAGAATATATAGATCTACGGGAATCTCCCTCCATTCCTTCAGCATGATGGAATTTACTAATTTCCTTTAAAATTAATTGTTCGTCATCATAATTCAGCCCAAACATATGAACACAATACTTTTTGACCGTACAATTATGGCATTTGCTCACAGTACAGCGAAAAGAACACAATCAAAGGAACCGTATTTTTACGTCGAGCGTCGCGCACGCATTGATGCGCACAAGCTTTTTTTCCTCAGTACGACGGATTGAACTTTGTTTACATTCTCAATTATACGCGGCGGATGAGGAAATTTTTTAAAATTTGGTGATTTATTGAAGTTGTACGGCGTGTGATTGGAATGAAATCCTTCAGTGAAGAAGTACGAAGGTTTTCCATAGTGAAAATAAGTGCCCGGCGAAGTAAGTCACCCACGGGGGCGGGAAGAAACTTGTGTTGGAAAGTGGTGTGGCTCAGTCGATCGTTAAGCATTTCTCTCAAATCGTGTTCGTCCATGCGATTTCGGTGAAAAAGTGCCAAGTGGATAATTGAACTGAAGTTATTTACCAAAATACAGTAGTTTTATTGCATTTTTGGTTTACAAGTGTACAAACCATAACAGCTTTCACAAAATTACACTTGGATAATGAATCTATGTTGCAGGTAAGTTTGAATATCCGCCGTAGTGGAACATTTAAAGTTTGATACGACGAATAGTAGCGCTTACGACGAAATAGAACAAAACCCTACGAAATGTAGAAAAGTAATGTTAGTGTTTTAAGATAGTAATAGAAATTCCTTCAGGAATTCTATTAGGAAATATTCAAGTAAACTCACCGTGGGATCTCTAAGTTATCTCTCATGTAATTGTTATAGGAATTACTTCGATAATACTTTCTGAATTTATTTCCAAGATAAGACTTAAAATATCCGAATGGAAACCAGTTAGGTTTGGTTTTGGGAAATCACAAAAATACTATGCTACACGTATTTAACAAAGACGAACCTACCCAATAAACACGAGCTCAAAGATAATCTTCATTGACAACTGAATGTTTTGCTGAATGCTCGCATTAAGAAGTGTACCGTTCAAAATCCGCACAAACAAATTTCATTCTACACATTCGAGTTTATATCCGATAAACACCTTTTTTTTTCAGAGTAAAAAGAAACAATAAATGTAAGTTTTGGCTAGCTTTAATTTATTTCGTCTTTATGTTTAAATGTGCGAACCTTTCCTAGCCATGACCTCAAAATCGATTGTTTTTTTTTGTTTCATATTAATCCATACCCAAGTAACCACAAGCATTATAACATTGCACGTATTCTACTGCATATCAACAACATTGATGTAACATTGCTTTTATTCGACATATTTCAAGAGTTGTCAAGCAATAAAGCGTTAACTCTACATTACAAATGAATCAATGCACTAATATCACTTTATAAATTGCACTGCTGCACTAATGTTACTTTATAAATTGCTTCATTGCTTTATCGTCGTTTTTGCATTAGTGCAACTGTAAAAGAGCCCTTTTCCACTTTTAAACTACTTTAATGGTAGGCTTACGGCAATGCAGCTGCATTATATATGCAATGATATAATGCTCCATGGTTACTTGGGTAACTTTCTTCATGTATTCTACATTCTCCTTTACTTTGAGTTGTTTTGGAAGAAGCTCCTTCATTATGGCTCAGTTGTTTCTATTGGGCGCAATTCCGGAGTGTTTTGATGATTCAGATCATTCAGCACAAAATCGACATATAGTTGACCTTATACCTCTCTAGTCGTGATACCAGTATGATACCAATTCCAGACAGCAGATCGTCGGACCGTCGTCAGCCAGAGGTTCTTGGAAACATCTCACTTGTGATTGGCAGGTTTTCTGCAACCTGGTTGAAGGCCGTCCCTCACATATGTCTCGTCATCTATTACACAGTATTGTTTCGTAGACTTCTGACTTTCAACTTCATTCATTACCTAGTGTGGATACGTTAAAGTTCTGGTCGTACAGCCTGGAAGTTGTAGCTTTAACGACCGTTTTCTGTTTCTAGTCACGGTTTAGGGACTTCTGAACCTTAAGGCCCAAGTAAAAATGGAGCAAATGTCAAAACAAGAAAACAGCTTTTTTATTTTTGACATTTGCTCAAAGATTTGTGACGTCATCGTAAATTAGTTCATGGAGTTTCGAGGTTATGTCAGGCGTGCAACGATTTATAAACAAACACTCTCAAACATATCTACACAAAATTTCAATCAATTTTGCCCAACCGATCGAAAGCTTCAGCAAATTGAGTATGTGCGGATTTTAAACGGTACACGCTTTATACAAGATAATCTCAGATTATCAGAACAAATCACAGTACAATTTCCTCCTTGTTCAATAGCACGTAGCTACTTGTCTAGCCATCAGCAATCGTATCACATATGTGACGATACGGTGAGCCATCCTCCTACACCCTATAGATAGTGGAGCATATGCACTTTGATGTACTAATCTTCCTAGTATATCGCTATATAAGCATTTGATACTAACTAGAGTGAAGTACAGTCCATCGCAGCACTCTCAAGTACCCAGAACTGAACAAATGACCGCCACCAAAGAGTTTACCCGCCAGGAAGTGGCGCTTCGAGACGGCAAGAACGGTAGTCCAATATGGATCATCATTCGCGACGTAGTGTACGATGTGACCAGCTACGTGGACGAACATCCGGGAGGGCCAGAACTGGTCACCGATTTCGCCGGCCGGGACGGAACGAAGGATTTCGATGACTTTGGCCATTCCAGTACGGCGATGGAGATGCTGAAGCAGTACAAAGTCGGCGAGTTGAATTATGTGAGTAAAAAACTACTTGGGCACTTCGATGATTCACTTTGGCATAGGGGGTCTTTCCCGACCGAATTGCCGAAGTGAATCAAATGGGCAGGAATAGGATCCGACCTCCTGTATATTGGGTTTTGAGCCAAAGACTAAATAACGACCTGTATATGTCGTTTGCAGTTGCCCAAAGTGTTATGGCACATGCAGTAATAGACCAAAATTTAGAAGGCTGTGAACAGTGTACCACAATTTGCCAAACTTGGGTATCGAGTGTAGTATCAAAGGACAAATGTAGTACTAGAAGTAGTTCCCATTCTGTACCCGGCTACTATGTCTTTATTTTCTCTTTGGTCATAGTTAGGGACAATGGAAATTCGCGGCAAAATTCTTAAAATTTCGCGGGTGACCAATGCGATAAAACCCAAATTTCGCGGTTTTGTCGCGGTACCTTTGTTTTGACCATATTTTATATAAGAATGCATGTTTACAGTAAAAATCTCCTTCATACAGTCGACTCGATATTCAAAGGACCATCGACTTATAGAAATATCGATTTATAGGATATACCGACACACAAAATTCTTAAATATGAAGAACAAATTTCTGTACTTGTAATACTGTTATGATTTCTTGCGTAAGTAAACAATTTTATTTTGTTGCTTGTATTTAAAAAAAATTGAAAGCTTTTTTAACAGAGCTCTTAAAATCATGTTATTGTTATTGCCAATGAATATTTTTTCCATGTTCTTCAACTTTCATTACAACTTGTAACTTGTTCACCCTTAAATTCACCTCCAAAAAAGTTTTAAACCATGTTTCAAAAGATTTCTTTTAAATAGATATCGAGTTATTGAGTGAAATTTACTTCGCACGTTACATCGACTTATGGACATATCGAGTTATGGAAATATCAACCCAAAGAGAGCACGGTTTATGGAAATTTGAACGGATCGAAAAATCCATCGATTTATAGAGAATATTGAGTTGTCGACTGTATGTTTGAATTTCACAAGAAAGTATACAAATTGTGAAGATATGTTTAATATTCTATTATCAATGTTGATTTTGAAACAAAACAATCAAGCCAGAAAAACGTCCAACTTGAAACCAAACGATTATAATATTTGTTATGGACTAAAACATGTATTAACCATTGTCATAAGTAATATTTTAAATGTACAGTAATTGTCATAGAAATTCTAAATAAAATATCGCGGCATTTCGCGGTATTCTCTAATTTCGCGGCGAAGGCCAAATTTCGCGGATTTCGCGGCTTCCGCGAAATTGCGAATTTCCATTGACCCTAGTCATAGTAGTCGCATTCAGAATGGGTACCACTTCTAGTACTACATTCGGTCCCCTGGAACTACATGTTTGGCAAATCGTAGCGCACTTTTCATGGAATTCTATATTTTTCTCTATTACCTCACATGCCATCAAACTTTGGTCAGCTGCAAGGGAAATTAAGGTCTTTATTTCATCTTCGGCCCGAATACTAGGCACCGTCCACAAATTACGTAACGCTCTAGGGGGAGGAGAAGTACGCTCAAACGTTACAGATCATACAAAAATTTAAAATTTTCCATACAAAAAGCGTTACGAAGGGGGGAGTTTCAATTTTAGCGTTACGTAATAGGTGGACGCCGCCCTATGTCTGTATTTCACTTTATTCTTTCCTTTGAGCGAAAGAGGTTGTGGAAGAGATGAATGCACGCATGGAGCACTCTTCGGTCGTTGATATCTATCAGTTGAAGTAGGCGGCGTGACCGCGCACGTAGTTGAGATAATCGGGTTCCCGTGATTAGTGATTGCGGACAGAACTTTGATAGATAATAATTGCATTGTATTTCTTTTCCATTACAGTGTGATCGAGCTAAATTTCAAAAGCAAGGATCGAATTGGTCACCGGATGGAGCTTGTGTTCTGCCGGACAAGAAACGCAGCAAGAAGCGGAAGTTTATTTTCTGTGGATAAATTGACTAAGATATAGCCGATGGAACGTTACAGATTGATAATTATTCGTTTAAGAAACTAAGCTACTTTATTTATTCTATTTAAGTAATTTCTTGTTATGATAGCTCAAATATACATTACGTTTTAAAAAAAATGTGTCTCTTTTAACAACATTTTTAAAGATCATTAGCCTGAATAAGGGGAAGTTGGCGGGCTCTGGCCATCTCCAAACTTGGTCCTAGCCCTTCCTAGAAATTTTCGAAAGAAAAGGAGAAATTAGTTGGATTATTTCAAGTGAGATATATGCTTTAAAAATTCCTGAATATTTGTTATTTAACAGGCATAGCAATAGGAAATTTTAAACGTTTTATTGCGATTTTTTTCGCCACTTAGACTTTAGTGATCTGAATTTCGTCTTTCTCAGATTTTGCCTTCAATTTCGCTGCCCCTTTTCGATCACCGCCGCCCATGCAATTACCCTGATGTTCATGACAGTTTTCTTCGGCCGGCTCAGTGTTTACCATTTTCTCTTTGTTCTCGATTCACCAGCTGATCCTGTTTACACTTGGTTTACACAACAAAACCAGCTGGCCTTCCGATGTTTACAGTCATCGTCATTGTTCTCATGCTTCAGCTGGTCATGTTTTCGTGTCAAAACTAGCTGGTACACGCAGCGAACTGGACTATCGAATTTCATACGTTTTGCCTTATGAAAGGTGGAACGATTATTGCAATACGAACGCTTTATGTATCGTTTCAGCTCACTCCACATCAAGGCGTCGATAGGCGCGGGGTGTACGCACGAGCCTAACGATCGCAAGGTTCTTGGTTCGATTCCAGGTTGCCGCGTAAACTATTTTTGTTTTCAAATTTCGGTTTCATAAGGCAAATTTATGAATTTCAATCCGATTTCTTGTGGCGAATTTTCATAAGGGGTTCCTATGTTTATCGATAGTCCATTTGCCTGAGTGTAGTGATTGAAATCAAGGATGACAGGTGTATGGTGTTTGGAAATGTACCAAGTACCATCAGTACATTATTGGCGGCTTCTAAATTTCGTCATGAAAGTCTAATCATTCGTGAAAATTACAATAGGCCTTTTCATGTGACAGATCCGTCTATGCATTTGTTTACATCGGTGGAGGACCGGTGCTAACACAGGCCTGTCATTTTCATAGAAGAACTGTCAAAGTGCTTCCCGATCAGCTGATTTGAGACGTCATGTGAATAGGCCTATCCACTTATCCGCGAGCGGGAATGGCGTCTTGTGGGTGCTGCTTGATGGCGGGTGGGATTCAAAATTTGACGTTTCTTGGAGGTCGTCAAAGCAACTGCACCTACCAGAGACAGCAGTTTTACCATCCAGAGGAGAAGGATAAGAAGAAGAAGAAGCACCTGCCGCAGAGAATTTTTATGGCTGTTAATTTGGCAATTGCTTCAATTTACGGTAATTTTGGAAAATATTTGTAAATCTAAATGTGTAATTATTGTTTAAAAGGCGTCCCGGACACAGTGTCGTTCCACAAATTTCCATTCTGCCCCAGTCAAAGTAAACTAAGCGACGCTGGTTTATGAACAAGCTAGGATAGAAGTTGTTTTGTTTCACGCGAAGTCAAATAAAAATACCAGAACAAAAGTGAAATCATCAAATGAATATTGTTTCCATCACCCACGAAAATGAACTGACTTCTCAAGCTATCCCAATGCTTGGATCCTGCGAAACAAATATATTTGAGGAAAAGATATCAAGAGAGAGTAGATTCCGGATATGCTTTAAGAAAGTTGCTGCTTATGAAATCTTGAATTCTTATCAATTTGATATTGGCTTGATTGGGCTAATTCATGTTTTGCGGTGGAATTAGAACTGATTAAGTTAAACTTGTTTCAAATCGTGTCGCTCTTTTACATTGATATTTTGATGTTTGATGTTTAACCCAGCGACGACAAAATTCTCACAGGTAGGTGCAATTTCTTTGACGACCTCCAAGAAACGTCAAATTTTGAATCCCACCCACCATCAAGCTGCACCCACAAGACGCCATTCCCGCTCGCGGATAAGTGGATACGGTTAGAAACTGTATGTTCTGATAGCTGATTCATTGGACTTAGGGTTCATTCATTTATTTCATTACGCTGAAAATTACCATTTTTGACACCTATCCACCCCTTCGTAACGCTTACTGTATGAAAATTCTACAAATTTTGTATGAGTCGTAACATCGTGAAGACACCCACCCATCCCCTTCAGCGTTATGAAATTTGTGAATAAGCCCTTATTGCCCTCATCAAATTGCAGAAACTTAGTGTAAAGCATTTTAAGTGAGCACCTTGAAAGTGGTTTCCTGCGATACAAGCAAACAACAACGGTTAGTACTGATGGAAAAAAAATTGTGTTCAAATTGAATGATCAAAATGATCGAGACCGCAACCCTCAGGTTAGTGCTAATCAAAAGTTTGTCCTTCAGCTATAACGTAGAAATTACTGCATCACTGATACATATGGTCTTATCCACCGATAGAGCCGAATCCACTTGGTTCAAGATTATTGACACTAGGGTAATTGTTCCCTTAGTTGTGGGTGTTCCTATAGTTACGGTAGTGCCGTTTTCACTGATTTTATTACATTAACCACAGAACCGACACTGCCAATCGACGTATTGGCTTGTTGATACGAGGAATAGTTGAAAAGATCGTTCAAATTGCTTGAAAACTGATGAAATATTACTAAAATTGCTAAAACCTTACTTGCTTGTACCAATAGTTGCGGTAAAGTGTTCCTATAGTGGAGGATCCCATAAGAAAACAACGGATATCGCAACTATAGGAACACAAATTTAAAATATACCGCAACTAAAGGAACAGTGTACCAATAATGGAGGTATTATTTTTCACTGACATGCCGTGGATTACTGCGATGAAATCATTTTTCTCATTAAGTCAACGGTCGTTACTTCCCGTTACAACATTAACATGTTTATCAATTGCGCATCTTAAATTTGGACGTTTAAATGAAGTTCAATTGTGCTTAGTACCTCCACTATTGGTACATCTACCCTAGATGCCTACTAGCGCCACCTTGGGTGAATTTTCCAAGCTACTATGTTTCTGGGCGAATAGATCCCGTTTAGTTGAACGATTTTGTCGAAAACACCAATCGCGTACCGTTTTGATTCATATTACGGACACTTAAGGCCTCAGTGAAGTATGACCCAGTTTGGACCGTACAAAATAAATCATTCTGTATGATTTTTTAGAGTTATCGAGCGTCGGAAGCCCTTAACTTTCGGATGGTGGGTAAAGAATACGCGTCCGCAACTTGAATAATTTTAAATAAATCAAAACGTGTGGCCTTTTCATGATTCTTATTCCGGACGCTCCCTCACTTTTGCCTCATATTCCGGACGCTTTGATTCGAAGTACGGACTGCTCATGATAATCATTAATGGAACAGTCAAATCATTAATTGAAATCGTTCAACCACTTAAGAGACGTCTAAGGTAGTTGGGCATTATAAATTAGTAATGATATTTATGGAAAAAACCTAATAAAACGAGCATTGAAAATGTGAACTTTTAGACGGCGAAAATTGAAACATTTCGTGTGAAATGTTTCCCATACAAACGAGAGTGTCCGGAATTTGAAGCTGTCCGTAATATGAATCAAAACGGTATTTCATCACTGGACTAAGATATGAAAAAATAAAATGTTTGACCACTAGCGCCATTTTGTGAGTGTATTCCGAACCAATAAGGTTTTAGGCAAGAAGGTCTTATTATGTTGTTCAACTTAATCGAAGACACCAAATTTGTATGTCATAACTGGACTAAGAGGGTTTATTCATTTATTTCATAACGCCGAAAATTGCCATTTTTGACACCCACCCACACCCTCGTGACGCTTTTTGTATGAATATTCTACCAATTTTGTATGAGCCATAACATCATCATGAGGACATCCACCCACCCCCATTAGCGTTACGAAATTTGTGAATGAGCTCAGACGCAAACAAATAAAATTTCTGCCCACTAGCGCCATCTTGTGAATATGTTCCAAACTAAGGTAGCGTCCATTTATTACGTAACGCATAAATTTGAAATTTTCAACCCCCTCGCTCCGTAGCGCTTTTCGTATTAAAAATTACTAATTTTTCATATGAGGCGTAACGCTTGAGCCTACTCAACGTGAACATCACTGAACTGAGATATAAACAATTTAAATGTTCGACCACTAGCGCTATCTTGTGAATGTTTTCCGAAATAATGTGATGTTAGATGGATAGATCTCATTTAGTTGATCAGCTGTGTCAAAGACAAACATTTTGTATCTCAACTCTGGAATGAGATACACAGCTAAAAAAATTTTGTTGTAAATTTAAGTTTATTTTCATGCACATATTTGGAGCTAAATTTCAACGACCAATCCATCATTTTTCAATCGAATTCACTTTAAATTTACACGATCATGTAATATTCAACCATTTTTAGTTGAAAATTGAATGTATATTCATTTAAATTTACATGATGCTGTAACAACACACGAATATGATTTATTTTTACATCAGACTTCAATTTACATCACATTGAAAATTAAATATATTTTTCTGTGTATAAACGAAGCAAATATTTGTATGCTGAAAAGTTGTTTAATATGTCGCTTCTGTGGAAAGCGATGATTACCCTCCGCTACATCCGCGCACCCCCCGATCATTGCAGGATAAACGGCAACACTGCCAACCATCGAACATTAGTTCGCGCCTTATAACTACCGAGAGCAGAAGTGTATTTTTCCTTTTCTCGCTATTAAATCGTTTGTTCAAAGTGATCCTTTCCGCGTGTTTATTATTCCGCCGGTCTCATTCCGAATCCCGTTCGCTGTGTGTCCACTTTGTGACTCTGCTACTGGTCTCCGCCATCAGGTGATGGTCCCAGAAAGTGGTCGGTTGTGAGACGGAATCGGTGGTGAAAATAATCCGGTCGCTAGTGTCGGTCGGAGTATCGCGAAGTGCAAAAACGTTTGCCTGTGTGAGTGTACAGTTGGCGTGCTGTTGGCTTCCGAGCGGCAGGCTGCGAAAAAGCTCAGTGAAAAAGCTCTCTTACGAAGGGCGGTACGTTTGCAATCGTTTTGTGACTGTGTGAGTGAAAAGAAGAAACCATGTCGGATGCCAAGTTTGCCATAACCAAACTCAACGGCACCAATTGGCAAACATGGAAGGTGCGAATTGAAATGTTGCTACAACGGGAAGATTTGTGGCGCATAGTGGAAGAAGACGTCCCGGAGGACGAAGACGATGAGTGGGTCAAGGCTGACCGAAAAGCGAAGGCAACAATAATTTTGTCGATTGATGACAATCAGTTGCCCATCGTGAAAAACAGTGTTTACGCGCATGATGTGTTTGAGGCTCTGAAATCATACCATCAGAAGTCAACTCGATCGGTACGGGTTTCGCTACTCAAAATGTTGTGTGCGTCGAATCTGTCGGAACGCGGTAACCTCGAAGAGCATTTGCGAGAACTCGATGAACTTTTTGATCGGTTGGACGCCGCGGGTACCGAACTTGATAAGGACACGAAAATCTGCATGATTTTGCGTAGTCTACCGCCCTCTTTCGACGGAATCGTGACCGCTTTGGACAATCGGGCTGATGACGACATTTCGGTTGACATCGTTAAATCGAAATTGATGGACGAGTTCCATCGTCGCTTGGAACGCGAAAGTGCCGGTTCGAAAACGGAAAAAGCGATGCGTTCGGTGGAAAAGTGGAAAGAAAGTCGCGTGTGCCATTTTTGTAAAAAGCCCGGTCACCTACGCCGTGACTGCCGGAAATATAAGGCTTCAGTGAAGGAAGAAAGCAGTTCTAGAAGCGAAAAAGAAAACCCGAAGGCAAAAGCAGTGCACAGTGAGAGCCGAAATGTTGCGTTTACCGGTGGTGACGAAATGAAATCGCGCGCGTGGATCCTGGACAGTGGGGCAAGTGCCCACATGACCAACGATCGTGGATTCTTTGACTCGTTGAAAAACTTTGCTGGTGGGTGGATCACGCTTGCCGATGGGAAGAAAACGGAAATCCTCGGAGAAGGTAGTGGTGTGCTTCGCGGAGTGGACGATCGTGGGAAGCCGGTTCGTATTTAAGTGAGTGATATGAAGTACGTGCCAGGTCTGACGACTGGCTTGATTTCGGTGGCGAAGTTAGCCGAGAAGAATCTCTAAGTGAATTTCAACAGTGAAGGTTGCCGAATCATGGATGCAGGAGGAGCTGTCGTGGCGACTGGCTGTCGTTACGGTGGCCTGTACTACTTGCGGACGATCGAGGAATCCCACAAAGCGTCGACGGGTGAGCACAACGTAAACTGCCAGCATCAGTGGCACCGGCGGTTGGGCCACAGAGATTGGGCCGCCGCTGAACGAGTCGTGAAGGAGGGCCTTGCTACAGGCATTAAGGTAAGCGACTGTGGTTTACGTCTTGTGTGTGAGTGTTGTCTGGAAGGAAAGTCGGCGAGACAACCGTTTCCTCCAGTTACCGAGCGGAAAGCAGATCGGGTCCTCGACATTGTCCATACGGACCTATGTGGGCCAATGAAAACGACAACGCCCAGTGGAAACCGCTATGTAATGCATCTTATTGACGACTACAGCCGCTTCACGGTTACGTATCTGCTGAAGCAGAAATCAGAGGCGACGGAGATCATCAAGGAGTACGTGCGCTGGACGGAGACTCTTTTTGGAAGGAAGGTTCGTGTGATCCGCTCCGACGGGGGCGGTGAGTTCAACAACAACGAGTTGAAGGCTTTCTACCGTGCTGAAGGGATCAAGCCGCAGTTCACCGCGCCGTACTCGCCTCAGCAGAACGGCGTGGCTGAGCGAAAGAACCGTTCCATAACAGAGATGGCTACCTGCATGCTTATCGATGCTGGTATGGAAAAGCGGTACTGGGGAGAGGCTGTGCTCACTGCAACATACCTGCAGAACCGTTTAGCGTCGAGATCGCTCCAGCAAACTCCGTACGAGCTCTGGTGGGGGCGTAAACCGGATTTGGCACATCTCCGTGTATTTGGTGCCGAAGCCTACGTCCATGTTCCGGACAAGAAGCTCAGTAAACTGGACAGCAAATCTCGCAAGCTGATGTTTGTTGGGTATTCGATGGAGCACAAAGCTTATCGGTTCGTCGACTGCGAAACAGACGAGATTACTATCAGTCGTGACGTTCACTTTCTAGAGTTGGGAAGTGGAAAATCGATAGTTGAATTCCCGATTTCGGAACTGGAGAAGCGTTCTGAAGATCAGCATCGTCCTACTTTGCGCGAGGAGGAGATCCAGGTGTCACCCAGGAAGGAGGAGCATGATGAAGAAGTTTTCGAAGATGCTGAGGATGAAGTTACGACACAAGGAGAAAACCGGCGTCGTTCGCAGCGGTCAACCCGTGGAGTTGTTCCGCGACATTTGGAGGATTACGTGCTGGATTCCGCAGTAGGCATAGCAGCGTGCGCTACTCAGGAGCCGGTGAATTACCGAGAAGCGTTGGAGAGTGACGAATGGCGAGCAGCAATGCAAGATGAGCTGGAATCGCATCGCCGGAACCACACTTGGGAGCTTGTACCGTTACCAGAGGGGAAGAAGTTGGTAGGCTCCAAGTGGGTATTTAAGCTGAAACGCAACGAAGAAGGCAAGATCGTGAAGCACAAAGCTCGAGTCGTGGCTCAAGGCTACACGCAGAAGTTTGGCGAAGATTTTGAGGAGGTGTACGCACCCGTTACACAGCACGCGACATTTCGGACGTCCCTGACGGTTGCGGCCAAACGAAACATGACAGTGAAACATTTGGACATAAAGACAGCCTACCTTTATGGAGTCCTTGAGGAGGAAGTTTTTATGCGTCAGCCTCCCGGATGTGAAGCGAAAGGGAAGGAGAAGTTGGTCTGTAGATTGCACAAGAGCATCTACGGGCTGCGTCAATCAGCGCGCTGCTGGAATAAGCGCCTCAACAACACACTGTCACGCCTTGGATTCAAGCAATCAAGCGCCGATCCGTGTATGTACGTGAAGAAGAGTGGAAAAACCAGCGTCTTCCTACTGGTGTACGTAGACGACATGCTTGTGGCGTCGTCCGACGAGGAAGAATTGCAGAAGGTGTTCTGGAGTCTCAGTGAAGATTTTGAATTAACGTGTTTGGGAGATGTCCGCCACTTTCTTGGCATGGAAGTGCGCCGAGACGAGCAAGGCTACAAGATCCGGCTACAGAACTACATTGAAGAGCTGCTGAAGACCCATGGAATGAGCGACGCGAAGCCAGCAAAGTCCCCTATGGATCCGGGGTATTTGAAGAGTGAAGACCATAGTGAACCGTTGAAAGATCCAGAAAAGTTCAGAAGTGTTGTGGGAAGTTTGTTGTACTTGTCCGTAGTGGCCAGGCCGGACATCGCGAACAGTGCGGCCATTCTCGGGCGAAAGTTCGCTGCTCCCACAGAGTCAGATTGGACAGCCGCAAAACGTGCCCTGCGATACCTACAGAAGACGAAGAGCTGCAGTCTACGTTTGGGCGGAGCATTTGAAGAACCATTGTCGGGCTTTTCGGACGCCGATTGGGCCGGCGATCTGCAGAGTCGAAGATCAACATCTGGATTCGCATTTCGTTTCGGTGGAGCCACAATATCCTGGGCCAGCCGTGGACAGACAAGCGTCACACTGTCGTCCATGGAGGCCGAATACGTGGCGCTCAGTGAGGCTTGCCAAGAGGCCATCTGGCTGCGGCAACTGCTCGATGATTTCGAAGAACGTCAAACAGAACCAACTACCATCAAAGAGGACAATCAAGGCTGCCTAGCCTTTGTTCGGACCGAAAGATCCAGCCGCAGGTCCAAGCACATTGATACTCGGGAGAAATTCGTCCAGGAACTATGCCAGAAGGGGCAAGTTGCTCTGGAATACTGCCCTACCGATTTGATGACCGCCGATATTTTAACGAAGCCATTGGGGCCGATGAAGCACGACCGCTTCTGTGGCTCCCTAGGATTGGAGTAACATCGATTGCGGAGGCTGCACATCGAGGAGGAGTGTGGAAAGCGATGATTACCCTCCGCTACATCCGCGCACCCCCCGATCATTGCAGGATAAACGGCAACACTGCCAACCATCGAACATTAGTTCGCGCCTTATAACTACCGAGAGCAGAAGTGTATTTTTCCTTTTCTCGCTATTAAATCGTTTGTTCAAAGTGATCCTTTCCGCGTGTTTATTATTCCGCCGGTCTCATTCCGAATCCCGTTCGCTGTGTGTCCACTTTGTGACTCTGCTACTGGTCTCCGCCATCAGCTTCTACATACGACATTTGTTGGCGTCTGTGCGCCACCTGGTGAGTTAATTCTGAATTAAAATTTTTACTAAGTGGAAGTCAGCAGTCCTGTGATCAACTTTGCAGAAGACAGTTTTCTTCTAAACCTCTTTATGTCTTTATTTTCAAGATATTTGCACTACAAGTACTGTCCTATTTATAGGACACTGGGCGTTCGGGGCTTCTGTCCTATTTAAAAGACGCTGGGCGATATTGGGTTAATCAGTTTTGTTCGAGGTTGGCATTTCACATTCATTTTGCACTTAAATTGAACCAATCCAACATTCAATGGGAAAATAAAAATCATTTGCAGTTTTCCAAATCAGTTTGACCGAAGATTGCTTCGGTTGGTCGAAGTGTGCATTACATATCGGCTCACATCTCAGCCACGGAAATTTCAATAGTGGTGTCGGTTGTGCGAAAAAAATCGATATTTTGTTCAGATTGTGTGATATGATCTTAAAACTATTATATCCTTGTAATTTTTGCAATCAACTTATTTATATATTTTTCGTCTATATCATAGTGGTAAGTAATGAACAAATTTCTAAAGTCAACGTCATAGAGATTAACCAGAACAATACAATCGAAAAGTTATTCAATGTGTGTTAAATATCGATTATTTATAAACGAACACCCCTGTCTCATCTTGCGCTTTTGACGTTTCCCCTTTCTCGAAATCGCAGTTTCTGCAGGTTTTTGTTTTGTCCCGGATGTTCGCTGATTAATTTCTTATCGCAAAAAAAAGTTTCGTGGCCAGCTCTCGCGTATTTTCACTCGAACATTTTGTTGCTGGAAGCTGTGACATCACAATAAAAAAAATATTCTTATCAACCTCGCGAATCACAAAGCGACCAGTCATCTACCTAATCAATTTACTGGCTGATAAAGGCACCGGGAGCAGCTTCAATCTTGCTTGTGTGCATTTTGGAAGAAGAGTCAAGACTCTAGTGAGTGAGTGTTATCAGCAGTTCGATTCTTGTTCGGTGACTGGAAGGAACTTTGTGGGAAGATGTCCATCGCTGCTGCACAAAGTGTTGGTCATCGACGAAAGCAATGGCAACTGTAGTCAAGTGTGAGCCAATAGACATGGAAGATCCGACGGCCACTCCCGGCTCCCTGCTGATGATGGAAAGCAGCCAAATTGGTGCTCAGATGGGACAAAGGCAGGATATGTCGAGTCAGCGTGATGCGGAGAAAAGAAGGGACGATAAACTGCAAATGATGCAAACGGATGAAGATCCTTTGCTTCAGGAGACGATCAATGCGCTCATAAGCGGATCCGGAGGAATCGAAGCCGTTTCCGGTGGCGGAGTGCCGCCAGGTGATGACATTGATAACGAAAGGAACTACGAGTGTAACTTCTGCGGTAAGCTGTTTACAAGATCCAACACGCTGTCTTATCACTTGAAGGTTCACAACGATGAAAAGCCGTACAAGTGTGGAAGTTGCGATAAGGCCTTTCGGGAGCAGTACCGTCTGACGAAGCATCAGAAAACGCATTCGAGGGATCTGCCGCAGCAAGACCAAGAAGCGGAGCAATCACAAGATTCGAGCTTTCCTTCGATTTCGGGACGAACCGCCGAAGAGGAAGATTATACCACTGGGGACAGTGAGCGATTCTTCAGAAACTATGAACTGCAAGAGGACACCGCCGTTATGAAGCTAGAACCGGACATTTCCCTGACCGTAGATAGCGGGTCCACAAACACAGGAACGCAATCTTCCAGCTCTGACAACGATGTGCGCTATCAGATTATCGAAGAGCGCATCAAATCACTCCAGCGGGAAGTCCACCTGGTGAATCAGAACCTGAACCGAGTCGAGACCAAGCTGGACGGTCTCACCAAAATCATGGCCATGTTCATCAATAAGTTTGACGAGGTCGATTCCCAGCCAAACAATGCCAGCAATTCCAACGCTATGATTCCTATTCCGATGATATCGCTTCCACTGGAAAGTCTTCAACCGGCGCAACCCACGGTCACCGTTTCTGTTCCTCCACCACAACCGCAATCTTCGCCAGTGTCCACCATCCCAACGTCAATCCAGATGATAACTACCCACCACCCGGTAGTGGCGCCAATGGCCGCCGTCCAACAGCAACAGCATCAACCCCAATTCGTCGGTAATCTTCACAATCCGACCTCTACCAATAGCCACAACAGCCACGGCAGCTCAGCAGCGTTTCAACAGCAAACTCAGCAGCAGACAACAACCCTGATGCAGAGCAACGATACATTCCCCGAGGTACCGGATTTGCCGATTCGGACAGTGAGCGACTTCCTCGATCTGAACGATCACTGCACGGATAACGAGCAGTTCCTGCTGCAGATGGTGAGTGTTAAGTCGTTTTTTTTTTTCAAAGTTTCCTTTACTGCAGGACTCTGTTTAGATTTTTGGCCACTATTGTAATAGAGGTCTCTAAAAATTAAAGTCTTTCTTAACCAAAATGGTCTCTAAGGGAATTTTCAGCCATACGATTTTCAACTTTGCTGAAGATGGCTTTGGTCCTCTTTCTGCTTGCACCTTTAGATCCTTTACGCAGATATTTCATAGGTTCTTTCGGAATTTCTTCCCAGATTTGGCATGGAAAAACTTCAGGAATTCTTCAAGCTACTTTCTCAAATTCTTTCAAGGGCTTCTCCAGGGATCACTTAAACAATTTACTGTATAGATCGCTAATTAATCTCCCTGGAATTCGTCCAGCAGCTCCTCCCGGATTTTTCAAGGGATTTTTAGATCTTCAGAAAATATTTGTGCACTTTAAAACCAAGGCCGCACTACAAAAATCATGTCCTTAGCTTCACCAGACTTGGTTATATTGGAATATCTACAACAGCATCTACGAAAGGGGTAACTAGAACGACCTCGTTGATTCCAAATTCCCCGACACACCACGTCCCTGAGCAAAAGTGTGCTCATCTATCACTCAAAATAATCCAAATGTCATTGCTACGTGTAAATTCACGTAGATCGTTGGAAATGAATTTTTACTGATGTTAACTGACTAAGGTAAAGATTACCAGACCATTCATGTACGTCAAATGAGAACTTACTTGTTTCTAATAGAACGAAAAACGTGCGCTTGTAGTTTTATGTAATTACGAATGTTTAAATTTTGCTTATTTCCGTTGTGTAATCTGCCATGAATCGCAAGTAAGTCACATCCAAGGTACCTGGAATGCTAGGTAAAGCAGTTTAAGCAGTCAGTGGATACGGGGTGTTAGTACACTGCGGGGAGGTTGGAAGTAACAGCTGGCGAGTTCGTGTACATGATTTCGTTTTCAATCCCTTAGAAACTGAGTTGCAATTGCAAATTTCTCGCGCATCAGAAGTCCTTTTTTTGCCGGGTAATTTATCTGAATAGAGAAGTAAGCTCCTCAAAATAATTATCTTGTGGCATTATATTACAGACAACTCTCCCTTACTCGACATCCTTTTTTTTGTTTTTTTACAAGGGAGAAATCTGCAAACAGATCCCCTGAGAAGGTAACTCAGAGAATGCGGGGATGACGCACCAACGACGACCCGCTAAAACCAGCACTGTGCTTGAGAAATTCTTCTAGAATTGCTCAAGTGGTGAACAGTGCATCGACATTACCCTTGGCCTCAGACTTTTATCTCCCCGGAACCACCTTACGGTATTTTTTCGGGGAGGGCCTGTGCATATAGCACAACACGTGTAGCAGAAGTAGCCATGACAAACTGCTTCTCCTAGCCGCAATAAACAATGTTACAACTCTTGGTCGGCGCGCCATAGAGCGCTGCCATAGTAGCGCTTTTGACCAGATTGGTTATCCATACCTTAGTATGGATAGCGCCACGCTTACCGTTTGCTGGCAATTACAGCAGAGCTGTTAGATATCATCCTCGAAAGCGTCGCTATAGCCGTAGATGCCTTTTACAGGCATTTTCAAAGTGACTAGCGAAGCTGAGCTTGTCATCGATCATTACCCCAAGATACCTAAAAGATCGCTTGGTCTCTATAGTGCAATCACCTACCGAGATAAGCGCCCGTTGCTCGGACTTGCGGTTGTTGACCACCACCACCTCAGTCTTGTGACGAGCCAGTCCTAGTTTCCTAGACTTCATCTATTCCTCAACTATCGAAATATAGTACGCTGCTGTCAACTCTACTTCCTCCATCGATTCACCATAGACCACTAGGGTGATATCGTCGACGAAGCCAACAATCTTAACACCAGTCGGAAGGGGCAGCCTAAGTACGTCATCGTACATCGCATTCCATAACAGCGGGCCCAGGATTGAACCTTGAGAAACTCCCGCGGTAATTCGAACGCTTTTCTGCCCCTCCTCTGTGTCATACAGTAGAATCCTACCATTAAAATAGCTTTCTAGAAGCTTACACAACTGCACCGGTACCTTGAGGCGGTGAAGCGCGTGTGCTATTGCTTCCCAGCTTGCGCTGTGGAACGCATTCTTCACATACAGAGTAACAACCGCGCAGTAACGGATGCCGCTCCTTTATGCTCGATTTCCACCTTAGCTGTCTGAACGACCCACTGGATGGCGTACAGAGTAGATTTACCTTTTCTGAATCCAAACTGGTTGTTGGACAGGCCGTCCGCACTCTCCCTATACGGTACTAGCCTGTTGAGAATCAACCTGATCAATAACTTGCCCGTCGTATCTAGTAGACAGATAGGTCTATACGCCGACGGGTCACCTGGTGGTTTCCCCGCCTTTGGTAGAAGCACCAATTTCTGTCGCTTCCATATATCCGGGAAGATTCCTTGATCAATGCAGCGTTGCATCGTGGTTCTGAACATGTCTGGATCCGCGTTCACTGTCGCTCTTAAGGTAACATTCGGGATACCATCGGATCCCGGTGCCTTTGTTTGACGCGAATGATTTCACGACTTCTGCCAGCTCTTCGTTCGTCACTCTCGCCACTTCTTCTCCTTCATCTGCCGCATATGGCGCTGGAGGCCACGGGCTTATGGGATTGTTGCGGGAAGCGTACATCGATTATCGATCGCAGCAACTCGGGCGACTTCTCTTGGGGCGCTATGACACCCTTGGACTTGGCCATTACCACTCTGTAGGCGCCACCCCATGGACTAGAATTGGCACTCTCGCATAGACTATCAAAGCATGCCCGTTTTCGACTCTTGATTTCCTTTTTGAGAGCTAACTTTGCCTCTCTGAATGCTTCACTGTGTTCTTCTCTTTGTGTTTCTGTGCGTGCGCGTGAAAATTGCTCGAAGATTTGCAATTAATTCGCACCACTAGTACACCGGCGGCCTGTTCTCTCTAGGAGGGGCTTTTCTCGGCATGGGAGCATCACACGCTCGTGATATCTCAGCAACTAGTTCTTCACCGTCCAGAGTGTTCCGTTCGCGCCTCAGGGCTTCAGTGAATACTTCGCCGTCGAAGCGCGCTTCCATCCTCGGGGTTGGGTCGAGTTACATTGCGCTGCTTTCCGCCCGCCTGGTATTATACTATAGCGAATCGATTGATGATCGCTATGAGTATAACCGTCATCAACGCGCCAGTTCATGTTACCTAAAAGGTTAGGACTACAAAACGTCACATTGGTAATCGATTCTGCACCATCTATGCGGAAGATATTCACTGTACCCACATTTGCCAGCTCTACATTTCATGCGGTCAGGGATTCCAATAATAGCTGGCCTCTTTGGTTGATGCAGCGGCTACCCCACTCCACTGCCCATGCATTATAGTCGCCAGCTAACACTACTGCCGATTAGCTAGCTTAGCTATCATCCTGTCGACCATATGGGAAAATTCATCAATCGACCACCTTGAGGGCGCGAAACAACTGCAATAGAACACGCTGTTGATTTTTGTTACCGCAAAACCGTCATTTGAGCTAGAGACTACTTCTTGAATTGGGTATCGTCCTGTCGTCCCTATAGCTGCTAGCTGTTGAGACCTATCCGCCACCCAGTTCCCGTTGTTGGCTGGTATGCGGTATGGGTCCGATAGTAACACCACGTCAGTCTTGGTTTCCGAGACTGGCTGCCAAAGCAGCTGCTGGGCTGCATCACAGTGGTTTAAATGTAACTGTGTTATCCGTTTTGACTGCTTTGATACTCCGTTTGTGCTCGGACATTTGGGTCCTCTTTTTAAGTGTCCGTTGTCTGCTCTGTCGGCACATATTAGGCACTTAGCGATTTGCTTACAATCGCTTGCCCAATGGCCTTCGGTGCCGCATTTTCTGCACATCTTACTTCTGTCGGGACCATTGCAATTTCACCACTTATGGCCCTTCCCGAAACACTTGAAGTAAACTTCAGGAGGCTGTTGTATGCTTAGCCGGCCACCTGGGTGCCCTGCGGGCCCTTTCTAAGGTGGATGGCCTTACTGGCTATATCGATGTCACACTGCTCTTTGAGGGCAGTCGAGGTCGAGACCTCCGCTGCGTCGGTGACCTCATCCAGATTTTTACTCTGGAGAGTCGCTTCAGCAGTAAGGGATCTGACAGCAACCTTGTCGCCAAGTACTTATTGTGCCAGTTGCTTATAGACTGCACCCTTTTCCTTGGCGTCCTTTTTTAAGACTAGGATCATTTCACCAATCCTAGTTCGCCTTATGCTCCGCACGTCTGCGCCTAATGGCGATAACTTCTCCGAGCTTCGCATTGCCTTCAGAACCTCGGCGTATTTCGCTTTCTCCGTTTTGATAACGAGGGCTTCGCCTAAATTCCAAAGTTTCGCTGTTTTCGGTTAAGTGCTCTTCTTGGGCTCTATTTTCAGTTTCCATTTTTTTGTTTCTTAATTTCAACTCGTATCCGCGGGTTACTGTTGCCTTGCGCCCGTGGTTCCTGTGGATGCACTACCTGATTCGGGTTATCCCGTGGCTTCTTTTTCTTGGTTTTCCTAGCCTTAGGCTTGGTGTTGGCCTCTCCTTTGTTGCCATATTCTCTTGATCGCGGGGCTTGGCTCGGAAGAACAGCCTATGATTGAAAGAAGGAAAAATCACTGATAGAAATTATAGCAGTTATTACGCCTACAACTATTTTTCCGTTACCAGAAAAACCTCGCCGCAGATTTTTAGGCTCAAATGCGCGCATTCGGGGTAATGGTTTTCGGGATAATGTGTCATTCGGGGTAAGGGATTTCGGGGTACTGGTTTTCTGGGCGATTGTTTTCGGGGTAATGGTATTCGTGGAAGTGTTATAGGACCCCTCTTCTAGCACGTGTCTGACGATGGTCTGCCGGAGTGCTGATAGAGCAATCACAATTGATTCCAAACTGTTTATGGTATTGCAATATTCAGAATAAATTGTTACATACATGATTTCATATTTTCGGCGAGTAGGGTGTTGATACAACAACTGAGCAATATTTCTAATCCTGCATCTTATACGTCTACCATTATGTCATAAATATTACCCAAACCCTTGTCGGAATCTAGAGAAGCCGTTCTAAATTATACTAATTTCCCTGTCCAATTTCAGATGATTCGTCTGCATCAGGAAATCGATAACTCCCAGCCCCATCAGCGGAACATTAAAAAAATGATGGAAGCCCTCGTCACCTACGAAGTTCTCTGTCAATTCAGCTGGAGCGGCAAATCTGCCATCAACGGACGTAAGAATGTCCTGTCCTTGCTTTGATGCACGTCTTTTCATGGGAAACTATTTTTCTTTCAGAGTACACCAAATATGTGTTCGGCAACAGCGTTGGCATCATTGATCTGCTCACGAAAACGCTAAATCTGGGTAAGAGCGCCGAAGAAGCCGAAGCCAACCAGAAACCGATATTCACCGCCATCCAGAGCTTCATCAAGCATTCCCGGCAGAACATGCTGCGGGACAGTCGGAAACGACGGGACTCCAACAATGGACTAACCGCTGGCGGTGGCTACAATAAGTGGGACATGGGCGGAGCCGTCCATTGTGGACCCGATCGGCAGCTTAAGCCTGTGATGGCACAGCATCAACCGCCTCAGCAGATAAAGCTCGAAAAGCAGGACATTGTCAATAGTCATCAGCCGTTCTACGATTAATGTTGCTTTTATTAATCACAAACAAGGGAAGCTAGGGGAGAGGGGGGTCGTACTATTACTAAAGGGGTATCCGAGATAACATCGTGTATAACACCACAGTTGTAAAAATTATTACTACCGAAACGTTTATGTGACGCATTGTGTCGAAAAAATTTACTTTGTGGAATAAATATGACTATCTAGTACTAGAGAAACGTGTGGTTCGAAACTAAAGCCTGATCTAGGGTGCTTTTCCGGGTACTTTTTGTCCTAATTGAAAGATACTTTTCACCTTACGACTAACGGCTTCCATCGGAGAAGTCGCCCACTGTTTCCGCTGGTGAATTCCCGACCGGATGTTCCTGCTCGAAGCGCATGCTCAGAGCATCGAAGTGATCCACGCTGAAGCTGGTTGTTGCAAACATGCTGCCACCACCGGAGTTGTTGCTGTTCGTCAAGCTGGGCAGCGGACTGCAGTTGATGAAGTTCCGGAAGTAGTGGTAGAACCGGCTGCCACGACGTTCCACCCGGGACCGTTCTCGCTCGCAGCGGCAAATTGTGCGCAGGTAGGGCTCGTAGTCACAGTACGTGGAACGGCTTTGGAGCGGATTGACGCCGATGTAGGAGGATATGGTTTGACTGTGGAGGGAATTGATAAATTAGTGGGGCTGAAGAATGAATACGGTGGTTAATTCACCGTTATTATAGAAAAATAACGTCAGTTCATATAGTTATTCCGGTTATTCTACACCTCTAAAACAATTTTGCTATGCGTGGTGTTCTATTACGCAATCGTTACTACATTGCTTTCTGAGTTAATCACCATTCAAAATCAAGGAACTTTACATGAAAATATGTTTACTTCAATTCTATTCTTCAACCGAAACACAGTGAACACATTTTCATCGCATAATTCTCAGATTTGACAATGATGATTTTTATTCCGATGATCGTACAATGACGGATTCTTGAACGTTAATATTCTCTTTTTCCCACGACTTTGATTGACTACTTCCTTACGTAAAAAGCGTTTTTATAAAAAGTGCTTGCACAAACAATGTAGCAAATATGCTAAATTTTCGAAACCAACCTATTTTTTTAGTTGTTTTTCGACAGTTATTTAATTGTTTATGCAAAAGTGGTTGGTAGCGAAGATTTTGATTATGAAACTCCGTATTATCTGACATATCCATGTACATTATGGAAAATTATATTTGCAGCTTTTTCAATTTTTTATACAAGGCTAGATCTCAGTTATGTATGGACCGATTTGAATGAAACAACAGCATTGCAGACTTAACTTTCGCATTTTCCGGATATGAGCTTTGAAATAGAGGTGCCGATCGAGGGTGACGCCAACGATCTTAACGGTTTTCTTGTTTGGCATGGCAGTTCCGTTGATAGTGATCGGCTTTTTTGGTGGTTGGTGTTTCGAACTGCTGATGTGGAGTCTTGCACATTTGGTTGCTAAGATTTCAAAGCCCTTTTTGTTTGCCCATTTGGCGACTGCATTTACGGCTGCCTGCAATTTTCGCCTACCATCTTCGTGGGGTACACACGTGGCCAGCAGCAAGATGTCGTCGGCGTAGACCAGCACGTACAGTATTGAACAAAACATTTGCAACTTTTTCGATTTTCCATACAAAATGATTAACTATGGTAAGCTATATCTCAGTTATGTATGGACCGATTCGAATGAAATTTTCACAAAACATAAGACATAACTTGAATTTTAACATATATTTTTGAATAATTTTTCCAATCACTAGAGTGGAGCTTTTCAATTATTGTGGGTGGTCCAAATTGATAAACTCTTGGTATGATTTTATGCTTCGTAGAGATGGTTTATGTTATTTTAGAGAATCGAAAAACAATCAACTTTGCCCAAACTTTCCGCACTGAAAATTAATACAACAGAAAAAAAGTTGGATATTTTAGACTATAACACAAGCATGTCTCAGTGTGCGGCGGCGGCGTCGATTCGCAGCAAGTGAAAACCACCGCCATAATAGTTTTGAGTGTTGCAGTTAATAAAACTTTATAAATATTGAAATCCCGGTAGAAATGTGTTCCTTTAAGGAAAGTGAATGAAAGATTTGTTTAGTAGAAGTGTAGTGAACGCAATATGGAATCCAATACACAAATGCTTGCCGCTGAATTACAATGGAAAATGTAAGCACCTTCTATTTACAAGTGTATTTGTGTGAGGCAATGAAGTGCGGCATAAAATCGGAGATTTTTTTTTGAGAATATAAATATCATGCATATTGGGCCCCGATAGCCGTAGCGGTAAACGCGCAGCTATTCAGCATGACCAAGCTGAGGGTCGTGGGTTCGAATCCCACCGCTCGAGGATCTTTTCGGGTTGGAAATTTTCTCGACTTCCCAGGGCATAGAGTATCTTCGTACCTGCCACACGATGTACTGCCCATACTCGCAAAACAGTCCCATTTGAATTTTCGTCACTTTTGAGTTTTCTTCATGAATCATGTTAATTATTAGTGTACTTCTTGGTATCGTACTCAAAATTGTGTGTTTGTATGGAAAAAATACGAAAAAAATACCAAACCATGTGCGTCCCATATTGAAAGTACCCGCATAACAGTCCCACTACTAGATTACAACGAAATTCAAGCAAACTTATTCCTGATATGATTTTTGTAATATTGCATCATAGTTTTCATCCGATAAGAAAAAGGAATACAGGTCGGACTCGATTATCCGGAGTATCGATTTTTATTTCACTCCGGATAATCGAATCCTCCGGATAATCGAATCACTAAGAAAAAAATTGAAATCTTCGACAAGAGAACTTAAATATTACCTTTTTTCGTTGTTTTATCTATATGATGCGGTGGCGTAGCCAAAAAAATATTTCTAGGGTACACTGTAGAGGGTTTTATAAGAAAAAATAATTTTTGATCAGCATGCACAAAAAAACACTTTTTCAAACCCACCTTTCCTTAAATACGTTCAAAACTGCAAAATCATTCTTATTGTATATTGCAATACCAAATTATCTCAGATTTATGCATGAAAATTGAAAAACAAGAACATCAAAAAACAAATTCCGGATAATCGAGTCTAAAATTCCGGATAATCAAATCCCGGATAATCGAGTCCCCGGATAATCGAGTCTCCGGATAATCGAGTCCGACCTGTACTAAAAATGACAGTGTTTTAAACCATCTTTATTCCATAAAAATATTGTTCTTGTTTGACATGACTCGATTCTTTCTCAGAATGTATCTGGTGCGATAAATGATAGAAACATCTAAATGTTAATCCTTGCGAGAGGCTAAACAAAAAATAAAATAAATAGCTTCTCCAAGGCAAGCCTACAGCTGTCATTACTCTCGTCCTCCTACCAATTTTGAACGAAATCTCCGGTATATTCATCTTCCACCGACATGGAGGGTAAGACTTATTGGGCCAACATAGGAATACGCGCATCACAACTGGTAAAGTCGACATGTCAAACTGTGTGTTAGCGATATCTAATGAGAAGAAATAAGAAGTCAGCATTATGTATATCTAAGAAATATCCAACAGCTGTGCCGGAATCAGACTAAACAAAATAAGCTGCAGGAGTATATATGTTTCAAATCCAACATAAAGCTGCTGCATGTGAATCCAGAATACTTTTCTTATTGGCCGGCCGCAACGCTTCCAGCAAACCCAGGAATGTCTTCAGTACTGTCACACCACCGTATAGTTTAATATTTTGTTGGAACTATTGAAATTAAAAGTTGAGAGCCCTAACGGTAGCAAAAGAAAAAGTGCCTTGGAATGTGTAGTAAACTTGGCATTAAATGTGTCAAGGTGCGCGATAACAAAGTAAGCGAGCCCCTAATAATGGGACTGGTATGCGAGTATATAAGAATTTGGTGAGAAAAGTACTCAGATAACGTGTCCCATTAGCTAGTATCTTGGATTTGTACATTGTAAATAATCGCATTAATAATATGCTAGTTGTTGAACATTTTCTTATACTGCATTGATAATGTGACGAGTAACCCCATCTGATTTTTCTGCTCCCAGCAGCGGCGTTACGAAAACTTTTTCAATGATGTTCAGATGCGTTTTTCTCGAAATGATGATTTTCCTAATGGGACTGTATTGCGAGTATGGGCAGTTCAGCTGATGAGCAGTTTTATTTCATCGATGCTGCAAATACCAATACTATCATAACAATATGTTGATGATTTTAGAAGAAGCCATTTTGTGATGATGCACTAAAAAGCCTTAATGGTAGGCTTACGGCAATGAAGCTGCTTTATATAAGCAATGATATAATGCTCCATGGTTACTTGGGAATGGACCGCCATCAAGTATGCCTTCATCATTATCAGCGAAAATAATCTGGGTGAGCTACGCACTCGGAGAAAACAGTGGATCAACGATGAAACGTGGCGAAAGATAGAGGAACGGAGAGAAGCCAAAGCCGCGATAGAGCGGGGGCAAGGCACTTTTCCGTCAACGATAATCGGCTCTAGAAAGGGAGGTTAAGCGCTCATGTAGGCGGGACAAACGAGCGTGGGCGGACTCCCTTGCTGACGAAGGTGAGAAGGCGGCAACAACCGGCGACATTTGTGTCCTCTACGATATCTCACGATGCCTTAGCGGGGCAAAGATAAATACGAAAATGCCCGTGAAAGACTGGACAGCTGTTAACCGACTCCACTGACCAGCTAAAACTTTGGTTTGAGCACCTCGAACAACTTTTTCAAGTACCATCCCGGCCACCAACACCTCAGCATGATCTGCTTACGGTTCAGCGTATTAGTCGCGTCAACGCCGAAGCTCCATCACTGCAGGAGATAGAAACAGCCATCCAAAGTATGAAATCTAACAAAGCCCCTGGGGTCGATCGCATATCAGCCGAGATGCTCAAAGCAAACCCCGCAATATCCGCTCAACTGTTGCATCAACCATAAAAGAAGACGACGATAATTCGACCTGGCCGCAGGTCAAGGTGATAGCTGGCAATCGCCCAGGATAGAAATCTTTCACGTCGGCCCTATGCACCAGAATGGGTGCCCAGGACCAATAAGTAAGTTCTTCTTTCTGGCATTACGTCCCCACTGGGACAAAGCCTGCTTCTCAGCTTAGTGTTCTTATGAGCACTTCCACAGTTATTGACTGAGAGCTTACTGTGCCAATGACCATTTTTGCATGCGTATATCGTGTGGCAGGTACGAAGATACTCTATGCCCTGGGAAGTCGAGAAAATTTCCAACCCATAAGTAAGTCTCCATGGAAATTTGAATTAAAATTCTCATAAATTTGAGAAAATGTTCAAAAACATCAATTTTAAAGTAAGTTCTGATGAACCTTGTGCAAGTTTTTAAGCCGCTCTTGATGAATAGGGGTTACTAGAACAACTCATAGACATTTTAGAAGAGTTTCTACTTAACCCTTTCCTTCCCATGGTAGCACAGGTGATCCACCACTTTGCGTATGTCGTATATAAACTGTACAAGTTAGATCATATCCATTTTTACACCACATGTTCACATATGTTTCATGAAATAATGTACAAAGTTTCATAAAAAATAATCACTTGAATTTTCAGTTAAAGCATAATAATGTACAAATAATAAGTCAGCATTTTTTCTAATTTAAATGAAGTGGATTTTCAAACTTCTATATTTAGGAATATAAACATGATTTTCACCAAACAAAAATAAAAACAAGCTAAATTGAATAACTTTTCCAAGACTCAGTTGAGTTTTTAGAATATTCTTTACACAAAACTATTGATTTTGCGGAAAATTAGGTGGATCACTGGTGATCCATTGGGAATAAAACAAAATTTTCGTCAATTCTGTTCTAACCTCTCTTTTCGAAAACAAAACTATCATCATGTCTTGGAAAGTGATTTTAAGTTGGAAAGAAAATTGTAAGACGCTGGGCGATCAACAAACCAAAATACTCAGCAGTAGCTATAAGCACGGTATGACGAAGAAGAACATTGGCCCGTTGAATACCGTTCTGTGCAAATATCAATAATCATTCAGTTCATTTAAATACATTAAGTGTGATGTTTGCTTGTGTCTCAAAAAATACAAAAACTATTTCCCAGCTTTTTATTTTATTCCAGAATTGACGAGAGGTGTGCCGAACACACTGTTCAAATAAATTGTATGAGTAAAAACAATGAAATAGAAAAATATTGATGCTTCTTTCTTACCCTATTTGCAGTCATCTTCCCAATGGATCACAGGTGATCCACCACAAAAAATATTTTTTTCATTTCTATTCATATTTTCGAGTAAAACTTTACATCTTTTGTTCTGGTGATTTATCCAGATATCACATTTTCTATTTTTAAACTACGAAAAACCTCGTGGGAAAGAAAGGGTTAAATTGTTAGGATAATTGAAAAAAAAAAAAATTACCCAATCAAAACTCTGGATATTATCCTACAGCATTTTCTATAGAAACTTCCTCAAAAAACATCGAACAGTTTCATTTAAAAATGTGTGTGAAGGATTTTCTGGAAAAATGATGCAGTGTTAGTATAAAACCTTAAATAAACTTTTATAGATTCCATGTTTTTTTTTTTTGGGAAATGTTTAGAAGAACTGTAGTTGTAATTCTTCGATCAAAATAAGGAGAAATTCCTACCGTAAAGTACCCATATTTCGCACGCACTCTTAGCTTCAAAAGTGCGCGAAATATGGTAGCATCACAGTACAAAACAAATCTAGAGGAGTTTAATGATGAAACACAGGTTCGAATTTGAGGAATTCTACGAGAAATTCTGGAAAGATTTTCTCAAATACCCTCTGGAGGTTTTTTTTTTAGAAATTCATTGGATGAAACGACGTAAAAACTCTTGTCGGGTTTCTTGAAAAAAAAAGTCCCTAGACATTTTTTACCTAAACCTTTGTGGATTTTCTTGGAGAAAAAATCTGTAAAAACGTTTGAAAGATCTCCTAGAGTAACAACTGGAGAATTCGGTTGAGGGATTAGTGGAAAAATATCTCCTAAGATTTTGAAAGTAAATATTTTCAAGGTAATCCCTAAAATTGGTTCAGATGTAACATTGAAAATTTCCAGGGGCAAATTCTGAAGAAATTTCTCAAGAAATTCTTTGAAAAATCTCATTTCATTTTCATTTTCATTAAATTTGTTGTTAGTTTGTATAATTCTTAGAAAAATTGTTTTGTGCAATGGGGATACCGTAAGTCAAGCCCACAGCTAAATGTGGTTCTATAATTTCACACTTTTACTTAATTTTGAACATGGTGCTCATCTTGCCCCAAGGGTGTAAATTTCTTAATATAATCAAAACAATTGAAATATTTTTAAAATTTGATGAAAGTTTTGCTCCTGATTATCTACAGAAGATTATTCTATAAGTATACGGTCAAAAACGTATGAAATAAATTGGTTTACGCAACAAAAATATCACTTTTAAATGAACAAATCTTATATGAAAAGGTAAATTTTTGGACTTCTATGTATTTTTGACAATATTTTCGTTGTGCTGTTGGTTTTTTAGCTGAAATTTATGGCCATCATACCAATTTAATGATATTCATCAGAACCCCAGATAATTTATTGAAAAAAATTGGTAGGAACGACACAAACTAGGGGTGCTCATCTTGCCCCACATTCCCCTATATGGTATCTAACGATTATGACAGCATTGCTGTTAAACACACAAGACTACGGTGGCGCTATCTATGCTTTTCCTAGAGGCCGTTTTGGTTATTCTAATGATCCATTCGGACCTTCAGGAGACTGAGAGTAAAGTGTGCATGTTGAATCAGGATTTTACGAAAACATAAATCTTTTTATGCCGTTTATCGTGTTGAAAAGATACCTCCAAAAACTGTTACTATGTCGGAGTTGGACCATGATCCCCTAACTTTCAGAGACGATATCTGGTAGTAAACGTTAATGTACTAAAAATCAACACTAACTTAGTAATCGGTTTTGCTCCACACTGCTCATTCGATTCTAGATCAAATTCTGAGTGTCCTCCCAAAATTTATGCTCATTTGGATGAAAACTAAGACTGCACAAGCGCTTCAAAGGTTGTATGGTTAGATACATTGGTCAGCTACAACTTTGCCAACGACCGTTTTCAAATCGGATGGCTCAGTAATTGGTTACGTCTTTAAAAGGGCGATTTTTACAAAAAAAAAATCGTTCACGAGGTGTAGAATAACTGTACGAAACAACTTGTGTTTAAAGATGTTAAAGAAGGTTAGTGTCTTATGATAACGGCAAATAAAACACCGTGCAAGAAGTAATTTCTCGCCGCAACTTACCAATCGTCGCCATCGAACTGCTTCAGGCTGTCGTAGCACATGGCCCCCACTCCGCTACGCCGTCTCTCAGTCGTCGATATGGGTTCCGGTTCGAACCAACGTTCCCACGAATTTTCCACCAGCTCGTGTGCCATCTCCTCCTCCAGGTGGTTCACCAAGCGGTCATCGTGACTCCGAGAATCCCTCTGAATCATGGTTGCCGTTGAGATGTTCTCGTAGAAGAATACCAGTTCTTCGAGTTCGGTGAGGCTTTTGTCCTTGATAGGAGGAACGCGTTTCGACGCAGCGGTTCGGCCTCTTTTCCGCTTAGGGGTAACCGCAGGGGATACGGTTGGTACAAATTTACGGGGCTGTCGCAAAACCCGCTCCATATTGCACCACAGATTATCGAAGTTTATAGGGAACCGTATGAGCTGTATCTGGTTTTGATTCCGACTGAAGAGACGAAACAGAGCTGTGTGCTTCCGTGCCGGAGGAGCATCTGAATTGGTGGATGAAGCATTCGACTGTCGTGACGCGTCGTCATCCAAGAAGGATTGTGGCAATTTTTCTTCGCGCATTCGAAGTTCCGGTTCCTCTATTCGGGAGGGTGCGTCAGCGAGACTTCGATCACCTCCGCTCTGGACGAAGAATTGCAGTTCGTTGATGGTTTTTCGCAGATCTTTGCGATTCAGGGCGTATAGCCGAGCCAGTTCTGATTGATCGAGGTGGACTTTTTCGACTAGGGACATGATGGAGAGTAGTTTGGCTACGTGGGCGATTCCCGGGGCTACATAGCGGATCACGTTGTTTGAGATGTATCGGGAAAGGTGAGGACAGTTTCGGTCCGTGGTTGTTAGTACGATGGGGCGTTTGGAAGTGGCAATCAGCTGATTGATGGCCGTGATAAATCCTTCGTCCTGTTCAAACACTATGTCGGCGTCTTCGATTAAGATCAACGAGAGTTTCTTTGATCCAGAAGAGCCATCGGAATCGATGGAAGCCTGACGAGCTTCCATTTTTGTGGGTTTTCTGGATTTCTTGAAAATGTCCACTGCTTCGTCCTTCCTGCGGACTTGGTGACTTTGGGTAGCTTCCTGGAGCTCTTGGAGGATGATTTTACCCTTCCGACGACTGCTGGCATTTATCTCCAAGACGTTAAAGTTCATTTCGTTGGCCACAGCGTAGACATTGCTGGTTTTGCCACATCCCGGAGGGCCAACAAGGACGATGTGGTTCAAGATCTGAGTCGAGTTGGACGACATGCTGGAGTTTGAATGCTCGAAATCGTCACCTGAGTCGTATGGATTGCTGCTGCGATCTTCCTTCCAGATAGAAAGGAATTTCTTCAAAGCTATCGCCGGCTGACAGTTTACCAGAATATGATCCGGGACGAGCGGTTTGTATTTCTCCGTGAAAAGCAACTCCCCATTCTGATAGCAATATTTCGACTCTACAATTTCCACACTATCCTCTAGAATAACGTCTGCTTGAATTGATCGTCCCTTGAGCGGAGGTGGCTCATCATCGTCATGATGCTCTTCAAACATGGCTTTGAATTGCTTGTAGCATTTGAATACCGGAAAATGCGTATAGCTCTGTTTCCACGCTCGAACAATTTCCTTTACGTTGCCGATTTTAGGCAGAACACAACTGTATACCTCCTGAGAATCCCCGTAGCCAATCAGCTTAGCCAAGATGTCCTCCACAACGGAGTCGTCGCAATCATTCAGAGTGGCAAACTCAAATTCATTCTCCTTCTCTGGGTCAGGGGTTGTTTCCGGTGATTCTGATTTAATTCTTATTTTGGTATTCCGCAACGGAGAATGATCACTTATCCGACCGGAAAATACCAGCTGCTGCACGTGACTGATCAGAGGAAATACCGGCGATTCGTTCAAAATCGATTCCTCAAAGCTTCGCTGCTTTTCAATTTCGAGGCGCATCTTTTCCGGAATTCCGGACATTAAGAATGCTTGCCGAGCACGAACCTTCTCCGGATCTTCCACCGGTTTCTTCACGAACAATGGAGCCAATTTGACGTTCCGTGTGGACTTGGGGGTACCATCCGAGTCAACTTCCAGACTTCTCAAAGACGGTGATTTGACCACCTTCATGCCATCAGTGTCTGAGTTCACGTTGATTATCTTCAGAGGAGTCACGATGGGTTTCTTGCCGCCACGTCTTCCGGGCGGTTCTTTCTCCGGACTAATGCCATTCAACGCGGCATAGTCTATGATCTTTCCGGCGCAAGCTCGCCGTGGACGTCCTGTAGTGTTCGACGGGCTGTCGTTTTCGTTCTGAAGCTCTTCCTGAATCTCGACGACGGCTGCGACGTCCGGTGGAATGTCGTGGCTGATGACCGGAGTTTTGCGCGGACGGCCACGCTTCGGCGATGGAGGGGTCTGGAAAACGAAGTACTTTTATACGTCGGCTTAAGATAGTCCCTATCCCAAGGAATTACATACTAAGAGATAAAAAACTGGCAGCAATGATTGGTTCAAAATTCTTCTATATTAGATAAATACATTGATCAAACTTTACATTATAGTTGCTACGAAGTTATTTGCTCATAGTTGATTGCCTAGAACTATTGCCTCTTACCTCATGTGATGATTTTGTGTCCTCTGGCGATTTGTCCATCTTGTTAAAGTAGCCGAGCAGACTGTCCTTTTTCTTCAACGGGGAGTTAAGCTTACAAACGAACTCATCTCCTTTGGACTTCTTGGCTGGGGATCTTTCGCTAGATTCTTCCGGAACCGGCGTCGAAGGTTTCGAGTCGTCCGATGACAGTCTTCTGCGGCCACGAGTTTCATTTATCTTCAAGTTCGACTTCTTCGGCGGTCTCCCTTTCTTTTTCGGAGATTCCTTCGGCTCTTTTACCTCCTCCACGTCATCGTCTCCCTCATCATCCTCCGGTTGTTCCATGTTACGAATAAGCTTCTTCAACCGCTTAGCCCGACGATTCATCTGATGCGTGATGAACTCCTCTTCTGCCTCTTCCTGTAGCTTGCGTTTCCCAGCACCCTTACGATCCGCCCATTCCTCGAGCTTCAGCTTCCTCTTTACTTTTTCGTCTCGCTTCTTCAATTCCTCAGGATTGGACGCTTCGCCTCCGGAACATTCATCCTTGCCAGGAGAATTCGAACCAATGGCCTTGTTCCGAGAGCTCATCATCAACTGAAAGGCATTCATCTTCTTGCCGGTTTGCTCTTCCTTGGGCTTTTCTTGCTCCGACTCCTGCTTGTGCGACTTCCGGGGTGATCGTCTCGGGGGATCTTTAAAGCACAAACAATTATTAACCCTCTAATACCCAAATTTTTATTTTCGATCTAAATATCATTTTTCGTTATCTAAAATCGTTCTAAACATGTTTTGGGCAATGATTTATTTTTATTCGCAAATCTATGAATTTTGGTTTTCGATTTTTATAATTTTTATTTTTGAACATCCCTATCCATTTTCATTTTTTCTTGAAACCTCTCCTGAGTACTGATTTTTGGCAATAATAAAAAATCACATTTTTACGGTACTTTTGAAAATATTCATTTTTTAATTTTTTTCTGAAGCATATTTTATTTTCCGTGTAACTAACGGAAAAACAGATTTGAAATTATTTCAATACCATCAGGCTCTTCTTCTGTGATAGGTTGATTGTAGAAAAATATTAGAGATACGATTTTTTATATTACACGTTAAATTAACCCCAGGCATTTGTAGGTTATATAAGAATACAATTTTTCAAACATTTGTCAAAAATACAAAAAAGTTTCAAAAGTCATAAAGAACTTCCCTAATATGCGTGTTATGAGCCAAGGTTTAAGCCAAAAATAAAATCATTTTTATTTTCGAGCTACAAAAAAATACACAAATTTGCAAAGTGTACCCAGTCTAAAGGCGGGGTTGGGTATTAGAGGGTTAATATGCGTAAGCAGGAATCGGATTTAGGGGGTACACGACCCTTGCGTAATGGAGGCTTGCTTTTTCTTAATAGTGCTGATCCACAAAGATTGTTACTATCCAAATTATTTTACATTTTAATGGTCGAAAACATTTTAAAAATGTTTTGAGTTAGTTTTGATAAGGTACCTACCGCGGGGCAAGTGGGTAAATGGGGTAAGTGAAAATAATTGGTATATTTAACTGAATATGTGAATTAACGTTTTAAACTCATGCGTAAACCTTTGAGGCCACTGAGAACATAACGATAGGTAAGAGTTTTCTGAGATTTTTAAGCCATTATTGCGTAATGAAGCGAAAGATTGTTAACCTGTCAACTATCACTCCGTAACAAGTTGGCGGCGTGCAATCTTATTTTAACCCTCTCTTTCCCATGGTAGCACAGGTGATCCACAGATTTTCGACGAAGGCTAGCTAAACCGCATTGGTAGGATTACCGTGAACGTACCATATTTGACGCGGGTCCAAACTTGACGCATTTTCTAATTAATTTTATTATAAATTAAATCTAGTTAAGAATAGCATTCGAAAATTTATTCCTTAATCTTCATTTACATGTTATTGAAAGATTTCAATCAAAAAGAGATTATTTTTGATTAATAATAGGCAAAAAATAAAAATTATTTTTAAATGCATCCGACAAGTGCGTCAATTTTTTCATTCCTTAGTAAATATGCTAAATATTGTTAATCAATTTTCATGAAAATATTGTGTTGTTTTACAGCATATCATCAACAATGGTCAGTAATATTCTATTATTCATAAATTGATGTCGAAATTTTCTTATTTTTAAGGGTTAAGACATATTTTTGTATGAAAATCTTGTGCGTCAAGTTAGGCATACAATGTTCCTAATTATTTGCTATTTTGTTCAGCATGTTTTGTCGAATCGAAAATAGGAAAAGAAATATTTATGGTGCTTGCATTCAAAAAATCCGTCCGCAGAACAACCCAATGCTTTATGTAATCACATGTAAAGGGTCATCCATAGATTACGTCACGTTTTTAGGAAGAGAAGGAAGGTTCAGAGAAACGCAACGATTCATACAAAATATTCGCACTTTTCACAAAATAAGTGTGGCCAAGGTTGAGAGGGGTTGAAAATTGTACAATTTATCGCGGTTTATGGACGTCCCCTAATGTTTCAAGGAAGCTTCAATAAATGCGTCAGGAGGTGAGGTGTAGGTTCAATGGTTTATTTCGTATAATTCATACAATAGGGGGTGTCCGTGAGATACTTGTCACAAAAACATACAATTTTCTACAAAAACCCCGCCCTACGTCACACTTTTTATATGGAGCCTTCAAAAAACTTGTATGATTCGTCACATCTTGCAGAACACCTCCTTCCCCCTAATAACATGACGTACTTAATGTATGACCCCATATATGGATCGCGATCTATTTCGAGGCCCATACTGCCGTTGGTTCTACGCATATTTGTCCCGCGGTCCATAAGGGTGACATAGAACATGGGACTAGTAGGCGTAGTTCACGTGTTATAAGTAACGAAGATTCTAAAACGGCCATTTTTGGAACCGGTTGTTTTCGTTCTAGTTTTTGACCAATTTGTCCTTATTTTAGCAACTACCTTCCCCGTTCCAGCGCAACGTAGCTTTTAAACTTTTCCCTTGTTTAATATCACGACGAAAATACATTAAACTAAACAATAAAGCTTAACTATGGATTGAACTCAATCGCCGGTTTTATTTTCTACACTAACTAAACGCATAGCAAAAGTACTACCAGATGACGTCATTCGAAACTTTTTCCAAAGGTTCTAACTTTTATGTCTAAAGCGCTTTTTTCAATTAATTAAACTATTGAATACTGAAACTCTTGTATATTTTTAACTTAAGCAATTATTTGTAAGTGCGTCAAATAAGGAACATAGTGCGTCAAATTAGGCACATTGAAGAACTGATGCGTCAATTAAGGAACCTAATGTGTTCCACAAAAAGTCAATTAAACATGAAGAAAAAAACGTTTAGTATTTTTTTACTGATTTTTCCCTAGTTCTATAATAGTTGAGCTAGCATAGGATCAAATTTCAACAAAATCGGACAGATTTAGACGATTTGACAAGTGTTTGAATTTAGAATTTTCTTAACCGCGTCAAATATGGTACGTCCACGGTAGCTCAATAATGATTGGAATAAATATATGCGCTCATCTGTCTCATCAAACATCGAAATAAGTGACTTGAGGATCAAACTATTGAAAAACAATCAAAAATTTGTGTAGTGATATTGAAAAATTTAGCTTATTTGCAATAACTTTTGTTCCAGCACTTTTTTTTAGCAACGTCATTTTGACAGTTAAATTGTCGAACGAAGCTGTGGAAAAGAAAGGGTTAATATTTTCAGCGAAAAAAAGTTGCGGAAAATAACTTTCTGTGCCACTTCTAAGTTGTCTCCTCTGACAGTTTTAAACTGCAATAAAAAAAAGTTTTAGAGTATATTTGTGATAGACCTAAAATAACTAAATTGAAACACCGTCAATTCTCTAATCACGTAGGGCAAGTGAAAAGTTTCTCATTAGAGATTGAATTTGTGTTTTTTTCTTTAGGTAGCTATGAGTATACAAGGTTCGCAATTATCATATAACAACATAACGTGCTGATAATTCAAGAAACACTATTTTCAAAGCGTTAAAAGCGAATATCATGGTTAAATCATGGAACTTCTCTAGAAAAAGGTGGCCAAATATTACGATATTAATATGTTTACTTCGGACAGCCGATTAAAAGGGGACGTTGATTCCAAAATAAAAGAACGAACGGAAATCTCGTGGAATGTCTATGGAATTCAAAACATAAAAAATGGGGTGTATGTGTATCCACATAAAAAAGTTTCTAAATACTTTGTTGAAGAATTCCGTTTGATTTCTCACGAACGGTTATCCGACGTCATATCCAAGTTTCTTAACAAATAACGTGCGGTGTAAATTCTACAGAGCAGAAATGCAATTGCTGTCCCATGATGTAAGAACTAACATTGGAAATGTTGCAGTTATAATGTTGTCGAATCATTTCAAGCTGAACAGAAGAAAATTCAAGTAACAAGAATATAATCTCCTTTGTTTACATGTTACTTATGTTATTGTTTATTGGGAAGCCTTAACAAATGTTTAAGGAAATATAAATCGTGAATATAACTGTTTGTTTTTGAATTTTTTGTCCAAAACGATAAATTTTTCACTTGCCCCATTTGTGGAGCAAGTAAAAAGTAAAGAGACGTTTTCCAAAAAAAATTCTGTAGGGTGTTGGTGCCATTAGTGGACTACCTAAGCTATAAAAAATCATAACAAAATAACGAAAAGCCCTAACAGAGATCTTTTGGCGTCAACAGATAGATTTCAACCTCTACTATACGGAAAAAATTTTGGTGGATGTTGAACCATTGCATCGTTACATTTTTCCTAGTTATACGAATAACCTTTAGTATTTTCTTGGATTAACATTCGCATTGTGTTATGTGTGTTTTTTAGAAACGTAATTTTTGTTTTATTATTTCCAGACGGTGAACATTTTCAAATCACATCGCATTGTATGCTAAAGCATCTTGGAAAAACTTGTATTTAGGCATGATACCGTTTACTGTATTCATTTTCATTATCATTTACAGTTCCTAGCCCATCATCAGGAACGTCATTTAATGACCAATACTTATGTATATACACATAAGTGAGACGGTGTGCGTGAAAGATTCGATTTTCATTAACATTCTCTCATTAGGATATGTGAGCGGTGCGATGTATTTGAGTTCGTTGGTGTGTTAGTGGGCTGGTCGCCTCAATGGTTTAATTAGGGTGATTTTAGATGGCGTCAGTCGAAGTATAGAAGCACCAAGAGGATGAGAGGGAAACTATTTCTTTTTTCGTATACGTTTTCAGGAAATGATTCGGCGATCAACATGTTAAAAAAAAAATCAATATCTAGTCAATTGTAGTTCGGTCGGACCTGTATCGGATTGAGGTTGAAACTTTGTCTCAGGACGGGTTTCACCAGTTTCAACCTAGGTTCAAAAACGAATTCGACCTCTATCAATGTACCTTTGAATCTTGAGTGACAACATATTGGTTTCACAGACATTAGAGTGAAATAATCTTGATAGACTGGCGTGAAATCAAAACCACCAAAAACAAAGCCAAAACTATCGACATGTAGTGTTACTCTATATCACATGATTTAGAATGTTATATCTTATTTCTATTTTTTATTTTTATTGCCATATCATTGTGTACTTTTTGATGGACTAATTTATAACATATCACTATTACTGTATTTACAAAATGGTAGGGAGGAAGGGAGCATCAGAGTATCATAGAAGTTGCAGCTAGACGATGGAGTGGAGCACCGCAGTCTAATGAGGAGGCGCTATAACATGATTGTAGTTGGGTGCATATCGGTGACAGTTGCAAGGTAATTGGCGCGTCCCAAACCATCTCGTGGGAAGCTGGAAAAGTACGGCGGATATAACTATTCTAATTGTTCGAAAGTGACTCTCTTTTGTCCGCAAGATTCGCTTCAATGTCTCTGCTTATGGGTCAACCATAACCCTTTTTGGCCCTTCATACAACGGTATTGTGAATTCAGATTGATAATGAAACTTACTTTGCTCTACAGTGGTAACACATGCAAAGAATGACTCAAGCTAGGCTGGTGGCTATCTACATACATGAAATATTATGTTATATCATATAATATTTTATATTTCAGTTATTATATTACAGAACATTACATTATATTCATCACAGGGATCCAATTATATGGATTTAACTTATAGGAGCATCATGCAATCTACATATTACGATACTGAAATAATTATTGCTCTTCATCTTTCAGCACATCGTTCATCTTAACAAAATGTATTACAATCTTATTTTAGGGAGTGCTGAGTGGGGTTGAATCTGTATACATAAAAATGGAGTGGTGTTTGTATGTCACGAAATGGCTTGAGAACGGTCCAACGGATTGCCGCATGATTTTCACTGTTGCACTCCTCAAGGGATGCGACGTGTTCGTGCGAAGAAAAAATTCAGGAAAGTCGCCGGATTTATCGGGAAAATGGGAGAAGACTAAGGTGTAATTTGTATGGGGGATTCCTTGACGTTTTCCAACAGCCTACTTGATGGCAAAACGAAGGTTGCCGGGACCACTAGTTCATAATATTTATTGAATTATTTTAGTTTCAACATCTACATAAACCATATATGAACATGATTTCCATTCATATACATATCATTATATTTATTTTATTTCATCACATATTGGGAATTGGAAGGGTGCATCAGGGCATCATTGAAGTTGCAGCTGGACGATGGAGTGGAGTGCCAACCGGAGTCTAGAAGAATGTGCCGTAACGTCCTTGTAGATACGAGCATATCTTATACAGTTGCAATAGGTTTGATGCGGCCTTCTTATAATAAACCATCTCGGGAAAAGCTGGACATGTGCTTCGATTCTCATTATTCTATTTGTTGGATTATGCCGTTGGAAGGAGATTCTCTTTTCCCTGCAGGTTTCGCGTAAGTGTCTCTACTTACGGGTACACCACATCCCCTTTTGGCCCTTCATATAACGGTATTATGAATTGAAATTAAGAATGAAAACTGACTCTGCTATCCAGGGGAACCGCATACTAGGATGGTGGCTATCTACATACATAACAGTCATTGTATTTTTTCAGGCTCGTTGGAACAATCTGTCATTATGTATTTGTCTTTCATTCATCGATTCTAGGTTAAACCATCGAGTTACAACATGATTTCCTATATTGTTATGTTTTAAAATATTGTATTTATTTTCATTACTTAACAATCATTCAATTGAATCATATAACATGGGTGATATTGGGAGGGTGCATCAGGGTTACAGTTACAGTTACAGCTGGACAATGGAGTGGAGTGACAACAGGAGTCACAGGTGGAAGTAACCGTAACATCCTTGTAGATGGGTTCTTCTATCCCAACAGTTGTAATGAATTTGACGCGCCCTTCTTATAACAAACCATCCCGTGAATAACTTGTCAGGTATGGCAAATTTAATTATACTTTCAGTTGGATCATATTATTGGAAGGAGATTCTCTATTTCCCGCGGGTTTCGCGTAAGTGTCTCTGCTTACGGGTCCGCCATACCCCATTTTGGCCCTTCATACAATGGTATGTTGAATTCAGATTGATAATGAAAATTGACTGTACTGCTAAGTGGAACCGCATGCAGAGCAAGACTCAAGCTAGGATGGTGGCTACCTACATACGTACATACATACATTAACAAATCGCTGATTTTTTATTTATATTCAAATTATTTGTTTATTTTTATCATTCTTCCCTCGACCAGCCTAATATCATCAGTAGGACAAACATTCAAAAGAAAAATATATGTCGGCCGAAATAATACTGCATGCTGTTTAACTGCGTCATATATTATTGTTACTACCATTTTATTTTCATATTTTATTATCATATTATTATATATATTATAATCTTATCTACTATATAACATATCACTATAATTGAATTTATCATGTTTTGGGGAGGGAGGGAGCATCAGGGCATCATTGAATTTACAACTGGACAATGAAGTGGAGTGCCAATCGGAGTCAGGAGGAAAAGTGTTAGTCGTTCGCGTCTAGTACTTTTCTCTCCAACAGTTGTAAAAGATTTGACGCGCCCTTCTTATAACAAACCTTTCCGTGGAAAGCTCGACAAGTATTGCAAATTCTAATACTCAATCTGTTGGATCATATGGCTGGAAGGAGATTCTCTATTTCCCGCGGGTTTCGCGTAAGTGTTTCTACTTACGGGTCCGCCACCCCCCTTTTGGCCCTCCATACAGCGATATGTTGAATGCAGATTGGTAATAAAATTTGACCTTACTGTTGAGTGGAGCCGCATGCAGAGCAAGACTCAAGCAAGGATTGGTGGCTACCTACATACATACCTACATACATACTATACGGAAAAAATATAAAAAGAGTGATAAAACTAATTTTTTAACATAAAATCACTTGAGCCACTATTGGTACACGTGTTCCAGTAGTTGCGCTAGTGCTCCAGTAGTAGACGTTCGGGAATGATACAAGGAATTTTAAACAAAATGATAATTTTTTACATAAGTTTAACATTGTTCCCTCGGAACAGCAACTAATATCTTTCGAATGAAGCATAAAGATCATCTCTGGGTCTTTTTTTCATTTTTATACATCCATTTTAAAAACTGCTTCCATCCGTTGATCCACTAGTGGAACACGACGGCAACTATTAATGCAAGGGAGCATTTTTTTTGCGTAAACTTAATTATTTATATGACTTTTTGATACAATAAAAAGCTGAAATTTGGCAAATCGACTAAAATAGAGGCGATCTATCCATCAAAAATAGCCCATGTCTTTTTTATGGAAAAATGTACGTTTTATTCAATAGTCCAATCTACTGGTACATTACAACCATTGGTACCAGCACCCTACTTTTATTACATTTTTACATAAAAATAAATTTCAGCATACTGCTTATATTTGGTAGGAGCCAAGCTAAAAAATATACAAAACCCCATTTGTTTCAATTCAAAATCTCTAGGATTTCAAGAATCAAAACTATGCAAAATCAATTACCCACTTGCCCCACGGTACCTTACACTAAGTTGAGCTGGACAACTCCGGCACAGCTTTATGTCGTTTTGATTTTCAGCAAAATATATGCTCGTCAAAAAATAATTTAGTTGAGTGCTCGGCGGTGCCAATCTCAGCAAAACATTTGTGAAAAATTCCGTGATTCGGCAAATAAAACCAAATATGCAATTTAGTTGAAGTACTATCAATTTTTTTTTAGATCATAAGAAACCACTAAAAACACATGAATGTAAGCAATTTTCTAAAGAAATTCTTCATTATAGGCAGTATTTTTTTTTAATTTTGCTGAATAAAAAAACCATTGAAATGTGCATGACTAAATCTTGTTGGGAAGGAAAAGTATATTTTATCGTGTTCGTGTTGTTCAAGGAAAAGTATATTTTATCGTTCACGAGGCATCAATATTTGATCAGATTATTATAGTTTCATACCAAGCCTGCCTATTTTTTTAATACACGTGCCAAATCTGAGCAATAAAATTTGACGGGAATTTACAAACAAATCCATTTTTATAAAATCTCATAAAAGTTAGTCAATACAAAAGCTTTTTTTGAAAATTAAAAAAGATTCTTGCTGCTGAGCACCTTTCCCGAGGGTTTTGTTAGAACTGTGCTCAGGAATATGCTATCTGACCCAAGTTTTTTTGAGAATCTTGCCCTGAATTGAATGAGAATAGAGTCCAAGATTGTATAAGAAAACAACTCATAATTCTGTCAAAATCCTACATGTGTCTGAAAGTCCTGCTCATGATTCTTAAATAATTAAGTCATGGAATTTGTGAGAATGATTTCTAAGATTTACTCCGAGATAAGCCATCCTCGGGCTGCAAATCTCGTTAATAAAGATATTAATAATTTCCAAGATTTTGCCTAGGATGAAACAAGAATCATTCGCAGGATTTTGTAAAAATTGTGCTCAGCATGATGCTAGAATCTAGCCAAAATTTATTTTGTAAGCCTGTTTAATGTTCAGAAATCTGTTACATTTCTGTCTAGCATTTCCTATAAACCCCGCTAACAATTCCTTTAGAATCCAAATTAGGATTATGTTAATGCCCTACCTGAGATTTTGTGAGAATTATGTGCCAGATTAAGTGTTTATTCTATCGAGGATACTGCTAGAGGTTCTGTTTTCTTTAAAGTTTGACGTAAATTCTGTTTATTATTTTATCAAGTAATAAAATATACGCTTTCTCACTACGAACTTCAAAACTACAACTAGAATTTATTTTTTTTAAGAACAGTTTTAAGGGGGCAGGATCCGTCATTGATTTCGGAATTTTCAAAAGCAGTTTTTTCGTTCAAAATCAACAAAATTTACAGGAAAATGTGTTCACTGCATTCTATTCTCCAACCGAAACACAGTGAACACATTTTCATCGAATAATTTTTAGTTTTGAACAGAAAAACTGCTTTTGAAGTTTCAATGATGACGATGATTACGATGACGGAGCGTTGAGCGTTAACGGTTCTAAGAAGAGAGATACATAAATGACATGATAGGACCTGCAAGCACTTGGAGTCTTCGCACGTCGGGTGCTTAGGACGATCTTTGGCGGTCTGCTGGAAAACGGTGTGTGTCGGCGAAGGATGAACCATGAGCTTGCCTAACTCTACGGCGAATCCAGTATCCAGAAAGTGGCCAAAGCTGGAAGGATAAGCTGGGCAGGGCAGGTTGCAAGAATGGCGGACATCAACCCTGCAAAGATGGTGTTCGCTTCGAATCCGCTCGGAACAAGAAGGCGTGGGACGCAGCGAGATAGAAGGATTGACCGGGTGCACCAGGACCGGGTGCACACGACAGGCTGCGTTGGGCTGGTCATGTTGCCCGTATGCCGGAAGAACGACACGCAAAGATAATATTCAACAGAAAACCCGGACGAGGCCGCCGACACGATGGCTTTTTGAAGTTAAGGAGGACTTAGGGGCGTTAAGGGCGACTGGGAGCAATTGGCCCAGGACTGAGCCCAGTGAAGAACTCATCTATTCGGCGTAGATTCTTCATAGCGAATTGTAGCCCATCAAGAAAGTAAGTATGATCATGTTAAGACAAAATATTTGTGAAAATTATATGGAAAGCTCAATATGTACTGAACAAACTCTAAATGAAAGCTTTCAATCCGTATTATGCTTGAAAAAAAACCAGAACTGAACATAAAACTCATTTTCTTATTGAAAATCTCGTTGGTCAACAATACTGACCACCAGAACCAGTTTCGGCCACATTACTCACTCCAGTTCCTGAATTGACCAATTACCAATTGTTATGAGACCTAGGCTTGTTCATCGCACGAAAAAAAGAGCAAATTATTTTTTTCTTCGATTTTTATACTCGATTTGGACGAATATATTAATGTAGCTCTAACATATGAATGCGTTATACCCTTGGTCATACCTAACACGACATGTTTCATACTTTTTTTTTTTTTTTTTGTTTGTATGGTATTCAGTTGGAGCTGCCTGACAGCTTTACTTGTCTAGGCTGAACCCTCGGTCTGGCTTTTGCCGAGTTGGGGACGGACCTGGTGTAGTGGTTAGAACACTCGCCTCTCACGCCGAGGACCTGGGATCGAATCCCATCCCCGACATAGTCACTTATGACGTAAAAAGTTATAGTGACGACTTCCTTCGGAAGGGAAGTAAAGCCGTTGGTCCCGAGATGAACTAGCCCAGGGCTAAAAATCTCGTTAATAAAGTCAAATCAAATCAATCTTTTGCCGAGTTTCCCCTCTACCAAGACCAATACTCAGACGGACTAGGCTATGGTGCCCACATGAACACTGTTTTTTTATAAGTATTGTGACGTGGTAGTTTTTGAAAAATACCCATATTCCCTTGCTTCTGAGAAAAGGAAGCATTGTGAAAATTAGCAGCTCCATCAGAATTTGTTTGAAATAGTAGTGTAGTAGTTTCATTACTGTCTAGTCGAAATGATTTTGAATATTTGTTTCATTTAAGTGTCCTTTTTATAATGCTATTATGATTACTCCTGTCGTTTACGTAAGATTAGAGTCTTTAATGTCAATTATCGCCAAGCCTTAACAAATTTAGGCTGTTGAGTAGTAGTTCTAGTTCATCTCGTTATTCTTGTTGTTGAAAGTATTTATTGGTCCTTAAAGAAATGCGTCATTTTCTATGTCTGTTCAACAATTTCTCGAAATTAGCATGTGTACCCTAATGATCAATCTCAGCGTCTTACTTTCCATAGTTTTTATTATAGTGAGTAAAGTTACTTCAGGCTTCTATTATAGTCTCCTACAGGATTCACTTTTCGGTGGCAAATGCAATGCTTCACAACGCTTACTTTTTACTTGAAAATTTTGCGGAATTGAAGCTATAATTATTTTTTTTTTATACCACTGTTACAAAAGAGGTATTCCTTGGCAATTTAAAAACCATATTCAAATAAGATTGTCGCCACTCATTTCTACTCAGTGAATCTACTAGTCATTTTCCTCAGAGTAATCTTCCCTACGTCGTATATGATAACGATGTGTCTAGCTAGCTAATAGTAAGAGTGGCTACGGATGATTCTGGTTAGCAAAATGCAAACTGACCGTTGCCAAATAGTATCAATGTCCACTTCGAATAGGTTATTTATTTGAAATGGGCATCAATGTTATCAACGACGCAGAACATCCGTTGGATCACATCTGAGAGATTAGTGCGTCCAATTATGACACGGCTTTGAGCATAAATGCCAAAATTTGATACCACCACTACAGGTTACGCCTATGGTTTCCATCTAATGGGCTAATGGATTATGCCTTCCCATCGCGGCACGGTCGCATAACCAAGGGGAGGGACATGTTGCATACTAGTTTGTCCAATAATCAAATTGGCGTTATGGCCAAAACTGGAGCCAAACTGGAAATATAGTCTAGATATCTCGAAAAAACGATGGACGTCAGTTTTGAATTTTCCCATGACAAAATGCGTATTTAGGACTCCATTTATGATATCTGATCCAAGCCCCACGAAGGACACTGAGTATTCGTGTTCAGTACAAGATTTGATAATAAATTTTGAGCTGTTCTGTGAAATTCTTCTTCTTTTCCTTGGCATTACGTCCGCACTGGTGCAAAGCCTACTTCTCAGCTTAGTGTTCAATGAGCACTTCCACAGTTATTAACTGAGAGCTTTCTTTGCCAAAGTTGCTATTTTCGCATTCGTATATCGCTGCTGTAAGATGATACACTATGCCCAAGAAAGTCAAGAAATTTCCATTAAGAAAAGATCCTGGACCGGGAATCAAACCGAGACATCTTCACAGGGTGTCCATTCAAAATCGGTTTTCCAATTCCCGGATTTTTCCCGGATACCCAAAATATTAAAAATCAGATGACAAAAGAATCCTGCGACCTGATACAGTCGTCTTTCCGCATCTCGATATCGAAGGGACCATCGAGATAGGGAGAAATCAAGACAAAGAACAAATTTTTGATTAATACTAGATTGAAAAACACTCCGTTGCCAAGAAAGTAATACATAAACAGACGTCATTTTGCGCTCCTAATTTGTTTTGAATCCCAAAAAGTTGGTCATATTGACATACGGAGAGAAAATTGAGAAAAAAAAAAAATAAACAGAAACACATCGAGATATGGAGATATCGAGATAAGGAGGATATCGAGATATGAAAAGTGTGTATGTATGCAGACTGAAGGGACTTATGAAATCATCGACAGTTTATATCTATATTTATTTTTTTAAGGTGAATATGAATCGAAGCCATGCTTCAAATTTTCAAGAGCACAAATCTGGAGAATCAAACATCCGTTTAAGCTGAAAACTTAATCGATTGGTCACTAACTGGCGGTGATCAATCGATTATGTTTTCAGCACAAACGAGAACCGAACTCCAGATTAGTGGTCTTGAAAATTTGAATTTTGGCTTCGATTCATCTCCACCTTAAATATCAAAAAAATCGTCCAGCCCCAAGAATTCAAAGGAAGTTCAGAAAGGTTTCGAAATTATATGCATACATATCTATTTTGTGTGTCTAAATTTAGACTACATTGCCACGAAAGTGCAAAGTTCAATAGCCAATTCATTACTTTTGAAAATGCATTCGGCGTTATGCGTTCGACATAGACCATGGCTGATTCCAGGAGAAATACATGATCTGGTGAATCTCATTACGTATGTATCCATGGAGAGATCTTTTTAACAGAAACGATATCTAGCCAAAAACACTTTATTGTTATATGGGGCTGGATAAATTTTTTGACGTAAATTCACAAAGCATATTCTAAATAATTCAACAAAGATTTCTGCCGAGAATCTAGTCAAATTGAATTGAATTTAACAAAAATCTTCCCAAGAATACCCAAAAGACCTCGCTATTTATTTATCCACCAAAGAACTTGCCATGAATTCATGAATAATTTCACAAGTAGTGTGTTGGAAATTATTGGAATAATTTACTGTAAATCTGCAGAAATGCATATAAAATCTCGTCAAGAGCCGTATAAGAACTTTGCCATAGATCCAGAACTAGTCAAACTAGTAATCCTGACAATGCTTCACCAAGAATATCATCAGTAACTCCAGAAATCGGAATGCTTAATGAATTTGCCCAGGATTTCAGTACAACATTATTTTTTTTTTGGCTCAGCTTTTCGCCACCCTCTACTAATCTACTAAGAATTTCAAGGAAAATCAGCCAAAAGCAAAGGATCTTTTCTAGAATCCACTAGAAACCTTTTAAACAATTTTCTTATAACCTGTTCAATTATGTCTCAAAGAGATTAAAAAAGGTCAATTATCACCTCAATTTCCGTTAGGATTCCTTCAATGGCCTCATTAAAAATGTCATGATTCTAAATGGAAATCTATCAAGCATCTCACCAAGAATCTTAAGAATCTTGATTGGAAGCTTCTAGAGATATTTCAAGGATCATGTCCGTAACATCTGCTTTGATTTTGTTCAATATCTTGGCACTAAAAATCTACTAAGCATTTCACATGAAATCGATAAGAATTGTTACTACCTAACAACTCCCCAGAAAATCAACGAATTTTTTAAAGGATTTTGAAAGAATACTATATCTTTAACTATTTCTCTACCAATTCAGTCCAACAAGTCATAATGCAAAGTACTAGTTGACGGCCAGCCTAGTATTATTTAAAATTGAAAATAAAAAGGTTTTTTCTTGTTTGAAACACATACTTTCCCGGAGTATTCTCCAAATTCCCGGGTATTTCCCGTATTTTTCCCGGTCATTTATAATTCCCGGGTTTTTCCCGGTTTTCCCGGATGGATGGACACCCTGTCTTCAACATGGCTTTGCTTTGTAGCCGCGGACTCTAACCACTCGGCTAAGGAAGGTTCTGTGAAATATTTGAAGTAAATGAAAACCGAATTTGGTACTAACATTAAATTGCTAGAACGAGAATATTTATCCTTTTGAAAGATACGCGTATTTCGACCTCAATAATAAGGCCGTCTTCAGTGTAAAGCACACTTATTACAATATCATGCTGCATCTTTGTAAAAACTATCTCGTGAAGAAATCATTTGACATAACATTCACGATTTTGTGTAACAAATTGAAGGATATTGATTGACCAAAACCACACTGTGAGATCCAGTTAGCAAGATTTAGGAATAGATAAAAATCTTCTCAAGTGATTATTCTATCTTTGTTGGATACTGATGACTTTCAAATAAAGCTTGATTTGTCCAGAGAGAATATATTGAACAATCTGTTCTTTTCAATTTATTTTTGTCAATCCCCGAGAGTCCCTCTGCCTGGGCAATTGTCCTTTTCCTCAAATCAGGGCCTGCAGTGATGTACATTAGCGCGATTACAAATTCAAAACAGTTTTAAAATCTAATCTTTCATATCTTCCTTACCATCCTTACCCTACCCTTTTCAGCTTTTCGGTGGTAATTTAAAGGTGGCAAAATGACAACGTATGTTTATCTGGAAATAACCATGGAGAAATTTTAAAAATGGTTTCAAACACGTTAGTAGTGTAATGTAAGTACAAACTTTTTATCCCTTAGTGAAAACTCATTTTTCCAACCTTAATGCTTTTCGGTGATACAAAGGTTGAAAGTTTTGGTGCTCCACAGACACCATGGGCGGGAAAGGGTTAACGAAGGATGTTGCTGAAGAAACAAATCCCATTTGAACTAATTTTGTTTGTGATTTTAAAAGGTGTTGCAGGGCAGTAAACCTATATGAAGCTGAATAATGGCATACCTACAAACTCATAAATATTAATCCTTTGGATTGAATTTTTCTCTTCGGAATTTTTTTTATTATGATTTGAAGAATAGATTTTTTTTTGGGATGATAAGTTTATACTTACATCTCAGTACTAACGTGCTTGAACATTTTTCAAAATTTCTCCATAGTAATTTCCATATAAACCTATATTGTCTTTGGGCCACCCTTTAAATCATTACCCAGAAAACTGACAATTTCACAGAACACTTTTTATTGTAAGGATGGCACGGAAGAAATGGGAGATTCGATGTCCTATACCAAAATTTCCTAAAAAAGCAATTCAAACAGCTTCTCACCTTTACTATCGATCGTTTCCACTTCCTGGACCTCATCCCCATCGTCATTCGTTTGTTCCTTCTCTTCCTTACGATCCCCATTCCTCCGTCTCTTGCTGCATTTGTGGCTGCGTTTCTTTTTCAACGATTTCAGCACCGATGCCATATTCTCGGCTATCATTCGATCAACATCACTTTTTGAAGGCGCCTCGTCTACCTTACTGGAAGCCCTTGCCTTCGCCGAATCCCCTAAATCATCATCCATCTTCTGTTCCACAACATCCTTGCTCTTCTCCTGGACGTTCTCCTTCGGGGATTTGAAGTACTTCGCTATGCTTCCATTCATTTTATTTAGCTGGTCCAATTCACAATCCGTGCAGTAGTTGACTGAACCCTCCCGCGCTCCGCCACCTTCCACAAGTCGACAAACACAATCACCTCAAATCACTTGCTACGTATCATTGCCACATCGAAACGGACTGAAAACGATCGAAATTACAAAATATCTACCCGTCCATCGCTAAACCAGTATCCGACGAAAAAAACTCACCTCGCACAACGAGGATTTCCCCGGATTTTCCACCGAAAATATGCGATTGTTTTTGTTCCGAAGTTTTCCCGCACCAGCCAGCCAGCAAAACTAAACACTCGTCAATGACAGCGCGCACTGCACTTTTTGGGCGCGAACCAGGCCCGCTGTCAAAAGCGTCAAAAGTGGGTGGAAGCAAGGTAGTACATGAGCGTTGGTAGGTGCGATGTGTTTGAACGGTTTGATTGTGTTCGTGACGGCGGTGGATTGTGGGTACCGTTTTGACTCATATTCCGAATACTTCAGGGTGCTGAGTCCGCTTTACATTGCCGTTTCGCTAGCATTTGGGCCTCTAAGGGCCCATTCACAAATTTCATAACGCTTTAGGGGGTGGGTGGGTGTCCGAATGTTGTTACGGCTCATACAAAAATTGTAGAGTATCAATACAAAAAGCGTCACGAGGGGGTGGGTGGGTGTCCAAAATTGCCAATTTTAGCGTTATGAAATAAATGAACAAGCCCATTAGGCTACACATAGTCACAAAGTCACTTATTACGTCACTATGGACCTATGCACTAATTTGACGTTTGAGCGATGCCGTGTTATTTACGTAACCATGGGAACGAGTGAATTCGGCACCGCTCAAACTTCAAATTAGTGAACTCGTGCATAGGTCCATTGACGACTTCCTTTGGAAGGGAAGTAAAGCCATTGGTCCGGAGATGAACTAGCTCAGGGCTAAAAATCTCGTTAATAAAGATAGAAAAAAAGTACATATAGGGTAACGGTCGTATTTTGGACCCCCTAAGGAAGTGATTTTACATTTTTGTCCCAATTAATTAATTGCACAGCGTAACCAAGTCAAAGAACATACCAAAATGTAGAGAAAAACTTCCTCTACGAGATAAAAATGCCCATACGGTCATGTAGTATTCAAAAGACGTCAAAAAAAATTAAATTGTGATGCTCTGTTTTTCATTATTTTGGACACACCAATACATTTTGGACCCTCAAAGTATATATTTTGGACCCCCGGCATTTTTTTATCGTTTGGCGACAAAGTCCACGGCACTGGTTGTATAATATGCTTGCCCATAGTCTAATCAATCGATTGACAATGGAAAAGCGAAGAAATTCTACGCTTTTAGTTCAGAAATTAGAAAAATGTTTTTGTTTACATTTGAAAAATTTCTGACGTCTTCAATTTCTGTCTGTAACGTGTTGTAACGGTTGCATGGATGAACCGATATAATTAAATTAATTTCATATAAAATAAACACATTTTCCATGCACAAACGCTTGATGTAAGTGTGGAATAGTCCTATCTTTCCAAATGGCATGCGGATTGTATTGGTCTATCGATTTAAACTGGAAAATTTGCAGGAAAATGGCCCAGGGGGTCCAAAATATATAGAGGTCCAAAATATATTGGTTACCCTAGGGAGCCGTAAACACATCCAAATATTACACTGAAACAAGCGTTACTGTAATGAGAACCATGAACGTGTTTTTAATTTTACTATTCCAACCACGATTGAGCTATCATGAACGCTTTTCATTTGCGTTTTGTTCCCTCTCAATCCAACCGCGTCGATAGCCGAGCGGCTAGCGTTCGCGCTTGGCATTCGCCAGATCCTCGGTTCGATTCTGGTCTGCTGCAAGTTTTTAACCATGATATATTGTAATTTTCACGAATGATTAGACTTTCATGACGAAATTTAGAAGCCGCCAATAATGTACTGATGGTACATATCCAAACACCAGTCACCTTTCATCCTTGATTTCAATCATTACCAGCTGGTTTTGACACGAAAACATGACCAGCTGAAGCATGAGAACAAAGACGATGACTGTAAACATCGGAAGGCCAGCTGGTTTTGTTGTGTAAACAGGATCAGTTGGTGAATCGAGAACAAAGAAGACACTGAGCCGACCGAAGAAAACTGAAAAACTCATGAACATCAGGGTCAGAGTGGATCTAGATAAGAGTGGCGTCAATGTCAAAATTGGAACAGCGGCGAACTGTCATTTCCATACAAATCCGCGTTCCAATCGAGCAGGAGACCTGTCAAAACTGGAACATGACGTCACTCTTGTTTACAGGCACTCTAATCAGGGTAATTGCATGGGCGGCGGTGATCGAAAAGGGGCAGCGAAATTGAAGGCGAAATCTGAGAAAGACGAAATTCAGATCACTAAAGTCTAAGTGGTGAAAAAAATCGCAATAGTAATTTTTACAATACAAATGGTGCCATGGTAAAATTGAATGCACAAAATATTCTAAATAAATGCGAATTTAGTCTGCACAAATCAAGTGGCGTTATGTATTTAATTTAACCCTCTGATATAGTATTTTCAACCGCAACGCTGTTCTCAGTGTAGTTATTTTCAAACTAAAGTTTGGGTTGAATATTGCACAAACAAAATTTTAGTTGGACTCAGCCTTGTAAGGACTGTTCATTTTATAAAGTGGACACCTTGTGAATGCTGTATCTTTTAAATTTATCAATGAAATTTCAATCGGTTTTCTGCACATCGTTCGACTAGTATTGTACAATGTTGTAAAAATACAAATTCTCCAAAATAATGAAATTTCACACAAATGTGTAACAACGATTAGAACGGTCGATTTTTGGAGGTTATCAAAATCAATGATTGTTAGAAATTGGCTGGAAAATTCGATAATTTATATTTTTTATTTTCAAAAAAGGCTTGTTCTTCGAAAGCATCATCAATCAGAATCCTGATGGAAAAAATCAAGTTATTTTAGGAGCAACAATTTTACAGATATAATTAAATCATTTTTCCCGTATATTTTTGAAGAAAAATATTTTAAATTTGAAGGGAATTGATATGAGTAGAATGTGTTGGTTAAAAGTACGTCCTGACGGAAGTACTAATATACTATTAATATGAAAAATAACTTACGCCTTCATAGAGTTACTTATTAAGTCCCCACGTCACATTTAAAGCACAATAGAAACACGATTGCTTTATTCCTAGAAGACCTGTCAAAGTACATTGACAATCATCAAAATTGGCAACACTGCTGTAATAAAATCCATTTTTATTTTCCACTAGTGGTCCCGGCAACCTTCGTCTTGCCATCAAGTAGGCTGTTAAAAACTGCTAAGGATCGCCCCATACAAAACGACAGTTCCGTTCACTCTCGTTTTTCCGACTTTCCCGGTGATTACCCTGGGATTTTTTTACACACAAACACGTCGGAACCCTTGACGAACAAAACGGAGAATGAATCATTCAAATCCGTTGATCTGTTCATAAGTCATTTCGTGACATACAAACACCATTCCATTTTTATTTATATAGATAGATAGATATATCATTTTCATAATATGTTATTCTGAGATTACCAATTGAAAAAATCGGAGAAATCCGTTTACAATTTGCTGTAGAATGATAAATATGCGTACATGATTTTAAAAGTATGAGACTTTTTAGTAAAACTACCATAAACAGTAAAATTTATACTTAAGACTGTGGTTTAAACTCACGATTTAGCTCTCTTTAATACAAATATAGTTTCTTTAGTAATCCAAACTAGTTTTGAACACGCTTTTCACTTTTCTCTGTTGCTGAGAGTGAAAGGATGGTGTATCAGTAAATTTGGCCATAAATGGGTAAATCACAAAAGTTACCTAATGTCAGAGAATGGTGGAATATAACTGATTTTTTTAAAGCTATACCTTTAGTCGAATAGTAAAGGATACAAACATACAATTTGTTCATAAAAATTAGGATTTTTGTTTTGCGAAAAATAATGTTAAACTTTGACGAACAGCTTTTCTTAGGAGTTTTTTGAAAAACTATTTTGCTCTTCAACCAAAAGCATTCTCTAAGATTTTATATTTTCATAGCATTATAGAATAATAGTTCAACGGTACACAGAAAACCGATTACGATTTTATCAATAAATAAAAAAGATATAGCATAAACAAAGTGTCCATACAGACAAACAGACGTCACACTCTCATCATTGTCCATCGACCACCTTTTTAACGGTCGATTCAAAAATATGGTAGGTGGCCAATCCACCACCCGCAGCGCTCGCATCGTTTTTGTTCGCGTTTGACGTTTACATACTACCGCCATCTGTTGGCCTGTCGGCCAAGCACACCGATTTCAACATTGGGCGTACATGTCCTCGTGACTATAATTTTGATCGAGATTTGTTCTAAGTGTTACGTCTGTTTGTCTGTGGTGTCCACTTTATAAAATGAACAGTCCTTACGATGGTTGAAACCAACAAATTTCTTGGTTGTTTGTTTTGAGGCTTCACATTTAAAATCAACAAAATTTTGTTAGATTCAACCTATAAAATGCTTGTTTTGTTTGACATTTGTAGAAACCACCAAAAGCTTAGGTTGTTTTAAACTGGAAATGTTAGGTTGAAATAACTAATCTTTAGTTTGTCTCAAACAAATTTATTGTTTAAAATTAACAATTTAATGGCTGTTTTTAGCTCTATTGTTTTAGGTCTTTGCTTTTTTATTTTTCAATTACAAAATAAACACAACATATTTAATGAACATTTTTTTCATTTATTTTCATGAAAAAATAGTTTGAGCCTAATTGTAAAACTGTTCATTAGCAATTAATTATCGAAAACACAGTGACATCCATGGCCACCAGAGTCACGCGGAAGTGTTCTGCTTTGCACTCTTCGTGCGTTATGTAATGGAAGTTTTCAATGTCAGCTGTTTAATGGATATCAGGGATAAATCAATGGAAATGCATTTTATAAGTACCGTAATTTCGGGTGAAATTGATCACTTTTCACGGTTTTCCATGTATGTTTTCTATGATGTTGCCAATTCCAACCAACTTAATGCAGGAAAACAAGTACGACGGTGAGCCTCATTGGTTTATATACTCAAATTTTCATACAGTTGTGATTTTAGTGCTGAAAATCGTCTCTAAAATAAAAAAATCAAGGAATTCCATTTCGGGATGAAATTGATCACCTGTCAAAACAATTACTGTTAGTTTTGAAAACAACTTTACTTATTAATTTGGGCCTCCTGAATCCAAATATGCTTGCCAAATTATTAACAATGCAAAATTTGTGGAAATAATAAACAATTAATTTTCATCAATACCGTAGAAAACGCCTAAATGTAGGCAATTTCCGAAGGAATCCTCTGATATCTATAAAAAAAATCAATTATTACAACAAAATGAACAAATTGGTACGAAATTTGAAAATAAATTTCGTTTTGGGGATATACTTCAAGCATCCTTGCAAATTTTCAGGTTGACATCATGTCCAAATCCTTGTTTAAAACTATAAGTTAATTGATGTCTGCCAATACCACACAGAACACGAATATGGAATTTTCTATTATTGTCATAGAAATAAACATTCCTTAACACAAACAGCTTCACAACATGCAATTCGACAATAGTTTAGACAAACAACGTTCGTTTACATAGGTTGCATTGATTTCTGTGCTCTATTACAGGGAAATAAAATCGTGTGACACAGTGATCAATTTCACCCTACTGATCAACTTCACCCGAATTCACGGTACCTGTTTATATTTTGGATAAAATATAGCCACTCTCAAAGCAAAGTAACTTAAATATAAGGGGTTTACACCAACCACTAGCTACAATTTGTAACAACTTTGTTGGCTAGGGAGCAAACTTACTAATATTTAGTTTGGTGACAATACAGTTGAACCTCCATGAGTCCACGGAGAACAAAATATAGTGTTCGTAATCATTTTTCCGGTCAATTTAACTATATTTTAAGGTTAATTTGGAGATAACTAAAAATATAGTTGAATTGACAGTATATTGTTAAGCATAACTATACCATATAGTTGTTGATAACTATATTTTTGATTGAATTTACAAACGTCAAACGTCAAAATTTAACTATATTTTAGCTGACTTAAAGTGAATTTTATTGAGTTTACAATATTTTGCAATGTTTACTCAGCATTTTGTTCTGCTTTATCAACATATCTGAAAAGATTCGGTGCTGCTTTATCGATCTAAAAATAACATTTCAAAAATGAAAACAAAGGGCGAGTCGACAAACTTGATATGTGGTCTCCTGCGTAAGAGGTGGTCATCTTAGTACCTACACTATTCCTTGCAAGTTAGAAGTAAGTAGATTTGTGAGCATGACTTGAAGTCTAGGGAGGTGAATGTTTCCGAATAGTGATAATTATCAAAATTATAATTGTTATAAGTACAAGTGGATAGCTCAATCAAAGAAGTGTGTGTATTTGATTTGACGTTAATTTAGTGTTGGCATAAGTTAATTTTATTTCGAAACAACTATTTGTGCGTAAGTAAATCTAATTGACAGGAATGTTATCTTAACATACAGAAATTCTTCTGCGTGTCGATGTTCCATTACTCGATATCGACTCATGGAACCATACTAAAAATCAAATTTCATGGTTACTATGATGGTCCCCTCAAACAGCTTTCCATAGCATTGCTGTTCCATGTCTCGTTATTTCCATGGTCCTTCAATATCGACTCATGGAGGGTTGACTGTAAAAAAAAAACAACCTAAATATTATTGAAAACAAAGCAAACATTTGTTCGAAACAAATTGTGTGGAAGTTCAAAACAAACATTTAATTAAAAAAAAAAAACATAATTTCTTAGGTTGATGCTGACTGCAAATCAAGTTTGTTTCAATAAAAATGTTGACTCCGAATCAACAAAAATTCAATTTGAAATAACCAAATTTCGAACTTAAATTTCAAAAAACGAAATGGTTGTTTCAGAATAATGTCATTTTTCTCCAAGTGGTCTTGAATCACCCAAATGGATTATTAAAATAACCAAAACGGCCGCTATGGAAAGCATAGATAGCGCCACCGTAGTCTTGTGTGTTTGACAGAACAGCAATGCTGTCACAGTGTTAAATCCCATGTACAGTGGCGCCTTTGTTTTGATGCGGTGAGCACTTGCAAAAACTACCTTCAATGATCCATTCCTTTTTCGGTAACTTTTTTGCATGTAGAAAGCCAATGACGGACTTTCGAAGCGTCAGGCAACTCGATGCAGCACGGTATTCCAGGGGTGCACAAGCCGTACAATAAGGACTGTTCATTTTATAAAGTGGACACTTTGTTTATGCTATATCTTTTTTATATATTTATAAAATCGTAATCAGTTTTCTGTGCATCGTTCAACTATTATTCTACAATGCTATGAAAATATAAGATCTTAGAAAATGCTTTTGGTTGAAGAGCTAAATAGTTTTTCCAAAAACTCCTAGGAAAAGCTGTTTGTCAAAGTTTAATATTATTTTTCGCAAAACAAAAATCCTCATTTTTATGAACAAATTGTATGTTTGTATCCTTTATTATTCTACTAAAGGTAGAGCTTTAAAAAAACAAATTATATTCCACCGTTCTCTGACTTTAGGTCACTTTAGTGATTTATACATTTATGGTTAAATTTGCTGATACACCATCCTTTCGCTCCCAGCAAAAGAGAAAAGTAAAAAGCGTGTTCAAAACAAGTTTAGACTACTAAAGAAACTATATTTGTATAATCAAGAACTAAATCGTGAGTTTAAACCCCTAGTCTTATGTATAATGTTTACACTTTATGGTCGTTTTACTGAAAAGTCTCATACTTTTAAAATAATGTACGCATATTTATCGATCTACCGCAAATTGTAAACATTTTTCTCCGAATATTCCAATTGGTAATCTCAGAATAACGTATTATGAAAATAATATGAGGAAAATAAATTCGATTTTATTATAGCAATGTTGCAAATTTTGATAATTGTCAATGTACTTCAAAAGGTCTTCTAAAAATAAAGTAATTGTTTTTCTATTGTGCTTTAAATGTGACGTGGGGACTAAATAAGTAACTCGATGGAGGCGTAAATTATTTTCCATATTAATACTATATAAGCACTTCCGTCAGGACGTACTTTGAACCAACAAATTCTACTCATATCGGTCCCCTTCAAATTAAAAATAAAGCGATTTCCTGATGAAGTCACCGTGCAATGGTTCTCCAAAAATACATATCTCGTTTAACCCTTAGAAGGCGTGGACGATTTTTCTGGGCTCCATCGTTCATATCTTTTGACTCAATAGATCAATTCTCAAAATTTAAATGGTTTTGTGTAGGGGATTAGTTGCTCTTCCAAATAAATCCACAAAGATGTGGATACCGATGGCCAATACGGATACACGGCCGGAAATATAGTGTACACCTCCTATTCCACCAATGATTCTAGGTAAAATTTCAATATATTTCGAATTTCATATGGAAGTTAATGAACATAGTATGTATCAATATCTTGCGAGCTCAAGGGGATCGAACCTCCATCGTCACTTGGTCATTTGACGTGTTTGTTAATTTTCAATACAGGTGACCATTTTAAATCAAGATTCAGAACTTCGTTTTTGGTTAAAAACAGATCCATTTTTGTCAATAGAAAACAGCTATTATGCGGAACATCATATAACACTATTTCAGCTATTTGAAGCTTTTAGAGTTGAATTTGGTACATTCTGAATGTAAAGGGCCTCCGTATTTGGTTTCAGAGTTTTAATTCATATTTTAACCAAATATCAATTGGCATATAAATGAAGACTTGACGAATATTCTCACCACAAGAAACATAAAATCCAACTGTTTCATGGAGGTAAAACTATCGGAAGCTATATTTAAGTATTTTGGATATTTTCGATCATTGTACTGAAACTCAGGTTCCAACGACTTATTTTTAAAATTTTGATTTCATTGAGAATCCTGATAAAAAAGGATAAGAATCCTATAAAGCTTCTGATAATGCTCTCAGAGATCTTTCAGAATCCTCATACAATGGATCATTGAAGATAGCTTTTGCAAGTGCTCACCGCATCAAAACAAAGGCGCCACTGTATATGGGATTTAGCATTGTGACAGCATTGCTGTTCTATCAAACACACAAGGCTACGGTGGCGCTATCTATGCTTTTCATAGCGGCCGTTTCGGTTATTTTAATGATCCATTCTCATCAGCATCTTCTCAGGATTCTCATAAAAATCATCGCAGGCTTCATACAAGATTCTCATCAGAATCTATTCATAAATTTAAGCATAATTATTGTAGGATTATCATAAGTATCACAGGCATCGTAAAAGATTCTTTGCAGGATTCACATTCAAAATTCTCTTCAGAATTTTCTCAGGGCTCTCATCAGAATCCTCTCCAAATTTACATCAGACTCGTCTCAAGTTCTTCATTAGAATTCTTTAATCATAATATTTGAAATCGATAGAAAAAATTAGAATCCTCTCAAGATTATCATCAGAATCGTTTCAGGATGCTTATCAGAATCCTCGTAGGATTGGCATAGGAAATCTTCCCAGGATCATCAAAATATTTTCGAAATTCTTATCATAATTATCTTACGATTCTCATCAGGATCCTCAGAATTGTTTAAGGATTCCCATATCCTTCCAAATTCATCTTCAGAATACTCGTTCCACTTTTTTTTTAGATTCTTTTCAGAACTTTCCCGGGATGGTCTACAAAATGCTACTAAAATTCTCCACAGATTTTTTTTCTGGAATTCTCAACAGGGTCTGTTACGTGAGAATACGGTTGCGAACCCCTGTGCAGTGTCGGAGTTATTTGTGTTTATGTGTATTGTTTGTACTTCGTGTTTTTCTGTCATGCCCCGTTCTGTCAACCAAGTCACATAACAGAATTAGTGAAAACAAGAGACAGAACGGGCGCATAAAGTTGGATCTATTCCAATGTGGAAAAATCACCGAAGTTGTAAGTGTTTTGTATGTTTTATTTATATAAAAATGCCTAATAAAATTTTAACAGCTTTATAGCATGCGGCAAATAAGTGTTTGCTTTTGCCCGGCTGAAAGATCGGTGCCCAAACCAGTCCTGTTTTCAACAGGGTCCATTCAGAATTTTCAGCAAAATCCTTCCAAGATATATCAGATTTTATCCAGGATTCTCATCGGAATCTTTTGAATATTCACAACAGAATCCTTCCAGGTTTCGCATCAGAAACCTTTGAGGGTTCTAATCGAAAAGCTACACAAATTATGCCAAGTCAATACCACTTTTTCTTTAAAAACGTTGTAAGGCTTGTCACGCTTTTTGTGCATGACCGCTTACAGTCAGTTGGGATTGGGAAGGAATGTTAGTGTGTAATGATTATAGCTTCTTGAGACCAAGAATACTTTTGCATTTCCATAATCACCACGGGAAGGGTGTTAATCAGTGAGGGAGGCGAAATGATCTGGGACTCACCTTCGGTCATTAATGTGATCCATGGATAAGGAGGAAAATATGACTCCTTATTAAAACTTGTTTTGATTTTTTGTCTCGCGGTGAAAAGAAAATGGTAGATATTGGTAGGAGTTTTACGTCAACCTTCATAATGTCGTACCATTCAATGGTTATCTTTAGAAATTGCAAAAAAGATAAGTATGTGTACATAAAAATTATATGGAACAGGAATATAAATGCAGAAATGAAAATTTTACCAAAGAAAGCTCTCAGCTAACAATTGTGGAAGTGCTCATAAAACATTAGCACATAGAACACATGAGAAGCTAATGTAACCCCAAGAATGAAAAGAAGAAGCAGAAAAAAAAGAAAGACAAGAAAAATAAAAAGAAGTAGAATATGAAAAGAAAAAAAATTGCGTAATACAGAACACAAATAAATAAGAAAAATCGTAATGGCACTACTTAAGTATTTAGAAAATCAATCATAAATAGACCAATGTGAAAAGAAGTTGTGCATTTATATATCTCTAGAATTGGTGTTCGTACTGATCCTACGAAACGATCCAAGGCGTCAAAGTCGCTGTGACACGAAGTGAAAGGAGATGGGTGTCCTCACCACAGTGCTGCAGCAGATCGAGATAGTTGACCGCTTGATGTACCTACCCTGTGGAACAGCTATAGTCATCATTGCGGCAATATTGGAAATTAAATTAGTTGCATCGTAGTAATTATGGAAACCCTCGTTTATGTGTCCCATCGACGGCGCGGATTCCGCGAAACTATATGGTGCTTGCAGTTTTATGGACACAAGTGTTTCTCTCATTCGATCGGTCCGTCCTACGGATGGTTACCGAGCACTACTTAGGTACAAGTGCGCGCGGTTTACGATCATTACGGAGAACTCGAGTCGTCCACGTTTCGTCTCAGCCGCAGCAGAAAGCGTTCTCTGTTCACGTGTTTTATGCTGATGGGTTGCTTCTCAAGCTCGATGTATGTCTCGATCGCCGTTTCGATGGAAAATCGTGGTGCACGATTAAAGCCATCCATCCGTCCAAATCTGAATGTATAGGTACCGTAATTTAGGGTCAAATTGATCACTGGGTGAATTCCACCAGAATTTCCTTTCAAGGACGTTGAATGTTTCGTTGTAATGTCAGACATTATTCTAAATTTTAGATGAGCAATTCTCGCTGAAACCAAGCCTAGATCGGCTCACATCGTTATAATTCAAATTATATGTCACAGATCGCTAGTATATACTAAAACTAGAAAGTTGTCCTTTCGGTTTTCTCAAATTGGTGAACCGTTCGTACGTCAGCTGGCTTAACAGTTTGCGAAAGAGCCGTTTTTTCAGATATGTCTTAAATTTCCCTTGGAACACGTAGCAAATTTAGTGACATCATATAGAGGAAGGAAGTTGCTTTCATTTGAAGCTAAAAATATGTAGGCGGACAGTTTTATTAAATCGCCCCTAGTTTACGGTACTACCAGTGCTGAATGGTCGGGCAATTGGGATTTCGGTGTAGCATGCAATCTGCCTATTTAAAATGCTGGCGAAACACGTGTCTACATGCATGGATTCGAATCAAATGAATCGGATTCAATGGGTTGTAGGGGTGGTTATGTAGTCGCAGCCTTTCAGTTTACTCTACAAGGAAGTCAATATTTTCCACTAGATGGTCCGGAAACATGGTTTTATGGTTTTTTCGTCATTCGTTGAGGGATCATTCAAATATGACGTCCATCATTAGGGGGAGGGAGGGTGTCTACGAAAGTGTGACAGTGCGTATATTAGGTATTGGAAAAAGCTTGACAGAGGGAGGAGGGGGGTCTTGAAATCTCGAAAAACGATGGACGTCATATTTGAATCATCCCCGATGTATCGAAAATATTTTAGTTTTGGCGGACAGTCAGCTGATAACGCTTCTTAGTCATTCGGCATCGAGAAATTCATCCTAATTGTGGAGTGTGTGAATTAATCTGTTGATATTTCACCTCGAACTTTTTGTTTCAAACAAACCATTGCTTTGTTGAATGTCACAACTTCGTAGTTTTTATATTCTCACCTTTGTCCAATTAACACATTTGCGTTTAGTTTTCGCACTACAATAATAACAGACACTAGAGGAACTGCTACTATTTTTTCAGATTTAAAACTGGTAATTGGTAATGACAATTGATTCCGATTCTTTCAGGAATTGCCAGGCTTTGTCTGAATGTTGGGTGACGCGAAACGTGTCGAGCTCACTTTGGGTGATACAAAACCTTTATTATAGCTCAACCGGAAAAACATACCAGGAACTGAAAGGTTGCAAACTGGGTCTTCTACAATGGCAGTAATCAACTGCAATTGCACAGCCAGACGAAATTTGGGTTGTGAACTTGTAGGTCGCCTGGAGGAATAATAGAGTGAACTCAAGAAACGCGGGAGTTTTATCAAAAGTTCAATGCATCTCACGAGGGCTTGAGGATTTTGTTAAACGGGCGTAAGATAATCGAAAGATGGATGCAGCACTACGGCAAACACCTGAATGGTAATGAGGGTATAGCACAGGATCAAGGCAGCGGGAAAATAATAACGTTGGATTGTTATTCAACATCAACCAAACAAAGGTGTAATAAGTTAAGTGCAGTTTGAAAAACTTGTAAAAATGTGTATTTTGAATGAATTTTAACTATTTTTTTAAGGCATTCTAACACCATTCGCACCAGAAAATTTTACTGGAATCCTAGTATTCCTCTAATGGAATCTCTTCCACGCCCAAGATTTTCCTGGAAATTCCTTTAAAAATCAAAAACGTTCCGAACATTTCCATGGTGGAGTTATCTTAGAATTTTTTTGGATTTACCCTGTATATTTCTTCAGGTATCCTTCAAAGAAATACACTGAAACTATTTTTTTCTTCTTTTACTTCTTTCTTGAATTATAGAAGTCTTAACCAGTCATTCACCTCCAGCTATCTTATTTTACTGGATATTAAAAATTCTCTCAAAAAATATGCACCATTGGTTTTTACGTTCGTGCTACAATGAAGGAAAGGAGTCCAAACAGGTAAGGAAAACCCGAACAACAATATGACGTTTTTCATTCTACAGTCAACTCTCCTTTACTCGATATTCTGTATCTCGATATCGAGTTAGAGAACCATAATGAAAGTACACCCGATTCTGTTTTTGCACGGATTATTTTTACACGGGCGTGCAAAAAAAGTTGCCATACATTTTTTTCCACCAAAACTTTATTTTTGCATGAAACATCAAGAAATGGTGTTACTTTTTTTGTACGGTTTTTGAAATTTTGAACTGAAAACTTTTTTTGCACGGTACGCATCCCCCGTGCAAAAACAGAGGAGTTGGAGAGTTGACTGTAGTTGTTTTTGAGGAACTGTAACCCGTAGGTCATTCGTCCCTGACTATAAATATGAGCACTAGGTAAAAGAAATCACGGCTAAAAATTTTGTACTAAATACAGATTCATTGCAGTGCAGACATTTTTCAGTTAATTTTTTTAGAATTGTCATTGATGCTTTCAGGATTATCAGTGTTGTTTTTAGAATAATCTCCAGAAACACTTTTCTTCAGAGAAGTCTTTTGCATTTCTACGAGTTCTCCAAAATAGCGTCCGCGATATCTTCCTTGTATCTTTCTTGCAGGAATTGCCTCCACGATCTAAGATTCGATCAGCTTTTTTCAGTTGAAAATTAGTAGATCTTGAAAGATTCCTGCAAAAATTGCACAATACCTACAATTTTTCTCACAAAAGCTGTTACATGGGTTTAAAATTGGCAAATTTTGTGTAACGTAATATTTGAATAACTCTTTGGTAAATATGGCTACAACTCAACTTGTTTTGATAGTTTCGACTACGGATATCACGTGACCATACTGTAATGGAACTCCGTGGAACCGATCTCAAATAGACCATTTTTTAACCTTGATACTTAATTGCATGGGCGTAGCCAAGATTTCAGTCAAAGGGGGTTCGAGTAACCTAAAATGTTCAATCTCGAATTTTACGCAAAAACGATTATTATACACAACCCCTGCACCCGTTTTGCATGAACCGGTAAACTATGAAAGAAGGATGGCTGTACCTATTGGAAAAAAGATAGAAAATTCGATTGGTAGAAATCCTAATGACTAGCGTCATATTGTTATTCCTGGCCAGTTATGGACACGGAATATAAGAAATTAATACAGTTTCTTCAAGGATTACTAACACAGATTCCAGCTACATTTCTTCTATAAATATCTCCAGAATTAATGCAACCCCAGAATTAATGCAACCCCTAAGTTTATCGAACTTAAAGGAATCCGTCAGAATATTCTCGAGAAAATGTCTCGGGAATCCTGTAGAGATTTATTCAGGATTTGATTTTAATTTTTATTCAGTTATGTTTTCTACCAAATGTGAAACTTGAAAAACATAAGACAAAAGTTCATGAATATTATATTAACATTCGTACAGATATTACTCCGTAATCTACTCTAAAGATTTTTCTAATCAATTTACTTTGATTTCTTTAAGCACTTTAAAAACACAACTAATGAAACATTTGAGTTCTGAACAGATTGCTGCGAATATTTCCTTTTGAAATTCTACAGAAATTATGTTCAGAATTCCTCTAGGGATTGATTCAAGGATACTGTCGATGTTTATTTCAGTGATCAATTCAAAATTATTTTAAAAGTTCTTCTTTAAAATATCTAGTTTTGCTGCTTGAGATATCGTAACATGTATTACATGGTTCAGAATTCTGTCAATGATCATTCCATCGATATCTTAGGAAAAATTTCATTAGAGAGTTTTAATGTAAAAAAATGAAGAATCATTCTGAAATCACCAAAACTCCTACAGATGTTCCTATAAAAGCTTCTCCGTGGATTTCTCTAGAAGCTCCTAACAGTTATTTTCTCAGAAGCACTTTGAACATAATTTGAACTCCACAGTTCAAAGTTTTAAAGCTTGCTACATAAGTATCTCGGGCAATTTCCTTCGGATATTCATAGATAATAAAGTGTCCTAAAATTTCATTTTGCCATAAAAAAAGGTTGTGTCCCCAAACCTTCAATTTGTAACATAGGATGTTACAATCAAACTCTCGTATGAGGAAAACTCTGGGAAATTACGTTTAGAAGTTGCCCCATCGAATGTTTTGAAAAAAGTCAGATTTTTGCAAAGATTGTCTAAAAAAAAAGAAATAAAATTTTATTCAGAATTTTTTTTATGTTTTTTTTTTTGCAGATTCATTAGAGTTCAAAACATCTTGAGAAAACTTTTAACCTGTATGCTTTGCACGAAAGTTTTGCACACTGATTTTTGAATGTTCAAAAACCATGATTTTTTACCACATTTTTATTTCATAACGTCAACAGTGACTTGACGCTTGTATCATTCTTTATTTATAAAAGATGATTCTATGAGGAAAAAGACGTTGTCGAAGGCATTATACCTCTAAATTCATGCGTTTTAGAGTTATTCATCAATGACAGAAAAGTGACTTTGTAGGTATTTTTTATGCAGAATACCATACATATATGATCCAATTTCCAACTATGTCCCCATAAATCGGAAAAAATATAATAGCGCATCGTATGTCACATATAATTATTGTTGAGTTAGGTTAAGTTTATTGTTTGGTGGACAGGTTTCAGCTGTTTAGTTTCGAACAAGAAATGTTGGAAAATATAAGAGTCATTTATTTTACTTCATGTTAAACGTCAATCATGTCAAATACTTTAGCGAATCGTTCTCAAGTAAAATTGATTATTTTGGATACTTTGCAAATAATTTTACAGATACTGTTCAGCTTAGATAATCGAGGTTTAAGCAATAATTATTAAAAATTCAAATGTTAAATTAAGTTAAAATTTAAATGTAATAAATGCCGTTTTTTTTGCAAAGTCAGCTAAAAATTTTAATTCTTTTGGTTGATTTATAATAATGTTATGAGATTTTGAGCTAACAGCATTACAACAAGTTTAAAAAAAGAAGATGTAGCTAATAGGTTTCCTTTAGTTTATGAGAGCATATGTTTGAAGATGGATCACATCTGTATGATATTCTGCAGAAAATACCAAAAAAGTTGCATTTTTCCCGTAGTGAATGTCGAATTCCTCCAATACGCACAATATTAGGGGTAATATGTCTTTTGCAAAGTTTTTCCTTCTAAAATTTCCGATCTTTAAATACGTAAAGGTTAATTAAAGCGATAAGTTTAACATTCGATTTTTATTGTTTGAAAAAAAAAATGTACTGAAAAAATCATAGTTTTCGAATATTTTAAATGTTGTATAATTAGAAATATTAATGATTTTTCTCAGATAGCTTGGACTCCAAAGGATCTGCAAGAAATATAAAAACTATGGGTTTAACGAAATTTTAATGAACTAGAAATATTTGTGTGACATTACTCACGAAAATCAGCCCATTTTCAAAAACAACAACGGGGCAACCTCCAAACTTCATTACTCAGAGTTCCCTCTCTATAAAAGTTTGATTGTAACATCCTAAGCTACCATTTGAAGGTTGAATCTCCAAGTTTTCTGGCGAAGTGAAATTCTGGGGCACCCTAATAGATAAGTTATAATTATATAAATAAAACCCGAAGGAAGTTTTGGATAAGTCTTGTAAAAATCTTTGAATTATTTTTAGGCTGACCATACGTCCCGTATTTAACGGGACAGTACCGTTTTCACAACTTCGATTGGATGTCCCGTCGTATTATTAAAAATGCTCAATTTGTCCCGTATTTTTGAGAATGACCATATTTTTGCCATTTTTGTCAACCGATTTTCAGAAATGTATTTTTTACTCTTACTTTAAGAAAATCTCCCGTAATGATTAAAATTATCATTATTTAATTAAGATATGTTCGACATTTTGTAATGAATCATTCTTTATTTTAATGAACCGCTTAGATAAGTATGATTCATATGCAATTTAAAACATTTTGTGGTCAATGGTGGATTATTGAAACAAGGTTTTACCTTCAAATTTTTCATAAATAAAAACTAAACTTTTAATGCATACACGCATGTCGACTCACGGTGTTTAAATCTTGTACTTTTTGTACTTGCATGTAGCTCGTTGCGTTGCGTTTTGCGAAAACGTTCAGCATTTGAGCTTAAAGAACTTTAAGCTTAAAGTTGGATGGTTAAAAATAAATCCGGCGACGATAAATTTCTTATGCATTTTTTTATGGGTCAGATTTAACTTCAAAATCAGCATATCACGGATCCAGCATAGATAAAAACCTAAAAGTTACAAAAATATCTTTATACTTTGTGGATTTTGTGGATTTAAAAATTTTATCAAGATACTTATGCTAGTCGAAAAAAAACTGAGGAACAGGCAACTTCGGTAATAATCAAAACTTTCACACCGTGTGGTCGTTTGCATCGCGACAAATTTTGCGAAGATTGCAAATTATGTGGCAAGTAACCACAAGCATTATATTTTTGCACGTAAAGTACCACATTTTGAATGAAACATTGTTTTTTATTGATCGATGTACAAGAGCTGTCAGGAAACAATGCATGAATTCTTATGAACTTATGTTATATTATCATATAACATGTTATATTATCAATTCTTGATTGCTTAATTGATGTTTTTGCATAAGTTCAGTCGTTTAAATGCCCATTTACGATTTAAAAGGTACTTTAACGGTTGTCTTAAGGCTTAAGTAGCCCGTCATTCGTTTTGGCAACAAGGATGACTTTTCAGCTTGCATTTAAAAGTGATAAAACTCAGTCTAGGTTATATTGTGCTCTGCAAGATAAATCCACGTAATGCGATTATCTGAAAATGTCGATATACCGTCGCAGTGATAATGAAAATCACCAAATGTTTCAGATTTAGCAAATTTGAAACATTTGCGTCCTTGAAGAACGAAAAAATCCAAGCCTACTTGAATTTTGACGTTGCGTTTGAATTGCGCGCATAACTTCTGCGCGTTACCGCCGCCGCTGGATGTGGATTTAAAATGAGCGCCGCAATATTGACTTGAAAAAGTATCACTGTACCTGCCAACATGCATAAAGTATGCTGATACTTTTCCAAGGTGTCAGTGCAAAACCAACTGATTTTCTTTGATTCGAAATCGTGAGATGAATAAGCTACAATCATAAACGAAGCGTACAAATTTCAATGACGGCCTACTTCACCTTAACGTAATACCACCACATTAAATAAGCAATGATTCAGAGCATCATGGTTACTTGTGTGATCCCGTTTTCGTTCTTCATTTGTCCCGTTTTTATCCTGTTAGCTTATGGTCAGCCTAATTATTTTCTTATGTATTCTTGTTTCTGTTTCAATAATTGGAGAAATCTGGTAATATATTATCATGGTCACATGATAAATTCGTGAAAAAAAACTAATGTCATATGTTTTTTTATGACACCTGGAGAAAATGGAACCATAACGCTATGAATATTTTTGGATAAATTCTTGGAACTCTTTGAAATTACAGCATAATCTGAGAGGCAATACTTGCTTTGAAGTGGAAAGAAAACTTTCTTTTTTAAGTCTGAAGAATTATGTTAACTTCTTTGAAGAAGCCGAATCAGCATTCCTGTACAAAAATTCTAGGATAGTATCTTTAAAACTTCTGTAGGCAAATGTGGGCTTCGTGGCCGTGCGTTTTGTGTTACCAAGCATTTATCCGCATCGAGTCAAGGAGTGTGGGTTCGATTCCCGCTTCAGTCCGGAAAACTTTTCGTCAGGAACTTATTTCGACTATGCTACTGGGCGTTGCATGCTAGTCCGTCTAGTGTGGTGCCTTCAAAGGATATAATCGTCAACTAGAAACATGTTCAGGAAAAATCTTTAGAGTCATTTCTTGGGGAATTCCTGTCTAAGACAATGCTTGGAGATGAGAGTGTCCAATTCCCGAACATTTTGCTCGTCCCGGTACACGAGACAAAAATTTAAGCTTGTCCCGGGAAATCCCAGGATATCTAAAATTTTCATTGAAACTAGTAGTTTGGTTGAAATGAATGTACAAATTCAACAATACAATGTTTTTCTTTCAATGAAAAAAAAAGATATTGTTACATTCCAAGACAATATGTCAATTATAACAAACCACATTTCATATATGACTATCTTATTCTGTAACTTAACAAAAACCGAAACTTAGCTCGACTTATTACGGGTTTGCAAGTTATTTTTTTTTTTTCAAGTAACCTTAAAAATGTAAGTATGTTAGAAAATTAAGACATAATATCAAAGCAATTTGCTTCAGACTTTTGAAAAGTTATCAAAACTTTAGAACAAAAGATACGATTAAAGACCATTGAAGGTGTTGTAGAATATCATACTAAAAGTTAATTACTGAAAATTATAGACTGAAGTTTAATTGCTTATTTTAATTATTTGAATTAATTTCGAATTTGCTTCCTCAGCCTAAGCTTATAAAACGGCTAATGTTGAAGGCAAAAGCGTTCAAACTTTGCAACTGGACATTAAACTATGTGTTTCTCACTTGAAAAATTGGTCTATTCATGAAAATTATTACGTGTAATGCTTTATTATTTTATCAAATAAGGCTTGATAGTGAGGAAAAATGTCATTATCTTTAATTGAAATTTAGTGGATTTCATAAAATACTACGTTCTTGTTCTTCTTCTTGGCATTAACGTCCTCACTGGGACAGAGCCTGCTTCTCAGCTGAGTATTCTTATGAGCACTTCCACAGTTAACTGAGGGAATCAAGACAAATCGTGTTGGATGGTCTTTTGATTCGGTTGCAAGTTCCGGTGGGACGCGAGACAGAATCAAGACAAATGGTGTTCGGTTCGCGTCATTCGAGCGCGGAAAAAAAATCGACAATAGTGCATGGTCTTTTGTTTCAGTTGTATGTTCCGGAGGGACGAGGTACGGAATCAAGACCAATCGTGTTCGGTTTGTGTTGATCAAGTGCGAAAAGCTTCGTGTTCAGCCGAGGATGAAGTACTGGTGAGATCGTTTCATGCTTATGATAATTCATTTTTATCGTTGAAAAGCTACTTTTATTATATTTTCAAACAAGCTATGAATGGTTCGTCATTACATGTGTCGATAATACCCGTATTTCTGTTACGCACACTTTTAAAATACACAAACCTTTTTTGTCTTCGTCATTACTAAAAATAACCTTTGAATAGTTCGATTTTTTTATAATTTCATTCAATATATTTTTACTGCGATACAAAAATGCAACACTAGTTTTAAGTGAAGGTCGTATTTTCCCTCCTAATTCATGGATCGCATCACCGACCAAAGGTGACTCCCAGATCTTTCTCCTCCCTCAGTAACCACACCTGTCCCGTGATGATTGTGGAGATGCAGAGGTATTCTGGGTCTTTAGAAGCAACGATCATTACACAATAATGTTCCTTACCCTTCCCAACTGACTGTAAGGACTTGGCCGGCGCCGTTATTGATCAATAATATGAGAGCTGCTAAAATTGCACTCCGTTTTAAACCATTTTTCATCGAATAAGAATTGAGTTAATTTTTGCTACATATAGTTTCATACCAGAACTTGATATTAAAATTAAATTTTATGATAAAAATTATGATAAAACAATGAAAATCATCGAAATAATCAAGCTTGTCTTGTCCTTAAATTCGGACACCAGAAGCACAACTTGTTTATAAATCCGGACACTAGTGAATCAAAATCCGGACAGCGCTCTTGCAATATGGAAAACTGCACCAAAATCCATAAAAAAAGAGTAAATTCATTCAATTTTATGTCACATTTATAAAAAATTTGTGCAGGAATCTGATCTATAATGTTTATAATAATGAAAAACCAAAATTTTTTTGGATCAATTACCTCAACTGTATCCGAACATATGGGGTTGGCCACTTTTGGTTAAAATCTCTGCAATATGTGAGTCACACTGCTTTTCTGAGCATAAAACTGCATTCTTATCACTGATAGCACCTGATTGACAGTGGTTGCAAGATTTTTTTCAGTTCTATCTTTCGAATATTCACTCACAGAAGTAAAATACAATGCTTTAGAATGGTGTCCGGATTCAAAACCACCTGCTTACAATCCCGGACAGCCTCTTCTACACCGTTATCTATATGCATATTTACACGAACTTCACGATTGTAGTACTTCCGAATACATGAATTTATGTGTATTCTACTGTTATATTCAAAATACGTTGTGCGTAATGAATATTTAAACACATGACTGTCACCTAAATGTAAGCGCACGTTCCTTGCCACTTCTACCGAAATAATTCACAATGCAAAAAAAAATACGTCCGAAACGAAACACTTCTTTGTTTTGATTATTATTAATTATTAGGCAATAGTAACTAGATTTCGAATGATAGTAAAATGATCAACAACAATGTTTTAAGATATGATGGATAAAATTTACCACTATAATACAAAATTTCATTATTAATTAATGTATTTCACCAGTGTCCGGATATTGGTACCGTCCGGATTTTGATTCACCACGGTATGCGGAAAATCCCATCCCTTATTCATTTGGATCGAAGCACAATTCTTATCGGTTCGGATCAATCACGGAGTACCAACCATTGACATGTACAGTCAGTCTATGCTATGCTATACTATGCTATGAGCACTTGCACAGTTAACTGAGAGCTTTCTTTGCCAAAGTTGCCATTTTCACATTCGTATATTGATACTTTAGGGAAGTTAAGGAAATTGCCTTTACGAAAAGATCGTGGACCGACCGGGAATTGAACCCAGACACCTTCAGCATGGCTTTGCTTTGTAGCCGCAGACTCTAACCACACAGCTAAGGAAGGAATTTTACGTACATTTCGGGAGTTCCGGGATGTCAGAACTAATATCCCAGGAATCAGAAAATCCCGAAATTTGTCAAATCCCGGGATTTTCCTAATCCTTGGATGTCCCGGGATTGATACTATTGAGATGTTCTCTGTGAAATTCTTGGCTTGGTGTAATTTTTTATAAAGGACTTAATGCATTCAGTTAAGGAAAAATCCTGAGAGAGTTATCATTACATTTTTGAAGAATATGTTGAGGGATTACTAATGATATCTTAAAAAAAACTGGACCTAGTTTTTAAGGAACAAAAGATTGAATTTTCTTTAAAAATATAATTTCTAAAGCATAATAATTATTGTAATTCCTGACTAAGTTATAGAGGGAATACATGAAGGAATTTCCTAAAAAAAAATAGAAGAATTCCTCTAGATGGCATATTAGAATAATACTTGGAGGAGTCCTTATAAATTTCTAAGTGCTACAATTACTAAAACAATGCATAATTCCTTGCATGTTGAAAAAAGTTTTTTTAAGGCACCATGTTCATGGTTGAAAGTCTTTGTGATATGTTTGTAGAGATTCAATAGTAATTCTTAGAGAAATCAAGGATAAATTTCCAGAAAAAAGAAGCAGAAAAATATTTTGGATATTTCTGCGCACACGATGGATAAACTAGAGGTACTGCCAAGAACGATTTCTGTAATAAATTATTGGAATGGTTATTGTATTTCTTGAACATTCTGAGGGAAAATATATAGATAAAATATAAGAGGAACCCCAGAAGGAATGCCTGACAAATATGTAGAGTTATCTCTTACTGGTTCCCTTCTTCTAAGAATTTCGGGATGAATTCATTTCAAGATAACTTTACAGATGCTTGGAAAAATCCTTTTGAGTTTCATATAAGATTTTTGGCAGATTCCTCGTTACAGCATGATGATGTCTGATTTTAAATTGGAATTATTCAAAAAGTTTATCATTATGCAATTTTACACAAAATCCATAAATAGACAAACAGACAACTAATATATTCCTTACAAACGTAACAAAAAAATAACATTTTTGTGTGTGTGTGTGTGGATCAAATGATGTTTCTCCAGTAAACTTGGCGTTGCTGAATCTAATCTTTCTCAAAAATGCTCCTGTACGTCACAATTTTGAGCTACAGGTCACCAAAGTTGGTTTTATTGATGTTTAAACGGTCGCCAACACTGGTTTATTTTATATTTAAACGAAGTTTAAAGTATGATGTATTGAACTTTTTAGTGGTCTAATCCACCAAATATGCAAAATACGACTTCAACTTTCATTTAAGATATAATTTGGTTTAAATTTCACGAATAAATTTGAATGAAATAAACTTTTTCAACACGCTTGCAGTTTCTACACAAAATTCTTTGTTTCTCTTATATGGCAAAATACAACACTTTTCTAAATTAACAAAAAATAACATTCGAGCATTGAAAATATTATGAACTTGTTGGTAAGTATTGTATAGGTCGACGATGAATCGAAGCCAATCCTCAATCAAGCGTTTGCTAGAATAAGGGCGTAAGTCGCATGATCGATTTCTCTTCGTCGATCCTCTCTTCTGTGAATAACGGTGACAAGAAGCGGGTTTGTTTGCATTTTTTCACTTCAAACCGCTTAGCACCGATGCAATCTTGCATTCTGCGGTGAAAAAATGCTGACAAACTTGCGTCTTGTCACCTTTATTCACAGGAGAGAAAATCGATGAAGAGAAATCGATCACGCGACTTACGCCCTTATTCTAGCACACGCTTGAAATGTTCAAGAGCACACATCTGGAGAACCAAACAAAACATAATCGATTGATCGCTTGCTGATGATGACCAATCGATTAAGTTTTCAGCTCAAACGGATACTTGGTTCTCCAGATTTGTGCTCTTAAAAATTTGAGGATTGGCTCCGATTCATCTTCACCTTAGCACATAAAGCTTAAATTATGTGGCAAATTAAGCAAATAAATCGCTATGCAAGCTATTTGGATAAAATCGTCAATTCTGCATTTCAGCAGCCAATATCTCAAAAACGGGTAATGCTATGTGCTATTGAAGTGCTACGATATTTTGGAAAACTAATGAATTCAGCAACCCTGAATTGAGTAAATAGTGGTATTTTGGTGCTTCTTACAAACAAGTGTTTCGCAGTGTTATTTATTGCAAGTCAATAAAAGCCATGACATTGCATATAACAAGTTCTACTAACCAAACAACCTATAATTGGTATCATGTACCTCAAAATCCAGATCCAATGAACGCATCTTCGTCCATCGTCATGCTTTCCGGCTGATCCTCCATACTTAAGATAACCAGAACAAAGCACCAACAGGGATCCCAAACTCTTCCGGGTTCATTAGATCAATTCCTTTAACCCATAGCTTTGGGTGGATAAAACAAGCCGTAAAAGTACGACCTCATCAAATCTATATATGGGACTGCCTCGATTCATTTTCAGTAAGTACCATAACTCAATGTTGCAAAAAATCTTTGTATCCATCCTAATGCAAACGCTCTTGGTCGAAAAAAGTGACACACTGAATCTACTTCGCCATGGCACTGACTGATATCTCGCAAGTCATTCGCAAATGCTGCGCAGATTCTCGACTTGGAGAGGATAGGTATCTGTAGGAAGAAGGTGTTTTGGCTAGGTGGGAAGATTTTCACGCGAATCGAGTTGGGGAGCATTGGAGAACCTTTTGTTTTCACGCAAATCATGGAACAACAAACCAGTAACTGCGGTGGAGTGCTCTCTGAAGTATTGCGATGTACAATCTCCCCCAGTTATTGATCAATTTAAGGGTCATCTTTTAGAATAAATTATTCAAACTTTATGTGTTGAAGAATGCTTATCAACAAAGTTCATAAAAGTTTCGAAGCTCAAATAACTTAAGTTATTGTTATTGCGATATGAAATATATGAATGAACCCAAATTTAAATTGTTCAATTCGAACCAAACTATATCCACTGATCCATAACTGTGGGGTGACTGTTTGCTGATTGACGACAATGACGGTGTGCTGGCTGTTGTTGTGGGGCTGATGGGTTAAAGGTGAGCTAATGGTGATGAGTCGAGTGATAGTGCTGGTGCTTTGACTATCTTACATAAGTAGGGGAGGGGGGTTTGGCATGTAGAAATGAGTTGTGGGGCTCTAGTATAGACTGTCATCATCGTAAACTGAGAAAGAAATTCTTAACAAAATAAATACATACACCCATAAGTAACCCATTACCTCAACTGAATATTTTTATGTGACTTAGAGAAAAGTTGGAATTTTCAACCTGAAATAGTACACATTTTTGAGCTCTCATACAAAGCATGAATAAATATTATCTTTGTTTGAAAAAAAATAGGGGGGATTCATTACTCGGTTTGCACATTGGTCTGTTGTGATACATAACTTAGGAAATTTTGGATGATCAATTAAATTTTTTCCCTCCACTTGTTTTTAGTAGAACTTGAAGAAAATATTACTTATTTTAACAACTGAATATGAGAGTAGTTTTTAAGACTTTTCATCATAGTTTATTGCCACCATGAGCAAATGATGATGATGATGACGAAGACGTAGTACATACTTAATTCACTGCTGTTGAGTATAAGTAACTATCCAGCAGCTTGAAAAAGATGTTTGCTGTCTTGGGCCGATCGGGTAGGGCATATGAAAATAACCTCTATTGCATGGAAATGAACTGTCTTTACCTGGAGAAAAAAATGATTGCGTAACAGTTCGTCTCCACGGTTTATGGCGTAGGCTGATTTAAGTTCATCGAATGGAGCTGGACATTACCTATACGTAGTACCTAGAGCTACACTAGTGGAATGATTCAGCTGAAGCGAAGCGGAATGATTGTGATGCAAACTTGTTACAAAGTTTCAGGCGACAAATTGACTATCGGCCTGGAACGGATGGCGATTATTGGCAGAATCAATAAACACATTTCGATTGACTTGCATGTGGTTTGTTTGTTGCCCAAGATTGCTAATATTACATGGTCAACGATTATGCAAGACATTGTTAAAAAAAATTAGATAAATTTGACGATGATATAAATTTTCTTTGGTAGAACAAAATTATTGGATTGATTTGTTCATTCATACTCGAGCGATTAATTAGTTCATTCATTGATGGTGGTATACTGATATCACAATAAAAATAACCAATTTTATGATGCAATACTTGGATGGCAGTTGTCTCCAGGTCTACTTTTATCACGCCTTGGAATGCTCTAAATAAACTGCAGCGATTGACAGTAGACTGGATGTCCCGGGCCCAATCCAACTGACAAGCCAATCGAGCCCTCTGTCACCATAGAAAATGGTGTATTCATCCATGTCGATGGGCTGACTTTTATTATCAGTAACTCCAAGCAATCTCAAAATCTTACAACACTTTCAAAGCCCTTTGTTTTCACTGTATGCCACATTTCATTGACCAATTATACTTGTACAGTAGTGTAGTGTGCTATTTCCATACCTAAAAAATAATGCGCTCTCGGGTTAGGCATTGGATATGAAACACCAAAGCAAAGAGTTAGGAGTTTCAGTAAGTAAGCAAGTAAGTAAGTAAGAAATTTCGACGCGTAGATCAGTTACCGAATGATAGATACAATATAACACAACTATTGGAAAAAAGACTGGATAATAGTATAAAATGTTACAAAGGAACAGTCAGCAATTCAGCAAAATGAACGATATAGGAAACGTAAACTTGATGCAGACACTTCTTAGGAAACTGCTCACCTTCAGATGTATTCCGATGTTCACAATGTTTTTAATTTTAAAATAACTCACAAAGTACTTGAAAAAGTTTGGCTACAGCTACCATGAATTGAATGCCCAAATAACCGTAAAAGAAAACGCGCAGCTATAAAGCAAGACCAAACGTCGTGGGTTCAAATCTCATTGGTCAAGGATCTTTTCGGGTTGGAATTTTTTCGGACTTTTCTGAGCGTATTCTAAATTATCAATTCTAAATTTTCTCAGATTACAAACCCTAGTTAACCCCTCTACCGGCAGCTTCATTTTTTACCGTAAACAAAATATTCAAATCGCGATCATTATTTTGTTTTTTGATACTTTTGCTCCATTTTTTCACAAGTTCTCAAAAAACTCTTCTAGTTTTGGAATCTGTGTCATAATTGATCATTGGTCATCTGGATCCGGAGAAATTCCAAAATTCCTTGGGGGACCGACGCATTAATCATATCCCACGTTTATTTCTTAGGCTACAGAATTTTTATCGTATTCGGATATTCATTCCTCGGAATGATACATCAACGCGAGTATGTTGTGAAAAAAATGAAGCCATTTGGTGCAGCCGTCTTTGAGTAATGAGCATTTTTGTTTCTGGTACCACGCTGGACAAATAAATATCTTGAAAGCTCTAAAAAACCTCATATCGTAATTTTTAGATTTCTCCAAGAATACTGAACCGATTTGTATGATTTTTTCAGAGTAGCTCCTTATTATTATTCTATAGTACACATTTTATATTTTTGAAAAGTTGATCAAAAACAAAAGGGCCGTCAAAGACATTTTATATGGACAATGTCGGTCCCCCAAGGAACTTCGGAATATTTTAAAAACTAGAACACCAATGATTGATACCGACACAGATTCCTAAACTAGAAGAGTTGTTTGAGATCTTGTGAAAAAATGGTGCAAAAATATCTAAAACAAAAAAGTTATCGCGAATTGAATATTTTTTTAGCGGTGAAAATTGAAGCTGCCGGTAGAGGGGTTAATAACTGAGAAAGTGCTCAAAGACCACTAAGCTGATAAGCAGTGTTGACAGACTCCACTCAAATTTTAATCAATGAGCTCGCCCGCGAGAGCCAACTCAATAGAGATTTGCTTCGAAAACCTCATGTTTGAGAGCGTCTAGTTATTACGTAACGCTAAATTTGAAAATTTACGACCCCTCCCCCCTTCGTAATGCTTTTCGCATGAAAAATTTCAAATTTTTATATGACCCGTAACGCTTGAGCCTCCTCCCCCTCCCCCTGGAGAGTTACGTAATTTGTGGTTGGCGCCTTTGAGTTTTTCGTGCAAAATCACTCAATCATATTTAAGCCACAGACAATGGCCAATGATGAGAGTGTGACGTCTGTTTGTCTGTGTTTAAGCCGTCAAAAATGATTAGGTCATAAAGTCCGCCAAAAACTCGTGAAAACCGAATGTTGTTTAAGTTAGATTACATTATCTCTACTAGACTAACAAGAAATCATTACTTTGTGTAAGTAAACTGAGGATATACGAGGCAATGAGTCAAAATGATGAACCAAGTCATCCATGATTTTTTGACTGCTGCAATCAGCAATACCACAAAAGAATACACTGAACATATGTTTCATACAATGAAATTATTCGTTGTTTTCTGCAAAAAAAAAACAAACTGTTTAAAGCTTGTATGTAACCAGATTTATAGTAAAACAAACCGTTGTTTTATTGTACCAAGCGTTTATTTCGTATTTAGAACGAACATCGCAATAACATGTATGAATTTTTAGTAGCACAAAATCGCTCACCTACAGATTGTGAAACGTGTATTTTGAGGATATTTCATGAAGTTGCTACGATTTAGCACTACGATCAAGAAAGTTACAGTAAAAAAGAATCGATCCATTCTTGTGCACTCGCTGTCATTATAAGCACTTTTATCATGCATGTGTGAAGAGCTAGGTAATGGTGTTTATTTTCAGAGAAATGATTGCAAAATGTATTATTAAACTAGTAGGGTTCATATAATTATTATTTGTACATTTAACAAAACTATCACAATCACTTCCTACGCCATTTTAAAATTTTCATCACCATACATTTTTCAAACATCATTATTAGCACCCTCACAATCACTAATTTTATACGACGAGTGTAACGCAAAGTTTAACCAAACGCACATTCTTATGTTGCATTATAAAACGATTGAACGCACGTTGGCTTCGAAACTTAACCACCATTACTGATCAGTACAAAAGATTGTACAGCTCGTGTAAACGAACTGAACCATCAACAACCAGCACTGGTTTATAAGTAACTACTGAGCCCTGGCGGTACCTCCGTTCGAAGAGGACCTGATAATATGCCGAAACATATTAACAGATCCTTTGCCTGAATGCAGCCGTTTCATGATAAATCATGAATCGTTAGAAGTGTGCCAAAGTATTGGGAAGGTGATATGTTTCACAGACGGGTATTATTATGGTGCACCTTCTACTTTGGCACCGTCAAACCCTGTGTTCTTGGCCAGGGTATTAGTGTCGTTTCAAATATTACATTTATTTCTTGTATGTTTTATATTTATATACAACAAATTCACAGGTGAATTAAATTCAAGCAGAACTGCCTATATTAAAAGGTGAAATAACCTATCATAAAAAGGAAACATTTCTGTAAAGTTTTGAAAGTTACGGCCCAAAGAACTTCAGCCTAATAAGCCATTCAACCTTACAAACTTCGATCTAACGTACTGCGGCCTAATGACCTTACGTCGAGAGGGAGAGGGGTTCCAATAAGTTGTTCTGATAACATTAATAATCTATTATTCTGATTTTATCTAATGCGAAATTTTCTACTTGAATTGAAGCTTTCAGTAAAGATGTAATCGTGGGTAGGGGAACATGGCCCAACTCATGGGGTAAAATGACCCGATTCATTGAATCACTTAGGGGAACTGAGTGTAAAATGCGCCATTGGGGTAAAACGCGCCACCCTTGTTTTGAACAAACGACGTGCTTTGGGACGCTTTTTTTCACCCGAGATAATAGAAAATGTATTAAAATGCTTACCTATATATATATATATATATATTCAAGTGTTTTCTTGGCAAAAATCGTGAAAAACTCGAAAAAACGATTTTCGCTGTTATCGTTGTAATGTTGTGTTATTTTCTAGGTCATTTTTCAGGTCGATAAACAACTAAACTTTTGAAACTATCATCAAGAATCGACTTGTGCACTCCCATAGTTTGTATTCCATGCGAAAAAAGTGTTGAATTTATCCTTAAAAAGCGTATTGAAGGACTTAAACTTTAATCAACTCGTGGGGCAAAACGGCCACACCTATTTCATAACACCAAAACAGCCGTTTGAATTCAAATTCCAGCAAACGTAATGCCAAGCTGTAGTTACGTGCCAATTTGAACCTTACAAATGCACTTTTTTCGAATCAGCATGTATATTATAATCGAAAAATAACATCTGATCAAACGCCCTTATGTATGCAACGTATTTGCAAGCATGATTGCGCATGCGTGCGCGCGAACGACTAACGCCGAGATCAGGTGGCGTTTTACCCCGCAAAAAATAAAAATGCAGATATGCAAGCCTTTTTAAAAAATTGATTTATTAACTCCAGAAAAATGAAATTGGATGGCTGTTTCTACTATTTGATAGAAAACATGTTTGTGTATGGGATAATGATTTAAAAAGGGCTTATAATAATGTTCTTCATAGCTAAAAACACTTCCTTCCTTAGGGGGCGCGTCTTACCCCCAGTTACCCTATAGAAGGATTGAATTTGTATGCTTTGCCAAACAATATCAAAATATGGTTGCGTTAGACTTGCCGCTTCAAGTCTTGGAGATAAACTCATTAATTTACTTTAATTTCCCAGTGGAATATAATCTTTTGACGCTTTTTTGCTTAGGTCGTAAGCTTTTCCGTTGATTTTAATAACCAATTTCCATGCTACGTTTCCACTATGGCTTATCAGGTGGCCAATAATCAAAAAAGTGATGTGCCCCAAATTTCAATTCTTGTTCGCCATTTCATTGTAAACATGTCTGCTAAGAAATCCCCAAAATATTAGGGCATACTTTGCATTGCAAACTCAGATATGAGGTGTCAAAGTTGAGCCTAGGGAGAAAAACTTGTTTTTATTAACAAAAACTAAGGTTTACTCAAATTAATATAACTTTTTTTCTATAATACTTACGTAAAATGTTTTTACACCATTTGAAAGCTTACAAAAAAGGCTTCCTAAAAACAATAAAAAAAAATAAAAAAAGCTTCAAAATAGTGGCTTTTATAATTTTTTTTTATAAAGCGGTTAAAAATCCGAATAAGCTTATAGTTAACACATCGAGTACTTTTTTGTCCCAAGTTGTCCCAGGCTTAAATTCAGTTCCAAGGGTACTTTGAGATGTAAACTAAAGGATCGTGAAGAATTTAGCTGCACAAATTTGCACTTTTTTAATTTAAGGCTTTTTGAATTTTTCCAATATTTTTAACCTGGGAGGGAGAAACCAATACAAAATTTCTGTACGTCATAGTGAGCCGAGATTCCGCTGTCACGAACTGTCACTGTGAGCCCAGATCTCAAACATTGGACTAACATGAAAAAGCGCGAAACTGATTAAAACACATTTTCGCATTCCATCAAAAGTGACAAAAATTGAATGAAAATCAATTCATACACAAAATGTAAGTAACGTCACGTGAGCACCTTCCAACTGATTGAATATAAAGCATTTAAAAACGCATCGTTTTACTTTTTCCAATGAAAATTATTTTTTATTGCATAGAAAACTGTGGCCCTTTTTCCATGTTTGTCAGGAAAGATCGAAAGTACACAACAAAAGAAAACTAGCGGTTTTCCCCAAGCCTGCCTTGATTGTTGTTGGCAAGCTTGGAGTTATCTTGCAGTTCAAACAAACGTTGTTCTATATTTCGTGTGTAGTATCGGTGCCTCCCTCCCAGTTTTTAACCATTTTCTATTGAAATTAGCTAAAAACTAATTCAGAAAATAACTGAATTTAGCTAAATCATTTAAATCATCATTTCTATGTAAGTTTTAATATTTATAATGGTTTGCACAACGTTAATCGCATAAATGGCTTATATGCATCATAAGTAACAACGTTTAATATTTCGCTATAGGCCCTATTCAAAAGTTAGTCTCGAAAACTTGGTTTTGAAAATAAAACCTCAAATTTGTATCATAAAACTCATGAATACGACATGCGATGGAAAAAATATTTTTGGCCGCCAGTCTGTGTGGAAACCGCCCATAGTGGTTTCCATGCTACGGAACAAACTCATGGAGGAGTTTGGTTGCTAACTCTTTGTTCTTCATTCTCAATGGCGTTCTATCCCAAACATTGAGTCATTTTAAACCAGTTCCGTTTTTCAACATACTTTTCGACATGATTTAAAACCGCGAAAAATTTCAAATTTGGGAAATGTTTTCATAGTAGTAGCTAGCAAATATTGTATAGTTAGTGTTTTTACTTTAAATGGCCTTAAATATAAACAAAACAAACCCTTAAAGTGGCATTTTGTACTACTTTACCCTTTGTTGAAATTGTCTCCTCCTCATGTTTCAAAAACGAATCACGAGTTCGATACATAGTTTATGATAAAGGATTGAAATTTTACTTAACATGTTGGTATTGAGTACCTTTTTCTCCACATTGTAATTTGTTAAAATTTCAGAACCGTTGTCAATAAAACTGAGAAATTCACGTATCGCTTCATAAAAAATTGATAAATTGTGTTCACCAAGCTGACTCGAGTCGGTTAAAACAAAACAAGAGAAAAAACAAGTATTAGGGCTATCGGGATATTGTGCTATAGAGATTTTGCGAAGAGCTCTCGTCAAAAAATGCCGTTGCTGCTAATTTTGGCGAAAGCATGACGTTATCAAATCTTTCAAATCCGAACATGTTCATATGTTTAATATGTGTTCAACAAACTGCATCTGTACAATTTGCAGACTTTCGATTCATTGACATGTATTGAACCGCAATGGTACGATTTGCAATGACTTTGATCACACTACATGACACATGTGAACGGTCACCGAGGTTAACGCTCTGCGTGATGGAGTTCCCCGAGCTCGCGCAATGTAATTTTACATAATCTTTGAGTGACATGCACTCTGGCCCACCGTCTGATGGATGGTGTGAACTGTGTCCTCGGCTATCGCGCCCTGCTTAGAGGTGGTTGCAATTGCAATTACATCTGCTGATGCTGGTAGATCCACGGTACGAAACGAGCCGAGTGACGGAGCGGAGCGCCATAGAAAAAGACATTTTTCTACACCGCTCAATCCGCATCGACGAACTCCAAACGCACCTCAATGCGGTATTAGGGTGGCACAAAATGTCATTGTTGATCCACACCGTCCAAATTTGATTCTAGGTCAAAATCTGAGTGTCCTCTCAAAATTGAAGCTTCATTTGTGAGAAAACTGTGGCTGTACATGCACTTCAAAGTTGCTATGGGAATAACTATAGGAAAACAAAGTAATTTGTTCAATCATTTCTGAAACAAATTACTTGGTTTTTCCATAGCCTTCCTTAGCCGCGGCTACAAAGCAAAGCCATGCTGAAGGTATCTGGGTTCAATTCCCGATCGGTCCAGGATCTTTTCGTAATGGAAATTTCCTTGACTTCCCTGGTCATAAAGTATCATCGTACCTACCACACGATATACGAATGCGAAAATGGCAACTCGGGCAAAGAAAGCTCTCAGTTAATAACTGTGGAAGTGCTCATAAGAACTCTAATCTAAGTAGCCGGCTCTGTCCCAGTGGGGACGTTAATTTCAAGAAGAAGAAGAAGAAGAAGAACTTTGAAGGGCCTCTGTTGTCTCAGTTTTCATCCAAATGACGTCCAATTTTTGGAGGTCACTTAATTTCCAAACTAGAATTGAACAAGTGGCGTGGCTTGAAATCTACACTACCCGTCATAAATACGGACTCACTAAAATACGTATTGCAACACTCAGCTGAATATTGAATCACCCTGAAAAGTTTAGCATCACCTCAAAACAGGTTAATTCACATTGCTATATCTCGAGATCCTTACGACTTGCAAAGAAGCGATCTTCAGCAAAGGTGATCAGGGGATCAAGGACATCCGGAAAGTGAACAGTTTAGTTCGCGATTTTGCCGCTAGGTGGCGTTAGTGTGCATGTAAAATTGAGCATTTTGAACTAGTTCTAGCTTGTGATCCATAAGAGATAGAAAGTTCGGGTCTTCGGCAAAGTTGCCCAGGGGTTCAAGGACATCCGGAAAGCGAACAGTTTAGTTCGCGATTCTGCCGCTAGGTGGCGCTAGTGAGCATGTAAAATTGAGCCTTTTGAACTAGTGCTAGCTTGTGATCCATAAGAGATAGAAAGTTCGGTTCTTCGGCAAAGTTGCTCAGGGGTTCAAGGACATCCGGAAAGCAAATAGTTTAGTTCGCGATTTTACCGCTAGGTGGCGCTAGTGAGCATGTAAAATTGAGCATTTTGAACTAGTTCTAGCTTGTGATCCATAAGAGATAGAAAGTTCGGGTCTTCGGCAAAGTTGCAGGGGATCAAGGACATCCGGGAAGCAAATAGTTTAGTTCGCGATTTTACCGCTAGGTGGCGCTAGTGAGCATGTAAAATTGAGCATTTTAAACTAGTTCTAGCTTGTGATCCATAAGAGATAGAAAGTTCGGGTCTTCGGCAAAGTTGCAGGGGATCAAGGACATCCGGAAAGTGAACAGTTTAGTTCGCGATTTTGCCGCTAGGTGGCGCTAGTGAGCATGTAAAATTGAGCATTTTAAACTAGTTCTAGCTTGTGATCCATAAGAGATAGCAAGTTCCGGTCTTCGGCAAAATTGCCCAAGGGTTCAAGGACATCCGGAAAGTGAACAGTTTAATTCGCGATTCTGCCGCTAGGTGGCGCTAGTGTGCATGTAAAATTGAGCCTTTTGAACTAGTGCTAGCTTGTGATCCATAAGAGATAGAAAGTTCGGTTCTTCGGCAAAGTTGCTCAGGGGTTCAAGGACATCCGGAAAGCAAATAGTTTAGTTCGCGATTTTACCGCTAGGTGGCGCTAGTGAGCATGTAAAATTGAGCATTTTAAACTAGTTCTAGCTTGTGATCCATAAGAGATAGAAACTGATGTCCTTGAATCCCTGAGCAACGTTGCCGAAGACCCAAACTTTCTATCTCTTATGGATCACAACCTAGAATTAGTTTGAAATGCTCAATTTTATATGCTCACCAGCACCACCTAGTGGCAAAATCGCGAACTAAACTGTTCACTATCCGGATGTCCTTGAACCCCTGGGCAACTTTGCCGAAGACCCGAACTTTCTATCTCTTATGGATCACAAGCTAGAACTTGTTTAAAATGCTCAATTTCACATGCGCACTAGCACCACCTAGCGGCAAAATCATGAACTAAACTGTTCGCTTTCCGGATGTCCTTGAACCCCTGAGCAACTTTGCCGAAGAACCGAACTATCTATCTCTTATGGATCACAAGCTAGAACTAGTTCAAAATGCTCAATTTTACATGCTCACTAGCGCCACCTAGCGGCAAAATCGCGAACTAAACTGTTCGCTTCCGGATGTCCTTGATCCCCTGAGCAACTTTGCCCAAGACCCGAACTTTCTATCTCTTATGGATCACAAGCTAGAACTAGTTTAAAATGCTCAATTTCACATGCACACTAGCGCCACCTAGCGGCAAAATCACGAACTAAACTGTTCGCTTTCCGGATGTCCTTGAACCCCTGAGCAACTTTGCCGAAGACCCGAACTTTCTATCTCTTATGGATCACAAGCTAGCACTAGTTCAAAAGGCTCAATTTCACATGCTCACTAGCGCCACCTAGCGGCAAAATCGCGAACTAAACTGTTCGCTTTCCGGATGTCCTTGATCCCCTGAGCAACTTTGCCCAAGACCCGAACTTTCTATCTCTTATGGATCACAAGCTAGAACTAGTTTAAAATGCTCAATTTCACATGCACACTAGCGCCACCTAGCGGCAAAATCACGAACTAAACTGTTCGCTTTCCGGATGTCCTTGAACCCCTGAGCAACTTTGCCGAAGACCCGAACTTTCTATCTCTTATGGATCACAAGCTAGCACTAGTTCAAAAGGCTCAATTTCACATGCTCACTAGCGCCACCTAGCGGCAAAATCGCGAACTAAACTGTTCGCTTTCCGGATGTCCTTGATCCCCTGAGCAACTTTGCCGAAGACCCGAACTTTCTATCTCTTATGGATCACAAGCTAGAACTTGTTTAAAATGCTCAATTTCACATGCGCACTAGCACCACCTAGCGGCAAAATCATGAACTAAACTGTTCGCTTTCCGGATGTCCTTGAACCCCTGAGCAACTTTGCCGAAGAATCGAACTATCTATCTCTTATGGATCACAAGCTAGAACTAGTTCAAAATGCTCAATTTCACATGCACACTAGCGCCACCTAGCGGCAAAATCACGAACTAAACTGTTCACTTTCCGGATGTCCTTGAACCCCTGAGCAACTTTGCCGAAGACCCGAACTTTCTATCTCTTATGGATCACAAGCTAGCACTAGTTCAAAAGGCTCAATTTCACATGCTCACTAGCGCCACCTAGCGGCAAAATCGCGAACTAAACTGTTCGCTTTCCGGATGTCCTTGATCCCCTGAGCAACTTTGCCCAAGACCCGAACTTTCTATCTCTTATGGATCACAAGCTAGAACTAGTTTAAAATGCTCAATTTCACATGCACACTAGCGCCACCTAGCGGCCAAATCACGAACTAAACTGTTCGCTTTCCGGATGTCCTTGAACCCCTGAGCAACTTTGCCGAAGAACCGAACTATCTATCTCTTATGGATCACAAGCTAGAACTAGTTCAAAATGCTCAATTTTACATGCTCACTAGCGCCACCTAGCGGCAAAATCGTGAACTAAACTGTTCGCTTTCCGGATGTCCTTGATCCCCTGAGCAACTTTGCCCAAGACCCGAACTTTCTATCTCTTATGGATCACAAGCTAGCACTAGTTCAAAAGGCTCAATTTCACATGCTCACTAGCGCCACCTAGCGGCAAAATCGCGAACTAAACTGTTCGCTTTCCGGATGTCCTTGATCCCCTGAGCAACTTTGCCCAAGACCCGAACTTTCTATCTCTTATGGATCACAAGCTAGAACTAGTTTAAAATGCTCAATTTCACATGCACACTAGCGCCACCTAGCGGCAAAATCACGAACTAAACTGTTCGCTTTCCGGATGTCCTTGAACCCCTGAGCAACTTTGCCGAAGAACCGAACTATCTATCTCTTATGGATCACAAGCTAGAACTAGTTTTAAATGCTCAGCTTTACATGCTCACTAGCGCTACCTAGCGGCAAAATCGCGAATTAAACTGTTCGCTTTCCGGATGTCCTTGATCCCCTGAACAACTTTGCTGAAGATCGCTTCTTTGCAAGTCGTAAGGATCTCGAGATATAGCAATGTGAATTAACCTGTTTTGAGGTGATGCTAAACTTTTTGGGGGTGATTCAATATTCAGCTGAGTGTTGCAATACTTATTTTAGTGAGTCCGTATCACGGTGCCCCGACAGACCGTTATTATGCAAAAAAATTGTCCATCAATTCTGAGCACAGGGCTCGATTTCTGACGTTATTTTGCACCTCTGGACCAATTTTTAAAAAAATCCCTAGGAAGAATCTCGAGAAATCTTGATTTGAAGTTTTAGATCTGAAATTTCAATATAATCCTCATTAAAATTTTGCAATAGCACTGAAAAAACCTACAAAAACGCTCAAAAAGTTGGCCAAACTGTTCTCAACTAGTATAAAATTGTTACCGTTGTTATAATTAGACATTAACAACTAACTAAACTTACCAGAGTGGCTTAAGATTTTTTAGATTTCTATAGTTTTTATACTTGTATAGTCGATTTAGAGCTAGTATCGATCATTTGTTTCAAATCTGGAATGATTTGGTACAATACACATGAACATACACGCATGTCTTTCACGGGGCCGCTGACCTCCACCTGAATGATGTAACTTTTTCTTCCGGCATTCTCACTAAATGACCAGCTCACTGAAGTTTTCCTATTTTATTCACACAATAGTTTTCGCTCCTGTTCTCAAATAAATGTGCTTTTAGAGCCAATAATAAGCATTTTATACAGGGCAAATTGATAATGGTGATTCATTTAGGCATGCTTGCATTCATCGTTGATCTGTTTTTTATTGAAAACTGATTTAGTTTTCGAAACACTTTTCAGTGTTCTGCGATAAAGGATCGCGAGGTGTTTTGCCGAAGTTGTTAACGAAATAATTGATCTATGAAATCAGATAAGCCTTTATCAAGCAACAGTGAAGAAATGTTATTTCCCCTTGCAGGTTGGTCCCTAAGCTGGTTACATAATCCATAAAAGGAGATATTCACAGCTAGTACACGTGTGTTATCATTATTATCATACGTCATAAGTGTGTTCAGAATAATAGTAGTGAAAGCCGATTTTCATACAAAATACTCAACTTTGGCATGCTGTTACTTTGTTTCCCTATGAGCAATCGGCTTTAAATTTAGAAAAATTCAAAAACTTAAAATACAGCAGATATATAAATAATGAAAACTACTATTATTTTGAACGATTTCGCCTGGTGCTTAACTTTTTAACCGGTAGTGTGAAAATTAACAAATTATGTGATAATGAGATTGACTATATTTGTAGTTTACTGCCAAAATTTCATGCCGATTGCTCCTATGGAAAGAAAGTAACAGAATGCCATATTTGAGCATTTTGTATGGAAATCGGCTTACACTATTATTATTTTGAACACAACTGTACATCTCCATCAAGCACTGCTTCAGCACCAACAAATCTGAACTTCCTTCTTTGTCTACATGCAACCATATACGTTTGGGTAGAGTACATGATATGACAAGCTTTGTCCACCTTTAAAATAGTGAAACTCTGCTTTACTGCACTGCGGACGATTTCAATAAAGTCATCGTCTGCAAAATCATGGATTATATGCGATAAAACGCAATATTGAACAGTAAATTCTGAAACTCATCTCCTTCCATTTCATGTAATTTTCCAAAAAAATAGGCTCCTCGTCTACAATTCTTACACTTCATTGTATTTGCCAGCCTATCAGCTTTATGTTTGATTTTTAAGCCTTTGATATTACCTGCAGCAGCTAGAATTTCGTTACCGAGTCGATCGTGATCTAGAAATCAATATACAGATTGACGATGAATTCCGAAATAAATAAAACGAAGATTGTTGCAGGTATATAGAGTGGAATTCCTGGTGATGCTGATCTAAAGTATTAAATACTCTTTGAGGATTTGTTTGAAGTTGTTAAAGACTTTGTTAATTTTCGAACACTTGTGACATATGACAATCATGTTTCCCGTGTAGTTATAATCCTGTTATGGCTGGAGTATTGAAAAGGATATTTTTACACAGAATGGTGAGGGCAGAACTCGGCGGAAAACTAGACGTAAACATCAAGAGTATTAAGTAGTAAGTAGTAGAAACAATTTTTTTTAAGCAAAATAAATACGGCAGACTTTGGTGGGCTGGTCACTTAGTGTGAAAGTCGAAAAATAAGCTGTAAATTACTTATATTCAGCATTTAATGTTTCACGTTTATCGAACGTAATATCAATTGTATATAAGAATTTATTGCTTAGATTTCATTCTATTGAACTAAGCTAACTGGATTAAGCCATGTTAAAACATACTTAAGCCACTCTGGTATGTTAAGTCAGTTTTAAATATTTCTAATTATAACAATGGTAATAGTTATATGCTAGTTGAGAACAATTTGGCGTACTTTTTGAGCGTTTTTGTGGGTTTTTTCAGTGCTAATGCGAAATTTTATTAAGGATTATATTGAATTTTTAAGTCAAAAACTTCAAATCAAGATTTCTCGAGATTCCTCCTAGGGATTTTTTTAAAAATTGGCATAGAGGTGCAGAACGCCCTCAGAAATCGAGCCCTGTGCTCAGATTTGATGGACATTTTTTTTGAATAATAACGGTCTATCGGGGCACCGTGCGTATTTATGACGGGTAGTGTATATGTTGAACCACCCTAAAGAGATATGGTGTCTGTTGAGAAAATGATTACTTCACAATCGAAATGTATTCATGTGCCCAGCTTCTGGCTCTGTCGACTTGATATTTCCAAAGCCTATTTTTCCACAATGGAAAAGAGCTGTTGGGTTGAATTGGAGTTGGTTTTCCAATTCAGTGGAAATCAGTCATTTATCACATTCATGCTGGCCGTATTTTCCGATGTCTGTCGCAAGGGCCTCATTGTAGTATACCTACATAGATACTTTGGCTTATTGTACAAGGTGACACACACATCCGATACGAAACATCGACAGCTGACGCGAAGAAAGCATGAAAGAAATTGTTCATGCCACATAGCGAACCTACATTTGTCTCAAAACATCATGCATCGTCACCAACCAGTAGGTGCATGGTAATGATTTTAGCTTACTTGTTGGCAATTTAATGCTATAGCTAGGGCAGTCTGGTAATAATTGGTCCTACATAGATTCAACAGTCTACTAATGGAAAAATACAAGCGTGTTCAGTAAGTTACTCAGTTACAGATCAAATATACGTTATTCATCTATCTAGCATGGTGTTTGTAACTTTCTTGAACAGAAAAATCTTATTTGAACCTCCATAAAACAGTATCCCATTTCGTTTCAATAAACATTGCAACTTAAGTAAGGCCAAAAGATAAGAAAAGCCCCCGCAACTATAAAGGTAAATATATCAGACCCAAACCTAACACAAACAAAACCAGAAGCCAAAGAGAAATCACTGAATCAGAGTAACTTATTATGCCTACTTTTGTCGTTGGTCACCGCTGCAATCTAGTTGTTGTCACAATGGGCGTAGCCAGGATTTACATTTGGGGAGGGGGAGGTGGTGAACGACTTCAATATTCTTTCACGAATTTCACACACAAATGATCATTATACACGGGCTTTGTCAGTGTAATGTTTATTTGCCCTCCCGATAAAGTGAGCCCCCTAAGGAGTGCAAAAAAAGAACACAAATCAATGAATAATATTTTACATTAATAATTTTATATTAATAATTTTGAATTTAAAATAATAATCCGATACGATTTCTAACAGAGATATTATGACTTGATATTATATATGTTATTTTATGTATATTTATAGTTAGTAGTAAATTCAATACGAATTTTATTTGAATTTTTCAGTTTCGATGAAAGTTCTTCTATTCGCTAATGGAAACATTCTAGGTTATATCAAAAACTTCAAAACTCTTCTCTGGTTAATCTACAGCAATTTGTCACAGCTTGCTGGAAAGATACTGTCAAAATTATGTACTCTATGTCCTGGAATGATCTTGAAAAGACTATCGGTAAAAGATACTCGGTAATTCATACATTTTCTTGATTTTACTTTTTTATTCGATATGTGCATCATATTCTACTGAACTCTTTTCCATTTGGGACAGATTTCTATTGGTTGGTATTAATATTATTATAGTTTAGTTAAAATGTTGCAATTTTTGCAATTTTAAACGTGAGCGAGTTGGGGGTTTGGCATCTAAGTCCGAAAGAGAATGGATTTGCGAAAAGAGATGTGTTCATAGTTAGTACTCGGATTCAGTTTGGCTTTCAATTCCGCAGAATCATAAGGTGTTCTGTAGCTTAGTTGGTTAAAGCGCCGGTCTAGCGTACACGGAGTCGTGAGTTCGAGTCTAACTAGAACGCGTATTTTTTCGCAAATTCATGTCTCAATTCGTCAAACAAACACACTGTGTCTTCTGATTGCAAGTTCCCAAAACTATGAGCTAATAAACATTAAAGTTTTTGCGAAAACTGAGTTGTGTTTATGCGTAAATTTTTCATATTTTCGAAACAATGATATTCATGTTTATGGATGAAACAATCAAAGAATCCTGTCTCACATGGGTTCTGAAAACGATATGAGCAAAAGAAGTGCGATTGTTACTCAAAATAACATCGCTGAAAATGATTCCATTGTCAAAACTTTCATAAATATGTTTAGTTGAGCATAGTTCACAAATTACAATAAAAAATGCAAAATTTCCTTAGGAAATTGCCTACTTTTAGGCGTATTCAACAATTCAAAGTGTTTTTAATTTTGAAATAACTTAAAAAGTAAATGACTTGTAAGAGTTTGGCTTTCATATTCGGCTTTAGGGACTATGATTTTAGTAAGTAATTACATTTTCAATATTACCGATCGTTGTTTTCATGGGTGATCAATGTTACCCCATATCAGCTAAATAAAAATATCACTTAAAACATTTTTTTAAACATACTAAAATTCTTCAGTAAACAAAATGCAGTATATAGTCACGAGCGATGGGTACCAGTACTGGTTTTAAAAATATAAAACATGCAACATTTTCATTTTCAAATGATTGTTTTAAGAAATATCCAAAAAACTGATCAATGTTACCCCGGATTACGGTACCTCTCGAGTGCTATTGAAGGAGATTAGCGTTCGGGCTGTCGCGCTGTTGTACTTTGTACAACAGTTGTGATTTATATGCTATCATTTTGCAACAAAGATATCTATAGACACCAAACCAAAATGTATTCTTCAAAAAACATCTTAAGAACAATACTCGACAGTTTTTATTTACAGTATGGCCCTTTATAATACGGTAAAATCAACAAATGTACATGGAAGTCGCATAATAATGAACGCACTATGTACGGTTCGAGGAAACCACAGTTTGAAATTGTCGTATCTCAAAATCCAGATAATATAGAAACTTGGGGTCTTTAGTAAAGTTGTTCTGGAGGTGAAGCACTATCTGATGGTACCTCATTTAATTCGGAATTTGACCGCTAGGTGGCATTAGTGGGCATGGAAGTTCTACTTTTGTTTTACAGATATTTCAGGATCCTGACCATTTAGAAGGATGTCGTCTTCGGCAAAGTTGTTTAGTAAGTTAAGGACTATCATTTTTCGAGCTAGTTGATTCAAAATTTTGCCACTAGGCGGCGCTAGTGAGCATGATTTTTTTGTTTGCAGATATCTCAGGAGCCTGACCACTTAAAAAGATAGTGTCTTCGGCAAAGTATTTTGGTAGCTCAAAGGCTATCATTATTTGAGCCAAGAAATAGGATATTTTGCCACCAGGCAGCGCTAGTGAGCATGAAATTTATGTTTTGCGGATAATGCAGGACCTTGACTTTTTAGACAGGCACCTTCGGCAAAGTTGTTCAGAAGCTCAGGGACTATCTTTGTTTTACAAAATCTCGAACTTAAAGGATTAAACAAAGAAAGAATTTAAGCTAATGAACAACTCTGCCGCAGACACCATCTTTTTAAGTGGTCAGGCTACTGAGATATTTGTGAAACAAATGTTTTATGTTCACTAGCGCCGCCTAGTTGCAAAATTTTGAATCAAATAGCTCAAACAATGAAAGCCCTTGAGTTACCAAACAAATTTGCCGAAGACGCCATCTTTCTAAGTGGTCAGGATCATGAGATCTGAGAAAAAAAAAGTTTAATGCTTACTAGCGCCGCCAAGTGGCAAAATCCCGAATTTCTTGGCTGTAATAATGATCGACCTTAAGCTACTGAATATTTTTGCCGAAGACATCATCTTTCTAAGTGGTCAGACTCCTGAGATATTCGAAAACCAAGGGTGTTGTACAAAGTACAACGCGCGACTACTCGCGTTACAAAAATTCGCGCGACGACCGAAAGGTTAAAGCATTATATGCAAGTTGTCTAAGCATGCATAGTTCTTCCAAACTGTTGTCAATATCTGAAAAAAACTGTCAAAAATTTTCACTGTGTTCATTATCGGCTACCATTTCTATCAGCTACCAGCTTATTGAATACTTATCACAGTAATTGATTCTTATTTTATAATTTTAGGCACCGTGACCAAAAATCTATGCATGGGAAAAATTGCTACACCAAATCGATGGAAATTTAAAAAATTGGAGAAATAAGATCGATAGTAACATTTCATCGTTTAGTACATTTTTAGGGCGACATGTTTAGGGGAAGGGTCATAGGTAATTTTTACGTTCTGTCGGTATGATTTTGTGAGAGTACCATAATGACAAAGCAATAATTCATAAAACTAACACGATCAGAGGAACAGACATGGCCGATGATCCTCCAAATTTTCAGTTAGTCTACTGGTTCACGTCGTTCTTCCAGTAGGAGCTTAAATGAAGAAAATGGCACACATATGGTTTATGGACACATCATTTCCATATATATATTTTAGCTTCATAACACTGATGGTAATGCCACAATCCGTATCATTAACTCTGCTGCTTACCTAGAATGATCAGAGAATTAGTATAAAATAGGAAGTTTAAAGTTTATCAATATCCATTTACTTTATATATAACTTAAAAAGCATACTTAGATCAAACCATAAAAATTATAGTGCAGGCAAAAAATGTCAGAAAGGGGTGATTCAAAGTTTATAGCAAGCCAGCGTAATAAACTGGATATACAGCCATTCCATGAAAAATCGATCTAGTGCGTCATCGAATTCCGTGAAAATTTGCTATTTTGTTCCTTATCCGAAATAAAGATACACGTGTTTTTGGATATTTTGATTAGGGTGACCATTTCCAAAATCGTGTGACCAGAATCGCGACATTGCAAAATTTTTATTTTAAAAAAATATAACTTTTGAACCGCTTGACTGATTTTCAATTTTCTTAAATTTTCGAAATGAAAGCTAAAGATTTTGACTTTTCAAAATACAGTGGGATTCCGTTTTTGGCATGCTCCGTTTTTGGCATGCTCCGATTTTGGCACCCCCCGATTTTGGCAACAAAATGGATCCATTTTTGGCAACATTTTTCAATACCATAAAAATTTGTAAATTTTTGTAAGTATTATCGTGTCTGTTGCTTTAGTCACTTGAATAGCATGTCAACTCCACACCGATTACATTCCAGATCTCCATTTTCGTCGATGTTTCCCCAAATCTCACCAACTACTAAGGACTCGCGTACGCGCTTATTTACTTCAGAATGGTCATTGGTCATACATAGGCAACGTTTCATGAGACCAATAATCTCTACCAGTATCTCAACTTAAGACCATTCTTTTTTCATATGCATTCATATTGAGTGACCAGCCCACTTGAGTCTGCCAGTAGGTGATAAAATAAAAAAACACTGTTCTTCAGATTTGGAACAGCACCAGCACCGACATAAGAGCAACGAAAAATCTATGACTCACACAGAGTTACAATCATAAATTTTGTCTCGCTGTCTTTATTATTATGGATTTATATACATTGCGTATGTAAAAACACACCGCAATAATAGATACAAATATGTACAGCAAAATGTCGTGTATCATAACTTTTTTTTAAATTTCATTAAATAACATGACAAATGCGAATGCAGTCCAAACCACAATTTATTTTCAATAATACCATTGAAGCGTGCGATAAATACGACTGAGAGTGTTTTTACTTTTTGTCTGTGGTATTGGTGTGTATATTGATCTTTCTGCGTCAATTATTTAAAGCTACGTTTTCTCTTTTCTATAGACTCTATAAGGCGTTAGATTTGTTAAGAGACGATCCAGAATTCTGTGCAAGATTGTTAATTAAGGATAGGGGTCTCAACATCATCAAAATGTTCCTTACAAGCTGAGTCTATGAGTTTTCTTAACTGTACCCTGGAGAATCCTTAAGGGATTCTTCGTTCTTGTGGGACTTTTCAAAAATTTTAACGAATTAATGAGGATATCTGCAGATTCCAAGTGGACGCTGAGAGCTTCTTGAGGGATCGTTAAAGTGTATAACTGGTTATGGAGGATTACGTCCAAAATCTGGAGATTCCTAATAAACTCTAGGGCGTCTTGTAAATTTTAAGCGGGATAATGTGAATTTCTAGTAGTATTTTTAATATTTTTGGCAAAAGCTTGAGGATTTTGAAAAGGTTCCAAGAGGAATTTGAGGTGTGCTAGTGGTAGCCTAGGGGCCCAGATAGCCGTAGCGGTAAACGCACAGCTATTCAGCATGACCAAGCTGAGGGTCGTGGGTTCGAATCCCACCGGTCGAGGATCTTTTCGGGTTGGAAATTTTCTCGACTTCCCAGGGCATAGAGTATCTTCGTACCTGCCACACGATATACGCATGCGAAATGGTCATTGGCATTGAATAACTGAATAACTGTGGAAGTGCTCATAAGAACACTAAGCTGAGAAGCAGGCTCTGTCCCAGTGGGGACGTAACGCCAGAGATAAGAAGAAGTAGTGGTAGCCTAATAATAATAAACTTTTAATTTTTTCATCGGAGACTTGACAATTCACGGCAACATCGCAGCGGAATTCCAAGATGTCAAATCATAGCAAAATCCTTAGCAAGATCCTGAGAGCTCTATGCGAGATCCTACGGATACTTGGCAAGATGCTTCAGAGCTCAAGCGATTTTTCTGTAGATTTCTTATGAGAACCTGAAGATTCCTATTAGGTTCTTGAGGTTTCATAACAGGATCCTGTAAATTTCAGTTGATTTCATAAGGCAGGTGTAAAACATATATCAAGCTGAATTAAAAATTATTTCAAGTAAAAATTAAATTCTACACAATTACAAGCCATTCATGCATCTTCTCATGTTAATGTTTGCCCTTTTGATACAGTCAACCATTCATTATAAATTGCTTTCAGATTTTATGCTTAAGTCCAAAAGTTAAACTGATTTTAAATAGAGAAACTTTAAAGTAGATGGAGTACCGTGTACCTTTTAATTCCGCTCCTAAATGCTTATCTTTGACAGATACGCGTATTTCGACTACCACTTGCAGTCTTCTTCAGTGTCAGTTACTCGTATCCACTCAATACGAGTGGATACGAGTAACTGACACTGAAGAAGACTGCAAGTGGTAGTCGAAATACGCGTATCTGTCAAAGATAAGCATTTAGGAGCGGAATTAAAAGGTACACGGTACTCCATCTACTTTAAAGTTTCTCTATTTGAGATTCTGCTCAGAGGATTCGAACATTCATTAAAGAGTTGATTTTAAATGTTCATTTAATTAGAAAAAAAAGGTCATGCCGTTTTGCAATACCCAGCGCTTTTGATTCGCAAATACGTCTTCAAAAAAAACATTTTTGTTTTCGTTTTCTCTCATATTTTTAAGAAAATGTCCAGTTCTTCAATAAAAGTCACTTATGCGATTATTGGTTTTACAAGGCCCTCTTATACAAAAATCATGCAGAAAGCTTCTAAAAACTAATTGTAGACGTTGAGGCGTAAAAACGCGACCAGAAAATCGTTTGCCAGATTTAATATTACGGAGCTTTAGATTCATAGCATAGTACAACTCTTCGGGAAAATGTTTCGAAGTGAACCTTTTCGAAGTTTCAACGCCTTATGATTCCATAAAAATGATGTATTAACATTGTAATGATGCTTTCAAAACCAATAGTTGAAAAATAAAATTTGAAATATGGGTTCCGATTTTGGCACGGTTCCGTTTTTGGCAACTGAAAATTTCAACTTTGTTGCCAAAAACGGAATCCCACTGTAATATAAAATTTCACAAACATTGTTTTTTACATGAAAGAAATCAAAAATTACAGTTTTTTCGTGTTTTGAAGGCCTTGTGGCCAAAGGGGCTATAGCTGTTCTTAAAAGTCCAGAAAATTTTGCGTTTACTATCAAATTTTCAGCGATGTATGTTTTTTAGTTTTTAAGATATATTTTTTTGAAAATAAAAAAAAACAGTCATATTTTATCGGCACACACTGTAGGTCTCAGCGCATTAGATTTTTTATTTAAAAAAATAATAACTTTTGAACAGCTCAATCAATTTCCAACCTTTTTCTGGAATGAAAGCTTGAAATTTCAAGTTTTAAGAAAAACATAAAACTCTGAAACAATTTTTTTTACTTGAAAAAATATAAAAATTTCTATTTTTAGACTTTTTTTAGTCTTTTGGTTTTTTTTTTCGGTTCTGGGACCAGAGAGGGTATTACTGTTCTCATTTTTTCTAAAATCTTCAGAAAATTTTACGTATACCCTCAAATTTTCAGCGATGTATGTTCTTTAGTTTTTTAGATGAAATTTAAAAAGCGGTTCAAAAGTTATGATATATTTAAAAATAAAAATTATGCGAAGTTGCGATTTTTCTGGTCATCCTATTTTGGAAATGGTCATCCTAATCAAAGAAATCCAAAAACACGTGCATCCTAATTTCGGATGAGGAACAAAAAAGCAAATTTTCACGGAATTCGGTGACCCACTAGATCGGTTATTCATGGAATGGATGATAGCTAATTCGGTAAGTGGTTAGTTGATAGAGAGTGAAGCTCATGTGCTTTTCTGAAAGCAATTGCTATTTATCCGCAAAGAATAGTTTAATATCTGATTAAAGCAACGCTAGACGATCATTTATTCTTTTATCGTTACAAAAACAATATTGAGTATTTGAAAGCATATTGTTTATTCTAGTCGAAATAGAATCATTTTTCCTAACAATATTGGTAGGGAATCAGAAAACTTTTTAACAATAAAATCAAATAGTTACCCGATTTGCTTAATGCTTCAATAATTATCGTCGTGCTAGTTAATTAAATGAAAATATCTACAGCAAAACTGAAAAAAAGTAAGTATGATCTTCGCTATTGTTATCGATTAATCATAGTAGGATATAGGAACATTTTTAGTTTTCGACTTAAATGAGAACGATTCAGTCAAAATTCAATCTAATAATCGTCAAGAGATCTGATCTGGGCTCCCGAAGCTCAAATCCGACACTGATTGGTGGAATAAATGGAGAGGTGCTTTAATTTGCATGATTAGAACCCTAATGAAAGAACCCTTGAGGATGGCCATAATTTCTAAAAAAGTTTTTATAGACTTTTTGAAAAGTTGCTTAGAGTACTTCACAAGAAATCGTAGATTCCATTCTTGAAGAAATCTCCAGTGAAATCACAGAGAAATGCCTAGCAAAATTTCTGTAGGATTTTTTATAGAATGCCAGTATAATATAGGGTGTCCCAGAAAGCAATGTACTTGGTCCACTCTGACTGAACTGAAGACCACCGTTGGTTCACTCTGACTGAACAATTTCTTGGAAAATAACAATCATTTAATACTTACATGGTCAAACTGGTTGCAAATCTCTAAGATAAACAGATTATCAAGACCCTTCGACACCAGTGTCGTAAATTCTTCAATAATCCATATCGTCAATCCCGAAATCAGTGGCATTCCGATAGCTTGACAATTAAGGTTTTGGGCATTGAAGACCAGAAATATTCAAATATGTGTTCAGTCAGAGTGGACCAAGTGAAAATCTTGAGTACCGACCAAAATATACTGGTCTTATATGCGGGTTCTAGGACATTCCATACATACACCATAGCACTACCATAAACTTCTATCAGACTCTGAAAATGACTCAAAAAATGCAATAATCAATCAGTTTATTGCTTTTCAACACTTGGTCCACTCTGTCCGCACAGAAATTGTTGCAATTTCTGACCACCCATCCAAATGTGGTAAATGGTTTAAAATTTCTATTGATGGATGAATAGAAGAATCATTAGATGTTGAAAAATCTGACAAATCTTTCGAAATGTTTTTAATTCGCATTCCTCAGCGCACTGATCATTTTCGTTGTTATGGTAATAAGCACTTGGTCCACTCTGACTGCATACTTTTTTCGATTTTTATTGATCATCCAATGTAAATTTATTGCATATCTCTCGCAGTTTACAGCATTCATCAAATCTGATCAAAGTGAAATGGAGGTAAGGTAATTTAGCATCTCATAAAAGAATAATCCAGTTTTCCCAAGTTTTGTACTTGGTCCTCTCCGACCAATTGTGCAGTTGAAATCTGAAGTAAAAAATAATCAAATTTGAGGTGAAGATTATCGAAGCTAAACCTCAAATTTTCTCAAGCACAAATCTGGAGAGTTGAACATCCGTTTCAGCTAGAAACTTGATCGATTGATCACCAACAGCAAGCGACCAATCGATCAAGTTTTTAGCTCAAACAATGGTTTAGTTCTCCATTAAACTACTTTTCACTTTTTCAGCCATAAAAACGGTGGGCTGCATTTGACGTTTCGTGAGAGGGGAATCTGGGCTGCATATGACGTTGATATTTTTCCTCTTCGCGAGTCTCTCTCAGCTTAAAACCAAGCATTGCATAGCCCATATTTTATATTTTGGATAAATTGACTAAAAACGAAATGGCGAACGAAGAAATTTTATAAGGCAAATGTCGGTCTCCCAAAGAACATCGAAATATCTTCAAAACCGGTATACCAATGATCAATATAGATGCAGATTCTGAAAATAGAAGAGATTTTGACAACTTGTGCAAAACTATTGAGAAACAAAGAAGTTACACCCGATTCTGTTTTTACACGGATTTTTTTTACACGGCCGTGCAAAAAAAAGTTTACATACATTTTTTTTCCACCAAAACCTTATTTTTGCATGAAACGTCGAGAAATGGTGTTACTTTTTTTGCACGGTTTTCGAAATTTTGAACTGAAAACTTTTTTTGCACTGTACGCATCCCCCGTGCAAAAACAGAATCGGGTGTATAGCGATTTGAATATTTTTTTATGGTAAAAAAATCAAGCTGCTGGAAGAAGAGTTAATAAAATTGATTCAATGTTGGCAAATATGATTTTAATGCTAAACGAATTGTCAATAATGAGCTCAGATCATACTTTTAAATCTCAAGCCTTAATTGTATTCTATGGAGTTTTGATTGTTTTATAAACCTTTCTGATTTAAAAACTCTTGTTCAAAACGCCATTTTTTTTTTTTTGAGAAACGTAAATAAACTACTTAGAAAAACAATAAATAATCATACAAATCTAGGAGTATAAAATATAATACAATTTTTACACGGCTTTTTCTACACGCCTTTCGGAATTAACACGGTACTTTTTTTGCACAAAATTCGGAAATAACACGGTTTTTTTTCCTATTCACACGGATTTCAGAATTAACACGGTACTTTTTCCACGGATTCTAGAATTACCACGGTTTATTTTAACACAAATTCCAGAATTAGCACGGTTTTTTTTGCACGGAATTTTTTTGCACGGCACGGGGGACCGTGTAAAAAAAACCTTAGTGTATACCTTTTTCTAAAAGAGAATTAAAAAAGAAAACACTAAATTTGCTTTTTTTCGCGTTTTTTGAGGTTATTCCGGGATCTTGAGAATTTCCGTGAAATGACAATTTTATATCTCGCTTCCCGGGAAATCGAATCTCGGTAAAATTGGAAAAACTAGTCGTTAAGTCCGCTGCTACAAAGCAAAGCCGTACTGAAGGTGTTTGGGTTCGATTCATGGTTGGTCCAGGAGCTTTCCGTAGTGGAAATTTCCTTGATTCCCTGGACCATATGACCAAGTACTGCCACACGATATACGAATCTAGCTACACCCATGGCTGTCGCCAGTGAAAAGACCTTCAGCGATTGACAGTTGGTTGAGCAAAGTAATTGGCGGCTTTTTGCCTATTTATATCACCGTGAGGCAAAAAAAAACCGGCTTGCGGGGGAGCAAGAAAGACATTTTGCAATCATAAATGTGTTAACATTCATGAGATAAGGCTTGTTTGCCCCAGCGAATTGGGCTCCAGTAGGTACACTTCCAAATGGACGTTTTCTCGATTCACTGGTCACTTTCAGCCGGACAATAACTCGAGCCTAATTTGAATAATTTCCAAGAAATGTTTTTCAACCCCTAGGTACTATAGACAAAAAGAGCAAAAAGTACGACGGCGGTTGAAAAAAAAACCCACTTGGCAATCAGTGCCACAGTGAATAGTGCTCATTATTCAGCACAACGGGCCATAAATAAACCTACAGCTACGCTGCATTTATTCCGATGGGTTCCGTCCGCCTGCAAGAGGGTGTACTCTCCCGAACATAATCCTCAACGCTCAAATGATTCCTCTGAATATTATGCAATTAGCAATTTTCCTAAAGTCATTCACTCTTTATTTAGTTGTTTTTCTTTATGTATATAGCCTTCAAACTATTTCAATCCAAAGGCTGTTAATGCTGTGTAACGTGTTACGCATTGTGGAGCATTCGATTGAATGGTGACAAACATTGTTGCCTTTGGCGGTTGAAATTGTTTTCGAATTAGAAACGGTCCAGTGTACAAAATTCTCAAACATAGGCATGTCTGTGTTAATCACAGCAAACAGAACTCATATACAGTCGAAGCTCGTTATAGCGACATCGCAAGGGACCGTCGGTATACGGAAATGTCGCTATAAAATCGTCGTTATAAAGAGGTTGGATGTCGTTATGGAGCATGGACGAATTAAACGATCATAATATGTACTAAAATAGCTAAACGAATGTCGTTATATTGAGTGACTATTGAATATAACACTAATGTCGCAATAGAGAACGGTCGAAACAGAGAAATGTCGCTATAAAAGTTGAAATTAGTATGAGATTTGAAGGGACCATTTGAAACGTCGTTATAGAGAGATTTGTCGCAATAAAAGTTGTCGTTATAACGAGCTTCCACTGTAATTTAAATGTTTTCAGCGTAATGTTGTTTACCGTATATTATATCAGCTTTGCTATATTATATTATTTATAAATGTGACCACAAGAAACACCAAGAGGATCAAATGGAACATCCATGAAAAAATGAAATGAATCTCATTTTATGTTTGGTGTATCAAATATTTTCCCTGAATATCATCTGAATGAGGTCATAGGGAACTTCTTCTATAATTCTTGGAGTTCATCAAAACTTATAACTTCAGAATCCCATATAGATTTTTTTTTTGCTAGAATCCACCACAGATCATGCTCAGAATTCGCCAAAGAATCGTCTAGCACCTCTTCAGGTTTTGCACTAGAGTGCTTCAAAAAATCGGTTTTGCTCCACACCACTCATTCGATTTTAGATCAAATTCTGAGTGTCCTCCTAAAATTTGAGCTCATTCGGATGAAAACTGAGACTGCACAAGCCCTTCTGTTAGATACATGCATCAGCTCAGGGGCACGGGAAGTAGGTAGGACAGGTAGGACATGTACTACGCACAAAAACACCTGGATAGGACAGTGAAAGGATTGTCCTACCCACGATTCATTTATTTGTTATCTAGAAATAGATAAGAGAATTAGAACAACCTAACTGATTATAAAGACATGCAGTTCAGTCTATTTTTGATTTTTTTTTTATAAATTTCAATCAATTTTTATAAATTTTAAATCAATTTCAATTTATTTAAAAAGGATATGAATATAAATTTTATTCATTTTATTTAATATGAATGCTACCAAAGTTGATCCAATGAATGATCCTTAAGACAGGACTGGTAGTTGGTTTCTTTTTAGAGACTTGGTATCTATTTAAAGGCAAATTTCTAAAAAGTAGGTAGCTAAAGTATCTATTTTAACTAAAATGGCGCTTTCTGATGCAAAATGATACAAGCTTGAAAGAAATCTTCAGAAACTATAACGGATTCAATAGGCTCTTCAAGAATTTCGTCTCACATTCCCCGGTCTCCTAAGGGATCTCTCCACAAATTCTTCTAGAGATTTCTCTAGCAATTCTCCCAGAAATCCTTCCAGCGATCTTACAAAGATTCTGGATTTTCCTAGAATTTGCTCCAAGAAATCCTTGAGAACTACAAAACTATTACCTCCAGTAATTTCCTCAGATATTACTTTTATTTTTTTTTCCCTGAGACTATCCTAGAATTTCCTCCAGCTACTTTTTTCAATCAAACCTGGCAGTTGTTACTCTGTTACAGTTGTTATTAGAATGCGCAACCGGAGAGGAAAAAAACGACACTTGCTCGGGCTTTCTCGACTTTAGCCCGGTAAAAAGAAAGCGCAACCGAGGAGGAAAAAATATATGACGCTTGCTCGGGCTTTCTCGACGCTCTGCCCGACAAAAAGACCGCGCAACCCGAGAGGAAAAAAAAAGACGCTTGCTCGGGCTTTCTCGACGTACTGCCCGACAAAAAGAACGTGCAACCTGAAAGGAAAAATATGACGCTTGCTCGGGCTCTCTCGACGCACTGTCCGGTAAAAAGAACGCGCAACCGGAGAGGAAAAAAATAATACTTGCTCAGGCTTTCTCGACGCACTGCCCGGCAAAAAGAACGTGCAACCCGAGAGGAAAAAAAATGACGCTTACTCGGGCTTTCTCGACGCACTGCCCGGCAAAAAGAGTGCGCAACCCGAGAGGAAAAAAATGACGCTTGCTCGGGCTTTCTCGATGCACTGCCAGCAAAAACAACGCGGAACCCGAGAGAAAAAAAATAACGCTTGCTCGGGCTTTCTCAACGTACTGCCCGGCAGAAAGAACGTGCAACTCGAGAGAAACAAAAATGACGCTTGCTCGGGATTTCTCGACGCACTGCCCGACAAAAAGAACGTGCAACCCGAGAGGAAAAAAATGAAGCTTGGTCGGGCTTTTTCGACGCACTGCCCAGCAAAAAGAACGTGCAACCCGAGAGGAAAAAAATAATGCTTGCTCGGGCATTCTCAACGCACAGCCCGGCAAAAAGAGTGCGCAACCCGAGAGGAAAAAAAATAAGCTTGATCGGGCTTTCTCGACGTACTGCCCGGCAGAAAGAACGTGCAACCCGAGAGGAAAAAAATGACGTTTGCTCGGGCTTTCTCGACGCACTGCCGGCAAAAAGAACACGCAACCCGAGAGGAAAAAAAAATGCTTACACGGGCTTTTCGATGCACTGCCGGAAATTCCCAGACGAATTCCTGGAGAAAATCTCCTAAGAAATCCTGGTGCAAGTCCCAGAGGAATCCCTGGAGGAAATTTCCGCATAAATTATCTGGGATAATCTCCGATGGAATTCCTGGATAAAATTTACGGAGGTATTTTTTAATGAATTTCTGGACGAATTCCTCAGAGGATTTCCTGGACGAATTCTCCGGGAGAATTCTTTGAAATCCCTTAAAGAATTCATGGTAGAAATCCCCAGAGTAATTCTAGGACGAAATCTCCGGAGGAATTCCTAGAGGAAAACCCCAAAGGAATTCCTGGGGAAAGTCCCGGAGAAATTCTTGGAGGAAATCCTTGGAAGAATTCTTGGAACAAATCTCAGGAGGGATTCCTGGAGAAAATCACTGGATGAATTTCAGCAAGAAATTCCTGAAGAAAATCCATTCCTGATGAAAATTCTTAAGAGATTTTTTGGAGGGAATACCCATATGAATTTTAGGACGAAGTTTCTTGATGGAAATGCCCGTAGGGTTTCTTGGAGGAAATTTTCGGAGAAATTCCTGCGACAAATCCCCAGAGGAATTTCTGAAAGAAATCCACGGATGAAATCTTGTAAGACACATCAGAGGAACGCCGGTGAAATTCCTGGAAGAGCTCCTTGAGATTTATATAGGAGGGATTCGGAAGTATTCCCGTAGAAATTCGTGGTAGAATCCTTGGACGAATTCCGGCAGGAATTTCTAATGGATTCTCCGGAGATCTCTGAGGTTCCTCTAAAAAAATTGAGCATTGGGGAAATATGCGCTGGTTTTCAAGAAAGATGTTGGTAATTCCTTCAGGGATTTGTTCAGGAATTGATTCCTCCATGGGTTTTGTAAATTCACTAAGGATTACTTATAATTTCCGAGTTAAACATTTTTTTCAGTGTATTCTGCTAATATCTCTAATATTGTCTCCATGAATTCTTTCAAGATTCTAGCAGAAAATCTTCAGGGACTCTTCAATGAATTCTTTCTAATATTTCCCTAGAAAATTCTTCCAGGAATTCTCTATTAATTCATCCTGCATGAGTCCCTTCAATACACTGTATATTAGTGTGGGACAAAATTTAGATTCTCGCTCCAGTCCACTTTTTGGATCGCATTTAGGTTCCATAACAACTGTGCAAAATTTCAGCTCGATTGGATAAACTATATTTTAGCGCCAGCCGTTCAAAGTTTGTATGGGAATTACTATGGGAAAACTTACTTTTGCAAAGAAAAATCGCCAGAGGTCGCCCATTGACCTCTATAAAAATTCTGAACACAAACCTTGATAGGTATTTTTACGATGAAGAATATTGCCGAAGACCGCGAAACAATCCGACACTTGTGAAAAAAGTTATTCAATGAAAACCTATTGGCAAGGCGACGTTGATTAACACGTAAAGGAATAACAATAATAACAAAATCGGGAAAATTTTCCGAATAATCTATGCTTAATAACTTTTTTCACAAGCATCGGATTGCTTTGCGGTCTTCGGCAATGTTGTTCATCGTAGAAATACCTATCGAGATCTGTGTTCAGAATTTTTACAGAGGTCAATGGGCAACCTCTGGCGATTTTTCTTTGCAAAAGTAAGTTTTCCCATAGTAAATCCCATACAAACTTTGAACGGCTGGCGCTAAAATATAGTTTCTCCGATCGAGCTGAAATTTTGCACAGTTGTTATAGAACCTAAATGCAATCCAAAAAGTTGACTGGAGCGAGAATTTTAATTTTTAATATAAGCGTGTCCCAGGCTACTGTATATACATTTCGCTATCTCTCCCTCTTTAGAGCGTGACGTTGTTTGTAGAAAACCCATAGATAAATTTTAGAGTAAATTTTTAAAGAATTCTAGGGGGATCCTAGAAGTATTTCTGAAGGAATTTTTGGAGGAACTACTGGAATAATTCTGGAGTAAATTGAGAGATATTTTTAGAGAAAGTCAAAGTAGAATCCCTGGAAAAAATCCTGAAGAAGCCTTCGGAGGATATTCTGAAAACTGCTTGGAGGAACAACGGAAATAAACTCAAGACTTTTTTATGAGTATCTGGGAAAATTGCTTAATGGGTTTTGGAGGAATCCCTGATCGAATCCTTAGACGAACTCCTTAGAAAAAAAAACAGAAATTCCTTAAAAAATTCTAACTGGTTTAGTTCCAGAAATTCGTGAAGTTTAAACTTTTCGGGGGACGTTGCAATATGTTAAATGAATGCAATGCTCGATGAAGCGATTCCTTATTCTTGTGGAATTTTTTTCGGAGTTATTTGGTGAATATTTTCGTTAGATAAGACTTAATTAGTTTTATTGGCTTGGTAGACATTGTACCGATTATTTATTTACGGAAATGTTTGATTTTACGTGTTGAATGCTATCAAAGCTCTTGCATTGCTTATCACAAGTCGAACGTGGATTGAGGTACTGGATTCAATTAACTATATAATCCTTCTATCTACTTTGACCACCCATATGGTGATGGTTTTATTCAAATTATGTCACACTATAGCGTAATTTTTCTGAACATTATGTGTCAACCGGTAGCAATAGGCACTTCCTCGTAATAAAGCGCGAACCGCAACCAAATGGCCCAATCAAACTCCCATTCCCTTGATTGACGGGCTCGATTTTTTTTTGCGTTTTCGCTTTTTATGCTTCACCTCCACCAGTCTGTAGCGTTCTCAACATGGGCGAGCACGAGTGACGGATATTCAATATTGTCTATCATACAAAGTGGGGGGTCCATAAACCACGACATTCGATTTGTAAGATTCTTCAACCGTCCAAAGACAAGAAATACTGTTAAGGTTCTTCGACGGAACTTTTTTTTTAGTTTTAAATAGAGATCATCCTGACTTTTCCGCAAAAACGCGTTATTCATGGACGCCCTCCTCCGAGAAGGTACAGTACGAAGAAAGGCGCCGTGTTTCTCTCTCGGAAGCTACTTTTTGCTTTAATTTTTTTACTTCTTCACAGTTTGTACCAGTTATTATTATACTGCTGCTCATTTTGCTCATAAACGTATTGTTTTCCTTATTTTCATTAGGTGCTTGCAGAACACCATCCTCAATGAAATCGTTTTGTTCGTGTATTTCATATTACCAAGCAAGTGAGTTTTCTGCCGTGTCGATGGTGATGCCCTCTAATTAATTTCTTTTCGTGCCCAAGCCTCGATCGCGTCTGCTAGTTGGCTGATGGTGCAGAAGAGTACACCCAGCGAAATTTTGATAGTTCCACCTTGTTTTACAACTGGTACTTAAGAACTACTTGCCATAAAAATTTAATGAGAGCACATAAGTTTCATATGTACTAGAGCAATTTTGGATTGATTTGAGAGGACTATTAACATTTAAGCATAGATTGATGAAAGGATCGGAGCCAATTTTAGCAATGTTTAATGATTTAGTATTCGAACTTTTATCCCACACTAGTTTCGGAATGTTTTATCAGAAGATTGTTCAGCAAAATTGTAGTTAATATGTTGAAGGCCATCTTTATGGTATCCTTTTCAACTGTCGTAGTTTTTGTGGAAAATTTTCTAATTTTGAAGGTCAAACTTTTGCTTTTTTCTACAATTATTTCTTAAACTAAAACTGAAGAGACAATTTTTATTTCCATTATGCATCAGTTTTATTCATTATTATGTCCTGAAAATAAAAGCTTTGCTCAAATCTAGCATGCGTCCATGTACTTTGCGGTGCAATGTTGATATCGCTGAGTGTATGCAACACTACTGGGACTATAAGCCGGGGTGACCCGCCTTTCTGATAAGTGTACAGTAATTACGAAAAAAAAATGCCATTTCTTCCATCTCACTGAGCGGGTTGGCAAAGCCAGCAGCAGCACATGGATCGATCACCGCCTGATAGTCCACTCGAGCGCAAAGCGGAAATTATACTTATATCGAACAGATGCCAACTTCCGATAGTCTCGTTTCAAGTGATCGATTATCGCATTATAGCGTTGGAACCAGAAATGGCGGCACCGAAGACAAAGCGAAAACTGATCCGATGGAAAAATACCCACGATAAGCACTTTTTTCCGCAATAGGCCATAGGCGACGCGACGGTCTCGGTCTTGTCTCGAGAAAGGCCCTCAATTTTCGCGAAGTTGAACCGTCAGCGAACGCGAAGGAGAGTGTGATCTATGCGGTCACCTCTCACCGAAATGGATGCAGCGATTAGGTCATTTAAAGATCTCCATGTCTGCACCTAATTGATGAAATTGGTTGGAATTCAATGGGTGTTCGATAGCAACGGGGTCGTGAACAAATTATATCACACATCAGGGAAGTAGGAAGTAACGGAAATTTTAACGGTCTACTCAGAACACATGTAGAGGAAACTAAAATTGCTTACAATCCAATCCAATCCAATCCAAATCCATCCAAATCCAATCCAAATCCAATCCAAATCCAATCCAATCCATCCAAATCCAATCCAATCAATCCAAATCCAATCCAAATCCAATCCAAATCCAATCCAAATCCAATCCAAATCCATCCAAATCCATCCAAATCCAATCCAATCCAATCCAAATCAATCCAAATCCAATCCAAATCCAATCCAAATCCAATCCAATCCAAATCCAATCCAAATCCAATCCAAATCCAATCCAAATCCAATCCAAATCCAATCCAAATCCAATCCAAATCCAAATCCAAATCCAATCCAAATCCAATCCAAATCCAATCCAAATCCAATCCAAATCCAATCCAAATCCAATCCAAATCCAATCCAAATCCAATCCAAATCCAATCCAAATCCAATCCAAATCCAATCCAAATCCAATCCAAATCCAATCCAAATCCTAATCCAATCCAATCCAAATCCAATCCAAAATCCAATCCAAATCCAATCCAAATCCAATCCAAATCCAATCCAAATCCAATCCAAATCCAATCCAAATCCAATCCAATCCTATCCAAATCCAATCCAAATCCAATCCAATCCAATCCAAATCCAATCCAAATCCAATCCAAATCCAATCCAAATCCAATCCAAATCCAATCCAAATCCAATCCAATCCAAATCCAATCCAAATCCAATCCAAATCCAATCCAAATCCAATCCAAATCCAATCCAAATCCAATCCAAATCCAATCCAAATCCAATCCAAATCCAATCCAAATCCAATCCAAATCCAATCCAAATCCAATCCAAATCCAATCCAAATCCAAATCCCAAATCCAATCCAAATCCAATCCAAATCCATCCAATCCAAATCCAATCCAAATCCAATCCAAATCAATCCAAATCCAATCCAAATCCAATCCAAATCCAATCCAAATCCAATCCAAATCCAATCCAAATCCAATCCAAATCCAATCCAAATCCAATCCAAATCCAATCCAAATCCAATCCAAATCCAATCCAAATCCAATCCAAATCCAATCCAAATCCAATCCAAATCCAATCCAAATCCAATCCAAATCCAATCCAAATCCAATCCAAATCCAATCCAAATCCAATCCAAATCCAATCCAAATCCAATCCAAATCCAATCCAAATCCAATCCAAATCCAATCCAAATCCAATCCAAATCCAATCCAAATCCAATCCAAATCCAATCCAAATCCAATCCAAATCCAATCCAAATCCAATCCAAATCCAATCCAAATCCAATCCAAATCCAATCCAAATCCAATCCAAATCCAATCCAAATCCAATCCAAATCCAATCCAAATCCAATCCAAATCCAATCCAAATCCAATCCAAATCCAAATCCAATCCAAATCCAATCCAAATCCAATCCAAATCCAATCCAAATCCAATCCAAATCCAATCCAAATCCAATCCAAATCCAATCCAAATCCAATCCAATCCAAATCCAAATCCAAATCCAATCCAATCCAATCCAAATCCAATCCAAATCCAATCCAAATCCAATCCAAATCCAATCCAAATCCAATCCAAATCCAATCCAAATCCAATCCAAATCCAATCCAAATCCAATCCAAATCCAATCCAAATCCAATCCAAATCCAATCCAAATCCAATCCAAATCCAATCCAAATCCAATCCAAATCCAATCCAAATCCAATCCAAATCCAATCCAAATCCAATCCAAATCCAATCCAAATCCAATCCAAATCCAATCCAAATCCAATCCAAATCCAATCCAAATCCAATCCAAATCCAATCCAAATCCAATCCAAATCCAATCCAAATCCAATCCAAATCCAATCCAAATCCAATCCAAATCCAATCCAAATCCAATCCAATCCAATCCAAATCCAATCCAAATCCAATCCAAATCCAATCCAAATCCAATCCAAATCCAATCCAAATCCAATCCAAATCCAATCCAAATCCAATCCAAATCCAATCCAATCCAATCCAAATCCAATCCAAATCCAATCCAAATCCAATCCAAATCCAATCCAAATCCAATCCAAATCCAATCCAAATCCAATCCAAATCCAATCCAAATCCAATCCAAATCCAATCCAAATCCAATCCAAATCCAATCCAAATCCAATCCAAATCCAATCCAAATCCAATCCAAATCCAATCCAAATCCAATCCAAATCCAATCCAAATCCAATCCAAATCCAATCCAATCCAATCCAAATCCCAATCCAAATCCAATCCAAATCCAATCCAAATCCAATCCAAATCCAATCCAAATCCAATCCAAATCCAATCCAATCCAATCCAATCCAAATCCAATCCAAATCCAATCAAATCCAATCCAAATCCAATCCAAATCCAATCCAAATCCAATCCAAATCCAATCCAAATCCAATCCAAATCCAATCCAAAATCCAATCCAAATCCAATCCAAATCCAATCCAAATCCAATCCAATCCAAATCCAATCCAAATCCAATCCAAATCCAATCCAAATCCAATCCAAATCCAATCCAAATCCAATCCAAATCCAATCCAAATCCAAATCCAAATCCAATCCAAATCCAATCCAAATCCAATCCAAATCCATCAATCCAAATCCAATCCAAATCCAATCCAAATCCAATCCAAATCATCCAAATCCAATCCAAATCCAATCCAAATCCAATCCAAATCCAATCCAAATCCAATCCAAATCCAATCCAAATCCAATCCAAATCCAATCCAAATCCAATCCAAATCCAATCCAAATCCAATCCAAATCCAATCCAAATCCAATCCAAATCCAATCCAAATCCAATCCAAATCCCAAATCCAAAATCCAAATCCAATCCAATCCAAATCCAATCCAAATCCAATCCAAATCCAATCCAAATCCAATCCAAATCCAATCCAATCCAAATCCAAATCCAATCCAAATCCAATCCAAATCCAATCCAAATCCAATCCAAATCCAATCCAAATCCAATCCAAATCCAATCCAAATCCAATCCAATCCAATCCAATCCAATCCAATCCAAATCCAATCCAAATCCATCCAAATCCAATCCAAATCCAATCCAAATCCAATCCAAATCCAATCCAAATCCAATCCAAATCCAATCCAAATCCAATCCAAAATCCAATCCAAATCCAATCCAAATCCAATCCAAACCAATCCAAATCCAATCCAAATCCAATCCAAATCCAATCCAAATCCAATCCAAATCCAATCCAAATCCAATCCAAATCCAATCCAAATCCAATCCAAATCCAATCCAAATCCATCCAAATCCAATCCAAATCCAATCCAAATCCAATCCAAATCCAATCCAAATCCAATCCAAATCCAATCCAAATCCATCCAAATCCAATCCAAATCCAATCCAAATCCAATCCAAATCCAATCCAAATCCAATCCAAATCCAATCCAAATCCAATCCAAATCCAAATCCCAAATCCAATCCAAATCCCAATCCAAAATCCAATCCAAATCCAATCCAACCAATCCAAATCCAATCCAAATCCAATCCAAATCCAATCCAAATCCAATCCAAATCCAATCCAAATCCCAATCCCAAATCCAATCCAAATTCCAATCCAAATCCAATCCAAATCCAATCCAAATCCAATCCAAATCCAATCCAAATCCAATCCAAATCCAATCCAAATCCAATCCAAATCCAATCCAAATCCAATCCAAATCCAATCCAAATCCAATCCAAATCCAATCCAAATCCAATCCAAATCCAATCCAAATCCAATCCAAATCCATCCAAATCCAATCCAATCCAATCCAATCCAATCCAAATCCAATCCAAATCCAATCCAAATCCAATCCAAATCCAATCCAAATCCAATCCAATCAAATCCAAATCCAAATCCAATCCAAATCCAATCCAAATCCAATCCAAATCCAATCCAAATCCAATCCAAATCCAATCCAAATCCAATCCAATCCAATCCAAATCCAATCCAAATCCAATCAAATCCAATCCAAATCCAATCCAAATCCAATCAAATCCAATCCAAATCCAATCCAAATCAATCCAAATCCAATCCAATCCAATCCAAATCAATCCAATCCAATCCAAATCCAAATCCAATCCAAATCCAATCCAAATCCAAATCCAATCCAATCCAATCCAAATCCAATCCAATCCAATCCAAATCCAATCCAAATCCAATCCAAATCCAATCCAAATCCAATCCAAATCCAATCCAAATCCAAATCCAATCCAAATCCAATCCAAATCCAATCCAAATCCAATCCAAATCCAATCCAAATCCAATCCAAATCCAATCCAAATCCAATCCAAATCCAATCCAAATCCAATCCAAATCCAATCCAAATCCAATCCAAATCCAATCCAAATCCAATCCAAATCCAATCCAAATCCAATCCAAATCCAATCCAAATCCAATCCAAATCCAATCCAAATCCAATCCAAATCCAATCCAAATCCAATCCAAATCCAATCCAAATCCAATCCAAATCCAATCCAAATCCAATCCAAATCCAATCCAAATCCAATCCAAATCCAATCCAAATCCAATCCAAATCCAATCCAAATCCAATCCAAATCCAATCCAAATCCAATCCAAATCCAATCCAAATCCAATCCAAATCCAATCCAAATCCAATCCAAATCCAATCCAAATCCAATCCAAATCCAATCCAAATCCAATCCAAATCCAATCCAAATCCAATCCAAATCCAATCCAAATCCAATCCAAATCCAATCCAAATCCAATCCAAATCCAATCCAAATCCAAATCCAAATCCAATCCAAATCCAATCCAAATCCAATCCAAATCCAATCCAAATCCAATCCAAATCCAATCCAAATCCAATCCAAATCCAATCCAAATCCAATCCAAATCCAATCCAAATCCAATCCAAATCCAATCCAAATCCAATCCAAATCCAATCCAAATCCAATCCAAATCCAATCCAAATCCAATCCAAATCCAATCCAAATCCAATCCAAATCCAATCCAAATCCAATCCAAATCCAATCCAAATCCAATCCAAATCCAATCCAAATCCAATCCAAATCCAATCCAAATCCAATCCAAATCCAATCCAAATCCAATCCAAATCCAATCCAAATCCAATCCAAATCCAATCCAAATCCAATCCAAATCCAATCCAAATCCAATCCAAATCCAATCCAAATCCAATCCAAATCCAATCCAAATCCAATCCAAATCCAATCCAAATCCAATCCAAATCCAATCCAAATCCAATCCAAATCCAATCCAAATCCAATCCCAAATCCAATCCAAATCCAAATCCAAATCCATCCAATCCAATTCCAAATCCAATCCAAGATCCAATCCAAATCCTATCCCATAATCCAATCCAAATCCTATCCAAAATCCAATCCAAATCCAATCCAAATCCAATCCAAATCCAATCCAAATCCAATCCAAATCCAATCCAAATCCAATCCAAATCCAATCCAAATCCAATCCAAATCCAATCCAAATCCAATCCAAATCCAATCCAAATCCAATCCAAATCCAATCCAAAATCCAATCCAAATCCAATCCAAATCCAATCCAAATCCAATCCAAAATCCAATCCAAATCCAATCCAAATCCAATCCAAATCAATCCAAATCCAAATCCAAATCATCCAAATCCAATCCAAATCCAATCCCAAATCCAATCCAAATCCAATCCAAATCCAATCCAAATCCAATCCAAATCCAATCCAAATCCAATCCAAATCCAATCCAAGCCAAATCCCAATCCAAATCCAATCCAAATCCAATCCAAATCCAATCCAAATCCAATCCAAATCCAATCCAAATCCAATCCAAATCCAATCCAAATCCAATCCAAATCCAATCCAAATCCAATCCAAATCCAATCCAAATCCAATCCAAATCCAAATCCAAATCAATCCAATAATCCAAATCATCCAAATCCAATCCAAATCCAATCCAAATCCAATCCAAATCCAATCCAAATCCATCCAAATCCAATCCAAATCCAATCCAAATCCAATCCAATCCAATCCAAAATCCAATCCAAATCCAATCCAAATCCAATCCAAATCCAATCCAAATCCAATCCAAATCCAATCCAAATCCAATCCAAAATCCAATCCAAATCCAATCCAAATCCAATCCAAATCCAATCCAAATCCAATCCAAACAATCCAAATCCAATCCAAATCCAATCCAAATCCAATCCAAATCCAATCCAAAATCCAATCCAAATCCAATCCAAATCCAATCAAATCCATCCAAATCCATCCAAATCCAATCCAAATCCAATCCAAATCCAATCCAATCCAAATCCAATCCAAATCCAATCCAAATCCAATCCAAATCCCAAATCCAATCCAAATCCAATCCAAATCCAATCCAAATCCAATCCAAATCCAATCCAAATCCAATCCAAATCCAATCCAAATCCAATCCAAATCCAATCCAAATCCAATCCAAATCCAATCCAAATCAATCCAAACCAATCCAAATCCAATCCAAATCCAATCCAAATCCAATCCAAATCCAATCCAAATCCAATCCAAATCCAATCCAAATCCAATCCAAATCCAATCCAAATCCAATCCAATCCAATCCAAATCCAATCCAAATCCAATCCAAACCAATCCAAATCCATCCAAATCCAATCCAAATCCATCCAAATCCAATCCAAATCCAATCCAAATCCAATCCAAATCCAATCAAATCCAATCCAATCCAATCCAAATCCAATCCAAATCCATCCAAATCCAATCCAAATCCAATCCAAATCCAATCCAAATCCAATCCAATCCAATTCCAAATCCAATCCAAATCCAATCCAAATCCAATCCAAATCCAATCCAAATCCAATCCAAATCCAATCCAAATCCAATCCAAATCCAATCCAATCCAATCCAAATCCAATCCAAATCCAATCCAAAATCCAATCCAAATCCAATCCAAATCCAATCCAAATCCAATCCAAATCCCAATCCAAAATCCAATCCAAATCCAATCCAATCCAAATCCAATCCAAATCCAATCCAAATCCAATCCAAATCCAATCAATCCAATCCAAATCCAATCCAAATCCAATCCAAATCCAATCCAAATCCAATCCAAATCCAATCAAATCCAATCCAAATCCATCCAAATCACATCCAATCCAATCCAAATCCAATCCAAATCCAATCCAAATCCAATCCAAATCCAATCCAAATCCAATCCAAATCCAATCCAAATCCAATCCAAACCAATCCAACCAATCCAAATCCAATCCAAATCCAATCCAAATCCAATCCAAATCCAATCCAAATCCAATCCAAATCCAATCCAAATCCAATCCAAATCCAAATCCAAATCCAATCCAAATCCAATCCAAATCCAATCCAAATCCAATCAATCCAAAATCCAAATCCAATCCAAATCCAATCCAAATCCAATCCAAATCCAATCCAAATCCAATCCAAAATCCAATCCAAATCCAATCCAAATCCAATCCAAATCCAATCCAAATCCAATCCAAATCCAATACAAATCCAATCCAAATCCAATCCAAATCCAATCCAAATCCAATCCAAATCCAATCCAAATCCAATCCAAATCCAATCCAAATCCAATCCAAAATCCAATCCAATCCAATCCCAAATCCAATCCAAATCCAATCCAAATCCAATCCAAATCCAATCCAAAATCCAATCCAAATCCAATCCAAATCCAATCCAAAATCCAATCCAAATCCAATCCAAATCCAATCCAAATCCAATCCAAAATCCAATCCAAATCCAATCCAAATCCAATCCAAATCCAATCCAAATCCAATCCAAATCCAATCCAAATCCCAATCCAAAATCCAATCCAAATCCAATCCAAATCCAATCCAAATCCAATCCAAATCCAATCCAAATCCAATCCAAATCCAATCCAAATCCAATCCAAATCCAATCCAATCCAATCCCAAATCCAATCCAAATCCAATCCAAATCCTAATCCAATCCAATCCAAATCCTATCCAAATCCAATCCAATCCAATCAAACCAATCCAAATCCAATCCAAAATCCAATCCAAATCCAATCCAAATCCAATCCAAATCCAATCCAAATCCAATCCAAATCCAATTCCAAATCCAATCCAAATCCAATCCAAATCCAATCCAAATCCAATCCAAATCCATCCAAATCCAAATCCAATCCAAATCCAATCCAAATCCAATCAAATCAATCCAAATCCAATCCAAATCATCCAAATCCAATCCAATTCCATATCCAAACCAATCCAAATCCAATCAATCCAATCCAAATCCAATCCAAATCCAAATCCAATCCAAATCCAATCCAATCCAATCCAATCCAAATCCAATCCAAATCCAATCCAAATCCAATCCAAATCCAATCCAATCCAAATCCAATCCAATCCAATCCAATCCATCAAATCCAATCCAAATCCAAATCCAATCCAATCCAATCCAATCCAATCCAATCCAAATCCAATCCAAATCCAATCCAAATCCAATCCACAATCCAATCCAAATCCAATCCAAATCCAATCCAAATCCAATCCAAATCCAATCCAAATCCAATCCAAATCCAATCCAAATCCAATCCAAATCCAATCCAAATCCAATCCAAATCCAATCCAAATCCAATCCAAATCCAATCCAATCCAAATCCAATCCAAATCCAATCCAAATCCAATCCAAATCCAATCCAAATCCAATCCAAATCCAATCCAAATCCAATCCAAATCCAATCCAAATCCAATCCAAATCCAATCCAAATCCAATCCAAATCCAATCCAAATCCAATCCAAATCCAATCCAAATCCAATCCAAATCCAATCCAAATCCAATCCAAATCCAATCCAAATCCAATCCAAATCCAATCCAAATCCAATCCAAATCCAATCCAAATCCAATCCAAATCCAATCCAAATCCAATCCAAATCCAATCCAAATCCAATCCAAATCCAATCCAAATCCAATCCAAATCCAATCCAAATCCAATCCAAATCCAATCCAAATCCAATCCAAATCCAATCCAAATCCAATCCAAATCCAATCCAAATCCAATCCAAATCCAATCCAAATCCAATCCAAATCCAATCCAAATCCAATCCAAATCCAATCCAAATCCAATCCAAATCCAATCCAAATCCAATCCAAATCCAATCCAAATCCAATCCAAATCCAATCCAAATCCAATCCAAATCCAATCCAAATCCAATCCAAATCCAATCCAAATCCAATCCAAATCCAAATCCCAAATCCAATCCAAATCCAATCCAAATCCAAATCCAAATCCAATCCAAATCCAATCCAAATCCAATCCAAATCCAATCCCAAATCCAATCCAAATCCAATCCAAATCCAATCCAATCCAATCCAAATCCAATCCAAATCCAATCCAAATCCAATCCAAATCCAATCCAAATCCAATCCAAATCCAATCCCAAATCCAATCCAAATCCAATCCAAATCCAATCCAAATCCAATCCAAATCCAATCCAAATCCAATCCAAATCCAATCCAAATCCAATCCAAATCCAATCCAAATCCAATCCAAATCCAATCCAAATCCAATCCAAATCCAATCCAAATCCAATCCAAATCCAATCCAAATCCAATCCAAATCCAATCCAAATCCAATCCAAATCCAATCCAAATCCAATCCAAATCCAATCCAAATCCAATCCAAATCCAATCCAAATCCAATCCAAATCCAATCCAAATCCAATCCAAATCCAATCCAATCCAATCCAAATCCAATCCAAATCCAATCCAATCCAAATCCAATCCAAATCCAATCCAAATCCAATCCAAATCCAATCCAAATCCAATCCAAATCCAATCCAAATCCAATCCAAATCCAATCCAAATCCAATCCAAATCCAATCCAAATCCAATCCAAATCCAATCCAAATCCAATCCAAATCCAATCCAAATCCAATCCAAATCCAATCCAAATCCAATCCAAATCCAATCCAAATCCAATCCAAATCCAATCCAAATCCAAATCCAAATCCAATCCAAATCCAATCCAAATCCAATCCAAATCCAATCCAAATCCAATCCAAATCCAATCCAAATCCAATCCAAATCCAATCCAAATCCAATCCAAATCCAATCCAAATCCAATCCAAATCCAATCCAAATCCAATCCAAATCCAATCCAAATCCAATCCAAATCCAATCCAAATCCAATCCAAATCCAATCCAAATCCAATCCAAATCCAATCCAAATCCAATCCAAATCCAATCCAAATCCAATCCAAATCCAATCCAAATCCAATCCAAATCCAATCCAAATCCAATCCAAATCCAATCCAAATCCAATCCAAATCCAATCCAAATCCAATCCAAATCCAATCCAAATCCAATCCAAATCCAATCCAAATCCAATCCAAATCCAATCCAAATCCAATCCAAATCCAATCCAAATCCAATCCAAATCCAATCCAAATCCAATCCAAATCCAATCCAAATCCAATCCAAATCCAATCCAAATCCAATCCAAATCCAATCCAAATCCAATCCAAATCCAATCCAAATCCAATCCAAATCCAATCCAAATCCAATCCAAATCCAATCCAAATCCAAATCCAATCCAAATCCAATCCAAATCAATCCAAATCCAATCCAAATCCAATCCAAATCCAATCCAAATCCAATCCAAAATCCAATCCAAATCCAATCCAATCCAATCCAAATCCAATCCAAATCCAATCCAAATCCAATCCAAATCCAATCCAAATCCAATCCAAATCCAATCCAAATCCAATCCAAATCCAATCCAAATCCAATCCAAATCCAATCCAAATCCAATCCAAATCCAATCCAAATCCAATCCAAATCCCAATCCAAATCCAATCCAAATCCAATCCAAATCCAATCCAAATCCAATCCAAATCCAATCCAAATCCAATCCAAATCCAATCCAAATCCAATCCAAATCCAATCCAAATCCAATCCAAATCCAATCCAAATCCAATCCAATCCAATCCAAATCCAATCCAAATCCAATCCAAATCCAATCCAAATCCAATCCAAATCCAATCCAAATCCAATCCAAATCCAATCCAAATCCAATCCAAATCCAATCCAAATCCAATCCAAATCCAATCCAAATCCAATCCAATCCAATCCAATCAAAATCCAATCCAAATCATCCAAATCCAATCCAAATCCAATCCAAATCCAATCCAAATCCAATCCAAATCCAATCCAATCCAATCCAAATCCAATCCCAAATCCAATCCAAAAATCCAATCCAAATCCAATCCAAATCCAATCCAAATCCAATCCAAATCCAATCCAAATCCAATCCAATCCAATCCAAATCCAATCCAAATCCAATCCAAATCCAATCCAAATCCAATCCAAATCCAATCCAAATCCAATCCAAATCCAAATCCAATCCAAAATCCAATCCAAAATCCAATCCAAATCCATCCAAATCCAATCAAATCCAATCCAAATTCCAATCCAAATCCAATCCAAATCCAATCCAAATCCAATCCAAATCCAATCCAAATCCAATCCAAATCCAATCCAAAAATCCAATCCAAATCCAATCCAAATCCAAATCAAATCCAATCCAAATCCAATCCAAATCCAATCCAAATCCAATTCCAAATCCAATCCAAATTCCAATTCCAAATCCATCCAATCCAAATCCAAATCAAATCCATCCAAATCCAATCCAAATCCAATCCAAATCCAATCCAAATCCAATCCAATCCAATCCAATCCAAATCCAATCCAAATCCAATCCAAATCCAATCCAAATCCAATCCAAATCCAATCCAAATCCAATCCAAATCCAATCCAAATCCAATCCAAATCCAATCCAAATCCAATCCAAATCCAATCCAAATCCAATCCAAATCCAATCCAAATCCAATCCAAATCCAATCCAAATCCAATCCAATCCAATCCAAATCCAATCCAAATCCAATCCAAATCCAATCCAAATCCAATCCAAATCCAATCCAAATCCAATCCAAATCCAATCCAAATCCAATCCAAATCCAATCCAAATCCAATCCAAATCCAATCCAAATCCAATCCAAATCCAATCCAAATCCAATCCAAATCCAATCCAAATCCAATCCAAATCCAATCCAAATCCAATCCAAATCCAATCCAAATCCAATCCAAATCCAATCCAAATCCAATCCAAATCCAATCCAAATCCAATCCAAATCCAATCCAAATCCAATCCAAATCCAATCCAAATCCAATCCAAATCCAATCCAAATCCAATCCAAATCCAATCCAAATCCAATCCAAATCCAATCCAAATCCAATCCAAATCCAATCCAAATCCAATCCAAATCCAATCCAAATCCAATCCAAATCCAATCCAAATCCAATCCAAATCCAATCCAAATCCAATCCAAATCCAATCCAAATCCAATCCAAATCCAATCCAATCCAATCCAAATCCAATCCAATCCAATCCAAATCCAATCCAAATCCAATCCAAATCCAATCCAAATCCAATCCAAATCCAATCCAAATCCAATCCAAATCCAATCCAAATCCAATCCAAATCCAATCCAAATCCAATCCAAATCCAATCCAAATCCAATCCAAATCCAATCCAAATCCAATCCAAATCCAATCCAAATCCAATCCAAATCCAATCCAAATCCAATCCAAATCCAATCCAAATCCAATCCAAATCCAATCCAAATCCAATCCAAATCCAATCCAAATCCAATCCAAATCCAATCCAAATCCAAATCCAATCAAATCCAATCCAAATCCAATCCAAACCAATCCAAATCCAATCCAAAATCCAATCCAAAATCCAATCCAAATCCAATCCAAATCCAATCCAAATCCAATCCAAATTCCAATCCAAATCCAATCCAAATCCAATCCAAATCCAATCCAAATCCAACCAAATCCAATCCAAATCCAATCCAAATCCAATCCAAATCCAATCCAAATCCAATCAAATCCAATCCAAATCCAATCCAAATCCAATCCAAATCCAATCCAAATCCAATCCAAAATCCAATCCAAATCCAATCCAAATCCAATCCAAATCCAATCCAAATCCAATCCAAATCCAATTCCAAATCCAATCCAAATCCAATCCAAATCCAATCCAAAATCCAATCAAATCCAATCCAAATCCTAATCCAAATCCAATCCAAATCCTATCCAAATCCAATCCAAATCCTATCCAAATCCAATCCAAATCCAATCCAAATCCAATCCAAATCCAATCCAAATCCAATCCAAAATCCAATCCAAATCCAATCCAAATCCAATCCAAATCCAATCCAAATCCAATCCAAATCCAATCCAAATCCAATCCAAATCCAATCCAAATCCAATCCAAATCCAATCCAAATCCAATCCAAATCCAATCCAAATCCAATCCAAATCCAATCCAAATCCAATCCAAATCCAATCCAAATCCAATCCAAATCCAATCCAAATCAATCCAAATCCAATCCAAATCCAATCCAAATCCAATCCAAATCCAATCCAAATCCAATCCAAATCAATCCAAATCCAATCCAAATCCAATCCAAATCCAATCCAAATCCAATCCAAAATCAATCCAAATCCAATCCAAATCCCAATCCAATCCAATCCAAATCCAATCCAAATCCAATCCAAAATCCAATCCAAATCCAATCCAAATCCAATCCAAATCCAATCCAAAATCCAATCCAAATCCAATCCAAATCCAATCCAAATCCAAATCCAATCCAAATCCAATCCAAATCCAATCCAAATCCAATCCAAATCCAATCCAAATCCAATCCAAATCCAATCCAAATCCAATCCAAATCCAATCCAAATCCAATCCAAATCCAATCCAAATCCAATCCAAATCCAATCCAAAATCCAATCCAAAATCCAATCCAAATCCAATCCAAATCCAATCCAAATCCAAATCCAATCCAATCCAATCCAAATCCAATCCAAATCCAATCCAAATCCAATCCAATCATCCAATCCAACATCCAATCCAAATCCAATCCAAATCTCCAATCCAATCCAAATCCATCCAATATCCAATCCAAATCCAATCCAAATCCAATCAAATCCAATCCAAAATCCAATCCAATCCAATCCAAATCCAATCCAAATCCAATCCAAATCCAATCCAAATCCAATCCAAATCCAATCCAATCCAATCCAAATCCAATCAATCCAATCCAAATCCAATCCAAATCCAATCCAAATCCAATCCAAATCCAATCCAAATCCAATCCAAATCCAATCCAAATCAATCAATCCAAATCCAATCCAAAATCTCAATCCAAATCCAATTCCAAATCCAATCCAAATCCAAATTCCAAATCCAATCCCCAAATCCAATCCAAATCCAATCCAAATCCAATCCAAATCCAATCCAAATCCAATCCAAAATCCAATCCAAATCCAATCCAAATCCAATCCAATCCAATCCAAATCCAAATCCAATCCAAATCCAATCCAAATCCAATCCAAATCCAATCCAAATCCAATCCAAATCCAATCCAAATCCAATCCAAATCCAATCCAAATCCAATCTCCAAATCCAATCCAAATCCAATCCAAATCCAATCCAAATCCAAATCCAATCCAAATCCAATCCAAATCCAATCCAAATCCAATCCAAATCCAATCCAAATCCAATCCAAATCCAATCCAAATCCAATCCAAATCCAATCCAAATCCAATCCAAATCCAATCCAAATCCAATCCAAATCCAATCCAAATCCAATCCAAATCCAATCCAAATCCAATCCAATCCAATCCAAATCCAATCCAAATCCAATCCAAATCCAATCCAAATCCAATCCAAATCCAATCCAAATCCAATCCAAAATCCAATCCAAATTCCAATCCAAATCCAATCCAAATCCAATCCAAATCCAATCCAAATCCAATCCAAATCCAATCCAATCCAATCCAAATCCAATCCAAATCCAATCCAATCCAATCCAATCCATCCAAATCCAATCCAAATCCAATCCAAATCCAATCCAAATCCAATCCAAACCAATCCAAATCCAATCCAAATCCAATCCAAATCCAATCCAAAATCACAATCCAAATCCAATCCAAATCCAATCCAAATCCAATCCAAATCCAATCCAAATCCAATCCAAATCCAATCCAAATCCAATCCAAATCCAAATCCAAATCAATCCAAATCCAATCCAAATCCAATCAAATCAATCAAATCCAATCCAAATCCATCCAAACAATCCAATCCAATCCAAATCCAATCCAAATCCAATCCAAATCCAATCCAAATTCCAATCCAAATCCAATCCAAATCCAATCCAAATCCAATCCAAATCCAATCCAAATCCAATCCAAAATCCAATCCAATCCAATCCAAATCCAATCCCAAATCCAATCCAAATCCAATCCAAATCCAATCCAAATCCATCAAATCCAATCCAAATCCAATCCAAATCCAAATCCAAATCCAACCAATCACAATCCAAATCCAATCCAAATCCAATCCAAATCCAATCCAAATCCAATCCAAATCCAATCCAAAATCCAATCCAATCCAATCCAAATCCAATCCAAATCCAATCCAAATCCAATCCAAATCCAATCCAAATCCAATCCAAATCCAATCCAAATCCAATCCAAATCCAATCCAAATCCAATCCAAATCCAATCCAAATCCAATCCAAATCCAATCCAAATCCAATCCAAATCCAATCCAAATCCAATCCAAATCCAATCCAAATCCAATCCAAATCCAATCCAAATCCAATCCAAATCCAATCCAAATCCAATCCAAATCCAATCCAACCAATCCAATCCAAATCCAATCCAAATCCAATCCAAATCCAATCCAAATCCAATCCAAATCCAATCCAAATCCAATCCAAATCCAATCCAAATCCAATCCAAATCCAATCCAAATCCAATCCAAATCCAATCCAAATCCAATCCAAATCCAATCCAAATCCAATCCAAATCCAATCCAAATCCAATCCAAATCCAATCCAAATCCAATCCAAATCCAATCCAAATCCAATCCAAATCCAATCCAAATCCAATCAAATCCAATCCAAATCCAATCCAAATCCAATCCAAATCCAATCAATCCAATCCAAATCCAAATCCAATCCAATCCAATCCAAATCCAATCCAAATCCCAATCCAAATCCAATCCAAATCCCAATCCAAATCCAATCCCAAATCCAATCCAAATCCAAATCCAAATCCAATCCAAATCCAATTCCAACATCCAATCCAAATCCAATCCAATCCAATCCCAAATCCAATCCTAATCCAATCCAACCATCCAATCCCCAAATCCAATACCAAATCCAATCCAATCCCAATCCAAATCCAATCCAAATCCTATCCCAAATCCAATCCAAACAATCCAAATCCAATCCAAACCCAATCCAATCCAATCCAAATCCAATCCAAATCCATCCAATCCAATCCCAAATCCAATCCAAATCCAATCCAAATCCAAATTTCCAATCCAAATCCAATGCCAAATTCCAATCCAAATCCAACCAATCCACCAAATCCAATCCAAATCCAATCCCAAAGCCATCCAAATCACAATCCCAAATCCAATCCCAAACCCAATCCAAATCCAATCCTAAACCCAATCCAAATCCTATCCAAATCCTATCCCAAATCCTATCCAAATCCTATCCAAATCCTATCCAATCCTATCCAAATCCCAATCAAACCCAATCCAAATCCAATTTCCAAATCCAATCCAAATCCAATCCAAATCCAATCCAAATCCAATCCAAATCCAATCCAAATCAAATCCAAATTCAAATCCAAATCCAATCCAAATCATCAAATCCAATCCAAAATCCAATCAAATCCATCCAAATCCAATCCAAATCAAAATCCAAATCAAATCCAAATCCAAATCCAAATCCAAATCCAATCCCAAATCCAATGCAAATCCAATCCAAATCCAATCCAAATCCAATCCAAATCCACAATCCAAATTTCCAAATCCAAATTCCAATCCAAATCCCAATTCCAAATCCAATCTCAAATCCAATCCAAATCACAATCCCCAAATCCAATCCCAAATATCCCAATCCAAAATCCAATTCCAAATCCAATCCAAATCCCAATCAAATCCAAATCCAATCCAATCCAAATCCAATCAAATCCAATCCAAATCCAATCCAAATCCAATCCAAATCCAATCCAAATCCAATCCAAATCCAATCCAAATCCAATCCAAATCCAATCCAAATCCAATCCAAAATCCAATCCAAATCCAATCCAAATCCAATCCAAATCCAATCCAAATCCAATCCAAATCCAATCCAAATCCAATCCAAATCCAATCAAATCCAATCCAAATCCAATCCAAATCCAATCCAAATCCAATCCAAATCCAATCCAAATCCAATCAATCCAATCCAAATCCAAATCCATCAATTCCAATCCAAATCCAATCCAAATCCATCCAATCCAATCCAAATCCAATCCAAATCCAATCCAAATCCAATCCAAATCCAATCCAAATCCAATCCAAATCCAATCCAAATCATCCAAATCCAATCCAAATCCATCCAATCCAATCCAAATCCAATCCAAATCCAACCAAATCCATCCAATCCAATCCAAATCCAATCCAAATCCAATCCAAATCCAATCCAAATCAATCCAAATCCAATCCAAATCCAATCCAAATCCAATCCAAATCCAATCCAAATCCAATCCAAATCCAATCCAAATCCAATCCAAATCCAATCCAAATCCAATCCAAATCCAATCCAAATCCAATCCAAATCCAATCCAAATCCAATCCAAATCCAATCCAAATCCAATCCAAATCCAATCCAAATCCAATCCAAATCCAATCCAAATCCAATCCAAATCAATCCAAATCCAATCCAAATCCAATCCAAATCCAATCCAAATCCAATCCAAATCCAATCAAATCCAATCCAAATCCAATCCAAATCCAATCCAAAATCCAATCCAAATCCAATCCAAATCCAATCCAAATCCAATCCAAATCCAATCCAAATCCAATCCAAATCCAATCCAAATCCAATCCAAATCCAATCCAAATCACCAAATCCAAATCCAATCCAAATCCAATCCAAATCCAATCCAAATCCAATCCAATCCAATCCAAATCCAATCCAAATCCAATCCAATCCATCAATCCATCCAATCCAATCCAAATCCAATCCAAATCCAATCCAAATCCAATCCAAATCCAATCCAAATCCAAATCCAAATCCAATCCAAATCCAATCCAGTCCAAATACAATCCAATCCAATCCAAATCAATCCAAATCCAATCCAAATCCAATCCAAATCCAATCCAAATCCAATCCAAATCAATCCAATCCAATCCAGATCCAATCCAATCCAATCGAAATTCAATCCAATTTCTAAGTTCCGATCCGACTTCGAGTAGCTGTAGTAGGATTTATATTAGGGGTATTCACTTAATGTTGCGTAAACTGAGATATCAGTGAAGAAATATTTCAAACGAAATATTCCAATTCTGAACTGAGGTGAGAAGAAATAATCTAGTAACCCAAAAAAAAAATCAGATTTTTCGTTTGTTTGTTTGTGTGACTTCACAGTTTTTGCTCGATTTGTGTCAGTCAAGAATTCAGAGTCGATCATCGACTCGTGACTGCTTTCGTTGCGGTTCCCGGATTCTCACTGACGATTGGCAATTTGCTCTAATATTTTCAACAAAATATCTTAAAAATGGTTTGATGTGTCTGTTTTTTACTGGTTTAGACATTTTTAAACCTAATACCTTGAATGGATAGCTTTTCACGATCATAAAAATGACCCTAGGTCCTATCTGTTTAACAATCGAATAAAAATCATATGGTTCTTGAAACTTAAACTTGAACGCGGGATACGTTTACTGCCTGGAATCTAATTCGATGTCAAATAATGAGGGTCGATGCGCGTACGTTCAAATTCGGTCGAGAATTTTTTAGACTTTATTTGCTTAGACTCATACACAACATTGTGCCATCAAATAGTAACATTCGTTTCTTATTGTGACAAAATGGAACAGGACGAATAATACTTGGAGAAGGCAGTGTCTCTGGCTCAATCGTCAACCGCATACATACATTCCTGCAACCATTTTCTTCAAAGCTCCTCCAAATCTATTGCTAATCCTGCTCTTATAATCGTTTTCCAGTTATCTCTCAGCTTTTCATGCAGGAGATTCTTAAACCAATAATTTAAGCAACTTTTTTTTATTGAATTCGTTTTCGTTTGTTTGTTTATCAATAAACACAGTTGATAAAAGTTGTTATAACGACCGACGCATTCTTGGATGATCGACTGTTGAATCTCAACACATTGAAATATTTCGTACACAGCTTACGCAATTTTGTGAAATATTTAAGATAATCCATTCACCACGATATACGCAGAAATTTATGCGAATAAGTGAATACCCCTATTGCTTCTAACCTCTAATGTCCAATTCCTTGGATAATGTACAACCTGGAAATCGTAATTATTCTTCAAATTCGAGGTCACAGGTTTTCACGATATGGTCCCGATTTCCCGAAGATGAGTGCAATTAATGCTAACGATATACCAAAATTGCTCCTAATTACACCGCGCAATTGCTTAGTACCACCCTGATGGCCAGTTCCATCATCCCATAAAACCACTTTCCTATTTACAACCAAAAACCAGCGATCGTCGTCGTCATCATTGCACTTTTAATCCACCAAACTTACAAACCGAGCAGCGCCCCGGGACCAGGAAAAGTGGATTAACATTCAGAAAATTGCAACGCTCGCGCGATGGTTTGGTTATCTTCTTCTGATGGTAACGATGGCTTTTCGCTCTCATTTTCCCTTTCCTTTTCCATTTGATGGAAATGAGTTGCTCCACAGCTAAGTACCCTCGCGCGCCATCGTTCCATGTGCCAATATTAAAGCCATCGTAAAGCACCCATTTTAACGAAAGCGAAAGGAAGATCTGATGTTGGGTTTTGTGCTCTTAGTGTAAGGTGGGGCACCTTAGTGGAATTATTAATATTTCCAGAAAAAAAACTGTCACAGTTGAAAAGTCACAAACACCACTTAGTGAATTTAAACATATTGGCTAAAACTTTGCTGATCTAAATTGTGTCAAAATATTAACCTATATTAAGTTATAAACCGTTTCAAAATTTATTGTTCTTGACGAAAATTTTGTCCCACAGACGCAAGAGTTTGAAACTAGTTCACCGACTGAAACATAAAATATGTATGGATACTTTTGTAATAAGAATACATTTTATAAATCATGAAGTGGTGTTTGCATAAAAATATACACTAAATTTTGACCACAACCTTAACCAAAGTAGGATTAAGATTAATGCTTATATACTAAAAACATTACATTATTTTTTGGCAAAAACCATTTTTTTACAAACGTTTATTTTAGTAGTTTAGTACGCTCTTACATAAAAAAATGAAGTAAATTTCCGAAATAAACCTAAATATTACGTGTGAAAACAACAATAAGCCCTAACTGTTCCAAATCTCAATAAATTTCTGTAATAATTAGAGTACAAGACTCAAACTTAAATAGGAATTTGAACTACCATGGCATCTATAATACTTGTTTTGTATTGAGCTAAAAATCTCGAACTTTTGACCCACCTTACTCTATAGTCTTCCTTAAAGGTGCTTCCTATCTACTTGAGCAGAAATGACTTGGTTAGGTACCCGTTAGTCCAGAACCAGCTAGACGGCGAGGGTCCCAATGATATGTAAGCGAGTTTACATATGGACTGGAAACAGTCACTGATCCAAAGGAGTCCAGTCTATTTCCATTAATAACCCACACTTCTAGAGCGGTATGGTTTGCCTCGTTGGAGCCTGTAATTGTTTGCCCCTTTACCACACGAATGGTATTCGTTGTTTACACACATGTTATCATCATGTCTGGGTTTGTTGTTTACAGACTGAATGCTTTTCACATCATTTTTTCTGTTCACACAGAGCGAGATACATTTACCGACTCGGTTTCGATGAATGTTTCAGGTTTATAACTGAAGAATTAGGCTAGGTAAATTTGGGATGTTTAAGACAGAATTCTTAATGATTATCAAAGTTTTGATATGCCTGTTGCTGTATATATCCTCAAAAAAATCAACAAGACAGCTAGGCGTATTTCGATTTCTACTGTAATTTCATGTAAACATAAATTAAACTAGTGTTTTATACAACTCTGGCGACCTGTGGCTAAAAATTGTGACGCGCAGGGACATTTTTTAAAACGGCATCAGATTCCAGCGACCCCATATTCACAAGAGACACATAACTAATCCTTGAGACACGCAAAAATGTAATTTTGTTACGCTGTGTTTTAGCTCAATTGGTTGCATTGAAAAACTTAGTCCTCAACCTTCGTAGTAGATAAGTAGATACATACATTTGCTATGTTTGTTACATTTCTCATTCAACTTTATTGTGATTTTTTTTAATGTTTCTGATCTATAGACAATTTTGAAACTTTTTTCTTCTCAGCTTCTATTTTTTTTAAATTTGCGAAACTTCTTCAAGGCTCAAGACTCTATCATTCAATCATCAGCAGTCATCAAACACTAAAAACCAGTTTGTTTTACTCAAATTTGAAGCAATCCTCATAAAAATCTATCATCGCATTTCAGATAGCCAGTGCAATGTAATGATAGATTTCTTGAACATTGCTTAGATATTGAGCAAAAAAACTGGTTTTAAAAAATTTTAAAACGATGATGGTTATTTCCTTTTAAAGTACATTAACAATAATTCAGGAGTGTATGCTCCTTGACAAATTTATCATTAATCGCACAACGACGTGTCCGGTTTCGTAAACAAGAAAAGGAAATGGTCTAGAACACCATATAAGACCGATTGCGCAACAGTTGTGAAAGTTCGCATCTCTAATTTCTGTAAACAAACAAACAAACATCAATCCAAACATAATTCCACCGTAGTATACTCCATTCGTTTATACACATGAGAAAATTATCAACCTTCGTATATGTGTGAAACGCGCGTACACGACAGAATGCATTGTGGATATCTTGCTTTTCTGCCGTGGCTGGGCGAATTTTGTGGTTTGTGTATGCAAACATCACGATCATGCCCCAACCATCCAGCAGCAGTCTACCGAGCAACAGCGATGAAGTAAGCGTTGTGAGCGTTGCCCATTGGAGCTGGGGCTCGGTGACAGTATTGGTCTGGCGAACAGTTTTGCGGTGGAATAGTGCGATCATTGAAATGATCGGTCCAAAAATTCCATATAAGGCATCGGTTCCAGTGATAGAAGTAATAGTAACGGGTTAAGGAATAAGAAAATGCCTAGAAATCTGAATACTTTTTCCAAAAGCTTTTCTATTCTATTTCACGTAAAAAATAATCTAAGAATGAAAAAATCATTGATTTAAAAAATTTTCCTCCATTATTGTACTAGTAATAGAGGTATTTACTAGCTTCTGTTCCTATAACAGTGGTTTACGTTGATTTCCCATTTAGGCTCACTGTTATGAGAACGCAATTGGTGCAAAGGGTTTAAATATGTTTCTACTATTCCCTCAGGGATAACGCTTCATTAGTGGAGGTAGTGTGTTTTGACATGTTTTGCAAGAAATAAATGATTGTGGCACATTTTTCTATGATGTACGATGCAAAAATGATACCAGCAATCGAATAATATTCATGAAGTTCAATCGTAGAGCTTTTTGAAAGAATTGTTTTTCTTAAAATTGTTGCTCCTTTGCATCTATAGTGGTGCATACGTACGCATAGTGGAAGAACCTTAAGAAAACAATGGATTGCTTCACTAAAGGAACCATGTTAAAACATACTCCCACTGAAGGAAGTGTTCCAATTATTGGTGCAAGCATTTTGGCAGGGAAATTTCAAATAAATCGCGATTTTCATACATTTGAATGATAGAAGAATTTGAAATGTTTCGACTGATAGATTAAAACACTTATATCATGATTTTATCGTCATGTTTTTTTCACGTTCATACTATTTTGACAAGTTTAATGTTAGAAAAATGGTAATAACACGCTAACCACTAAATCGCACTACCACCATTATTATTGGACACACACTGCCACTGGATCAGCCACCCTGTTGGTCATTATACCATGGATAATCTGTTGTTTTTACAACAGTAAAATTAGACAAACAAGAGAAAGTTGGCTTTAGTTCGTGTCATTGTCTTGTCTGTGTGTCAAATGATCTGAATATTGTCGAACTTGATTCGTGGTGTAATGATGAAATGATCTTCTAATGTCCAGAACAGTGGACATCTATTCTATGGCATTTCATGATAGGAAAAACGTTACAGCCTTTCTTACTACTTCGTTCATTAATTTGGCTCAAATGTTTAATTGAAAACTTTACGAGGCCGAGTATCTGAACAAATAATTTGTTGTAGAAACATTTTTTAATATCAGGATTTTTGCGAACATTTTTTCCTCGGTGCTGAGTTCGGGCCAGATCTAGAACCGGAACCTGATGCTGCTGATTGAGCCCGTCGCTGCTTCGTCTGTGGATTACCCATTGCTTTCTGGATTGCTTGTGCCAACCTTCTCTAATATTGCCACACTTTCTCATAAATAAATAAAGTTTCAATTTCCCGGGATCTCGGAAAACTCTCAAAAACGTGAAAATAAAGCAAATTTGATGGAATTTTCTTTTTTTAATAATCGATATCCGTATCATGTATGTATATTAATTTGTATGGTTAGTTTTCTATTTTGCGAGCAATTGATTTATGTTTCTCAAAAAAAATCTGTTGGCTTCGTTTTCAACGCTAGGCTTGAAAAAGGCCAAATAGATCTTATTCTAGATCTAGAACCGGAACCTGATGCTGCTGATTGAGCCCGTCGCTGCTTCGTCTGTGGATTACCCATTGCTTTCTGGATTGCTTGTGCCACCTTCTCTAATATTGCCACACTTTCTCATAAATAAATAAAGTTTCAATTTCCCGGGATCTCGGAAAACTCTCAAAAACGTGAAAATAAAGCAAATTTGATGGAATTTTCTTTTTTAATAATCGATATCCGTATCATGTATGTATATTAATTTGTATGGTTAGTTTTCTATTTTGCGTGCAATTGATTTATGTTTCTCAAAAAAAATCTGTTGGCTTCGTTTTCAACGCTAGGTTTGAAAAAGGCCAAATAGATCTTATTCTTGATAAATCTTATGAAGTTCAAATAATATTTACCAACATTTAATCAATCTTTTAAAGCTCTTCAATAAAAACCAACAAGAGTCTTATGTTGAAAATTGTTACAGTCATGAAAACTTAAGAAAAATCCTCTCGAACAATCTTCTTTTTTGTATAGCATATAATCTTAAAAAACAGATTTCGTCAAAAAGATATCCATTTGATCTAGTAAGGTCATTGATTAGAAAATAAATTGTGCGATGATTTTGGTTTGAAGATAGATGGTCAATTCTTTTTTTATAGAACTACCCGGGGAATGCCGAAATCCTGGGAAACGCGGGAATCCCGGGAAGCAAAACATAATTTCCCGGAAAACGGGAATTTCGGGAAACCTCATTTCCCTAGATTGGAAACTCTATTCGGGTTGCAGCAAAATTTGAAAGTAATATTTTTTTTATTTCAAACTTTTTTCTCAATCACTGACTATTTCGGTAATCCTTAAACACAGATATTTGCGTATAGGTTACGTGTGTAGGAAAAGCCCATTAATTGTTAAAAGAATTGTTTATTTCGGTGATGTTAATTACACACAGGTGAAATTTTTTGAACATCATGATGACCATGTAAGATTACTTTCATAAGGCTTTCAATTTTTTATGGGACTCCACCGTGAAACAGGAACCAAAATTGCCATTCCCGAGAAATTTTCCAAAACCTATTTTCACGAAGCAAATTGAACGTATACTTTTAACAAAGGGCTCCGTATTCTATCATCATTATCTTTTACTCCAATGAATCTGCATATTTCTTCTTTCTTTTTCTTTTTTTTTATTCGTAGTTATTGTGTACCATTTTTATACTATATCAAAAAACAAATTTAATTTGGATTGGTTTTAGATAGTAGTGCTGTCAAACACTAACTCACTGGAGTGATTGCTGTTGAAGTTAGAGTCAACGGTTAACGTAAGTTGAAATTGTGACTGTTACATTTAACAGACTTCATGAATTATTATTATATTATCATTATTCAATTAATGAAATGTATATGACTTTCATAGGCAACAATACTATCTTAGAGATAAGCTTTTCATTTAATGACTTATATTTCACAACATTCTATACGACAAAATCAAAAAAAACATCCGATATGTATACATGTTTTTAATTATGAATCGTGGTTTACGGCTAACCAGCCGAGTGGAAGTTTAACAACTACCGAAAAGCTAAACAGTTACACGTCTTCTCAGTGAGAATCGAACTCACGACTCCCCGATCTCTAGTTGTGGCGCGTTACCACTACGCCATGAGAGGACTTATGAACGCAGAAGTTAACCTGAATTCGATTTCAGCTCAATAATCACGTGGTCCTTTTTCGAAAAGTGCACGTGCAATTAGATGCCCATCCAAACACAACGCTTTCTAAATATATATCCAATGCCTAGCCCGAGAGCGCATTGTTTTTTAGGTATAGGAATAGCACACTACACTAGCCAGCAACTGCGCTGGCTGAGGTATCTATTGTGTGGGCTTCCAATGGGTCCGATATGTATAATATTTTGAAATTTAGGTAAGACATTCGATGAAATTACATGGAAACTAAAATTAACAGTGGCTATTCATTTATATAGGTGGATGATTATTTGTTCAATTGCCGGGAAATCCGGGAAACAGAGAATTATGTCCTGGTAAACAGCGACATATTTCGCGGAAATCGGAAATCTAGGGAAATCGCATTTATCGAATCCTTGATGTCTCAAAGTTAATCATAGAGGTTTGCCATGTTCGCATTGTCAACGTAAGCGCCAATATGACCAGAATCCATTTTTTATTGCTTTGCATACTTTACCTAACAATACACTCGTCGAAGCATACATACGTTTTGTCCAGTGTTAGTTCAGGTAGATTAACGTCAAAACCGGGTGTTTCCGTCGGATTTGTTCAGCAAGTTCCTTATTCTGCATCTAATTAGTTGGATGGCTACTCTTAGCGAAGGGAATTTTAGCGAATTGTTCTACGAATTTGCCAACTCTAACTTGGTGTCAGGCAGTTTAACACACAGAGATCCTAGAATCTTCGTATTCTGCTGCTTCATTGAGGAGTACTCATCCTAGACCTCTTAGTCATTGGATCTCAACGAGTGCACGAGGAATTCAGCAACAACAATCGTCGGATTGAGCTAGCTGGTGCAACGACTGCGCATTCAAGTCCTTCTTGTAATGAGTTGACCAGCTTCGGAAGGATGAACAAAGCCTGCATCTGCATTCGATTCGACTAAGCTGTCGTTGTATTGCTTCGCAAAGATGTTCCAAGCAATTCGGTAGTTGGGCTTCTTAATCGACGACAGGCCTTGGCTTTGCCGGCCAAGCATAATGCCAGATTTTTGCACATCCGACAAGTTCGTCTTTAAATGAATGAGTGACTAGTACAGGTCAAGAAAACTTATTACATCGACATTCCCGTTGGAGGTATGCAAAATAACACAGGGTAACAAAACTTACATTTTTTCGTGTCTCAAGGATCAAATTATCGTCTCTAGTAGATTTGGGGTTGCTGAATCAGATGACGTTCTCAGAAATTTCCCAGCACGTCACAATTTTTAGCTGCAGGTCGCTAAAGTTGTATAAAACATTGGTTTTATTGAAGTTTACTCAAAATGTGAAGCATATTTTATCAAACTTTTTTGTGATCTTAGCCACGAAGCATGCAAAAGAGGACTTAAACTTTCGTTGTAGATATATTTTGGTTGAAATTTCACGATTAAATTTAGGACGGGGTTGGTGGTCTGATGGCTACCGCTTCTGCTTCATATGCAGAAGGTCATGGGTTCAATCCCAGGCCCGTCCCTTTCCTCGTACTTTGTAATTGTATATCTCTCACTTGCTTCTATCTTCCATTCTAAATATATCACACTCAAACTATTCGTTCATAGCAAACGCTAGAACCAGAGACGGACAAGAAACCGTTTCCCTAACGCTTCCTACTTCCACGCGCACGCCTTTCTTACGCCTGATACATAGGCAGTCTGCTAACCACAAAAGCAAACCTCTCTGCCATGCCTTTCCCCCAATCCATACACTCCCGCATGAACTGACGTGGATGCAGTGGAATATACGGTCTACGTGGGAGTCAGTTCAATGCATCATCAATTCCTCCCCCTTCCCCTCATTGGTCTGCATTCTGACGTGGCAGGTGCCATTGTTGCCTAAAAATAGAAGATCACCAGCACTTATACACTGAGGATGCCTGTTAGTCCCAAGCAGTCATTCGGTTGGTTCCTTGTGTAAGTGCAGCTGATCTGGCGATACTGGAGTGCATCCACGGGCGACCAATCAAGCTCAAGCTCATGCTCAATTTCACGATTAAATTTAGATTAAACCGCTCTTTTTCAACATGCTTGCATGCTTTTCTTCGTTTCTCTTATATGGCAAAATACAATACTTTTCTAAACCATCAATTAATCTAAACCATCTAGTTATATTGCATGCAAGTTGGCTGAAATAGTCAATTTCTGCATTCTCAACAAGCAACCCCTTATTGAGTAAATAGAGGTATTTTGATGCTGGAGACAAAAAAGTGTTCCGCAGTGTAATCTGTGACAGGCGCACGAGCTCAATGGTTGGTTGTTGCGTGGTACCCAGGTTTCGGATAGACTGATTCAGCCCGCAAGTCTTCTCTAAGGCCTTGACTTTTTCCAACTTTTCTTCATTCAAGACTGATTTGCATAGCAAATAGTAGTTATACTAATAATAGGAAATCAACAATAAATTAAGGATTTACAGCTGTAGTAGGTGATTGTTATAGGCTTGCTATTTTCTTCTTGGGTTCACCCATTCAGTGTCGGTAATCTGCAGTGTCGGTACATATAAGGCTTTTAACGATTTGAAAAATTAGTCAAAATTTAACACTTCACTTCACTCATCTTGCAAAATGAAAATACCGTCAATTTCTAATATGTTGCTCGTCTTGTGACAGTAGACCTATTTCGTCTACGACCTAGGTATATACTTCTTCAGTGTCGAGTGCCTCACCTATAGCTCATCCAGCTTCTCCAATCAAACTGTCTCCTGACTGGAACTACTCACCTCATTCTACCTATCAACAAATTCAAATAGAGAAGTGATCGCAGTGTTGTTTTCAGGATCCTCATTGTTGGAGCTTTCTGGCGGGTACTCGTACCAGATTAGCCGTAACGTTTATTGTACCTGTGACTATGTCAATTCGAATGGAGTTATGCCAATGTTGCAGCTGGTACACACAACTTCAATACCGGTTATTCGCTAATGGAGATACTCGAAGTGTACCTCCTTTAAAGGGTGCGCCATCTTTTATGTCGGTAAGTAAACATTGGATAACTTTGACATTTATCAACTGATTGATTTGGTTAGACATATTTTGGAAACTTCAATTCAATACAATGTTAACAATGAATAACCAAAATCACAGAACGCGCCAAAATAGTTATGCTTTATATTGAAAATAGTTTTTCAGTTGTGCTAACTCAAATTTCATATCCATGAAAATATCATGTTCGACTGACACCATCTGGCGGCATTAATAAGAAAAAATGGCACACTTCAACAACAGCAAATATATTCGAAATGCTTGAAACGTCATTTTTTACCAAATAGTGCCTGTTTGGGTCGGCGTTCATGCCAAAACATTCATTGGGCCATACTTTTTCAAACAGTACGAAACTGTCGATGGAAATCGATATCTTTGGATGCTGACTCATTATGCCTGTTTTCAAATTTGTGAAAATCGTCTTGTCAGAACGTGCTAATAACTCAAATAAAACTTTACTCAAAGTGTTAAAAGCTGTTAGAAAGCATGAAACTTCTCTAAAAGAGGTTGTCTATATTACAATATTAATATGTCTGCTTCGGACAGCCGATTGAAAGGAAGACGTTAATTGAAAAGTATCAATAAAAGAGAACGCACGGAAGTCCCTTGTAATGTCTATGTAAAGCTAGTTCAAAACACAATAATGGGGTATAGGTCTATCCATACTAAAATATTCTAAATACTTTGATGAAGGATTCCGTTCCAATAAATGATTCCTCCCAAAGAGTTATTCAACTTTCTTAAAAACGAATAACGAGCGGTGAAAATTCTACAGAGCCGAAATGCAATTGCTGACCCATGATGTAAAAACTAACATTAAAAATGTTTTAACATACATAACTGATCAGAAGAAAATTAAATTGACAAGAATTAAACTTTACTCGTTTACATGTTAATTATGTTATTTTTGATTGGGACTTCTTCTTCTTTTCTGGCGTTACGTCCCCACTGGGACAGAGCCTGCTTCTCAGCTTAGTGTTCTTATGAGCACTTCCACAGTTATTAACTGAGAGCTTACTATGCCAATGACCATTTTTGCATGCGTATATCGTGTGGCAGGTACGAAGATACTCTATGCCCTGGGAAGTCGAGAAAATTTCCAACCCGAAAAGATCCTCGACCGGTGGGATTCGAACCCACGACCCTCAGCTTGGTCTTGCTGAATAGCTGCGCGTTTACCGCTACGGCTATCTGGGCCCTCTTAACGAATTTTAACACTTCAGTCGTCGCGCTATTGTATTTTGCACAACACTGTTAAAAAAACCTCACTTTTCATTCACAACAATAATGTTGTGGTTTTGACGGTGGCGAACCGCGCAACGACTGGCAGGTTAAAGATAAAAGAAATCGTAAATAAAACTGTTAGTTTTTCAATTCGTTGTTCAAAACGACTTCAGTAAAAAGTAGGGAAACGATATTCGAAAAACGTTTTCTGTATTTTTTTTTCTTCAATTTTACATGAAAATCAATTTCAGCATAGCGCTTATTAGTTGGGAGTCAAGCTAAAAATTATACACGGCCTCATTTATTTCAATTTAAAGTCTTTACAATTTGAAGAATCTCAACTACATGATTTTCATTACCCACTTCCCATACGGTACCTTATATCAAATTGAAAACTGGATAGACACTTAAAAAGGTTCCATTTTTTCGCTTTTATGCCTGGATGGATCATGTTGCTGTCATCATTCGTAGGCGTATAATACATTAAATTTTTCGTCATTTCAAGTGATATGACAATTAATTGTTGCTGTTTGTGTGGCCTCCGTCCTGCACACTTTTCGATCGCTCACTGCACCGTGCGCTGCACTGGTGTGCTGACTTACGCGATCGCGCGTGGAAAGAGAAGGAAAGGTAAAAACACCCCGCGCGCGCGCTCAGTCGGGCTTATTATATTGTTCAAGAGCTATTTCAAAATAATTCAAACGTTTCGCGACTGTTCACCAGTACGGACGTCCAATCCAAAACCTTAGGTTCTCCGACTAAGCTGATCATTTCAACTCCCATTTTTCCATTTCTTTTTTCTGGTAAAAGTTCTTGCCGAAGGTGTTTGCTTCCTGCTAGCAATTGGAGTGTTTGAAGAAGGTGGTGAAGGCGTGACTTTGTGCTGACGGGAAAGGCTTCCGAAGCGATATCCTGTTTTGTCGCGGAAGTATCCGGTTCAAGTGATCTCGCGTGCGGGCTTTTTGTGGTGTGAACCAAAACCGGAATCGAGTGTAACGTCCGCTGATAGGCTGATATTGTGATCCGAACCGAAAAAAGCTTTTCTCGCGTGTGCATATTGTCGTAACAACTCGGAGTTCAACATGTTGGAAAAGGAACCGGATTCGATGGCTGTCACCATGAAGCAGGATTATGCAGCTAGCGAAGTCTACAGCACTACGAGCGAGGCGCCACCTGTAAGTGTTTAGCAAATCGATCTTATTGTCAAACTCAATCGTTTTAGTTCGCTCGTGTTTGTTCCTACGGGTGGATGAACATCGTGGAAAGCGATCGAATCGTGGAAAAGTGAAAATTTTCCTTCCCCATAAAAATGGTGATTATTAATTAGAGGCCGGAGGCCTGAAAGCTGTGCGCCGTCACAATGTCGCAGAGCGCTCTTACTTCTGAATCTCGTATACAGATGAGGATGGATGCAAAAGCGCTCTACCATAGTCAATCGCGCAGCAAGGCAGCCCTGATGAGGGTATGCGATATTTCGAAAGATTCCGTAAAATATCGCAAAATACCACGGAATCCAATAAGGCGAAATTATATTTTATTTTCGATTTCGTTTCCTTATATCTACACTGAAAATATAAATTGTATTATATTACGAAATCGTTCGTTTGAACTACGAAATTATTCGTTGTTTTCTTCAACGAAATGTATGCAACCAGCTTCATAATATGATTCAAGCTCGAAATCAATACGAACAATGATTGTTATAATGTACGAAACATTTCGTAATCGAAATGCGTTTGTTTCGTATTCAGAACGAACATTTATACGTGCTTCTTCTTACCTCCATCGGCTGCGGTCGTGTCATGTGTCATATTTTACGAAATGTGTCTACGAAACCTTTTGTTGCAGAAAACAACGAATGATTTCGTAGATTAAACGATCAGTTTCGTAATACTAAACAATTCGTAACACGAACAACACGATAACGCACATCTACGAATTGTATATCGTACATCTTACGATTATTTCGTAAAGTCACTGAATTGCGAAATTCTGTCAAGTACAAATAATTCGTACAATGAATGAAAATAGCGTTATATGTACGAAATCTTGTTTTACGAAATGGATTTTGGATAAAATACGAAGAGATGTTTTCAGTGTATTATGATAATAGATGATAGTAATTTTAATACCCTGGTAGAAAAATCTTTAAGATGTATGAATTACCGAGTCAGCTTTCATTGTCTTTTAGAGATCATTCTAGGACATAGAGGACCATAGTTTTGACAGTATCTTTCTAGAAAGCTGTGACAGTTTGATGTATATTATCACGAGAAGAGCTTTAATGAATTTGATATAACCTTAAATGTTTTAGGGTTTTGATGAAACTGAAAGATTCATATAATAATCGTATACAATTTACTACCACCTCTAATACAAAATATTCTCATTTAAATTTAAAATCATCAACGTAAAATATAATACATTAAAATGTGTTTTTGTGTGTTTGCCCCCTTTGCCAACATAACATATAATGGTATTTGTATGTCACGAATTGGCGTGAAAACTGGTTAGCCGATTTACACAATCCCTACTCTATTGCATTGGCTCAGAGTTGTGACATGTTTCTATGAAAAGACAGTTTGGAATAGTCTCCATATTGAACAAAAAAATAAACATGTAGTAAAGTAAACGGATTTTTTTTAGAAATTTCATAGCGTTTTTCTACTGTCGACATGTTTCCATATTTCGTTTCGTTATTATCAATGTTTGAAATTACGTGCATCATTTCGTTTTGCATCGACTCGAAAATAAAATGTATATCACATACCCCTAAGCCGAGATGCTCTTCGAACCGATGAATTTTAATTGTATTGTTTTCCTACGGAATTAAGGCCATCCGCCATCCGAGGGCCCTCCATTCGGAGGCTTGTGACGTTCGAGCGCTGGCTAAATGTGCTTAAACGATGATGCTGATGATGAACATGATGGCTGGCTGCTCTAATGTTGACTGCCTTGAAAGCTTCCCCCTCAGCAAAGTGGGTTCGTCGCCGCCGAGAGCAAAAGATTTGTGCTGCTCTAAGAATTCTTCTACGTACTTCAATGGAATCAAGTGGGCATTTGAATGCACACCGAGCGTACATTCTGTCGATGGATTGTTCTTGATGATCAGTCAGCATCACATGACTTCGAGGGGTTCGCAGTCGAACAGTTTTGTTTTTCTCGCTTCTATACTGCGAGAGTGTAATTGGAGGCACATAATTGAACAATTCGGATGATTGCGTATTTTGGTTTCATTACCTAATTACGTAATTATGTCAGGCGCATAGGCGCGAAGAGAAAAGTTTCGATTTCACGCCATGCAATTAGGAGAACGATCATAAGGCGAGAGAGAACATAAAAAAGCAATTCATCATAATGTTCAAAACTGCTTTGGTTTTTGAAAATGCTAATTCTTCACTTTTCCCATATTCACTACAGCATGAGCAATTCAATTGTTATTTAACTTTCGTAAATTAAAATTAAATGTTCAACAGCCTCATTTTTCTCCTATTTGATCTAAACATGTAGTATGAGCAAAAGCACCACAATCAATTGCTTATTGTTCTTTAAATTAAACGACAGAGCGTGTCCTTGCTACTACTTTTGCAAATTTTTCCGCATCAAAAAACGGCTCTATCAAACCTATTTAATCTTTAATTTTAAAATTGGTACAAATTTGAACCTTGACTTCTTTGACGTTCACTTCGCCGAAAAATTTTCACTAGGATTCTACTGTTTCAAAAGTTTTAACACTGGGGTTGTTCCTATCTGATATTTCTGGAGGAACACGGGAAACAAAATATACCAAAAATTTGAGTTTAAACCAAATAGTGTCACAAAATTTCAAAAGACCGGATTTTTTTCTGGATTTAAACCAACGAAAAGTATTTAAAAATTGAGTAGAAATGTAAGCGTTTGGTACTAAAATTAGAAAAAGGCTTCTGGACCCCATTGAGATTCCCGAAACAATAAGAATAAAGTCTGTTACGAGCCTCTAGAGTCATGTCTGAGTGCCTCTGATTGAATTCATTATCACGGTTTAGTAGTACACTACAATGTAATTTTGTCAGAATAAAATCGTAAAAAAATATATCAACATTTCGCAAAAGATTATGTTGAATACATGTAATTTAGTGAAATACTAGTGGTCCCGGCAAACTTCGTCTTGCCATCAAGTAGGCTGTTGAAAACCGCTATGAATCGTCCCATACAAAATGACAGTTCCGTTCAGTCCCGTTTCTCTTACTTTCCCGGTGAAAATCCTGAAACTTTTATACACACAAACACGTCGGAACCCTTGACGAACAAAATGGGGGAAGAATTATCCAAATCCTTTGCCCCGTTCGTGAGCCATTTCGTGACATACAAACACCATACCATTTTTATTTATATAGATAACTGTATTATCTAGCTTTCAAAAATTGGAATTAATTCTAAAAGCTTTTCATGTTGGTTTTATGGAAAAAAAATGAAAACTACGAGTATTCATATTGTTGTACTTATTATCGTTTGTGCCACTTAGGAACACATGTGCCTATAGTAGTACTATATCTAATTTCTGTTCCTATAGAAGCACTACCCAAGTAATCGCTAGACCGCTAATTCGCCTTTTTGGGCTTATAGGGCTGTTATACGACTAATATATAGCTTGTCAGTTCTACAACAGCCCTATATTAGCACGGAGGACGAAATAAAGTGCTATTTGGTTACTTGAGTAGCTTCACGGCGTAGGCAAAACACAGATCAAAATCGCAGTTTTACAAAATTTTTATATTTTTCCTTTAAAGAATGGATCAACAATTATTTCATGTCAAAAAATATTTTTCGAAAATTTCCAATTTTAGCGTTACGTAATAAATGGATGCCGCCTTAAATGAAATAACTTTTTGCGTTATGCGATGCTCATTTGGTCGGTGTTCAGACAAACCGGACTAGAGGATATTTTGGCTTTACAAAAACAAGTCCAGAACTCATCAAATAGAATAGAACTTATCGAAGAGATAAGTTTCATTATTACAGTGAATAATGGCAATATTTTGTTATTCCGACCGCTTTGGGTACGTTTTCTTGAAATCATTAAAAAAAACTAGGTTCAGTCTGTCTGAACATCGACCATTTGTGAAAAGTTTCCGTATAAGATGTCATCAAAAAGCCTTACGCGTACAAGAGTGGAGTATTGCGAACTGTTCTGTATTCTTTTGCGGCTTAATTTATGATAACAAAGTTGATTTGACAGCTACTATGTCTTGGTACGACTTTCCTTGTACGTGTATACGGGACGTAACAAAATGTACTGGTGAACTCAGAAAAAAAGTGTTTTATGCAAGGAAACTCACCACTCATACGATTTCCAGCACCGTTTTGTACGGGTGTGATGTTATTTGTACAAGTTAACGAGTTTTGACGCTATTAAACGACTTCCGGTTGTCTAGGAGCATTTCCTGGTGTGAAACATTGAAAGATCTTTTCAAGAACCCATGAAGAATATACATCAGAAATCACTCGAGAAATCTTTGGATTAACTACTTGAGTAATCCCTGGATGAATTGCTGAAGAAATCTCTAGATAAATTTGAACAAGGAATCCCAGGACGAACCATATGAGAAATACCTTATTGAATTGATTGAGGAGTTACTAGAAGATTTCCCTCAATAGTTTTAGAAGGAATTTTGGAGCATTTCTTAGGAAATGGAATTCATACATATATATTTCCATCCAACAATTTAACCGCCATATAGGGGAAGGGGTGATAAAATGATCACCTTAAAGAAATCATCTTGTTTCTGATAGAAAAACGAGGAATTTGAATGGTACTATCGCACAACATCAAAAATAGGGTGTTATCTAAAGTAGTGAAACGAATTCAGACTAAAATAGTTAAATTTTCACTCATTCTTATCGCTTGCAAAAAACGATGCAAATGTTCATTTTACCTGCACTATGTGGGTAAAATGAACAGCTGGTGGTGGTGAAATGAACATCATGCGAAAAACGTGAGCAAAATACATATTTTTGGTAATTTTCGGTGCATTCCCGAAAATATATCTATAAATGATTGTAACCTATTCAAAAATAAATTTAAAGGTATCAGATTTGACATCATACCATAACGATATTCACCTCACTGAAAAACCTCAAGACCTCCGTGCTAAAAGTTATGTCAGTTCGTGTTTTCAATCGTGGTTTTCTAAAATCTTAGTTCTCGTTGATAAATTCACTTCAATCGATTCAGAGGTAATTTTTACGATTTTATAACTCTATATCGACTATGGTTATTCCGTTATCGTATATAAGAATTCAGTTTGATAAGTTTGATCAATATACATCATTGTTATAGTTACCGTTTTGTCTCAAATTCCGAACAGACTCATATTCCGAACACTCGGTTTTTGTATGGCGATTCGGTTGAAATATTTCGCTGAAATATGTCACCAAATAACAAGGAAATGGCAGTCAATTGCAATTCAATTTTAACGTCTCCAATATAATTTGTACCACGGTAGTAGTGATGATTCTCTAGTTTGAGACCAGTAGAACAAGCTCAGATGAATTTATTGGCAAATTTATTCATTTGAATACGATTTATTCGTGCTGTTCGGAATTTGAAACAAGGTGTTCGGAATATGAGACAGAATAAACACAGTGTTCGGCATTTGAATCAAAATGTTGTTGCATACTTTTACGTTAAAACAGTACTATAATATATTAAATCAACATTATTATCGGTACACCCAACAGCTAACAGTTGGACTTTGCGAAGAAATTAAAATGTATACCAATATCAGCCAATTTATGCCAATCAGATGCATTTGAAGTCGCTGTTGGCCTTAAGTGTTCGGAATATGAGTCAAAACGGTATATACGATTGGTTTGATTTCGAGTGCAATGAAAAAACGTATGTGTCGTGACCGTGCACTGATGATTTTTATAATCGAACATGACCAGATATACGACATTTATAGATGGACCCATATGTCCCAACTGCTTTCCTTTTTACGATTTTGCCTGATTCCATCCGATATCATACGAGTCTGTTAAATCCCTTGTAAGATTCAAGACGATTCTGAGAAATATAATCGTACAATGATCAATATTATCATCTTTGACATGTCATATACATATCAATATAGGATTCCGATTAAGTTTATCTGGATATATAATTTTGATTGTACATTGATACGATGTCTAGTTTACTGGGAAACTTGGAAGGATAATGTAGGAACTCCGAGAGGAATTGTTCTAGGTTATTCTGAAAAGTGAATGCTCCAAAAGTTATAAGCAGCATTTGTTTAATCGATGATCTAGCTAGAGCATAACATTTTGTCCAAGATTTTGAAAATTTTGTTATTGATCATACTTTGCAATTAAAATGCTTTTAGAAATGTCAACTAATAGCAATCAAAATTTCTTACTAAAATGATGTAAATGTTCAAGAAATGAACCGCAGATAAATTTCTGAAGCTTTTGTGAAATTTCTGAAAAGACTTCTGACGAAAATATCACTGCGAATTGATCATTGAACTTCTGAAAATGTAGGATTAAGGTGACTATATCAGTATTCGTCACCATAAGAATAACCATTCATTTAAGCTCAAACATTTCTACCAAATTATCTATCTGAAACACCAAGCTGACTGAAATTACGTACACTCGAATTTCGTATGTCAATTGTTGTCATGAATCGTCACACGAAATTTTAGTGTTCGGATTATGAGTCATGTTCGGAATTTGAGACAAATTGGTACTATGGCGAATATCAATACACCTACCCTATTTCGAGAACAGTCAATGAAGAATTCGTTAACTATTTTACTATTAAACCTTTTTTTCCTTGCTGAAGATAGTTTAATATTTCTTAAAAATGTGGGTAATGAGGTAATAAAACCAAATATAACATTCCAGAAGTGCTCACGGAATTTCCGAAGCTATAACACCTTGATTTTTTCAAGATTGTTTCCAGGAATCCCATTCATTCTCGAGTTTCTCATTTGTCGATCAAAGATGACGTTTATTTAAAGATAACGAAAGTCTGTAAAGTATTCTACTTTGTACCTTGTTGGCTACACCGTAGCGTCACGCCATTTACGGGCGTATTTTAGAGCTCAATTTTTGTCGGTATTGGGCGATATTTATTCAATTGCTTTCCCTCACTGAGTACAGCCAGTGTATTCGTGGTACTGTTCGAAGTCGCCCCTTCCATTTGGTTCCCTGCTAAATTTTATTTTCGGATTTTATTTTCTTACGACATTCGCACTAAGTGACCAGCCCACTGAAGACTGCCGTATTTTACAAGCCTAATAATATTATATCTTTATTCACTTGATATAACTCGTGATTTGAACAGTTGATTTCGAACCATTCATTATAGCACGTATCAGCCTAATGAGTTTCGTCGGAAAACCATGTTCAGACATTATCTGCCACAGCTCATTTCTTTTCACTGAATCATACGGCGCCTTAAAATCTATAAATAGATGGTGAGCCTGCAAGTAATATTCCCGGAATTTATCTAGGATCAATCGTTGTCGAGCGGTCTTCACGAAAACCATCTTGGTATTCGCCGACGAAGGACTCCTAGAGCTGTCTCAGTCTGTTGAGAAGAATGTGCGACACTATTTTGTACGCCGAATCCAACAGAATAGTTCTTCTGTAATTGGCACACTCCAGTATGAACCCTTTCTTGTAGATTGGGCGTATGAGGACATCCAACCAGGCGGTGGGCTTTTCTTCGCATTTAATGTGATTTTCCAATTTCAAAATCGAAAACATTGACCTAATTACTAAAACAGTTTCGTTATCAACACTGCGACAAGACCTAAGATCTGTAATCAAAGCTGGGTGTTGCTTTTTCTTGATATTAAATTCTTCAGAAAATCTAATGAACATTGATGTATCAAATCTTTTGAATTAACCTCGAGCAGAGTTATTCTATCTATTTTACTGAAGTCCCCATGTAAAAAGAAGATTCAATGTACATAAATCAGTGATTGTAAAATTGATCTATATTTATTTTTAAGAATCCTTTATCGGACTCGACCCTAGAATATCAATCGACAAATGGTTCATTTATTCAAAACATCTAACACCGGTACCTTCAAATCATATTGACAGGCAGAAACAAATTGAACCAGCCTACGATCATCTGGTGCTCCCCCCCTATAGCATTGCAGTCAGAATATGTAAATTTCCGGGAATACCAATTTGCAGGACCTTTGCTGTTTTTGTCCTCGCATCGCTGGCTCACGTAATTGGAAGCCAATTTTATGGGCTACCTATCACTGATTTGAAAATTACCATAATACGATATTACGGCATCACTCGCGTGTAGGAACGTTCTGGTCGTTCTGAGCGGGGGACATCTCTCGCTGTTATCAAAGCGTTGTCTGTTCTTCGAACATCGCTGCCCGTAGCTAACGACTTTCCGGTCACATACCTGCCGTCGACGACAACCAGCAAACGTGACAAATTTCGAAACGTAAAAATGTCACGGTCGCTTCATCGCAGGTCCACAAAATGGGACATGATAGCATGAAAAATCGTTTAAATAGTAAACAAATGGCCAGTAGATGTGCGGACTTTAGGTGCTGGCAGTAAAAAAAAACGCATTAAAATAAGAACAAAGAACGATACATTGCAGACGAATTGCATAAACCATTACCAGCTGGTGAAGTCAGACACTGGAATGGCGAAGAAAGTCTTTTGTTTGAGGATACATTCATTTCTGCAAGCTCAATGACCGCGGACTTTCGATTATAATGTTTGACAAAATCCGTTTAGTAAGGATGGCACTTTGCGGCCGGTTTTGGGTCGTAACGAAAGTAAAAGTTTCAGCACCCAAACTCCCACGCTTACGTCGAATCGTCTTGTGGCTTTCGCAGGCCGGTAGAGTAATGTGGGGCGAATTTATTAGTGGAACCGAAGTTTCCTTCTAAAATTTCTAGTTCAATTTCAAACAAATGTTCTAAAGGACATGGTGGTTCGAATGCTATTCAAGTATATGACTTTCACTACAAATATTACTATTGATCACTTTTGATTGGGATATGGAAAAGTTATGCCTTTTGTTGATTTAATATGCTAATTTTGAGTATACATATTACAACTAACAATGTTTTGGGAAATTAGTGTGTTTTTTTTTTACAAACATAACTTTCCGGGTAGTTTAAAGTGTTCCTGTCATAAAAGGTCGAACTTTGGCCCCACCTTACTCTACCGCAATCTGGAAAGTGAGCTGCCCGGTGACCGGTTTTCTGCGAGTGCACTTTTCGTTGTCGCACCATATCGAGGGGGCGACCCATTCAAGCGCAATGGATTTATTCAGTCATAAGCTATAATCGAGAGCGAAAGTGCACACAATTTATGCCCCATGCGGTTGTTGCTGCTTTATCTCCGCCATCATCGACTTAAACTCCAACGGTAACTGGAACCCATTGCATTGCGTGAGCTGGAACCGGAAGTCGTGATGCGGTACGGCAAATGATGATAATCCGCATTGAAAGTTGGATTTGGCCAATTTTATGTCACCACAACTATCCAAATTAAATGAAAACCTGGTCGATTGGTACGTTACACTGCAAGCTCCATTTACGTAACTTATGTTTAGGTAAATTTCTTTGATGTTATTCCATTTACGTGTGATCTATTGTGTTTTGAGTTCAACGCCTATCTATTGCTAGAATATAGGGCTTCAGGTCTACACGCTCAATTAGTGACGTATCTGACGTTAATGAATAAGGTTCACACCCAAAAAGGATCAATGAAACATGTTCTATCAAGTTACGAGCTCAATAACCATTTGCGGTTATCCAAACACTATTTTGAGTAAAGGCCTTTGAATCACTGTCGTGACCAGAGATCTCTTGGAGGTTCATGGATAAGATTCATAGTCATACAGATTTAATAAACATAATCTTTTGTACTTTGAGTCCAACGGGTGACTCGGATTTTTCAACAACTCCGTCGAATGCAGGATGTTGGATCAACAAACCTAATCACTAGAATATAAAAAAACTAAGGTTCACACTCATGTTTGACCAAATTTTAGTTATCGTTTAGCTGCTTCGAGTGAATACTTTCAGATCTACAAGCATTATTGGTGATCTCTTGAAGATAAACGAATAAGGATTATATCCAAACAAGCGTAATTAAATATGTCCCATTCATATGTGAGCCTAATGACTATGTAAAGTTATACCGAGTTGAGGGTCGTGGGTTCGATTTCCGATCGAGGATATTTCCGTGTAGGAAATTCCATCGACTTTTCATAGGTCATAGAGTATCTTAATACCTACCCCACGATATACACATGCAACACATGTGGTCAATCGGCAAAGGTAGCTCTCTGTTAATAACTGTGGAAGAGCTAAAAAGCAGTCCTCTTGCTCTAGGCTTAGCCTCTTGTTCCCCCTTTTAACAATTAATTACAAAAGAGAAGCGATTTTATCCATACACAAACTGAGCGTACGTACTCTGCGGGATGAAGAGTTTACACGTTTGTATTTGCTTATTTTCACAGCTGTAAAGATTTTGTTTTGGCAACCTCAGTGCTTCAAGGTGATAGAAATTCTTTCCCTCTCTCAGTTCGGGGGTTCACGAGGTTGAACAATCACACGTGGAGCAGGCAATAGATGTTGATAATGTTGATATGAGCAGTGATTCGAATGAAGAACCTATAGTTGAATGGATTATTTGGATGGAAAGAAGCATTGAAGAGGATAAATGTATGTTTAAAAAAATGTAGTAGTTAAGCAATATTGCAAAGAATTCAATTACAGACCCGAATGATAATAACCGATTAAAGGGCCTTAAATAAAACAAACAAACAAACAGTTCGGGGGTGAGTATTTTTTCCCAGTTCGGGCAGCCCTTGCTTGCCACTTTGCAGCTCTTTACTAAGTCATTTTACGAGACATTCGGTTGACGTTTTCTGGCGGGCCGCTCATTGTTATTGTTTTAAAAACTAGCATGATATGTGAATGGCGCTGGTAACGTTTTTGTTGGTGATGACATTTTCGTTCTCTTTCTGGCTATTTTCTTACGTGGTTACATGTCTGATGTTACCACTAAATAAAATAAATTCTTCCCTATACCTGCTGATATTAATTTTACTGGGGGAGATTGAAAAGCTCGTTGCACGCCATTAATGAATGAGCTCCTCCCAAATGTAGCGCTAGAAGAAACGTAAATAAATGGGCCCGCCAGCAAGTTTCAAAGCTGGTAAACAAACAAATAACATATGATTCGAAACGTCTCATAAAATGGCTTCTTGAAAGAACAAAATGAGAAAAGTGAAAATATGCTCTTGCGTTGACGGAGCAACTCATCACACAACGTTTCTCTTCACTGTCTTAGCTACGGATTATTCAATGAACATTGAATGCTAATTTGTAATTGTTGTGGGCGTACGGTTTACCGTTTTGAGTCATATTACGGACACTTAAGGCCTCTTCGAAGTGTTAGCCATCTAAAAGCATATAAATTAAATCAATCTTTATGATATCTCAGTGTTATTATGCTATCAGGACACTTACCTCTCGAATGGTAGGTGAAGATTTGAATTCCACAACTCCAATAAATTTAAATAAATAGAAATGTGTGTCCTCTTCATGATCTTTATTCCGGACACCACCTCACTTTTGCTTCTTATTCCGGACGCTTTGATTCGGATTCCGGACAGCTCGTGAAAAGCAAACTTGGAAAAGTTGAATTGTTAAATACACACTACCAGCCGTTAGAAAAACGTCAAAACTAGTTGCGCATTGTAAATTTTCATGGATTGCTATGTAAATATCTCTTTTAAAACAAGTCTCCGAATTGTGAGCTTTTGAACGGCAAATTTTGAAACATTTCAATTGAAACCTTTCTCATACAAAGTTGAGTGTCCGGAATTTGAAGCTGTCTGGAATTTGAATCAGTACGGTATCTCCTTCTATCAGATGAAGATGAGTAAAATAAAGCCAGCTTATACGCATAGCATAGCTGACTGTACATGTCAATGGTTGCTACGATCCAAATGAATAAGGGATGGGAGCAGGGTTCTGAATTTTCGTATCAATGATGCGAAATCTACGATTTTTCGCACGTAGAAGAACGCTTTTTTCGCTTCCTCACGTGAACATCTTTTTTCGCTCACACTAATTTTCCCTGGAGCTACGATGGAGGATAACCGAAAATCAATCCACTCCGAGGATAATTTATTTTCCACTCCATCATATTTTCGCTCACCAACTGATCCTGAGAATTATCACTATGGGGATTAACAAAAACTGTGCCGGCGACGGGATTCGAACCTAGAACATTGCTAAAAACAACCGCGATGCGTGCACGCTAACCATGCTACCACATCAACTTGACGAATGGAGTGATTAATTTGGTGCATAAAAACAACTGCTGCTCGTGGCGATGGCTACGGGAAAAGTTCTCCATGGATCGGAGAAAGAGAAAACAAACTTCTCACAGCTGCGGAAATGTGCAATTATCTATTTTCGCTTTGTTTTGTGGACGGATAAAATCGCAAGGCAGCTTATCGCCTAAAATTGCTGTGAGGGATAAATCCATTATCGTGAGAGTGAGTGAGAATTCGGAAGCCTGGATGGGAGTTATCGCTTACTCTCGAAGTGCAATTTTGGCAGATCTAATATTATCATTATAATATATTAGTAATGTAGTAACTAAGATGCTTCCATAAACATCCAGTTTTTGTTTTTGTACTCCTAAGAATTATTCCAAAACCATAGCTGTCTGTATTGTACATTATAGCAGAATATTCTAGGGGTGCTACATGAAGCTTCTTTATATGTATTCTCCTAATGGGCATTCAGATTTTTTCAATATTTTTCTAAACTCATCCAGATTTCGCACATAAACCTTTGAAATATAATCCCCAGTGTTTTTTTAGGGAACGCTTCCGAAGTGTTATCAAAAATTTAATTGAAATTTGTCCTTTGAGAAACTTTCGAAATTAAAAAAAAATTATCATGATTTCTATCATCAGTTGATCTTTCGAATTGTTTAAAGAAAGATATATTAACAATTATTTGAAGGAGCTACTTTCTTCCGGAATGAAATGTAGAAAAATATTTCTAAGATGTTTTCATAATTCTTTTGGAATGCTATTAGAGTATGGGTAAGTAAAATGGATAATTTCAAGGCCATTTCTTGGAATCTTCTTCCAACCTTTTAGATATTCCCTTAGATTCCCTCCAGGTAGCTTTTCGTGCTTATTTTTACTAAAGTAAATACTGAGCAGCTATGTCTGTCTATAAATTTGACACATCATCTAATGGTTCAATGACAATATGTCGAAAGACAAAAAGTCGAATGCCAAAACATCGAAAGGGACAAAACCGTCGGAAGGATAAATCGTCGAAAGTGGTAAACTTTCAACATGTTTGCCACATTTTTTTCACATCGAGTTTGATTAAACATGCTATGGATAATGATTGTCACATAATGAATTATTTATTCTTTCGGGAGAGAACCAAAAAATTGTGTTTCCTTCAATTTCCGTCTTTTCGACGTTTTGTCCTTTCGACGTTTCATCTCTTAGACATACAACGTGTTGGGATTCGACGTTATGTCTTTCGACGTTTTGTCACCCTACCTTATTTAATTTGGGCTCAAGTAAACATGATATTCTCCCAATTCAAAATAAACGTTCGAGAGTACATATAATAGATAATGGTACATCATTAGAAAGATTTTTTAACAGCGGTCCTGTTGAGTTCTAAAACTATTTCGCGAACACCTGAAAATCGATGTTCTTAGATTTTTATTTATTATTTTAGAGAGACTTACGGCTTTGGCACCATTCGACTATTATCGGAAACCAAATTTCAAATGCCAAATACGCAACATTTTTCTATCAAAACACACCAATGAAAACGTTCTGATGATTCTTTGTTCTGGTAGCTTCCCGCTGACGAGATTTCCAAAACTGAACAAACAATTTCGACAGAGATGTCATCAATTCAAATAAACACGCCTCAAATGCTACTGATTTGGAGCTGCCGAACAGATTCACCTGCAGTTCTTATGGAAAAGTTGCCGAACAGAATAAGGCTGCCGACAATAATCAAACTGACAAGCGCTATAAAAACATTTCCAAAAAGCTTTTTGCAATTCTGTCGGTGTGAATCGATAGAGGATAGAGCAGCGCACAAATGCGAACAGACAAACACGTAATTTGTCTGCTGATGTTCGAGAAAGTTACAAAAGAAGCACGGCATCGGCTTAGACTGCTGGTAATACGCCAATTCCCCTATAGACCAATCCAATTGCCTGCGTAGTAGTGCAATGTTGACAAAATTTTCTTTGTTTGCTGTGAGAACTGTCACAACATTGCTTTTGTTTGCTGTGAGAAAGCAAGCATAAATGGCTGCCAAGCATTCACTTCCTTGTTGAACTGACGTTGACCGAAAGCTCAAATGACGTCAAACAAACATCGATACGTTTTCATTCTGAGGAAATCGACTTGTGTAAGATTGATCGTGCGCTGGTGTTCGTGGCAGTTTACTTGTAGACCTCTATTTGTTAAAAAAAATGTGCCAAATATCTGAGAACAACAAACAAAATCAAAGCCTGCTCATAAAAACATTAATCTGAGTGGCAGGCTCTGTCTCAGTGATGATGTTACGCCAGAGAGACGAAGAAAAGGTTATTCATAAACGCTATTGGCGATCAAAAGTGAGGTTAGGTATCGACATTCTCAATCGAAATTTTACTTCCAAACTTATCGCTAGTAACTTCGACTGGGATGCACTAACCACTATCCTAGAGCATTGCCACTTTCGCATTTTAGCTTTGCGTTAGATCACGAATTGAGAATCTTCGAAACTACACGCAGTGCCGGATTTAGGCTTCTGGGGTCCGGTGGGGGGAGATTTCTTCAATATACAATAAGACGGGAACATTAAGCAAAAGAATGATTAGGTTTATAAATAAAATGCTAGATAACTCCAGTAAATTCGTAGTAACTACATAGGGATCACCCAAATATGACGTCCATCATTTAGGGGAGGGTGGGGTTTGTCTACGAAAGTGTGACAGTATTTTTAGAAGGTATTGGAAAAGCGTGACAGAGGGGTCTAGAAATCTCCAAAAACGATGGACGTCATTTGAATCGTCCCATAACAAATAATCATTTGTGTTACTACTCCTATTCGATTGAACATAACTTTGTTAATATATTCACACAATTAGAGAGGTTTACGACGTCGTTATGAATCGAGAGTAATCTCGATCTTAAAATACATTTTTTGTAATGCATCTACAGCCAACAGAACTTTTGCATTAATAGAACACTCTCCGATAGTTTCCCCGTATTTGATTGTGTTCTTGCACTACCTACTTCTCAAACCGATGCCCTCAATGCCTTCAAAGTTTGATTTTGAATCCCATGCAATGCATTCATGCTTAATGGCCATACGTTACACACAGTTCAAAGGTAAATCCCCAGAACGCTACTGCATTCATTTGCCAATTACTGAACCATTGCCTCAGCAAACACTTGAGAAGTGTCATTTCTTGACTCAGCTGCCAATGCCGACTTCGCTGATGACCAACTCTTCTGTACCATCGCCAACATCTTCGTCGGCATCGTCGTCGCACACTTGTAATTGAATTGCAAAGTAAGACCCCAGTCAAGTCATATCGATTGGCAGCGCGCGTGACCTCTCGTGCAAAACGACAACGATCGGTGGCGATTGTGCATTTGGGACCCAGCGGACCCTTCGGCATCGGTTAGTAGTGGGAAAGAAAAAAAAGATCGAAGGCCCCCACGACGCACAGTGTGCGCACTCCATACAAATGTTGGCTAAAAGTTTAGATCTCACCCAAATCGTTCGAACAATTTATTGACAAAACAGAATATTTGGAAACAATAGGGTGGAAATGAAAAAAAAATCGATGTTTCTGGTACAGTTTTGGCAAAATTGAACTGAAATGCGCAAACATCGTTTTGTTTAAATCCATTATTTGGAGACCCATTTAAAGAAGAATATCGTGGGTAAACTTTTTGTGGCACCTGCATTTATTTGGGAACGGATGATGTCAAAAAATGCAAAAAAATAATGAACCCTTTTTTTGAACGAGAAAAGTTTAGCGAGATTTTGTTGAGATTTAGAAGAGATACAACAAAAATCACTAATAAGGTTTAAAAAATTTCATTTTTTTATCTAACTCTTCAAGTTAAGTGAAAGAATTTGCAAACTTCTTATTTTGACTTTTGTCAGCTTTGAACCACTGTGCAACGCTTCATTATTGAGCTGCACTTCTACTGTGATGCTATTCTGTAGGGTGACCCAGTTTTCGCACGACCGATCCGAATGGTCTTTGCGCTTAGCCTTCCCTTCCAGCACAAAACACGTATCTTGTCTTTGCGCAGTGTGACACTGGATGGGTCTGAGAGGAGGGGGCCTAATGAACTTCTTCTCGCGCAACAGCAACAAGTTGAAGCCAACTCCGATCAGGGTGGAGGGGCTGTTGGCATTCGAATAGAACCGTTTTGAAATTCAATAGATTGGAAAACCGTCCAAGTCGTCGTCTTCGGAAAGAACGTCCGGATCGATCGACGCTATACGGTAGTTCAATGTGCACGATTCTAAGTCTAATGAGCTGACGATGGATGATGATCGCCGCCACGAATATGATTTGGTTCAGTTCGAAACGCACTGGCTTTGCTCTGTATACGAGAGAGCCAATTAAAGCTAGCCATATTTGAGTTTACCATCGAAACAACAAGTGGACCGGTTTGGTTGGCGGTTTGCAGCGGCAGCCACTCGAAATTGGCAAATTCGTCTCTTCTGCTATGGTTTCCACTCGATCGATCATTCAGAGATGTTTTCATTACCTTGAGCTGCTTCAATACCGCAATAATCCATATTTGGGTGAATCAGTTATGGACTGTTTGCAAACATTTCATGCTTCTGCAGTGAGTTGCCTCCCACTTCACCCACTTTGAGGATCCAATGCGAATATGGTCATCTATCGATGCGTATACTATTGTTAAAAATGAGGGGAGCATCGTTGATAAGTCACGATACACTGAAATTTCAATTTACAGTTACAACAATTTGCAAGCTAGTTTTAGATCCATATGGAAATATAGTGCAATGTAGTTCTTTATAAATCCGAGTGAAAATTAGTTTAGAATTTATATTGACATATTTACGTAAATGTTCCCAATCCGCATGGTTATCAAATAATTAACTCATTACGCGTGGTAAAGATGGATAAATTATGGGTGAGATTATGATAAAAAAAAACCAACGTGCTTCGCTGAGATTTGAACCCAAAAATCTTGTATGCTAGACGAACGCTATACCAATTAAGCTACCGAGCCATTTGGTGACCCATTAACTTAGAAGGTTACAAGTTTCGAATTCAAATCCCCACATCCAAACTTTCTGAGTTATTGAGTCACCAAGTGGCTGGGTAGCTTAGTTGGCGAAACGCTCGTCGAGCATACAAGAGTCCTGGGTTCAAGTCCTAGCCGAGAACGTGGATTTTTTTTCATAATTTATCCATTTCCACCATGTGTAAGGAGTTAATTAATTTAATAATCATGCGGATGGATTACCGGACATCTCAATATACAGTGACGGTGAAAGAAACAAAATCATTTTACCATTTTTCAAATAAACCAAGTTTGGTGACTTGAATCTTGGCTCCTAACAGTGATGGAAAGTGGCGAACGCTTCATCTGAACTGGAACAAAAACAAAACCAAACGCTCCCGAGCGTCAGAGCGCTGGCTTACTCGCATCTGTCGACTCCCGAGTAACTGAAGCAAAAAGTGATTCGCGAACGTGTTCGGAGCTGCTCAGAGTCATATTGTGCTTTTGGGAAAAAAGCTGCTTACCCTCCGAGATTTATGGTTTTCAAGGGCTTTTGACTACAAACTAGTAGTTTACTATCGATATGATGGTTATACAATTAATTTGTCTGTCAAAACCATAATAAATCACACCTTGCTCGGTTACTCGCGAGTAAACGCTCGCGAGCTTGTTGCTACTTCTTTTGACATGTTCTCCCGAGCAGACGGATGCGGGCTTACTCACACCTAACCAGATCCCGTGTCTGTGATGTTTGTTATTCGTTGGTATACACTCGTGAGCTGCTTCGTGATGCGAACTTTTCCAGCGCTGGCTCCTAAAGCTCCGATTGCATGGTCCGAATCCACAATTTAGCAGGAAAAAAGTGTTTTCTCTGTTCTCGTTGATTATAGACGTTCGATGTCTTCAGAGAAATTATTAACAACTGAGTTTTGCATTTTCTAAGCAAAAAATTTAACAGGGTGGTCCTTGTTTAAGTTAAAATTATGACTCAAACTTTTTTATTTGATGAAATTTTTGCGCAAATCATAAAATGTTATTTTGAACAACTTTGTCGAAGACACTTTTGATCTAACTCTTCATTTGAGCTAAGTAAATTTATTCTGAAAGTTTCAACTTAGGGCGGACTTTAAAAATCAGTTATTTTGGTGTAACTTTTTGGATTTCAGTTTTATATGAATGCGGTCTTCAGAAGAGTTGTAGAGGAAGTAATGATACACATTTTTGCTGAACATTGCAAGTTTGAATTTTTTGTGATTTTGAAGTTATAAACAAATTTAAGTGAAAAACTAAGAAGGCTTTGGATGCCCATTAGCCATGGAGTTAATTAAATTCTTTTTTTCTTCTAGCGGCATTCAATTTTTGGTGCAAAAACTGTGAGAACGTAGTTTTTTGTAAATTCAACAAATACACTTCAAAAATAGACTTAAAGAACTCGAAATTCGTCTGTAATTCTCAAGATTTCATACTTATCGGCGAGCTTTCTTCAGTAAAGGTTGTATTTATTTTATTTTATTTTTTTATTTTATTGATGTACAAGGGGGTCAGGGGCCAAGTCTCCAGCATAAGTTTGAAAACTCACACCGTCCATAATACACCGAGGGGGTTTTGGAGTTTGGGAAGTAGGCAACGCAACATCTTTGACCAGAAGGTTCTTTAAGTTTTGCTTCTACTCTTGACTTCCAATACCCGTATGAATGATGCAAGGCCAAAAGAACATGAATCAGTCATACATATAGCGGTAGTGAAGTGTTTTGCCTAAGGATATGGAAAAGGAGGGATTTTGTGTGGTTTTTGTAAATAGCTCTGTGGAACAAGTTTTTTATAAGTTAAAAGTTTAGTTGATCTTATTCACCTTGCAATCAGTAATGAGAATATTTGCAGAAACATAATACTTAACTTTTCTCGGCCAATACGCTGCCATGTCTTTCCACTCGGATGATTTTTTCCTCGTTGTAATGGCGGGTTAGATATGAAAACAAGGATAAAGAGAAAAGACATGTTAGTGATTGTTACATGCTTTATTGCTGTATTGACCTACAATGAAATCATACAAAATTCGCTCTTTGGATTCCCATGATAACAATCCCCATTCAGCTTCCGAGAAACTCCATGGCAATGATCACTGTACGCCATTTGCGGCATTCAGGACATCTCAACACTACTGATGACGAACAACAAAAAATGAATCCAAAAGAGCAAAAACCTTAATGTTTCAATGTAGGACAATCCAGCTTTATTGCATGTGAGAAGTTTTTAGTGATATTCTCACAACGGCCATTCAGAAAGGTTCGACGGATGTAGATAAAAGATCATTATGATTAAATTAACGCGACGACATGTTAATAAGCTCAAAACGATTATTGTAGTTGCAACTTTTAATTTAAATAGTTAAGCTAAGGGTCGGTTATTGTATATAACTTTATAGATAAGCAGAAGTATAGCACGAACGCGAAGTAATGACCTTCCATCCCATCTTCAAGTGCTCCCCACAAGCACAACACTTCATTCTGGCACTTTAGAACGTCCATGTTGTAACTTGTTCACACAAGAAATCTGCCTCGACCGCCGTACCCCTTTCTGAATCTAAGGACAGGGGCTTTCTTCAGTAAAGGCTGTAGGTTTAAAAAAAAAATTACAGAGTTTCAGTGTTTCATTTTTTTAAAGTTGAAATCTTAAGCTTTCATTCCATAAAAAAAGATTGGAAATCGGTTAAGCTGTTCAAAAGTTATGATTTTTTTAACTCTTCAGTTGTATTTTGTACAACACAGGTGAAAAAACCTCGCTTTACGTACACAAGATCAGCGTGGTGCTTCTGATGGTGGTCAACCGCGCGACGACTGAAAGGTTCACATAAAAAATCTATTCCGCTGAGACCTACAGTGAGTGCCGATGAAAAATGACTGATTTTTTATTTTCAAAAATGTATATCTCAAAAAATCAAAAAAAAAACATATATCGCTGAAAATTTGACAGTAAACGCAAAACTTACTGAACTTTCAAGAAAAAATGAGAACAGCAATAGCCCGGTCCCGAGGCCTTCAAAACATGAAAAAACGGAAATTATTGGCTTTTTTATGTTAAAAATCATTTTCTGTGAAATATTATATTTTTTTTGAAAAGTCAAAATCTTAAGCTTTCATGCCGTTCAAGAAAATTGAAAATCGGTCAACCGGTTCAAAAGTTATGATTTCCTAATAAATGAAATTTTTGCAAAATCGCGATTTTTCTTGTCACCCTATTTTGGAAATGATCACCCTAATAAAGAAATCCAAAAACACGTGTATCCTTATTTCGGATAAGGAACCAAATAGCAAATTTTCACGGAATTCGGTGACCCACTAGATCGGTTTTTCATGGAATGGCTGTACCATAGCTATATTATTTTATAAGATGATGAACATCGACTTATGAAACATAAAAATGAGTTATTGGATACCTCAGAAAGGCTTTGAACTCAAAACTTTCTAGATCTCAGATGTTTGATTCTGCGTGAGGTTCAAATTTCGAAGATCGCTGATTACGTTTGAAAATCTAAAGACCCATTCTCCAAGGAATGCATTTGTTTAAAAAGGCATATCTTAGACTTCTTAGAGCATAATGAAACGTCTGTATTGACAAGTTGAGTTCCGAGCTGAAATAATGGTCAAAATTAATCTTCAAAGTAAAACCTATTCTACCATAGCCATCGAGGAAGACATCATACTCATCGAACTGTATAAAAATGAAGATCCATCCTCCCAGCTCTCAAATTGCATGCATGCCTTCCTTCCCACTGAAAGACACGACAATGTTCGACATTTACGACCGCCCAGCATCTTGGCTTGCGTGGTATTCGTGCTATTCTGTTCAAGTCAGACGCCGCCGATGATGTTACGTAAATGCTGCCATAGAGTGCGCTTCGCTGCACAGCAATGTTTTATGTCTAGTCAACAATCAGACCTCTCAGGAGGTATTGTTGTCGAGGTGACCTTTAATGTCGGATAATACGTCCATTGCATCTTCCTTGGAATTAGTTTTTTCATTACGATTTTTGACGCTCTGAAATCGGTAGTACGAATCCGGAAGTTTCTTCTAAAATGGTAGGTGTACACATTTGGTTGATATGAAAGAAGTGAGGAGTGATTATTAAACGCTAACTATATGATTTCAAGAGCCATATATGTCGTCACTAAGTGTCGCTATTCATGTTAGAAGTGTTGAAGCCTCAAATTTTGGAAACTCATGCATACATGGTTTTATGTGATCAAAACTTGCTGTCAAAGGAAACATCAAGTGATGAGCCGTTTGTTACCTTCAGTAGTTTTCTTATGCAAAGTCGGTGTAATATCGATTTCAACACATCAATCAATGTTTTGGGACGACATTGGACAAAATGGTTTGCGTCATACTGCACGCACTCGTGAAAAGCAAATGCGCAGAGACATTGATCGCATTAACAACAAACAATTACACGAAGGTTGTTGTGCTCGGTACACGCATACCTGATTCATGCAAACAATATACGCATGTTTAACATTGAAAATAAAATTAATTGCTTTCGCTACTCTCCATTTCGATACTTTCATTATGCTGATTGCGATGGGTGGCTGCTAATGGTTAATGGAAGCTCGTAAAATCTCGTCTTTCAGATGGGCTATTTAGTAGTTAAATAGCGCGTAGTTTTCCACCATTTGGTTACATAACTCAACGATATAATACTGATGAAGGTTCTAAATGAGCAATCATTATAAGGTTTTATATGATATTAATTCTAAACTGAACATAACCTCAATTTTAAAGCCCTGAACCTTCTGAGTAGTTTTGCCGAACATATCAACCTGTCCTTTGTTCGAAATACCCAACCATATTGCCTGAAGTCATTGATCTCGAAATAGATCACTGGACGTTTATTGGCTACCAAACTCGAACATTGATCCACTGGATATTGACCCGTCGTTGAAAAATCAGCTAAAAGTAACACACTGCTCTCTAAAAAGTGTGATTCGAGCCAAGATACAAGACGCATGGAACTAATTGGTGCAGCACACTCTCAATTTATCAACGCAATGCGCTGGAAGGTTACTTTCCTAGGTTGCGAAGTTTTGCACTCGTCTTGAAGAAAAATCTTGGTCGGGTGACGGTCTGCGCAATTATCACTCCTCTGCCAATGAGTTTGGCGCGAAAATCTTGAGCAACTCTCGCGAGCAAGCGATGGGGGGCATGATTTGGGGACCAGCGCTGTCGCAGAGAGAAGAGTTTACAAACATTACCCCGATGATCATCGGATGTGAGCGATTTTTTGTGACACGGGGCGTAAAGCTAATAACATGAAAGATTGCTGGCCTATTTGGGATGACTAATTTGCGCTGTCGTGTATTTACCTTTTTTGGACCAAGCTGTTTGTTCTGGCTATCGTTTCACTTGGAAGATGGTTTTCAAATAGAAAGCTGTCTGCGTCAAGCTCAAAATAGTTTTAAATTTATAGATTGACACACAACATTGACTTTTTTGCTAACGTAGCTGCCTTCTTTCCTCCCATATATTAAATCCCAACAAAGACTCATCTGCTGACCAGCACTGAATTGAGCATGATCATAGATGACCGGGTAATTCGTGATTGCTACTCCGTGATTGACCAGAACAATCGAAGTTTCACAGAGATTTAATTTTTGGGGCTTGGTATTAGCTCAAAGTGCACAAATCGAGAGCTCAAAATTGAAAAGTCAATAACGGCGTCAGCCACGTCCTTACGATCATCGGGAAAGGGAAGGAATATGAGTTAGACAACCGTTGTTACTGGAGACCGAGTATACCTCTGAATCTCCACAGTTGTCATGGAAATGATATTGGGTTAGTGGGATAAGGTAGAGATCTGGGAGTCACCTATGGTGATGCAATCCATGATATATTCTCGCCTAATGGAAATCGCGATAAATTCGATAATCGATATAAACTTATAACTCAAACTGATTCTCAAAATTCGACAAAAATTCTCATCTGAAAAGATCTATAACCAAGTTGAGAATCAAATTCAGTTATTTTTAGCACAGCTTCGTTTTATACTTTTGCGCTCACAAAACAAGGTTAAGAAGACCGCAAGATTCAACTTAAGGGTTTCAACCAACTATTGTTTCGTTCTTGAGAGTTCTGAAAAATTCAATTATTTGCTCCGTTTCCTGAAATTTACCTTGCACTGGCCATCTGAGTGGATCGCGTCATTACCAGCTGCTTGAAATTTCAACTAAACAGCACTTTGCCACGTAAACCGCAGCTAATTTCCATAAATCTCAAACGAGTGATTTGCGAGCAATTACTTTAGAGCACATGCACAACCAAATTTGATTGCTCGAGCGCTCTAGTGTGCGTCACTACCGCCTCCATCATCATCATCATCATCATCACCACTCTCATTAGACTTTACCAGCTTGAGGTTACGATTAAATGTGAACGGACAACATCCCGCACCTCACTTGCTGCAACTTGGTGGTGTTTCCACTCCAATTGCTAGATGCAACGATTTTTTTTTTTCAGCATAAAGCTGCCAAAGATTGCAACACCCTTGCAAGAGACGAACCTTCACCGCGTACAGGTTGACCAAAAAGTAAAATAAAAAAAACGGTGACAATAATTATCTCGTCCGACTCCTCTCACTTGCATAAGCAGTTGCAGCTAAGAGCCACCAAATTGGCGGTAGAGCTGTGCGTCGAAATATTTGTTTTCGGCGACGGCGTCAGGCCATACTTTGAGAACTTTGGAAGAAATAAGTAGTTAAATTCCTAATAGAATTTTTGTAGAAGTAGTCATGGAAGGAACTTTTGGTGATATTACTGAAACAATCAAGGAAAAGCAGCGGGATAACTCATGGAGAATTCTTGTAGTATCTTACGAGGATTTTTTGAGGAAATTGTGGAAGGCATCCACTAAATAGTTCTTAAAGAAATTTCTTGGACAATCGTTGGAAAATTCCTTTATTATCCCCGACAAAATCTAAAAATACCTTGGGAAGATTAATTGGAGAAATTATTTAAGGAATAGCTGAAGGAATCTAGGGAAAAAAATCTGCAGGTCTCTCTGAATGAGTTCATGGTTCGAAGAAATTCTTTACGGAACCTCTACATATATACAAGAACGACGAGTTTAGAAAAATATTAGCAGAAATATTCTCAAGACTCTCTGAAATAACCTCTGGAAAGTCTAAGGAAACAGCCCTGGAGATATTCCAGAAGAAATCACTGAAAAATTATGTTGAGCATTACCTGAAATGAGGAATCCAAACGTAAAGGCGTGGAAGTGACATTTTGGTCGGTTTTGTATTAAGTATACTGAAAAATTCTACTCTTTTCAAGCTTTTCAACGGTCTTTTGAGGTGATTTTTCCCTGCACTAGGAAAAATATCATAATACGTAAAAGGTTGGCTTGACTTTATGGATCCATACAATTTTTATGGATTGAAAAATTGGTGAAAAAACTTCTAAGTTGATTTTCTCTTAACTTCTCTCTACGCATTTTGTAATGCCTGCTGTTCAGTAATTCACAAACTCTTCTAGTGCATTCAGGTCATTTGTAGTATATTTAACGTTAGGTACAAGAGACCATTTATTTCTTAAATGCTGGAGTGGAGAAAGCTTTGCACGAATACTTGTTTTTCAATACCAATTTAATACATTTTTTTAAGGAATTCCTGAAGAAAGTTTAAATCAATACCTGTAGGGAAAAATCACCAATTTTCGACCCAGCACTAATTTTTGAACCCGTATGAATGGGTTAGGTCCACTTTGTATAAAAACCCGAAAGTTGGTACAACTGTCTTGGGGGTTGAAAATTAGTGCTTTTCCCGTAGTATTCGTGGAAGAGTTATCTAAAAACAATACTTAGACGAACATTTGGAAAATTTCTTGTCACGTAAAATATTGAAAAATCTAGCCGAACGTGAACAATGATTCAGAATTAATATCCGGAGAAATCCCGCAAAGGTTCTTGGCAAAATTTTGGTCCCTTGATTCAAACTTCCATGAGTCTATGTTCCATTATTCGATATCGACTCATGGAATCATATTTAGAGAGCCGGATCCTATTCTTGGCACTTCGGAAGTGGGTTTTTTTAAAGCTATAGAGCTTACATTTGGCCACAAGATGCGTCGTACTGATGTGCTTCTTATTGCAAAGTTTCAGATATTTCGGCCGAGAAAAACCCCCCATGCCAAAGTGAATCATGGAAATGCCCAAATGGTTCTGCACCCAATTAATGTGATTATAAAACGAAGCCAAACTTTGAATTTTCAAGTGCACAAGACTGGAGAGTCTGACAACAGTTCGCGTTGAAAATCAATCAAATTACTTGCTGGCTGGTGGTGACCAATGAGATAAATTTTCAACGTGTAGGGCTGTTTGGTTCTCAAGTCTTGTGCTCTTGAAAAATTTGAGGTGTAGTTTCGTTCTAGGTTCCGGGACATTTGGTCGAACGCCATTTGGCCGAAAGGGTCATTTGGCCGAATGCCGTTTGGCCGAAATTGAAAACTCAAGTGAACTACAGTTAGCATGGATTTATGATGAATTCCAATGAACTTATTCAGCTTATTCATAAAAAAGATGAATCATCATTGATATACATAAGCTTTTTAGTGTTAGTTGAAGAAACAGTCAGTGCTGAAAGATCCTAAATGTAAGCAGTTGTTCACTTCGATGCCAGCGGTAATAGCCACCAGCAGATGTTTTGGCATCGCGTCTGTAGTTAGCTTTTGACAGTAATTAAAACGATCGGCTTGCTTCGATCTCTCGAACCGTACTAAGTAATATATGTCATAATTCTGGCATCAACAAGTCTTGGCTTCTTCTTTTCAAAACGGAGAAACAGTGTGCTTCATTGACGTAAGTGTTCGTCGAGTCGTTAATTGCTATACTCAAGCAACGGTGCAGTATTCAGTTCTCATGTTGTAATCTTACTCTTGGAGGAGAATAACATCTCACCTAAGTTAACCCTTGAGCCAAAAAAATATGTTTTGAATTAAATTTATTATAAGCTTTAATTCCGATAACTATGAAAAATATTACTCTCTTGAAAGAAAAGCCTATGATCAAAAGAAGGAAAAATCTCTTATGAAAATTTAAGCAAGTGTAATGCACACAGAGCCGTAGCGCGGTCTCATGGCGCCCTTGGCGAACCGACATTTGAGCGCCCCTTGTTTGAAGCTCAAGTTGTTTTTAAATATATTAAGAAAGCATTATATTACCTGTAATACGCGAAATTCTAGCGCGACTTCTGTAAAAATGGTTCATCGAAATTCTCAAGGATTATGATATTGCTGTTTATTAAAACTTTGTATACAGACATTCAATGATGGAATAAAGTTCTGTAAGAAGTCATACACAGCATACCAAATTTTATTCTCAGGAGGATTATCTGATAGCCCGGAAGTTATTGAATTTTCTAATACATTTCCTGTTAAAACCACTGGGATCTATTGAAATATCAGTATAGTGTATATTCCCTAAGAAATGCTTGTTGACAATTGCTGACCCATATACTTTTGCTTAAGTTTCTTAAATTTTTGTCCAATAGAGTAAAACTTAGTATTATGGCTTTTCACTACTGTTCTCATTTCAATGTCAAATATTTTTTTAATAGCTTGATACGGAATGTTGTGAGAATTGTTCTGAATATTCGATCTGATTCTTGAATAAGATACTATTCGATTCAAAATCACGTGAAAACGCCCTCCAAAGCTGACTAGGGATCCTACTTAAAATTTTGTCAAAAACTCGCATGGTATTCTGTCAAAGTCCCACATACATGCAGGCCTGGATTTGGGGGGGGGGGGTTTGCCGAGGGGGAAGGGAAAAAAGTGAAACACAAATTAATGAAATATTTTCTACATCAATGATTTTAAATTTAAAGACATATCGGAAACGATTTCTAACAGATGTATTATGACATGAAATTATATTATTGTAAAGTAAGTAGTAAATTAAATCGCATGTAACTGAATTTTTCAGTATCAATGAAAACATTGCAATTCTCTGATGAAAATCATCGAAGTTATATCGAAAACTTTAAAACTCTTTTTGGTTTCTTATACAGCAAACTGTCACAGTTTTCTGGAAAGATACTGTCATAATTACAGTACTTTATGTCCTGGAATGATCATTAAAAGACTAAGACACTAAGTAATTCACATTTTTTTTTTGTATTTGATTACCAGGGTACTAAAGCTGTTATTCTATCAAAAACATTCAAAATTCAAACGGTAATTCGATGTTTCTTTATTCTACTGTACCCTTGTGATATATTTATAATTTTGTTTTAATATTTTCATAGTTTTGTTTAAATATATCAATATTTACCAAAGCCCAGAATTTACCAAAATGTCTGACCCAAATCTACATTATTTAAATTTAGTTATATTTTTAGTTATATATTTTCCCTGATCCCCAAATTACTAGCCCAAGGTAATTTGGATATGGTGTTTGTAAAATTTCCGCTCGAGGACTAACTGTTGTCAATATCTGGGCCATAAAAATTATAAACATTCCTTTTGAGCCTGCCTTCTGAAGACATGAGCCTTGGGGAAGGCTCAAATAGCTAATTCTGAAAGTTGTTAGTTGACCAAAAGTGAAGTTCATGTGCTTTTCTGAAAGCAATTGCTTCCTGTCCGCAAATACTAGTTGTATATCTGATTAAAGCAACGCTAGACAATCGTTTGTTCCTTTTCCGTTACGAACATAAAATTGATTTTTGAAGCGTATAGTTCAATCCAGTCGTTATAGGATCATATTTTTATAACAGTGATGGTGGGAGATCAGAAATTTTCTACACAATAAAATAAAATAGCTTATCGATTTTCTCATTGCTTCATGTGCAAGTATTTTATGCTGATGATTCATTTTGCGCAACCTTAACGAAGTGATGTGGGTATAGTCATGTTCGAGTGATAATACATTTTTTTAGTTTTCCTAATATATCATTTTCAAAATACTAAACTTGCCTATACTAAACGTTTCCTGCACATTTTGTGTCAAGGACCCCCTTCAAGAGATCTGACCCGGGCCCCATGAATCCCAAATCCGGCACTGCATACATGTATACCTATGTGGAAATTTTAAAAGAGATTTTTTAATGGACAATATGTCCTGATTTGTGTGATAATATGAGTAATAATTATGTGGAATTCTACTGTTTCATTTTTACTGAAGAAATAGTAAATTAATTGACCAAACCTTTTTTTCTGCTAGTGCACAAAATACTTAAATTAGAATTTCACTGTTGTTCGCGGCTTCTTTCAAAAGATTTGTGCCTTTAAAGTTTTGATTCAATATTTCATTTGTCTTCTTAACTGTTTCGCCTTTACTTTGAATTTTTGTGTAGAGATCTCCAAATCATTGCTGGAATTGGAAAGTTTTTATTTAATGTACATTGATAAGTTTGAGGTTTGTCACAGGAGTTTTAAATTAACTATATTTTTAATTTTTCTGCATTTTTTCAAGATTCTTCAAAAATATTTTATTAAAATCAATTGAGTAACACTATTTTCAAATTCTCATTTTTCACCTTGTTTTTCTGGTGTTACATCTTAACTGGGACAAAGCCTGCTTTTCAGATAAACCTGCCTAAACTAAGTGGTGTTCTTATGAGCACTTCCGCAGTTTTTACTGAAAGCTTTATGTTGTGGGGGGAAGTTTCCCAAACTCTTTTGAGCAAACCGTTTTGTATGTGGGTAAGCTAAAAGCTAAATTTTATTTCATTAGAATAATGAATTCAATATTTTTGCAATCACTTACAATTTTTGGTGACCTTCAGACGGTTGGGTCTTACCACGGTGACTCGGGCTTAATAATTTTGTAGATATACTAAGGATTAGAAACTCTCAATTATCAAATTCGAACCAAAAACAATAATACTTACAGCTAGTTAGGATTTTCAATTGCTCAACCTCGTCTAGGACTTGGTAGATGATTAGCGGTTTCTATATATAACGAATTCATTTTAGGTTATAAATTCAACGTACTTTTAAGAAGTATTTCCCTTACCTCGGTACTATAGATTTTAAGCCAATTTTGCACGAACTAGAACTAAGTTAAACTAGAGTTTAGATTTTGATTCCTCACTACCTTTTAGCTTTAAATTAACGGAAAAATGCGCAGAATAGTAGATAAAACTTTTGAAATGCTCATTTGCATGACTTCGTAGAGTTGTTCCAATTTTGTTTTGGTTCTGAACTCCTACATACATCGAAAAGCGCCTTTATCCTCTCTTTTACGCTCGGTTAATCGACCGTTGTATTGGTCAAGCTTAGTTGACCACTTGAACGGCCACAGTGAATCGACCACAGTAGATTTGTAGCAGGGGGGTGACGTGACATCCCCCCTCCCGTGAACACTAGTTACGACCCGACTCTTCGAGAGTCTCCAATCTGGGTTCACTTCGTTCAACCACGTCAAGAACCGCCAACTTTACTGCTGGTCGACGATGAACTCCGGAAGCCGTCCGGACAAGGGCTTGGCGGACACGTCCATCACGTCCAGGCATCACAGCTTCAACACGTCCTCTCGTCCATTGATCCTTGGCTGTCCCATTCACCACCAATACCAAATCTCCAACAGCTATATCTCGGACCTCTCCAAACCACTTCGATCTCCGCGTGATTACTGGAAGATATTCCTTCAGCCACCTTGTCCAAAAGCGTTGCGTTATGGCCTGCGCAAGTCTCCAACTGCTCCGTAGCACGGCCGGTGACTCAACGGGTTCATCTGGAAGGAACTTGTCACCATTTGAGGAACCCAGCAAAAAGTGGTTGGGTGTAAGAGCTTCCTCATCCGCCGACTCGAGTGGAATATAGGTGAGCGGACGCGCGTTTATCAGAGCCTCGGCTTCGAGCAAGATGGTCTCCAGAACTTCGTCATCTGGTCTACGTGGGCTGTCTGCTATAGATCCTATTGCTACCTTGACGGAACGAACTAGACGTTCCCATGCGCCTCCCATATGGGGAGCCGCTGGTGGTATGAAACATCACCGGGTCTTGGTTGTTGTAAACGTGGTAGCTAAAGCGGCATTCCGTTTTTCCGTCTCTCGTTGCAGTTCGTTGCTCGCCCCTTGAAAGCAGGTTCCATTATCCGAATGGAATTCGGCTGGAGATCCACGTCGAGCTATAAATCGCCGTATTGCCATAATGCAGCTCTCCGTGGAGAGGCTGTACACTACTTCCAAGTGTATTGCGCGAACTGTAAGGCAGGTGAATAAAGCCACCCACCTTTTCACTTGACTTCTTCCAACCTTGACCAGTATTGGACCGAAATAATCTACTCCTACGTAGGTAAATGGTCGGATGAACGGTTGTAGACGGATCGCTGGAAGCGGCGCCATCGCTGGAGGACTCGGTAGGGCTTTCTTATTCCGGCACACCACGCAGCCCTTTGTGACCTTCTCGACTAGTGCACGTAGCTTGGAAATTTCGAAGCGTTGACGAATTTCGTTGGTGACGGTTTCGCGATTGGCATGGCGGAAACGCCGATGATACCAATCCACAAGCAGGAACGTGATCTGATGTTGCCTCGGGAGTATTGCTGGGTACTTGAATTCCATTGGTACAAAAGTTGAGGCGCCGATTCTGCCACGTTGACGAAGCACACCGTGCTCATCGAGAAACGGCCAGTTTTTGTAAATTGGACTGCTTTTAGCGACACATCGATGACGGACCTCTGGTGAACCTTGCGTTTCAGACAAGATTTCGATTTCCTCTGGAAACGATTCAGCCTGTGCAATCTTCCAAAGGGCTGTCTCAGCACGCCTCAATTCATCTTGGACGAGAACATCCTGTTGCATCGAAGCACCGCTGCGTTTACGGCGTAGGTTATCCACGAATCGAATCACAAACGCCATGGTTCTCTGTAGACGAGTCCAGTTGCTAAACCGTGTGGTGTCGATTAATGGTGGGCTGGTAGAATGGATGTGGATTGGTCGCAGTTCTTCGCACGTTGTTGTGACTACCGTTTGTTGAGGCCAGAATTCTTCCGGCCGATGCAGGAATGGTGGACCCGCGAACCATGGATTCATAGAGGTGAGATCAGGCCCATTTTTCCATTTCGTAGCGAGGTCTGCCGCATTCGATCTAGATGGAACCCATCTCCACTCCCGTACGTCAGTTGATGTAAGGATCTCACCGATACGGACTGCCACAAATTTGTTATACCGACGATGTTCTGATCGAATCCAGGCTAAAACGGTGGTAGAGTCGCTCCATAGAACTCGGCGGCTGATAGAGTAAGTGTGGAATCCTTCGACAGCCTCCAAAATTCGGACTCCTAGTACGGCCGCATTCAATTCAAGGCGAGGGATTGATAAGACCTTTAAAGGTGCCACCTTAGTTTTTGCGCAAACCAGCGCAACATGAATGCCGTTTTCAGTTTCGATTCGGTAATAAGCTACGCAGGCGAAGGCAGAATCGCTGGCATCGACGAAAACGTGTAACTCCAACCGATCGAAATTATCTGGAAACGGGGAGTTGAAGTAGCAGCGGGGGATTTGCAATGAGTCTAGTTGCGGGAAGAAGGCTACCCATTGTCGCCAACGAGTGAAGAGCTGCTCGTTGATTTTTTGATCCCAATCAATCCCCGAGGCCCAGACGTCCTGCATAAGTACTTTCCCGTGGACTAAGAAGAACGCCACGAATCCCAAAGGATCAAAGAGACTCATAATCACCTTCAAGACTTCGCGTTTCGTTGGAATGTGATTCTCATCGAGAATTAACTTCAAATCCTCACGCATCGAAAAGGTGTACGTGAAAACATCGTCCGCTGGTTTCCATCTCATTCCGAGAACCGATTCGGCTGCATCTGCACGTACAAGAGCGAAGTCTTTGGTAGAATCTGGTTCGATCTCCCCAGTTCGCCGCAGAACTTCGTCTTCGTTCGATAAAAAGTTACGAATCTCGAATCCACCCATAGAGTGGACGTACTTGACATCGCTCACCACCCGAACTGCTTCGTCAATCGTCCTGAAACTGTCCAGGTAGTCATCCACATAATGGTGCTCCTTTATTGCGGCTGCTGCTCGTGGATAATGCTGCGCGTACTGTTCGGCATTGGCATTCTTTACGAACTGGGCGGAAGAAGGAGAGCAGGTGGAACCGAACATTGTGACTTCGATCGCATACACCTGTACAGGTTCTTCGGGAGTGCGACGAAACACAAACATCTGTGAATTCCTATCGCTAGCTTGTAGCTTGATTTGGAGAAACATCTCCCTAATGTCTCCAGAAACGGCCACCGGAAATAGACGGAATCCGCTAAGTACTCTCGGGAGCGGAGTGAGGAGGTCGGGACCTTTCAACAGGAACGAATTGAACGATACCCCAGCGACTTTTGCTGCTGCATCCCAGATCAGCCGAATTTTACCCGGTTTCTTGGGGTTGATGACCACTCCAAGTGGCAGAAACCAAGTTTTCTGTGGATCGATAGCTGTCACCTCTGATTCGCTGACTTTGCGAATATAACCCTTTCGCTCATAGTCGCTGATTTGCTCACCAACTCGCTGCATCATTGTTGAGTTACAACCCAACTTCTTTTCGAGAGCCTTCATCCGTCGAATGGCCATCGGATAGGTTTCTGGAAATTCCGGATCATCGAACTTCCAGAGGAGTCCGGTTTCGAATCCGGTTGCTGTTCGCCTTGTGGTATCTTCCAACAATTTTCTCGCTCTCTTGTCCTCGTCCGATTCGAGCATCACGTTCGGGCCCACGATCCCATTGTTCTCCAACGTGAAAAAATCGCGTAGCTGTTCATTTAGCAGAGCATCTGAACTCGCCGCGGCCGCTGTGTGGAAGTTCACAATCGCCCTAGGAATGGGTTTCGCATATGTGCGGCCATAGACTCCCCAACCTAGTCGACATTTGGCGGCTATAGGGTCAAATGGCCCTCCCTCTCGTAGCCTCAAAGGAACGCCGAGGCGAAGATTGTCTAGCCCGATAAGTAATTTGGGTTGTGCTAGATCATAGTCTTCGATCGGAAGCCCCTTGAGATGTGGGAAACGTGTTGTCATTTCTCTATAGTTGAAACGCTGCGCTGGAAGAAGCAAACAACTCACGGTGCGTGCTTGGTGAAGATCATAACGTTTGTCGTTTCGTTTACCCGATATTTCCAGGCTCACCTCTTCCGATCGCAGTTCATTGCGCTTCACGTTCCCAGTCCATTGTAGAGTCAACGGTTTCCTAGGCCCGGAGAGACCAAGTTCGTTTGCCACTTTCTCCTCTAGCATTGTAATCTGCGAACCCTCGTCGATAAAAGCGAATACCGTTACACTCTTGCCGTTTGCGTACAATACTACAGGCAGTACTCTGAACAGCGTTTGATCGTCGTCCATTGGAAATTTCCTCGACGAAACATTCACGGAGTGGGTTGTTGGCGTAGAGGAAGACGACGAGTGCAAAAGCGTGTGATGTTTGAGTCGGCATCCCGAGACTCCGCAACCCTGCCAAGACTTACACGGCCATTTGCCGTGGTTGTTCAGGCACGTTCGGCAGAGACCTTTATCCTGTACCTCCTTCAATCGTTCCTCTAGGTTTAGCTGTTTGAACTTGTAGCATTCAGCAACTCGGTGGCCTTCACGATCACATATTCGACACGATTTTGGTGATTTGCGAGTATTTTCTGCCGCTGGTTTTGGAGCCGGAATATCTGCAGTTGAATGAGCTTGAATTCTAGCTTTCTCACGAGGACGTTGTAATTTTTCGCTGTTCGTCGCTTTCTGAAACCCTGGAAGTTCGAAACTCACTTCACTGGCCGCGCTGACCAGCTTGCCCATGAATTCACCGAACGTTATGACGGTAGCCCTGGGCTGAAGATTTTTGAAGGTGGCCCAGTCCATCCTCATAGGGCCTGGCAGTTTCTCGACCAGCTCCTGCATGAGCATTGGGTTGGCCAGATGTTCTTCTTGTTCAGCCGCCTGAAGATGGTCGACGAAATTTTGCACCGCCAATCCAAATTCCAGAATGGATTCCGGGCGGTCATGCCTAGGTCCTGGAGTCCGCCGAATCTTTTCATGTAATGACCGAATAAGAAGTTCGGGACGACCGTAAAGCGTGCGGAGCGTGTTCATCACTTGTGGAACGTTGGCCGGAAGCAATAGTCTGCTTCGCACCGCTTCTCGAGCGTGTCCGGTAAGGCATCTTTGTAGTCGCGCAAGGTTTTCGGCATTTGAATACCCACACGCAACGGTTGACTGCTCAAAACTGCTGATGAACATCGGCCAATCAGCAGGATTGCCGCCGAAGTGAGGTAAATCTTTGCCGACAACTTGTCTCGCGGCTATTTGCTGCGTGCTGAGAACCCCTGCTTGCCCGATTGGTTCGTGATTGTTCGCTCTCATCGCTGTATTCACCGTTGGTCCACCCAAGTGACGAAATTGCTCCGGACGAGATTCGTGAGAGAAAAGATTTGGCTCTACGGATCGACGTGTTAGAGGTGGATCGTGAATTGCGTCGCACAGACCAGGTGTGGTCCAAGAAGGCTCTTGTCGGCGAAATATCTGTGGAGTGTGTTCACCCCCATCACTGTGTCCACGAGATGAATGAATCGACGGTGGATATGGGTGAACTGGCAAAGGATTTGTTTGCAAAGGCCTTGAACTAGTTACGAACTGCTGGAACGGTTCACGGATTGTAGTAGATCGAACGTGATACCCGATCCTACCACTCACATGAGGAATGCCAGTGGGCCCAGGGAAACGCTGACGTGGAGAAGAACTATGAGTTTCTGCCACTTGGGGTGCAGGTGGTAATTCTGACGGTATCTCCGTTACTCTTGAAGGTACATTGATGATCAACGACGCTACACTATGCGGGGCCGCAGGAACCGAATCATATTGGAGGTTGCCATGATTTCCCAATGTATTCCTGTCGGACTTCCCGTTCGGCATATTAGCCGTCAACCAACTCGCGACCTTTTCTCGGGAACTTGTTGCCGATTCCACCACACTGCCACGTTCGGAAATCTGCAGAATGACTTCATTTTTCTTCTCCAGTGATTCACGGCGTATCGACTGCTGTTTGAGCAGACGTGCTTTCTCTGCCACAAGTTTGCTCTGCCTTAGAAGCGATTCTTCCTCAGCCAACTTCCTTTGCTCTTCCATTCGCTTCTTCTTTTCTTCCAGTTGTCTCTGGGCCTCTTCATGTTCCAGTTTCTTAAACGCTTCCTCTTCTTCAAGCTCTTTCTGTTTCATCCTCTCTTCTTCCTCGATTAGCTCCAGCCGCGCCTTCACGATCGACGACCGGCTACTCGATGCTACCGACGAAATCTTGCTGCCAATATTTGAAGCAGGTTTGCCCCCTGACACGTTACCTGACGGCGCTCGTTTCGCTTGTGATCGCAGTCGAGAAGAGATAGTCGATCCTGCTGCATTCTCTCCCCGGCACTGCCTGCAGATAAACGGTCTACTCGGCACGGACTCGCTCTCGCCGGTACAGCTGAAGTGCTCCCACAGGCGGCATTGATCGCAGATGATCATATGAGCACTTGACGAGTCTGGGCGGTGGCATGCCTTGCATGTATATCCCGATCGGCTGTGATGTCCGTCCATCTTCACCCACGTACAAAAATTCTTTTAGAATGTTGTGGGGGGAAGTTTCCCAAACTCTTTTGAGCAAACCGTTTTGTATGTGGGTAAGCTAAAAGCTAAATTTTATTTCATTAGAATAATGAATTCAATATTTTTGCAATCACTTACAATTTTTGGTGACCTTCAGACGGTTGGGTCTTACCACGGTGACTCGGGCTTAATAATTTTGTAGATATACTAAGGATTAGAAACTCTCAATTATCAAATTCGAACCAAAAACAATAATACTTACAGCTAGTTAGGATTTTCAATTGCTCAACCTCGTCTAGGACTTGGTAGATGATTAGCGGTTTCTATATATAACGAATTCATTTTAGGTTATAAATTCAACGTACTTTTAAGAAGTATTTCCCTTACCTCGGTACTATAGATTTTAAGCCAATTTTGCACGAACTAGAACTAAGTTAAACTAGAGTTTAGATTTTGATTCCTCACTACCTTTTAGCTTTAAATTAACGGAAAAATGCGCAGAATAGTAGATAAAACTTTTGAAATGCTCATTTGCATGACTTCGTAGAGTTGTTCCAATTTTGTTTTGGTTCTGAACTCCTACATACATCGAAAAGCGCCTTTATCCTCTCTTTTACGCTCGGTTAATCGACCGTTGTATTGGTCAAGCTTAGTTGACCACTTGAACGGCCACAGTGAATCGACCACAGTAGATTTGTAGCAGGGGGGTGACGTGACACTTTACTTGCCAATTGACCATTTTTTGCATTTGGATTGGATATCGTGTGGCAAGCACGAATATACTCTATGCCCAGGAGAATATAAGTTTTAAACTAACAACCCTCATTGTAGCTGCGCGTTTTTCGCTAGGACTGTAGCTGCGCGTTTTTCGCTAGGACTATCTAGGTCCCATAATTTGCATGGTCATGTTTAGAGTTTTTTTAACTGTCTCTTTGAGAGACCCCCTAATGAAATATGTCTCTTCTAAATTTTTACAAATTATGGCACGCATTTTGGCGCCCCCTAAAGGCTGGCGCCCTTGGCGGGTGCCAACCTGGCCAATAGCACGCTACGGCACTGAATGCACATAATCATTTCATCAGTACAACTACAAAGAACTACCGATTATTTAAAGAAGGAAAACATCCCAATTAAAATATAAGTTAAACTTTTACCGATAGTAATGAAACCAGTATAACTCGAAAGAATAGCCTTTGTTTAAAAGAAGGAAAAATATCTGATGAAATTATTAAAAACACTTGAAACCGTATAACACCGTTGGTAATCCAGTGGCATTTCAATCATCACCTCAAAGTCTTGACGCGAAGTGTGTTATACACAACTTCGTCCTGAATAAAAGGTTCGATGTTATCATTCTCTTGGAGCTCATATAGTGGCAAACATGACGTTCTGTCACATCATAAAAATCGCCATAGTAATTAGCTGATCAGTTATTGGGTCACACTTATGAATCCTATACATCAGCGTTGTAGCAAATTTTGTTGTTCATGATTCGGCCAAACGGCATTCGGCCAAATGACCCTTTCGGCCAAATGGCGTTCGGCCAAACGGCATTCGGCCAAACGGCGTTCGGCCAAATGGCCGGACACCAATTCCATCACCCCGAATGCTATTCCCCTGAATTTGCAATTATCTTGACATGATGGTATTGATGAAATTTCCCCACGATATTGGAATTCGGGGTAATGTCATTCGGGGTGATGGGTAGTTGGGGTTTTGGCATTCGGGGTAATGGCGTTCGGGTTAATGGCATTCGGGGTAATGGGGTAGAATCTCGTTCTATAATCACCATAAATACTAGACATTGTGGTTACTATGATGGTTCCCTCAAACAGCTTTCCAATGAGTCGATAATCCCATAAGGATTCGAAGGAATACTTGGAAAAATTCTTTGACAAATTCCTGCAGAAATTATCAGTGATTTTTGAAAAAAATCCAGGAGAAATTTCTCAAAGAATTCCTTGTCCTTATAAAATCCCGTAGAAATTTCTTTAAGGAGCTCAAAGAAATTCATTGCTGAACCATGAATAAAATAGAGAAAATAATTATGAAGAAAAAAGAATCATGAAGAAATTACTAGAAAATCACAGAGAAGTCATTGAAAAAATATCTTGGCAATAAACCTCGTGGAACTCATCGAAGTTAAACCTGGTCATAATCGTAAATTGTTACGAATTTCCTCGAGGAATCCCTTAGAATATCCATGGAGATTTTTATCCAAAACAAATCTGTTCAAAATCTTCAAAATTATGAAGGAACCTTTGGAAATGTTCCTTTTGGAATCCCTGAAATTATTTCTGAAGGAATTCTTAGCAGAAGAGCTTCTGGTTGACTCCCTGGAGAAATTGAGTACGATTTTTTTTAGAGAATCCTTGGTTATTCCGTGGAGTAATCAATATAGTAATTCTTATATAAACCAATGAATCAATTAGGGCTGCTAGGCTCGTAGAAGGATTCTTGCAGATATAAAAATATGAATTTAAAGATAATGTATTCCAGTAGGCATCCCCAAATGAAACTAGGAAAGGATTCTCTGTGGATTCTGTAATCCCTGGAAAAATTCTTGAAAGTATTTTTTAAGAATTCCAAAAGAGTCCCTGTTCAAATTCCTGAAACAATGTCTATTTTTTCTTGACGTGACGTAAATCGATGACAGCGGCACAGAGGTCTATTTGACGGTTGACAATTTTAACAACCTCAACGACTCCCATTTACGAGAATGACGACGACTGATGAAGTTCTCTGTTCGCAACTTTTAGTTGTTGCAGTGAATGGATTAGTAGCTGTTTAATGGCCTTAGAGCTAATTGCTGCTTAAAGGTGTGCTCACACCCCTTCTTGGGAGGGTTTTCTTTCTACGATTAACCCCCAAGGGTGAGGGGGATCGCGCATAATCGCCGCCATCATGTTGCCTATAAGCTTTCAAGTTAAATCAGTTTGCACCTAAACAAACAATGGCCATTATGATTGTTCGTGTGGGCCACACGGAGACTGGGTCCAAGGAAAAGTCCCAACAAATGAATTTTCACCGCTCGAAAATCTGTTTTGGACAGACAATGCCTACGCATGCATTGCTCACTTATAATAATGGTTGTACTGCAAATAAGAGCATAACTGTCCCATACAGATTTTTTCATTGCAACATTCAGGTTTTGATGTATACTTCACTTCACATATGGAAATTATTACCCTTTATTTATTGAAAATTATTGTGGATAAATATAATGTTGGTGCAGCCCCATGTTGAAAAATAAATGCATAACGGTTCTATAAAAACTTTCAACCCAAATAGCAACTGCAAAACGTGAATCATATCCAAGTTTATATATTACGCCGAATAATGGGAGTAATGCAGAAACATAATAAAAAATTATGAACATTTTTATGAGAAGACATGCTTCAAATTTTAATGGCTATTTGCTCAATGCCTACTTTTTCCCCATATGAGACAGTCATGCTTTTATGGGCAGTGCAGTTATAGTGAAGGGCTCTGAATTTTCGGTACATTAGGGCTTAGATAAAGTGACGGAAGGTTTTGTTGTTGCAAATGAGCACGTCACAATCAGCCGTACAAATCGCACATGACACACAATGGCCCAGGCCCCACGTAGCAAACTTCATCTCTTCAACACAGCCGTACGGTAGATGCGGTACGTGCCTCTATGAGGGTGCAAGCGTTAGCTGGAATTACGTGTAAAAATTGAGGAAAATCATAGATACTGGTTCCGTTCGCTTCCAGTGTGAAAAAAAAAAACTAAAACAATGTATAAGTACCTACTCTGCGAGAGGGGAAAATGGTTCCCCCATTCAAACGCGATGGAAATCCTACATTTCCTTTTTGAAAGTGTCTCTCCATTACGCACGCACCATGTTGCGGAAGGTTCGTAATGAAAAATATATAAATGGAAAGGTTTCACATTACGTGGCAATTGGCTTCCCTTTCGGTGATATAATCGAAACATAAATTGTGGCACCTCGTCGGATGGTCAGAGTCGAAGCTATAGTTAATTTGAATTAAAATGTAGGTAATTATATAAATGTAACTCTTGTCGACTTAAATTGCGAACCGTGTGGGACCAATCATATCGTTTATTGAAATTGCATATGGATCGAAATTAGTTGCTATGCTTTCAATCAAAATAAGATAAGATCGATATGCTGATATTAACCCTTCTTTATCTGATTGGTAGTTCTTCCAATATAAAGTCACTGTCCTAAGCATTTTTGGTATCATGTGCTTAGTCGAGATTTGATTGCTTGCCGTTCTTTCTGTTGTACATTAGCTGAAGACTGCATTTATCTACAATACTTTGTGGGAAAGCTAATCATTGAAGGAAATGGCAATTAGGCATTCGGAAACTGGCCTCCATGGTTGAGGGGTATTATATTCGAAGAAACGACATTGAAGCCAATCTGATGCTGGCCTTGTTTCGGAGCTTAATTTTTAGACTACTGTGAAGCAAAAATGTTCTGATTAGAACATTTATTCTTTTTCAACGCATTAGGCTCAGTTTAGTGTTCTATGAGCAATTCCGCAGTTATTAACTGGCTGAGTGTAATTTATCTAAGTTATTTGATCTTAGTTCACTGCAGATGACAGACAATGATCTGGGATAATACTTTGTAGGCCGCTCACAATCCAGCTTGTCGTCCTTCTTGTAGATGGGGCATAATATCCCTTCATTCCACTCCTCCGGTAACTGTTCTGTTTCCCACATTGTGCCAGAGCAGACAAATGGGCAGCCTCTCCGGGCTCATATTTATGAGTTCGGCTCCGATACCATCCTTACTAACAGCTTTATTGTTATTGAGCTACTTAATGGCCGAGAATGGCATCCTTAACCTCCCTCAAAGTGGGGGCTGGTTGGTTTCCATCGTCCGCAGTACAGACGAAGACATTTCCTCGGTTGTCCCGTCCTTCATTGCCTGTGCTTTCAGCGCCATTCAGGTGTTCGTCGAAGTACTGCTTACACCTTTCCATCACCTCACGTTCGTCCGTAAAGATGCTCTTATCCTTATCCCTGAACATCTCAGCTCGCGGCACGAAGAAATTGTGGGCTTGTAGTTAAAAAAAAACGTTTGAACGAAATGTGCCTGAAATGGAACGTCTCTAATAGCTTGAGAATATCACTGGAAATCTAAATGAACTTATTCGCATGTTTCAATAGCATAAACGTGAGCGCACCATATCCATAAATTCACATATATGTAAGTGTGTACTAAAAATTCATTCAAATAGTCACATTTGCGGCTGGAAAACGTGATCCACTATCATCTGCCTATATAATCGTTAACAAATGCATCGTTCCTGAGGCGCATCTTCTAGATATAGCGCGTGCACAAATTACGTCGTTGTCATATCGATCGTGCGGCCACCGTTGTACTTCGTGCTCTGTCCCACAATTGAACAAAACGTTAAAAATGTCTTCAACAGTACCATTCACGTGCACGCTCCTCAAACCAAAAATGCAGTTTGCGCACGTTGTTGTTGGATTTCGCTCGAATTCAATTCGTGTCTGATTAATTAGGTAATCCCGCGAGGTAAGGTAACTGCGCTGTTTTCGTCGTTACCCGCGTGAGAAGAGTATTAAGCCAAAACCGTCAAAGTGCAGTTCCCACACAGTTCATCACGGCGAGGGAACTTTCCATCATGGTGGCCAGGAGTTTCAAAGTTACGCCATTCTGGCTTGGGGTCTCACAAACCTTCGGCCCACCGAGTGACTTTGTTTCTTCGCTTAGCCGTTGTTGTGGCGGTTCGATATTCTGTCATTGTAGGCAAATTAGAGAAAGGTTAAACTGTTGTGGGATGGCAAATTGCACTGGCACTGGCGGGAGGTTACCTCCCGCAGATCTTCTGATAGTTGGTCGCGAGCAATTACGGTGCTAAATTTGAAATGGGATGAGATAATAATACAAGATTTGTGGGTAATCGCATCTGGCTCTGTCGGTGAACGTAATGGTTTGGAAGATTATAACGTGAGAATCATCATGTTTTTGATGTTATAACACATTCGAGGAGTGGCGACGGTCAGACTGATTGCTGATTGGAAATGGCCGATCATTATCGATAACTGCTATTAACTGACAAATTTGAGATTGAAACGATGAGTCGTCACATTTATGCATATGATTGAATGGGATTTTCAAAGAATCATTCGAATTAAGTACAGATTGACGCAAATACGCATATCACGGCCAGCTGGATAATCGAATCACTGTGTTAGTGTATTATTCTGACATGCAACACTCTCTAATCGAAATACAAATGTGGGTAACTGAAGCAATACATAATTGTTACACTGGGCTTTAATGCCCTTGATGTGATAATTTAAATTTAAATGATTATCTTGCATACGTCCTAATTTTACTTCAAATTTAGGAATTGCAATGCCCCTTGCTTCAATAATGGAATTCTCGCGAAACATTACTAAAGGACCTATGTACAAATGAGAGGCTCTCTTTGTTTACTTTCTCTTTGATCAATAACTGAGTGCTTCAATAATGGAATTAGTTGATGTTTCTAGAGCATTGTCAGTTTCAAGTTTTGTTTGCAAAGAAATCTTAACATCAAGATAACTATCGATGTAAGTTGTATATGTATTCCAGTCGGCTTCACCTTTGATGTCATTTTATGAGGAATCCCCAGCAAAACTCATAAAGGTATCCTAAGAGAAAATTTAGGAGTATACCTTGAAAACAGGCTTCTCCTTTGCTCTTGATTAAACACCCTCTCAACGATCAACTACAAAAGAGAAGCGGTTTTACCCAAACACAAACTGAGCGTCCGTACTCTTCGGGATAAAGAGTTTACACGTTTGTGTTTTCTTACTTTCATTCCCACAGCAGTGAAGAGGTTGAACAGTGAACAACCTCAGTGCTCCAAAGAGAAAGATATTATTTTTTCTCCTCTCTCAGTTCGGGCGAGAGCATTTTTCGCATTTCTCAGTTCGGGGAAGAGCATTTCCAGGCAGCTCTTCGATGTCTCTTTGCAGCTCTTTACCCAAAAGGGCAAAGAGGAAAGCGAAATCACGCTCTTGCGTTGACGAAGCAACCAACCTCAGTTCGTACCAAAAGCAATGATGATATGTTAGCAGAGCTGCGAGTAAGCAAGAGCTGTCAAATGAAAAATGTGTATTTGGCTAGAGCCACCGTTCCTCTTCACTCTCTCAGCCACGGATTATACAATGCACATCGAATGCTGACTCATTATTGTTGTGAGCGTACGAGTTTGCTTCATCTATCCGATCAAGATGAGCAAAATAAAGCCTGTTTGAAAATCAAAAACATGCAGAGATTCTTCCTGGAACTCTGTCAAAATTTCATACATTCTAGATTTTTTTTGATAATATTCTTGTTAAAGAAGTCTCAGAAGAAATCTTGCAAGAATACTTAAAAGATTTCTTGAAAAAAAAAGAACTGATAGGCGCTAAGGGGTTTCTGTGGAAATAACTGCTTTTATCACTTGTAATTATGAACGAATCCAAGAAGGGATCTCCAGAAAAAAATAAGAACACATCCAAAAGGATTTCCAATTATCCTAGGAATTTTCGCAAACTTCTAAGATGGATACCAAAAAAAACCTCAGATAAATCTCAAGGGGTGTATTTGAAATAACTAAAGAATTCGTGGAAAAATCTCTTGATTTACTGGTACAGGGATACTTGGGAAAATCACGGAATTACTTGGCCAAGGGTACGCCAAGAAATCCCTACAGTGGTTTTCAGAGGAAAATGCTCAGAAGTCTCCTCAGAAGAAATCTTGATTGAAACCTTGGTAAATTTATAGATTCCTGAAGAATACATACAAAATAAGGATTGAAAAAAAAACCTTAATGAATAGACGTCTATATAGGAATGCCAGATAGATTATGACTAGCTATATTATAGAGGTTTCACGCCCGAAGTTATTCTTTCAGAAATTACCAGAAAAGTTCCTGATGGTATTGATCAGAATACCCTGTAGAGTTTCTACATGAAAGCGCTGGGAAAAGTTCCCTCAATTCATTGCTTATGTTGATTGTGAAGCAATCCAGCTAGGATTTCTGCAAACATACCTGAAAGAAATTATTTTTCTTTTATGTTACTACGTCCCATAAAAATTCGAAAATTTTGAAGGGGAGAAAAAATCGGTTTAACCCCATCAGGGTTTTTTTCAAAGTCAAAGAACCCCATGGAGCAACGACCCCAAGACAACCTAAGAACATAAGGAACGTGACATTACTTTTTTGTCATTGTTCAAAAAAAAAAAAAGAAAATTTGTAAAATTTTCTATTTTTTATTTTTTTTTTCTTACCTTGGGCCTCCATAGTGGTCTCTGATAAGAAAGAAAATCAAAATTTGCATCATTCTATACAGTAAATAAAAAAATCGATATCTTTGGTTCACTCATTCGACAAACCTCATGATTTTAAAAATAAATATCAAGCGTTGAATTCTAAACAAAATGCACGTTTAGCCCTTAAAAGAAAATTAATCGTTCCCAAATTTTCAAAACCAATTTTTTTGCTCAAAATTGAAGCAATTTTTAATAATTGACACTTTACACTTACACACTTCAATAATTGATACTTTACGTTACACTTGCTATCTGTATTGCGATGATAGATTTTCATGAGGATTTCTTTGAATTTGAATGAAAAAACTGGTTTTCAATTTTTGATGATTGTCGATGATTGAATGATGGATTCTTGAGCATTAACTCATGTATATACTATTGAGAAGGTCTCTGTATCATTTCTAAAATCAATGACAATGAAAATGATTCAGATCGTAAGAAAATGTGTATAAGCTCAATGCTCACCAATGCTCCAGAGTTTTGGAGACCTACAAACTTGAATAGATTTGATTAGAAATCACAATTCATGAAGGAAATACTCACGAATTCAAAACCGTAATTAGACTCAATATTTTCAAAACAGGTATCTGAGTACCTACATCACGGTCGCGTTTAGCTCTAAAAAGGCTCAGTTTTCCAATCCATACAATCGATTGAACAGCAACAAGGAAAATAACTTACAACACAAATATTTGTGAAGGCCTAGGCCTAAGTGGGTGCCTGAAGGAAATGTGGATGCCTAAAGTTATGGCCCCCGGGCCCCTTGGTCTAATCTAAACCTAGCCCTAAAGTATTGAGCGGCCTTGTTACAATGTTGATCCGTCTCCTCCTAAACATATGCTTGTCGTGCTCATTTTTATTTTGAGACCTTACGAATTGTCAGTTTTCTGCAAGCTATGTCAAATTTTTAATGCTATGGGAAATCCGCACTGCGATTTTGGGGCCCCCACCTGCGAACCGCACCCCTACCTATCATTACGATGAACAAAAAAAAATGGATCTCTTTTGAGGTTGGATCCAGGTTTCAAATAAGCTTCATTAATAACTGCTATATGTATGTTATTAGCTGTTAGAAAATTAAACAGCTCGTCCTCTTTACCATTCAATAAACGAACATTCCAATTTAAAATATTTAAAAAAATATTTGGATTTATTAGAGAAACGTAATCCAATAACAATTTTACTAGTAAATTTTACACCAACTTGAACTGGTTCAGCCATTGTAGTGGTTTTGAACATTGCATCAATCAATTGATTCAATTGATCAGTTGAAAAATTAAAATCAGAGGGATTTTCTGATGATTTTCTGTTTGGATTATCCGTGGAATAGGAGATGCCGGGGTTTTTCAATATGATTTGAAACGATTAGAACGGTTATCCGTAGGAAGACAATTTGAAGGGAACGATCTGAAACTGCCTACTACAATATTGGCATAAGAGTTTCCTTGGGTAGATCCATTCTAAATTAAATGATTCGACGGAAGAATATTAGCTTGTGAATGACCATGATTATAATTTACCTGATGGATGTGAAAAATGAGCATTGTTGGAGATTCTGCCTGGGGAATTAAGGGAACGAAAAACGTTACCGATCATCTGCCTGGTGCGAGCTTCGACGATTCGTTTACGTAAAGGGCAATTCCAGACTTATGGTTGCCCCCGCAATTTGCGCATACAAACTAGTTGGTATCATCCTTCACAGGACAGACGTCCTCAGCGTGAGAAGAACCTCTGCTAATCATGCATGGATGCTAAATGCATGATTAGCAGAGGTTCTTCTCACGCTGAGGACGTCTGTCCTGTGAAGGATGATACCAACCGACAATGTTTTGTACCATGACCCTACTTTTGGCACCGACACGGCACTGAATGGGGTTCTGAAATTTTCCTCCAGGTATCTGGAATTGTTCCCATGTCACACGGACATAAAATACCATTCTTGCTTTTTCTAAAGCTTTAATATAATTTAGATCACTTTTGTTGAAATGAACTAAATAATATTCTTGAGAAAGCTTTTTCCGAAGAATAACAGATGAGTTTTGTTTTTCATATTGATTACTTGGACTGGAGAAAACCCAAGTACAGTCGTAGCTCGTTATAACGACAACTTTTATTGCGACAAAAACTCTCTATAACGACATGTTTCTGTCCCTTGAAGTGTTATTATCATACTCTATAACGACTTTTCACTATTACGACGGTACGTTGCGATGTCGTTATAACAAACTTTGACTGTAAATCATTTATTCCATTTTTGATATCTTCAGCTGACTTTTACTCACTTGAGATGGTCGCCGTTAAGTCAGAGGGGACCAAGTACAAAACTTGAGTAAATTGGATTATTCTCTCATTAGATGCAAAATTACTTTTCCTCCGTTACACTTTGATCAGATTTGAAGAATGCTGTAAACTACGAGAGATATGTAATAAATTTACTTTGGATGATCAACAAAAATCGATAAAGTGTGCAGTCAGAATGGACCAAGTGCTTATTACCATAACAGCGAAAATGATCAGCGCGCTTAGGAATGCGAGCAAATGAAAGACATTTCAGGAGATTTGTCAGATTTTTCGACATCAAATCATTCTTCTACTTATTCATCAATAGAAATTTATAAATATTACATGATTCGATGCATTTGATTTTTGACAATTTACCACATTCGGATGGGTGGTCAGAAATTGCAACAAATTCTGTGCAGACAGAGCGGACCAAGTGTTGAAAAGCAATAAAATGGTTGATTACTGCATTTTTGAGTCAATTTCAGAGTCCGATAGAAGTTTACGGTAGTTCTATGGTGTATGTATGGCATGTCCTACAATCCGCTTATTGGACCAGCATATTTTGGTCGGTACTAAAGATTTTCACTTGGTCCACTCTGACTGAACGCATATTTGAATATTTCTGGTCTTCAACGCCCTGACCCTGCGAAACCTTAATTTTCAAGCTATCGCACTGATTTTGGTATTTACTATATGGGTTATTTAAGAATTTACAATACTGGTGTCGGAGGGTCTTGATAATCTGTTTATCTTAGAGATATGCACCCAATTTGACCATGCAAGCATTACATGATTCTTATTTTTCAAGAAATTGTTCAGTCAGAGTGAACCAGCTCACTGAACGCTGGTTTTTGGTTCAGTCAGAGTGGACCAAGTACACATAGTCCATAAAAAATCGTTCTATTAGAGGTTTGGATTAATATTTTTCATGATTATCACTTCACATTATATTGTTTGAAAGTAACATAAAGACGTGTAAAAATATTGAACCGAAATTTAAACGAGTGCAAAAATTACAGAGCGTATAGACTTTAAACCCATTTTTCTCAAAATATCAAAAATGTCACTTGGTCCACTCTGACTTAACGCCGACCAGATACCCTTCAAAAGGACTTTGAACAAACGTTCAGTTTTTTTTTCAGAAGTTTGAAAAGAAGTTCGCGATAGTTAAGAGTTTCCGGAAAATTTGGAAAAACTGACCACGACAGGCGACACTCTTGAATTAAAGAGCCTGGGCTAGAGACTGCTTCAATTTGGTGTTAAGAAAATTTGTCTAAAGCATCGAACTGATTGCTCATTTGGATGCAAGTATCGACATTAATCATTTAACCCTTGGAAGAAAGAGCGCCTTCCGGAGAAACGTCCTTTCTTCCTTTTTTGCCATATTTAGTGACAGTTTTAAATCCCGCGTTTTTGCGAGGACTTGTGAATTCAAAGATTATTCCTAATATTACAAACTACAAAGGACTATTTTTGTAGCACTGTAAAAAAAATACTCGATGTATCTTAGTATCCAGCACTTCATGATTGCTCTCAAAATGAAAGCTCGCATGAAAGGTTCAACCCTCGAAGCTTTTTCTCTTCGGAAATTACCTTCCAAGCAACAATTCAATCACTGTCTTCCAACAGCTTCCTACTGACTACTTATCGCAACGACCCATCACCTTCCGTAGCTATCAATCACGGCACCCATCAACTGGTGATCATCATCTCGGGGAAGCATACCAAAAGGGCAGCATCCCGGCACGAATCGTGATTTATGACTTTCCGTAAGCAACTGCACAAAAGGCACTCGCCATGTTTGATAGGCTTAACGGTAACTTTGGTCGGTATGTAGAAACTGTTACACCAGCCAAATGCACTTTCCTCTATCGTTCATCACTAAAATATGCCCAGATGAACGTGTATACCAATTTTGACATTTTTCTGCCAAGGTTTAGGTGTTTTGGTTCCTCTTGCTTGAAATCCGCGATTGTTACCGTTGATCGAAACGGAGGTTAAGCCGTACACATACTGTACCTACAGTGTAGGTGAGCATCGTTAATGTTGTACAGCGAGAGGGCGGAAACGCCTAAAGGGTTCCACCCGGTTTTGAATGTTTTCCACGCGATGCTCTTAGCTCACAACAGTACCGAGTCGACCGATTATGGTAATGATGATCATTGCTCCGGTGATAATGATGATATGTAAAATTGTGGGCGCAATTAGCTTCCGCCTCTGCAAAAGCCTATGTAATGCGGCGTACAAATTGCATTGAACCATCGGTGATGGTGGTCTTTTCCTCTTGTTCATACGGTGGAAATGGAGGAAATCAACGGGTCTCGTTTGGTTGAGTTGAAAACACCGGTTGATAAGCGACAAACCCGGGGCTCAATCAGACTGTTCAGTGATTTAGGTCGTTCAACACCTATAGGTTCAAAAGTTGTACTCTATACCTTACTCATTCAACGATTTGACGTTGTTGGTCCAACGCTTCGAGGAATATGCGAACTGTAATTTCAGCAAATCCAAATTGACCGAATTAAACATCGATTTTCGCAATCATGCCGTCCTAACGCAAGTCGTTCGAAACAAAACGGTTTTCGGACAGAATGCAGTCCCCCCATTACGTCAAGACAGCAACCGAATTAATGGTTCCCATGCCCGCACATAGCGCCTGTCAGCCAAGTCGTGAGATAATCATTATAGAGGATAAATACATCTGAGTTCAGTTGTTACCCATATAGCTACATAGCTAGGAGGAGATCGGACGATCCAGTCAAGAGAGTGATCTGTTGACCGAAGTGTTCATAAATCACTCTGTGAACCCGTTGCAACCAAGACTAATTACTTCCTATTCGCTTGGCTGTCCGTCGATCGTTCGTTGTCGGTCAATCGCAGCGTTGATCGACGTGGTAGATGAGAAATATGATTATGCAGATTTGCCAGGGGCCACTTGTATCCCATCTACAGTGTATTACAGTGACTGCAAATAATCCGTCGCGGTGACTTTGCAAAAACATATTCTAAGCTTTAGCAGTTGCACCAATAACAGCTAGTATTTTACTCCAGGAAATGATTTTCACTTTTGCCCACCGACCCAACATATCAATTTCGAAGAAAAATTTACATAATTAGGGATCATATACCTTCAAAAGCGGGGGCAATTACATCCCAACTCTAATGTTCTTAATTGCCCGCAAAACGAACAAGTGAAAGGGATCCCGGGAACACCAAAACAGCTCAATATGAATTCCGTTTGAGCTCCGGCAGCATAACTGACTGACGTACCAACCTTAAGTCTTCATCAATATCAATTCATGATCGTCATCGTGCTCCATCACGATCCACATGCCCAAGCGAGATACAGATAGGACTACGCAAGACGGTATACATGGTAGAGGAGATCACTTCGAGTTGCAACAATCAAACAACCACCCGGGTATTGGAGCACGTATCTTCCCTAAAGACCACCGCAAATGGTTGTGCATTAGAAGGGAATCTCTTTTTGATGAGGGCGCAACAATGTTGTTGATGATGAAACTTTGAAATGCCGCCTGATCTCATCTCTGAGTACGGATTGAGTGTACGCGTGCTTTGCTTCACCGTCCAAATATGTACTCTCGAACTGCAATGACGACGCTTTGCTACACCACGGGCAGCGCAATTTCGCTTTTTAAATAACCTCACAGCGGCTCTGAACGTGTCCGGGCATCGGTAAACGTTGTTGTGTTTGGATTGTATTTAGAGAGCCTAATGAGATTGATCTGATGAAGACGCTCTAATGTGCATTGTTTGCCTGGGAAGAAATGGTAATGGCGTGTATTGATAACATTGAGCTGTAATAGATTAGAATTGTTCAAATAAACGACGATTGGAACGTTTATAAATGTGCCTGGAAACTTCTAGACGCCTTTGATTTGTTCCAAAACCACTCACAGATTCGAATAGAAAAAAACCTCTGAGATTTCCTTAACGATTGCAGCTACCTTCTGTACCATGTAAGCATGGGGTTTACAGCTCTTCATATCGGGAAAGCTTGAAGAATTTCCAATATCAATTTTGATACTTCAAATGTTTTCTGATAATACTAACAATTTATGCATTAAAGATAGGATTGAAGACTCCTACAAATTTCGACAATTTTTCTTAAATTTAAGCGTTCAAACATTTAAGAGTAATGTAGAGGAACTATTATACTTTAGACCTGGTAAACCATAGGTAATACGTTTAGTCGAATAAAATTTCTAATTTGTAAATAAGACTACGTGTTTGGACAATTTGTTAAGAAAAAAAAGCTCTATAAAGGTAATCAGGGCTTACAATTTTTAGAGGGAGTTCATACAATTTAACTGTAAACATTGTCTAGCTTCATAACCGGTTCAGGTCGATGGGAGTCGAAGCGCATCATCTAATTTCCATATTCTTCCGGGACATAACCTGTACCTAACCTAATCAAGCTTCAGCCATAAATTTGTAGATCCCACTCTATGCAAATGAAGTTTCGCTGCATCTTTACATATATCAAAAGTCACTTGGATTCAATCGCGTCGGTATATCCGATCTTAAATTTAATCTCTCGGCCCCTATCTCACATTGGTAAATCATAGCCCAGATGTTCATTAGGTTCGTTCTGCCATGAAATGACTCGTTTCTTTCGCACTCGCCACGCACTCCTAGAAATAAAGAAAAAAAAAACAAGTCAATAACAAACCGGCACATTCATCACAATCGTCAGCTTACTCGACCGCATTACCATAATCGTCAGACCGTTTGTCATAGAAATTAATATTTCTGTACAAAATCACAACTGCATCGAATTAATCCTCCGCTTGCCGCGTGCAAGTGCACCAACTCAGGCACAATCGAACAATTTCAATCTCCTCCCAAGACTAATGCGGTCGATCTTTTTCCTTTCCGAAACAGAACTCCGTTTTACTTCTGTATGGCAGTGGCTAATTACGATACGCTCTCGGTGCGGTGGTAATTGATTTCTTCAAACAGCTTGACTTTCTTTCAAATCTGCTGAGGCTGCGCAGGCTTCCCTCGCACGATGGTTTAGATTAGAAAAAACTTGGTCATAATTACGTATTCCTTTTGGTTTACTCTTCTTGTCTTGACACAATCATTCAGGGTTGAAGACCTAATTTAAAGCATAGTAATCATTCCTTGATTTTATAGAACAAAATTCTTACAAAACTTCAACTGCAAAGAAGAGAAAATATAGTTAAAATTACTTATTAGTTTGGAAACAATTTAAAAAAGCATGACCCATTTTGCCCCTAATTTTGAAATATAGTTTAGGAATACGTTCTGGAAATTGCTCGCTAATAGGAGGGTATAAAATTTTATAACTTTTATTTTACCGTTGATGACCCATCTTGAAGCAAAAATTACGGCGTTTGGACATTAGGTACAGCGTCCAAACATGATGGATAAAATGTTTGTAAATTCTCGTCTATATGCTCAACTCTCTGATACTGGATAAGAATGTTAGACTTTGTTTTTCAACCAAAAACCATGTTTAGTTTTTGCCCCCTTTTCAAAAGACTGAACCTCTGTGCCACGGGACCTACAACTGTAATTAATCCGAAAGTAAGCGAAACGAATGCCGCAGCAAATTGAGCTAATCTAATTATGTTCGGCGTTGGCGTCACAGTCGAAACATAATAGCGATGATAGATATTAAGCGGTGGGGACCCCACGCGAAGAAACGCGCGCCATCACAAGCAACAACTCGAGCGAATTAACACGATTGAGGAACTTCCGTTGGGACTGCTGTAATTCAATAATTGAAATAATCTCTCTAATCGTGCTCATTTTTTATTCTCCCAAAGGCATACAAAATCCGCCAGGCCAACTCGGTCAAGATTGCCCGGATTGTGGCCGTCACGGTAATCCTGTCGTCCTGCATCCTGGGGTCGTTCATGCTCGCTTCGACGTACCTGCAGGCGAAGCAGTCCTGCGACCAGATGCAAACCCTGGATGCCGTCCTCAACAAGGAACTGATGCTGGAGGCGATGCAACAGGTTAGTGACTGATTGGTACAAACCATAATCGGAAAGCGTCTTAAATCGGCGAGAACTGCAGAGCTAATTCATCGTAAGAAATATGATCGTATATTACAATTAAAGACCAATCAAGAACCAAGAAAATTAAAAAAAAAAACAAACAAAAATTAGGGTTCCTTGAATAATCCTACCAGACATTTCCTGCAAGAATTTATATTTTCTTCACGTATTACTCCGAAGATTTCTTCAAGAACTCATATTAAATTATTGATGACTCCCTAAGATTAACCCGAGAAATTCATTGAACGATTCCACGATGAATTGCTAGAAAACATATTCAAGAATTCAACTAGTTATGTCTACAGAGATGCTTTCAGGGAGTTTTCATCATACCTCTAGGAAATACAATGATAAATTTCTCAAGGAATATTCAGGAACATTTCAATGATGTCTACTGGCGATTATCAGATTTAAAATGAAGAAATACATGAAAAACAGTTTAGTATTTTCATGGAAAATCATAAAATAACTTCTTAAGAAAATTTGTATGAACTTCTGCAATGCTAATCAATCGCATCTCTGAATAATATGCTACAGGATTTTCCAAACGAATTACTTGAAAAACATCGGATGAAATTCCTAATTTTGATAAATATGAGCGGAGGAATTACTAGAACATTTATTATAAGTATTTTATATTGTGAAACCATAAACTATCTAAAAATTTACCTTGAGAAATTACTCGAGACATGTTTGAATGAGATGCAAAAGTTTCAACCAGGAATTTCCTTCATAAATTACTGGATACCCTTCTACTATTTGCAATTTTTGTTTACGAAATATTCATTCAAATAAACCAATATAAATTTCATTTGAATACGGAATTAGGCGTTCGCCACAAATAAAACCTGATGAACGGCAAAATTGAAGTAAGCAAGAGTATATTGATAATAAGAACTTTTTTTTATAAAAACAAAGTACTTTCAGTGATGGAACGTGCAGTGTTGACAGACTCACTCTCAAATCTCAATCAATGAGCTATCCCGCGAGAACAAATTCATTAGAGATCTGCTTCGAAAATCTCATGCTTGAGGATTTCGTTCAAAATCCGTCAATCACACTTAAGCCGTCAAAAATGATTCAGTCATAAAACCCGTCAAAAACTCGTTAAAAACGAATGTTGTTGTTTACATTAGCAAGAATTACTATAATTCTACCAGACTAACAAGATATCATTACAGTTATTTCTCGATTATATCACGGATCCAAAAAAATTTGGCGTGATATAATGAAAATTGTTTTTTTGCCATAAAATGTTCATCAAAATTTGAGCTTTATTTTGCAGAAGAAGACCGAATTAAATGAAAATCACGTGAGAGACGGGTCAAATAGCTACATGTTGGTTGTTTAGGGGTATTTTTCAATGTGAAAACTATGAAATTCAATCATGTATTGTAGCGTGATAAAAACGAAAAAAAAACCGTGCTAAGGGGCGGTCCATTCATTACGTAAGGGGTTATGGGGGGAGGGGGGGTTTGAGATTTCTTACGCGTCATACAAATTATTTGTAATTTTCATATAAAAAATCTTACGCAATTAATGGACCGCCCCTAAAATCGAGAGTGATATAATGAAGCGATATTAAAACGAACAGTGATAAAATCGAGAAACTACTGTACTTTGTGTGAGTTAACTGTGGAAAAACGAGGCAATCAGTCAAACAGGTGAGCCAACTCATCTACTGACAGCTAAGTTGAAGCTAAGAAAAATTTTAATCGTGAGTTATGAGAAATCGAGTTTTTCACAACACTGGGAAAGTGGCGAACATGTCTGCCGAACCGTAACAAAAACAAAAGAAAATGCTTGCGAGCATCAAAGTACTGATTTCCTCGCATCCGTCGTGCTCGCGAGTAAACGAAGCTAAAGAGATTCGTGAACGTGATCTGAGATGTTCAGAGCCAATTGCGCTTTTGAGAAAAAAAAAAGTTGTTTCCCCTACAGGATTTCAATTTTCTAAGGATTTTATACTACAAACAGGTAGTTTACTGCCGGTTTGATGGATATATAATTGATATGTCTATCAAAACCGTAAGAATGCACGCCTTGTTCGCATTGTTGTTACTCGCGAGTGCATGTTCGCAAACCTTTTTCTATTTCTTTTGATATGTTCCCCAGAGCAAGCGGGTTCGAACTTACTCACATCAAGCCTGTTCGCGAGTCAGTTATGTTTGTTTTGCGTTGGTTTACACTCGTGAGGTGCTTCGTGATGCGAACATTTCCACCACTAAAACTGAGTATCGTGTATCAGTTCATCGGTATAACTACCCTCACATATTGTCAAGCTTATTAAAACCAAGAGTTTTGAGACAATTGAAAAGTTTTTGAGTAAACTTATCAACTTTTCCAAACAAGCGACAAAATCTTCATTTTTTATGCATAACCACAAGCTTTGGGGTACCAGTACTTGCTATATAAATTTAAAACATTAAAACTTTTCAAATATTAATAAAATTTTAAATTAATACACAGAAAACGACCAATGTGTTATGTTATGTTACGGGGACGGACCTGGTGTAGTGGTTAGAACACTCGCCTCTCACGCCGAGGACCTGGGATCGAATCCCATCCCCGAGATAGTCACTAAAATTATAGTGACGACTTCCTTCGGAAGGGAAGTAAAGCCGTTGGTCCCGAGATGAACTAGCCCAGGGCTAAAAATCTCGTTAATAAAGTCAAACCAACGACCAATGTTACCCCAGATTACAGTATTACTACATATTTGTTGATATTTGTATTTGGTTCAACGACGTAAAACTTTAACGTATTTACTGCCCATGAAGCCACTGTACCATATGGATTTCTGAACCAACACCTTTTTAAAACGCAAGCTTGATGATTCATATATAAACATTAATACACTTTGTTTGGAAATATTGTGTGAAAATATGGAGCTACTGGACTGCATTGAAAAATAACAGTCGTTATATGAATTTTCAACCGAAATAGCAATTGAAAAACGTGAATTGTGTTCACGGCTATTTGTTTTGCTGATCAATAGAACCAAAATAAGTTATCTGTGCGGTGGTACTAAATTAATACATCTTGCAGAAATGTACAGTTGTGTTCAGAATAATAGTAGTGAACAACTGTACTACAAAATTTAAACATTTGTATGAGAGGAAAACTTCAAACTTCGGCCGCTGTTTTCTCAATGGCTACATTTCCAATATGGGATAATTATATCTTGGCCAGGTTACCATTCTGTAAAACGCATCAACAGACGCTCCGTTAATCAATGTTATACTAAAATGTGTACTGCGAGCCATAATGTCTGAGAACCCTTGATCTAGATTCTTCCACTTAAATTCCTTCAATGATCAATTCAAGGATAGAATTTGTTTATACTTTGGAAATGTTTCCAGAATACAGAAATTTACTCAGAAGCTTTTCTTGATTACTTTAAGCATTGGTTTTGACAAACTTATGTACTGTTAAACTGGCGTTATTTTTTCGGGAATATTAAAAAAAAAAAATAAGTACAATTCTCACGAGAACCTTCAAAAACTTCTTTAAAAACATTTCTGGGCGTTTTATTTTCATCGCAAAATTGTTTTTTTTTTTGATGTTTTTTTTAGGAAAGGAATCTTCATAGAGATGCTAAGAAAAAGTATTGATTTTGTTCATTCATTTATTGTTAAACCCCATTGAATGATGATTGAGCTACTTTTCCCCGAATGTCATTTCCCCGAACGGCAGTTCACCGAATGACCCTTTTCCCCAAATGCCATTTACCCGAATGACCCGTTTCCCCGAAAGGTGATGCAGTTCAAAAAAGATAAAAAATATTCCTCAGTGACAGGATCGTGAATTAGAAAGAACGATTAGCAATCAAAAGTAGGAGACATTGTGTCATTCTTGCTTAAATACTTATTGCCAAAAATGCTGAGAACAGTGAATCTCGAAAGAACCGCCGATCAGATAAAGAAGGGTGTATTCCAGATGACCGGTTCATTCACCACCCTGAAATAGATGAACTTATGTAAATTATGAGTGCTAAGCATTTTCCGGTGAAATGGGATATTCGGGGAACTGACATTCGAGGAACTGGCTTTCGGAGAAACGACATTCGGGGAAAAGTAGCACAACCTGAATGATCTATTCAGAAATATCGGTTGAAACCTGGATTAGTTAAAGAGGCAATACATGAAGAAAATGCAAGTATTTGCCTGGAAACGACACTGGTGCAATCAGTAGATATATTTGAAACAATGCTTAAACATTTATTTTGACAAATTTATTTCTAAAAATATTGGACATAATCATAAAATTCTCTACTCCTTGTCATTTGAAAAAAAAAAATATCGGTTCTTCATGAATGAATTTTAAAGTTAAATTTTAAGAAAATTTTCACTAAAAAAATATCTGAGAAATTCGTGAAGGTGATTTTGGGAGAATTCTTTGAGAGAGTTCTGCGGAAATACCAGTAGAAATTGATTTGAGCAAATGCTAAATAACCTCTTGAGAGATTCGTGGACACTTCCATTGTCCAACCGCCCAAAATGCATTTATTTTGAATTAAGTAGTAATTCTGCAGGCAAGATCTTTAGCAGAATACCATTTCGATAATGTTCGGCATAAGCTGTTAGAGATCTATGTTAGAAGTATGATTTCTAATTTTTCATGAATATGGATGCTGGGGACAATCTTTGAAACAATTAAACAAAATGGTAACCTTCATAACAAATTAGTTCCATTTTTATTTTTATTCCATCGACTATGGTGGTTAAGACCTTTCTTTTTTTTTCTGGCTACACACATGTCAATCAGGGCCGTTCATAACCTTCCTTACAATAAAAATAGTATTTTGTGAAGTTTTGAGCTGGTGCTGATCGAAAGGTGGCTCGATAAAGATGTGAGTTTATATGGAAATTACTATGAAGAAATTTTGGAAAATGTTCCAAACACGTAAGTACTACAATATAAGTTCAAACTTGCATCTCATAGTTTTTCGTCTCGAATGAGTTTTTCGTCATACCTTAATGAAGGAAGTTGCTCACAATTACAATTCAATCCAATGGATGGGAGAATTCATAAATTTGTTTGCTATTATTTGGCTCCATATGGGATTATAGCTCTGCAAACTCTAGTAAAATCCCAAACAAAATTAGCTCAGAGAAGATTTGTTTCTTCAGCAACTTCCTTACCTAGGGTTTGGACATTGAGTTTTCACTATGGGTTAGTACTTGTATTGCAGTGTCATCGCTGTCGGTACATATTTCAAAATTTCTTAATAGTATTTTTTTTATATAAACCTACATCGTTATTAGGACACCTTTAAATTAACACAGACTTGTGTGCTAAGGCTGTCACAGAACTCTTCTTCTTCTTCTTCTTTCTGGCATTACGTCCCTACTGGGACAGAGCCTGCTTCTCAGCTTAGTGTTCTTATGAGCACTTCCACAGTTATTAACTGAGAGCTTACTGTGCCAATGACCATTTTTGCATTCGTATATCGTGTGGCAGGTACGAAGATACTCTATGCCCTGGGAAGTCGAGAAAATTTCCAACCCGAAAAGATCCTCGACCGGTGGGATTCGAACCCACGACCCTCAGCTTGGTCTTGCTGAATAGCTGCGCGTTTACCGCTACGGCTATCTGGGCCCCACAGAACTCTATTTTTATCATAAAGATGACATCTAACATCCAATATCACAAAATTCAACTATCTCAAACAAGCACAATTTGTAAGAACTGTCAAGTAGAGATACCGCATTCAAAAGAACTATTGCTGGCAAACCACATAGTAAGACAAGTTACCTATGTCTACATCAACAGGGGAGAAACTCAACGGAGCGTGAAAGCTGGCAGAGTGCTACAACACGGTGCAAAATGCAGCACTTTAGGGCTTTACCTTCGTCATCCATCAGCCGGCTGTCAGATACGGACTTATGAACAGAAACCAAGATTTAGTGAGTTGGAAAAGTGGTTCATCACCATCCCAGAAAGGCGCAGATCACCACTCCACAACCCGCTGACTTCACAGTCAACACTCTCTCGTAGAGTGCTGTTAAAGGTGACGTGCCTCGAGAAGGAGACGACGACGACGTCAACGACTTAACCTCTGTCATTTTACGAGAGAAATCTGCCATCGATCTTGGGGATGCGGTTTTTGTGGCCAAATGACTTCATCCAGCGAAAGAGTTGGATGCTTGGCTTGGTGCTGTCCTAGTTTCTCGTGGAAATATCCTGTACTAACCGAATGGCGTGGAGTAAACAAGCGGCACATCACGAAATTAACTGGAGGATCTTAAACGATTCCACAAACACGGGTACGAGAAATCCCCACATCCAAATCTAGAGCAATGATTCACACAACCAGTCGTAGCGAAAGTGGGAGCATGCGTTGTGGTAATTTAATTCACGTCCTCGTGAGGATGAGCTTTGCTCAAGCTTGGTGTCTTTGAAGGTCTTAACGTAGCATTTAAGGTTATAATTCCCCATGCTGAAGCCAACTGCGTCACGCTTTATGGATGCTGGCTGGAATGAATAGTTTTGCTTGAGAGATCTATCAGAATTTATTAACGATAAAACCTGCTAATGGGCAGTAAAAAGGCAAACTCGCATCAAATTTACACAATGTGGAATAGCTACGCGGTTGACCTTGGCTACCGTACATGATCGCTGTTGGTGGTTTGGCATTAACTACTGAAGTATTGTGTATCTGACTTTCATCTCCTATTCTGCCAGTAGTCAAAGTGTTTTATGACTGATTAACCTACCGACATTTGACGATGAATTTTAAAACAAAATGAAAAACAGTTGTTTCATTTGTCGAACAACGATTCCAGCCCTTTTTACAACCCTTTGGCAATCAACTAACATCTGTTACTATTTATGATCGATTTCAATCAACCACAAAACCACCGAACCAGCTGCTGCCTACCATATCAGAAGCAGCCTGCAACATACCTTACATATTTAAGCCATAATTCACTGCGACTGGTACATGCAAGCATGCTTCGGACCATTGGTGGAAACATGGAATCCATCTACTCGTAGGCGCGCATAACCATGTTCACAGGTATGCTGCAATCTGAAGTCACATACTGAAAGGAAAAACGTCGTAAAAGCTTAACTGACCAGACCAAAACAAACAATCTCAGTGCGATCATCATCATCATTATTATTATCATAAGCCTAAGTGATTTGAGGGAAAGCGGAGTGAAATGTACCTTATAGATATATTCGTCAGTTGATTGAGTCAGTTTGTCTGTATTGAGATAAATTAAAAAGTGGTTTCAAATTACTAAAAAAATCTCGAAACCTGTGTAATATTAAAAGTTTTAATCCAAGAGCGTACTACAGGGTTGTGCCTATGACATATTGACAAAAGACATTCCACCAGGTCCGTCCCACTCGGGCTCAGATTGGGTACCACTTCTAGTACTGCATTTGGTCCCTCGGTAGTGCAAAAAGTACCCAAGTTTGACAGATCGCAGTACACTTTTCACGGAATTCTAGATTACCTTATGAGCCATAAAATTTTGGGCAAGTGCAGGGGACATGGAAATCTTTAATTTGTCTTCGATTCCACCAAAATGGTCAAAGAATAAGCTGCAGTTAGTGTTGACCTCTACTCGAATCCTGGATCAACAATAGAAACAGATCCAATTTTGTTTATCAAAATCATCGTCTAGAAAGAGCATGTGGTTGAGGCGTACAAAACATCAGTATTCTTCAGAAATTTGAAATCAAATTTTTCAGTAATTTGGAATTTAATGTTTTTGCTAATGTGTAACTGTCTACTTGTAACACAACACACGCGTTACGTTTATATTGCAGAATACTCGGAATCATGAAAAAATGCATCAAAAATCATGCCTTGCGCTTTCATTAACCGAAAATAATAACAAAAATCAAGAACGGAATTCGAGTGCAGAGCCTCTTGATTTAAAGCCACGTACTCTACCACACAACTATTTCGTCTTGTTGGGTTATGGGTAATCGATACGAATGAGTTAATGCTCACCGCTTAGTGTTTTGTATCTCTTGATGTTACGCTTATGAACAATCATGATTGTGATTCCCGAAATCATGATTTATCGTCATAATATCATGACCTTAACAATTTATGAATTTCATGACTAGTAAATCATGATTTGAGAATCAAATTTTTATCTGATTCTATGTATGGTTATAAATCTAGAAATCCTCTACGATTTAGCTTCCTAGCCATGTAGAAAATCACGCTAGCTTCAATTTTGAGCAAGTCTCAGTTCCTTATCTAATTTTGCGTTAATCGGTTATTAACCTTTACGCAGTATTGGATGCCGACAACGAAGTTTCAAAATTATGTAATTTAGCGATCGATTGATCGATTTTGATGAAATTTTCATATTTTTATATTTTTGATTCATTGATTTTCAAGAATGCAAGAAACTTTGTCGAAAATTAAAAAAAAAAACAAAAATTCAAAACAAATTTACTTGACATAATGTATCACTTGTCTCAGTTTAGAGGCAATTGTGATCGTACATGGTACATGGTACATCGTACATAGGGAACATGGTCACCGGATATCGGATTCGATAGAAGCCCTAGAGGACACACCATGTCTAAACCAGCAGATAATAAGGATCAAATGTAGCTCTTCAGTGTCAGTTACTCGTATCCACTATGATTATTCCTGAAAGTTTCATCAAAATCGATCAAACGAAAGCGAAGTTAGAGTACTGTAAAGGTTAACGCTACCTGTCTACTTTTAATTGCCATAGAGCTGATTGGGGTGTATATAAAACATACACCGATAGCAATCTTGATGCAAGCATTTCTTTGAATACGAATTTGAATATTAACAATGCACTCGAAATGTTAACAAATTCTATTGTTGAGGCTTGTTGCAATACCAAAATGTGAAGTAAAATTCGTCTCCGTTAATACTGGCGACGATCTTAGCCCGTATCCGCCCAGCAAATGGAAAAAAAAGTTCAAATTGTTACCATCTCGGCAATTCTTGACGGACTGCCATCGTTTTAGTTCGAATCGCTTTGTCCGGATATCTAGTTTTTCGAAGATCATTAGATTTTTTGGAAATGTCCACAGGTTCGGAGTTCTTCCGGAGGGTCACTGGGTCAAGTCGGGGTAAAATGACACCAACTTCCTTTTTCAAACAACTGGTACCCAACTTATTACTATAAAACTGACACCAACTCAACTTTTTTTATAGTTTAGACGAGCCAAATGACGTGAATTTGTGTCATATTTTAAATACGATGGTGTCTGATTCAGGAAATGTCAATCATAGTGACATCGTTTTCATGTCCTTCATCATGTAAAATTACATTTTTCGTTCAATACATCTTTCAGAATACATTTTCACGTCATTTCATCACTTACATCATGTGTCATTCAGTCATAATGTGAATTACGTCCGCAGTGATTTTCATTATTTCTAAGAGACCCAACTGCCGAAGTGAATCAAAAGTGCCAAGAATAACATCCGGCTCCCTAAGTAATCATTGCATGTAACCTATGATTACATACAAGAAAGTACCAAAGCAGCATTGCATTTTTTCTCGATATTGTATACACGGATAAAAATCTGATTCCCACACCATGATTTACAAGTCATGAAATTCATAAATTGGTTAGGTCGTGATATCAGGACGACAAATCATGGTTTCTGGATTCTTGGATCCATGATTCTTCATAACCGTAACATCCAGAGCGACAACACAAAGCGGTGCACTTTGCTTCAAGTCATTCGCATCGATCATCCATCATTCATCACGATAGATTGGTATTGTGATAAAGTACGTGGCTCTCAATCTGAAGGTTCTTGGTTCGAATCTTGCTCTAGCAAATTTTGTTTTTTTTTGTTTTCATTTTATCGGGTAGACTGACAGAATTATAAATAGATCCGAAACGGTGATTTCGAGCACTCAGCTGCAACTTGTGTCGCGTAACGACAATCTGATTCATGATATCGTGAGTCCAAATCATGGTGTAGTTTCATAAGATGAAAACACACTGGAATCATGATATCCGGGTGCATGATCATGATTTTGGATTCTGATTTCTACCCTTGTACAACTTTGCGTAAAATAGCCATAGTAGGCTTTCCAGATTGGAAAGTAGGCTGATTCACATGATTTAGGCGAGTTCGATAATATTTTTCAAAAAAAAAGCATTGACATTTGTGAGGAAATGAATTTTGTGGAAGAATTCTTATAGATTCTCGGACGAATAAGTTGTCCATCTTTCTTGAAAGGGTATGCTGACTAAAAGTTTGGCAAAATGTTAGGGAGCTTCGTAATAATCATTTTTGACAGATTCTTTGCAACTGAGAACAATTGTACAAGGATTTTTACAGGGATACGGCTCAAATTTAGAGCCTGTTTGCAAACTAACTTGCGCAAATCTGATCCCTTTAAGCGTTAAAGCGTTTAAAGCGTTTCAATCTAAACGGCATAATTTAAACGAGATTCGCAATGCGTTTTTGGTATTTTCATGAGATCTTTGACGGATCTGATAAATTATCGATAGGTGTTTATTGAACACCAAGCTGATAAGCAGGCTCTATCCCCGTTGGGATGTAACGCCTTTAAGAAGAAGAAGAAGATTTTCACCAAACTGAGGATTTCGAATCCATCAATACTCAACTTAGACTAAAATGAATATATACCCTTACAGGAACAAACATGAACCTCCCCCTCAATCGTTCAAATTTCAACACATATTTTAAATAATTATGTAGTTAGCGGCCAACTGACCACTCACATAATTTTGGCGTGAGAAAATACTTCAACAGCGAGGAAAACACCGCACCGAGTGAGCATATCTCAGAAATAACAGCATTCGAAGGCCATCATACTTCGTTATAAGACAGTCATGTTGCCCCACACTCCCCTACGCAAATTACTCGGCTGCCCATTCGCTCAAATAGTCAACCAGTCTAGTTACACGCGATACACGGCAATGCGTGTACTTAATTGGAAGTTGATTAGTTTAGGATGTTGGTTAGGTGACTTGCGCCGACTGGCCCGATGAAACTGGTTTTTTGTATGGGTGTATAGATCGTAAAACATTTACGGTATGCACCATGCTGCAATAGATTATATCTCTCTGATACATAAGGGTCGATTACGGTGCTTTGACGAGAAAGCCAACCCTAAGCTGACGATGACAGCTAAGCCGTTGCACAACTCTGTTCCATCTCTGCTGGCCATACGACCGGGCCGAGATCGAGGGACGTAATGTCACGGAAGTCTTCAGACAATTTCATCGTCTTTGAATGAGATCGGTCATTCGCCGTGGAGGTCGTCGTGTTGTGTCGAATCGCAATAATTTGCACCCGCCATGTCAAATGCAATTACGGTTCTCAGATTCATCTCGCAGAAAATTGCACCTAACCTGGAAACCCTTTTGCATCATCTCTGTGCCATCAATTGCATCTCCGACACAGCACAATCGGCAAGCAAGCAAACAAATAGCGACGAAACCCATCGCGATCGCCTTGGGAGTCTCATTTCGCCAGCGAGATTGAAGATGCCCGAGTGTGATTGAGCCCGGTATGCTCCAATAGGGTGGTTAAAATAAAAATTGAAAATCTCATGACCCAAATCTTCCTTGCAATCTTTATCAGAGTTGCTCGCTGTTACTATCAACGCTTGAAATTTGCTGATTTGTACAGGCCGACTGCGATACAATTCGGATCAATCTACATCATATCAATATCATGCTGTCTACTCCATCACAAGTACATTGATGGCGATAGACTATGGATATCACTGATGGGTTAAGTTTAACCTTAAATTAAGCAGTTAAAATGGAAATTTATCAGTACGATATTTTTGACACTGTTTCAGATAGGTTGAAACTATTTGTAGGTCACTGAAAAACAGTAATAGCATGGGTGATTACCACGTTATCACTCATTCCGCAGTGATTATGATCTAGAGTGCGATGTCGCATCACTGCTGTTGGTTGTCAAATCGAAGTGATATTGATAGCTCGCAAGTGATAGTGATAGTTTTAGACCATCAGCCATCAGCTGATATGATTGATTTTAAGCAACTCTGATCTTTATGGTAAAAATAGAGTGCTGTCAACTTTTCAGTCATTTTGGTTCGCTTAAAGAGCCAGACACTTATAGATTTAGTCTTAGAAATGATAAATTAATACAAACCTAAATCGTCTTTGGGTCACCGAAATGGCAGAACATTTTACGGATCTCTTTTTTTATCATAATGCTTGTAATGATAATATAGGAGATGAGATTTTCAAACATTTTCGTAAGTTGGACCGCCCTAATATACCAACTTCTCAATAGACATTTGCCGTGCTCGAATTCCTAGACTACCTCCCCGAAGGATTACCCAACGGCGAAGGTTTCGTCATTATTATGGACGTGCAAAATAATAGAAATCAATTGCTCATTGTTTGGCGCCGAGCGCCTATCTGTGTCGGTCGGTAAGAAGATAGGCTTAGTCGCCGAGCAGTGCCTACAATAGTATAATGTTTGAATATGAGTTTCGCTTTTCGATCTTTCACCATACCTGCCTCCTCCGCCCCAACATAGCTACACACAGTATGCTCTCGTAAGTTCACAAACATCACGCCATTGTCGTTGTCGGTCGTCGAAGAGGACTCTGCCGGGTCATAAATTAGAAATCAACGGCGTTCGTTTGAGACGTATTGCCTTCTTTGCGTACAATAGAGGACAGTTGTCAGCACTGGGACGAGATGATCATACATTAGTTCGCAAACTTTTTGAAGCTGTCCTTCAAACTTCTCAAAATGGATTCGAGAACAATGAAGTTTACAGAATCCTCCCGAAGGCTTTATTATAAATAAGCACGAGTCTTTGGTAGGAATACCCAAAAGTTATGTTTGTAACCTTGTACAGATAATGCAAGAATTTTTCTAAGATCATCTAGAATCCACTAAATGATCGGTATTCAGACAGACTACACCAAGTGTTTTAATAGTTTCAGAAAAACGAACCCAAAGCATTCGAAATATCAAAATATTTGCATTATAATGGAACTTATCTATTTGATGATACCTCTGTATCAAAATAGCTTCAGCAAAAATAGAATTGTTGGTGTCCTTAACGTTTCTTTAGAACGCCAAAATATCATCAAATATCTTTAGAAACGAAGTTAGTTTTCTGCAAAACAAGCGAAATAAGAAAGTTTACACATTATTTCATCAATTAAGAAAAACAACACTAATTTACAACGGCTTCATAGACCCTTTACAAGGCGTCAGAAAACAAAATAATGGTGATTTTAATGACCAAGATGATCAAAATAGTGTCCAAAAAGTGACCTAAAATGACTTCAAAACAACAAGTATTAGTCATAAAAATGACTAGAAATGGCAATACGATCATAATATTCACATAACTAATGATCCTACATATTAAGTGAATATAGAATGTAGAGAACTGCAGTAATTTGAAATATTTCTTAACAGTTACCCAAGCAACCAAAAGTTCGGATAGAATAGTATGTTTAAGCTCAGCTTATCGAAGGATCATGAAAAGCATTCTATGCCGCTCACTTTTCAAGTAATTAACCGAACTTGAGTTCACAAAACTTTCTCTTACACTGCTGCATAGGAAGCAGTTCAGCTCAAAACAAAACCACAATAAGAAGGACGAAAACAATATGCGCCAATGCAATTGTGTATGAATTTACTTGATACACAGAAAACAGATGTTTAAGTCCGATTGTAAAACTGTGTAAGACAATAGTGGTGATTTCAAGTGGCAACACAAGTAGCAACATCGTGATGGCGCTGTTATCGCTGAGTTCCCATGGTGATGTCTATGGTGAATATAAAACATTTCATGATACTTATATTCACCACTGATTGCAGCAATTCGTTGTGTGGCGGCCCTAGTGTTTTCAACGTGTTTTAGTTTGAATATTTAATTTCAGAAGAATATTTATTGTCAGAAGATTTTTGTTCTAGCATAAACATTTGTTATCTGTGCTTGATATGTTGATTTCTTATGCTTGTGCTTCGATCTACTCATGTTGAAACTATTTATAACTTCTAATTCTCTTTGAAATCATCTCTGAACCCATTATACACTTGATAGTTCTATTAAATTTACTCCGAACTATTTCTGAACTTGTGGGATTTGACATTCCTTAGTCTGGTTTGTCACAGATAACAGATGTTCAAGTCCGATTGCAAAACTGTGTAAGACATTAAACGGTCATTTTATATGGCAACACAAGTAGCAACACTGTAGTGGCGCTGTTATCGCTAAGTTCCCATGACGATGTGAGTGGTGAATATGAAATATTTTAGGATACTTATATTCACCACTGATTGACGCAATTCGTTGTGTGGCGGCGCTAGTGAGTGCAAGGAGTTTCTGTTTGAATATTTACACAGGTTTTCAGCAAATTTATGTTCTAGCATAAACATCTGTTATCTGTGGTTTTGTTTTGCAGTTTTTTTCTCTGAGGTGCAAGTGATCAAATTAAAAATAGTGAGTTAAGTAAAACTTGATTAAAAAAATATGAAAAAGCTGTTTACTGATTTGCATTAGAAATTACCAATTTTGTGTCGGATTAAAATATATGTACATTGGATGAGAATTCCAGGTAAATTCACTGTAACAGTAAAAGTATTGCCTGGGAACGACGGTGTTTGAACACTAACTGTTATTTATTTTTGTTTTGCATTTAAGACGGCAAAGAGCTTTTTTTGCAAAGTAATACCGTAGAACTAATCAACGGAAACACTGCGTAATGATTAAATCTCATATCGAAGTGATTGACGAAAAAACTTTTTTTTGGTTCCAAATAATGTTCGAGTTTAAAAGAAGTTTAGAATAAGTACGGTTCAAATTTTTGTGAACTTGTAACAGAAGTTCTAAACAAGTTCAGTTCGAACCATAAAAAGTACTTGAGAAGTTCACATTCGAGCATTATTTCTGTTTTGAAGTCGGAAAAAGTTCACCTCAAGCACGGTTGACGCGTTTACTGAACTCTTAGATCAAGTTCATAAACAGATTCTAGGCACACTAAATAATGTTGGTTTGGAGGGAAGTAAACTACTTCTACCGTACCTTTACGTTCCTAGGAAATATTTGCAGTACGTTTTAGAGAAATAAGTTCTGATTGTAGAATTGTTATTTTTTTATTCAGCAATAAAGTTCCATGTAACTAAATTTGAACCTATTTTGAACTTCTGAGTTCACATCTGAAGTAAAATACGAACTATTGGTTGCTTGGGTATCTGTTCAGAATAAGCTTCAAATGACGCATTGGAGATTTCATTTCTTATTTCGTTACGAGACGAATATTGGCTTGGAATTGGCTACTAATTTAAATTTCTGATTTCAGTCGGAAGAAAACTGGTAGGTAATAAGATATATGAACTCCGGAAAACTAACTCGCGATAAAATTTTAAGCGAAATTCTGTTTATGAGGAATTTAAAATTAATTGAAGATTTTAAAGTAGAGGAACAAATTGAATTACTTGAAAATTGTGGATGAATTTCAGACTTTAGTGAAGTAAAATCTTGAACGAATCCAAAATGCAAAAACAAATAAAAATAGAAACTCAAGTTTTATCTGTGGTAGAACTTATGTAAAATTAAACCCTTTCTTCCACATAAACAGTTATTTCAGAACACAATTGATTTTTGACGAACTCGGGACAAAGCGAATTGAGCATAAGTGATTAGAATACGATTCCTTCAAATGTCTACATTTAAAATGAATTATTGAAAACAATGTTATCTGTAAGAGACGTTTTATTTTGCAGGCTTAGATTATAAAGCAAACAGTAAACGATTCAAATCGTCATTTGTACAGGGTGTCCGCAAATTATCCGAACAGCAAAATATTGGAAAGATGATCTCTCATTCAAAACAATGAAAAATCAATGTCCATATTCCTTATAAATTACATCTATATGTTAACACAAAATACAACTTCAAATAATTTCGAAATGATTGCTTGTTACAGAGATAGGCTAATTTAATTTTTTCGGAGACGTTTTTGCTGAGGGCCGCTAGTCATACTGGAGGTGTGTTATCCCTAAAATCTAAAAGAGATGAATCCAAATGTCCTATTATCATTTGAAATTATCTGCAGTTTAGTGGCTTCAAGTTAGACTGAAAATAGAAAATTAAATGGTTCAGATCCAGTGAGTTCTATGGACATTTCTCTTCCGTCATAAAGCTCGAAAAACAGCCCCTTTTAAGACACTTAAATACATTTGGCTTGGTTTTGCAAATGTTTGAAATTGGAAATGTGTCAAACTTATTTCTTAAGACTATAATGAGTCAATGTTTAAAACCATGCAAGAATATAGAATTTATTATGCTTGATTGTATAGAGCCATGTCTTCAAAGTTTGTACGGATAATTTGCGGACACCCTGTAGCTTAAATTCATGAACAGGTGGATTTGACGCCACTGAAATTAATCATTGTTGTCCAATTTCTGTCATGATTTCTAGCAAAATTTGCACGAGATTTTGAAGTCCTGGACGAGTTTCTGACAAACTTTCCAAAAGTTTTTGTTTGTTCTTCCTAAACGTCCTAAAGCTTATCTTTCAGTGGAATTTTGATGAGTTTCTTTCAGAAAGCAAATTAAGATTCCTTTTATAGACGCAGCTACTACAGGAAGTTCATAAGTAATTTATGCAGCAAGTCTGTTAGATATTGGTCATGTTTTGCACCAAAATATATTCAAATATTTCACGCAGAAAATTCAGCCCAAAGTTGCTTCTTAATTTTTGCTATAATCTTCTCCAAAATTTCTGTTGGAAATGTCTACGAAGAATTCAACTGAATTCTTCCAGAAATTTTGCCAGGAATCCCTATTTTTCTTAACACTTAGATTTCCAAATCACACAATGTTTATCTTCAAAATTACAAATTTATTTTTCTTGCCGTTTGTGTTTGAAAAGCTGACCTAGCATTAAAAATTATTTTCAAAAGATCAAGAAAATAGTGACTTTAGTGACCATTCTCTGACAATAGTGACTTTTAGTTGCAAATAGTGACTTTTTAGTGACCAGGTCGAAAACATAGGCCAAGACACCAAAAAGTGACTCGATACCAGCCCTGCCTTTAAGAAGTCATCACGTCCCGCATTAGACCTTAAAAAAAACGTCCAAATTCTGTCCAAACAAGATTCTTATCATGGGTTTGACTAGGCATTGCAAATGTTTATTAATCTAACCAAATATTTTTATTTGCACAATTACATTAGCAAGTTCTAGGAAATTCCAGCCTTAGCTATTTTGCTTTCGTACTTGACAATATACAGGGCAAGACTACATAACGCCGAAGGCAAAATAAACCGAAAAATTAAACTAATATTCATAAACATATTGACTTACCGGTTAAAAGAACATCTCCGTTCAACAGAATCACAATAACATCACTTCACATAAGTATTTCTGTACGAAGAACCTGTAGAAAACCTTAAGTCTTGGAAATTTTGAAATTTGAGGTGTGGCATTAGTGCATCTTCATGTCAATAAATGTTAATCAAATTATGATGAATTTTAGTGAACCAATACTAAATTTGTGAGAAAAACACCATTTTTCAGCGTAAAAGTGACATATTGTCCCATTATTGACTGCCTTCTCTTATCAACACAGTAGTTTAGCAAGCACTAAACTGTTTCGAGCCTATATGCCAAAACAAAACGGATAATCGATCCCATGGCAAGATGCGTGGGAGGCAGGTATGAAGTGAGGTAGTGGAAATAATCGCCATTTAAATGACATGTGTAGAGCGCGATGTATTCAGTCGGTGGCGAAAATAATGACACTCGAATCGTTGAAAGTTTTGACATGATTAATTGCGGTGTTTAGTGCGAGCGATAGAGCACCAAATCGGGATGTTGTCATCGACGCGGTTTGAGAAAGTGTCGCATCGGCATCATGATTCAAAAGTTGAGCGATAGGGAAATCGAAAACAGTGGCTTAATGATTCATAAATTGGATATCCGCTTCGATATCCTACTAGCAATAAATACCGTAGTAGGGCGGTTCAAAATTTAAAAATGTTTGAAAATCCAATCTCCCATATGCTCCTTACCATACTTACCATAAAAATAGTGTTCTGTGAAATTTTCAGCTTTCTAGATTTAAAGGTGGCCCAAAGACAATATAGGTTTGTATGGAAATTACTACACCCAAAATAAATCGGATGGCGGATTTCCCTCCTAGCGTATTAGGTGCTAAATCCACCTATTGATGGAAAGATTCGCCTCCTAAGCGTAGACGGGCAAAACCGTCAATTGAAATCGAGCACATTGAACTTGAAAATTCGAGCAATCTAAATGTTTACGCCCGACCCACACAATTGCACAAACAATCCGAAGCCGAATGATGGCATTGGAAACGCACACTTAGGCAAATGGTCACGCGGCAAATGGATGGTGGACATGTCAGAGGAATGGAATGAATATTGCAATATAAAACGCTTTATATATTGCTTTTGTAACTTTTCCCATCAAGCCGTCGATAGGTGGGTGTAGTTAGTACTGGTTTATGAATCGGGAGGTCCTTGGTTCGATTCCGAATAAGCGCGAGTGTTTATTTTGTTTTTATTTTTTGGTTCTTCAGGCAAATTTATGAAATTCAACCCGATTTCTTGTGGCGAATTATCATAATAGATTCCGGTCCCTGTATTTAGATAATCATTTTGCTTGAGTGACTATCGAAATAAGGTACCGTGTGACAAATGGGTAAAGGAAATCGTATAGAGAGGGTTCTTAAAAAAAATAAAATGAATAAGATCTACTATATTTTTCAGATTGTTTCCTACTAAATCTATGCTATATTTAAATTTAATGTTTGTGCCAAAGTTCAAGGTAAATATTGAAAATTACTAGTGGGACAAGTGAAAATATTGTCGTTTCAAATGACTGAACTGAAACTAAAAAAATAACAGTCAGATCTGTGATTTCAAATGGCCTCATTTGTTAGTGTATGAATACACAAAAAATCACACATGAATACATAATAAACATTTTGTTCTTTTTCAAACAATTTTCTTGAGTTAAGTTATTTATTTAGCAACAATGTTACTTTTATTAAAAGTAATAACATTATCGAAAATCAAACACCATTCTATTTTACCGATTTTCTACTACTCATTTTATATAAAGTTAAGTTATCTCTTTTCTAAATAATGTATTTATTGCATTTATATAGCGGATTTAATCCGGTCAAAAGTGTCAACATTCTTGTACCTACTGAATAAGTCATTATTTGAACTTAGTATCCAAACTCATGCGTCATCCGTTGAAGCCATTCAGAACATTACGATGTACATGTTTTTTTTAATTTCTTTATTAGTATCATTCCAAACATTACATTCATTTCTTATATCTAGGTGTTCTGTGTTAGACAACACTATCATCCTAATTTGGTAAAACAAATTTAAGATTTTATTAACATTTTGTTAACAACATATTATATTTCCCTGGCTCATCACCCGAAAGGCCTTGGGGTTTTACATATTTCGACATGTTGAATCCAACAAAAATAGTCCGGTTGAAAACCCCGTGTAACACCATCGTGACCTTCCCTTGTTAGCTACCCCATATACCCGATTGCCCCAAGGCTCCGCCACAAGAAATTTGCCATAGACACCATAATATGAAAAACAAAAAAATAATAACAAAAACTGGATTCGAAACCGCAACCTTTGGATTCTTAAACACAAACCCACACCACACGCCTAACATAGTTTCACATGTATGGAGTTCTCTACATCACACAAGATGGAACCATCTTGTCACGGAGGACAACCTGCAAGAGGAGCAAAATACAACACCCGTTGGACAGCCAAGTGCGAGAAGGGGTGAGATGATGTGTTCTATAAATATATTTAAAGTACCAACGCGGTGCTGCGGGAATTTCTTACTTATACCAGAGTCAAAATCTATATGTTTGTATATCTATATTATCGGCAATAACTTATACATTTGCAGTGGAAATAGAATTTCATGCCGTGCGTGTTGGATTGGGTAATATATTTGGGAGAAACAAATAAACACACTTGACTATAACAGTCGGGCGCTTTATAAGCTGAATTTTATCGTTGACGTTTGCTGATTGATTTACTTTTCATTTATTTACATTTTGGTCTCCTATTTATCGCATGGTTGGGGACGGTATGAGACTCCTCGAAGTAGGAGACCCAGGGTTTGTGGGATTCGATTCATTTGACGATGCAATATTGTAATCAAACATCTAAGTGTGCATACAGCAAACTGGATTACCGTAATTTTTTCGCAATATTAGAAGTGTAACAATTATCACGAAATGGATGTTTTATGTATCTCTTAACAATTACTTATCAAAATAGAGGCCGTTGATAAACCATGTGATCATTTAGCGGGGAGGGGTTATCTAGCCAAAGACCACGGTCCACCCATTTGTGTTTCAAAGAAAATTCCACCATCAACTAAACCTGAAAGGTTTCATTAGCAGTCGGATGGTTCAAATTTAAAAAAAAAAATAAATTCAATATTTCATATCTTCTTTACCAACAACGATTAGAAGACGATTAAGATTTCTATGGAAATTACTATGACAAAATTTGAAAAAAATGTTCCCCACATGTTAGTACTGTAATGTTAATACAAAATTATCTCTAAGTGAAAACTAATTCCTCAAACAATAATAAGGAACACTGCAGTAGAAACAAATCTTTTTTGAGCTAATTTTGTTAGGGATTTTTGCAGAAGTTTGTCACACTATAATCTAACATTTCGCCTAATAATTGCAAACCAATTCATAAATATCTCTTCTCCCATTTTTCAAATTTCTGTTTCATTCATGAACAAATGAAACACATGATCATTGGGCGAGCGGGGGGTTATTCGTCAAAACCACACAAAAGTACGAGGGGGGAGGAGGTGACTGAAAAGTCAGGAAAAATGTTCACGTGGTTTATGGACGACCCCTAAGAAAGATATGGGGATTGGAATTTCAAACTGTTTTTAAATTTTAAACCGCTTTTATAAGCAGTCATTTACATTTACCGTTATATTTTTTTTGTAAAGAAGATGCAATAGTACCTAACTGGAATTTACAGAAATTACAATAAGGTTTAATTATCGCACTCAACATTTTACACCAAAGCTAGATTTTCTATATTTTTGGAATTGATATACATAAATAATAATTCTCAAAAAACTTATGTGCACAACATAATCGCAAAATAATGGTGAACGCGTCACGAAATGATTTCTTATACCCTTAAGTGGATTTTTTGGTGTTGGTGTTCGTTCAGAGGTTTGCCAAGCCGCATAACTAAATAAAACTCGTGAAGGTCTTTTCCGAACAATATTTTTTCTACATCCCAGAAAATAGGGTGTCTTTGAGCTTGTTGTGATAAACATATTTGAAAATAGTAAATAGGCAAAGAATGCTCGCAGTTAATAATAAAGGGAACGCTCATAGAACATTCCGCCGTAGATCAAGCTCTGTCCCAGTTGGAACGAAACACTTGAAGAAAATTACTTAGTAAAAGAAGGAAAAATTTTGAATTTTGAAAGTGTACATCAAAAACAATATCGAAAGAATGGAAAATTGATTAAAATAATGTTTTTTCAACATATCTCGAATAGATATCATGTGTTTGTTATAAAATTATTTATATAGAAATATTAGCAGGTTCTAAAGTAATGATCATTCTAAATGCGTTGCTTGCAAGAATTGATAAATCAGTAATATATAAAAATGTTTATGTATTAGCTTTACTAAATTTTTTCTAAGTGTAAAAGTCACGTAGGAAATTGATTGAAGTGAAATTATGAAATCTAATTAAGGAAGATTGGATTGAACAAATGTGTAGTGAAAATAAATCACTTTGTTCAGCAGAGTGTGCTACTACAGCCTTGACAATCGAAAAAGTGTCACGCTGTCGGCCGGAAGGTGAAAAATTTGATGCAATTGATTTTGCTCAACACGTGTGTTTCCAAGGAAACTGACTGTGATGACTTGTCGGCTTACTAGGAGAATTCAATATTTTGTTTAAATGCTATGGCCTGCTATGATACGTACATGGTATATGAAACCTTGTGAAGACAAAACTTCTAAGAAGCAAGAGTGTGTCAAAGACAAATTAAAGACCCCCATGTTCCTTGCAGTTGCTCAAAATTTTATGGCTCATAAGGTAATCTAGAATGCCGTTCAAAGTGTACTGCGATCTGTCAAACTTGGGTACCTTTTGTACTACCGAGGGACCAAATGTAGTACTAGAAGTGGTACCCAATCTGAGCCCGAGTGTGACGGACCTGGTGTGGTGTGATCAGTTTACATATTTGATGTGAACAGAAAATGTTAATTTTTTTCTAATGCGTTGCATTATTTAGTCTACCGTTAACGGGTAATAAAGTTTTTGTTTATGAAAACTTAGAGTTTGTATGTGTTTGATCGAAGACACATTCAGGTAAGATAATAAAACATTCATGTGTCATTCATGTTGCCCCCAAATTTAGTTTCTGCTGCATAAGAATTGATGCAGAGTTGCAGTTTTGGTGAGAAATTTCAAAATACTTTTTTTTTTGTTCAATGTGATGATTTTGTGGGTTTTTATACACATTTATCTGAATTCACAGCATAATAGGAGAGGGATCAGATTTAAATTTCTTTTCGTTTCAGAGAGCGCTTAAGCCAAGGCTCTAGAGCCAGGACATACGGGGGAAATACCTGTGTCCCATCCCAGGAAAAGGAACACAGCGATGAAGTGTGCATTAACTTTCTTAGCTACGCCACTTCCAACGATTTTGCCTTTCCCTCTTAATGAAACGGTCGGTACGGTTGTCCCCATTTCTTCACTTATAAAATTGAAAAATGTTCGTTCACCATGTTATTCATTCGTGAATAATCTGATGGTCGCAAATCTTTCAATTATCTTAAAACCCAAGTCTGCACAGTGGGCCTGGCCATTTTGATGTTTGTGTCATATTGTATACGATATGCTGCAAATATGAATGTCGACAAGAAAATACTGGAATCATTTCCAGTATTTCCAGGATGCTTTTCAATATTGGTTGTGCAAGCGCTTAGATAGATAGATAGATTGATAGATAGCTTTACAAAATGAAGGGGCCCAGATAGCCGTATCGGTAAACGCGCAGCTATTCAGCATGACCAAGCTGAGGGTCGTGGGTTCGAATCCCACCGGTCGAGGATCTTTTCGGGTTGAAAATTTTCTCGACTTCCCAGGGCATAGAGTATCTTCGTACCTGCCACACGATATACACATGCAAAAATGGTCATTGGCATAGTAAGCTCTCAGTGAATAACTGTGGAAGTGCTCATAAGAACACTAAGCTGAGAATCAGGCTCTGTCCCAGTGGGGACGTAATGCCAGAAAGAAGAAGAAGCTTTACAAAATTTTATCTTATGATCTTATATGAAGAACAACCTATTTTTAAAAGAAGGCACAATTTATTATTAAATCCAAGTAACCAGTAAGCACGATAATGCGGCACGGTAACAGCATTATATGCGCATATAGGGTAATCATTTGATGCATGTCAGTTTTATATACGCATATAATGCTATTATAATGCCAGAAAAGGCGAAATAGCGTGCCATTATAGCGCCGTGCTTCTCTGCACCACTAATGCTGATGTAAGACCACGTGAGAAACGTCAGTTGTTTTCGCCAGGTTTTTAGGGCGAATATTTTGTGCTTTCGTGTACGCAGCCAGAGAGCTTTCGCGTATGGGGCCAAGCAACTGGTACACGAGGTAAATAAATGAATGAATGAAAACGGAAACCTCTAATAGTATGCAAAAAATGTAATAAAATGATACATATAGTACTTCTCCGTATCAGACATATTCGTTTTGGTAGTTTTCATCCTCTTGAGGACTTGCAATTGCCACATTTTGATCCTCGTTTTATGATGGATATTCCTCATTTTGCGTCTCGAACCTGCGACACCCGTATTGTTGGGTTGTTGTCCTGCTCCTTTGCTCCTACGGCCACATAAGATGAATAGTATTGGAAAGAAAAGTGACCAATTTAAACCATCACTTTTCCCCGTCATAAAACCTGCAATTGTAGTAGTGAGAAGATTTATGTTTGACTCCCTCTTACCACTATATGCAAACACAAAGCACGTGGTATATCTGTCAAAACACTGGATGGCATTTAAACATGCCCTGTATTCGAATATAAAGCCCATATAGTGCTTATTTAATGCCTGTATGCATCAGGCTTAGAAGCATTAATGATGCTGTAATAGGGTTTGTATGCAGCGGAAGTGCTGTTATAAGGTGTGTAAGCATTTGTGGTGCTATTATAATGCATGTACGCATCTATGATGCTGATTAAGGGCTTATTATTAGTGCTTATGGTTACTTGGGAAACATTAGGTTATTGGACGTCAAAAATTAATGTGACATAATAAAACGAAAGAACATAAAAAAAAATGCGTTCAGAATCATCGGAGTAACTGCAGTAATCGATTTCTCTTTTCGCTGATAACTTGAGCAGATCAATGTTATCGATTGTTGCTTTTATATTAGTTGGAAACAAAAAACAATATTTAAAAACAATATAGCTCGAAAGAACAGCCTGTGCATAAAAGAAGGCGAAATTAATTTTAATTTTAAATCTTCAGTTTTTATATTTATGATTACATTTTATTTTGAAATGTTTGAAGGAAGGGTAAATTTGTGTTAAATATTTTATTTATTGATATATCAAAATCTTCAGTGCAAAATGTTATTCCAATAACGAAACTCAATAAGGTTTGTTCATAAATTTCATAAGACGAAAAATAGTCATTTTGGACACCCACCCACCCCCTCGTAACGCTCTTTGTATGAATATTTTAAAATTTTTGTATGACCTGTAACAACATACTGACCCTCACCCACCCCCTCAAGCGTTGTGTGAAATTAGCGAATGAGCCCAAAGAAGAATGAATATTTGAAAGAAAGGATTTCAGGATAAGTAATGAAATAGTTTTGGCAATAACTTTCCCTATATGTTTTAGTTTATTCAAGAGCATATCATTGTTGCATTAAGTGCCTTTTTTAAATCAACTGACTCTAAAATAAGCCTGATGTCGTCAGAAGGATTCAATAAAAACGTAAAAACGAATATCATCTTGAGACGTCCTGAACAATAACAATAACGAGCTTCATCAATCCAATGAATTTTTTTCACATTTTCTATAGTAAACTTGTTTGTCTTGGTAACAACAGCAAAAGTAATACAATTTAGCCTATATGAAACTAGATACCAAAATTATGTAACAGGAACTGTGTTTATTTGAAACTGTTTTCCAAATTACTTTCGAGCGCTACTGTATATCATACTGTTAGATTAGATAATCCTTACATTTTAGTCAGTAATTAATTTCAAATTTCGTATTGAACTTCTGAATTCTAATTTTTTGTTTCAACCCAATCACTGAGGAAAATTAATAAAAAATATAAAGGGGTGGCCTTCCTAAGCCGAGTGGTTAGAGTCCGCGGCTACAAAGCAAAGCCATGCTGAAGGTGTCTGGGTTCGATTCCCGGTCGGTCCAGGATCTTTTCGTAGAGGAAATTTTCTGGACTTCCCTGGGCATAGAGTATCATCGCACCTGCCACACGATATACGAATGCGAAAATGGCAACTTTGGCATAGAAAGCTCTCAGTTAATAACTGTGGAAGTGCTCATAAGAACACTAAGCTGAGAAGCAGGCTCTGTACCAGTGAGGACGTCAATGCCAAGAAGAAGAAGAGGGGGGGGGGGGTGCTTGATATGCTACGTATTTTCCAAGGGGAAGTATCAGCATTTGTGACGAAACGGTACGAGAGGGGAGGGGGGTGTAAAAAATGCTACGTTATTTATGGACGGCCCCTAATAGAAAATTATAAACATTTGTATGAAAGAAAAACTGCAAAGTTTGAGCGCTATTTTCTCAGTGCCTACTTTTTTCAATATGGGCCTTTATGGGCAGCATAAGTTGTTCTTAGAAAAACTTTCTTATCGAAAATGTCTCCATCATGAAATTTTGTCCTGAACAACTAATTCCTATCACAATTCATAGATAGTCAAAATTAAAAAAGATTATTGCGTTATATAAAAATAAAATTTTGTTTTCATATTTTTCATGATAAAAAAAACCAGCATACATGTTCTCTTGACTTCTCCAAACGGTTTACTACAATCTCCCCACTGAACGTTCTGTTTTAAAATCAACATATCGGTGCCATAATTCTCAAAATAAATTGCTTGCAAAAACTCATAGCCAATTTGCAGAAGTTGTTCTTGAGTCAAAATGATCGATTTATCTATAGAAAACTCTTTTACTATTATACTAAAACCATGGTTAAAATATAATCCCATATATGGGGCACGGTTTCTTATAATCGGCTCATTCTGGGTAGCATTCATCAGCATTGGATCGATATTTTTTTATCAATGTGAAAGTAGAACCGTGATCTTGTTTTCTTTGAATAGCACCAGCAAAAGATTTCACAGAGTTTTCATGTTTTAAAGACTATTCATTTTATAAAGAGGACACCTTGTTTATGCTATATCTTTTTTATCATGTATATAAAATCCCAGAGTTTTCTGTCTGTCAGTAACGCTTTGAAAGGTTTCATTGAGCAGCATACAACAGCAATTTAAGAGCACAACAACAGTCAAATTAAGAGCACTGCAAAAGTCCATTTGAATGTTACAACATTACAATAGGGTCCTAAAGCCATGTCCCAATTTTAGTGCCAAACGCTTACGTTCAGGCCAAAAACACATGTTTACTCAATTTTTTTTAATGTTTTTCATTTGTTTAAGTACAAAAAACATTTTTTTATGTTTTCATAGATTTTGTCAAACTCCTTGATTTGAACTCAAATTTTGGGTGTATTTTGTTTTCCGTGTCCCTTCCGAAATGTCAGATAGGAACAACCCCAGTATTAAAACTAAAACCCCTGTGATATTTTTGTCGACTAAGCGGACGTCAAACATGATCTCAAGTGTCAAGGTTCATTTATGGATCCAATATTGAAATTAAAGTTTTAATATGATATATCCGTTATTTGAGCGAGAAAAATTGCTAAAGTAGTTGCAGTAATATGATCTTTCGTGTTATTAAATGAAAACAAGATTTCATTAACCATTTTAGGACCCTATTGCAAATTGTGGAGCACTATAACAGCTATTGCACAGGGTGTTCTAGAGTTTTCCGGAGCTTTGTCCTTCCTAATTCGTATAAAAGTTACGATTTTTATATCATTGTAGTTTTCCGGTTTTATGAACTTGGACGGTAATCAAAATGTTAACAAACCAACTTTATGCTGTTCGACCGCACATAAATTCCGATGCAAGTTGAAAATGTGATTCATTACGGGTTTCGTCATTTCAATATAAGGTTCAAAAACAAATAAGATATATGCAAAGGAAAGATAAACATGATTGTGGGCCGAATATTCTAGTTTTTTTTATTTACACAACCTTCTTGAGTCGATGTTCCATGGTTCGATATCGACTTATGAAGGCAAAATAAAAATATTTTTTTATGGTAACTATAATGGTCCCTAAAAACAGCTTTCCAAAGCATTCCTGTTCGATGACTCGATATATTCATTAGTCGATAGTCCCCTAATTACAATTCGATTCGTTTTAAATCGTTGACGATCGCTATCGCAGCACAAAGATCTATACAGAAATTGTAGCTCTGGTTAATCGGGATTCAATAGAATATTCTAGAATTTTCAGTCAGATTCTTCTCTCTAATTGATAGAAGCTTCTGGAACTTTTGAAATATTTCACAACAGCATTTAAGGCTGTAATTATTTCAGATCAGAATAACGGCAGATGTTCTTCAAACTTAAACAATATTTTTCACATACCAAAAATCCAAATTTTTATGAATGAATTGTGTTTTGGTATACTCAACTATTATACTTGGCTCCAGACCTACCAATCTTTGACCATTCTAAACATTGTTCCTTATTCGTGTGAATTATAATTATTTTGATGGCTTTTTTGTTATAACACCATCGTGCAATAATAAAGTAGTCGAACGATACTGTATACAGAAAACCGATTACGATTCTATTGATATATCATAAAGATATAGCATGCACAAGGTGTCCACTTTATAAAATGAACAGTCCTCAAGTAAGTTCTACAATAGAGAATGTGGCTACTCTGGTAGGTGATAAATTATTTTGAATATACATTAAACTTGTTCAACATACGATGATTAACGCTTTAAAGGAGACTTGACTGTATATCTTTATTTTGCTGGGGTTAACACATGTTCACATGTTTATCAATAGCATGAGCAATCATGCATATGAAACGTAAAACCAGATCGACTTTGGTTACACATCATTTCAGTTGTAAGTTTGGAGCAGTAGACACATAGTGTGCTAGTCGATCCGATGATTATGGTTCGAATCTAGTTGTGCACCCTTTTGTTTTTTTGCGTATTTCCATACTTCCAATACATGCACTTAAAAGGCATATTTGTGGAAGTTTTATTTTTTAATACATGTGTCGGTGATGCACGCACATGAAAAATAAATACTCATGCGACCAGGATCGACCCATGGTCATGTGCGTGAGAACCAAATACTATACCACAGCATTAAATCCGCTTGTTGGTATGCGTAGTGCAAAAAGCATATCATGTTGTACTTCCCCATTTGTACCGTAAAAACTGCTCGACTCAATGACCGGATTATCTGCCTATCAATAGACGCTTAAAAACGTCATGTCGCTCAGAAGAACACTTTTCCGCCATCAATAGACGCAGAAAACGCCTATAATGACAGTTTCAACTTTTGGGTGTATGGAGAAATTTTGAGATATGTTCCAAACACGGTAGTTCTGTAATATTAATACAAACTTATTATCCCATATTGAAAACTCGTTCTTCAAACCATAATGAAGAAATTTTCTGAAGAGAGAAATTCAATCCGAACGATAGCAGAAGAGATATCCATGAGTTTGTTTGCTATTATTTAGCCTAATATGGGATTATAGCCCTGCAAACATGTACAAAAATCCCAAACAAAATTAGCTCAAAAGGGATTTGTTTCTTCAGCAACATCCTTCATTAAGGTTTGAAGAATGAGTTTTCAATATGGGATGATAAGTTTCTACTTACTTTACAGTACTAGAGTGTTTGGAACATTTCTCTAAATTTATCCATAGTAATTTCTATATAAACCTATATTGTCCTATATACCTTTAAATCACCACCTAGAAAGCTGAAAATTTCACAGAACACTATTTTTATGGTAAGGATGGTAAGGAGCATATGAGAGATTGGATTTTCAAACATTTTTAAAATTTGAATTGCCCTAATACCGTAGCTTCATAATGGATAGGTATTGAATTTTATTATGTACCGTTTTGATTCATATTACGGACACTTAAGGCCTCAGTGAAGTATAACCCAGCTTGGACCATACAAAATAAATCATTCTGTATGATTTTTTAGCGTTATCGAGCTCCTGAAGCCCTTAACTTTCGGATGGTGGGTAAAGAATTCGCGTCCGCAACTTGAATAATTTTAAATAAATCAAAACGTGTGGCCTTTTCATGATTCTTATTCCGGACGCTCCCTCACTTTTGTCTCATATTCCGGACGCTTTGATTCGAATTACGGACAGCTCATGATAATCATTAATGGAACAGTCAAATCATCAATTGAAATCGGTCAACCACTTAAGAGACGTCTAAGGTAGTTGGGCATTATAAATTTGCAATGATATTCATGGTAAAAACCTAATAAAACGAGCCTCGAAAATGAGAACTTTTGGACGGAGAAAATTGAAACATTTCGTGTGAAATGTTTCCCATACAAACGAGAGTGTCCGGAATTTGAAGCTGTCCGTAATATGAATCAAAACGGTAGAAGTCTTTGAAATGTTTGAAAAAAAGTTTTAGCTAACTCTTTGTTAATGCAGATAATTTCATCATGTTTATTAGACATATTTTAATCAACAATATTGAAGCCTATTAGGTATTTGAGCATCCAAAATAATAGCGATTAAAGGTAGAAAATAACGAATGTTTATGTTAAGTACTAAGTATGCTATGATTTTGAATACAAATGTGAGGTTCATTGTAAATCTTGGGTATTTTTGCGTGTTTGTGAACCTGTCAAACAGTACACAATAATAAAAAAGAACCCTTTTTTAGACAAAGCTATATTTGATAAATGGATTTAACAGTATCAGCATAGCACAAAATCTCTAGTACACATCACTATGAATGAATTACTTGGGTTTCCCATAATAATTTTCATACAAACTTTGAAGGGCATGTACAATCTCAGTTTTCATCTCAATGACCCCTATCTTTGGGAGAACACTAATATTTTGACCTAGGATCGAATGAGTGGTGTGGAGCAGGAACGATATTTTTAATCACTCTAATGCACTTGCATACCGTATTTAAGTAAAGCAACATAATTGAGAAAAAAAATCCAGAAGTTTCTTAGTTCTAAGTTTGTTTCAGCTTCATCGCTTAGAACCACCGAACACTTCAATAATGCTCTAATTAATATCATTCAATCTTCAATTTGAAAGTGTAGCAAACCTTTAGGATGCAAAAGGTGTTGATGATCACGCTGTGTTCTCTATTCAGATCAAATCTTTATCGAAATCACGATTGTATCATGACAAGCTTCCCCCATAGTCCCATTTTTTCCCTATATTCGCAGTGCATCCTAGTAAGAATTCGCTCTTATCCGAACATATCAACAATTACCTTCTAATTACACCCCCATCGTCGAGAACCTAATGCAATATAATGAGCCAAGGTGTGAAAAGAACTTCGCCGGACGTTGAGAATGTGTATTTCAGACCCGGTTTTCAACTCCGACCGACAATCTATCAATCCCCATTGTTCTGCGTTCATCAACTGAGCAATGGATGAGAATTCCCTCGAGCCGATCATTCTACTCAAGTCAACTTGATTGAATTATCATTCAATAGGGCCAGGCAGGAAGATGGCACACTCGGAACATCGTCGTGCCACGTGAATTCGATACGCCTGGAGCAATGGAAAACCAGTTGGGGGCGTCATTTGCGTAGTTTAGGAACCAAATGTCAAACGGTAGAACGTCGAAACGTAGTACATCGAATGCCAAAACGTCAAATCCCAAACATCGAAAAGCCAAACGTCTGATTTTATTGATGTTCACATAAAAATTTGAAGTATGATTTATCAAACTTTTTGGTGATCTTATCCACCCATCATGCAGAATAGGACTTAAACTTATACTACATGTAGAATATACATAGTTTCGTTTGTACAAATCTTTTTTTTTTTTAAATATCAGCAGTGTTCACTCCAAATATTTCTTGTATTTTATATGGAAAGATGCGATACTTACCTAAAGCATTAACAAATATAAAAGTTTAATTCTCGATTGATGGTAAACTTGCATGCAAGTAGACGTAAATCATCTTTTTATTTTTTTTTTAAACCATTATCTCAAAAACTAGACGTGCTGTGCTCTTTTTGAAAACGGAAGTGGATTCAGAAACTCAAAATTCAGTAAACCGTAAACATCTTGGAGCTTGAGACAAAAAAATGGGTTATTCTCTTCTTTCGACGTGTTTACGAATTCAACGTTTTGCCTTTCGACGTTTTATCACCCAACCCATTTGCGTATCACCGCCGAATCGAACTTGTGATGATGATGCAGTTCGAGAAACGCTACATCATCCCAAATTTGGAATGGACGCAGGGACTGTTCCTCCACTACTAGCCGGTTAGTGCAGATTATTAACCAGCTGGATCTCATATGCTAATGAAGTTTACAACGATCGCTCTTTTTGAGACCGAAAACCAGTCATTCTAGTCTGTTCCTTTCACGTTCGGCCCAAGCCGGAGTTAACGATTATAACATCGTTGTCGTTTCTCAAGCTTTAGGAAAAGTGAAGGATCATAAAGTTTAGATTTAGCACCGCTTAAAGCGGTTGCGGTGCGATGGCGGACATCTTTTTCCCCCTGGAGATTAAGCACGCAAACTTAAGCAGGGAATAACGATGATTGCAAAACGAAGACGTTGCGGTCAATACGGGAAGGTCAACCGTACGGGCCGTAGAGGACAGGGAACGTGTTTTGCGATGGCTTCGGAGCAGCCACTTGTCGTAGTTTGTTTGCCCGGCAATCAAGATCCAGCTTGATGGTCCGGATGACAGCGTCGTCAAACAAAGAGGTAAGCAGATGGGCACCTGTCGAAATGGTCACTACCGAAATTTAGTGCTTAATGCTCTCAGATTAAATCGGTAGTGCAAGTAGATGCTGTGGGCAATGTTTAGGTTAATTATAAAGTGGGTGCACCGTTCGACATCATGATTTAGATAACAATCTTTTCCGCTTGGTAGTCGTCTGTTGATTATTTGAAGGACTTTTTTGGGTCATTCCCATGACAACTCAAAAAGTGAAATTACATACATGAATCATGCCACAGCCAGCATCCACATCAACTGCAATCGATGATCATTTGTATCCCACAGGTCCAAAATGCCATTGTTAAACGCACAACTATTTAGTGAGATCTAGATCGATTCAATAAATAGCGAATTTATTATTTTATCTCTGAATTTTTGGAAATTTTTAAAATTTAACCTAATATATAAGCATAAGCATAGCATAAGCATAGATGACCGTACAATTCGTAGTTGCTACTCCGTGATTGACCAGAACAATCGAAGTTGCACAGGGAATTAATGAATGGGGCTTGGGATTAGCTTACCATTCTTCAATGTGCACAAATCGAGAGCTCAAATTTAAAAGTCAATAACGGCGCCGGCCACGTCCTTACGGTCATCGGGGAAGGGAAGGAATGTTAGTGTGACTACCGTTGTTACTAGAGACCGAGATCACCTCTGCATCTCCACGGTTGTCATGGAGAGGATATTGGGTTAGTGGGATAAGGTAAAGATCTGGGAGTCACCAATGTTTGGTGATGCGAGCCATGATATAATCACGCCTAACCGGATTCGCGAAATAATTCGATGATCGCATTAAACGCCGAACAAGTGTTCGTCACTCGCCCACGCAAGAGCAAGCGACGCGATCAATAGATCAAACACTACTAGCGATCCGCGGCGCTTTTTCATTTCTCTGAGCGAACGACGCGCGACAAGTTTGATCCTGCCCCCATCGCCCGCCCCCGCAGGAGCAAGCGTCAAGGTCGAAGGATCAAACACTACTCTATTCAAAAGATGTTTTTATTAATGACGAAAACTGAAAATTACATGTATATATTTTAAATTATATGAAACAGGAATAATGCCGACACTTGTAGTGACGAACTATACATAGTTTGTTTGAAAATTACATATGAGTATTACTGTGCATTTTGTCTCGATATGGTACAAGTTTTAAAAAATACGTCAACATTCACAATGTCGAACAATTCAAAAGATAATTTTTAATAACGTATAAAAGAGACAAATATATGTATATTGAAATTGTATAAGAAAAAAACATAATGCCGACACTTATAGTGACGAACCATACAAAGTTTGTTTTAAAATTACTTAAAAGTTACGCTTTCAAGAAAATATGTGTTATCACAAGAATGAAACGAACTCACCAGTAGGTAATCCATCCTCGACTGAACACAAAACTGATACTGACAGCAAAACTTCTTGGCGTCCCGAAAACAAACCGTCTTGCTTGTGCCTTCCAAATACCTACCCAGCAAGACGCTCCAAAACAGAAAAAAAAATCTTAGGAGCCGAAAACACGCGCGAAACCGTGAGCCAAATCTATCGGACGACGCAAAACCGAACTGTCCTGCTTGGGCTTCACGAAGCACTACCCAGCAAGACGCTTGAAAACAGGAAAAAAAAAAATCTCCGGCGACGAAAACATGCGCGAAAACGTGAGCCAAATCTATCGGACGACGCAAAACCGAACTGTCCTGCTTGGGCTTCACGAAGCACTACCCAGCAAGACGCTTGAAAACAGGAAAAAAAAAATCTCCGGCGACGAAAACATGCGCGAAACCGTGAGCCAAATCTATCGGACGACGCAAAACCGAACTGTCCTGCTTGGGCTTCACGAAGCACTACCCAGCAAGACGCTTGAAAACAGGAAAAAAAAAATCTCCGGCGACGAAAACATGCGCGAAAACGTGAGCCAAATCTATCGGACGACCTTTTAAAATTTAACCTAATATATAGAATAAAAAAGGATTTTTCCTAGACAGACAGTGAATTTAACACAACATTCAGCTATCAATTGTAGTTTTACTTCCACCTTTCAATCGTCACACGATTCTTATCACATTTTCGGCTAACAGCACCAAGTCCTAGATTTCTGAACTAACAAATGTGAATTCTTGTAAATATCTAGAAAAATGATTCAGGCAAATGATGAATTTCAGATAAAATTTGAAATTCTTCGGAGTTCTGGAAGTCGAAATCTAAATTTTGGAGGTTAAGTAGTCAATACGTATTTTGTTTAGTTCAATACCACTGTAATAAATCTAGTCGTGAGTTCTGAATTTTCTATTAGAAAATATAATTTATACAATAATTATACTGTTGTTAAATTTTGTATAATTTTAAGGTTTTAGGCTTTAAGTATTCGATGTTGAATTTAGGCAACATTTGAATGTAAATCATTATATTCCAGAAAATGAACTTGAAAAATTTAAAAACAGTGTCTTAATGCTAATCAACTCTCAAGAACGTCCAACACTCGGCACACCAATTAGCACTTCGCATTCTCATGCAGATCAATTTCAAGCTAACCCACAAAAAAAAAACAAACGAAGATACTCTCACCGCCGCGGCTGAAGTCATCGTTTTGCTGACCATCACACTCTGAAACTGTGTATACATATTTTGCACAACAAAGCCCCGCAGCAAAAGGCATCATAATATTGCATAATTTGGCACACAGACACACAGAGCCAAGCTAAAGCGGCCACTCGAACTCTAAACATTGCACAACGTCGTTTTTCCTAAATTCAACAGTCCGATCATGGCCATACAGCGACCGAATTGTGGAAGAGGAGGATCGCAAAAAACGAAACGAAACGACCATCGTCAGCAATCAACTCCGGTTTAGGTGGGCTTGAACACCGATACGGAAGCTTCAGCTGTCGACCAAAACAAACCCCAGGAAAACCGATATGAGTCATAAGAGACCGATTATTGGAAAGGGGATCGCACCGCCGCCGATGCCATCACACGACCACGTGATGCGGTGCGTTGGAGGGAAAGAAAGTTTAAAGCTCTTGTGATCAATCCACTGAGTTGTAATTTTAGCAATCAGAAATCCCACCAACTTAAGATATTTTTTTAATATATGGGAAACATATGCCAAATATTTGAAGCATATATTCTTAAAACTTACAAATTATTTTTATAATGATAATAAATCTTCGAGCTGTTTAGTGGAATACCTATAAGTAGATGAAAAACCGAATTTAGTTCAATACCATTTAATTCCACTAGAGTTTGTATCCTTTGACAGATACGCGTATTTCGACCTCAAGTGTAAGGCCGTCTTCAGTGTCGTGTACTAGACTCGACTTATCACCAATCATCAATATCGACATGAAATCTTAAACTAGAAGCTTCTTGACAACTTTTGAAAAATATTGCAACAATACCAAGAAACAAAAAAGTCATCGCGATTTGAATTTTTTGCTTGCGGTAAAAAATGAAGCTGCCGATAGAGGGATTAATATACTAGATTAAATACTAAAAAAATAACATGTATGTAATAATAAACATTTGTTTGTTTTGTATGATGATGACGTGAATATTGTGTTGGATATTTAGGAATACATTTAAAAGTCCGGACCTGACCCCCCTAATTCGGGGTAAATGTTCGCATGTCGCACAAGTTCACCATAAGTAGGGTTACTATCCATCCTGATTTAGCAGAACATGTCCTGATTTTAAGATTCATTTGAGGCGTCCTGATTTATTTTTTATATCTCAAGTTTTGCCGTGCTTTTTCCTGCTTGCAGAACACCAAGTAATGTTGTAGATAATTCGAATTTGGAAAAACATCCCTAACACCATAATGCAGCAAGAATGTTCAAATGACACCTTTCTCCAAATCCAAATTGAGTTTTGTGGTTCAGAAATTGAATCCAGTTGCAGATAACGTTTAGGATGCGCTTCGTACTGCATCAGAACAGCTTCATATTCAGCTAATGTTCAAGTTTCTGATACTGTCAAAAAAATCATCAGTTGAGCTGTTTCTTAAACATAAGCCATCATCTCTGGTGTTTTTATACATCATTCTATTGCTATCAGAAACTCCAAAACTCCGATTATTCGTTGGTCAAAGCTCAGACAGACAGGACTAGATGATATTTTGGTATTCTGGACATACTTTAAAAACTCCATCAATTCTGGTTTTGTTCGATTCTATTTTGAATCAGATGTATCATCAATTAAATAAGTTTCATTATTGAAGCAATTCATTCAAATATTTTGATGTTTGAATATTTGGGGTACCTTTCTCTGGAACTATCGAAAAACATTTGGTTTAATCTGTCTGACAGACCAAGAGGACCAAGTGCTTTTTGATGGTTTAAGAAAAAGGTACCCCAGACATCATAAATATTAAAATATTTGCAGTATTTGTTATAATAATGGAACTTTTTATTTGATGATACATCTGATTCAAAATAGAATCAAACAAAACCAGAATTCATGGAGTTTTTGAAGTACGTCTAGAACACCAAAATATCATCTTGTAAAGTCTGTCCGAACGATAGTCGATAGAAATCATGGAAACATTAAACAATTTCATATCGTTATGCAATATTTCGATATTAAATTTCCGAAAAGGTTTCGAGAGGATTTCTAATAAGTTTTTATGATTCTATTAATATACTTAGCTGATTTTATGATAATCTTAGTAATTTCCTAGCGAGATCTTGATTAGACACAAGTTTCTTCAAAAATCATCGGTAAATTTCTGGTGAGATTGTTGCAGGATTTTTTGCGATATCTTAAATTAAGATTCTTAATAGATGTTTGGAGTTCCTTGACAAATTTCTAAAGGCAACCTGTTGGTATACTCCTTGAGAGATGCTTAATAAAATTTAAGGCGACAGTTTGTCAAAAAGGATCCCTCCTGTTTTTATGGCAGACTTAAAACAATTACCTTCAGAAAATTATTGCCATGTTCTCAGCAAAATCGTAAATTATTATAATAAAAAGTCGAATCTAGTACACGACACTGAAGACGGCCTTACACTTGAGGTCGAAATACGCGTATCTGTCAAAGAATTCACAAACTCTAGTGGAATTAAATGGTATAGTACTAAATCCGTTTTTTCATCTACTTATAAATTATTTTCGATAAAATCTAGTTTTTATTTAACAATACGATAGAGCGTGGTCTGTTTTACTTTTTTAAGCGATGTTTCAACTCAAATAACGACTCATCACGTTTAAACTTTATTTTAAAAAATGGGCCGCATTTGAACCTTGACGCTCTTGATCATTTTTGACGTTCACTTGGTAGTACATTTCGGAAAGGACACGGAAACAAAATATATTCAAAACTTGGGTTTAATCCCAAAAACAAATTTCAAAACCGGAAATAATTGTTTGAACTTTAACCAACTAAAAACATTTCAAAATTGAATACACATGTGTTTCTGGTTTAAAATGTGTTTCTGGTCTAAAATTAGAACTCTCACATAAGGTACGTTCGTAGCTGAAATATCCCAGTGGTTTTGGAAAAGTGATAGATTTTTGTCTTAGCAAAAGGCTAGGTTAATTTAAGATTTTATACTCACACCCGCTAATTAGAAGTTTCTCTAGATCTTCCAAAAAATCAGGCTTCCGAATTCTCACTCACTCTCACGATAATGGATTTATCCCTCACAGCAATTTTCAACAAGCTGCCTTGCGATTTTATCCGTCCACAAAACAAAGCGAAAATAAATAATTGCACATTTCCGCAGCTGTGAGAAGTTTGTTTTCTCTTTCTCCGATCCATGGAGAACTTTTCCTGTATGCATCACCACAAGCAGCAGTTGCTTTTATGCACCAAATTAACCACTCCTTTTGTCGAGTTGGTGTGGTAGTATGGTTAGCGTGCACGCATCGCGGTTGTTTTTAGCAATGTTCTAGGTTCGAATCCCGTCGCCGGCACTAGTTTTTGTTTATCCACATAGTGATAATTCTCGGGAGCAGTTGGTGAGCGAAAATATGATGGAGTGAAAAATATATTATCCTCGGAGTGGAGTGATTTTCGGTTATCCACCATCGTAGCTCCAGGGAAAATTAGTGTGAGCGATAAAAGATGTTCACGTGAGGAAGCGAAAAAAGCATTCTCCTAACGTGCGAAAAATCGTAGATTTCGCATCATTGATACGAAAATTCAGAACCCTGCAAGAAATACGACAAATAATTATTCAGATGGAATTACGATAACTACAATATAACTAATTTGTTTTCATTTTATTAAAAGGAAAAATGACTCTTTCATTTGTTATTAAAACAACATGGTCCTAAAATTGAGAAAAAAAAAATCCCTACACTCTAAATTATCCAAACTCTTATTTTTAAACAGTGATTTTCAAAGAAAACCAGTAAAATTTCTCCACAGAATGATCAATTCTTTTACATTACAACTTTAACTAAGGTTAACTAGAAAATATTGGGCAAGTAATAAACCTCGTTTTATTCCCGAAAAGACTGCGTAGCCGTTAAATCCGAACTAGAAAATATATAAAAATCTTTGAAATTATTCTGAATATGAGTCATGTTCGATATTTGATACAAAACGGTATCAGGTAAGTTATGAAAATTGCCAAATGTCCTGATTTTGAATCTTCAGGATATGGTCGGTCACCAAAACTGTAAGTCGTTTTCTTCACATAGTTCTGAAACCCTGGCAACGTTGTATAAGTTTGAAACCTTATTACGTTAGCTGTATCATATTTTTTTATTTTAAACCAATTCATCAAAGTACTTAGAAGTTTTAAATGAAGTTGTGTTTTGAGTCTTTCTGATCTAATGTTTAAAAATTGTTCAATAAAAGTTTTGAATGATAAAAATTAAAAAAAAAAAATCCAAAGAACTAGTAGTTTTTTGAGTGATACATTATGATTGATAGCAGGGTGCATTTGATTTGTTATAAAAATCAAGCGATTTTAGTTGGGAGCGGGTCATTTGGCATAAAGCCATTTGGCATATGATCATTTGCAATAAGGTCATTTGACATAATAGCCATTTGGCATAATGGTAATTCAACATAACCAGAATTATATCCTTTCTTTCGAAAAACAGACTTTCAAAAGAATGTAATCAAGCATTTCGCTTCAAGAACTCAACCGAGAATCCAGAATCCAGGATCCGTTAAAGAACCTTCCCAAGATTTATTCATAAATTCCTCTAAAGATTCATTTTTTTCATTTTCATTTTTTATTTGATTTTTCAACAAAGCTCTCAGCCATACCGTAATCCATCCAAAGGTTTCCAATAATAATTTCATTTAAAATTTCTTCAAGAATTAAGCCAGTTATCTCCGCCAGTTATTTTCAGAAATTATCGCTGTGGTAACTCAACGAGCAATTCTTTTAAAATTAATGATATAAATTACTGGAAGCAGAGCAAAATGGTACAATGCCTGATTGTTAATCAAAAACAATAGTTTTCAAATGAAAATTATTTGGTTTTCCACGTTTCAAGGTGTATGATGTTTTTCAAGTAAAATCGTTGAAAAATTCAAAAGTAGATGACATAGAAAGTTGGTGTCATCGATTTTGCTCAAATCATTTTAGAAAGAGTTGTCCCAAAAAAAATCCAGGAGGAAAATGGCCGTCAAGTTTTACAATTTTACAAACCAATTTTTTGCACAAAATAGAAACAATGTTGTAGTAGATGAGATAAAAAGTTGATGTCTTCGTATTTTGTTCAAATCATTTTATAAAGAGCTATCCTAAATAAAATCAAGTTTTAAGAGGAAAATGGCCGTCACTATTTTACAAATTTACAAACCAATTTTTTGCCTAAAATTGAAACAATGTTGTATATCATTGCAGTGTATTTGCTATTTTGAATGCATTGAAATGGTTTCCATGCAGATATGTTCAAATATGAACAAAAAACTAAGGTGATAGGTACAAGGTACTCAAATCTACTTATTTAATTCTTTATTGAGATTCTGCTCAGAGGGTTCGAATACATTAAAAATAGGTGATAGAACTGTTGGAACACTACCGAATATGTGAATCATAAAGCAAACTAGAGCAATATTATACAACTAGTTGTAGGACTTCAAAAAAGTGACAAACTCACTGGAAAAAACTCTGAATGTCCTCTAGTTGAGAGCGTGAATATGAAACATCAAATAAAAAGTAAAACTACAGTCTTTCAGTACAATCAGTTTTGCATGATAACCAAATCTTGCTTGAGTTAAATCGCTCAGAGGCTTTTACCATGATCATCAATCAAAGACCAAAAATCGGCAACCAGCATAGCAAATTTTTTGACGTCAACAAATTTGATTTTGATCACCAACGATGCTTGTAGCGATAGTTTGATCTTTATACATTTTTCGAAAGCATCAGAAATGACGCACTGACTTGTGACTTACCGGTTACCTCCAAGCCTTATGAGGGTTCAGGTACCTCCATTTGACCGGATAATGTCCACTTAACGAAATAATGTGGGTCCGCAAGATAAATGTGTGCATTGCAGTAACCGTACAGCCTCCGGCGACAACCGGGTCAATCGCTCGAACGAAAGTAAAACATAAAATGAGAGGATCAGTAATTCGGTTTCGGTTTCTGTTTGCATCACTCTCTTTTCTTGCGAAACTGCAGACCACACGGGGAGAAGCAGTCCGCGCATCAGATCGAGGCTCTGTCATTGGCAGGGATGGTAGCGACTTGAAAAGCTTTAGAGATCTTAGGCCAGATAAAAGAGACCAGACCATAACGAAGACAACAAAAAGCAACGGAAAAGGATTCAGGAGATAAGAGTTTGATTCCTCAACGGATCTCTTTTTGTTAATATTTCATTTTTTTTTTTGGAAATTACTCGAACTATTACGACGAATATCACACTTCGTATTATTGTATGAATTATTCCAGAGATGCCTTTAGGTATTACCTCGAATTTTTACAAAATTTAACGTTCAAAATTTCTTCTAAGGTTCTACCAGGAATGTCTTCAAAAATCCATTCCGGAATTATTCCCAAGGTTCCTCCTAAAATTTCCAAAAATTGTGTGAAAACTTTTCCAAGTTTTCATAAAATGTTTCCGCAAATTCATCCAGGAAAATGTCAAGGTTATTTTCATAAATGATGAAAGATTTTTTTTAATCTAGGTATTATTTCTAAAGAAGATCCTAAAGTAACCTCTTACGAAACTTGCGTCAGTTTTAATGTATTCTACAAGGATCTCTGAAAGATCTCACTTACTTTTGGAAAATCTTAGGGAAGCTTAGTGAGATAAGTTATAAAAAATAAAAAGAATTTCTGTAGATTATCCTGCAGGATTTACTAAAGGAATACCTTGAAAACCATCTGACAAAATCCCTGAAAAAAATCGTAGAAACTACTGCAATAATTGTTATAGTATCAACTGTTGTGAAATCTCAAATACATTTTTGGAAAACTATGAGGAGCTTACTTGAGTAATTATTTAAGAAATGTTTTGAAGAACTGCAGAGGCTGGCGAAACTCATAGTAAAGGATTCTTGAGGAACTTCATGAGAAATTCCACGTCAAATTTATTAAGGACTACCTGGAAGAGTTCCTCGTATATCTCCTCAATTTCCATGGATTATCTGCAGGATTTTTTGGAGGAATGCTTGATACGAACCATATGGAAATACCTGATAGAATAACTGAAAAATCCCTAATTCTTTCAAAAACTTCAATATTTTTTTTTTTCTATTTATAAGAAATCCTGGGATAGTCTCTGGAACAAATGTTAGCGTTATCCCTGTGGAAGTCAATGGAGGTAGTAGTTTTGGAGTACTCAAGCATTTCTTATAAACAAATTCTATTCTGAATTTTAAAATTTTATCTGCTTAGTAAAATGTCAAATTTCCTGTGGTTGACGCATTTCTTTCTGGAGGAGTCCCTGAAAGTGTTTCAAAAATGTGAAACAGTCACGTAATAATCTTTGAAGGTTTCTTTGGAACCTCCTGAATTTTGCCGAGTTTACTGTAATACAGTAAGGAAAACAGTGAGTTTAGACATCATTTTGGTTAAAATTAAGACCTTTGGGGCCTTACACTGAAAATAGAGACTTGCCTCAAAATAATGACAAAGATCTGATACCAGCCCTTCATTTAAGGTTTGCTTATCCACAATAAAAAGGAAAGTTGTTGGCAGGCGGAGCTCCTTGCTTGCGGTTACTGGCGCCGCGGGCCTTAGAAGATATAGGTTGGTGCTTACAGCTGATGTGAACTGTTTACCATTTTACTGGGAAATATGCGGCATAACCCACCACTTATTGTAGAGTTACGACACCAAAGGCAACGAGTCTTCTTCAGTCGCGCTTAGTGCTGATTAGGCCCTCTATCCCATAGTTAGGTATGGTGCTCTAATGATGCACGAGTTGCGTGCAGTGATGCCCCGATCTTTCTTCAAAGGGCCGTTATACAATCGTCTTCTGCCGGTGCTCAGTTGATCTTCATGAGTTTGCTTCAAATCGTCACCTTTACTAGTAGGTAGTACCGCAGAAAATAAATCACGTCGAATGAAAGTGAAAGTGGTTATTCCACAACCTCCATTTATGTCCACTCCGAACTGCAGTCGACTATATGGGGGAGATGAGCCGTCCTGGCTTAGCGGCACCCAGGGATGTATTATCAGATGTGGGGACCAGATGATACTATAGAAAGAACTAAAAAATAATTTGCAAAGTATCTTTTTTTGTGATGGGACTACTTCATAGGTTTAAAATTGGTCGCAAAAGTTTAAGAAATTTTCTGCAACGTTACAAGTAGTATAGCGAGTTATATGATTTTGAAACACGCCAGACTATTTGTAATTGTGCTGAATATTAATTTTAAATATTTTTAATCGTAATTTATTGGCTCCCTAAAATGTGGGAACACGGGGATCATGGTCCCATTGCCCTCCGTAAATACAGCTCTGGCGGCACTATATGCTTTACCTTTTCTTGCTAGTTCTCGCTTACGATTACATAACGGCGCAAACCTGATTTACATGTTGATAGCGTTGGCCACAGTTCCTAATACCGACTTGTCTTTCCCACCCATTCCCAGGAACTCCCCAAAGCGCAAGCCTTGATGCAAGACAACCTATCGGTGGACGAGGCCAACCTGCAGAGCATCGACCGGGAAGAGAAGCAGAAGAAGCCCACCGGCAAGCCAGAGGAGAAGAAGGAATCGTCCGAGAGCACCGACTCCGAAGACGATGACGAATCGGCCGCCGATGGAGAGAGCGACGAGAGCGCCGACATGAACTCCAACAACCGGGTTCGGGTTAAGCTGCCGCTGGATCTGGATCTGTCCGAGCTGGCCCACACCATGCTGCGCGATAACCACAAGTATGATCACGAATAATTTAATAATCGATGAATTTCGTATTAACGATCGTTTTTGCCGTAGGTCCAAGATGAACTGTGTCGTTGAGCGACGCCGATCGGAGGAAATGGTTGACTCGCCGGCCAAGACCATGCGATTGCCCTTCGGAATGGAGTTCAACACCGAACCCAAGAAGCAGAAGGTTACCGGAGAACGTATTGCCATCTTCTGCGAAACCGGAAACGAACCAAAGTGAGTATTGGTAGAACAGAAATCGAACGAAATTTAATTTTGCATCTAAGACTAAAAAAGGCAAAATAAGCAATAGAAGATTACAAGAAGTGACTAGAGCTAGCTGATCAGTTTATATTCAAATCTTGAATTAAAGTTAGATTTTAGCTTCTTTACACCTTATTTCATCATGGTGTTCCTAAGTTTGCTACTCTCCATAAGAAATCAATTTATGTTGGCGAATTTAGGAACCGAAATTTTAACCTGTATTATTCCTGGATCAAAAAATTTCGTTTGATTTATTGACAGCATTCGGAAATCTTAATTGCTATTGAAAATAGCTTTCCTTAAGGTAGTAGCATTGGTATACCTACCCAATTTAAGAGTATCTAACAAGATGTTGTTCAGACCAGAGGCGTTCCTTAGAGTTGAAATCCGCGGCTACGAAGCAAAACAATGCTTCCCAGTCGATCCATCAAGTTTTCGCAATGAAAATTTCATTGTCATTCCTGCGAATAGAGCATCAACGTGACTGCTACATGTTATAAGAATAACTTCGACAAAGAAATCTCTTGTTTAGTAACTGTGGAAGTACTCTTTTAGGACACTATGCTTAATAGCAGTCTAAGAAGAAGAATATGTTCAGGCCGTAACAATTTTTGAGACGAAGGTTATTTCCGCATTACGTATTTTCGGCAGTTTTGTTCTCTTCGTCTTGAGGGGTTTTATTAATCAAATCTTCTGAAATTCGGCAGTAAGTTGCGCTTGTGAGGTTAAAATATTGATATAAACTTTGAGCTCAATAGCATTTCGAAAACCACCTATGACAAAGAGAACAAAGCGACCGAAAATATAATTAGGCTCCCTATCTATTTTATCTCTATTTTTTGTCTGAACAATGGAGTTAAATTAATGATTCGTTGAGTTGAACCCAATATATTTTGTCCAAATAATTAATCCTCCATAGACATTTTACAAAATTTTGAGATATTATAAAAAAAACTCAGAGGTTATAGTGTAGTAGTCAATACATGTTTTCGTAAGATTTCAATCTACTTCGTCGCAAGAGCTATTATTCGAACTTAGCTACAATATAAATTAATTTTTATGTGTATTTTTTCGAAATTGTTGTGGTTTTTCTACTTGTACACCAAAAATGCCGCATTTCGATAAATAATTTCTGTTCAAATATCCATTTTGCACATTGTCACAGAACTCGTAGGACAAAGGCGTACCGAGCGCATTCTGATTAGTGATCTACTGAGCCTCGCCATATTACGATTCATAGTTCTTCTCGCCCTTCCGTCTGACTTTCTTCATCGGGCGCTTATTTACACTATGGAAAACCTTCTTCACTGAAGGATTTCATTCAAATAACCCACCGTAAAACTTCTAATATTCACGAATTTTTAAGAAATTCCCTCAACGATAGCATATAATTGAGAACGTGAACAAAGTTTTCAATCGGTTGAACCTAGAATAAACAAAAATTGTGCGTTCAACGGCTCCTTTGAATGCTTTTTCTATGTCTACAAGAGCAAGACCAGTAGAATAGCCTTCAGTTTTTTGGAACGAATCAAATTTGTTACACGAATCTGAACTGTTCATTGACAAACAATGAATTTTCATTGATGTGGGCCATCATTCTGTTCAAAATGACTATTTCCAAAAGTTGGAGGAAAGCAAATTGATTGGACGATAGCTAGAAGCTTCTGCAGGATTTTCGTCTGGTTTTAAAATTTTAGCATTTTTCCATTTGTCAGGAAAATATGCCAACTGAAAACATTGGTTAAACATATCAACTAAGAATGATAAGCTACTTTCTGGAAGTTTCTTGATGCGGATGTAGAAAATTCCAACATACCCAGGGGCTTTCATATTTTTTAATTTTTTAATAATAGTTCTCACTTCTTCCGAATCAGTCTCCCAGGAATTTTTGAAAACGTTCTCTTGATTGAGAATGTTTTCGAAATCCTGAGTAACATGATTTTCTATTGGACTAGTAAGTCCTAAATTAAAATTGTGCGCGCTTTCGAACTCCCTAGCAAGTTTTGAGCTTTTTCGCAATTAGTTAGTAATAATTTGATTTCCTCTTTTGGTTGTGTTTATATCGTTGTACTATAAGCAGCTATCGTGAATGTTCAGTCAAAAGAAATTGTACTTATATCTTAAGGCTGTATTTTGATGGCGCCATTGAACTGTAAAGGAAATCCATAAATTTCATCATGCTGAAGGTATGAAGGGAGATGCCCGTAAATCTAGATATTCTAGTAAAACATATCGTTATAACGTTGAAGTGTTGTATTATGACCACTCACTATATAACAGTAAGCGCCTAGTTGTGAGACGAATCAAAACTAATTGCGACCAAAAAGAAAATGGATGTGACGAATATAGACAACGGTATGTAATAATTTCATTACATTATTTCCAATAAACAATCAAAACTTACACACTTAAATTAGAATGCCGAATCTCGGCTAATTTTAACCGAGATCCGCACAGCCGAGAAGCCGGCAAACAAATTTCCTGGGATCTCAGTAAATAAAAGCCGAGTTTCAGTAAATCGTGCTGCGTTGCTGAGCAACCAGACAAATTGTTAGCTGAATCTCGGTTAAAAACGAGAAACCGAGATTCGCACAGCCGAGCTCGTGAAAAAAATCTAAGTGTGTATCAAAACCTTATTGCACAATGTGAAAGCTGTCTCAGAAAAGAATTGTGTGTACTCAATACATAAAACCCATACACTACCAACCCAAAGTATGAAATCACTTTACTAAATATTGCAACAACCACTTTCAATACTGCAACACTCCAACAAGTTTAGAATGACGTAGATCACGAGTTGCTGTCGTCAAGACTTTAAACTTTTTCAGGAGTTTGCAATATTTAAAAAGTGTGTTGCAATACTCTGTTAAGCCTTAAAGTATGCTAGCGCTGTTTCGGACAGCAGAAAACGCTTTTGCAAAAACATATAGTAAACTTCATATTGCAATAGTAACTACAACACTACAATTTCTAGTGATGATTTCATAGATCTCATTTATTGAAGAAGAGTAAACAAGTTATGAACATATTAGGAACTACAATTGACATCATATCAGCTTAATTTGATAGAAGGTTAGATTTGAACAAGTATATCTACAGACCAACAAGTTGACCATTTGCTTTTCGGTCATATTTCTTAATACTATTTACAGATACAGTGTTTTCAAATTTTGTTCTCTATATTTTTACATTTGGGTACTGGATTTTATTAAGAGTATGAGGTGTGCTTTAAGATCTTTTATCCTGAAAAAATCTTTGGAAAAATTGTTGTATGAACGCTCAAAGAAATTACAATCAGCGAGAAAATCACTAGAACTAGGAAGGGACCTTGGAAAAATTCCTGGAAGAAGGGGACGGGCCTAGTGTAGTGGTTAGAAAACTTACCTCTCACGACGAAAAACCTGCGATTGAATTCATTCCCCTTTAGGTTATAGATGCATTCCATTCGGAAGGGAAATAAAGTCCTTGATTCCGAGAGGAACTAGCCTTAGGCTTCAGAATCTTCGCAGGAATTCCTATAAGAAAATCATTTACACTTCAGTCGTCGCGCTGTTGTATTTTGTACAACACCACTGAAAAAACCTCGCTTTTCGTTCACAATAGCAGCGTGGTGGTTCTGATGGTTACAAACCGCGCGACGACTGGAAGGTTAAAGAAACCATCAGATGTACTGAGGGAATGTTTGAAGAAGTTTCCAAAAAATCATTCAAGGAATTACTTGAAAAATCTTTCAAAGAACTTCAGAAAAAACCCTTGAGGAACCTCTAAAGGCAGTGTTCGAGAGCTACTTGGAGAAACCCATCCTTGACGGAAATTCCTAGATGAATCTCTACTATTGTTCGTGGAGAAATTCCTGAAAGAATAGGTGAAGATATACCTGGAGGTATTCCAATAAGAAATTTTGGATAAATTCCAAACGAAATGTCTGATTTAATTTCTAGAGAATTTCTTGGAAGAATTACAAGAAGAACTTCAAGAAAGTGATGAATTCATCGAAGAGTACCTAAAAACAATCATTGGAAGAATTTCTAGAATAAACTTTGAATGCATTTCATGTCGATTTGTTCTCAAAATTCTCAAATAAATCGTCAAAGAAATTCCTAGAGGAATATTTCGAAGATTTTCAAACGAAATCTCTATGGCTTGAGGTATCGGATAAACTCATTGTGGAATGAATTCTCAAAAGAATGTCAGTGCGAAGTAATCCCTGCATGAAATTAAAAAAAATCATCCAAAGAAATCCGTTCACAATGCCTAAAGTTTCCCTATGGCCCCTGTACCAATTCCTGTATAATTCTTCCTTGGAAGACTTCTTTGAAACAGTCTGGATGAGATTTTTTCAATAATAAAATATGAAATAAAATCATAAATCAAAATTAATACAAAAATAAAACAAACCACATTTTGAAACGTGTTTAAACGTTCTAATTGTACTACTTATTCTTCCAGGAATGAAGACGCTGAACCCGTGCGTCAAGTCCTGATCCCCATCCCACCGATCCGCTCGTTCGGCCCCATCACTCACCTGCCCCAACAGATGCCCCCACAACCGATGATGCGCCAAATGGCCCGACCAATCTTCCCCATCCCAATGATGAGTCATCACCAGCAGCCCCAGCAGATGCCTCCAGTCCCAGCCCAGATGATGCAAGCTCCCCATCCCGAGAACCCCATGATCCGTCCAGCCTTCCACGCTCAACCTCAACCGATGATTCATAGCCCACAGCCTCAGCAGCCACAGTCTACCTTCCCACAGCAGATGCAGCCACCACGTGCCGAAGTTCGCATCCAGTTCCAGCGCATCCCGATTCCGGAAGCCATCCGACCATTCCTGCCCCCACAGGCTCTTCGCAACGGCCCAGAACAACCCGAAGTTCAAATCCGTGAAGTGCCCCTGGAGATGGCTCTGCAGAAGGTTGGACTGTCGGCCGATGAGCTGAAGGACATCCACGAAATCGCCGCCCAAAAGTTCACCGAACAACTGAAGCAACTGATCGGAGAGATGGCTGATTCGGAAGAAAGTAGCGATGAGGAGACCGATTCGTACCGCACTACCCCTGCCCAGGAGCCCGCCTCGCAGCACTCCGAGGAACGGGAACTCCAGGAACAGCAGCCTCCCCGCCCACAGGAACAAGAGCCTCAGGTACACAACGTTGAACCACAGATCCTTCCCATGGGACGTGCCCAGTATGCTCGATCTCTGGTCAACCCTATCAACCTTCCCGGAAAGGTCGTAGAGTCGTCCCTATCCGTTTCGTCTGACGAGGATGCGGAACGTCCACACTGTAAGTATCCTTAAAAATACTTTACTCCAACCATTACAATGTTCTAATTACAAAACAACCATTTACAGACGTTCAACCACGATCGGTCTAAGCACGGATCGTAATCAAACGCGCCAATGTTTCCATTCCTGAAAACAGCGAAACATTCCAGCACGTTTGCACATGTGATTGTAAAAATTAAACAGATGTTTTGAAGAAAGTTTATACAAAAGATAAACCCAATCGATAAGTATTAGCCAGAAGCGAGGGAGAAGAAGAGAATGAACAAACATACAAATCAACGAGAAAAGATTGTGAATGTGTAAATAATTGTTAGAAACTTTCAAAACCAACCAAAACAACCAATCGTTCCAGAACTAATGAGCAATCAACAAACCTAAATCCACAAATGCCACAAAAGATGTCAGTACATGAGTGCAGAATCAGCAAAACAATTGAAACAAAAAGAAAACTGAAAATCTTTTTTTATTTTGCTCTAAAACACAACAACTGAAAGGTTTCCTAAATATGTATTAAAAAGCTAGTAGAGAGTAGTGAAAAGAAACAAAGAAAATCGCAAAATCAAGCGCATCCACAAGCGAACGATATTGTTTATAAAAGTTTTTAAAGTAAACTTGAATCTAACGTACAATCGGATTGGTTGTCAATCCACCAAAATTTTATTAGTTTTGAACCATTTCAAATAAAGATGTTTTTACTAATTATAATTAAATAGTTGTTTTATTTTGTAGCATATGGAACCATAACTAACAGCAAAATTTACGGTTCACGTACGACAGTCTTTCCCTCTATACATTTTTGGAACCGGCTCCATGCATAGACCATGTACAATCTCTACTGGTATGTGCTCCTGTGACTCATCTTGATCTTTGTAAAGACTCATCATGATCTTTGGATAGACAGTTGAATGTCAAGGTCAGTCGCAGGCGTGCCAAAACCCAAAATCGACGATCTACTGGCCATAGTTCCCGGCGATGGAGGTAGCCTGCTCCGGCGGAATATTTTCTATTAAAAAATCTCCTGAAACTGATAAGGTTATACGTTATTCCGATAACGTTGCGCATTACTCCGTTGTTGGAGCGCCACAATCATTCAAGTTATGCGATTACAGTAGGAGGAGGGTGTAGAATTTTATATTGCCAAATTCGGGATTTTTTTTTCTTTATGAGCTCTGTACCATTATGAGCTCTGTAAGCTTTAAATAGGCTATGGGAGCAATTCTCGCTGAAACCAGGCCGCCATCGGCACATATCGTTAGAATTCCAATTTCAAGGATTTTACGGAAGTTTCTCTAGGAATTTCTGCATGCAATTTTCCAAGAATTTCTACAGGAATTCCTCCAAACGTACTTCAAGGGATTCATCCAGAATTTATCCAAAAGAATATTCAATAAATGCATTGTGAAATGCCTTCAGAGATCTCTTCACTAATTATATCAAGAGTATTCTTTGGATTGTTCTTTAATTTATCAAGAGAATTTTCCATATATTATGTTTCGGATACTTGAATTCCTTCGAGGAAATTGCAAGGAAATCATCTTGAGACACCTCTAGAAATCGTGGAACCGTTTGAAAATTACCAGGTGCTTCGTAGTGGATCCTAACAAACATGTTTTCAGGGATGCCTACAAGTTCAGCAGATCTCTTCAGGAATCCTACCTAGAATGCCTTCTCGATTCTTATCATGAATTCGCCCTTTTCCATGTGAAATCGTTAAAGGATTGCTCCAGAATCTTTGAATGGATTTCTCTATAAATTTCTTGTTGAAGAGTGTTAGAGAGACACCTAAGAATTCTTTCTTCATTCTAAGAACTCTCCTGATTATTTCTACAGGTAAGCTCCGGAGAAATTTTTTGAGTTTAATTTCAAGTATTGTATTCTTTCTGAAAATTCTCTAAAACTGTTTCTCCCTGCATACATTTCTTGAAAGATCCCTTTTAACTTCCAAATGCATGAAAAAATATCGCCTATGTCACGTGAAGTATAATTTCTCAAAAATGACTACAATGAACTAGGACAATTTATAAATGACCACACATTGATTCTGTCATTTCCTAAATTAAAACAATTTCTATCGATAATTCCTTTACTTCAATGTTTAGCAAAAACCCGAGTTTTAAGATATCTAACAACTTTGTAGAAATAAAAATTATTAAAAATCTTAGTAAAAAGTTATGAACAATAATGATTTTAAACGATTTTTTTCATACGACTTTGTGTACATTCTGTTAACAAATTCGTAACTCTCTTACAAGATTTTTAACATTTGTTATGTCTTCTACAAAGTTGTTAGATATCTTGAAACGCGTGTTTTTGCCGAACATCGCACCTCTCTGTCTCTTGAAGTAAAGGAATTATCGGTAGAAATCGTTTTAATAAGGCTTATTTGTTCAATAGTAAGAACCCATGAAAAGACGCTTATAGACAATTGTTTCTATCATCTGCCGAAAGGGGAGATATGGTTCTTTCATGATATGTAAGAGTTTTCTGCGCCGAAGGCAGTTATATGGGCCTAAACTACCCCTTAAAAAAGTAATTCGTACATAACTTTGATACTTCAAAAGATAGCGTGATGATATGTTTAGCAAAAACACGGGTTTTTTTCATGACAAAAAACTTTGTAGAACACACAAAAAATATCAAAATTCTTGGAAAAAAGTTAAAAATATGATTTTTAGTGGCCATTCACATACAACGGCATTTATCTCAAAAAGTATAAGAGATAGAAAAATCATGTCTTCGACAATGTTGATTCCAGTTGCCAATTTTACAACTTCTCCGAAAAAACTATATTGCTAAAATCAACGGTTTGGGCAGTATTCAAAAAGGGCATAAAATCGACGAAATAAAACACAGTGCATTGGAGCATTCTTGTCCGTTGTATCTAGTGATAAGTTACAGTCTGTGCAGCTATATGGCTGAAGACGGTGGCCATGTCTATTTAAAACATATAATTAGAGTGTAATTTTTGAAAATAAATAAATTCAAGTAAAATTTAATGAAAAAAAAAATATGTTTTTGTCAAAATAACCTACAAACTACGCGATTGCCAGCAGTATAAGAGCACACATTAAAGCATCCTATAATTTGTATGAGTTGATAGCATCTGGATTGTTTTCTTAATGATATTGAACTTTGCTCGAGTAATCTATACAGCTTTGTAATCAATGATACAATCGTGATACAATATTGTACATTTTTTTTAGTTCGACGGAGTTGCGAATAATAATTGTACGATACTATGAACAATTAGGGTGCCGGTACCAATGGTTGTAATGTACCAGTAGATTGGACTATGGAATAAAACGAACATTTTTCGATAAAAACGACATGTGCTATTTTTGGTGAATAGATCGTCTCTAGTTTAGTCGATTTGCCAAATTTCAGATTGTTATTTTATCAAAAAGTCATATAAATATTTAAGTGTATGCAAAAAATTTGCTCCCTTGCACCAGTAGTTGCCGTCGTGTTCCAGTAGTGGACCAACGGATGGAAGCAGTTTTTAAAATGAATGTATAAAAATGAAGAAAAGCCTTAGAGATTATCTTTATGCTTCATTCGAAAGATATTAATTGCTGTTCCGAGGGAAAAATGTTAAACCCATGTAAAAATTTACCATTTTGTTTAAAATTCCTTGTATCATTCCCGAACGTCTACTACTGGAGCACTAGCGCAACTACTGGAACACGTGTTCCAATAGTGGCTCAAGCGATTTTATGTTAAAAAAATAGTTTTATCACTCTTTTTATATTTTTCCAATATAGTAGAGGTTGAAATCTTTCTGTTGACGCCAAAAGATCTCTGTTAAGGCTTTTCGTAATTTTGTTATGATTTTTTATAGCTTAGGTAGTCCACTAATGGCACCGGCACCCTATACAGACATTGATTAAAGAAAAGGCAATTCAAGAACGTCAAATAATATGCTTTCAGTAACAAAAAGTTCAGTAAACATCTACAAAAACCCACAGCCATAAAATTGAATTATTTATTTTGCAAAAGTGCTCTGACGCCGTCGCAGATCTAAAATATTTCGGCGGTCAGGTCTAGTTCGAAGAATAGTCTCAACATTAACTAATTATTCAAATATTTTCAATTAAAACTTTTCATAGGTCATTCAAAAGCTAATACATTTTGTCTTCAAAGGAATATTAACCATTTTTTTTTTTGTTTACTATATTTCTACTTGACAAGTTTCAAAAATTGCACTGAGAAAACATGGCTAATCTTCTCAACATTAGAACCAAAATCTTATATTTTTAAAGCATTTTCCATATTTTGGAGGTAGATTCTTAAAACTTTTCAACTCCTATTAAACAGTCCTTCGAGTCATTGTGCAAAAGTTTGGAGTCACCTGAAACACATGCGAATCCTGTTGGTGAATATCTCTTGAGGAATCCTCGATTAAATTTCTCGATGAATCCCTGGAGAAATTCTTGCAGGAGCCTTTCCAGGGATTTCTGAGGAAATCTCTGGAGAAAATCCTGGAAAAATCTCTAGAACACCAAATATGCTTTCTAACTACGCATTTTTTTTTCAACGGGTAGACGAAAATTATATTTCATTAAAATATACAGTTGACTGTCTACCAGCTTATCCCTGGAACAATTTCTAGATTTCAAAAACTCCTGGAGAGTCCTAGGAGGTATCTCAAGAAGAATCATTGTAAAGATTTTGCTTGTGGAATTTGTAGAGAAATCCCTAGAGATTCTTCTGGAGAAATCAATGTATGAAATAATTCTTGGAGAAATCCCAGAGAAATATCTGGAGGATTCTATGAAGAGATTTTCCAAAAGGAATTAATGCAGAGCATTTACTGGAGGATTTTTTTGTGGAGATTTTCCTACAATAATCCCTGGAATAAATCTTAGGATAATTTCTGATGAAATTCCTGCAGGAATTCGTAGGAGAATCTCTGAAGGAATTTCTTGAAGAAATCTTGGAGGAATCCTTGAAGGTTTTTTTGGAGGCCCAGAACGAGTTCCTGGAGAAATTCCTGGAGGATTATCTGGAGAAATAATAAGAATAATTTATGTCACGATTTTCCTCCAGGTAACTCTGGGAGAATTCCTGCAAGAAATTCTTGAGGAATTTGTGAGTTGTGGAACACCTGCAGAAAATCCTGGTAGAATCCCTTGAGCGATCCGGGGAAGAATCCCGGAAGAAATCTCCGGAATAGTTCCTGGGGCCTTCCTTAGACGAGTGGTTAGAGTCCGTGGCTACAAAGCAAAGCCATGCTGAAGGTGTCTGGGTTCGATTCCCGGTTGGTCCAGGATCTTTTCGAAATTGAAATTTCCTTGACTTCCCTGGGCATAGAGTATAATCGTACCTGCCACACGGTATACGAATGCGAAAATGGCAACTTTGGTAAAGAAAGTTCTCAGTTAATAACTGAGTGATTCCAAGCAACAGCACCAAAATTTAATAAATTTTTTAATTCATTTTTTTCTATTGAGCTGAAACTTTGCACAGTGTTCCAGTTCCATCTAAATCGTCATTTTCCGATATCAAATCTTCAAGTTGAGTCACGACTAACTTTTCAAAAGGGTGTATGTGAAAATGGTTCAAAAATATTCAAAAAGCTGCACAGCAAAAACGGTTCGTTCGATTGTTAGACAACTAAAGAAACAAAGTTAGACAACTAAATAAAGATTCCAAAAATAATACACACAGTAAAAAAAAAATTTTTTTGCATTAAAAAACATAATTTTTGACACAAAAACTCAAATATCTCAAAACCCTATCGGAATACCAACGTAATTTTTTGAGGGAAAACGGTCCATTATATTAGCTATCTACCATAAAAATTTGGTGATGGTAAACCAAAACAAACAAAACAAAATAACAAAAAAGTTATGACATTTCAAACATGTCACAATTTTCACATTTAGTAGAAAAAAAAATTTTTTTTTCGGTGTAAATTATTACGGGAACCGCAGTTTGTTGCTGATTTTATTGTTAAGGGCCTTGCGTGAATTAAACAAGTCGTTTTCATGTATTCATTAGTATTATGTATATTATATGTATAAATATTATGTATATGTATAAATATTATATGTATATGTATATATGTATAAATTAAAATGAATTAACAGATTACACGAAAATAAAAAAATTTTTTACCAGGATATTTTTTTTTAGAGTATGATCGATGAGTTTCTAAATGTTATATATAAACTTTAAAAGTTTTGGATTTGGGTATGCGTTATGAGATCATGAAAACATTTTATTAATACTTATTTATTTATTTATTGTTATTCAATTTTTTTACAATATCGAACACTTTTGCATCATTATCAGTACAGTTCGAGTATAGTTTTGCTTTAATTTTATTTTCTGACAATGGAATGAAACAGTGAAATTTTTGGGTTCCTTGGATCGTTTTCGCGTTATTATATTGCTCGCTGAGCTCTGATGCCGTTAATTCGTACTCTTCAGTAGTAGTAAAACAAAATGATAATTTTGTTAAATCTTCTTCTTTTCTGCGATTCGCCCAATCAAATAGTTCTTTTGCAGTTTTAATTGGATGCTCACGTTCTTTGGCTAAACTTGCTCTTGTGGCCATGCGCTTTATGGTTCCTCCAATAGCATCACAAGGACCTTTGCCATGTGACGTAGCAAAGAAATGCCATTCTGCATCAATTCCGTACTTTGATTTAAATTGACATAGGCTCGAAAAATTCTTACGGTTTTTGTACTGCGATGCTGCTCCATCAGACATGAAATATATCTTTCTGATTTCTTTATCCTTATCAACGCGTAAAAAGTTAATCATTTTGGCAATGAACAAATTTACAGATACTGAGTCGTGTCTTAAATCTTCGGATATTACAATAAAACTAAAATGTTCAATTTGCGTACTTCCATTGAAATAAATAACGAATGGATGAATTGTAGCTTGCAGAGGCGTCGCGTGGCCTCATTGTCAACCTGTGCACTTCTAAATTAGTATCATTTTATTTTTGTCATTATTAGGTATACCTTGGATTCAAACTATTTTTAATAAAAATGTGGTTCAAATATATTTTCAGTTGTTTGAAAACGTTCAAAATAACATATGCAATTCGGGTTGTTGAGTTTGATTTATCAATTACACCAATAGTTTTTCTATTTTATAAATTTTTCATGATTATAGGCAAATTGTAAATTTGAACATAACAATAATTCTAATTATGCGGGTCATCAGTAACGATTTCAGCAGCACTGACGAATAGAATTACTGTTCAGTAACGATGGGCTGCAAAATGGTGAGTCGACAATCAGGAAGGAGCGTCCAACACAGCTCTGGTCCTCACAAGTTCCTACCTCGCGCTTCTGTATTTTGATGGCGCCATTGAACTGTAAAGGAAATCCATAAATTTCATCATGCTGAAGGTATGAAGGGAGATGCCCGTAAATCTAGATATTCTAGTAAAACATATCGTTATAACGTTGAAGTGTTGTATTATGACCACTCACTATATAACAGTAAGCGCCTAGTTGTGAGACGAATCAAAACTAATTGCGACCAAAAAGAAAATGGATGTGACGAATATAGACAACGGTATGTAATAATTTCATTACATTATTTCCAATAAACAATCAAAACTTACACACTTAAATTAGAATGCCGAATCTCGGCTAATTTTAACCGAGATCCGCACAGCCGAGAAGCCGGCAAACAAATTTCCTGGGATCTCAGTAAATAAAAGCCGAGTTTCAGTAAATCGTGCTGCGTTGCTGAGCAACCAGACAAATTGTTAGCTGAATCTCGGTTAAAAACGAGAAACCGAGATTCGCACAGCCGAGCTCGTGAAAAAAATCTAAGTGTGTATCAAAACCTTATTGCACAATGTGAAAGCTGTCTCAGAAAAGAATTGTGTGTACTCAATACATAAAACCCATACACTACCAACCCAAAGTATGAAATCACTTTACTAAATATTGCAACAACCACTTTCAATACTGCAACACTCCAACAAGTTTAGAATGACGTAGATCACGAGTTGCTGTCGTCAAGACTTTAAACTTTTTCAGGAGTTTGCAATATTTAAAAAGTGTGTTGCAATACTCTGTTAAGCCTTAAAGTATGCTAGCGCTGTTTCGGACAGCAGAAAACGCTTTTGCAAAAACATATAGTAAACTTCATATTGCAATAGTAACTACAACACTACAATTTCTAGTGATGATTTCATAGATCTCATTTATTGAAGAAGAGTAAACAAGTTATGAACATATTAGGAACTACAATTGACATCATATCAGCTTAATTTGATAGAAGGTTAGATTTGAACAAGTATATCTACAGACCAACAAGTTGACCATTTGCTTTTCGGTCATATTTCTTAATACTATTTACAGATACAGTGTTTTCAAATTTTGTTCTCTATATTTTTACATTTGGGTACTGGATTTTATTAAGAGTATGAGGTGTGCTTTAAGATCTTTTATCCTGAAAAAATCTTTGGAAAAATTGTTGTATGAACGCTCAAAGAAATTACAATCAGCGAGAAAATCACTAGAACTAGGAAGGGACCTTGGAAAAATTCCTGGAAGAAGGGGACGGGCCTAGTGTAGTGGTTAGAAAACTTACCTCTCACGACGAAAAACCTGCGATTGAATTCATTCCCCTTTAGGTTATAGATGCATTCCATTCGGAAGGGAAATAAAGTCCTTGATTCCGAGAGGAACTAGCCTTAGGCTTCAGAATCTTCGCAGGAATTCCTATAAGAAAATCATTTACACTTCAGTCGTCGCGCTGTTGTATTTTGTACAACACCACTGAAAAAACCTCGCTTTTCGTTCACAATAGCAGCGTGGTGGTTCTGATGGTTACAAACCGCGCGACGACTGGAAGGTTAAAGAAACCATCAGATGTACTGAGGGAATGTTTGAAGAAGTTTCCAAAAAATCATTCAAGGAATTACTTGAAAAATCTTTCAAAGAACTTCAGAAAAAACCCTTGAGGAACCTCTAAAGGCAGTGTTCGAGAGCTACTTGGAGAAACCCATCCTTGACGGAAATTCCTAGATGAATCTCTACTATTGTTCGTGGAGAAATTCCTGAAAGAATAGGTGAAGATATACCTGGAGGTATTCCAATAAGAAATTTTGGATAAATTCCAAACGAAATGTCTGATTTAATTTCTAGAGAATTTCTTGGAAGAATTACAAGAAGAACTTCAAGAAAGTGATGAATTCATCGAAGAGTACCTAAAAACAATCATTGGAAGAATTTCTAGAATAAACTTTGAATGCATTTCATGTCGATTTGTTCTCAAAATTCTCAAATAAATCGTCAAAGAAATTCCTAGAGGAATATTTCGAAGATTTTCAAACGAAATCTCTATGGCTTGAGGTATCGGATAAACTCATTGTGGAATGAATTCTCAAAAGAATGTCAGTGCGAAGTAATCCCTGCATGAAATTAAAAAAAATCATCCAAAGAAATCCGTTCACAATGCCTAAAGTTTCCCTATGGCCCCTGTACCAATTCCTGTATAATTCTTCCTTGGAAGACTTCTTTGAAACAGTCTGGATGAGATTTTTTCAATAATAAAATATGAAATAAAATCATAAATCAAAATTAATACAAAAATAAAACAAACCACATTTTGAAACGTGTTTAAACGTTCTAATTGTACTACTTATTCTTCCAGGAATGAAGACGCTGAACCCGTGCGTCAAGTCCTGATCCCCATCCCACCGATCCGCTCGTTCGGCCCCATCACTCACCTGCCCCAACAGATGCCCCCACAACCGATGATGCGCCAAATGGCCCGACCAATCTTCCCCATCCCAATGATGAGTCATCACCAGCAGCCCCAGCAGATGCCTCCAGTCCCAGCCCAGATGATGCAAGCTCCCCATCCCGAGAACCCCATGATCCGTCCAGCCTTCCACGCTCAACCTCAACCGATGATTCATAGCCCACAGCCTCAGCAGCCACAGTCTACCTTCCCACAGCAGATGCAGCCACCACGTGCCGAAGTTCGCATCCAGTTCCAGCGCATCCCGATTCCGGAAGCCATCCGACCATTCCTGCCCCCACAGGCTCTTCGCAACGGCCCAGAACAACCCGAAGTTCAAATCCGTGAAGTGCCCCTGGAGATGGCTCTGCAGAAGGTTGGACTGTCGGCCGATGAGCTGAAGGACATCCACGAAATCGCCGCCCAAAAGTTCACCGAACAACTGAAGCAACTGATCGGAGAGATGGCTGATTCGGAAGAAAGTAGCGATGAGGAGACCGATTCGTACCGCACTACCCCTGCCCAGGAGCCCGCCTCGCAGCACTCCGAGGAACGGGAACTCCAGGAACAGCAGCCTCCCCGCCCACAGGAACAAGAGCCTCAGGTACACAACGTTGAACCACAGATCCTTCCCATGGGACGTGCCCAGTATGCTCGATCTCTGGTCAACCCTATCAACCTTCCCGGAAAGGTCGTAGAGTCGTCCCTATCCGTTTCGTCTGACGAGGATGCGGAACGTCCACACTGTAAGTATCCTTAAAAATACTTTACTCCAACCATTACAATGTTCTAATTACAAAACAACCATTTACAGACGTTCAACCACGATCGGTCTAAGCACGGATCGTAATCAAACGCGCCAATGTTTCCATTCCTGAAAACAGCGAAACATTCCAGCACGTTTGCACATGTGATTGTAAAAATTAAACAGATGTTTTGAAGAAAGTTTATACAAAAGATAAACCCAATCGATAAGTATTAGCCAGAAGCGAGGGAGAAGAAGAGAATGAACAAACATACAAATCAACGAGAAAAGATTGTGAATGTGTAAATAATTGTTAGAAACTTTCAAAACCAACCAAAACAACCAATCGTTCCAGAACTAATGAGCAATCAACAAACCTAAATCCACAAATGCCACAAAAGATGTCAGTACATGAGTGCAGAATCAGCAAAACAATTGAAACAAAAAGAAAACTGAAAATCTTTTTTTATTTTGCTCTAAAACACAACAACTGAAAGGTTTCCTAAATATGTATTAAAAAGCTAGTAGAGAGTAGTGAAAAGAAACAAAGAAAATCGCAAAATCAAGCGCATCCACAAGCGAACGATATTGTTTATAAAAGTTTTTAAAGTAAACTTGAATCTAACGTACAATCGGATTGGTTGTCAATCCACCAAAATTTTATTAGTTTTGAACCATTTCAAATAAAGATGTTTTTACTAATTATAATTAAATAGTTGTTTTATTTTGTAGCATATGGAACCATAACTAACAGCAAAATTTACGGTTCACGTACGACAGTCTTTCCCTCTATACATTTTTGGAACCGGCTCCATGCATAGACCATGTACAATCTCTACTGGTATGTGCTCCTGTGACTCATCTTGATCTTTGTAAAGACTCATCATGATCTTTGGATAGACAGTTGAATGTCAAGGTCAGTCGCAGGCGTGCCAAAACCCAAAATCGACGATCTACTGGCCATAGTTCCCGGCGATGGAGGTAGCCTGCTCCGGCGGAATATTTTCTATTAAAAAATCTCCTGAAACTGATAAGGTTATACGTTATTCCGATAACGTTGCGCATTACTCCGTTGTTGGAGCGCCACAATCATTCAAGTTATGCGATTACAGTAGGAGGAGGGTGTAGAATTTTATATTGCCAAATTCGGGATTTTTTTTTCTTTATGAGCTCTGTACCATTATGAGCTCTGTAAGCTTTAAATAGGCTATGGGAGCAATTCTCGCTGAAACCAGGCCGCCATCGGCACATATCGTTAGAATTCCAATTTCAAGGATTTTACGGAAGTTTCTCTAGGAATTTCTGCATGCAATTTTCCAAGAATTTCTACAGGAATTCCTCCAAACGTACTTCAAGGGATTCATCCAGAATTTATCCAAAAGAATATTCAATAAATGCATTGTGAAATGCCTTCAGAGATCTCTTCACTAATTATATCAAGAGTATTCTTTGGATTGTTCTTTAATTTATCAAGAGAATTTTCCATATATTATGTTTCGGATACTTGAATTCCTTCGAGGAAATTGCAAGGAAATCATCTTGAGACACCTCTAGAAATCGTGGAACCGTTTGAAAATTACCAGGTGCTTCGTAGTGGATCCTAACAAACATGTTTTCAGGGATGCCTACAAGTTCAGCAGATCTCTTCAGGAATCCTACCTAGAATGCCTTCTCGATTCTTATCATGAATTCGCCCTTTTCCATGTGAAATCGTTAAAGGATTGCTCCAGAATCTTTGAATGGATTTCTCTATAAATTTCTTGTTGAAGAGTGTTAGAGAGACACCTAAGAATTCTTTCTTCATTCTAAGAACTCTCCTGATTATTTCTACAGGTAAGCTCCGGAGAATTTTTTTGAGTTTAATTTCAAGTATTGTATTCTTTCTGAAAATTCTCTAAAACTGTTTCTCCCTGCATACATTTCTTGAAAGATCCCTTTTAACTTCCAAATGCATGAAAAAATATCGCCTATGTCACGTGAAGTATAATTTCTCAAAAATGACTACAATGAACTAGGACAATTTATAAATGACCACACATTGATTCTGTCATTTCCTAAATTAAAACAATTTCTATCGATAATTCCTTTACTTCAATGTTTAGCAAAAACCCGAGTTTTAAGATATCTAACAACTTTGTAGAAATAAAAATTATTAAAAATCTTAGTAAAAAGTTATGAACAATAATGATTTTAAACGATTTTTTTCATACGACTTTGTGTACATTCTGTTAACAAATTCGTAACTCTCTTACAAGATTTTTAACATTTGTTATGTCTTCTACAAAGTTGTTAGATATCTTGAAACGCGTGTTTTTGCCGAACATCGCACCTCTCTGTCTCTTGAAGTAAAGGAATTATCGGTAGAAATCGTTTTAATAAGGCTTATTTGTTCAATAGTAAGAACCCATGAAAAGACGCTTATAGACAATTGTTTCTATCATCTGCCGAAAGGGGAGATATGGTTCTTTCATGATATGTAAGAGTTTTCTGCGCCGAAGGCAGTTATATGGGCCTAAACTACCCCTTAAAAAAGTAATTCGTACATAACTTTGATACTTCAAAAGATAGCGTGATGATATGTTTAGCAAAAACACGGGTTTTTTTCATGACAAAAAACTTTGTAGAACACACAAAAAATATCAAAATTCTTGGAAAAAAGTTAAAAATATGATTTTTAGTGGCCATTCACATACAACGGCATTTATCTCAAAAAGTATAAGAGATAGAAAAATCATGTCTTCGACAATGTTGATTCCAGTTGCCAATTTTACAACTTCTCCGAAAAAACTATATTGCTAAAATCAACGGTTTGGGCAGTATTCAAAAAGGGCATAAAATCGACGAAATAAAACACAGTGCATTGGAGCATTCTTGTCCGTTGTATCTAGTGATAAGTTACAGTCTGTGCAGCTATATGGCTGAAGACGGTGGCCATGTCTATTTAAAACATATAATTAGAGTGTAATTTTTGAAAATAAATAAATTCAAGTAAAATTTAATGAAAAAAAAAATATGTTTTTGTCAAAATAACCTACAAACTACGCGATTGCCAGCAGTATAAGAGCACACATTAAAGCATCCTATAATTTGTATGAGTTGATAGCATCTGGATTGTTTTCTTAATGATATTGAACTTTGCTCGAGTAATCTATACAGCTTTGTAATCAATGATACAATCGTGATACAATATTGTACATTTTTTTTAGTTCGACGGAGTTGCGAATAATAATTGTACGATACTATGAACAATTAGGGTGCCGGTACCAATGGTTGTAATGTACCAGTAGATTGGACTATGGAATAAAACGAACATTTTTCGATAAAAACGACATGTGCTATTTTTGGTGAATAGATCGTCTCTAGTTTAGTCGATTTGCCAAATTTCAGATTGTTATTTTATCAAAAAGTCATATAAATATTTAAGTGTATGCAAAAAATTTGCTCCCTTGCACCAGTAGTTGCCGTCGTGTTCCAGTAGTGGACCAACGGATGGAAGCAGTTTTTAAAATGAATGTATAAAAATGAAGAAAAGCCTTAGAGATTATCTTTATGCTTCATTCGAAAGATATTAATTGCTGTTCCGAGGGAAAAATGTTAAACCCATGTAAAAATTTACCATTTTGTTTAAAATTCCTTGTATCATTCCCGAACGTCTACTACTGGAGCACTAGCGCAACTACTGGAACACGTGTTCCAATAGTGGCTCAAGCGATTTTATGTTAAAAAAATAGTTTTATCACTCTTTTTATATTTTTCCAATATAGTAGAGGTTGAAATCTTTCTGTTGACGCCAAAAGATCTCTGTTAAGGCTTTTCGTAATTTTGTTATGATTTTTTATAGCTTAGGTAGTCCACTAATGGCACCGGCACCCTATACAGACATTGATTAAAGAAAAGGCAATTCAAGAACGTCAAATAATATGCTTTCAGTAACAAAAAGTTCAGTAAACATCTACAAAAACCCACAGCCATAAAATTGAATTATTTATTTTGCAAAAGTGCTCTGACGCCGTCGCAGATCTAAAATATTTCGGCGGTCAGGTCTAGTTCGAAGAATAGTCTCAACATTAACTAATTATTCAAATATTTTCAATTAAAACTTTTCATAGGTCATTCAAAAGCTAATACATTTTGTCTTCAAAGGAATATTAACCATTTTTTTTTTGTTTACTATATTTCTACTTGACAAGTTTCAAAAATTGCACTGAGAAAACATGGCTAATCTTCTCAACATTAGAACCAAAATCTTATATTTTTAAAGCATTTTCCATATTTTGGAGGTAGATTCTTAAAACTTTTCAACTCCTATTAAACAGTCCTTCGAGTCATTGTGCAAAAGTTTGGAGTCACCTGAAACACATGCGAATCCTGTTGGTGAATATCTCTTGAGGAATCCTCGATTAAATTTCTCGATGAATCCCTGGAGAAATTCTTGCAGGAGCCTTTCCAGGGATTTCTGAGGAAATCTCTGGAGAAAATCCTGGAAAAATCTCTAGAACACCAAATATGCTTTCTAACTACGCATTTTTTTTTCAACGGGTAGACGAAAATTATATTTCATTAAAATATACAGTTGACTGTCTACCAGCTTATCCCTGGAACAATTTCTAGATTTCAAAAACTCCTGGAGAGTCCTAGGAGGTATCTCAAGAAGAATCATTGTAAAGATTTTGCTTGTGGAATTTGTAGAGAAATCCCTAGAGATTCTTCTGGAGAAATCAATGTATGAAATAATTCTTGGAGAAATCCCAGAGAAATATCTGGAGGATTCTATGAAGAGATTTTCCAAAAGGAATTAATGCAGAGCATTTACTGGAGGATTTTTTTGTGGAGATTTTCCTACAATAATCCCTGGAATAAATCTTAGGATAATTTCTGATGAAATTCCTGCAGGAATTCGTAGGAGAATCTCTGAAGGAATTTCTTGAAGAAATCTTGGAGGAATCCTTGAAGGTTTTTTTGGAGGCCCAGAACGAGTTCCTGGAGAAATTCCTGGAGGATTATCTGGAGAAATAATAAGAATAATTTATGTCACGATTTTCCTCCAGGTAACTCTGGGAGAATTCCTGCAAGAAATTCTTGAGGAATTTGTGAGTTGTGGAACACCTGCAGAAAATCCTGGTAGAATCCCTTGAGCGATCCGGGGAAGAATCCCGGAAGAAATCTCCGGAATAGTTCCTGGGGCCTTCCTTAGACGAGTGGTTAGAGTCCGTGGCTACAAAGCAAAGCCATGCTGAAGGTGTCTGGGTTCGATTCCCGGTTGGTCCAGGATCTTTTCGAAATTGAAATTTCCTTGACTTCCCTGGGCATAGAGTATAATCGTACCTGCCACACGGTATACGAATGCGAAAATGGCAACTTTGGTAAAGAAAGTTCTCAGTTAATAACTGAGTGATTCCAAGCAACAGCACCAAAATTTAATAAATTTTTTAATTCATTTTTTTCTATTGAGCTGAAACTTTGCACAGTGTTCCAGTTCCATCTAAATCGTCATTTTCCGATATCAAATCTTCAAGTTGAGTCACGACTAACTTTTCAAAAGGGTGTATGTGAAAATGGTTCAAAAATATTCAAAAAGCTGCACAGCAAAAACGGTTCGTTCGATTGTTAGACAACTAAAGAAACAAAGTTAGACAACTAAATAAAGATTCCAAAAATAATACACACAGTAAAAAAAAATTTTTTTTGCATTAAAAAACATAATTTTTGACACAAAAACTCAAATATCTCAAAACCCTATCGGAATACCAACGTAATTTTTTGAGGGAAAACGGTCCATTATATTAGCTATCTACCATAAAAATTTGGTGATGGTAAACCAAAACAAACAAAACAAAATAACAAAAAAGTTATGACATTTCAAACATGTCACAATTTTCACATTTAGTAGAAAAAAAAATTTTTTTTTCGGTGTAAATTATTACGGGAACCGCAGTTTGTTGCTGATTTTATTGTTAAGGGCCTTGCGTGAATTAAACAAGTCGTTTTCATGTATTCATTAGTATTATGTATATTATATGTATAAATATTATGTATATGTATAAATATTATATGTATATGTATATATGTATAAATTAAAATGAATTAACAGATTACACGAAAATAAAAAATTTTTTTACCAGGATATTTTTTTTTAGAGTATGATCGATGAGTTTCTAAATGTTATATATAAACTTTAAAAGTTTTGGATTTGGGTATGCGTTATGAGATCATGAAAACATTTTATTAATACTTATTTATTTATTTATTGTTATTCAATTTTTTTACAATATCGAACACTTTTGCATCATTATCAGTACAGTTCGAGTATAGTTTTGCTTTAATTTTATTTTCTGACAATGGAATGAAACAGTGAAATTTTTGGGTTCCTTGGATCGTTTTCGCGTTATTATATTGCTCGCTGAGCTCTGATGCCGTTAATTCGTACTCTTCAGTAGTAGTAAAACAAAATGATAATTTTGTTAAATCTTCTTCTTTTCTGCGATTCGCCCAATCAAATAGTTCTTTTGCAGTTTTAATTGGATGCTCACGTTCTTTGGCTAAACTTGCTCTTGTGGCCATGCGCTTTATGGTTCCTCCAATAGCATCACAAGGACCTTTGCCATGTGACGTAGCAAAGAAATGCCATTCTGCATCAATTCCGTACTTTGATTTAAATTGACATAGGCTCGAAAAATTCTTACGGTTTTTGTACTGCGATGCTGCTCCATCAGACATGAAATATATCTTTCTGATTTCTTTATCCTTATCAACGCGTAAAAAGTTAATCATTTTGGCAATGAACAAATTTACAGATACTGAGTCGTGTCTTAAATCTTCGGATATTACAATAAAACTAAAATGTTCAATTTGCGTACTTCCATTGAAATAAATAACGAATGGATGAATTGTAGCTTGCAGAGGCGTCGCGTGGCCTCATTGTCAACCTGTGCACTTCTAAATTAGTATCATTTTATTTTTGTCATTATTAGGTATACCTTGGATTCAAACTATTTTTAATAAAAATGTGGTTCAAATATATTTTCAGTTGTTTGAAAACGTTCAAAATAACATATGCAATTCGGGTTGTTGAGTTTGATTTATCAATTACACCAATAGTTTTTCTATTTTATAAATTTTTCATGATTATAGGCAAATTGTAAATTTGAACATAACAATAATTCTAATTATGCGGGTCATCAGTAACGATTTCAGCAGCACTGACGAATAGAATTACTGTTCAGTAACGATGGGCTGCAAAATGGTGAGTCGACAATCAGGAAGGAGCGTCCAACACAGCTCTGGTCCTCACAAGTTCCTACCTCGCGCTTCCACGGGTCAAATGATGACAAAGACCGCCAGCTAAGGGTTGCGTACTTAGCTGGTAGTGCAGCCTGGGCACTGTTGTCCTTCTGACATCAGCTAGAGTGAGGAGGTGCGTTCTGAGCGTCTGTACACCAGGAGGTGCGGCTCAAACAGCGTCTGTTCTGGTATCCAGCGGCTGAGTACGAAACGCTGTATCACGTCAGCTACACCTAAGATGGCAGTCCCATCAACGTGATGTAGGTAGCGCGACCCCGGTAAGGTAGCATACCGAATTCATTATCCACCACGAAAAATGGAGAAAGAAGAAGAAACGAACGTTATTTTCGGCAACCGACCTGGCAACGAAATAAGGACTATGATTGGAAACTCGGTACCTGGAACGTCAGGACCTTAAATGAACCTGGACGAGTGAGCCTTTTGGCTCGTGAATTGCGAAAAGTTGGCGTGTGCGTGGCTGCTATTCAGGAAGTGCGTTGGCTAAGATCTGGAGAACGTGAATTCAGAGCGGTAGATCCCGTCGCTAACACCGCTTTCAAATACAACATCTATTACAGCGGTGGCGATAAAGCTGAACACGGAGTCGGTTTCATAGTGATCGGGAAGCAGATGAAGCGCGTTATTAGGTGGAGGCCGATCAACGAGCGGATCTGCGTATTGAGGATTCGGGGCAAGTTCTTCAACTACAGCCTGATCAACGTATATGCACCGACTAACGACAAACCCGATGACGTGAAGGACGCGTTTTACGAATGTCTAGACAAGACCTATGGAGAATGCCCAAAACACGACGTGAAAATTGTCATCGGCGACGCTAATGCGCAGGTCGGAAAAGAGGACTTCTTCCGCCCTATCATTGGTAAAGAGAGCCTTCACTCTGTTACCAACGACAACGGCCTACGTTTAGTGAACTTTGCTGCCACCAGGGGGATGGCCATCAGTAGCACTTACTTTGCACGCAAGGATATCCGCAAGCACACCTGGCAACACCCAAATGGCGAACTTTGCAACCAAATCGACCATGTTCTGGTAGACGGCCGACATTTTTCCGACGTCATCGATGTTAGAACTTTCAGGGGTCCTAATATCGACTCAGACCACTATCTCGTTGTAAGCAAAATTCGAGCGCGATTATCAACCGTCTCGAGTTCTAGAAATCGACAATCGTTGCGTTTCAATATCCAACGCCTGTCAGCAGATGGTGTAGCAGCGGACTATCATCAAAAGCTCGACGAGCGGATTAGCGAAATCGACGAAAGCGTCAACCTCAGCGATCTGTGGGAGTCAGTCCACGGAGCAGTGAGCACAGTAGCGCGAGAAGTGGTAGGTACTGCTCAACGAAGACCAAGGAACGGTTGGTTCGACGAGGAGTGCCAGAGAATGACGAACGAGAAGAACATGGCTAGAAGCCGGATGCTGGTGTCTGGTACCCGTCAGAGCAGAGAGCGGTACAAGGAAGCAAGGGCAGCCGAAAAACGGATCCATCGCAGAAAGAAAAAGGAGCATGAAGAGGCAGTAATTGCTCAGGCGCAAGAAGCTATGGAAGAGAACAACATGCGACGGTTCTACGAGTCCGTAAATGGTGTGCGGAGAAAAACAGCGCCGTCTCCCGCCATGTGCAACGACCGCGAAGGAAACTTGCTGACGGATAAGAAAATGGTGGCCGCCAGGTGGAAAGAGTACTTTGAGTCATTGTTGAATGGAAATAATGGAAGTGGATCTGGTAGCAGAATTCAAATCGATGACGATGGACAGGCTGTGGTACCTCCAACGCTAGATGAGGTAAAAAAAGCTATCAATGGGCTGAAGAACAACAAGACTGCTGGGAAGGACGAGCTCCCGGCCGAACTTCTCAAACACGGAAGCGAGCAGCTGCACGAACTCCTTCACCGTATCATATCGAGGATATGGGAGGAAGAACAAATGCCTACTAGTTGGTTGGAAGGTCTCATTTCCCCTTTGTACAAGAAAGGGCATCGACTGGAGTGCGCCAATTACCGAGGGATAACACTCCTTAATTTGGCGTACAAAATCATGTCTGGAGTTCTGTTCAACAGATTGAGACCGTATGAGGAGTCCTTTGTCGGCGAATACCAAGCTGGTTTTCGAGAGGGCCGATCAACGACGGATCAAATGTTTACCCTGCGTCAAATCCTAGATAAATTCCGGGAGTACAACTTGCAGACTCATCATCTGTTTGTAGATTTCAAAGCAGCGTACGATTCAGTGAAGAGAAACGAGTTGTGGCAAATTATGTCCGAACATGGCTTTCCGGCGAAGCTGATTAGACTGATTCGTGCAACGCTTGATGGATCAAAATCAAGTGTGCGGGTGGTGGACGAGATTTCATCATCGTTCGTAACCTTAGATGGATTGAAACAGGGTGACGCTCTTTCTAACTTGCTGTTTAACATAGCGCTCGAAGGTGCTATCAGGAGAGCCGGTGTGCAGAGAAGCGGTACCATTATCACACGTTCTCATATGCTCCTTGGCTTCGCGGACGATATCGACATCATCGGGATTGACCGTCGGGCAGTGGAAGAGGTGTTCGTGCCTTTCAAGAGGGAGACAGCGAGAATCGGGCTCACGATCAACACCACAAAAACGAAGTACATGATAGCTGGTGGTCAACGTGGGTCCGGACGTGTTAGTGGTAGCGAAATGGTGCTAGGTGGTGATAAGTTTGAAGTGGTGGAAGAATTTGTGTATCTTGGAACACTAGTGACATGCGATAATGATGTTACCCGCGAGGTGAAAAGACGTATTGCAGCTGCGAGTCGGGCTTTCTACGGGCTCCGTAACCAGCTGAAGTCCCGTAGCCTGCAAACGAAAACAAAACTCGCGTTATACAAGACACTGATCCTTCCGGTTGTCCTTTATGGCCATGAATCATGGACATTGAAGGAAGTCGACCGGAGAGCTTTCGGGGTGTTTGAACGTAAAGTGCTGCGAACAATACTCGGCGGTAAACTAGAAAACGGCATCTGGCGGCGTCGCATGAATCACGAGTTGTACCAAGTGTATAAAGAGGTAGATATTGTCAAGCGCATAAAACACGGCAGGCTGCGTTGGGCTGGTCACGTTGCCCGTATGCCGGAAGAACGACAAGCAAAGATAATATTCAACAGAGAACCCGGACGAGGCCGCCGACTTCGTGGTAGGCCGCGCACACGATGGCTTTTTGCGGTTGAGGAGGACTTAAGGGCACTTAACGTTCAGGGCGACTGGAAGCGATTGGCCCAGGACCGAGCCCAGTGGAGAAGACTCATCCATTCGGCGCAGATTCATCGTAGCGAATTGTAGCCCATCAAGTATCAAGTAAGTAACGATCAGTATTTTTTTTTCATTTCAATTCAAAAATAAACACTTTTTAAGTGCATCTCGAAGAAAAGTCAAAATGTGTTTTCACATTTCAAATGCCATTCAACAGCTCAAGAACAACAAAGCCGCTGGCAAGGATGGTATCGGAGCCGAACTCATCAAGATGGGCCCGGACAGGTTGGCCGCTTGTCTGCATCGGCTGATAGTCAGAATCTGGGAAACGGAACAGCTACCGGAGGAGTGGAAGCAAGGCGTTATATGCCCTATCTACAAAAAGGGCGACAAACTGGAGTGTGAAAATTATCGTGCAATCACCATCCTAAACGCCGCCTATAAAGTGCTATCCCAGATTCTCTTCTGTCGTCTATCACCTATAGCAAACGAGTTCGTGGGAAGTTATCAAGCAGGTTTCATCGACGGCCGCTCGACAACGGATCAGATCTTTTCCGTGCGGCAAATCCTCCAGAAATGCCGTGAGTACCAGGTCCCTACGCACCATTTGTTCATCGATTTCAAGGCGGCATACGATAGTATCGACCGCATAGAGCTATGGAAAAACATGGACGAGAACAGCTTTCCCGGGAAGCTCACAAGATTGATCAGAGCAACGATGGACGGTGTGCAAAACTGCGTGAAGATCTCGGGCGAACACTCCAGTTCGTTCGAGTCTCGGCGGGGACTACGACAGGGCGACGGACTTTCGTGCCTGTTGTTCAATATTGCGCTTGAAGGTGTCATGCGGAGAGCCGGACTTAACAGTCGAGGCACGATTTTCACGAGATCCGGACAATTTGTTTGCTTCGCGGACGACATGGATATTATTGGGAGAAAATTTGAAACGGTGGCAGATTTGTTCACCCGCCTGAAACGCGAAGCAACAAGAGTCGGGCTAATGGTGAATGCGTCGAAAACAAAGTACATGCTGGTTGGCGGAACTGAGCGCGACAGGGCCCGCCTAGGAAGCAGTGTTACGATAGACGGGGATACCTTCGAGGTGGTGGACGAGTTCGTCTACCTCGGATCCTTGTTGACGGCTGACAACAATGTTAGTCGGGAAATACGAAGGCGCATCATCAGTGGAAGTCGTGCCTACTATGGGCTCCAGAAAAAACTGCGGTCAAGAAAGATTCACCCCCGCACCAAATGCACGATGTACAAAACGCTCATAAGACCGGTAGTCCTCTATGGGCATGAGGCGTGGACTATGCTCGAGGAGGACTTGCAAGCTCTTGGGGTTTTCGAACGCCGAGTGCTAAGGACGATCTTCGGCGACGTGCAGGAGAACGGCGTGTGGCGGCGAAGGATGAACCACGAGCTCGCTCAACTCTACGGCGAACCCAGTATCGTGAAGGTAGCTAAAGCTGGAAGGATACGCTGGGCAGGGCATGTTGCAAGAATGCCGGACAACAACCCTGTAAAGATGGTGTTCGCCACGAATCCGGTCGGAACAAGAAGGCGTGGGGCGCAGCGAGCTAGGTGGATTGACCAGGTACACCAGGACCTGGAGAGCGTGGGTCACAGTCGAGGATGGAGAGAAGCGGCCATGAACCGAGGGAATTGGCGAAATATTGTTGGCGAGGCTTTATCAAGATAATTGATGTAAAGCCAAATAAGTAAGTAAGTATGTGAAAAAATAAATAAATAAATAAGATACTCAAAAAACTGTTTGAGCTATCAAACATACTTCAGATTTTATTATTTTCTTCTCGCTTTGTATGAGAAATATAGTAAAATTTTTATTTTGAAAATTGACCATACTTTTTTTTTCTATCAAACAAAAATATTTCAAGGTTTTTTTTTGAAGATTGTGATTACATAATAGTAGCATTCCTAACTATAAATCGCTTTGTTTCTATTCGCCCTACTTCTTCTGTTTATTCAATTAGAAACAATAAACAAAACTTTATACAAAGCTTATTTATACATCCAAAATCATATAAGATTTTCGTAGTAGCATCAACGCTTTAGATTTTCATGAATATATGAAGTACAAAATCAGATTTTCACACGTTTTTTACGTTGATGGCTAATTGAAGTATACTTTAAGAGGTCCTGAAGTTATCAGGATCAAAATCGGGTTTTTAAGTTCAAATGAAAGGTGGCTCATATTACCCCGTAAGACCATATTGCCCCTCCTTACCCTACTTAGAGCACGCATCATGAAATATGCTGACTTTTAAAACATACTACAAGCGTGATGATGCTGGGGTTGGCGAAGACGCGGCCGCTATTGAGTTATGTTATCAGCACGGGTTTTAACCAGTAACAACAAAAAGCAACAGCGTGAGTACTGAGTGCCAAGCCAACTAGCAAAAACTTCCTACCGCCAGTCGCCAGAAAAATCACGCTTGCACTTCACACTACAAGCGTGAGAGCAAGCAAAATGGATCTCTCTCGTGGACTGATTTCTCTCTTGTTTCGTCATCCGCACGCTCGAACTGATCAAATTTGTTGATGTAGCAAAACTGTGCACCGGCCAGAGTTGACGCTTTGGCTACTAACACACTGGCATTTGTAGCTCAAAAAGCTTTCTACCACATATGCAGGATCGCGTGTGCGATACGAGGCAGCACGTTTCCCGATGAGTGTGCACACGTTGGTTTCCATCGTCACAGCAGCAAAGTGTAGCATGGAACAAAATGTTGCGGAGCATACATCGCGCGAAGCGCGTTAGGAAAATTAGGTCTCAGATCGCATGAACAAGATATTGCATTTCACTTGCTTAGCAAAAATTTAATAATTGATAGGTGAAAATTGTGTTGCAACCTATCAGCAATAGAACAAACATGAAATGAGATAAATGTTGTTGGAAGAATTATAATAAAAGCAGTACATATTGTAGGTGGTTTGGATGAACGAATTGCCACCTGTGCAGTGCACATGTTGGACATGCGGACGCGACGCCTCTGGTAGCTTGTTTTACGTTCCAGTGATGGGACTGCACTTCATCTTGCAATACAAAGCTATAGTTTTCAGAAAAATCACAAATGACTAAAAATTCACCATCTTGTAATGTATTTTTCGTATTTTTTAAAAAGCAGGATTGCTCTGTTTCAATAAAGTCGTGATGAATTAAACTTTCTAATTTCAAGCAAAAAAATGACAAAAACTCATCTACAGGTTTTACAATAGTTTCTAGGTCACACCTATCCGTGGTCACCCATTGCTCAAATGACAACTGATCAATATAATTTTCTTCAAACTCAGCGAATAAAGTATTTTCCAATGATGAAGAATCTGGACAATCCGAACAAGATCGTAGATAGCAATTTGATGTTGTATTTTCACACAAAAGACTACCAGTTAACATTTTAATATCCTTTGATAAATTGATTCTTTTCAAACTATGTAAGATTAGGTTAATATTTTCGTGTGTTGTGCACACACAAACATTATGTGTTCCTGAATTGGATAGAAGCTTGCATTGCCTTGGACGAAGGCTTGCGAATGAGGAAAAACCTACCTTAATATTTTCGTTAATTTCCTTGAAGCGTGTATACGCTTCTTTCAAAGTAGTCATCATTAATCGTTTTTGGATTGCTTGACGCTTTCCATCTTTTTTTACAGATACATAATCTTTTTGGCCAGGCATAGCTCTACTTACTTCATCGTCTTCAAAATATTGAATTATTTTTTCTTTTGTCTCATCTGTTAATGAAGTACTCGACCTAGCATTTTTGGTTGCAAGACAGTTATTTTTGAATTGTTTTGCCTCTTTTGCTGTATTTCTATTGGTTTTGAACTCATCAATGGCGTCTTGAATAGACCACGAGCTTGGCAGCATCGACAAAATCAATAATTTTTCTTTCCTTGTCGTGGCTAGATTCGAGAACCTTTCCTTCATATTCATAATTACCTCATCGTAGTCTGTATTTTCCACATCCTCAGGTCCTAATTTGAAGAGGTTTCTTCGTACAGCTTCGTTGATTTCACGGTATTTTTTCTCGGGATAATTGACGTAACCCATCTTCGTCCATTTAATCGGAGTCACTTTTATTCCAGCTATCCCTTCGTTGAAGCGTTCGATGTTGACCTTCTGGATGCACTCATCTTCTGATTGATTTGTTGAAACAGCTGTCGCTGATGGTACCGTTGCAAGACTATCTGCACTTGGTACTTCTGGTAACTCCTCAGTTGTTGTCGGTGCATCTAGTAATTCCTCAGTTGTTGTTGATTTCGAACTTCCTGCAACCTGATCCACCGATGATGTACAGATTGCCCGTTTGTCAACGTTTAAACGGCAGGACGTACAAATGCGTAAATTTGTATTCAATGTAGACATTGGAGCATAACCAGCCGCTTTCAGTTTATCTATGGTGCTTTCGGTGAGATTTCGTAGCTCTTTCGAACACTTTTTTTCTGCAAACGGCCTGCAACAGTTGAGAAAGCGACTACTCATGTTGCTCGTTAGATTTTAATAAACAAAATCACTTTTAAGTTTTTATTGACTAGTTTGGTGTCGTTTGCTTGACTGAAGAAAAATTTTACAATTAAATCTTTTATAACCATAGTGGTAGTATATTTTTAGCTTTTTCGTGAGTATGTTCATGGTATGTACCTATCATGTTTTTGATGTCGTTGAAGTTACTCGCTTTCTCCCAAATATGATTAACAAAGTCTATTCTCTACCAAGGCGGGTCTATACCCAGGTGTAATCAGATTTTAACTTTGTGGAGAAAACCAGCGCCGAGAAAACCGACCTGCTTTACGTATACTAGATCACCTGGGTATAGACCCGCCTTGTTCTCTACGAGGTAAACTAGTCGTATACCTGTATAGAAAACTTTTTTTGTAGCTTTTGTCTTCAATATTAGATTTCTTATAGGTTTCTTTTATCAAAAGGTTTCAACATTATTGAGAGAATTTTTCTTCAGTTACGTACAATAAAAAATATGACACTATCAAGACTTTAGATCACAACACTGGATCGCGTCTAACTTTCTAATAGATGCTATAATAGTTATGAATAATTAAACAAAATATCATGAAAACAACTTGTTATCCTCATGTGGTACCCTTAACAAAAAATTCAGCAACAAACTGCGGTCCTAAAAAAAATTAACAATGAAAAAAAAAATTTCACTAAGTGTCAAATTTGTGAAATATTTGAAATGTCATAACTTTTTTGTTTATTGGCTTACCATCACCAAATTTTTATGGTAGATAGCTAATATAATGGACCGTTTTCCCTCAAAAAATTACGTTGGTATTCCGATAGGGTTTTGAGATATTTGAGTTTTTGTGACAAAAATGATGTTTTTTAATGCAAAATAAATTTTTTTTTTTACTGTGTGTATTTTTTTTGGAATCTTTATTTAGTTGTCTAACTTTGTTTCTTTAGTTGTCTAACAATCGAACGAACCGTTTTTGCTGTGCAGTAGGGTGCGGCTTATTTTTCAAAAGTTCTCAAAACCAAAAATTCGTGTGCTCAACTGAATTTAAATCACATTAAAAGAGAAACCTCAAAATCTGAGCCAAAAATAATAACATTTAGAGGTGGCGCAAGCGTCTTGAAGGTGAATTTTCAGGTTATAAAAAATGACCTTCAGTGAAGTAAACATAACTTTGTTATTTTTCAACCGATTTTGAATCTTTTAGCATCATTATCTTCTAAATCAAATTTATGGAAACTTTGTTGAACATCAAATTTGTCTAAAATCAAAACTTGACTAAGTTAATAATATTTTTATCCAAATTTTTCCTCATTTTACTGAAAAATGAATTTTTGTTCGACCATAACTTCATAAATACCCAATCGATTCTGAATCTTTTTACATGTTTTTGAAGCAAATTTAGTTGTTTTCAAACTTTCATGCAACACATTTTTCTAAAAAATGGTTTTGTCATAGTTATTTAACAAAAACTACCCAAAAACGTGATTTTTTGGATAAAATATACAATTTCTTTGGATTATATAATTTTTTTCGCCGGAAATTGCATTTTTTCTATTAAATTTAAATTTATAAAGCATCTTGCCTTAATTACGACTTGAATAGTGTACATATTTTTTAACATATGCAATCATATTTTTGTTTCAAAATTATTTAAAAATTGTTGCAAAGTCCTTCCCAAAGGTTTAACAAATAAGAAAAACCTGTTTCAGCTTTAGAGATAATATTCAACTGGGAAAAATTTGAAAAAACAGGCATTTTTCTTTAAAAACTAATGTTTTTGTGCAGTTTTTGCTGAATAACTTGGTGAAAGACATTTTTTGTGAAATGTGATGTATGGGAGGTTTGAAAACAATTAAATTAGCTTCAAAAGCATGTAAAAAGATTTGAAATCAGTTGAGTAATCATGAAGTTATGGTCAAATAAAGTTGAAATTTTTAGCAAAATGAGGAAAATTTTGAAGTAAATTAGTTTTAACTAAAACTTGTTTTGATTTTAGACAAATTTGGTGTTCAACAAAGTTTTCATAAATTTAATTTTGAAGGTATTGATGCTAAAAGTTTTGAAATCGGTTGAAAAATAACAAAGTTATGTTTACTTCACTGAAGGTCATTTTTTATAACCTGAAAATTCAGCTTCAAGACGCTTGCGCCACCTCTAAATGTTATTATTTTTGGCTCAGATTTTGAGGTTTTTCTTTTAATGTGATTTAAATTCAGTTGAGCACACGAATTTTTGGTTTTGAGAACTTTTGAAAAATAAGCCGCACCCCACTGTGCAGCTTTTTGAATATTTTTGAACCATTTTCACATACACCCTTTTGAAAAGTTAGTCGTGACTCAACTTGAAGATTTGATATCGGAAAATGACGATATAGATAGAACTGAAAAACTGTGCAAAGTTTCAGATATTTTTGAAATGGTCGATCAGAATCGACTTGCATGCCTCCGTGGAATCCCTCAAGCTGTGAAGCAGGCTCTGTCCCAGTGGGGACGTAATGCCAAGAAGAAGAAGTTCCTGGGAGAATCTTAAGAGGACTACTTGAGGATAGCTTTGTATGCTTCCGAGGAGGAATCCTCGGAGCAATTTCTGAAGAATTTTACTGGAGGTATATATGAAGGCATCATTCCTGCAGGAATTCTTTGCAACATATCTAAAGGAATCCCTGTAAACATTTTTTTTTTTGCAGAAATATTTGGACGAATCCCTTATCGAATACCTGGAGGAATTGCTAAGATATTCCTTGAGCTCTATCGGAAGCGGTCTAAAATGTATCATGGCGAACAACAGTTCTTTATGAAGAAATTCCCTGGCAAAATCCATAGTGAAGAAATTTCTATAAGGATTATGTAGAGTTTCTGTAGATATTAAGAGAAGAACTCTGGAGGCCTTCTGTAAAAGAACGTCTCGTGCCTTAATTGAACAGATCTCAAAATTGCGATTGGTGCCAAAAGATATAATTCGACAACAATAAAAAGTCGTTTTATTTATCCAAAACATGAATTATACTTGTCGAATGATTCCAATTCGTTTCTAATTTGGAAACAACACAAATGGAATTCGAGTATGATAACTTCATGTTTGAGAGGCCCATATAGCTTTAGTGATGAACGCGCAGCTTTTCAGCAAGTTCAAACTGAATCGAATTTAGTCAAATGACAAAGATCCTCGTTAATAGCTGTGGAAGTGCTCATAAGAACAGCTGAGAAGCAGGCTCTGTTCCAGTAGGAACGTAACGTTAGGTGTTCAGCATGGTGTCCATTAACATCGGGATGAAAAATCTTATATTTCGAGCAGTCGCATGATGGAAATATATGATGGTCTAAAAATGTCCATGCTACACTCTAGCGGAACCGGTTCCGGAATACTGCGACCAAATCTAAATGTTGGTCCTCTTGGTGCTCTTGTAAATCGGAAGAAAAACCATGAAATTTGAACTGTCGTTTATACATGTGAATGAACTGCTGAATATGATATACGCCAGTTCCTTCTGAAACAGTTTCCAGGTTCTCTGTGTGTGCCATACTCACAAAAAATTGTAGTGTTCCATTCTTTCATATAAAGCTTCGGTTCGGTTCCAAAATTGATTTTTGAGAGCGTTTCAAAGTCATGGGTCATTTTTTACCCTTAATGCATAATGTGAAACTTTTTCTTAATGCATAAGGAAGGGGTAGTAAGTTTAAATGACCTAAAACTTGTGCACGATAACTAAATATAGTTTTCAGAATTTTCCACCATAATTTTGCAAGTGCTCTTCAAAGATTATAAAATTACGGTTCCAATGCCGTACTTGTTTAAAATTTTAATCGTACAGGTGCGATTTTGTCAAAATGTTGGATAATGTACAGTAATTCTGCTTTTCAAAGTTTCGAATAGTAGGCTCCAATCTTGTCGAACAAAAGTTTCAATTGAGATTATGAATGATAGAAAAGTATTTGAAAATACTGTCTATGATGTACGGAACCACAGCAAATACAGTAACAACACAAGTTTTTCGTAATTTGCCAAATAATGTATCATGAGTCACGCAAAACAGATAAGTTAGGAACGAGTCACCTTTAAAGTATCATTCTTATGGCAGACGTTATTGAAATACACAGTATTTAAGCATTTGCGAAATCATTATTCAGCTGCTAAACACGCTTGAACGACACAAACGTTCTTTTTGTTGGTGCTTCAATAAGCACAATTGCGTGTTAAAAATTCTAGAATCCACACAGCCACCATCACTCCAAACTCAGCTGACATGTGTGAATAAAACATCGAACCACAACTATACAAATTATTGATCATATCACGTTAGCGGTATCATGTATCATTGTATCAAACAACCAGTCGGCGATCGTTCATTTTTTAAACAATAATTAAATCACCTTGTCTCAAATACAAAAGAGCACACTTGACCAGTACCCACTCGTTTCACACGCGAAATAAAACAAACCCGAAAAAATACCCCGGACCAACAAAAAGCAAAGTATTCATCAATTGGGCGCACGAAGCAGAAGCGCCCCCAACAACAGTGCAGGTGCTCCACGATCATGGTCATGTAAATTGAACACACTTTTATGACCTATCATTGGGGTCCTCCGATCGAATAAAGAAAGAGAAAGGAACGTAAAAACTTTTAACAAAAACTATAGGATGGCAATGGGCGCATAGATGACCTTGTGTGCTCAAATTGATGAAATTCAAGGTACGGGTACTGTTCAAATATCGACAGCGATGGGTGTGTAGGTTAAAGATGGATTTCTTTTGCAGTTCTTACAGCGAAACTTCAAACGGCCCCTGCTCAATGCATAACTACTTCGTTCAATTCATTTTACAGCGCTTCTGTTTTATTTCATCTTCATATCTTCGTTTTATCTCATTGCTAATTCGTTATACCTAGTAGTTGTGTATTATTGGTTTCAAATTTTTCAACACGCTAACCTAAGGTTCAAAGATAATACAAAAATAAATAGTACAAGATTATGTTCACTAGTATTTACACATGGAAATCGGGGATTTTTCTTGTCGGTTAATTCCATTCTGCTCAAAAATTTGTATCGATTATATGTCTACAGTTGAATAAGGGGAAGGAAGAGAAGTAACCGGTTGTTGTTGGCTGTTATAAGCAGCTGATTTAGTTATGCACAGTCAAAAACGTTTACGAACTTTTTTTTATCACATAGTAACAACTAGAACAGTCTACCTGTGACCTTTATCACGATACCACACTACACTTATATTGTAAAATCGAAGAAAAAAAAACTCCGTTGGTAGCTTTACGTCATCTTGATGCTGCGTTAGCTCTCGTTTGATTTTTATTGCATTGATCAAAATGTTCGAAAAAGATACCTGTTTTTTCCTCATTCGTTTTAATATGCGTCCTATCACAATTTAGAATTTAAAAAAAGATAAAAAAAAATGGGAGTGGAAGAAAACTACCGACAAAACAACTAGAAACTATGAATGTTAACTTCCCACTCCAATGGCTTTTGAAAAGGTTTGGATAGAACTCGATCGTTCTGCTGATATTGTTTTGAACTTCTACAAAGACAAACAAATATAAATGGAACTAGAATGCACACACTTTGGTTGAATTTCCTCACTTCATTTCGTTTGTTATCGATTCACATATGTAACTTATTCGGTTTGTTTTGTTATTTGTTAATAGTAGTTTAAAAATAGGACACAACACTTACTTTAGAGCTTTCAACAGTTTAGTGTAAAATTAGAACCAGAGGATTTCGGTTGTTTGCAGCAGGTTGGACCTATATGGAAGAAAATACATGTAAAAAGAATGATCGTTAGACAGGTACACTAAATTGAATGTTTTAATTGATTTTTAAAAAGGAGTGAGTCCTGTATGGCCAGACAACCTCTGTCCGGACACTAGACGGTTTTAAGAATCATTGAGTAACTGTGTGGAGAAAACGCCAAGGGCGGAATGCCACTCATATAAAGGTAATTTTTTTTTCTGAAACGTGATATTAGATTATGAAATTAGAGACATGTCCTCTATGGACCGGAAACTTATTGTAATAGGCTGTGGTGAATGTTTCTAAATTAAGTAGGCTTTGACATGACAAAATGACAAAACGACAACCATTAAGAAATAAACCATTGGCAAGAGACCATCGTCTTTTAATTTCTTACAACACCAGAAGTGGGATTACCGGCAAGATGTTTTTACGTACACACTCGAACAGAGTGTGAGAATTTGGTAAATAAATTTACCGAAACAGATCTACAATTCACGGAAACACCGATGTTTCGGTAATCTACGAGTTTTTGACACCCGAAAATACCGGTCTTCTCTTTTTGAGCTGTCAAAAAAATCACCGAACCGTCGGTAAATATACAGGATTACCGAAAACGGTAACAAAAAACTGAAATTTCGGTAAACTACGGGCTAAATTACCGAATTTAGTAATTCGGCTGAGTGACAGCGTCAAATTATTTATGGTTTTTTCTGTCGTTATTCAGTTGTTGGTGGAATTCATGCTCCAGTTCTTTTAGTACAAAAAGTGTTTACTCAACATGAAAAAACAATTAAGATGAGTGAAAGATAACTCAAAAAATGATTCACATGTGGACTAACATAATTATTTGCGACAGGTATGCAACGACCGCTGCTTCACCGCAGCTCTCCCGCAGTCTACTACGAGCCCCCGTAACATAGCATAATTGTTTGATTTATGCTGCTTGATCCCTGATTATCCAATCATGTTTATAGTATTGTAAGGTAAAATAAAAGTGAGCCATTGTGAAATATATGTCTACGTCGTTTTTTTTCATACCAAATTTTTTATTATTCTGGAGGAAAAAATCCAGTGCATCGAAACTACGGTGAACGTTTACCGAACACTCGGTAGTTTTGACAGCTGAGGTCCAAATCCGATTGGTCAGTAATTTATTCGTTCACCGAATTGACTACCGATCATTCAGCTGTTGAGATTTCGGTAATGAGATTACCGAATTCGGTGATTCGATCTAAGTGTGTAGCCAGAAGACTACTGAAGAAATGCAATCTTCCGGATCCAAACCAGCAGAAATCGTTCTGGAAGACGTTAATGCTGCTCGAACTTCGGGGAACAAACCTGCGGAATCCATTCTTGGGGATGGAAGGCTCAATGTGGAAAAACCAACGAATCAAGACCAACGGAATTCATTCTAGGGGTTGGACACTCCGCTCAACGTCAAGAAACAACTCGTATGGTTATTTCAAACGGATAACAATTTACATCCGGAAGAGGATCAGGAGATTCAAGAGATATTGGAACGAATTTGTCTGAAAATCCAGTCTCGGTTGCAGCCTCGTTACCAGTGTCAAGTATTTCAAGCAATATTCTACGCCTTGAAGAAATTTCTTCGATGTTACCGACGTTTTCGGGTCAATATCATGAAGATGTGAATCATTTCTTAAACATTTTATTCAATACTAAACAAGCGCTCAATGTCGGCGACCATACAATGAAGATAGTATTATTCAAGTTATTGAAAGGAAAAGTCCAACATTGGTTACATTCAAACTCGGATTTCATGATAAGAAGCTATGAAGAACTGACTGCAAATTTACAAGCTATGTTCACGATCAACATCAACGTATACGAACTGCGAAACCCACTTGCTAGGCAAACCTGGTCAGAAAGAGAACCGTTTGAAGAATATTACCAGTCAAAGCATTTATCTTCCGTAGGTTACGCTTTCGCTTCACAAGCGGAAGGTCATGGGTTCGATTCCCAGCCCCTCCACAAAAAAAAGCCATCAGAAGACGCCGCACGAAGGACCGTGCTTTGGGGAACACATCCATCCTCCGTCAGTATCAGATGGTGACTGAGACAAACTGACCCTCTTCGAAGGCAGCTAGCCTCAAACGATTCAGGAACACAGCAAAAATTAACCACCACAACAGCAATGGACTATGGCTTATGGAAATCGATTGGATTATCCGCAGAGCACTTTCCTACCTGCTCGGTGTGAGAGTAAAAGAGCAGAAGAGAAAGTAGATGTAAATATAGATTAGTTGAAAATAGATCTGTATCGATAAAGAAGATACAGATGAACTGATTCCGGCATAGTAGTGGCCACGAGCACAGAGTGCCTTTAAAATAGAACGTAAGGAAAAAAGCGTTTACTTGCACGGAAGCTCAATTCACTGGAGAAAGAACTAGTTGAATAGTTGGTAGAAGGCATTGAAGATCAAACTCTCAGAAACCAAGCCAGAATGCAAAATTTTCAAATCGAAAATGAAGTAGTACAAGCATTTCGATTGATACGGTTTAATCCAGCACCAATGAGGAAGACGTTTGTTTTGTTTTGCGTGAAACCAACCCGGAAATTTTGCGGTAGAACTTATTGAGGAGCAAAGCCAGCCCAGATGAAATTTATGAAACTACGAAGAAAATTTGGAGAAAAGCCAATCAAATCAACTGACGAGACTATCCATGTTTTGAACGACCAGGATTCAAAACAATATGACGGACAATTCAAATGTGACGGTTTGGTAAAGATAACGCTAATCAATAATTGTACAAACCTAACCTAAAAGCACTTTTTGACACAGAAAGCCCTATCTCACTGATACGTCGAGGTTTGATAAATGCTAAAGATATTAAAAAGATAAATTATAACAAAAGTTTTCGAGGTATCGGTGGGAAACGGCTCAAGATTTTAGGAATATTCACCAACAAAATTCTTATTCAAAATATTGATTTCAGCATTGTAGTTCCGGATAACTTGTAAACCTCATCGATGCAATTATTGGACGAGATGTCAACATGAAGCCCAGCATTCAGACGATAATACAGAATGATATTAAAATTTACTCAGTTGATCCTGATCATTTGAAACCTGAAAACCCTGAAAATAAGGTACATAGAAATGATTTGTATACTATTAACTCCCACATAAATGAAAATTTGAAAATAGGTAATATATCAGAAGATCATTTGGCAACATTTTTAGAAATTTTTCGAACCCTGTATGTAGATTAAATGAGACCGTCTAAACCAAAAGTTGAATATGAGATGTTGATTGATATAAAAAAGGAGAAATTTTTCATTATAAACCTCGAAGGTTGTTATATGAACGAAAACGTAAAGTTGATGAAAAAATCAAAGAACTTTAGAAAGCAGGGATTATTAAAGAGAGCCATTCACCTTTTTCATGTCCAATAGTTCTTATTCAAAAGAAAAATGATGATTTTAGGCTTTGCGTTGATTACAGAAAATTGAATAAAGATACTGTTAGTGATAATTTTCCGCTTCCTGTTATAGAGGATTTATTTGATGATCTGAAAGACAAAAACTATTTTTCAATCCTTGATCTCAAATCTGACTTCCATCAAATTAAAATTTCTAAAGAATGCACTAAATTTACTTCTTTTGTAACACCTAGTGATCAATTTGAATATCTACGAGTACCTTTTGGTTTATGCAATGCTCCTGCTGTATTTCAACGTTTTATAAATATATTTTTTTTTTTTCAAAAACTCATTAGAGTAACCAAGTCTATTGAAGAACATTTAAAAGTATTACAACAGGTTTCTGAAATATTAAGTCAACATTTATTAGAATTTTATTTAGAGAAGTGTAAATTTTTGTTCAATGAAATAGACTATGTTGGTATACAATCAATAATAAAGGCAGGAAACCCAATAACTCACACATAGAAACAGTCAAAAATTTTCCAATCCCTCAAAATAGTAAACAAGTTCATAGGTTTACTGGTCTATTTTTATCCAAAATTTTGCTGTTATTGCCAGATCATTATATAGTTTACTTAAAAAAGACTCAGTATTCCATTTTGAAAAAGAAAAAATTGCTGCATTCAATCTTTGGAAGATAAATTGATTTCAGCTCCAATTCTTACTATTTTTGATCCTCATGCTGATACTGAGCTTCACTGTGACGCTAGTTCATTTGGGTTTGGTGCCATTTTACTACAAAAGCAGTCAGATAGTAAATTTCATCCGGTTAGTTTCTTTAGCAAGAAAACAGATCAGTATGAGTCAAAACTTCACAGTTTTGAATTAGAAACCTTAGCTGTGATTCCTGCTATTAAAAGATTCCATGCTGGAAAGAGCTTCAAAATTTTCACTGACTGTAATGCATAAGAAAAGAGAAATGAATCCTAAAATAAATAGATGGGCCTTATTTTTAGAAAACTAGAATTTTGAATAAGAATACAGAAAGGAGGAAAAAATGAAACACGTTGATGTGTTAAGTTGGATGCATATGACTAAGAAAGGTAATTGTAATCAACACCGGGAGACATTAGAGAAAAAAATATTGGAATAATTGATGAATCTCAAATAGAACGCAATATTATGTTAGCTCAAGAACAAGATTCTAAATTGAAAAAGATAAAACAAATATTGAAAACTTCTTCTTTTCCAAATTTCTTATTATTAGATGGTATTTTATTTAGGAGAGATAAAAGCAAGAATCTATTAGTTGTTCCTAAAAATATGATTGATAATATTTTGAGGATGTACCATGACAACTGTGGACATATAGGAATAGAAAAAAACAATAGTTAAAATAAAGAAGAATTTTTGGTTTTCATATATTAGAAAATATGTACAGAAGCACATTAAGAATTGTTTGTCATGTATTTTCTACAACCCTATAGGAAAAAAGGAAGGCTTTTTGAACATCATAGAAAAAGGTAATGTTCTGGGAAGAAGCTCCACTAGAAACATTGCCAACCATCAAAAACACCACTTGTTTCCCAATTTATTCTTTTGATTTCATTTGGAAATTTTGACTTCATTTTCAAACTGATTTCAACTGAAATTCCTGCAAGAATGGTTTTAAAAAGATTGGTATCTAATTTTTCAATAATTCCTTCTATTCCAATATAGTGGCCACTTTTCCTAAGGTGAAACAGCTTGGAATCAAAATTCAATAATGAACCAAAACTTTGAAGGCACAAATCTCGCGAAAGAACCATCAAACTACAATGCAATTTCTATTTTAGCTTTGTGCACTAGCAGAAAGCTTAAAATAAGAAGATTGACTTTGTACGTTCATTATTTCAGTATATTAGTGCCTTTGAAATCGTGAGTAGGGGCACAAACCGGCCATTGTACCTGCCATGTTTGGATTCCGAGATGTGTCACCTTAAGGAACCGAATATCTGAAACAGACTGGCTTGTGGCAAAATTATTCAGAATATCTTGAATCACAAAATCAGTACTGTTAATATAGTGGCTACTTTCCTTGAGGAACTGGGTGTCCTAAACAACCCCGCCAAGTCATCCAAAAAAGTTCGAACATTCCTTCTTTAGACTTAGTTTGAAATCCATGTAGTTTAACAACATAAGAATGTATCATCTTTTAGACATGAACACTTACAAAGCTGAGGAAAAACATGTAAGGCCTATAATTAAGTTAATAGTTTGGGTGATCTATCGTAAGGATTTTACTGCACATTTCATATCCATGTTGTCTAAATCTACAACTTTTCTGAAGTATGAAGGAATTCCTTAATTTTTTTGAGTTATGTCAATTATTAAGATTCTTCAAAAAGTTCATTTTAGTCAAACGGTTATTACTTTTGAACTCACGATTGAAAAAAATCATTCAAAAATATATGTTGAAATCCAAGTTGTGTCTGACGTGCTATGGAAATGTCATTCAAATCGGTCCACAAATAACCTAAGCCTCTGAAGTTGACCATTACTCGTTTAATTTATGATCTCGCCCTAAAAGCCATTGGTAACTAAGTGTATAGCTTGTTGTTACCGAGCAAACGATTGGATTGACACGTTATTGACAATGCTACGATGAAGAGTAGATTCTTCTCTATCCCTCAGTGGTGACAGTTTTTATATCATCCCATTCATTTGCTTAAGCACAACGAGCTACACACTCGGTATCCAATAGCTTTTAGAGCGAGATCATAAGTTATGCGAGATTTTGTATAAAAAATCGAAAAAAAATACAAATGTATTGCTCTAAATTGAAAATATTCAACACATGTGTCGAAACAACCGACATACATATCTATCTGCAACACGAAATTGCCGAAATGAGCAAAGTGTTACAGATTTATCACTCGACTTTTTGAGTGCAGCTTTTGCCGCGTAGGATAAAGCACAGGCAGCTTGAACACTGCAAAAGCAAATAGTCTGGCTCTCTTAATCTTAGCTTGATCTTCATTTCCTTCCGTTCGTCCCAGCAATAGAGTTAAAACACGAATTTACTAAATTTATTGCCCAGCTCATCAATGTTCCAAAACTAGTTTTTTGAACTGCCTTGACCTTGGCCCACAGTAGTCGGAAATCGAAAATTGATGGCAAAAATTTGCATATCTTAGTAGTGCACTATTTTTGTTCAGACGGACTGGGCTGAGATCTATGATTCCGGTTTGTGATTCCTATTTTGAGCGTAGTGACAATCTCTCCGTTTTCGCAGAACAAAATCCAAGCAAAATCGATGTTTTATCATACACTTCAAGGCTGTCAACTCTATAAAAAAAATCCAAAAAATGTGCTCAGGCAACTGGAGTCTTCTATATTGGATTTTCTAGTTTGAAAGAGCATTTGAACAAGATATCCTCGCAGGAAGCGATATGGAACGCGTTTGTGGCAATCTAAAGTGTCCTTTATATTTAAACATAGATCACTGTGACCGTGATAATCATATTTTATTTTGTTTTATTGGCCTATCGGTCTTTTGTTCGAAGTAAGAGGATGCATGGAAAAGAATGCAATGAATACTAGACATACAGCCATTCCATGAAAAATCGATCGAGTTGGTCACTGCATTCCGTGAAAATTTGCTATTTTGTTCCTTATCCGAAATAAGGATATACGTGTTAATGGATTTTTTGATTAGGGTGACCATTTCCGAAATAAGATGACCAGAAAAATTGCAATATTTTTATTTTTTGAAAAATTATAACTTTTGAACTTCTTGGCCGATTTTCAATTTTCTTGGACAGAATGAAAGCTAAAGATTTCAACTAAAAAAATCATAACTTTCGAACAGCTCAACCGATTTCCAACCTTTTGTCTGGAATGAAAGCTTAAGATTTCAACTTTTCAGAAAAATATAAAACTCTAAAAAAAATTTTTTTACATAAAGATATATGAAAAATTCTAGTTTTTTAGGAATTTTTTATATTTTTCAGGTATTTTTTTTTTTACAGTTTCGTTTTTTTTTTTAATGTTGAAACCTTAAGCTTTCATTTCAAAAAAAAAGGATGGAAATCGGTTGAGCTGTTCAAAAGTTAAGATATTTAAAAAAAAATAATAATAATGCGCTGAGACCTACAGTGTGTGTTGATGAAAAATGACTGACTTTTTATTTTCAAAAATATATATGATGATGATGATGATATGTTTCTACTATCTATTATAGCAAGGCATCTGCCTATAGCACTGGAATAATCTGAAAAGCGATTTTATCAAGATTGTACTTAGCAGTCAGTCTTCTGTATGAAGGGCCAAAAATGGATGTGCGGACCCACAAACATAGACACTTGCACGAAACCCGTGTCAGGGGAAAGAATCTCCTTCCAGAAGAAAGTTTTCACGAACAACTGTAAAATCAAGCCCTCGATTGACAGAATACTCCCAATAGATGGAGTCGAAGAGCCCGCCCTCAATCCACGAAATGTTAACAACAGGGAGGAGGTAGTCCCAGGCTCCCTGTCCAGATCGCTTTAATCGGGAGCCCTGTTGGTCCATCCCGTACCCCGTTATTTATAGTAGTATGTTTATGTAATATACAATCGGTTATATTTCATCTTACCTTTATTTGTGTGTCTTTATTTTATCAGTATTCACCATTTATCTTATTCTACAGTAGCTATGTCTATTAATGTAGGGTAGGTGTACCAGTTATCGCACTAGTTAGAGTGATATTCCAGATAAATGACTATTTAAGTATGAAATCTAACAGAGATATCATGTACGATACATTTTTTAGATACAATGCTATGTTTTTCAAAGGATGTAGTGCTTTAATTGAACAATTTCTATTAATATATATGTTTTAACGTCATTTTAAATAATCTCTTCTTTGTACCAGTTATGGCCATAGTGTTCCTTAATTCGCTATACATGTGTACCAGTTATGGATCTTAGATAGCCTGACAAATAAATTCATACAACATATTAGGAAATCATCCATGTTCATTTTAGCGCATTTCAGTGTCGATATAATTTATGATTGACGATGAAATATTATCCCAAGAATGGTTGCATCGTATACATGCGTCATTGGATGACTTTGGTGATGGTTCAGACCGATATTAAAGTGACCAAAGATCCCCTGTTGGGGATCGTCCATTAGGTACTCGATTTTCTTACAAGTAAAGTACTAAATATACAAAGATTCCGTACGAAGAGGGAACTTTAAAATTTTAAAATTTTAGGTAATGCACTTAGTAGTTGTTTCTTTTACAGTGATTGTTGGAGTTTTTCAAATTTCAAGTAAAACAAAACTAATAATGTGTACATATTATATTTTATTTGAATGTAAGTAATCGATTCATACAGTCACGGTAACAACATCATCCAATCAAATTTTTTGATTGTTTGCTACGTTTGGCCTTAGCCTTAGATTTTGCTTGTTCTTTTTGCTGCTCTTTTTCTACTTTTTTACGTTCACGTTCCTCAGCCTTAGCCTTTTTAATTTCTTCACGCTTCTTCTTCATTGCTTCACGATCTTTTGCTCTTTGTACTTTTAGGTTTTCGTTGACACGTTTTTCATCTTCTTTCTTCCGCATTTCATCAAGCCGTTCCTTTGCTGTTAAAACTGGGTAATACTGCTTCGAGTAATTACGATGCTTCGTAGAACGTCGTGGTGTAGGTGGTAGTTTCAAAAACTCTGATAGTCTTCGGGCCGGTCCAGACATCATTGCTACAGAATCTGTCGGAGACGTTTCAGGGTGAATTGAATCTTTGTCGCGTTGTATGTTATCTTCAAACTCAGCATCAATAGTGCGACGGTATTCTGAGCAATTATCAGCTAAAATATAAGCAAAGGGTATTAAAGTACTTTATATTTAATATTCTGAACATCATACCTTCATTATTCCTTATCGCATGATCATTTCCAGCATTTTGCGTTGAATTGTTAGTAGGTGATTCATTGTTGAGTTGGCAATAGATGATATCCTCTGTTTCCATTTGCGACGAATTGAGTGATTGGTTCCAAGTATCAGCTGGCACCTCAATTACAATAGGAGGGATTTCATGAGGTAGATTCATATTATCAAATGCAACTGATTCTTCCTCGTCGTTGCTCGTTGCAGCAATCGAGCACATAAGAATACTATCATCAATTGCTGCTGGATCGGTCACCATATCAGGAACAAGTATGTCGGAAGCTATCTGGAGTCTGTTGATATCTTCACCATCTACCGTGTCGCAATTTGTTACGCTGATGTATGGTCTAACAAATTCTTGATAAAAGAATCGAATAGTCCGCTCATCTCGAGAAAGGAGGCCAACATTTCCTTGAATTCTGCTCATTGTTTGAGGTCCAATCATATCTACAGCTTGGATAATTTTGTTTATGTGAACAGACACACATTCATCAGTTGTTTGAAGGGACACAGCTGTATTGTCTCGTGTATTCAGCGTGGAGGATTGTAGATCAACAGTGGTGAATGAATCATGTTGAGGTGATAATGGTGAAGGTTCCAATTCAGCTGGCGGATCAATTTCGTGATTCGAGGCCTCAGATTCTTCGGGAGCATTGCATGTCCGCGCGATACACTTGCTGTAGTCCACATTATCAGGTTCAAATGGACACAATCCACAAACCCTGAATCCATTTTTAATGCTTGCAGGTTTTATACCTTGTACAACAGTTTGTGCTAATACTTTACCGAAATGTACCAATGTTAGGATTTCTCCATGATGGTCTGAACGCCACTGTTCTACTCCCCGTCTCCATTCGTCCTTCAGCGGTTTAAACACCGCGACGTCTGCAGGTTGTGTTATGTGGGTTGTGTTCGGATAAAGGGAAATTAATACTATTCCTAGCGATAGGCAAAGGTCTGCTACTTCCAAAGACTTGTGGGATGCGTGGCCGTCGACGAAAAAAATAACAGGGAACACTACATTCTGTTGTACCAGGAAAGGATGAAGGATGTTCTGGATGTAAGAACGAAAATTGTTCACATCCATCCAACCTCTTTCGCTTTGGCCAATCCCCCAGGCGTCTGGAAATCCTGCAATAACTTCTTTGCGGAGGCGTTTCCCTGGCAAGATGACATGAGGAGGTACAATACATCCAGCAGCGCTAAAAGCAAACATAACCGTAACGTTTTGCTTTCCTGGTGCTTGTTCGACCTCATAGACGTTGCGCGATCCAGTCCTGGCGAGCACTTCTTTGGACTTTGGATGTAAGTAAAAGGATGTTTCATCTCCATTAAAAACACGCTCCGGGCAATCCAAAATCTCCAACATATCATGCTTCTCAAGCCAGCCCCTAATGGAGCGAAACCAGCCTCGAATATCTCCCTCGCTAACTCTGGCGCTTGCAGAAGACACTGTTTCCGGAGTCCGCAGAGAAAACCCTGGATTACGACGCATAAATGCACCGAACCATTTGCGTCCTAGAACAGTAAAACATCACATTATAACATGCGTTTGGAACGCACCTCTAATGCCTAAATTTCCGCAATATTTCCAGACTTACCAGGGCGATTGTTTTTGAATGGTGTCTCCCGTGGATTAGCTGATAAAAACTCTCCAACTTTGAATTTCAAACCGTTCTTTGTAATCGGGTACCCGCGCTCTTGCATCCCAATCAGCCAGTCAACAATCTGTTGTTCCTCCTCCTTTGTCAAAACGGATCGAGGTCCCGAAACGTTCTTATGCTTCCATCGATCACTCATTCTATATCGCACTGTGGACATGGGCAGCTTTAGTAGCTTACAGGCCGCATACATGGATTTCTTTCCGGATTTAACATATTCCATGCATTTTTGAATCGTCTCCTCCGTGTGTCTCACTGCGCTGATACTCATACGTCGCTTAGCAATTTTAACCATCCTAAAGAACAGATTTTTAGCTTTCAATAGAACATTAATTACCTAATTAGAGAATTCAACATACCTGGATAATATTTTACAAAAAACACTGGCAGAATTAATGGATACAGCACTAAACTTTCGAAGCAAACGACACCGCTTTCAGATTTTTTACATCTGTTGTGACAAACTACTACTAATATTTTTCTCGCTAGCTTTGATCCACTTCGCATGTTGCGAAATAGGGAACACTATGGCTTAACTTTGTCCGTGCATAAAACACCAGTTGTTGTAGATATTCGGACTCTTTAATATAAAATTGATATTCTTAAGTATTTTCATTGATTCTTAGAATATCCTTGTAAAAAAATTAGTCATTTTAAAAAATCACAGCCGCTCAAACAGGTTATTAAAAACTGGCTTGTGTGATAACGAATCCATAAGATAGCAGTGGATATGGTTACTTCGGAAATGAGAATACTTAAAAACACTAGAAATAAGAAAGGATAACTGTAGTAAATTGGCCGAAAATGTAAAAAATAGCCTTGCTTATGACAACTGCTTATTAAATACTGTTATAATTGATGGTAATACTCTATTTTTTCATTTTTTTGTCAATATAGCCATAACTGGTGCTATGGCGATAACTGGTACGCCTTCCCTATCTCTATACATTTAATCCCTATTCATCCTTTGTAGTTCATTGACGTGTTGCCGTGTATATCAATTAATAGTATATTTTTGCATAAAACCATAATTAGACGTTATCTTGGCCGATTTATGAATTTATTTTTTTTACCGTGTTACTTGTAAGTCATATTCTGCCCATACTCGCAATACAGTCCCATTAGGAAAATCATCATTTCGAGAAAAACGCATCTGAACATCATTGAAAAAGTTTTCGTAACGCCGCTGCTGGGAGCAGAAAAATCAGATGGGGTTACTCGTCACATTATCAATGCAGTATAAGAAAATGTTCAACAACTAGCATATTATTAATGCGATTATTTACAATGTACAAATCCAAGATACTAGCTAATGGGACACGTTATCTGAGTACTTTTCTCACCAAATTCTTATATACTCGCATACCAGTCCCATTATTAGGGGCTCGCTTACTTTGTTATCGCGCACCTTGACACATTTAATGCCAAGTTTACTACACATTCCAAGGCACTTTTTCTTTTGCTACCGTTAGGGCTCTCAACTTTTAATTTCAATAGTTCCAACAAAATATTAAACTATACGGTGGTGTGACAGTACTGAAGACATTCCTGGGTTTGCTGGAAGCGTTGCGGCAGGCCAATAAGAAAAGTATTCTGGATTCACATGCAGCAGCTTTATGTTGGATTTGAAACATATATACTCCTGCAGCTTATTTTGTTTAGTCTGATTCCGGCACAGCTGTTGGATATTTCTTAGATATACATAATGCTGACTTCTTATTTCTTCTCATTAGATATCGCTAACACACAGTTTGACATGTCGACTTTACCAGTTGTGATGCGCGTATTCCTATGTTGGCCCAATAAGTCTTACCCTCCATGTCGGTGGAAGATGAATATACCGGAGATTTCGTTCAAAATTGGTAGGAGGACGAGAGTAATGACAGCTGTAGGCTTGCCTTGGAGAAGCTATTTATTTTATTTTTTGTTTAGCCTCTCGCAAGGATTAACATTTAGATGTTTCTATCATTTATCGCACCAGATACATTCTGAGAAAGAATCGAGTCATGTCAAACAAGAACAATATTTTTATGGAATAAAGATGGTTTAAAACACTGTCATTTTTAGTACAGGTCGGACTCGATTATCCGGAGACTCGATTATCCGGGGACTCGATTATCCGGGATTTGATTATCCGGAATTTTAGACTCGATTATCCGGAATTTGTTTTTTGATGTTCTTGTTTTTCAATTTTCATGCATAAATCTGAGATAATTTGGTATTGCAATATACAATAAGAATGATTTTGCAGTTTTGAACGTATTTAAGGAAAGGTGGGTTTGAAAAAGTGTTTTTTTGTGCATGCTGATCAAAAATTATTTTTTCTTATAAAACCCTCTACAGTGTACCCTAGAAATATTTTTTTGGCTACGCCACCGCATCATATAGATAAAACAACGAAAAAAGGTAATATTTAAGTTCTCTTGTCGAAGATTTCAATTTTTTTCTTAGTGATTCGATTATCCGGAGGATTCGATTATCCGGAGTGAAATAAAAATCGATACTCCGGATAATCGAGTCCGACCTGTATTCCTTTTTCTTATCGGATGAAAACTATGATGCAATATTACAAAAATCATATCAGGAATAAGTTTGCTTGAATTTCGTTGTAATCTAGTAGTGGGACTGTTATGCGGGTACTTTCAATATGGGACGCACATGGTTTGGTATTTTTTTCGTATTTTTTCCATACAAACACACAATTTTGAGTACGATACCAAGAAGTACACTAATAATTAACATGATTCATGAAGAAAACTCAAAAGTGACGAAAATTCAAATGGGACTGTTTTGCGAGTATGGGCAGTATTGCTTTTGTTCGTGAGTAACATTTATCTGACATTAACTAAGCTGAACATTACCCTCCAAGGCTACATTAATTATATTGAAATTTACCAGTGCAATTACTACTACTAATAAATTTGCTTCAATCAACCTAAACGTTTTATTCGATTACGTGCCCCGATAACGTGTTTTCAAAAAAAAAAAAAATATCTCAAATACTAAAAAACACATCGTTGAAAAATTGACAGTAAACGTAAAATTTTCTGAACTTTCAAAAAAAAAAATTAGAACAGCAATTGTCCCGAGGCCTTCAAAACACGAAAAAATGGAAAATTTTGATTTTTTTTTTCATGTAAAAAACAATTTTTGTTAAATTTTATATTTTTTTTTTAAGTGAAAATTTCAGCTTTCATTTCGTCCAAGAAAATTAAAAATCAGTTTTTCAAATAAAAGTATTGCAAAGTTGCAATTTTTTTGTTCACCCTATTTCGGAATTGGTCACGTTCTATCTGGATATTAACCAATGTTCAATTAAATAACGCATTGAAAATTCAATTAATTTGTTATTCTGGGGGCGAATATTAGCTAAGTATTGGTAACTATTTTATATTCCTGATTTCAGTCTAGAAAAATCTAGAAGTTTGTCAAATACTTCTTCTTCTATCTTCTATCTTTATTAACGAGATTTTTAGCCCTGGGCTAGTTCATCTCGGGACCAACGGCTTTACTTCCCTTCCGAAGGAAGTCGTCACTGAAATTTTTTGTGACTATCTCGGGGATGGGATTCGATCCCAGGTCCTCGGCGTGAGAGGCGTGTGTTCTAACCACTACACCAGGTCCGTCCCCATTTGTCAAATACATGAACTCCGGAAAACAAACTCGTGACATCATTTTTTATATATTTTCTAGCGAAATTCCTGTTTATGAGGACTGGACAAAACTCATTGAAGATTTTGAAGTAGAGATACAAAACAAATTACTTGAAGCATTTTTATTAACAAATCTGTGGAATGAAACAAGCGAAAATATTCGATTGTAGACAGCATTGTGACGGATTCCTCTAAAAACCGTGGATGAATTTCTGAACAATTTGAAAAAAAGCCTGGTAGAATGCAAAATTCAAAACAATCAAAAAATAGAAACTCAGGCAAAATTTATGGGAAAATTTCTGTAAAATTAAAACTTTCCTTCCAAATAAACACTAACTCTAGAACACAATTGATTTTTGACGAACTCGAGACAAAGACTCTCTTTATAGCAAAAACCTTGCATCTAGTTTTCACTGGAAATAAGAAGTATGACGTTCAGTATCAAGATATCACGTAGGAAATTGGGGGTAAAACGAACACCCTAAGAAAGTTTCATATTTTCTTGCTTATTAAGCTCACGGTGTCTTTGTGGAGCAACTTTATTACAAAAAAATAGGCAAGTCTGAAATTTCATACTAAAAACAATTAGATTTTTCTCTTTCATTTCCGACCAATATCAAAATAATCGGTCGGGGGGTCCAGAACATTTTTTTTAATTTTGTGTAAAGTGTTTATGGATATGTGTTGTTGTACCGACGCACATTGCATGGAACGTATGGAGGTACGGGACAAACTGCAAGATCAACCATTTGAATTCCCTTTTCATGGAAATTAAAGTTGTTCTTGGTCAAAAGAGCTGTAATAAGCATAAATGACATATGATATACGCATAATCGCAAAACTGTTTCAAGCATCATTATAATTATTTTCCACAAAAGCCCTTGAAAATCGTACCTAAATTGATCATAATGATGTAAAAAGTTATTAGGAAATATTTCTCGCATAACTTATGATCTCGTCCTAAGGTGAAGATGCATCGAAGTCAAACCTCGAATTTTCAAGAGCACAAATCTAGAGAACCAGACAACCTTTTACGTCGAACATTTTATTGATCGGCCGCCACCAGTGAGTGACCAGTGAGTTACCGGTTGTCTGCTTCTCTAGACTTGTGCTTTTGAGAATTCGAGGTTTGGCCTCTATGTATCTTCACCCTTAAAACCATTGGTAACTGAGTGTGTAGCTCGTTGTTATTAAGCAGATAAACGAATAAAAATAAAACTGATACCGCTGGGAGACAGAGGAGGATCTTCTCTTCATCGTAGCATTGTGAAATAAAGTGTAAATCCATTCGTTTGCTCAGTAATAACAAGCTACACACTTGGTCACCTATGGCTTTTAGGACGAGATCATATATTATGCGAATTTTCTCTTTTTACTCGTAGATACAAAAGTGAAATACTGGAATCTTTTCAAATGTATTTCATACTTGCACATAAATTACAAATCTTGATAATTTTTTTTTATTGGAAATAGTTGCTTTATTTGTTATTCTAATAGGTGAATACTTAAAGAAGGATAACAGTTTTCTAAAATGACTGGTCGCATTTGAAAAAATGCGCTGAAATCTTTACTAATATCTATTTTCCAGTAATCCTAGTATACTTAAATGTTTACTTACAGATATACATACGTACATTCATTTAAATATACATCCAAACATATGTACATTAGGGCGATTCAAATTTGAAAACTGTTTGAAAATCCAATCTCCCATATGCTCCTTAGCATCGTTACCATAAAAATAGTGTTCTGTGAAATTTTCAGCTTTCTAGGTGGTGATTTAAAGGTGGCCCAAAGACAATGTAGGTATATATGGAAATTACTATGAAGAATTTTTGAGAAATGTTTCAAACACGCTATTACTGTAATGTAAGAAAAAACTTATCATCCCATATTGAAAACTCATTCTTCAAATCCTAATGGAGGATGTTGCTGAAGAAACAAATCCCTTTGAGCTAATTTTGTTTAGGATTTTTGTACATGTTTGCAGGGCTCTAATCCCATATTAAGCTAAATAATAGCAAACAAACTCATGAATATCTCTTCTGCTATCCGTTGGATTGAATTTCTCTCTTGAGCAAATTTCTTTGTTATGGTAGAAGAATGTGTTTTTATAATGGGATAATAAGTTTGTACTTATATTACATTACAAGCGTGTTTAGAACATATCTCAAAATTTCTTCATAGTAATTTCCATATATACCTACATTGTCTTTGGGCCACCTTTAAATCACCACCTAGAAAGCTGAAAATTTCACAGAATACTATTTATATAGTAAGGATGACAAGGAACATATGGAAGATTGGATTCTCAAACATTTTTAAATTTTGAACCACCCCAATTTACATAAACACACGGATACGCAAATGCAAACATATGTGCAAGTCTCTCGAAATCAAACAAAAAAAATTACTCTAGACCCCCCGACCGATTATTTTGGTTTTTGCAGCAAATGAACGCGAGAGACCTAAATTTTATTGTGGCAAAGTTTCAGACTTACCTATTTTTTTGTAATAAAGTTGTTCTACGAAACACACCGTGAGCTCTTATTAATTTGACTCTTTCTAAATTGCTCAGAATTGAAGAAGAATGTTTATGCAATGTAACATGTTGAAATATTGTGATCGAAATAGTATTTTCTCAACATTATTATAACATTGGAAATTTCATTCCACAGAGTCAACTTTCAAACATGTGAGTTTAATGAACATGTAACGGGGGTAATATGAACATGTAATGGAGGTAATATGAACATGTGCCGGGGGTAAAACGAACAGATGCAGTGGAGGTAGAATGAACACCATTAACCTTCCGTCAGTCGCTCAAAAAAAAGTTACACCAGCGGTCGCATCGTGTACTGAGTACACGCGGAGCAATTTTGATTGTACATCCAAAGCTAGGCAAGATAGAATATGGATGTCTTCGACAAATTTCTTCAGTCCAACGGTACCAATTGGTCAGTGGACAGAAAACACTTTGGAAACATCCTCATCTTCCTGTGGCCATCGGATTGTGCCCCGGGGGAACCGATGTAGTGGACATTTCGCAATGCAACATCTCGTACACAAATATCTCAGAATCTAGATTTTTTAGCAAGATGGTGTCTTCGGCAAAGTTGTTCAGTAGATCAAGGGCTAACATGTGATAGGCTGCTTGTTTCGAAATTCTGCCACCAGATGGTGCTAGTGAGCATTAAATTTTTCAAACACCGATATCTCAAGATCCTGATTACCTAGAAAGATCATGTCTTCGACAAAGTTGTTTAGTAGGTCAAGGACTATCAGGTATCAGAAAATGTGGCTCAGGCGGCACGTTCCCCTACAAATGGGAGATTTGTGCCTCGCACGTCATAGCCATCTCATCACTTACCCGAAGGACAGATGGGACTGGAGCGAGGGAAAGGAAGGGGAAAGGAGAATGGAAGAATTGTTGCAAGCACCCCAGATGTGATGCTAGTACAATTTAAATTTGTATATATAACGCACGAATAAAAGAAGACCAGCATTGAGAGATTTTCTTTTACATTGTCATAAAAAAAAATAGATAAATAAATGGAATCCAGTTCAGCACCCCCTAAGGGATACTTAAACTCATTCAAACAGTTCAACATCCGTAACAACAACAATTCTCATACTAGCCATAGTATAAGTCCGTTGTTGAAGACGTTGAAAAAAAAAGCCGTTCGGAGCTTATTTCTTCGTTAGTAGACAAGCAGAAATTTTATGGAAACCATAGTTCACCATAAAGTTTTGCTTCTTAAGAAGATCAACAGAATCATCGCCGATACTGCAAAAGAACAGGCGATGCCCGTTCTGCAATGGCTTGATATTATTAATCTTCCAAAAGTTTGCCAAAATCGAAGGATTTTGAAAAACTAGGCGATTTAATACATCCGTTTGATTCAGATTTTCTTTCGCATTCCAAGGAACGCGCAAACAAATATTGTTTGTATGAAGACTGAATGGTTCGAATACAAACTTAAATCCGTCAACCGCCTTTTCATTGATCATCATCAACTTTTGTTTTAACCAGTCATGGCTTTCCTGATTTTCAGGCGAAAACCACATCCGGCCATACCTGATTCCACAACCAAAGAAAGACGGGATCAATGAGCCAGGCGACGTTTGGTATAGAAAGATGTTAAGATCGCAAAGTAACTCATCCTTCAATGCATCTGTGAAAAAGCCATTTTCAAGCTTTATCTGAAAACGCAACGAAGATCGTGAGTTAGTAGCTCTTTCTTCAGGAAGAAGCACTATAGCTGAAGAAGCAGCTTTGCGTTTTAACTTCTTTCGTTGATTCTTCGCATAATTTTTCCCTCTAGAGGAAGAACTAGCTTCAACATCACCAGCTGGTGTACAAGAGTTTGCGGTCGGTAATTCTTTACCAGTATCCTGAGTTCTCTCAAAAGTATGTCCAGTAGATACTTCTGAAGAAGACCCAGAATGCAGATTTGAACCACCGATAGTATTACCCAGAGAGTCAGCCATGATAACGCAGCGGTTTCCAAAAGCTCTAATGAAGCGATCAGCAATCAAAGGCGTCCAAAAGGGAAAAGAAAGATATTCTGAAATCAGATCATCTCTACACCCGATGGAAGTTGCTAGTTCACCAACACGATCATTTGTGATGAGAGTTTAGAAGACATAAAAGACCTCCAATTCTAACACAGACCGACGATAATTCGTAGTACAAACGATATCTCAGTTGCACATACATACCTAGGATAGCATCCAAAGAGTGTTCATGGATCGCTTGCAAATATTCATACATCACTGTTATGGTTGATCTCCAGTCGTAGATAAAACAGAGATCCTCACAACGACACATAGGATTCGCGAGGCGACACGATGCTTTTCGTATACTACACCAAGCATTGCAATGCAAATGTTGAATATCTTCCTACACTACCATTATATTCACAAAACGAGTTTGATTTGAATACTTTTCGTATACGTAGTGGGGGGTTTATACAAACAGTATTAACGTATTCAGTCTCTGAAAAAACTACATGCGCTGTAAGCACACGCGTTTGTAGATCAGAGAAGAGATTCCCGTTTATGATGAGACGAGTATACATAGACAACCGAGTCTGATCTAGTACCTCATCATTAACTCTCCTAAAGAGAATTTATTCCCCACAATTCGTTTGTTTCCAATACGCACATGAGAACAACGTTGATGTGAGAATGCATCCACCACGAGCGAAAACTAAATGAATACATGCACAAGCTAACAAACCTTCTTGTATACTATAAATGAAAACACGATGAAAACATATGATAAGCTACCTAACAAGAAAAACTGCCACAAGATGGCGCTAGTGAGCATGCAATATTTTAATCACGGATATCTCAGGATCCCGATGTTTTAGAAGGATGGTGTTTTCAGCAAAGTTGTTCAGTAGTTCAAGGGCTACCATGTGATGATCTTCTTGATTTGGAATTCTTTCAATAGATGGCGCTAGTGAGCATGATATTTTGCGAACACAGGTATCTCAGGATCCAGGTTACCTATAAAGTTGACGTCTTCGACAAAAGTGTTGAATAGGTCAAGGTCTAGTATGTAATATGCCACCCAACTTGAAATTCTACCACCATATGGCACTAGTGATCATGCTGTATTTTGATCGCCAATATCTTAAGATAATGATATTTTAGCAAGATGGTGTTTGCAGCAAAGATTTTTAGTAGATCAAGGACTAAACATGTGATATGCAGTTTGATTCGGAATTCTTCCACAAAACGAAATTTTCGAATTGAATTATTTCAGGATGCTGGTTAGGAAAATAAAATTAGATTACAAAAATGGTTTTTTTGATGAAATTGTTCTGTATGTCATGGACCAACGTGTTAAGTGTAAAATATACCTACTCAAAATTCTTCCACATTCAATTCAAAATGCAATGGGCTGCTAGATTTCAAATACTTCCATCAGGCTAGAGAAAGAGCTCCTGGTTTATTTTTTTTTCAAATACAGAATCTCAAGTTCCCGATTATTTTAAAACTTCGTCTTCATCAAATTTATTAGGTAAGGAAAGTGCTCACATGTTATTGGCAATTATATTTTGAATTATGTAACCCTGCGCCAGTGAGCATTTAATTTTCTGAACATCTTATGATACTGATCATTTGGGCTCATCAATACACGTTTTGTCAAATGTTAAAACATTTCGCTACAAGTAAATTAATAGATAAGCACAAAATAAAATCAAACATATAGGGTTCATTCTACTTCAAACTCTAGATTCAAGTTGAACAATATTATTTTTATATTTAGTAGAAAAGTAGGATCTCGTGAGAGCACACTCTCGCAGTACTGGTCGGGTTTGATATTATGGCACTTTGAATGGATTTGTAAACAACACAGGCAATGACTACCATATTCGAGGTGATTCGAACAATGTTGTAGTGTGCGTGCCATCCCGTGAGTCGCCATGAGAAACCGAGTTTCTCATATCACTTTGCACTAACACACATCCATCTTTGTTTTTGTGTAACAGCTTTCTGCCGCTCATGAGCCTCTGTACGTGCCATTCGCGACCGAAAACCTCGTAAGGAACTGTCATCGTGTGCGTGAAAAAAAAAAGCAAAAAATATATCTCTCCTTGTTTTTCTCACAGAAAACCGAAGAAAACATCAGCAGCTTCGTAGTCCCGAATTAGTTCTTTTGTTCTTTTAACTTTTACTGTGCGCCATATATTGGAGCTGTCTCGCTCTCTCTCACGGGCAACTCGAAAACAGCGCGCACAGAAAAAGACAAACGTTTTATAGCATGCATAGGCCCATTAGATATTTGATAGGCCTTTTCATTTTTTTTTCAAATGAAAGTAGAAATGAAAAGCCACGTGTACTAAGTCTAGCACCAGTTTTAAGGCTATTTTTCGCATTATTTAAACCAATCAATGTGCTTGAAATATACTTTTTGAAAGCAGAAAAATACTACGTTTACTGCAGTATGCTATTGACAATTTTATCAGAAAATTCAGTTGAATTCACAGAATAGATGTTTTCTAGAAAACCTATTACGCCTTTATAATATTTGATCATTATTTTGTATAATTGTTTACCTTTTAGAACCACCGACACGTTCGGCATTTGCATAGAAGAACTGTCACAGACCTTCCGAATCAGCTGATTTGAGACGTCTCGTGAAAAAGCCTATTGCTCAATTGTAAACACAATTGACAGTTCTTTGATTTCAGCACAGACAAAAAAGCGTCACATTCTCATAGGTGTCCATCGATCATTTTTTTAACGACCGATTCGTATATATGCGACCAACTGCAGGCTGTAATGATTTTGATCGTCATATTTTTAAATATAGTCAAACCTGTATTAGTCAATGTTCCATAGTTCGATATCGACTCATGAAACCATACTTAAAACAAAAAAATAATAATTACTATAATGCTCCCTTTTATCAGCTTTCTAAAGAATATCTGTTCCATGAGTCGATAATCTTTTGAGTATCGACTGGATTTTTGACTGTCCTAGAAATTCTGAAGTATATTCTGATGGGATTTTCATGCTGAAGAGCACCGTTATCGAATCAAACGGTTTAATACATGTTAAACATGCTTCAGTCACGATTCTAGATATTTGGGTTGAAAATTTAGCATACTCAGTGGCACCATCTAGTGGAAGAATTCCTAAACAAGTGTAGTCCATCACAAGTTTGTACTTGACTTACTTGAGATATTCGCGATCAAAATACGCCATCTGTTGGTAGAATTTCAAGTTGGGTGGCTTATTACATGCTAGACCTTGACCTATTCAACACTTTTGTCGAAGACGTCAACTTTATAGGTAACGTGGATCCTGAGATATCTGTGTTCGCAAAATATCATGCTCACTAGCGCCATCTATTGAAAGAATTCCGAATCAAGAAGATCATCACATGGTAGCCCTTGAACTACTGAACAACTTTGCCGAAAACACCATCTTTCTAAAACATCGGGATCCTGAGATATCCGTGATTAAAATATTGCATGCTCACTAGCGCCATCTTGTGGCAGTTTTTCTTGTTAGGTAGCTTATCATATGTTAGTCCTTTACCTACTAAACAACTTTGTCGAAGACATGATCTTTTTAGGTAATCAGGATATTGAGATATCGGTGTTTGAAAAATTTAATGCTCACTAGCACCATCTGGTGGCAGAATTTCGAAACAAGCAGCCTATCACATGTTAGCCCTTGACCTACTGAACAACTTTGCCGAAGACACCATCTTGCTTAAAAATCTAGATTCTGAGATATTTGTGTACGAGATGTTGCATTGCGAAATGTCCACTACATCGGTTCCCCCGGGGCACAATCCGATGACCACAGGAAGATGAGGATGTTTCCAAAGTGTTTTCTGTCCACTGACCAATTGGTACCGTTGGACTGAAGAAATTTGTCGAAGACATCCATATTCTATCTTGCCTAGCTTTGGATGTACAATCAAAATTGCTCCGCGTGTACTCAGTACACGATGCGACCGCTCGTGTGACGGGCCCGGTAAAAAAAAGTTACACGAGCGGTCGCACTGGTGTACTGAGTACACGCCTAAAAACTTAGGTTAAAAACACGATGTTTTCGAATACTTTTCGTTGATTTTTTCGAAAAATTTCTTCTCTACAAGCAAGAAGAAGAGTAGATCTTGGAATAGGACCAACACCCGGATCAATTTGAAGAGATTTTCAACGTGTTTTTCGACTTTTCGCAAAGTGCGTGTAATCAGTACACTAGGGCGACCGACGGTGGGTTAAAATTAAACGTGTTGCGGTATGATTCTTGCGATCCGGTACATGGAGTACATGCCCCGGTGTTCATATTATCCCCATCTCGAGTGGATCATTTTACCCCCAAAGGATCAACATCTTCAAAATACTTTTTCTGATAATTTAGAAGATAAAAATTATTTCACTTTCTGTCAGCTAATCATAAATATTTTAAAGATATGATGTGCCACGCAATCCATGGTCCATTTGATTTTGCTGGTGTGAATGAACATGCAAAACGAGTCTCGAACTAAGGAGCATTTGAACGTAAAAAAAAAATAGGGATTAACAAAGCAAACAGTAAACGATTGAAATCGCATATTTGTTGTTGAAATTCATAGACAGAAGAATTTGACGTGAGGAAATCGCCACTGATATTACTATTGATCAATTATTATTGTCCAACAATGTTCAAGCATTCATTATAGAAACCCTTGTAGAAACCCGATTTTTTGTATAGAAATAGTTAACCAAAGACGTGCAAAACAACATCAAGGATAAATGAATGGAGACATGTGTAGCATATTGGTTGGAATATTGAATGTAATTTCTGAAATGATTTGAAGTCCATGGCGAGTTTTAACGAACTCTTTGAACTTTTTTGGTTGTATTTCAACTCGTTTCTGGTAAATCTTCCAGTCTTAATGATATTCTTTCATAAAACAGGTTTAAGATTCCTTCTATAGCCACAAAATACTGCAGAAGGCTTACACTTGGGGATTTTTTTTTATTTCCGTACGGGTTTGGACCGAAAGGTCTCAAATTTTCATGAAACTTTTTCCACAGGCAGGGCTCATCAATATATGAATAAAAAAATTGAGAAAAATTCAGGGTCGCCTTCTTCTTCTTCTTTCTGGCGTTACATCCCCACTGGGACAGAGCCTGCTTCTTAGCTTAGTGTTCTTATGAGCACTTCCACAGGTATTAACTGAGAGCTTACTATGCCAATGACAATTTTTGCATGTGTACATCGTGTGGCAGGTACGAAGATACTCTATGCCCTGGGAAGTCGAGAAAATTTCCAACCCGAAAAGATCCTCGACCGGTGGGATTCGAACCCACGATCCTCAGCTTGGTCATGCTGAATAGCTGCGCGTTTACCGCTACGGCTATCGGGGCCCCATTTTCATCAGGGTCGCCTATTTTCCCGGAAAACTCAGTTGGAAATTTTTCGTTTTCCCCTGACACTACTTACTTTGAAAAATCATAACTCAAGAACGAAGCATCATAGAAACAAAGTTTTTTTTATGAAAATGAAAGCAAATTTTCTCAGGAATAAAAAAAAATATTAACTGGAAAAAGTTTTCCACAAAATTTCCACCGTTGAGAAAATTCGTAAAGAAAAGCCGGAAAAACTATGCTCCAACTCGTGGAAAATTTTCAAAAAAATATTTTTGAGAAGATAATTTCATAAGCTTTAATCGCTGAAATTTTTGAAATGTACTTTTTTTCGTTTTTCAGTTATGGCCAATTTTGTGGAAAATGACCATATAAGCCTTTTCTTTGAAAACCCATATTTCAGATGTGGAATGGCTAGAGATGCTAGTATTGGAAAGTCAGCAGAAATTAATAACGCCAAACAATTTTTCGACTGGGCTGTGTCGCAAAAGTTGAAAGACCAATTTAAAAAAGATTGGGAATTTATCTATGCAACTGAAAATGACTATTCAAAGGCTGAAAAAAAATTTCGGGAAAGATTTTCTAACCTTGTTCCAATTCCTGGAACAAAAAATATCATTCATTTAGGGCAAGTGTTCCCTTAGTTGTGGGTGTTCCTATAGTTGCGATAGTGCCGTTTTCACTTATTTTATTACATTAGCCATAGAACCGATACTGCCAATCGACGTCTTGGCTTGTTGATACGCGGAACAGTTAAAAAGAGCGCTCAAATTGCTTTAAAATTGATGAAATATCACTAAAATTGCTAAAACTGTTTTTACTTGTACCAATAGTTGCGGTAATGTGTTCCTATAGTGGAGGATCCCATAAGAAAACCACGGATACCGCAACTATAGGAACACAAATTAAAAATATACCGCAACTAAAGGAACAGTATATCAATAGTGGAGGTATTATTTTTCACCGACATGCCGTGGATTACTGCGATGAAAACATTTTTCTCATTAAATCAATGGTCTTCACTTCCCGTTAGAACATTAACATGTACATTAATTGCACTTCTTGAATTTAGGCGGTTAAATGAAGTTCTACCGTGCTTAGTACCTCCACTATTGGTACATCTACCCCATACCAAAAGACGAACGAAGCATTTTTGCTAGTGAATTCTCAGATGCACATGAAAACCAAGAAAATACAGCATGCTTTGTTCATAATAATACAAAGAAACGAAAATCTTCTGGTGTTAGCAACCAAAGACAATCTTCCCGGTTGAAAAAATAGATAGTATTAAGATGAAAATGTAAGTTATATAAAAAAAAAATAATCTTATTTGTTCCATAGAAAAGAAAGAATCCCTTTTCAGTGTAATGAAAAATTGAGGCAGAAACAGTTTTTTTTTCAGTTTTTCTTAGCGGTGTACTTTTTTATGAAAAATATCATCCATTCCGACTTGTACTTCATTAAAACCAATCCCATATCTTTTTTTCAGATGTCTTAGACAATTTGCAATTGCTTTGATATAAAATCTTTGTTTTTCCGATGCTTCGATTGAAATATAAGTTTTCAAAGGAAAGGCTTATATGGTCATTTTCCACAAAATTGGCCATAACTTAAAAACGAAAAAATAGTACATTTCAAAAATTTCAGCGATTAAAGCTTATGAAATTACCTTCTCAAAAATATATTTTTGAAAGTTTTCCACTAATTAGAACATAGTTTTTCCGGCTTTTCTTTACGAATTTTCTCAACGGTGGAAAATTTTGTGGTAAACTTTTTCCAGTTAATATTTTTTTTTATTCCTGAGAAAATTTGCTTTCATTTTCATAAAAAAAAAACTTTGTTTCTACGATGCTTCGTTCTTGAGTTATGATTTTTCAAAGCAATTAGTGTCAGAGGAAAACAAAAAAAAATCCAACTAAGTTTTCCGGGAAAATAAGAGACCCTGCCTGTGGAAAAAGTTTCATGAAAATCTGAGACCCTTCGGCCCACTTTGTACGGAAATAACAAAAAAATCCCCACTTCATTCAGCTGATCTGTCAGATTTTGCAGCATGCAGCTCAAAGTCGGTGGCTAAGTATTACCAGCTTTTTCTTTAAAGCGTTTTCCAGAATTTGTTTTACATTTTCCTTTGGAAACGTCACCTGAATTGTTCCAGAAAGTTCTCTGTTGACACTTTGATCTCCAAATCACACTTTTGTCTTTAAATAATTATTTCTTGCAATTTATGTTTGACAAGAAAATAGTGGTCACTAAAATCCACTTTCCTAAAAAAAAGTGACTTTTTGTTGGAAATAGTGACTTTTTAATGCCAGGTCGAAAAACGAGACCAAGTTACTTAAAAATGTTAAAAAAATTATCTTCTTTAAGGAACTAATGAAATCCTTTTCAACAATTTTGATGTTATTGATAAATGTAATTTTGAGAGTAATGTCAAAATAGAAAATACATATATAAATAATATAAGAATGAATATTTAGAAGAAGATGTGTTTCTACAAAGTTGTTCATTTAGACAAAATTAAAAACTTGGTAGAATATAATATAACATAATATAAATAAAATATAATTCTTTGTTTTCTAAATATCCAATACAAAATTGCTCAATTGCTCAAATTGCGTTCAAACTTCTGAACAATTTTGCAGAAGACAGGAACTTTTTAAGTGGACAGGAACAAGAGCAAGTGTCTGCTTGAATAACGCACATTAAATTTCTACTTTATGCAGTGTAGGTATTCAAATAGTTTAATCCAAATACTATTCTCCATTATTTTGAATCCTCAATGTATATATTTTGGACCTCCCGCATTTACATTCGATTGAAGACAAATTCTAATATACTTTTTGTTCAATATTCTAGCGTATATTCCAGGGTTTCTCAACCGGTGGTCCGCGGACCCCTAGGGGGCCGTGAAGACATTACAGGGGGTCCGTGAAGCTCTTTTTTAAAAGTGTTTTATGAGTACTGGTAAATAAATGAGAAGAATTCCTTACCAGTGTTTTTTGCAAGAATTCATAGTTAGTGGAGTCATATCTCAATATTAGAAAAACGCTTTAATTTATTTTGCTCGAAGTTTCGGCCATCTGTTGTGGCCTTTTTTAAGGGAAAATGGTCAACCTTACCTGACCAATTTTTCCTTCAAAATGTCCGCATCAAATGGCCAACACGTCGGGTAAAATACATTAAAACGTTCACATATTAAGACTGAGATGGCTGACAACCAAGAATTTACGTTTCAACTTCCAGTCGCAACCCCAAACAAATAGATATACGTAAACAAATCCTGGAATATTCTAGGGCTAATTCTTGACATATTTCATCAGCTTCTTTGTGAGATCATCGAAAAGTTTCTCAGCGAATTACTGACGGAACTGGAAAAAGATTTTTAAAGTATGCAACTGTTTCCACTTAAACCATTGCCAAAATCTTCTTGAATCCATCAGCAGGATCTTTATTGAGAATTTCTAAAGATATTCATCCCACTTTAAATGAAAATACAGATTAGGCTACGGGGAATCGAACTCCCGACCTACTGATCAAGAAACTGGCTTGGTACCACTGAGCTAGCTATCACTGCTTGTTAGTGGTGTGCAAAAACTGAAACAAAAAGACCTCTTGCCTGCCAGAGCGGATGTCAAACAATCCACAGAAGCACGGTGAAAATATTGCTGTCACCGAACTGTTCGTCAGTATTTCACAGGGTTACAGTAAATTTGTTTGTTTTCGCGATTTTTTCCGTTGAAATAGTAGATTTCACGAATTTTGTCGCTAATATAGAAAATCTAACAGGAAAATTGGTAATATTTTAAGAAATGTTTTTTTGGTTTCTTAAAAGCTCAAAGAAAAGTTATTTACAATATTCAAAAAAGCTTGCAGAGGTTGAATCCTAACATATTTTCAATAAATTTATTCACGAGAACTTCGCGGATTCTGTTGCAACTTTTGGTGCACTTGAAGAAATTATTCAAAAAGTTAAAAAATACGACGTTTCTTGAAAAAATCTTCATTCTAGGTACCTCTGGACATATATTTCAAAAAATTCTGGAAGTATTTTTTTTTAATCTAACTGGTTTGTTGTAGGATTTTTAAGATACTTCAAATGGTTTTTATCGGATTGTTGGAAAGATGTTTGCTTTTAGCGGACTCCGATTTATCTTGGAAGAATTCTTCCACTATCTGTGTTTCTGTAGAGGATATCTGTTGATTCATGAATAATCTTTGCAAAGTGTTCATGACCCTTTGTTTAGAGATCATCAACTTTGGGGGTCCGCGGAAAGTTTGTAAAACTTTGAAGGGGGTCGCAGCTTCAAAAAGGTTGAGAACCGCTGGTCTAGATAATCTGTGTTCTTTAGTTCTTTAGTTCAGTCAGAGTGGACCAAGTGCATATAGCCCATCAATAAATCGTTATATCAGAAGGTTTGGATTATGATTTTTTATGATTATCACTTTACATTATATTGTTTGAACGTAACACAAAGACGCGTAGAAATATTGCACCAACATTTTAACAAGTAAAAAAACTATAAAGCGTGAAAAATGTCACTTGGTCCACTCTGACTTAACGCCGACTATTTGTACCAAGGGAGGAGGTGTAGAAAGTGGTTCAGAAGTGCTTCTACAAAATAAAAACTAATGGCATATTGCAATAATTAAACCACCATTATGAAAAACAATCGTAATCGAACAAAATCCTTTCTTCAAAAAGTATATGACGAGTTTTAATGGTTTCACAAAGTGTGGACAAATTAATATATCATTTTAATCTTCTTTTTCAGGATAAGACTCCCTATGATGAGTAAAACGAAAAAAAAAGAAATAAACTTTATTATTTCTTGAGAAGCTTTTTTAGCAATATAATTATTTTGTCAATATAATTTTCTATTCAACTGGATTGCTTCGAAACCCGCCTTACCCGTCTTACGGAAATTCAACTGTTGCGCTCATTCCGGTCACCCAACAAGGAAAGAAAATAATTAATTCGAAAAACAAACAACCCCCATTCGCAAAGCATTCTACTATTCGACTAACCTTTGGAACTCCGCGCCTCCTCTGCCTCCAAGCCCGTTCTTCCGGTTTCGGTTCGATGTCTGGTCGTTTGTATTCGGGGGAGCACTAGCCGTTGTCACAAGTGTGACCCTCGCAGTTGCCCCAGAACAGGCAATTCCCGACGCCGCTGTTGCAGATCAGAAACACAGCCGCCAGAAAGACCAGACTGCAGATTGTGCACGGTTTACGTTCCAGGAAGAATCCGATCAGATACAGCACTATAAACATTACGTGCGTTTGCATTAGGGCCGGATTCGTTGGCTTCGGAATCAGCAGCACCGGAATCAAACATTGCAAACAGTACATTTCCCCGAGCGGCAAATCAATTCCCTTTCTGTTCCCGACTGTTATCTGCTTATCAGATTCACAATATTTTGATCTAGACTTTGGATCTCCGGATGATTCACTTGGGAACTTATTTTTCACTAATTTTGCTTCGCATCTGTAAATGCCACTCCGAGCGAACGCGTAAATGCCAAGCCATTTATTAAATGCGCTTGGCCTCAACACTCCACCAAAACGGAACCGAAATAGGGTAAGTGTTCCCTTAGTTGTGGGTGTTCCTATAGTTGCGGTAGTTGCGTTTCGCTGCGTTTTCACTGATTTTATTGCATTAGCCACAGAAAAGACACTGTCAATCAACGTATTGGCTTGTTGATACACGGAATAGTTGAAAAGAGCGTCCAAATTGCTTGAAAACTGATGAAAAATCACTATATTTTCTAAAACTGTTCTTGCTTGTACCAATAGTTGCGGTAAAGTGTTCCTATAGTGGAGGATCCCATAAGAAAACAACGGATACCGCAACTATAGGAACACAAATTAAAAATATACCGCAACTAAAGGAACAGTGTACTAATAGTGGAGGTATTATTTTTCACTGACATGCCGTGGATTACTACGATGAAATCATTTTTCTCATTAAGTCAATGGTCGTTACTTCTCGTTACAACATTAACATGTTCATTAATTACGCTTCTTGAATTAAGGCGGTTAAATGAAGTTCAATCGCGCTTAGTACCTCCACTATTGGTACATCTACCCTACCTAATTTTTGTAGCAAACCCTTGGTAATGAACGCGGAGGAATCAAAACTTTTACGTGGTATCAAACGAAGAGTGGAAATTTTTCGTTCTTTTCTTGCTGACAGCTGAGCACCTTCTAAACTTTATTTTGTTGACATTCTCGTTCGTTCGTTGCGTCTTCGAGCTTTTTCCGAGACGGTGTTAAATTGCGCGTCAAAAGTATCGACGCAAAAACCTGCTGTGCTGTCAGTGACAAAAGTGTACACTACACTGAGAATAATTTCCATTGTACAAATTAGGGGACATTCAAATATTACGTAACGCAAAATTTTCCAATATTAGACCCCCTCCCTCCCCCACGTAACAGTGTTTGTATGAAACATTTTGAATTTTTGTATGGACCGTAACACTATGCAAGACCCCCTCCCTCCCCCTGTTGCGTTACGTAATATTTGAACGATCCCTTAAGTCTTCTGAGAGTTAAAAAAGAATAGTTGATTTTTTTTTACAAATAAGAACTGCTAATGCACACCATAAACACATGCGGATTGACGAGATGATTAATCATAACTATTTTTCACCCATTAATGGGAACGCTATTAGTTTTTAAAAATGGGTAAATTTTTACCCCTTTCGAGATTTCAAATTCCCCCATTTTCTGACAGATCTGATCGCTATTCGACAATGAGTATTTTTCACCCATTTAAGGGTATTCTCAAACAACCATGTATTGGATTTTGTATACAATATATTGTTATTTTGACAAATCAATACTGTACCAGAATAACGGCCTAACTGACAAATGTAAACAAATTGAGTTTTATTCGCCTTAGGCCCCAAGCACAATGTGAACGGCAACGCGGCACAACGGCAAAACGGCATGCCCATTTTGAGCTACACATTACTTATCAATCCCATGTTGACTAAATCCTTTTCAACATTGACTTGACAAGTAGAGTGTAGCTCAAGATGGGCTTGCCGTTTTGCCGTTGTACCGCGCTGCCGCTCACATTGTGCTTGGGACTTTACAGTTTATTCGACAAATTGCAATGATATTATAAACAGCTATTCTTTAAAAATAATGCTTTCCACGAAATATGTGAGAAAAACAAAGGCGCATTTGATATACTGCTTCGCGACTAAAAACGGGCGGACCAACGTGCGAAGTTCGATTTTTGACCAACTTCACCGCGTCGCGAGTCACTTCTCTATGGACCAATGCACGAGTTCACTATTTGACGTTTGAGCGGTGCCGTGTTATTTACGTGGCCATGGCAACGAGTGAAATCGGCAACGCTCAAACGTCAAATTACTGAACTCGTGCATTGGTCCATAGTGCGCATCTATGCCCTCCGCCGTGTGCATTACGTGCACTATTGAGAATAGAGCTACTGTGTACGTGATGTAGCCTTAGGTGCAGGAGCCTCATTGCTTGCAAGCGCACGGGAGCGCTGTACATTGTGAGACCTTTTTTGGTGCGCCTCATTTTTATTGAGATGTGTCTCACTGCGGTCTCATGTGCTCCGTCACATGTGCTGTTTAAAAGTCAGCACAATAATTGAAGTGATTACAAAAGTTTTCAACGAGGATCGAAATTGTAACTCTTGGATCGCAAGTCTTCGACCATATCATGTAAGCCATCTAGACACCTGCATAACGAGGCGAAAATAGCTGTAGAGGCAATTCGTTACAAAGCAGTTGTTTCACAACTTGGATACCGATGGCGAGCCGTAGCGCCGAACAGCGCATGAGACGAGTCTCCCCGAGAGCACATCACCTAGCGCGCGCTTTTAGAATTTTCGTGAGCCTCCTTCTAGCGCAGCACACTAGGATTCCGATGAGCTGAGAGACGGTTTGGTTGGAGGCTCGTCAGTACATTTCTGAGCTCCTGAGAAATATGTAAACCTAATTGAGAATCGAGCTGCAACGCGGCGTAGTTGGTCAAAAATCAAACTTCGCACGTTGGTTAACCCATTTCTCAACGCGAACCAGTATATTCTCTTTCGATACGAACTCTGATGTCAATTTCGCCCATCTTCCCCCCATGCGGTAATCGGGCGCATTTGAGTGTGGGCGATAGTAATGAAGGTGTGTGTGAAAAAGCTTAGCAAAAGGGCCTGTTCATAAATTTCATAACGCTGAATGGGGTGGGTGTGTATCCACAAAATGTTACAACTAATACAAAAATTTTGAAATATTCATACAAAAAGTGTTACGAGGGGGTGGTTGGGTGTCAAAAATGGCGCGAAACGAATACAATTGATGATGCCATCACAGAGCACTCTCGAGCAAAACGCAAGCAAATCGAATAAAAGTAAAAAACAAAACTTCACAAAACATCTTCAGATATAATAGCCGATAAAAAAACACATCTATCACTTTGAAAAACATGTTTCCACAGAACATTTGCAAGAGGCGTAGCACCGCCGAATCTAATTTTCACCAGCTGAATCGAAAAAAACGCGAACGAGGTAAACGTGACACAAAATTCAAAACACAGACGCCCACGCGCATGGCTTGCTGCGATCCATATCAGTACGAGTTTAGCTGCTTATGTTGGAAAATTCGGATGTTTTCCATATTGACCATTGCACGAATTTTAAGATTCTAGTAAAGTTGTTCATTTGCTAGATACAATTTACACACACACACACACACTTACATTAGCATACATCAGCATACGTCTAGCTTTAAAATCGATGACGTTTCCCAAATACTAAAAGCTGTAAGATAGATTTTATCAAAACCTTTTTATTTTTCTGCACATTTTAACTTCGGCATTCTTTTTAAATGAAGGTATTGAGCTCATATTTGGCCACAATATGCATCGTATTGCTATTCATAAATGCTGGGTATGACGTACCATAAGTACCTCGCATAGCTGCAGGAATATAAAATGGTTTAGTCTGCTGCTCAGCATCCCTATTTTCCCAGGGTAACGGCCAACCAGGTGGGAAGTTTGGTCGTATGCTGACATGGACCCTATGTCAAGGGCGTATGATCATCGTCCCAAATGCTAGGAAAAGTTACGTTTCCCGTTGCCAGATTCAGGTCAATAGCCACTACTCATTTCGCTTCTGGTAATGTTCGGATTGCATTCCGATTGAATGCAAAATGAATGTTTCCACTTCAGAACGCTAGGCAGTGATGCAATCTTGCGTCCTAAGGTGAAAAAAATGCTGAAAAACCCGCATCTTGTCACCTTTATTCACAGAAGAGAGGATCGATGAAGAGAAATCGGTCATGCGACTTACGCCCTTATTCTAGAACACGCTTGAATTTACACTTCTTAGCTAAGTATGCTGTTCCGCTCAAGAAAAGTAAAGAAATTCCTTGACTGAATGGGTCAAGAAATTTCCTACAGAGAGCTCCATTTGAAATGACATTTCTTCTCAACTGCGTACTGCGATCAGAAAAATGTGATTTTCTGGACCATTTCTGGGAAGAAATTTTCCACGCATCGAGATAGGCGATTCCTTTTCTTGGCAGTAGCAAACATGCCTTTTCTCGGAATAGTTATATAGTAGACAGTCAGAGAGGATTGAAAAACACAATGAAGTTTTTTTTTCCGTCGAGAATGTACAGATCCGGTCAGTGCTCATGTAAGATTAATGGGATAAAATTGGAAAATTGGTGTTTGGCAACATAGGTTATAAACTTCCGGATTCTTTGATAGTGGTTAAATTTGTTGTGAAATCACAAGTATCGCAAGAATAATGGTTCAAAATGATTATGCCAATGGAAAATAGTTCAATAATCGATATGACCTAATTGGGTTAAAAAAATTGAATTTTGGACGTAAATAAACATTTTCAGTGACATTTCTCTCGTTCTTCCCCAGCGAACTCTAGGGTGATGGCGCATCATATTTGCCTATACAACAGGTAAATTCATCTGAACACTCAATCTGTTCGGTAAAAATAACTGGGTTTTGGAACTACCGAAAAAGTCAGTAAACTAAAACAAAAATGTCAGAAATCGTAAAACAGAGATTTTTTACTGAAATTTTGCAGAGAGCTCCCGGATAACTATGAACCATATCAATACAGTTTCCCGTATTATCCATAACCATTCGTGACAATATATGAACAGTTTCCTTTAACACCAAAAATAACAATAAGACTACAGTTTCATGAACGGTTTTGACAGTTCGGGAAATGGTAATTGGGAAAAGTACAATGTGGGAAATAGGCGGTTAAGTTATGTAACCATTTAAAAACGTCAATTTTCCCGAACATTTTTTTTCGTTCACTGTTTTCTAAATTGTTGATATACTATCCATTTTTTGCACAATTGACTGTTAAGCAAACTGTTTGAAAACAGTTTAACCATTACGTTGGAATAAAAATGAATAATGTACGTGAAACTGTTGGTTTATTGTGCTTAATGGTAATGTAACCCTATACTGTACTGTACTGTTGTATTTACACCATATGAAAAGAAAGGATATTATCGCTCAATAGGAAAAAAATAAAACAAATAAATAAGTGTATTAAAAATATACTTCAATCACAACAAGTAAAGTTTAATATTTTATGGTACTGAATACTGGAGTGGGCCGGAACATGCTAGGAAACATTCCCCGCTCAAGTGTCAATTCTGGGACCGAGTGCACTCAGTTTACCGTTGTCCATAGTCCGGCAGTCCTGCTTTTTCTCCACGTGTTGCTTGTCCTCCGCAGATGTTTCATCGTTTTAGTGGAGCTTGGATTTGCATTCCGAAAAATCAGAAAGCACACTTCTTCCAGCAAATCTTCACCTCGACGCACCCGACGTAGAAGAAAACCTCCTGTTCACGACACCGCTCAGCCGGTTTGCGAATGTGTGGTCCAGAGAATCCGCCAGTCCGATTCTGTGGATAAATCCATGTGGAATATCGTTGCCGTCTCGATGATCGGTGTTGGAAAATAACACCCGCTGAGGTGTTGGCCATTTTCGGAAACTGGTGGATGCCCATTCCGGGTATTTTCGTTATTTCACTTTGTGTCAAAACAAACATAACATCATGCACGCAAAAAACTCACAAATACCAATGCGTGCAACCAACAATCAATATGAAACTATCGATTTTTTCGGGAGAACGGTTGGTAGAGTGTGAACGACCCCGGTACCCACGCCGCGATTTGACGTTTTCATAATCTCATAATTTTTCTTCGCCCCCTTTTCTCAGTTTCGCGTTTTGTTTTTGTTTACATAAACAGTTTTGAACTTTTTTTTCTTCGAACTTTTCCTCGGTCATGTTTGTTTTGGCGATGTAGCTGGAGTCCGCGTTCGATGTGGGGTATTTATATATGACATTGGTCCGCGTTCGCGTTTTTCTCCTGTGCTTTTCCGCGTTTTCCGTGATTTCTGTCGTGAAAATATTACAAAAAGTAAGTTCTTAAATACATTTACAGTTGTGTAGCGATCCTTCGGCCTATCCGAGAAACTCGTGTATTGACTAATTCCTGTTTTTTTCAGGCAGAATAAAACGGCCCGATTCCCAAAGGAGGCAGTTATCGTCGAGTACCACAAACGTCCAGTGCACCAGCTTCCGATCTGGCTCATCCAAAGGATTTCCTCATTTATATAATGAAGCAGCAGATTTTGTGCTCCGGCTTCCGAGTTTGCCGGTTTCTGGGATGTGGGACAAGAGCTTCAGCCTGTATCCATCCATCCCATTCGAAACATCACGCCAAACGGAGGAAACAGACCTATTCATCGAACGGAACCAATAGGTCGAGTACCATTAATCGGGTAACTACATATATTAAATGTTCTGCCTTTCACTTCGAACATTTTTGAACTTGAAGAAAACCTGTAATTCTCAGGGAGTTTCGGTTTAAATCAAGGAATTATTTTGATTCACTACTGGACTACGAAGCTTCCAGTGCGAAAATGCGAATACAAGTGCGGGATTTTATTGAATCATGTTGGTGCCTTCAGAGCACTTATTCTTTGGATTGGGAAGAATAAGTCCGCTAAGGACACCGAGTCAATTTATTGTGATCGCGCTCTTTTCTGTTTCCGCACTTGTAAGAACTCCTGCGATAGTCCAGTTGTGAAAGAAATGCGCAATTGAACATAGCATAATATGTCCATTTTCTAATCTAATCTAAGCGCTTGCACAGCTAATGTTAAAAAGCATCAAATGTATTAACAAATAATTAAGATTAATAATTATAATAATTAACATTGTCCAACATATCTTCAGTATGATTCAAAAAAGTCTCAGATCTCCCATAATCTCTGGGTATCAATAATTATTCAAAATTATCACAGAATATTTCGTCCCTGGGCTTGGGATTATATTTTCCAGGGAGCGATGAGTTTTGATAATTTATCGCTGTTGTTAGTAGCTTTGATTAGATGTTGGGTGAATTTCAAAGCAATGGCAACCTTTTTATTACAAAATTTAGATTTTGTCTTCTGACCTAAAGATTCTTGTTAAACTACTGCATAGTACGGCCACAGAGAAACAGACGTAACACTTAGAACAAATTGCGATCAAAATCATAGTCGCGAAAACATATACGCCCAATGCTAAAAACACTGTAGTTGGCCGATGGACCAACAGGTGGCGGTAGTGTGTAAACGTCAAACACGAACAAAAACGACGCGAGCGCTGCGGGTGGTCGATTGACCACCTACCAGATATTCGAATCGATCGTTAAAAAGTTGGTCGATGGACAGCGATGAGAGTGTGACGTCTGTTTGTCTGTGGTACGGCTATCACTCATCAAAATTAATTTCACTTCGGGAAAATATAATTTCAAACTGGCGAGAAGATTACAAACTGAGGATGGGTTAGGAGCACAGTCAGACCCTTGAATGTGCAATGTGGGGTAGTAATTGGAAATGCCATTGTAATCTTCTGTGAGGTTTTCGAAAACCAACAGGGCGCGTGCACCGGGTTGCGGATAAGAGCAAAGGAAGATCAATGGCATCTACTTAAAATAATAAAGCAAAAAGCCGTTCCATGATTAGGTAATGTTTAGCGATCTTCTATGGTGTTCTGGTACTATAAAATTCATCACTCACTGGGAATTCTGGCCTTGATAATATCAATAGTGATAAAAACATAAAATAATACCTAATACTCAATAAGTACAATGTAGCTTCAATGTAGTAATAAATGAAATAAAATCAATTTTCTATACTTGACAAGGTTTTGAAGACAATCAATGAGTGAAAGAACTACCTATTAGAAAAGCCACATCAGCTAAGGCTATACACATACAAATGTTGGTCATAGGATCATGGCGAGCATTCGGTATGTATGTCTATGACTGGTTCTGATCTAATAGGGGCACTAGAAGACCACGCGGACAATTTCGAAACAAATTATTTTTATACATCGGTCTTATGATCCGAAAGGCTCAGCTATGCTGTAATGTCAGCTATTCATTAGTGCTGTTTAATAGTTTATTATTCTAACAAAACTACATAATTACTCATTACTAATCACTTTTCCTATATTCTCTCTTTCTCACCTTCTTATCTGTTGCATGATTATGATCATTACTAATATAATGCATAAGCATGCACAATAAGAATAATTTCATAATTGTAAGCAGTCAATCGATAACTGGATAGAATAGCTTCGAAAAGGATGCTCAAAACAGAATAATTCTGGTCAGGGAAGTATTAGCATCATGAGTAAGTAACACATTTCATTTTGATAATAACAAATATTTTTATATAAATCAGCACCGCCAATCAGTGAACTGAATTATAATTTTATATCTGTACATGATAAAAACAGATAAAGTTTGTAAAGTTGTCACCATCGATTGAATTGCGTTCTTTATAGTAATGTTCAATCATTATCGAAAGCTCCCAAAGCGTCGCATCGTGCCATCAGCAGTTCTTAGCATCACTTTCATATTGTTGTTACTTTGTTGTTTATTAAATTTCTATAAAGCGATCAGCTCATTCTTTCTTACTTGTACAATTGTTTGGAATTTTAATAAATCAAACCAAACTTCAACACTCAAATTAAATTGCTCTCAGCACATTTACATTTTGCAGCATTAATAGCATTACTGTGTCGAGTCTTCTCCAATTTCCTATACCCTACCCCAACCCTTCCTATCATTTCCGATGGTGTTCAGTCTATGGTCTATTTTAAGTCTATGGTGCAACTGTTTGCCAAACTGTTCATAATAGGTAACATATAGTAAAATGCCAAAGTGTGAGTGCGTAACGCAAATTTTAAATCCAACCATTTTGTGAACGGTGGCGATATACTTCCACTATTTCCACAGGTTTTCATGCTCATAACATTTAACAGTATCCGAACACTACAACAAACTGATACTATTTGGAATGAGTCACTTAAACAGTTCATTATTGTCTAAAACTCTATGCCTCCTTCAAAGCTACAGTTTGTGATTCGGTAACCGTATCAGTTAAATGGAATTTACTGTTTTGAATGTACGACAAAATGTATTTTTCTATGCGGGCTTTCTTTTTATATCATATATCGATAAGAAATAAAACATGGTGAAATTTGCTTTTCAATTACGCGTGGCGACAGTTTTCATTTTACTGATTTTTTCGGTAGTTCCAAAACCCAGTAAAATTTTACCGACCCCAGTAATATAATCTAAGTGTGTGCATCATTGAGTTTGCCTCTTGTATGCCAACCAACCAAATAATAATGATTTTGTCACACACCCACCCCCTTCAGCGTTATGAAATTTGTGAATGAACCCATATTCCAGCAAACATTCCATTCAGTGAATGGAATAAACCATTAATGTACATTATAACGTTTTGGATACAAGACGAGGGTTGGTGGTCTAATAACTACCGCTTCTGCTCAATCCCAGGCCCGTCACTTTCCTCGTACTTTGTAGTTATATATCTCTCACTTGCTTCTATCTTCCATTTTTAATCTATCACACTCAAACTATTCGTTCAGAGCAAACGCTAGAACCAGAGACGGACGAGAAACCGTTTCCCTAACGCTTCCATTCTTCCACGCGCATGCCTATGCTTACGCCTGATACATAGGCAGTCTGCTAACCACAAAAGCAAACCTCTCTGCCATGCCTTTCCCCATACAATGCGATAGATTTTACTCAGGTGGCGGGCGTAGTTCATTGATGCGTGCCACTAGTCCTCTCTTTTATTCTCCCGCTGTTCTTATGCAGCACAAATAGTGACGTCACTATTTGCGATGCATAAGAACAGCGGGGAATGAAAGAGAGAACTAGTGGCACGCATCAATGATCTGCGCCACCTGAGTAAAATCCATCACATTGCAATCCATACACTTCCGCATGAAATTCATGAAATTCCGTGTAAATGCAGTCGGACTCCACTGTCTACAGTGGGCCAGTATAAGTGCAACATCATTTCCTCCCCCTTCCCTACATTGGTCTGCATTCTGACGTGGCAGGCGCTATTGTTGCCTAAAGCTAAGTATGCTGTTTCGCTCAAGAAAAGTAGTACAGAAAGCCCCCTTTGAAGTGACATTTCTTCTCAACTGCGTACTGCAATCAGAAAAATGTGATTTTCTTGACTATTTCTTAGAAAACATTTTCCACGCATCGAGATAGGCGATTTCTTTTCTTGTCAGTAGCAAACCAGCCTTAAAAATAGAAGATCACCAGCACTTATACACTGAGGGTGTCTGTTAGTCCTAAGCAGTCATTAGGTTGGTTAGCATCCACGGGCGGCCAATCAAGCTCAAGCTCAAGCTCAATATAACGTATTGGATACAATACAGCGCATTGTAATCGGTTGTCAAAGCAACATTATTCTTGTTTGAATATACAATTCAAAAACAATATATTATGTATCCGGTAGAAATCAAGACCAACATTTATTTATAATTATTGTTTTCTCGGGCCCCGTGCGTCGCAGCTAATATGTGAATAGTGCGCTGTGTTCATAAAAATCGTAAGAATGCAGCGCCACACTAAAAAACTGATTTCAAAATTGCGCGAGTTGAGGCGCGTCGCGAATCTCACTGGCGCGATCCGGTTTGGTGGCGATGCGACAATAATATATTGAAACAGAACACTGTATTGTTTTTTATTGGTTTTATATCTTACAATATTGGTCAAATTCCTATTTTCATGTAAAACAGCTGTTGCTTTTTTCTGTGTAGCTTGACTGAAAGAATAGTAAACAAAACAAGTTTAGAAAGCAAGAATTGTTGGGTGGAAAATATTAAAAAAGTAAATATAAATAGTTTTGTATAAGTCACTTGACATTAGCTGTGACGACGAATGCAACCATGATAAATATCTTTACTTCTTTAGGAGTTAAAATTCTTTTGTTACTGTTGGCATGAATATCCAGTAATTTGAGGGACAATCCATACAAAATACAAATTTTATACTCTTTTACTATCAATTGAAATACATTTCTTTAAATTGTTTTTGTATTGTACAACAATACACAAATTGTTAATCAAGACAATACATGAACAATATATCGTATTGTATTTTTATAATGTATGAACGAGAAAATATCTATATTTGGTACTTAACAACCCATACATTATATTGGAAAAATCTCATTTACCATACAGTGAACTGTTCAAATCAACATATTGTACTGCAATTGTATTGTCATTTTATAATTTAGTGTATTGTATTTCCAATGTTTTTAAATGATACTGTTTCAATACGTTATATTGCTTTTGTGTTGTATTTTTTATCCGGGATACTAAAGTAAGAACACAGATAACAGACGTTGAAGTCCGATTGTAAAACTGTGTAAGACAATTGGGTCCTAAAATTTTTAATGAAATCTTGTTTTTATTTAATAACACGAAAAAGCATGTTACTGTAACTACTTTAGCAATTTTTCCCGCTCAAATAATGGCTATATCATGTTTAAACATTAATTTAAAAATTTGGTCCATAAATGAACCTTGACACTTTTGATCATGTTTGACGTTCGCTTAGTCGACAAAAACACCACAGGGGTTTTAGTTCGACCACTGGGGTTGTTCCTATCTGACATTTCGTTAGGGACACGGAAAACAAAATACACTTAAAATTTGAGTTTAGGCCAAAGGATGTGACAAAATCTAAAAAAATGTTTTTTGGGCTTAAACCAACGAAAAATATTAGAAAATTGAGTAAACATGTGTTTTTGGCCTAAACTTAAGCGTTTGGCACTTAAATTGGGACAGGGCTTTAGGACCCTATTAACGGTCATTTTGAATGGCAACATAGGTACACTGAAACAAGCGTTGCAGTAATGAGAACCATGAACGTGTTTTTAAATTTACTATTCCAACCACGATTGAGCTATCATGAACGCTATTTATGTGCGTTTTGTTCCCTCTCAATCCAACCGCGTTCGATTCTGGTCTGCTGCAAGTTTTTAACCATGATATAGTAATTTTTACTATACAAATGGTGCCATGGTAAAATTGAATGCACAAAATATTCTAAATAAATGCGAATTTAGTCTGCACAAATCAAGTGGCGTTGTGTATTTAATTTAAACCTCTGATATAGTATTTTCAACCGCAACGTTGTTCTCAGTGTAGCAACATCGTGGTAGCGCTGTCATCGCTAAGCTCCCATGTCGATGTCAGTGGTGAATATGAAATATTTCAAGATAATGATATTCACCACTGATTGACGCAATTCGCTGTGTGGCAGCGCTAGTGATTGCAAAGGGTTTCAATTTGAACATTTACACAGGTTTTCAATAAATTTTTGTACTAGCATAAACATCTGTTATCTGTGGTAAGAATTAAAACATGTGTCCTCTAATCGTGATCAAACGTCAACATCCCACCGCATAATCGCTGGTGTTTGGAGGTGATTTTAACCTCCAAATTGCCAAATAACCTCCAAATCATCACCTCCAAGTTAGTTCTAATAACCTCCCTTATATGCGTTATATGAAATATGGTGGCACGTCGATCGTCGCAAGTTTATCGTTAAACAGTCAAAAGCGTCCGTGTATCGATTCATCACGGTACGTGTGTGTTCGTCTGTTAGATTTATTTCAGTGTGTGGTCGTTATGCTGTCAGTTCCAACGATCAAAAATATCGAAATAAAACCAGAATGCCGTTTTTGTTTACAAAACATCTGCCAGTGGCGCGAAAACTGAATCGCATCTGTTGATCGAACGTTCTGTGGAGTCGTGTTTCGCTAAATAAATTAATTTTAAAACATTTAAAATGCCAGAGAAAGATGAAACCAGTTCAAAAGTGATTGAAAAGTTCAATCCCGAATCGATGCAGGATTTGCTTCCCATCTACTATAAACGGCTGTTCCCGCACATGCAATTTTACCGATGGATGTCATATGGCCTCTGTAAGTATTCGTAAAAATTTTATTCAGGAGCCGCCTAGTCGGAAAACCCGAGAAATCTTAGGGAATTTTAAAACACCGGGAATGATAGTCACCGAAAATTTCCACATAAGTTACATGGCTGGTAGCAGGTCTCTCTTAGAGACTGGTCACCGTAATAATGCCTGTAATAAGTATCTTATTTTACCTAAAAGTATATTTCCTTGACTTGATAAAAAGTGTAAACTAACAAGTTACCGTAAGAATAAATAAACAAATTACAAATTATACTCATTGTACCTAGTTAAGAGGAAAATAACCATCAACGTTTGACAAATTTTCAAAACCAGTTTTTTGCTCAAAATTGAAGCAATGCTCAAGAAAATCTATCATTGCTTTGAATTTGCTATCTAAAATACGATGATAGATTTTCATAAGGATTGATTCAAATTTGAACGAAAAAACTGGTTTTTAATGTTTGATGATTTCTGATGATTGAATGATGGATTCTTGAGCCTTAAACAAGGTGCAATTTTCTAGAGGCTCCAACGAAATCTTTATGGATTATTATGTGATTATTCAGTTGTACAAGACTATTTCTCTGATTCATCAAGGCAAAGCTTCAAGAACCCTTCTAGTGATTTCTACAGATTTTGTTTTTGGAATACATTCAGAGTCCTCAACGAAACCTTCCAGAAGCTCCAAATCTCACAGAAATTCCTGCTGTAAGTTCTCAAGGGATGCTTAGAATTTCAGGAATTTCTTCAGATATTTCTCCACTTATTTTGCCAATTTCTTCTGTTGATACTCAAGGAGGTCTTCCAACGATTTCTACATTTATTGTTACCTATTGTGTACGATAACTTGCTGTTTATACAAACGTTTGCTCAAGTCAAGGAAAAACAATTTTAGGATTAAATTACATTGGAAAGCTTTGTTATCCAATGTAATTTAATCCTAAAATTGTTTTTCCTTGACTTGAGCAAACGTTTGTATAAACAGCAAGTTATCGTACACAATAGCGAACAATAAATACAAAATACAAAATACAAAAACAATCAACAACGCATCCTTATTATCTTAATCGATAATTCCAGCGGAACCATCCGTATTCACGAACCGCGAGTTCTCGTTCACCCTACAAGACGACATCTACATCCGGTACCAATCGTTCGAAAACCAATCCGAGCTCGAGAAGGAAATTTGCTCCAAGAACCCGTTCAAGATCGACATTGGCGCAGTCTACAATGTGCGGCCCAAAGATCACCGGGCTAGCACCGTAATGAAACCGGTCCAGCGTGAACTGGTATTCGATATCGATATGACGGATTACGACGAGATTCGAACATGCTGCAATGAGGCGAATGTTTGCACCAAATGTTGGAAGTTCATGACCATAGCGTGCAAAATTATCGACGCTGCCCTGAGGGAAGATTTTGGCTTTGAGCATCTGCTGTGGGTTTTCAGTGGTCGGCGAGGTATTCATTGCTGGGTTTGTGACAAATCTGCGCGCCACTTGGACAGCAAGGGCCGCTCTTCGGTTGCGGAATATTTGCACATTTTGATCAGCGGCGGCGAAGGATCCGTGACACGGGTCACTTTGGGCGATCGGATGCATCACTCCATCAAGCGAGCCCACAAGATAATCGAACCATTCTTCGAGGAGATTTGTTTGGTAGAACAGAACATGTTCGGCACCCCGGACGGGTTGAGAAAGCTCCTGGCCATGGTTCAAGATGAAGGTGTGCGACTTGATTTGGACCGGAAACTGAAACCCCACGTTGGAAATTCCAAAGCCCTGTGGAAAGCTTTTGAAGCCTTTTTCGAAAGTTTGAGGGTGTCCGGTCAGAACAAGGGTCGAAGGTTCAAGCACATCATCGAAGAAACGCAACTGGCATTCACCTATCCCCGAATCGATATCAATGTCAGTAAGGGATTCAACCATCTGCTGAAGGCGCCATTCTGCGTACACCCGAAAACAGGGAAGGTGTGCGTTCCGTTCAACCCGAATGTGGCGGAGAAGTTTGACCCGACGCAAGTTCCTAACATAACGTAAGTATTTTCATAAAATTAAATGTAAATGGCAAACAACTGACTTCTTATATCTAACATTTGCAGAGTGCTACTAAACGAAGTGAGTGCATTCGATCAGAAACAGACTGCCGGTGGCGAGGAGGAACGGTCCCGGATCAAGGACTACAAGAAGACCAGTATGTTCAAGGGAACGGTAATCTTTGAGGAATTCCTGCGGAAACTGGAGCAAACGTTCAAGGGCAAAGCGATCGTAACGAGTGACAAGAAGATGGAGTTTTAGGTTGTGCAGGATACACTCTTTAAGGATTAAATATAAGAAATGTAAAAGTATGCTCGCTTGCATGTGTGTTTTCTTATCCTTAGTGTTAGTAAGCAAGTTCAACGAATCGGAACCATTTAATGTAAAGTTTTGACCATTAGAATCGTCTCATCTTCGATGGACAGTGATCTGGGACTTATTTCTGGTTTTGACTGAAAACTAATGCGCCCTTCAACAGTTGAAAAGGTAATCTGGCTTGTGACACCTGTGGTATAAGGGATAGTACTGTGGGACACAATTCAAATCCTCGCTCCAATCCCATTTTCGTAGAATTAAATTAACTACTAGGGTGCAGAGCTACTTGGGCACTTCCAATATTCACTATGGCATGGAGGTTTTTCTTGGTAGAATTGTCTGAAACTTTGCAATAAGAAGCATTTCAATACGACGCATATTGTAGCCAAATATGAGCTCAGTAGCTTTCAAAAACCCCACTGCTGAAGTGAAGCAAAATTGCCAAGAATAGGATCTGGCTCCCTATGTAGAGGTATTTCCAATAAGTTTTGATGTTCCGTTCGGTAATTATGAATTTTAGCTTGAAATTATCCCAAAAACAAACAATTGATTTGATGCACATCTAAATTTTCAACAAATTGACTGAAATTTTGACCAGAACTTCATTTAGACATGTAAATTTTGAATAATTGATTGATTAAATTGACGCTTATATTAAGCTGGTTGGTAATCCAATCCGCATTAATTTGATTAATTAACTTAGTACGCGTGGTAAAGATAGATAAATTACACTCCCGTGCATAAGTTTGGGTTCACCCCCTAAAAAACATGCAAAAGTGTTCAGTCCATATTTCTGTGATAACACGTCCAATTGTAACTCTCTAAGCCGCATACGAAAGACAAAGAGTTATTCTGACTTCGTATGTATTTTTCCAAAAACATTCTTTGAACTTTGTATACTAAATTTTTACTTAAAGTTATGACATTTTTCAAAAAACACACTGTAAAAACAAACCTAATTTTCTCAGCATTGGATCGACCAAAATTTTAAAACAAGGTTTCATTAGAATCGTAATCTTATATTCTTTGAGGTAACCTTACGAAATTTTGGCGAAAAAATCTGAAAAGTATTCAAAATCAATGAAACAGTCAGTCAAGTCATCGTGCAAAAGTTTGGGTTCACCCCTCAGTATGGTGTATCGTGCAAAAGTTTGGGTTCACCTGAACTTACCCAAAACTGTGAAATCTCAAACCAATCATGTACGCGCCATTATTTGCGCTCAAAAAAGCTTTAAACTTTTAAAATCGGTTGAAAAATGGCGGAGATATTGACAAAATTGTTGTGTGAGCGGCTCAGGTGAACCCAAACTTTTGCACGATTTGCATCATTATGAGGGGTGAACCCAAACTTTTGCACGATGACTTGACTGACTGTTTCATTAGTTTTGAATACTTTCCAGATTTTTCCGCCAAAATTTCGTGGGGTCTCTTCAAAGAATATTAGATTACGATTCTAATGACACTTTGATTTAAAATTTTGGTCGACCTAATGCTGAGGAAATTAGATATGATTTTTCAGTGTGTTTTTTGAAAAATGTCACAAGTTTAAGTAAAAATTTAGTATACAAAATTCAAAAAATGTTTTTGGAAAAATACATACGAAGTCAGAATAACTCTTTGCCTTTCGAATGCGGCTTAGAGAGTTTCAATTGGACGTGTTATCACAGAGATATGGACAGATCACTTTTGTATGTTTTTGAGGGGGTGAACCCAAACTTTTGCACGGGAGTGTATGTGCGATTTTAACCAATGACTCTTGTATGCTAGATGAATGCTTTACCAACTAGCGTAACTAATATATTTTGGACCACCTGGGCCATTTTCCTGCAAATTTCACAGTTTAAATCGAAAGACCAACTCAATTCGCATGCCATTTGGAAAGATAGAACTATTCCGAACGTTTGTACATAGAAAATGTGTTTATTTTATCTGAAATTAATTAAATTTAAGGCTAAGTAGCCCGTCATTCGTTTTGGCAACAATGATGACTTTTCAGCTTGCATTTCAAAGTGATAAAACTCAGTCTTGATAGTTTATATTGATATATTATATATATTAAATGTATCACTGTACTCGCTAACATGCATAAAGTATTCTGATACTTTTTCAGCTGTGTCAGTGCAAATTCAACTGATTTTCTGTAATTCGAAATCGTGAGATGAATTAGCAACAATCATCAACGACGCGTATAAATTTCAATGACGGCCTACTTCACCTTAATCGGTTCATCCATGCAACCGTTACAACACGTTACACACAGAAATTGAAGCCGTCAGAAATTTTTCAAATGTAAACAAAAACTTTTTTTAAATTTCTGAACTGAAAGCATAGCATTTCTTCAATTTTCCATTGTCAATCGATTGATTAGACTATGGGCAAGCATATCATACAACCAGTGTCGTGAACTTTGTCGCCAAACGATAAAAAATGCCGGGTGTCCAAAATATATACTTTTAGGGGCCAAAATGTATTGGTGTGTCCAAAATAATAAAAAACAGTGCTTCAATTCAATTATTTTCGACGTTTTTGTTCAATCCAAGCAATCTACATTGATCTCAGTAACCACTGTCACAATTTTTTTATTCGAAGTGTAAATGTCAAATAGAATAAACGTATTTGTACTTAGCTCTAACAAGCTCTAGTTAGTTTTCGAAAGCATCTGGAAAAGTACTTCTGCTGATTTGGAAGTACCTGGAAGAACACTTCAGCTGGCGACGAGGATAATTCTGGATTGTCAAGAGCTCCTGAATTGAACCCGAGGAAGGATGGTGACGAACGAAGAACTCTAAGCGGCGATTGTGCAGATGACCCAGCTACTCCAGCGGTTGGCCGTTCCTCAAGCAACCAACCCAGAGCAAGTATTGGAATCCCTGTCGACCAACATCAGTGAGTTCTGTTTCGATCCGGAAAACGGCACCACTTTCGACAAATGGTTTGCCCGTTACTCGGATCTGTTCGAGAGCGACGCACGAAGCCTGGACGACGCAGCCAAAGTTCGGCTCCTACTCCGGAAGCTGGACACGTCCTCGCATTGTGGCTATGTCAACTATATCCTTCCGACGCTACCGAAGGACGTCACGTTTGCCGATACCATCAAGACGCTCAAGAAAATCTTCGGCAGGCAGACCAGTGCTTGCAGCTGGTGAAATCCGAGTCGGAAGACATCAGCTACGGTGGCAAAATCAACAGGGCGTGTGAAAAGTTCGTGTTTCAAGACTTGAAGATCGACCAGTTCAAGTGCTTGATGTTCGTCTGCGGTCTCAAGGCTCCACGCAAAAGAGCATTAACGCTACATTACAAATGTATCAATGCACTAATATTACTTTATGAATTGCTTGGTTGCTTCATAAACATTATAGCATTAATTCAACTATATCAGGGCCTTTTTCCACTTTTAAACTGCTTTAATGGTAGGCTTACGTCAATGCAGCTGCTTTATACTAGCAATGATATAATGCCCCATGGTTACTTGGGAGCACAGCTTCAAGCCGACCATCCAGCGGTTTTTGACAACTCGCTGGGACACTGCACCAAAACTAAGGTAAAGCTTTTTCTCAAACCTAACGCCAAACCCGTTTTCTGTCCGAAGCGCCCGGTTCCGTTCAACACCATTTCGCTGGTGGACGCCAAGCTGACACGTCTCCAATCGCTGGGAATCATCACGCCGATCGATTTCTGGGAGTGGGCCGCTCCGATCGTTGCAGTTCGCAAGCCGAATGGTAAGGTTCGCATCTGTGCGGATTATTCCACTGGACTCAACGAAGCGCTGAAGGCCAACCACTATCCTCTGCCTACACTGGAGAAGATCTTCGCATAGTTCAACGGGAGTGCCGTGTTCAGAATCATCGATCTCTCCGATGAGTCGATGAAACTTCTCACCATCGCCACGCACCGGGTTCTTTTCCAGTTCAATCGCCTCGCCCCAGGGGTGAAATCGGCGCCAGGAGCATTCCAAAGGCTCATCGACACGATGATTGCTGACATTCCTGGTGTTCGATCGTTCCTCGACGACGCAATCGTTTTTGGAGCAACCTGGGAAGCACACAAGGCGTCTCTGGACAAGCTACTTCAGCGTCTAGAGGAATATGGGTTCCACGTCAAGCTGGAAAAGTGCCACTTTTTCCAAACCGAAATCGGCTACTTAAAAAAAAATGTAATAAATATGTAAATGTCTCTATCTCCTTATTATTAGAAAATCAAAACTTTGTCCTAAGAACAAGCTTTTGATATTCAAACAAATTTTCAGGCCAGCCATGTTGTATGCTGTATCAATGTGGACTAGCTGTTGTAATACCAGGAAGAAAGCTCTGCAGAGAATTTAAAATAAAATTTTTAAAACGATTCTGAAGCTTTCTCTTTGTTATAGTACCAGTGAGTTACACAGAATATCCAATGTTGAAACATTGGAACAAAAGTCAAATAAAATAATTTATAATTTCAGGCATGAATCGTTACAATCTCTTATTGCCACGATTAATGCGTTATTATTATTATTTATTCATTTTAACAAAAATTTGGAAGAGGGAAAACCCCTTTTGAGTGATTTGTTTTTCCAAAATACTTCTCAAAAGGGCGCAAAACCTCTTCATCTTTTTGAAATACGTTATAAAATAATAAAACTTATACTAAAGGCTCAACCGGAAACAATCCATAACCGAACCAATATCTTGAAGGAAAAACATCGATCAGCAATAGTTGAGGAACAAATATGTTTCTTGAACTCTGAAAAGAAAATTTGAAAGGCAACATCAAATAATATAATGAATTTCATTAAAAAAACACAAAAATAATTTTCATCATAACAAGAGATTTACTACCAAGAATATCTCGAACCGATGTAGGTACAGAGTGATTTAATTTTTGAAAACTATCAATGATTTTTCTCCTTGGCATAACATACGTCTGACAATGAAAAACAATGTGATCAATATCTTGATAAGATGCACCACATTCACATAGATTAGAATTTACAATATTAATAAGAAATAAATGACTATTGCAAATATAATGATTGGACATGAGTCTTGAAATAAGACAAATAAAATTTCTGCCAACAGATAAATTTTTAAACCAGGGTTTTTTTTTATCTACATTTGAACATATGGAATGACACCAACGACCTTTATCACTTGAGTTCCATTCATTTTGAGAATGCAGTTTAAAAAAATGTGTGTTATCAACATGATAAACACCAAAGCCAAAATTATTATTAACTAGTGGTCCCGGCAAACTTCGTCTTGCCATCAAGTAGGCTGTTGAAAACCGCTACGAATCGTCCCATACAAAATGACAGTTCCGTTCACTCTCGTTTTTCCGACATTCCCGGTGAATATCATGGAACTTTTATACACACAAACACGTCGGAACCCTTGACGAACAAAATGGAGAACGAATCATCCAAATCCGCTGACCCGTTCGTAAGCCATTTCGTGACATACAAACACCATTCCATTTTTATTTATATAGATAGATAAAAGATCCATCCGTGTAAAACATACATTGAGAATCAAAACCATCAAATTTCCGCTCAAATAATGATTTAGCAAATCGTGAAAACTCGTTAATTGGAATTTGTTTTAATTCCATTTGTAAAGATATGTCAATTAATGGATGAAAAGAATGAACATTTAAATCACAATTATGAAAAATATTGGAATGAAATGGAACAATATTTTCCGTAGAACAATAATCAAATGCGGTTATGATTTTACATGTTGGATTAATTTCTTGTAAATCTTTTAGTATAGAAATTATTTGATGATTATCATTAAAACATTGAACTAGGAATTTACAATTTAACCCATTAAAACGAATTTTGAGAGTAACAACTTCCGCTAAAACTTCGACAGATTTAGTATGAGTGGAATTCATTAACTTTAAACAAATCCTTAAACAGCGAATTTGAATTTTTTCAAGTTTTGAAAAATATGTTTGACTAGCACAACCAAAAGTAAAACATCCATACTCCAAAACTGAGCGTATTGTAGTATTGTAAAGAGTTATCATATAAGAAGGATGGGCACCCCACCAAGTGCCAGTAATGATACGAAGAAAATTGATTCTTTTCGAACAAATTTTCTGAATGTATTTGATATGTGAATTCCAGTTCAATTTAGAATCAAACCAAATACCAAGATATTTATACTCATCTACTTGTTCAATTTCAAATCCATTAAGGTATAAATTTACACTTATGGTGGAATATTTACGTGAAAATATAATAAATTTAGTTTTTGGAACTGAATAAGTGAAACCATTATTAAAAGCCCATAATCCAATATTATCCAAACAAATTTGCATGTAATATCGAATAATTTCTCTGTTTTTTTCCACTAACGGAAATGACCTTATCATCTGCAAATTGATAAAAATAACATCCATTTGGAATTACAGCTGATATATCACTAGTAACGATTAATGCGTTATATGTTTAGGGTAAATTAGGTTAAGTAAATTGAAAACGTTATTTTTTTATTCTCTTATAAGCAGGTGAAATCAACTCACCTGTAAAATATCTGAACTACTACGGCAAATGAAATGTGATATGTTGCTAACAAAATGGTAATAAAATCTCAAATTTGTTTTACCAAATTAGAATGATAGTGTTGTCTAATAACACAGAACACCTAGATATAAGAAATGAATGTCACACCAAATTTTTATTGCTGTAAATCAGCAAATTTTTGCTGATTTTTTTTGTGCTGTAAATTCAGCAATCGATCCAGCAAAATAAAATTTGCTGAACTAATCAGCACTGCAAATTCTCATCTAAATGACAGCTGGGTTGCTGACCATTCAGCAAAGCGAATTTTAATTTGCTGATTAATCAGCACTAGGTTATTTGTTATTCTAGTGGGATTTCTTGCTGGTTTCTAGCAATTTCAGATCGCCAGCACCCGGTAGATGAAACATTTTAGGTAATATTTGTAAAAGATGTCATAGAAAACAATATAAATTGCGAATGCGTTGTATGTGATAAACATTTATTTAAAAATAAACGCAATTTTCTGCGTTCTGGGGGAAAATGGACACCGTCTACCGTAACGGTAATGTTGCCACCTTGAAATAGGTAAACATTTTGATATTTATTGAACCATCAATATCAAAGTGAATGTTTAGTACTTACCAAATACGATATTACGAAAAATATACATAAATATATGAATGTTCAGGTAAACATTTATTTTAACTCCATGCTGATATTGTGAATAAAACGAGTGGGAGAATTTTTTTCTTTTTTTTTTTAATTTTTCGGGTGACAGATAAAACAGTTTGCTGATACGAGTTCAGCAATAATGTTTGCTGGTTTACAGCAAAATTTCAAATGGATTGCTGGTTATCAATCATGTGTCATATAAATTGCTAAAAATCAGCAAAGCTGATGGTGATGACAAGTATCCAGCAAGTTAGATTGCTGAATTCCAGTAAGCAATTTCAGAAATGCTGTATATCAGTAAAATAGTATATTGCTGGATTGGTTTCAGCAAACGAAATTGCTGGAAGATTAATTGAAAATTTGGTGTGTAATGTTTGGAACGATACTAATAAAGAAATAAAAAAAAACAATTTTGTGAATATTGCACTACTACGCAGGCAATTGGATTGGTCTATGTCGAAGAAATACAAAGCAGTATTGCATGATCTACTTAAGATAGATAAAACACCAACTTTATCAATTTTAATCATGATTAAAGTGATCAGACGTCCCGCGTTTCGCGGGACAGCGCAATTTTCATATTGATATTACAGCGTCAAATCTATTTGTTTGACTGAAAAAAAGCATTTACATCATGTTTTAGGCCAAATTTTCAATTAATCTTCCAGCAATTTCGTTTGCTGAAACCAATCCAGCAATATACTATTTTACTGATATACAGCATTTCTGAAATTGCTTACTGGAATTCAGCAATCTAACTTGCTGGATACTTGTCATCACCATCAGCTTTGCTGATTTTCAGCAATTTATATGACACATGATTGATAACCAGCAATCCATTTGAAATTTTGCTGTAAACCAGCAAACATTATTGCTGAACTCGTATCAGCAAACTGTTTTATCTGTCACCCGAAAAATTAAAAAAAAAAAAGAAAAAAATTCTCCCACTCGTTTTATTCACAATATCAGCATGGAGTTAAAACAAATGTTTACCTGAACATTCATATATTTATGTATATTTTTCGTAATATCGTATTTGGTAAGTACTAAACATTCACTTTGATATTGATGGTTCAATAAATATCAAAATGTTTACCTATTTCAAGGTGGCAACATTACCGTTACGGTAGACGGTGTCCATTTTCCCCCAGAACGCAGAAAATTGCGTTTATTTTTAAATAAATGTTTATCACATACAACGCATTCGCAATTTATATTGTTTTCTATGACATCTTTTACAAATATTACCTAAAATGTTTCATCTACCGGGTGCTGGCGATCTGAAATTGCTGGAAACCAGCAAGAAATCCCACTAGAATAACAAATAACCTAGTGCTGATTAATCAGCAAATTAAAATTCGCTTTGCTGAATGGTCAGCAACCCAGCTGTCATTTGGATGAGAATTTGCAGTGCTGATTAGTTCAGCAAATTTTATTTTGCTGGATCGATTGCTGAATTTACAGCACAAAAAAAATCAGCAAAAATTTGCTGATTTACAGCAATAAAAATTTGGTGTGTAAAATGATTGTAGAACACATATCCAATATGGCAATTGTTTGATTGGGAACGAGATCTGACAAGGCGTTCCGCGTTTCGCGGGACATATATGGTCATATATGATACAACCTTCTACGATATTGTTCGCTAATGAATCAAGTAGTGTTTTAGACATTTGGGGTCCAATTGAACGAGATCAACAATTTTCCTGAACCAAACAGTAAATGATAAGCTGTTCCTCATATGTTTGAGCTGAAAATCGCATCAGTTCAAATGCGCCAGCTCATGGAACGACCAAATGAGCTGAATTTTTCAGTAAGGCTTCTTCTAACCCCAAGGAATAATCCTGGCTGGTGCCCCGTGGAATCGTACAGCTTTATTTTTCCCCTATACCACAGACAAACAGACGTAACACTGATGAAATTTCCATCGACCACTCATTCAACGATCATTTCAAATTCGCTATGTTACAAATCTCACAACCAGAGGCGCGCGCATCGTTTGTCTTCGCATTTGACGTTTCGCACTACCGCCATCTGTCGGTCTTGTTGCACGAAACACCTTTTTGTGCAATATACTCACCAGATGATGGTATAAACTGGGCGATGGATTTTGAAGAAATTTGTTCTAAGTGTTACGTCTGTTTGTCTGTGCCTATACTGAGCTGGGCCAGTTTATTAAGCAAGGTATAGAGATTCTTTATCTTTCAGCATGAAAACATGTTATGAAAAATGGTTCAGTTTTTTGCTCTGCTCTGTTCTTTAGAAGTTAAGGACTTAAGCATTCCAAGAAATCCTGTTTTCATCAAGTCCATTTTTCACCTTTGTTCAAATATACTATTTTCTCGGAAACGAATAAGTTGTAGACTATGAATTATATCTTATTAAGTTGTCACAACTGTTTCTCCACATACACTAAAGCATCTCTAAACGGCTTTCGCAAACCTTTCGTAACAACAGATGGATTATTTGCTAATTGTTCTATTTATTCTTCAAATGGCACAAAATCCTTGAGACTAGTGTTATGGGTATTATCCAACAGTTGCATCGATTCGGTTGTTCCTATTGCATTTACTAGGATAGCCGCAGACACGGTTCCCCGACAGACCGTTAAACTGAAGCAAAATTGTCCATCAAATCTGAGCTCAGGGCTCGATTCCTGAGGTCATTCTGCACCTCGGATCCAATTTTTAAAAAATCCCTAGGAGGATTCTCGAGAAATCTTGATTTGAAGTTTGTGACCTTGATATGTGATATTGAAATTTTGCAATAGCACTGAAAAAACCTACAAACACGCTCAAAAAGTAGGCCAAACTGTTCTCAACTGGTATAATATTGTTATCGTTGTTATAATTAGAAAAGTGTACAACTAACCTCACTCACCGGAGTGGCTTCAGTATGTTTTTTTTTCATAGTTTACTGTTTTAAATTTAATTGATTGTTGTTATTTATGTTGAACCGATTGAAAGATAAAACAAGTAAATTAACAATTAACAATGTTGTTATTTCAAAAACAAAAATAAAAAAAGATCTGAGAATAAATGTGGTACAATAATAGTTAGGAGATAAGACATGTGATTACTTTTATTGTCGATTAAAGCTAGTATCGACCGTTTGTTTCAAATCTAGAATGATTTGGTTGCTCTGATACGCTCACGTCAATATCAGAAAGAACATACGCGGACATCTTTCACGGGGCCGTTGGCCTCCACCTGATTGATGCATTTATTTCTTCCGGCATTCGTACTAAATTACCAGCTCACTGAAGTTTTCATGTGCATAGAGAGCCAAGAATACGTGTTTTATCAGGGAAAATTGACAATGATGTTTCATTTAGGCATGCTTGCATTCATCATTGCTCTCTTTTCATTATTATTGAAAACTGATTTAGTTTTCGAAACACTTTTCATTGTTGTACGATAAAGACCCGCGAGGAGTTTTGGCGAAGTTGTTAACGAAATAATGGATCTTTGAAGTCAGATAAGCCTTTATCAAGCAACTGTGTTGAAATGTCATTTCCCTTAACAAGATACGAGTCCCTACGTTGATTACGTAATCCGTACAAGAAGATATTCGCAGCCAGAGCACGTGTTTTTACTACACGGAAAACATTATTATCATACGTCACAGGCTCTTCAACAAATTCGTCTACATTTCCATCAAGCACTGCTTCAGCACCAACACATTTGAACCTGCATCTTTCTCTACAAGAATCCTTATACGATTGGGTAGAGTAAATGGCATTACAAGCTTATCCTAGTTGTCCATCTTTAAAATAGTGAAACCCTGCTTTACTGCACTGTGATCGATTCCAATAAAGTCATTGTCTGCAAAATCAAGGAGTATATACGACAAAACGCAATATCGAACAGTAAATTCGGAAACTTTTTTTTATTTGTCAGCTTAATCAGCTTTAAGTCTTATTTTTAAGTCATTGATATTACCTGCAACAGCTAGAGTTTCGTTACTGAGTCGAACACGACCTACAGTCGGTGATGAAAGTTAGTAACCAAATGCTGTTTTCCCATACAAAATGCCCAAGTTTTGGGATCCGCATCTCAGCTTCTGGTAGGCCGAATTGGCTGAAATTTGGATGACGAACTACAAATAACCAAAAGTTGTTTGTATACTGAGCTCACTAAATTTCAGTAATTTTCCGAGGAGTTTCAGAGGATTGGTCAAAGAGAAAAGTAAGTAGCCGAGAGTTTTTTCGATTTATTAAAAAAAAGATGAGCTGTAAGTTGTTGGTGTGTTCTGCAAGTTTCCGAAAGTAAACAACTTTACCAAAGGAACGAACCAACTAAATTTCTCGGTTACTACGGTTATTCTTTGACCAATCGTCTGAAACTCTTCGGAAAATTACTGAAATTTAGTGAGCTCAGCATACAAAAAACTTCAGAATATTTGTAGTTCGTCATCCAAAATTCAGCTAATTCAGAATACCAGAAGCTGAGACACAGTTCTCCAAAATTGGGCAGTTTGTATGGAAAAACAGCATTTGGTTACTAACTTTTGTCACATACTATAAAAATCAATCAACGGATTGACTATGAATCCCGGATAAATAATAAAACGAAGTAAATGGTTGCAGGTATATAGTGTGGAAGTCCTAGTGATGTTGATACTTTAGTAGTACTTATTGGAGTTTGTTTGAAGTTTTTAAAGACTTTGTTAATCTTCGAACAGCTGTGACAGGGCAAAACTCGGTGTAAAACTAGACGTAAACATCAAGAGTAGTACCAGATGTACAATGAAGTTAATCTTATTTTGCACAATAAATACGGCAGACTTTGGTGGGCTGGTCACTTAGTGTGAAAGTCGAAAAACAAGCTGGTAATTAATAATATTCAGTATTAAATCTTTCACGTTTATCGAACGTAACATCAATCTATTTCTTAGATAACAAATTGAAATTTATATCTTAGATTTCATTCTATTGAACTAAACTTACTGGTTTAAGCCATTTTGAGCGTTTTTGTAGGTTTTTTCAGTGCTATTGCAAAAATTTAATATGAATTACACTGAACTTTTAGGTCGAAAACTTCAAATCAAGATTTCTCGAGATTTCTCCTAGGGATGTTTTTTTTAAATTGGTTCAGAGATGCAGAATGGCCTCAGGAATCGAGCCCTGAGCTCAGATTTGATGGACAATTTTTTTTTTTCATAATAACGGTCTGTCGGGGCACCGTGGCAGAGAATGCACCCCCATCAAGCATATCGAAAATTTGGTCGTTTTTTATGCTGAGTGCCACACTTCAATAACCTATTGAAAAGAGTGCAGAAACCTGCATCACGAATTATTCGAAAGCAATCGATGTCATACTCATAGTGATCCCTCAATACTGTTGCGGAAACCGACGCAATACTACAAAGCAAAAACCAAAAGAACATTAATCTGTGATGTAATAGCCAGCTGTTTCCCTACTCTGCACCGAACAAAGCCATCCAGTTACAGTTAATGACCTATCTATACCTAGATCTTTATTCGATCTAGAGTTCACCATATGTGGACCGCAAAGGCATTACAATTCTTCAAACCATTTCGTTCCCAATGAACCGCTCAACGCAAAACAACTTCCTGGCAAGAAATGCGCGTGTCGCATAATGCACCCCATTCCAATCGCAGGGATTCGGTCACCTAGTGTTGTTTCGTAAATGCACCTCTAGGGATTCCTTCGGGAGTTTACCTGGTGGGACACATTGTCCTGTTGCGTTTAGTACTAACTCGGTGGTCGAACGGGCGCGAACAAAACTCGGAATACGGTGGTGATACGAAAAGAATCGATGGTGCTTTCCGCTAGACATAGAAAGAATCAGTCAATTAGTCATCAATTAGTGGTGGTGAAAAACTGATAATTTTGGGGATTAGTATCCCGGCAGGGCGCCAAATTGAGCATTTCGACGAGTGCGGCAATGAGAAGAAGCAGTGATGCAGTTGATTGGATGTCTTGTTCAAAGCTGAAGCTGCTGTGGATTACTTTGATATGGATCATTACAGGAGTTCAAGGATTACCCAAAGTTTTCCGGACTAACGAAATATGTGGAGTTTATAATGGACATCGGGTGTATCTGGAGTTAGGAGATCGTGGACAGTTACAGGCTACAAATGTAACATTCGAAAGAGTAAGACATATTTTTCATCTTTGAAATTTGGTTGGTTACCTTTGACCTATGAGCAATAATAAGCAAAGGACGCCAAACAAAGAATGGCGAAGAGGTGCTAATTAGATTTGAGTTCAAGTAATATGCGTTTGCATGTATTAGATCAGGGGTTCTCAACCGGTGGTCAGCGGACCCCTAGGGGGGCGTGAAGAGTTCTCAGGGGGTCCGAGAAGTTTCTTCTGATTTTTAATAAATACGAGGGCTCTTGAATCCGATTTGATATCAAGAGACCATTATAATCGAGTAGCATTTTTTATCTGTAAAGTATTTTGATTTTGATATCAAGAGACCATTATAATCGAGTAGCAATTTGTTTTATCTGTAAAGTATTTTGATTGAAACTTATTTTGTTTCTTTCAATTGTAAAAATACGGGGAAATACCTTCAATGTGATCCTGTCAGGTAAAAATTACATGTCAGTCATAATTACTCAACATCCATTCAAATTCTATCCAGTATAAAAATGATAATTACTGGAAGTATTCATATTGTCAAATTTCTGGAATTTTTGTGACTTAATCTTTAGTAGAATTTGCAAGCCTACTGAAGATATCCAAAGTTTTCGGATGTTTCCTGACGGTTTTTTCTGATAATTCTCCCAACGGAAGATAGTTAGCTTCTAAAAAATTTTTGACGGTTATAAGCGAAATTAGGAATGTTTGCAAGTGAAGTATTTTATTCTTTGCACTTCTGATTCGCGTCGACAACGTTTTTTTGAAATGCTGAGCTCATATTTGGTCACAACATTCGTTGTTTTTCAAGCGTTTCTTATTCAGAAAGACACTACATTTGTTCCAATGTTTCAACATTGGATATTCTATGTAACTCATTGGTACTATACCAGGGAGGAAGCTTCAGAATCATTTTCAAAATTTTATTTTGAATTCTCTGCAGAGCTTTCTTCCTGGTATTACAACAGCTACCAATATGGAGTACAGCATACAACATGGCTGGCCTGAAAATTTGTTTGAATATCAAAAGCTTGTTCTTAAGACAAAGTTTTGATTTTCTATTAATAAGGGGATAGGGACATTTTACATATTTGTTACATTTGGCTTGAATGCTCTCAATGTGATTTTTGAAAGTTAAATTCTTATATAGCATGATCCCTAGATACTTAACTTCATCTGACCAATTTATTGGAATCCCTCTCATCGTGACAAAATGTCTACTTGAAGGTTTCAAATAAAGTGCTTTTGGTTTATGTGGTAATATTATTTGTTGAGTTTTGGAAGCATTTTACATATTTGTTACATTTGGCTTGAATACCTTGAAAATATTATTAACATTAATATCTTCCATTTTTGCAAGTATGAAGAAAAAATATCCAAACTTTTTTGCAATCGACTACAGATGACACGCAGGTTTCGTCCTTTGGCGGAGAGGCCTGTGTCATCTGCAAACAAGGATTTTTGACATCCATGAGGTAACTCAGGTAAGTCAGATGTGAAAATATTGTATAATATTGAACCGAAAATGCTGCCTTGGGGAACACCAGCTCTTACAGGAAGTCTTTCAGATCTGGAGTTCTGATAATTAACCTGAAGTGTACGATTTGACAGATAACTTTGAATTATTCTAACAATGTATGTTGGAAAATTAAAGTTTTTTAATTTTACGATCAAATCTTCATGCCAAACACAGTCAAATGCTTTTTCTATGTCTAGATGAGCAAGACCAGTAGAATAGCCTTCAGATTTGTTGGAACGGATCAATTTTGTTACACGTAAAAGTTGATAAGTGGTCGAATGTCCATGGCGGAATCCGAACTGTTAATTGGCAAAAATTGAATTTTTGTTGATGCTGGCCATCATTCTGTTCAAAATAACCTTTTCAAAAAGTTTACTGATGGAGGAAAACAAACTGATTGGACGATAACTAGAAGCAGGATTTTTGTCTGGTTTTGAAATTGGAACAACCTTAGCAGTTTTCCATTTGTCAGGAAAATATGCTAATTGAAAAAAAATTGTTTAATATATCAACTAAGAATGATAAGCTACTTTCTGGAAGTTTCTTGATGAGGATGTAGAAAATTTCATCATCGTCAGGAGCTTTCATATTTTTGATTTTTTTTAATAATAGTTCTCACTTTACAGGCATTTTCGAAAACGTTCTCTTGATTGAGGATATTTTCGAAGTCCTGAGTAACTTGATTTTCAATTGGACTAGTAAGTCCTAAATTGAAATTGTGCGCACTTTCAAACTGCATAGCAAGTTTTTGAGCTTTTTCGCAATTGATTAGTAATAATTTGTTTTCCTCTTTCAATGCCGGTATTGGCTTCTGAGGTTTTTTTTTTTCAAAATTTTAGATAATTTCCAAAAGGGCTTAGAGCCAGGGTCCAATTGGGAAATCTCATTTTCAAAATTTTTGTTTCTTAATTGTGTAAAACGTTTCTTGATTTCTTTCTGCAAATCCTGCCATATAATTTTCATAGCAGGATCGCGAGTGCGTTGAAATTGCCTTCTCCTCACGTTTTTAAGACGGATCAAGAGTTTAAGGTGAAACAGTTTGGAATCATACTTCTAAGATTGCACTGTAACTTCAAAAGCACTAATCTCGCGTAGAAAGCATCCAATAACAGTGTACTTTTTATTTTGGCTTTGTACACTAGCACAGCTCAAAATAAGAAGATTAGGAACTTTTGCCTACTATTTCTCCAGTTGTGTGCCTTTGAAAACGCGAGTAGGGTCACAAGTCGGCCATTGTGACGGTCATCTTTGAACTCCGAGATGTTTCACCTTAATATCATCGTCTATAATCACGGATTCAAATTTTACTTCACATTTTAAAATTGCAATGCTCCTGGCTTCGACAATGGAATTTGATAAAGTTTCAAGAGCATTGTCAATATCAAGTTTTGTTTGTAAAGAAATGTTAACATCAAGATTAGAGTCAATATGTGTTTCATATTTATTCCAGTCGGCTCAAAAATAATTGAAAGTGGAGCTGATAGGATTGAGAATTGCTTCATGGGATATTTGAAATGTAACAGGGACATGATCAGAATCAAAATCAGCACGAGTATTCAGTTGGCTACAAAGATGACTAGAGTCGGTTAAGACCAAATCATTCGTAGATGGATTTCTTGAAGAGGAAAAACATGTAGGGTTATCAGGGTATTGAATTGAGAAATATCCTGAAGAGCACTCATCAAATAAAATTTTACCGTTGGAATTACTTTGAGAATTATTCCATGACCGATGTTTGGCATTAAAGTCACCAATGACAAACAATTTTGACTTATTGCGAGTCAATTTTCGCAAGTCAGTTTGGAGCAAATTATCTTGCTGTCCAGAGCATTGAAAGGGCAAATAGGCAGCTATGAAAGTATATTTACCAAGTTGTGTTTCAAATGACGAAAACAGTTGATGTTTTATACGCCTATGAATGATGATTGCAACTCCCCCACATGCCCCATTAAGTCGATCATTACGATAAACAAAAAAGTTAGGATCTCTTTTGAGTTTAGATCCAGGTTTCAAATACGTTTCGGTAATAACTGCTATATGCACGTTATTAACTGTAAGAAAATTAAACTGCTAGTCCTCTTTACCATTCAAAGAACGACAATTCCAATTTAAAATATTTAAATTATCATTTGAAGCCACTAGAAAAACGTAATCCAATAACAATTTGATTAGTAATTTTATACCAACTTGGACTGCTTCAGTCATAAAGGTGGCTTTGAACATTGCATCAATCATTAGATTCAATTGTTCAGTTAGAAAATTAAAAACAGATACAGACATATCACTTGAAGTGTATACATTTGATGATTTTCCGTTAAAATTTTCGGTAGACGAAGAGGCGGAGTAGATGTTACCTGTGGCGGTAGCGTTTTTTCCATTTGATTTGAAACAAGTAGAATGGGTACTCATAGAACGAATAGGAGAGGAGTTCAAATTACTTACTACGATATCGGCAAAGGATTTTCCGTGGGTAGATATATTCGAAATTAGAAGATTCGAACGGCTACCCGACGGATTGAAATTAGTCTGTGAATGATGATTATGATCTTCTTGATGGGTATGATTCCTAATCAAGCGATTCTTAACTGAAAAATGAGTATTGTTCGATACTCTACCAGGGAAATTCCGGAAACGACCGTTATCGTAACGGATATTATCTTTTATCTGCCTGGCACGAGCCTCAATGACTCTCTTGCCGTGAAATGTAATCCCAAAAATTTGACTTATGATTGGCCCCACAATTCGAGCATATGAACTTGGTGGTATCTTCCTTCACTGGACAGACGTCCTTAGCGTGAGAAGAACCTCCGCATATCATGCATTTAGCATCCATGCGACAATTTTTTGTACCATGACCCCACTTTTGGCACCGACGGCACTGAGTGGGGTTCTGGTAATTTCCTCCAGGTTTCTGGAAATGTTCCCATGTCACACGGACATCGAACATAAGTTTTGCTATTTCTAATGCTTTAATATTATTCAGTTCTTTTTTGTTAAAGTGAACTAAATATTATTTTTAAGGAAGCCCTTTCCGAACAATGCCAGATTGGGTTGTCTTTTTCATAATGATTACTTGGACTGGGGAAAATCCAAGTAAATCATTAATTCCATTTTTGATCTCTTCAGGTGACTTATAGTCACTTGAGAAACCTTTCAAGAACAAACGTTCAGTTTTGTCGTCATAAGTAAAAAAAATTGTGCTTCTTCTCTTCAAGATGTTTGAGAAGAAGTTCGCGATCTTTAAGAGTTTCCGGCAAAACGCGAAAGTCTCCGTTCTTCGCGATTTGGAAGGAAACCTTGATTCCCCTAATGGAGTTCAAGATCCCTGCCTAAATCCCCCAAATTCGAAACAACTGACCACGATAGGCGGCACTCTTTGCTTCCTCACTTGAATCAAAGAGCCTGGGCTAGAGGCTGCTTCAATTTGTTGTTCGGAAAATTTGTGTAGAGCATCGAACTGATTGCTCATTTGGATACAATTATTCATTTCACCCTTGGAAGAAAGTTCGCATTCCGAGGAAACGTTCTTTCTTCCATTCTTGCCACGTTTAGTGACAGTTTAAAATCCCACTTTTTTGGAAAAAAGTTGTGAATTCAGAGATTCGCCCTTCTTTTTGTTTGTAGTTGCAATCATGTTTAGTGAAAAAAACGAAAGAAGGCGTGACCTCCTAAGAGGTTTTTTTTTCCCAAGACGGTGTCCAAGAAGGATTACCACCGCTAGCTTTCGCCAACGGGTCCAACGAAAAATCGAAGGCACGTGTCCAAACAAGGATCGTAAAGGGATCAATAGTAGAAAAAATAGTACTGAAAAGTACTGTTTTAGTAGCCCTTAAAAGTACCGTTTTTAATTTTAGCACTGTTTTTTTGGCACTGAGAAGTACTGTTTTATTGCTTTAGGTAGTTTTTTAGAAAACTTCCAAGAGCAGAGAGAAATTGTGTACGCACAGCACGAAGGTACGATGCGCACTTAAGGTTACCATATTTGCTTTCACCGGAAAGAGTACATTTATTTCAATACTGTAAAAGAGTACTAAAGAGTACACTTAGCGTATCCTGAAAAAAATGAAAATGCAATTTCTACTAATGTGTTTGTCCTAATGTTTTTATGTTAAACATTTTTGTTCTTTTCTTCATTTTAAAGCCGTTGGTCGCATTAACTGTATTGAAACCAAAAGAAAGATATCGTAAAAAAATGATAATATTTGCTAATTACGACTTTTTTTTCCATTTCAACGATACAAGCAATTGTCTGATTCATTAATACAACCACTTTTACTAAATTTTATTCACATTTATCAGGAAGACAATATTCTCAACTTTTCATTACAGATTTCACGAAATTTAACCTTCCACTAATTATATTGACTGTGAGCGAATATATTTATTTCATCAATGTTTTTCATAATACTTTATATCTTTTTCGGCTGTAGTATAATAAGCAAGAATGATATGAATGTTATTTAACCAAAATACTTTGTTGTTAATAATGTTGAAAAATATTTGTTGGGAAGGAGCCAAATGAAATGAGAAGAGTGAATTTTAAAACCCAGGATACTAAAGCATTGTCTTTAATTCAAAATTAACTAAGATCTTTTTAAAACGTTATGAATCAGATCAAGGCAGCTGTCGAAAGGCGTACCGAATAAAGCTCCTTTTAACTTTCTCCAGCCGGACGATTTGAGTGGTGTGATGATGGACCAAACACTACTAATTCGATCAAAGCACTTTTTATTTGCACTGCGCCGGACAGGATGGATCCTTATTGCATCGCTCTTCCTCTCAAGAGCAAGCGACACATTAGATGGATCTGTAATTTGTAGGCTGTGTTACTTCCAGCCTAGATGAGACCTCCGTCTCCAAGCCTCAGGGGCGGCGCTACGCTCGTGACACTTCGCGAAAGAAAATTTTTAGGGTAAAAGCACCGGTTTTGGCCAGCCTAAGAGAAAATGTCAATAAAAAATCAATGGGAAGCCGTATTTATACTACAAATATGTCAAATGCAAGCTTCCAATCCATATTATGTTTGTAAAATATCAAAACTGAGCTAAAACCATTTTTTCGCTTCGAAAATCCCGTTGGTCAATATAGTCTAACGACACCAGTTTCGGCCAGAGATTTAACTTCGGTTCCTAAATTTGCCAATTGCATTGATTTCTCATAAGAGTGGCCAAATTAGGAGTGCCCTGGCCAAATTAGGTGTATGGCAGTTAAAATTATAAGGAAAATTAATTGTTTTTCTTATGTTTTGAATCACTTTGGACGAGTAAATGAATGTACTGTACAGTACTGTATACAGTAGGTTTCATGCTGATTGGCTATGTAAAACGGTGTATAATCCACTATGGCTACAACTGGCGTATGGCCAAAACCGGTGCTTCTACCCTATAAATAGACTCAAGTAAAACTTCCTTTTTTTTCCTGGTCCCGTGAACACTTGTACTACCACTTTCTTGAAGTCCTATTTCTTCTACCTGACTTCTGATCTTCCTCTCTTTCCTCGCGTCCGTCCTCAACATCGGACGATGCGGACCGGGGGCGGACAACTCTTACCTACTTCACTTCTCTTCAACGGCTGCAGCCTCTCGCGGACTTCCTGCCTATCCCATGCGCTCCTCGAGTATGGTGACGAGCTCGGGGCTTCGTGGATTCAATTGGAAGCCTGGATTTCCAAGCGCACTCGGTTGTCGGATTTCTCGGACACACTACTTATTAGCGAGTCAGGTCGACGACAGATTGGTTTGGCGATCTAAACGCAATTGACTGTTTAACGAGAAACTTACGACGATCGACGTGCCACCATAATTTATATAACGGTGGGTATTAGAACTAAGTTGGAGGTGATGATTTCGCATTTTGGAGGTTAAAATCACCTCCAAACACTAGCGATTTTGCGGTGGGATGTTGACGTTTGATCACGAATACGCTATGACGATTTTGAATAAATACCGCGAAGTCTCGTTGGTGCAAAATGGTGGAATTTAGACGCGGTACGGCGAGCTAGGTTCGGGGTAAGATTTTCCAATAATTTCAAAGATTACTACAGATCTATAAGCAATAAGCATAACTAAAAAGCCCTTGGAGGTTTATGATCAACTTACAATTTGAGTGTAACGACTATGGTTATCGGAGAAATGCTTGCAGTATACCGTGATGAATCAAAATCCGGACACTCAATTAATATTTAAAGATTAACCGATGAAATTTAACAATAATCTTGTTGTATTTCCTCGAATCTTCAGATTTAAGCTTATTTTATCATTTTACAATAATTTTCCATCTAGTTTGCTTTGCAATACAAATATTAAAAATGAAAAAGAATTCGCAACTTCAGTTTTGCTTTTTTCCTGCGTCATTCAAGTCCATATTGTGAAGCTTCCAATTGACTTAGGGTAGATGTACTAATAGTGGAGGTACTAAGTATGATTGCACTTTATTCAACCGCCTAAATCCAAGAAGCGCATTTAATGTACACGTTAATGTTGTAACGGGAAGTAACGACCATTGACTTCATGAAAATTGATTTTATCGCAGAAACCCGACATGTCAGTGAAAAATGATACCTCCACTATTGGTACACTGTTCCTTTAGATGCGGTATATTATTAATTTGTGTTCCTACAGTTGCGGTATCCGTGGTTTTCTTATGGTGTCCTCCACTATAGAAACACTTTACCGCAACTATTAGTACTAGTAAGAAAAGTTTTAGCAAATTTTAGTGATATTGCATCAGTTTTAAAGCAATTTGAACGCTCTTTTCAACTATTCCGTGTATTATCGAGCCAATACGTCGTTTCCATACATTTTTTTTCCGCCAAAACCTTATTTTTGCACGAAACGTCGAGAAATGGTGTTACTTTTTGAAATTTTGAACTGAAAACATTATTTGCACGGTACGCATCCCCCGTGCAAAAACAGAATCGGGTGTATTTTGCAGCAGGCTTTTGACTGATGATGCTTTCAAAGGATAATCCTTTTTCGAAAATAAAAAATATAGATCGTCGAATTTTCCAGAAAATTTCTAATAATTAGTAGATGAAAAAACCGAATTTAGTACTATACCATTTAATTCCACTAGAGTGAACTAGAACTCTAGTGGAATTAAATGGTATAGTACCAAATTCGGTTTTTTCATCTACTTATAGGTATTCTACTAAATAGCTCGAAGATTTATTATCATTCTAATAATTATTGATTTTGATAACCTCCAAAAATCGACCGTTCTAAATGTTGTGCCTTATTCGTGTGAATTTAATTATTTTGGTGGCTGTGTTATCAAAATATTGTACAACATTAGTCAAGCGATGCACAGAAAAACGATTGCGATTTCATTAATAAATAAAAAAAGATATTGCATGTACAAGATGTCCACTTCATAAAATGAACGGTCCTTACTATACAGCAAATGTATAGTATACACAGCCGATTCAGATTACCGACCCTAGTAAAATTTTACTGGGTTTTGGAACTACGGTTTTTTCGGTTATTTTTACGATTACCGAAAAAAACCAGTTAACCAAAATATGTTTTGATTGATGCAAATTACTGACTTAGTCAGTAAAATTATTGAGCGTTTTTACTGGCTTTCCAGTTTCCCATGCTTAATGCTTTGCTTTTCCGGATACTGTTTTTTCAGAAATCAATACAAATTAAAACCCAATCGACATGAACATGAACATCGACATGCATTTTTGGTACGAACAAACATCTACGGTATGCTCATATCTCAGTGGAAGTAATCGAAAAATGTGTGACAAAATCATTATATGGTTGGTTTGCATACAAGAGGCAAACTCAATGATGCAGATGAATTTACCTCTTGTATAGAAACCAACCGAATTTACCAACGTAAGCAGTTAAATCGTCCTGAGCCGTATTGGTTGCTTAAAATGGTTGATTTTCTCACTAAATTTCGACTACTTACCACGAGAAATCGCAAAATAGGTGCAGGAAAAGTTTGGTTGCCATAGCCGTGTCTCCCGGCGCCGGACGATTTCACAGCAGGAGATTCTCTTCTTCTTCTTCTTTATTCTGATCGGTGGTGCTTTTCTTTTGTGCGAACCCACCTTCTAATGGACCAGCATCAAAGGCTATATGTCCAACCTGTTTCTATTTATACTACGTGGAGTTTACAATGCTCAAGTCTGCTTTATCGATCCTGCAAGTTTGGGTGTCCGTAGACTTTCCTATTCTTTTTACGTCTGTGGACGGCTTCCCTTACTGCTAAAGGGTGAAGGGGGTGGGAATCGAACCCATGACCATCTGATTATCAATCAGACGAGTAGACAACTACTCTACATCCCCCCTCCCAGGAGATTCTCATTTGACACTTTCCCGCATACGCATCAGTTTGTTTTGATTTGATTTTGACGACAAGTCAGTAAAAAACATCATCTACTGAATAGTCGGTAATTGTTTTTACTGACTTTTCGGCCTGTTCGGTAATGTTTTTTTTTTTTATCTGTATTAACGAGATTTTTAGCCCTGGGCTAGTTCATCTCGGGACCAACGGCTTTACTTCCCTTCCGAAGGAAGTCGTCACTGAAATTTTTAGTGACTATCTCGGGGATGGGATTCGATCCCAGGTCTTTGGCGTGAGAGGCGTGTGTTCTAACCACTACACCAGGTCCGTCCCCTTCGGTAATGTTTCAAAATTGCGTCTGACAGCTACCGTAGTTCAATAAAAAGTAAAAAATATTACTGAACGGCAGAAGTTTTCAATCAAAAAGCTGAAAATTCGGTATTTTATTTTGATTTACAATTCGTACCCAGTATTAAAAATTACCGAACAAGCAAATCGTGATTGAGTGTGTAACTTCTAGTTGATTTTAATTAATTTTATATAGATTGTTCTACCATATTAAATTCCGAGATATTACTTGTTACGCTTGTAGATCTGAAAGCCAATATCCAAAGTCTGAGTGGTTGGCGGAGGAAGCTTATTCGAACTGTTTGGTGACTTCTTAGCGTTCCATTATTTATGCCAGTAAACATAAATTGAATTGTTTTTTTTTTGTAATAATAAGGAGAGATAATTCGATCATTGCAAGTAATCCCAATTGAAAGTGGTTATTTCGAATGCCTCAACGATTTGCTTGAGTCCCTTCATTGAGATCCTACAAGGTAAGAGAGTTTGCAATTACGAGGATCGATGGGGATGCTTACCGATTGCAATAACTGAAAGCAGTCCTTCACTAAAAACAACTTTAACAGCTTGATTCGCGATTTTTTCAATCAACTTCAGCTTCAAATGAATACATTTGAAGTTGCTCAAATATTTTATTCAATATGTTTGTCCAGTCTTTAATAAAATGCTTATATTTTTCTTAATTAAACTACAAAAGTTAATTCTAATTCTAGGTAAAATCTAAGTAATAGGTAATATCTTGGTAAAATCGCCACCTACACCAAACACCCACCTAATACTTACTTTGGGTATCCCTGTATGTTTTGCCCTAAAATTGCAACCGCACATGATTTCAAAAAAATTAAACGTTTTTATCAACCTAAATTTATTTAGTCACATTGGCCCACTCCTCTTTTCTAGTCTTTGAACCAAACCACACCGAGCGTCTGCACCCTGGAGCTGGTAACCTGTCCATCGTGTAACTTCAAAATCTCATTGAGGTAGGACCGATAGTCTGTGTAATTTTGAACACCCGAATTGACTAATCATCCTTATCCATGTACTACAGCTACAGCAACTTCCCGTCCAAGTGTTCCGTTCACAATGAGCTTCCATGCCGGTGTAATTTTCTGGAGTTCTCCGAACCGCCTTTCGACGTGGAACAATCCGGTCGACGTAACTGCGGCCATGACGTGGTGTACCAGACGCAAACCCGCTCGGTTCTGATCCGGTTTATCTACTGGAGTAACCATTCGCATGCGTTTACCCTTGATTACGTCGCTGAGAGTAAGTAACGGTTTAGGATAATGAAATATAATCGTTGACGTAATTTCAAATTCGTTGCAGGGAATCGCGAGACACTGCAGGTAAACCCTGGAGCGATACATAATCTGACTGCAGGGGCCCATACCAAGACCATTACGACGCCGTACTTCCCCTCCTATTATCCGCGGGATTTTGGCAAGGAGTACGTTTTGAATTGCAACGTGGAAGCCTGCCGAGTGAATGTCATCTTCAGTGACTTTCTACTGGCGAAGACTTCAACGATGGAGTTCTACGACTGGAATGGGCAACGACTGCACGCGATTTCAGGAGCCAGTTTTCGACCTCCGGTGATTCAGAGTACGGGACCGTCCATGATCATTCGGTTCTATGCAAACGGCGGTTCTGGGTTAGGTTACAGGGCGAGGGTTTCGTTTTTAACGATCGATAGCGCTGCAAATCCACTGATGCTACCGGACACTAATTGTGGTGGTGTGGTTGAAAATGTAGGAGGGGCCATCACAATGATGAAGATGGTGCAGGGCGTGGATGATGGTCGAATCTTCGATTGCATTTGGTTGGTCAAACCACCGAATACATATGCTCATTTGAAGACTCACTTGTCTTTGAGGGTCGACACTTTTGAGAAAATGGGACCGAATTCGTTGTTGACGGTGGTTCAGGGAACGACCTCTGATGGCGGAATTCTGGACGTGATTAGACCTAATGCTGGAGGTCAAGAGAAAAGTTATGTTACGCCGCTGACTTCGGGATTCTACGTTCATTTGCGGGCTACATTCGTTGTGCAGTCCAGAATGGCATTGGTTTACGCGGCTTTCAGTTATCTAGGTAGGGGCTGACGGGGAAATGTATGAATCTCAAGAATTAATTGATTGTTTTGTAGATTGTTACATGGGATCTGAATTCTTGTGTCAAAACAGGAAGTGTATTCCGGTTCAGTTACATTGCGATGGATTTGACCATTGTGGAGATGGTAGTGATGAACCGACTAGCTGTGAAGCCCAATGGGAAACGGAACGTATTGATCGACGGTGGTATTCACACACGCCGAATTATTACTTTCCAAAGATGGATCGTTATCCGGATCTTCGCACTGCTACTCTTATATTTATCGCAAGTGCTTTTGGACTGGTTATGTTGATTTCGGTGTTCATCATTCTATTGTATCGTACCGGAAATCGTGCTAGACAGCAACGCGAATTACAGAGTCAGCTTCAAACAATCAGTGAGTTGTTGGGTAAGTAATTTTCTTGAAATAATGATATAGTTCGATGGTTTGGAGAAACTTGTAGTGAATGTTATCAATGCAGATAATAACGGTCCAAGGGGTCCCGAAGATGTGGACGAGCCTCCGATGTATGAAGCTCCGCCAGATTATGATGAAATAAATAAGGTTGGAATGGATGACGACATTAACAGAAAGCGTAGGCGCCACTCATCTTCCGCTTCAGGACGTCGAAGTCGTATGAGGCGATCCCGACGTCCGAGTAATGTGTCGGAGAGTAACAATCCGATTTTAGAAGTTCGTCTGCCTCCTGAAATGGACAGCGATAGGCCATCTACAAGTGCAACGCATCTACAGGTTCCGTATGCTTTAGATGACGGTCAACACGTCTCTGATTACGAAGACGATGACTTGCATGAACCTCGTTGGGACCAATCAGAACCAGACTTCTTCATGTCGTCCCGTATAGTAGGTGAGTTGAAATAAGTACTTGGAGTAGTTTATGAAGAGATCAGGGTTAATAGTTCTGACATAGAATGTCGCTTGCAGAAGCTCCAGCGTCGACTTCGACGAGCCAGAGTCACAGCGTTGGCTGTCAAACAACATCAGGATCAGATCCGTCCGGCAACTCTTCGAGCCCACCGCCGACGTACGATGATTCGCAGTACTTCCGCGATAACAGGTAATGTTTCAATGATTTCCTTGAAATTGTTCATTCACTACATGCCTTACTTACATCCAGGTTGCACGAAAACCAGGCTGCATCACATTCGGCATCCGATTCGGACAACTTCTCGCGAGGCTTCGCTGAGGAACCTCCTAATGTCACGCTATCTTTGAACGAAACTCCGCAGCAATCTACCGATCCACTACATGGTAGTTCAGTACTGACACCGATCGCAACAACATCTTCGTCCACCTCAATTCCTAAGCCTCAGCATATATGGAGTCAAAGTACTCGTATCCAGCGCCCTTGGTTGGCATTCAGTGGAGATGACGGTAACACCGCTGGCTTTGTACCGACTGTAAAAACTCCTCCAAATGACTTTAGCAGTCAGCAAATATTCAGCTCTACTGATGCCACCCAAATTCATGAAATTGATGCATACCTTTTAGCTTACGGATCTATATCAAACGAGGAACTAGGGTAACGATCAAGAGACTGAGGTTTTTCCTTTCTAATACATGATTTCACGTTCCAGATCTTCGGGAGTTGTGAGCAGTACTAATGATACATGTTCTAATACCACCGGTTGCTCTCACCTTCAATCGACTTGCTCTTTCACGAGAAACTCCTGCGCATGTTCATCGATTGGTTCGAATGCTCGCAGCATTGCATCCAACTACGACTACATTGCCCAGAATTGTCCCTGCTGCAGGGAATCCCAGAGCTTCCGCAGCTCGTTGTGCCCGAAATGCAAACCTTCTAGGGCACCAACAGTTCCAGCGAATCTCTGTTCCTCATGCGGAGGAAAAATCTCCCTTCAGGAAAGTCCGAACTCTAGCGGAGGTTCAGTGCAACCAGCGCCGGCTACAACCGTACCGGGAACGGCTATCCGGTTGTGCAACTGTTTCCCAAAGTTCCCCTCACAACCTAGTGTGGTGACTCGCAGCGGATCGGCTAATGTGATAAACCCTACTTCAGGGGTGCCAGTTCGACCGATGTCGGTGGATCAGATCGAAGCAACCTGTGCTCGTCGCAGTGTTGCCAGTCTGACGAGCAACTTTGAGGCGTTCTTCAACTCGCACCTCGGAATCCCAGGCGCGCCAATGAGACCTTGATCGGTAGATTGTGGATAGATATTTGTTGTAAAAATGTGGAATTTCGGATCTATCGAATTGAAATAAATGTGATTAACTAGTTCAAGTATGGCCAAATTGCGTTTTTTTGTTTCTATTTAGTTCTACATTTGCTCTTATTATAAATATTTTACTTTTTTCGTAGTTTAATTTTTCATCAATGTAATTTAAGTTTGCTATTTCCAGCTATAGTCATCTTTATAGTAAATAACAAAAATATTTCTCATCTAGGGAAAACCTTACTTACTAAATATCTTTGTGGCTTTTTTCTTGTTGTTCGCTAATGGTATAGGAAAATAAGCAAATCACCGTTTTTTCAATCATTTTATTTTGCTGTTTTTCTTCAATATTCAAAGCTACGAGTTTCACCTAATTTTACATTCACTAGCATTGTTTGATTTGGTTGTGCTACTAGAGTATGATTTATTTCATGTTATACTTAAGTTTGGTAAGGTTAAGTTGTTTTTACAGAGATTTTGTTCTTGGAATGGGAAAGGTACACATTTTGGCTGCAATGATACCGGGGTTTGACTTGATAATGTTGTATATAATGAAAGATCGCCAAATTTGATTTTTTGCGAATTATGTCGTCAGACAATAAACTTTGGAAAATAATTCTGAGAAATCAAAAAAAAAAAAAATAAAACTTTAATGACGTCATGTTTTGATGTCCAAATTTTGATATTCATCAGTATGTATTTTGTGAATTTTGTTAGAACATTCAGGAATCGGAAACTGGATCAGGAAACTGGATTTTTCTGTGTGAATCTTCAAGCCCTGTCACAATTTTAGTATCAAACGCTTTAATTTGGGTCAGAAAAACATGTTTATTCAATTTTTAAATGCTTTTCGTTGGTCCAAGTCCAAAAAAACATTCTTCACGGCTTATGAGATGATGGCGATCTCAGAATTCAAAACGAGCGGTGCGCTAATAGTGAAAAATAGTTTTTTTCTAACAAAATTCAAGATAGCGGCGAAATTTAAAATGGCCTCCAAAATTTTTCCAACTTCAAATGAAAGCTATATTCTTTCTCTATACGATGCCACTAAGTTTGCTATGTGTTTCAAGGGAAATATGAGACATATCACGTGAAGAAATACCCTAGATTTATCGAAAAATGGGCTTTTTCGCAAACTGTTTAGCCAGCTGACGTACGAGGGGTCCATCAATTTAAGAAAACCGAAAGGACCACCCTTAAGTTTTATCGAAATCTAGCGATCAATGACATAAAATTTGAATTCCAACGATGGGTGCCAATGGCGGCCTGGTTTCAGCGAGAATTGCTCCAATATGTTGGAAACGATATTTTTTTGTCATATTGAACTAAGAATATCAGAACTCCGAATTCAAGCGTGTGCTAAAATAAGGGCGTAAGTAACATAATCGACCCTCTCTTCAGTGACAAAATGCAAGTTTGTTGGAAGCGATGCAATCTTGCGTTCTGAGGTTAAAAACTGACAACTAACTTGCATCTTGTCACCTTTATTTACTGAAGAGCGAAATCACATCATCGATTAGTTACGCACTCTTTTGAATTATCTAGTAGGAACATTACGAGGGTGATTACTATTTCCTGTTAGTAAATTAAACGATTATAGAAAAAGATGATTGAAATAATTTTAATTTACTGTGTGTATTCAGTTTGCTATTTTTGTCTTGACGATGTATAGATAACATATTTGCCTTGACGATGTATAGATAACATATTTATTTTTTTTACCTTAATTTACAGCTACATGCGATGTTTGAAAACATCTTCGGGACAACGTATGTGACCACAAATTGACTAGAAAAATTTTATATCCTTTCATGTATTTTTTTTTCAAAGTTCTAATTTTTATTTCAAAAGTTGAAATCTTAAGTTTTTATTCCATAAAAAAAAAATGAAAAATTGGTTGAGCTGTTCAAAAGTTATGATTTTTTATTCAAATAAAAAATCTAATGCGCTGAGACCTACAGTGTGTGCCGATGAAAAATGACATATTTTTTATTTTCAAAAAACTATATCTCAAAAACTAAAAAACATACATTGCTGAAAATTTGACGGTAAACGTAAAATTTTCTGAACTTTCAAGAAAAAATGAGAACAGCACTAGCCCCTTTCGTCCCGAGGCCTTCAAATAGATATTATTTTTAATGTAAAAAAATATTTTTTTTGTGAAATTTTATATTTTTCTTGAAAAGTTAAAATCTTTAGCTTTCATTTCGTCCAAGAAAATTGAAAATCGGTCAAAAGTTATAATTAAAAATAAATATAAAATTTTTGCAAGATCGCGATTTTTCTGGCCATTCTATTTCGGAAATGGTAACTTTAATAAAAAAAAATCCAAAAACACGTGTATCCTTCTTTTTGGATAAGGAACAAAATAGCAAATTTTCACGGAATTCGGTGACCCACTAGATCGTTTTTTCATGAAATTGCTACATAGCAGGATATACGCTGGAAATTAAAATTCATACATGCATCTTTTTTCTATGATTTTTTGCTTTACTGTCAGGAAATTTTAAGTGATTTCACCATTAATTTCTTTCCAAAAATCTTGGAGGTATCCTAGATTTTTTTTACGGAAAACTTTTTGAAAACTGCGGTAATTATGTCTCAAATGAATTCACTAGCTAGTTCTTTAAAAATTGCTAAACAAAATCAATAAAAAATTATTGCAAGTTGCACTCGCAGAACAATATTGTAGAGTTGATTAAAAAATCACTGTTATTAGAATCAACATGTTTTGAACGTATTGAATTAATCCATTTATTTGTTAGTTTCAATAAAGCCTTATATTTGAAGCAACAAAATTTAAAGTAGAATACAATATTGCGGTTCGTGTTTAGCTTCAAGGTTTTTTTTTTAAATTTTGGTTCATGGAGTCAACAATCTTGAATGATTGAATAAAAACAATCGTCATTTTGCGTTTATCAAATAAAAATTACGCGAACCTTAGACGAAATAAAAAACAGATGCTTATAGGCAATTACATTCTAAAAAGGTTTAACTTTCTGTGCTTTTGTAATAACTTATGCAAACAGATTAATATAACATGAGTAAAGCTAAAAATGAATTCTGTTTTCTTTGTTGAATTCATAAAAAAATGCATATCATGAAAATAACATATATAAATTTTTGTTTCGAAGCACGTGCTTTTGTTAAATCAATTCAAAAACTTTGTTGGTTCAATAAATCAGAATTTTTGTTTCGACAATATCTCCTGCTGCTATTGCTTCAGCTGTTATTTTTCTGCATTTTCAGAATAAACGACATTGTTTATAGAAATAAATGAGCTTGTTCTTTGAATTAAAAATTTTTGCTGGTAAGACGAATCAACAATAAAGTTTGATGACTCAAATAAAATTTTCTTTTTCTTTGCATTTAAAATATTAACAGCATTGTTGTAAAAAACAAAGAGAGACGCACCGACACAGCGTTGGAGTTCAATGGAATAAGCCAAATTTGGGTTTTTTCGAGTTTACCTAATGTTAAATTGTTTTAACCCATCATGGAGACTTCAAAAGCTAACACTGGGTAGATTTTTTTTTGCACTGGGTTGTTTTTTTTTGCCGCTGTCAGATGAAAACAACCTAATGATAGGTATATATCATTTAACCCTAATTGGGTTATCCCACGGAAGAGCCGAATTGCGTCAAAATTTTTCAAATTTGGGTTGATTTGTGGCTTCGTGTAATGGTTTAGAAGATGTAAATTTGAACAACACATGAAATTTTGTTAAATTTTTAAATATAGCTTGAGATTCACTTTGACAAGTTCGGACATTTTGGATTAAACTGTATTTTGTTATTATCTTGAAACACCATTTTCATGAGACGAACCAGCCAAGGGCTGAAAGTCTCGCCAATAAAGACAATAATAATAATAATATTATCTTGAAATGAGTACGAGAATTGAGTTTCGAATTTGTCAATTCGAAAGAAATGGAAAATGAATAAAAGAGTATACAAATTCCAAACCTTAATTTGTAAAAGTTTCAGTTTCGGCATAAAAATACTTGAAAATTTGTCGTCAAAGGATAAACCTGAATTTTAGTTGAACATTATATTTGACCCTTTCTTGGCCTCAATAATGAGAATGATCCTCAAGTATTGCAACGTTAGCCCAATAATGTTCCAAAAGCGAAAAGAATTATATAATTGTAACACAACAGTTTAAGATTACAAAAAAACTTGATTTATGAATTGAATGGCAGGAATTTTCAACGGTTAGGTATTTTTTCAAACCCAGTTTTATATTAATCACATGAATGGGCATTAGGATATAAAAGCTACATATTACTTATTTCATAATGTTCTACTGGCGATCAAAATTTTAAAACGAATTTAAAAATTACACAAAATTGATAAAAGAAAAGTGAATTTTATTTGTGAAAAAAAAAAAAACAATTTAATAAGATTCAAGAGAGTTTTGCTAAACTTAAGATCTGTGCGCTAGGCATTACTTTTGATTGCCTTAAACAACTTTACACACTTATTGTCACAATAACTTTACATATTAATCCACCGCCCCTCCCACACCACCCAATCTACCCACCCTTCCTTCGCAAACAATAGCAATACTTTCTCAGGTAATCCACGTGCATACATTCGCTCTGACTAGCGTACTCATTCAGCCGGCTGATCGATCCGGTAACCTCGAACGGGTTTTTGAGCTGGTCCCGGTTCGTGTAATGGCGGACCGTCGTTTCGAACTTGCCCGAACCGGGCTTGGCATCGAATATCAACAGATAGTCCGTGTGCGGTTCGGCAGCGTCCGGATATCTGGCCACCTTGGCCAGCGAGATCGATTTCAGCTGAATCTTGGCACAAAGTTTCTTGGTTAAATTTTTCTGATGATCCTCCAGATCCTTGTTGATCGAGTCGATCACATAGCTCAGCACCTCGTGAACGATTTTGGAGCTTTTGTCGATCTTTTCGAAGTTTGAACAGGTGCACCAGTGCGGTGCGATGGACGTTTCCTCGCAGGAACGGTTCCAGGGCATTTCCTGGAATATGCTCTGGCAGTTTGGACAACTGAAAGGAGCCGGAAGGTTGTCGACACGTTCCGAAAGCTCCAGGATATGCTTAAGCGTTGCGTGGAGATCATAGGGATTTGTCAGTCGATTTCGGTTGATTTTCAGTGCTTGGACCGCTTCCGGGTGCTGTTCTTTGAACCATTCCGGCAACCACATGAACATGAAAGGAAGTCGCTCTTCGAGCCATCCGGTCAGCAGAGATCGAACCGCCCCGAAACGCAGCCCATGATCACTAAAGAATATTACCATACTGTTGTTCAGAATACCTCGCTCATCTAACTGTTCTAGGTAGTATCTAATTCGTAGATCCATGGACGATGGATCACTGATGTCGTTGTGACTGAACGTGTTGGTCCAAAAGAGTCCGAAGCTGGGCTCATCCTTGTAGAACGTAGCAAAGTCCAACGCATATTTGTAGATGAAGTCTGCGTAGGTTTCATAGCCCAGACACATGGTTAGAGAGTTCTTGGTCTTCTTCACTAGATTTTTCTCCGCTGCCAGTGCCATCGGTCTTAGATAGTAATCCGTGGGAGGTTTGACGAACCCGTACTTGTGGTAGTTGAACGTGTTGATACTGGCCTCATCTTCCGCGTAGGCCGTTACGTATCCGCTGTTGGTGAACATGTTCCACACGAACGGGCATGTCTCCAATTGACCTACTTTACGCGGATTACACTTATCGTAAGCCAAAGTGCTGTTGTACCCAGTCAAGATCGCCATCAGGTTCGGGAACGTATTGTCATCGATCTACGAGTAGAACAGTGAATCAAATAATCTGAAGTTGAAGATCCTTTCGTTGAACTCACCTTGTTGTAGCCCTTCAGCTCGAACCACCCCGTATCGTACAGGTGTTGTGCGGTGTGGGGCATTGCTCGGATGAGATTCAGCCGCGAGATGCTATCGATTCCAACCATCAGCACACTGAGCGGTCGTTGTTTGTAGCTGTCACGGAATCGTTCTAGCCGTTCCTGTACTGCCGGCTTGGCTCGAATAAAGGCATGCACATTGGTGTAGACCGATTTGCGAGTCTTGCTGGTGGGCGATACGCTACCTTTGCAGCGAACCATCACCCCATTAGTGACGTTCGGGGGCAGTAGGACATCGTGGGAGAAATATTTACACTCACCTAAACTGTTTTGTGGAGTGGAAAATACAAAGAGAGAATACAATTCAATTATTTCTTATTTTAATCCATTTTCTTATTTTCAAATACAGGAGATTTCCATGATTTCAAAAACGCATAACTGATACACTGAAACCTACATTTGCGTAATGGGTCAGGGGGCCGTTTATTAAAGATATTATTACGTAAATGGAATTCCCGTCCTAGAAATTTAGTTTGCATGAAATTTTGTAAATTGTGTAACAAAGCTTTCGCAAATCTATATGTAAGCCATATGCTGATATGCTTTGGTGTTCAAGTCAAGCACGAACTTCATGGGAAACAGGCTCATGAAAAAACATTCTGTCAAGTTTTGAGTTCCACGAACATTTAAGGTTATACAAGAATTCTTTTGAGTATAGGACTTTATATCTACAAGAGTAACCAGTGATATTTTGAACGAAGTTAACACTCATAGGGACTCACTTAGTTATGTTCTATCAAGATTTTAGTACAACGTCTGTTCAAGGTTATTCAAACACTCCTCAGACTACAGGTCATTAAATCTAAAATCATTACCAGTTATTTCCAGAGGAATTATAAACGACAAATCTACATGTACATTTAGGTCCTGCTTTAGTATGAAACTCATTCCTAATGTTTTGAGCGATTTTTGGTTACACCTGTAGATTAGAAGGACTATATCCAAAGTAGTTTTTGGATAAGCAATTGCTGAACTCAAAACTTGACATGAGATATTTCATAGAGCCTGGTTGGGTGTAAACCTTATTCGTTAACGTCAGGTAACTTATTACGCTTGTAGATCTGAGGGCCTATATTCAGATGAATTCTTTGATAGCCTTACATATTCGTTTGACTCAAAACAAGTGAGATTATGCTAATTTGAGTTTGCTTGAGTAATCTCAATCATAATACTTCAAGAAATCACTGTTTACGATGTATATTAGAATGTTCATAATCAAAGGACTTCTTGAACAAATGAAATATTCTATTCTTGGGATTAGTAAGAGAATTTTTTGTGAAATACTTGAGGAAGGGAGGAAGTCTGAACAAAATATTGAATTTCCAAAAGCATGTTCCTAAAATTCTTATCAAAAAAAAAAATTAAAGCATGACTTAAATTGCCAAAAATTGTGTACGTGGTTCATGTAAGGCCCTTAACGATCAACGCTCCGTCATCGTAATCATCTTCATCATCGAAACATCAAAAGCAGTTTTTCTGTTCAAAACTAAACATTATTCGATGAAAATGTGTTCACTGTGTTTCGGTTGGAGAACATAATACAGTGAACACGTTTTCCTGTAAATTTTCTTGGTTTTGAACGAAGAAACTGCTTTTAAAAATTCCGAAATCAATGACGGATCCTGCCTCCTTAAAGGTTATTATTAAAGGCGCGCTAAGAGTAGAATGCATAAAGAGGAGACAGAGGCGCAAAGTGTACCAACACGAAATTAAAGAAGGCGAGCAGTAGGGAAAAAGTGTAAGCGATTACCTACGCAAAGTGCGATACTGATGGAGTGTGTTGGAAAAAGATGCTCAAAGTGTACGCAATTTGGCTCTTTTTACCTACCAGAATGGGACAAACGAGTAGATGACGGAAATCGATGTTCAACGCCAGCTTGTACTGTGTTTTATTTTCTCGATTTCATGCGCTTTTCGAATAGCGCCCAAACCATTGATTTTAGCGATGTAGTTTGATCGGAGAAGTTTCTTGGTGTATTAAAGCGCATCTTTTGATGCAAAAAGTTTTGTGATCAATCCACCTAGCAGTGAGATAGAAAAACTATTTTTTCAAAACATTTTGATAGACATATGGTGTCTTCGGCAAAGTTGTAGAATTGGCTATTTGAAACAACTTTGTCGAAGACACGATTTTTCTATCTCTTATACTTTTTGAGATATATGCCGTTGTATGTGGATGACCCCTAAAAATCATATTTTTTATCATAACTTTTTTCCAAGATCTTCAACATTTTTTGTGTTTTCTACAAAGTTGTTTGTCATGGAAAAACCCGTGTTTTTGCTGAACATATCATCACCCTATCTTTTGAAGAAACAAAGTTATTCATAAATAACTCTTTTTTTCAAGGGTAGTTTAGGCCTCTATAACTGGCTTCGGTGCAAAATGGCGCAGACAACTCTTACAAATCATGAAAGTACCATATCGGATCACCATTTCGGAAGTTGATAAAAACTGTTGTCTATAAGCGCCTTTCATGGAATTTTACTATCAAACAAATAAGCCTTATCAAAACGAATTCTACTGATAATTCTTTTACTTTAAGAGATAGAGAGGTGCGATGTTCAGCAAAACCACGCGTTTTAAGATGTTTAACAACTTTGTAGAAGACATGAAAAATGTTAAAAATTTAAGTAAAAAGTTATGAATAAAAATGATTTTAAATGAGTTTTTCCATACAAATTTATGTACTTCATGTCAAAAAATTCGTAACTCTTTTACAAGATTTTTAACATTTCTAATATCTTCTACAAAGTTGTTAAACATCTTAAAAGTGTTATTTATGAATAACTTTGTTACTTCAAAAGATAGGGTGATGATATGTTCAGCAAAAACACGGGTTTTCCATGACAAACAACTTTATAGAAAACACAAAAAATGTTAAAAATCTTGAAAAAAAGTTATGATAAAAACTATGATTTTTAGGGGCCATTCACATACAACGGCATATATCTCAAAAAGTATAAGAGATAGAAAAATCGTGTCTTTGACAAAGTTGTTTCAAATAGCCAATTCTACAACTTTGCCGAAGATACCATATGTCTATCTAAATGTTTTGAAAAAATAGTTTTTCTATCTCACTGCTAGGTGGATTGATCACAAAACTTTTTTCGTCAAAAGTTGCGCTTTAATATACCAAGAAACTTCTCCGAACAAACTATATCGCTAAAATCAATGGTTTGGGCGCTATTCAAAAAGCGCATGGAATCGAGAAAATAAAACACAGTGGCTTGTAATCCAAGATGGCAACATTCGGTTTGTGGAAATAAATTGAAACCAATGCAATATGGGCATTTTTGGAACGGGAACGACTAGTGAATAACGGAAATCGATGTCCGACGCCATTTTGGAATCCAAGATGGCAACTTCCGGTTTGTGGACTAGCAATCCCACGCAATTGGAGTATTTTTAGAACGGAACCGTCGAATCGGGACGAATTTTTGGAAAGGGACCGACGGAAATTGATGTCTAACGCCATTTTGGAGTTGAAAATTACGACTTCCGATCTGTGAATATCACTTTAAACCCATGCAATACGCATTGGCCTAGGGAAAGGGGGGGCCAGGGGGGCCTGGCCCCCTCCAGAACCATCCAGGCCCCCCCAGAATTTTTGATGGTAACAAAATTAAAAAAATAAAAGACAAACAAACAATTTAACTTGCAGCAAAATCTTCTGAATCAATCTAGGTACATGACTCTTGTTATTGACAAAAATTTCTTCAGTAGCTACGTTATTTTATGTTGTAGAACACTATAGCGAGAAAACCTCGCTTGTCTTATACAGCATCAGCGTGATGGTTCTGACTTTGGTGAATCACGCGACAACCGAAAGCTTATCCGATCGATTGATAAGAACTAGCTTCATGTTGTATGCGGTAAGCATAACTTGTCTGACAAATCCATTACCAAAAATATTGTGGTATAAAAAAATGGAAGTTTGATCCCAAAAATTCGTTTTTTTTTTCTGAACAATCCAATTAATTCTGTTTCAGCATAGAGCAGCACTGCATTCTGATTTCTCATGTTTTTGGAGGATACCCTGCTCGAGGTGTGTGGTGATGATGATTACCCTTATGAGAATCCACTAAAGAAATCCATTTCACTTCAACTCGTATAATGTCCGAAAAAAATAATTGAAAGAATAGACAAAGTTACTATAGGAATTCTCAGACAATACATAGCGGGAATTTTTGTCGAAAAATAAGGCTTAACTTTCAAGGAATTTCGGCATGGCCAAGTTTTCTTCAAATGAATGGTAGAAATTTAACATGGCGTGAAAAAAAATGTAACCAAATCGACCATAGTGACCTTAGCTCTCTTTGATTTTGATTCAATTTTTTAAGTAGTTTTGCATGAATAAATTTATTGCTTGATATTATTCAAGAAAACTTATTATTTCCAAAATTATTTGATTAATATTCAACAAATTTGTAGCACAATTTTTCAAAAAGCTTTTTGATATGCATTATAAAGTTTTAGTTTAATCAAATACCTCAAGGAATATTTAAGGGGAGCTTCAGAACTTTTGCTATTTTTTTCGAAATTAGTCAAATAATATTGTGGGACTTGTTCATACTTTCAAAGCGAATTCATCCTGGTGGACATCCACTCCTATGTCAACTTTTTATTATCAAATTGGTTTCGGAAAATGTTCCCGGATAATCATAAATTCTGTTAAATCTAATTCAGAGGTATTTTGCTGAAAGTTCTATTAGAAATTCTCCTTTGAACTGCTTTAAATAGTTTTTCCAAAAATTTTATTACAAATTCTTCCGCAAATTTCATCAAAAGTCTTTAAGAAATATTTCTAAAATATTTCACAAATTGCGTCAAAAAGTTTTATATGTTTTCTTTTCAGGAAATTTTGGTTCAAATCCCCGAATCATTCAAGAATTGTAAAAATATTTTTTTCAAAATGTCTCTTACCTTGGAATCTTTAAAGGAAATTTGTTGAAAACCCCAGGAAAATTTTGCTTTCGAAATAAGCATAGCGGTAGAGGCGTCTGTAGCAAAATAACTGGGAAGGGGAAAATTTATTAAGATATTCATAAAGAAATTTTTATTGATTTTCCTTAAAACACTTCGTTAGAAATTGGTTCTTGGTTTGAATTTTTGTGCGATACGAAAGCGTGATTTCTCGAGGCTTTCTGGCAGAATTCTGGAAAACCAGAAATCAAGGAAGGATAGCTTTTAAGGATAAAGAAGATTCTGATGGACCTCGAGAAGTTTGTTTTATTTGTTAATTCATTAGAGAATATTTTACTATCCTGTAATTTACCTGTAGAGAAGATATTATAAATTATCTTTCATTGTACCATTGCCCACGTATTGTTCGACTTGCTTCAACATTTTAATGTTTCTTCTTCCTTCGCAAACCGCTTTGAGGAACCTCGTACAAATCTTTCCATACTCCAAAAAGCAAGGTTTTAAAGAATCTAAATCTAATTATACAAATTGTGAAAAATTACAGAATTCTTATGCGTATGGTTTCTTATTCCTGAAAATCCATCTGGAATTCCTCAACAAAATTTCAAAGTAATGCAGAAGTTTCCACTAAGATTTAACCCTCTCTTTCCCAAGGTAGCACAGGTGCCACCGATTTTCAACGAACGGTAGCTAAACCGAATTGGTACGAGTAGCTCAATAATGATTGGAATAAATTTATTCGCTCATTTGTCTTATCAAACATCGGAATAAGTGACCTTAGGGTCAAACTATTGGAAAACAATCAAGTAACTATTGAAAAACAAACAAAAAAATTTATTGTGATTTTGAATAATATAGCTTGTTTGTGAAAACTTTTGTTCAAGTACTATTTTTTGAAACGCCATTTTGATAGTTAAATTGTCAAACAAAGCTGTAGGAAAGAAAGGGTTAAATTAGAATCTTACATTTTCGTGTTAAACTTCTACAGTACTACAAAATAGTCGATAATAATAATAATCAAACCTACAAAAAAGTTTGTTTGGAATTTCTAGAGGTAGGAAAAAATGGGTTCTACATCAATATGTTCACCATACTATCATGAATCTTCAGAGTTCATACTAAATAAGATTCTAGTTACAAATACTTTCAGTAAAGATTTCATACGTTTTAACATGGACCATTTTCTATTACAAAAGACGTCGAAAAAGAACACGATTTTATGTAGTAAATCCTACAAGAACCACTTAAGCTTTTCTGTGAGGTACATTGTTAACATGTTTCAGAAATTCTTAAATTTTACGACAGGAATTCAGTGATATTTTGCGAATTGTGTATAAGCTGCAATTATTCAATAACTTATCAACAAGGTTATTTCAAACCTTTCGTTACTTTAGAAATCTGATATGGAGTGATTCATAGAGGAATTTATAAAGCAATCCCTAAAAAATATTAAGTTTTTCCAGGAGTAGTTTTAGACCCAAAAAATGGAGAGTGTTTAAATTTTTATATGTCTTTTATATGGAAGATTCCTGAGATTTATAATCGCAAAAAAAAAAGTTATTTCTAGAACCTGAAAGAATATTTGATGGAACTTCTGGAGATTTTTTTTTGAAGATTAAGAATGAATTGCAAGTGTTTAGTGAATCTGGTGACAAAAATGTTCAATTAAAATCCCAAAAGAATCGTTAGTGCGCTTTTATGAAAAAAGCTCTGGAAAATGCTAAAATGAATCTTTGGTAATTTTTCAGAAGAATCTACAAGAAACAATAATATAATTCTCTAATAAATCTCTGTACAAATAACTCGGGAATTTTTGATTATTTTCACGGAAGAGATGTTGCACCTTGATTTTAGATAAATCAAAAAAATAATTATCTGCGAAAAAATACAGATTTATTGCAGAGAGCTTCTCTGAGTAATCATGAATAAAATTTCCCAATTAGATTCTTTTAAATTACTCAGGAAATTTTTGTGGAATATTGCTAGGAATCCTTAAAGTAACACCTGGAAGAGTCAATTAATATTTTTTGCAGGATGTCTGGATAATTTTGCTACGATTTCTTCAAACAATTCTATAGAGAAACCTTAGAAAGAAATTCAAAAGCAAAGTTGGAAAAACTGTTGGCGAACTCTCTGAAGAATTCGTGGAATGAATCCTTGCTTGTTGATTGTGAAGTCATTTTTGGAGAGAATCCTATATATTTTTGTTCTATATTTTGGAGAAATCCTTAGAAATCCTAAACAAATTATTTATGAACACAGGAGGATACTTTAAACTAACAATTGGAATTTATATGTAATGTGTACCTAGAGGACCTTCGAGGAGAAAGTATTAAAATAATTTGTAATGCGGAATTCTTCAAACGATTTTTTAATCAGTTCGATAGAGATTCTTCGAGAAATTATCTGATGAGATCAAAAAGTCTGATAATGATTCTCTTTGGGAATCCCAGGACGAACTCAATGAAAACTAGTAAAGGAGTTCTTGAAAAAAGCACTGAAAAGTGCGAACATAATTCATGAATAAATTCCCGTAGGAATTCTCAGAGGAAACTCTTCAAAGCACATGATTTAATTCCTGAAATAATCAAAGGAGAAACACAAAAGACAATCCTTGTGAGCTTTTTGCTAGAAATCTTTAAAGATTTTTGACTGGTTACAACAAGAGTGAATCTTTTTCGTAGCGATAATTGAAATTTACAAATATCACTGATATGCCACGAAATGAGACAAAATTATAAATGAATGAAATCATTACAAATCGGTATAAACTACCAAATTTGTGAAAATCGTGATTATTGCGACTGACATTACTTCTGTAAAACAAGTATTTGCTAGGCCCCCCCTAGGCCCCCTCCAGAAAAAAATCCTAGCTACGCCAATGGCAATACGTATACGTATCAGTTTAAACCCATGCAATGCGTTACGTACAAAATTTTTTGCAATTTCGTAGAAGTCCACTTGAGGGTGTCAGAATTTCTATCGTAGTGCATTCACCATTATTTTATAATTTCTGAAAAATTGTTATGTTATGATTCATTACGCAACTCAAAACAGTTGCGTAATGAGAAAGCGTTGCGTAATGAATCATTACAGCACAAGTTTCAGTTGCGTAATGACTATTCCCGCACTACATTCTTCAGTGCAGGAAAGTAGGCCGTTCCATGACAGATTGGCGTGATGAAAAGCAGCCTATTTTTTTTACTTATTCATTTATTTCTCAGGCTCAAGCGAAACTGCCTATTACTTGCTATTATGGTGAGAAATTGCAAAAATAAAATGCGGTATGGAATAGTCATTACGCAACTGAAATCATTTGCGTTATGACTTTTTTGCAACGCTTTTGAGTTGCGTTAAGAATCATCATACAATAAATTGCGAAATAATGATGAGTGCATCCCGATATGATTACTGATACCCTCAGGTTGTCTTCTGTTGTAAACAACTCGATTTTAATAGCACGAGGCTTGCCTAGGCTTGTAATAGTAGTTTACGCAACTTGTTGCGTTAACTACTATTATATTCGAAAAAATGTTGTAAACAACTCGTTACAGAACTCGATTTTTACAGTAGTCGATTATTTCGCGTATAATGCCGTTATATAATCACAATGTTGCATTCTATTTCAAAATCCTGCTTTGTTAGACGGAGAGTTAAGCATTTACGAGTCATGGCATCCGAATTCATTGTTTTATTGCACCACCTGCCATTACCCTCCAATTAAATATGTTCCAAAAGTATACAAATACACGAATTGTATGTTCACGAGGACTGCTAAAAATCAAGCTACGTCTTACATGTCTTGAACTTGGTCGAAGATCGATAATTCTTCTCTATATTTCAAGTTTAAGTCGAGCTTAAACGATAGCAAAATTGCATTTTTCATGCCTAATGGCACAAATTTGAATCAATTCATCATTTACCTTTCATACATCTGAACAACTTTGCTCAACATAAATATTATAATTATAATGTGCAATAACTGTAACTATAAGCTAACTTTACCATTTGGCGTTTAATGCAGTGAAATATATTATTTGTTTCGTTTTCTATAATTATTCAAATTTGCGCAAAGCATAAAATGATTCCTTATTGTGGAGACATTGTAGATTATGTTTGTTTGAGTCTGCTTGAATATGAACCTTATTTAACCCCTCTTCCAGCAGCTTCATTTTATTACCGCAAAACAAATATTCAAATTGCGATAATTTTTTTGTTTCTCAATATTTTTGCACCATTTTTTCACAAGTCCTCAAAAATCTTCTAGTTTAGGAATCCGTGTCGATATTAATCATTTGTGATCTGGTTTTGAAGATATTCCGATGTTCCGTGGGATCGACATTTTTCAAATAGAATTTTTCGGTGGCCATTTGGTTTTTGGTCAATTAATCAAAAACATAAAACAAAAACATACTTTGAACAAAATATACAAATCAGTTAAGTATATCCGAAAATTACGAGATATCTAAAAATTTTGATATGGCGTTTAAATTAGGTTTCTGGTCCATGCTGGCTTTATAAAGAACTAAAATATTTAGCCAGAGTGGTACCAGAAACGATTGTATGACATTTCCCAGAAACCTATTCTCCATAATGACATTCCCCAGAATGACATACCCCAGAATGGGACATTCCCTAGAAAAAAAAATATAAGACTGCCAAAACCTAGGTAAATGGACACCGAAAGTACAGGGGAAGAGCATCAATTTTCCAACTAGCATTGGTTTTCGACCCATCCAGACGATTTTATGCTTACTTTGTATAAAAATCCGAAAATTGGTAAAACTCTTGTAGGGTGAAAACTAGAGATTTTTCCCTATAACAGCACTAAACTGGAATTAATACAATACGATAATACTATCACTAGAATAGTCCAAATGGAAAAAATCCATTTTTAAATAATCTCATATTAGTTACACCCCAAATTGATTCATTTGGATTCCCAGAAGCTACTCTGAAAATTAGAGTGGAGTCCGTCAACTCAAACTCGCGTAACCCCTTCTTAGAGTTTTGGACCTCCAAAAGCTAAACAAATTTGGAGGATGTAATTTAAGATTTTTGTAGCCTGATCAATCACCCTAGTGCACACAGGCTTTGATATTTTGTAGCCTTTACGTTCTAGAGAACTATATAAAAGAGAGGCGGACTTCTCTTGTGTAATTACACTGTTCGACAAAAAAAATTTTTTTGGATGGATCAGGGACGCGTTTATATGGGTCTTGAAGTGCAAGAAAAGTTTAGAAAGAGGCCGTTTTCAAATGATGAATGATTCACCCCTGAATTATTTTTTGATATAGCTTGAATATTTGGCATTTTTTTGGGTTTACATTCCAACATTTACTGCTAAGAGTTTATTGGACCAACCAGCCCATATAAATATAACAGACACATACATTTTCCGTAGTCGTCATATCCTTGTTGAAATCAAATGATACTGGATTGCATTGCTCATTGCTTTATCTAATGGAGCAAAGAATTAAATCCTAATCAAGCTTCTTGAACCTTTAATAATTATTATATAATGACCCAGATGTGTGAAATAGAAAAAAAAAGTAGTATTTATATGGTGCACATCCTCACGTACTTGCTTAATGATCGTTAACATTCCAAATTAGTGGATACGAGTAACTGACACTGAAGAAGACTGCAAGTGGTAGTCGAAATACGCGTATCTGTCAAAGATAAGCATTTAGGAGCGGAATTAAAAGGTACACGGTACTCCATCTTGTTTTAAGTTTCTCTATTTGAGATTCTGCTCAGATGATTCAAACATTCATTAAAGAGCAAATTTACCTTTTTTTCGTACCTTGAAAATGAATAAAAATGATTCTGGGGAATGTCCTATTCTGGGAAATGTCCCATTCTGGGGAATGTCCCATTCTGGGGAATGTCGTTCTGGGGTTTGACTTTCTGGGAAATGTCCTACAGCACCAGAAATCTAAATGTTAATTACTCAAAGATGGCTACACTAAATTGCATTGTTTTTTTTACAACATACTCTCAATAAAGTATTGTTCCGAAGGGTTTATATTCGAGTACGATAAAAATTCTGTAGGCTGAGAAATTTACTTGGGTTATGGCTACGCTACGTCGTTTCCCTAAGAAATTTTGGAATATCTCGGAATCCAGATGACCAATGATCAATAACGACTCAGAATCTAAAACTAGAAGAGTTTTTTGAGAACTTGTGAAAAAATGGTGCAAAAATATTGAAAAACAAAAAAGTTATCGTGATTTGAATATTTTGTTGCGGTATAAAATTAAGCTGCTAGTAGAGGGGTTAAGAACCCTTGAGTGAATAATAACTAGGGACAATGGAAATCCGCGACAAAATTTTTGAAATTTCGCGTTTGACCAAGGCAATAAATTTCAAATTTCGCGGCTTTTTCGCGGTCCCACATTTTCGGCAATATTCTACCTAAAAATACACACTTTCAGTGAAATTTCGCTGAATTAAATTTAATATATATTTTGATTTTTCAAATTAAGATAATAAATTTAATACCAGAATGGTTATACACAATTTTAAACGAGAATAGCAAATAAAAATACGCCCAAATAAAAATATACAACAGACAAACATATGTAACAATTGAATTATTTTTATTGTTTAGCAAAATGACGCTCAATTATGATATTTAGTAGTAGCCAAGGACTCACTCGTAGTGATCGTATCGCCTTCGTTTGAGCTTAATGTTTACGCACTACCACCGTCTAGTTCTCAGTTGGCTAAACAGCGTGACTATGTTTCTAATCGAAATTTTTAGCTGTTACGTCTGTTTGTCTGTGACTAAATGGTAATATTTTGTTTTATTTTTTTGAACTTCGACTTCAGTATGAATTAAACATTTTTATAAGCAAAAAAATGGAATTCATGGCAATTTTCATATAAATTTACCACGGCTTCCACGAAATCGTGAATTTCCATTGTTCCTAATGATAACATATGTAGATCCGAAGTGTTGATCACAATTCGTGGATAATATTATACAGATGTTGGATTTAAATATTAGTGGGATATATTTTATTACGGCTTTTCGGGTACAATCCCCGTTAAACAATAACCGTTAACCTTCAAGATATCACCAAATTATGTTTTTAGATCTGAAGCTCTTTACTGAAAGTAGTTCAATAATAATCTGAAACCTAAACTTGATCTTTCGTAACTCCATGAGTCCAGAGTAAACCTTTTAAATTACAGTTAACTCTCCCTTACTCGATATTCCGTATCTCGATATCGAGTTAGAGAACCATAGTAAAAGTTGGTTTTCATGGCTACCTCGATGGTCCCTTGGATCGCAGTTGTACTGGTTTTGTGTTCTGTAACTCAAAACCTCCCTAACTCGATGGTGTTTTTTCAATACCGAGTAAGGGAGAGTTAACCGTATTTTTAAGAGAACACTGTTACGTTTGTTGAGTCGAAATCATTTGACTCAAAATTTGATCGATGATGTTTGTTTGAGTTTGTACGCGTATGAAACTTCATAGACCTCCGTGAGATCGTTGATCACGCTTGTATATTTCATACAATGCTCATAGTAAGCTTTGGATAAAAGAAAACAATTGTGGAACTCAAAACTTGATAGGACACATTTGATTGAGCTCGTTAGGGTGCAAACCCCATTCATCAAAGTTAAATAGGTGACTGGTCACGTTTGTAGATCTGAAGTCCAATATTCATATGAGTACTTGGAAGACTTTAGATTAGCGTTAAATGAACTCAAAATAGATCATAGTTGTTTGATTCTGTATGAGTTTGAATATCAATGATAAAGCTCTCGTTGATCATTGGTTACCTTTATATAAATCTGAATATCTCTACTCCAAAGAATTCGTGAGTTCAAGAATACACATCTTATATCATCACGAATGATGTAGTTACTGTTAAAGATATTCGTTTGGGTTTCGCACAAGCTTCAATATTCCGAGTACACAAAATATTTATAATAATGTGCTAAACGAATGCCGCGTTGTCTCAAATGAACAAAAATTCCATAAACGTAAATGGAACTACGTAAATAGAATTGGTGTAAATTGATGTAACGTAAATGTAGGTTTCAGTGTAATAAAAAAAACAACTCACTTAAATTTGTTATCAGCCTTTTCGTTGATCCCGGATCGTTCGATGCTCTGGTAGCAGCATTCGATGTACTTCATGTAGTGCGGCAGATGCGACGCAATGCGATCCCTGTGGAACCGCAACACAACCGTATCGTTCTCGAGCGTAGACTTCGTAGATGATGTCGTCGTTGTCGTCGTCGTCTGCATAGCTTGCTCGATAGTGGTGAGTGGTTTCTTCGCCGAACAGGGCACGAAGTGCTCCTTGTGGAACAGCCGCATTACGTCATCCGCCAGCGGATCCAAATCCAGGATCTTGCATCCTGGGCCCCAGACTAGAAATCCCTTTGGCACTGCGTTGGTCGTGGCGTTGGAAGTCGTCGTAGATGGGAACGTAGACGGAGTTTTATCATCAGCATCATTGGAGAAATGTTTCGGTTGTTGTAGTTTGAGCACCACGCGGGGGTTGTTGGTCATCATCGAGTTTGGAATAACGGGAATGATTTGGTTGGTTGAGGATTCAAATACTACTTTGGGCGAGGCTAGGCCTGGGCGAGTTTATGAGTTTGGTCGCGATAGGTTTGCAGCAAATAGCGTGGTGCAGATTGGTGATTTTTATTTGCAGTTTTTTTTTTGTATTAACATTATTTACACAGACATAAAACCAGCGTGCAACATAGAAATTCAGTCAGTGGCCATCGGGATCGGGTGTTTTGATTGCCGTTGAGTGGGTTGGCGTATAACATTGAATTGAAGTATAGGGGGCAAAACGAAAAGAAAAAACCATTGGAAACATTAAAACCAATTCAATAAAATTAATAATTATTTGATTTTAAATGTCCGCAGTTTGCAATCGGGAAGGGAGTTGTCAAATGATTCGTGAATGAAGAATTGATGTATTTGGATAGTTTTGGATTATAAAATGAAAACTGAAGCAATGATTTCTTTCGGTAATATGGTCAGTGTTCAGACAGATTGGACCAAGCATTTTTCAATGGTTTCAGGAAAACGTATTCCATACAGTCAAAATATCAAAGTATTGGCGTTACTTTCTGTAATATTAGGACTTATCTATTTGCTGATACATATGTATCAAAATAGCATAGGAAAAATAGATAGAGTCCTTAGATTTAGATCTGATTGCCTGAGTAAGATCCACAATCTAAGAATCCAAATATTCGAGGTTCCAATGTAATAGGGTGCAGAACCACTTGGGCACTTCCATGTTTCACTTTGGCATGGGAGGTTTTAATCGGCCGAATTGTCTGAAGTTTTCCAATAAGAAGCGCTTTAATATTACGCTGAGCCACTGCCGAAGTGAATCAAAAGTGTCAAGAATATGATCCGGTTCCCTATATTCAGAAAGTACTGATATTGTTGATGAAGTCCTGAAGTGCTGATTACGGCCAGAAGTTAATTTTATGAATATTAAGTATATCAAACACTCTAGTGTTATAACAAATAAAATGGACGCAACAAGTGAATTAGACACTAACGAAACTTAAACACTAATCAAACTAAAACAAACCGAAAGATTCATAAAGGATGGGGAAAATGATTGTGTGGAAAATGAATGGCGTGAAAGGTGAAATAACGTGAGGATAGACATAGCATAGGGATAGAGTGGGAGGCGTGCAAAGGCGCGCATTGTTAACAACTTGCTATTTTAGTATCTTGTTCTACTAATATTATTTGGCAGCCAGTTGCAGCCAACACAATTTACCCCATGCCGGCATTTTCTTCCCGGACGGGCGTACAGTGACGGATGAAACAATAAGACTACTGAATGAATTGAGCTTGCTTTCCCTTATTAATTGAAAATAATCTAACTTTGATAGTTTCGCTCCTTTAAAATTTTCAGGAGCAGATTGGATTTATTTTTTTCTGCTACAAGAAGGCTTTGAGTTTTTCAAACATGTTTAGCAACTGGGTATATTCCCAGATCCTAGCGGGAAGGGTGCTGTGCGTCATATACACACCCAACTAACAACTAGCCTACTTATTCGCCTTCTTAGATTAATACAGCCAATTTTGGGCATGTTAGCTCTACAAAAGCCATATATATATTAACACGCATAATGATTGAAAGTGCCATTTGAATACCCGGGAAAAGTTTTAGACTTTTTTTTCTGAGAGGGGTCTTCCTTAGCCAAGTGGATAGAGTCCGCGGCTACAAAGCAAAGCCATGTTTGGGGTATCTGGGTTCGATTCCCGGTCGGGATCTTTTCGTAATGGGAATTTCATTGACTTCCCTGGGTATAGAGTATCATCGTACCTGTCGCACGATAAACGAATGCGAAAATAGCAACTTTGGCAAAAAAAGCTCTCAGTTAATAACTGTGGAAGTGCTCATTGAACACTAAGCTGAGAAGCAGGCTCTGTTACGGTGAGGACGTAATGCCATGAAAAAGAAGAAGATGTATGTTTGGCAAACATGCCTCTTCACTCTGGAAAGTCCACTATGGCACTTGTACACAATGTTGTATGCGATATCGAGAAAACATTCGCTCATAAGTAGTCCTTCTTGGATATTTTCTTAGATATTAAGCAAAATCATAGGTTGCCTACAGCGATTACCAATTAGATTTATAAAAAGATCCAAAAATGATATTGCATCAAACTGCGAACGCCCTTCTCCATTGATTTTCTGCTCAGAGGATTCGAATACATTAAAAACTGATAGTCTTATTGTTTCGTTCGTCACTGTACATATATAGACGTGTGGCCACTTACCTCTTGGTCCTGGAAGGTCTTCGTCATCGTCCGGTATGGTGACCACCATCTGGTGCACCACCGGCCGTATGCTGATCGTCGACAGCGACAGGTAGAAGGTGATGAACACTAGCGCCACCAACACCCCAAGCTTGATACGGCCACATTTCTCCTGGTGGTGCTGGTTGTGGCTTTTGTTGTCGCGCCTATTAGTGGTGCATGTGCCTGCTCCTGGACCGGAGGAACCAGCGGGAGGTCGCCTCGATGATGAAGAGCTTTTCGCATCCGTTTCGAGCAGGGGCTCCCAGTCGGATTCGTTGCCGGATCTCATGCTGGTGGAACATTGCTGCGGAGAAATGGGGTAGAAAGAAGAGGGCGATAAAAATCCTCCATTATTAACAGACTCTGGGAAGCATTAGCTTGTCTATTCGGGGCCGATATAGAGATATTGAGTAAATGGAGAACACCAGCAGGATATTGGAAATGATGAAGCAGCTATTCAAGGCTTTCTTATGCACTTGGATGTGGAGATCCATTGGTGAACGAGCGATGGACATGGGCGTGGTCAGCAATTCAAAAAAGAAGGGTACGAAAACCCTCAATGGTGCTTTTTACCAATTGGCTTGAAATCAACCTAAGGAGATCAACAGATGAAGACCCCCAAGCATTGCATCTAATAATGGCTCCATAATGTATGTAATTTAAACGTCGTATTCTTCGAAGGTTTCCTCCAAGAACTCGTACAACTATTTCTCAACAAATTATTTCAGAAATTCCTACATGAACTTAAAAGTCTCAAGAGTTTTTTAATGATTGCTCAAATTTTCCTTTCAGATGTCGACTTATGCTACCTCCAAGTGTTTCTCAACATATATTTTGAGATGTTTCATCACGCATTCCTTCATGAATTACATTTTGCGGATTATTTTAGGGTGAATTTTTTCAACAATATCTTTTAAAAATCATTCAAGGATATAATCAAAACTTATTCCAGAGATATCAAAACAAATAAATTAATTTGCAAAAATATCACCTTTCTCTTCTTCTCATTCACAGTACATTACTTTCTGACAGGGACGAAAACTGCGTCTCAGCTTAGTGTTATTATGAGCACATCCACGGTTATTATTTGAAAGCTTTTGACATAGGAATACGTCTTTCTTTTTTTTTCTGTCAAATTTACTATTTTTACATTTGTATATCGTTTCGCATATACTATATGCCCAGGAAAGTCAAGGAAATATCGAACTGATCCTGAACCGCTCGTGAATCGAACCCAGACACCTTCAGCACACACAAACAGACGTAACACACAAATTTCTTTAAAAGCTATCGCCCAGTTTACACCATCATCATCTGGTTCATCTGGTGAGCATGTTGCACGAAAAGGTGTTCCGTGCAACAAAACTGGCAGATGGCGGTTGTTTGAAACGTCAAACGCGAAGAAAAACGATGCGCGTGCCTCTGCTTGTGAGATTTGTAACACAGCGAATTTGAAATGATCGTTAAAAGAGTGGTCGATGAAAATTTCGTCAGTGTTACGCCTATTTGCCTGTGCCTTCAGCATGGCTTTACTTTGAAGATGTGGACGTTACCACTGGTTAATCTTTGAGATTTGCTATGTGCTAAATAAGGGTCAAATTTTGTTCATTCAAGGTTTAATTTTTGTTTTTTTTTTCTTTACAGACATAACGCCGGTATTTTTTACAGTAATCTATATACCATAATTTCGGTAAAATTGATAGTTTTCATGTCTGCCTACGTAACCAATAGGCATAAAAACATTTATTTAGCAGTATATGCACCTTTACTGCAGACCATTAAATGCTGGCAAGCCATATATGCGTATTAAATGCTATCAAATTGCAGGTTTCCCAGTGAACCAAGTATCGTATAAGAATGTGCATCCATTATTATTATTAACTTTATTTACGAGACTTTCAGCCCGTGGCTGGTTCGTCTCGGGAATGTGCATCCAAAATCACATATTCGTGCGTCAAAAATCAAAATCGCACAACATGCCAAATAAGGCGTTATCAATGTCAACACAAGTTGAATATAAATCCCCAATGCGATTCATAAACGACAATCTATGTTGACAGCAAAACATGTCGTATATAGTGCAACTTAGAATCGCGTGAAGTTGTATAAACTGACAGATCATATATCAATCTAGAAAGCATCATATGAAATCGCAATAACTTAGCAAAAATTGCCACCCAAACTTGGTATCTGCTGACGATGGGCCTCAAAGAACAACAAAGCAAATATCGCTGTGCATGAAACATGCATTAATATTGGCATATAATCACTCTTCAGATATAAAACCCCTGATGGTACAGTGGTAAGGTGTCCGATTCCAAATCCAAAAGATCCCGTGTTCGAGTATTGTTGAGAACTTTTTTTTTATTTTCATCCAAATTTTATGGCATCGTATCCAAATTTTATGGTCGCAGAAAGTCTGAAAAAGTCGTGCCAAGTACGTATATAGCCTCCACTTTGGTAGGTATATAGCCTTTTCATGCATTCTATACGATTGAATTGATTCATATAGAATGATGCATAACAAAAGTTATACCAACCAAAATGTTGACTGGGTTGCGCGCTAGCCATACATGGTTATCTTAAATAATATTCTTAGAAATGAAATAAGAAAAATAAAATAACAAGAATTAAATAGTCAGATTGAAATAAAAAGCTTGTCAATATAAATCTAGAAAAAGTAGTGAAACGTAGTGAGTGAAAGGAAGCATAATGATAAATTTATAGTGAGTCTTAATTACAATAACGATTCTCTCTTCGTGATTTCAAGTTTACACTAACACATGTATTATGGATCCGACATTTTTTTTAAATATATTTTTTCTTTATCTCCAAGCGTCGCGACTAGTATTCGAATAGTGCGCTGTGTTCATAAACATCGTAAGAATGCAGCGCCACACATGTCATTATGACAGTTATGTCGGGAACGAGTCACACGTCGCGTGTCCCACACGCGCGTTCCGATTTGGTGGGCGCGCGACAATATCAGATAAAAATGTGATTCACTATTTATAGTGTCCCTTTGAACTGTTTCAATGTTGATTTATTATATACGTTATGTTCTCGTCAATTCTCTTAAAAGGCAAGGGAAGGGTGTCCAGTAGGGTGCGGATTATTTTTCAAAAGTTCTCAAAACCAAAAAATCGTGTGCTCTTTTGATATTAAATCACATAAAAAAAGAAACTTCAAAATTTTAGCTGAAAATATAAACATTTTGAGGTGGCGCAAGCAACTTGAGGGTGAATTTTCAAGTTATAAAAATGACCTTCAGTGAAATATAAATAACTTTGTTATTTTTCAACCAATTTTGAAACTTTTAGCATCATTCCATTCAAAATTAAATTTATAAAAAAAAATCGAGCTCCAAATTTGTCCAAAAACATAACTAGTTTTAGTTAAAAGTAGTTTACTCCAATTATTTCTTCATTTTACTAAGAATGTTATTTTTGTTTGATCGTAACTTCATGAAAACTCCACCTACTACACATCTATTTACATGCTTTTAAAGCGGATTTGATTGTTTTAAAACTTGCACATTTAATAAATGATTATGTAGGCAATTACCGCCTAAGGAAACTTGCTGTTATAAGGTTTTAACGTTTTGAAGTTTTCATATACACGACGAAACACGTGTCAAATGTACAAATTGAACCCACGACTCCTTATTCGCTAGATAGGCGTTTCAACCAACAAGCTGCGGAGCCCCTTGACTTCGTTCGGATACATGAGATGTATATTTGACACATACAGGTTGGCCGCTTGTCTGCATCGGCTGATAGTCAGAATCTGGGAAACGGAACAACTACCGGAGGAGTGGAAGCAAGGCGTTATATGCCCTATCTACAAAAAGGGCGACAAACTGGAGTGTGAAAATTATCGTGCAATCACCATCCTAAACGCCGCCTACAAAGTGCTATCCCAGATTCTCTTCCGTCGTCTATCACCTATTTGTTATCAAACGTCAACATCCCACCGCAAAATCGCTAGTGTTTGGAGGGGATTTTAACCTCTGAATTGCCAAATAACTTCTAAATCATCACCTCCAAGTTAGTTCTAATACCCTCTATTATATGAAATATGGTGGCGCGTCGATCGTCGCAAGTTTATCGTTAAACAGTCAATAGCAAACGAGTTCGTCGACGGCCGCTCGACAACGGACCAGATCTTTTCTGTGCGGCAAATCCTCCAGCAACGCTCTGAGTACCAGGTTCATCTATTTCAAGGCGGCATACAATAGTATCGACCGCGTAGAGCTATGGAAAATCATGGACGAGAACAGCTTTCCCGGGAAGCTCACAAGATTGATCAGAGCAACGATGAACGGTGTGCAAAACTGCGTGAAGATCTCGGGCGAACACTCCAGTTCGTTCGAGTCTCGGCGGGGACTACGACAGGGCGACGGACTTTCGTGCCTGTTGTTCAATATTGCGCTTGAAGGTGTCATGCGGAGAGCCGGACTTAACAGTCGAGGCACGATTTTCACGAGATCCGGACAATTTGTTTGCTTCGCGGACGACATGGATATTATTGGGAGAAAATTTGAAACGGTGACAGATTTGTTCACCCGCCTAAAACGCGAAGCAACAAGAGTCGGGCTAATGGTGAATGCGTCGAAAACAAAGTACATGCTGGTTGGCGGAACTGAGCGCGACAGGACCCGCCTAGGAAGCAGTGTTACGATAGACGGAGATACCTTCGAGGTGGTGGACGAGTTCGTCTACCTCGGATCCTTGTTGACGGCTGACAACAATGTTAGTCGGGAAATACGGAAGCGCATCATCAGCGGAAGTCGTGCCTACTATGGGCTCCAGAAGAATCTGCGGTCAAGAAAGATTCACCCCCGCACCAAATGTACGATGTATAAAACGCTCATAAGACCGGTAGTCCTCTACGGGCATGAGGCGTGGACTATGCTCGAGGAGGACTTGCATGCTCTTGGGGTTTTCGAACGCCGAGTGCTAAGGACGATCTTCGGCGGCGTACAGGAGAATGGCGTGTGGCGGCGAAGGATGAACCACGAGCTCGCTCAACTCTACGGCGAACCCAGTATCGTGAAGGTAGCTAAAGCTGGAAAGATACGCTGGGCAGGGCATGTTGCAAGAATACCGGACAACAACCCTGTAAAGATGGTGTTCGCTACGAATCCGGTCGGAACAAGAAGGCGTGGGGCGCAGCGAGCTAGGTGGATTGACCAGGTGCACCAGGACCTGGAGAGTGCGGGTCACAGTCGAGGATGGAGAGAAGCGGCCATGAACCGAGTGAATTGGCGAATTATTGTTGGCGAGGCTTTATCAAGATAATTGATGTAAAGCCAAATAAGTAAGTAAGTATATTTGACACATACATCGTCGTGTACATGTATACATCAAAGCGAGCGAGTATAGTGAATACTTTCGTAAGCTACTAAACTCTCATGTTTCTCGGTGCTTGACTGGACTCTAAGGTGTGGCTTATTTTTCAAGTTCTCAAAACCAAACATTTTTGTGCTCTTATAAATTCAAATTACATTAAAAGAGAAACCTCAAAGTTTGAGCTAAAAATATTAGGATTAAGAGATGGCGCAAGCGTCTTGAAGATATATTTTTAAGTTATAAAAAATGGCCTTCGGTGAAGTCAAATTTCAAAGAATATCGAATTAGTCTTAAATCGAAACAAGTTTTAGTTAAAAATATATTTCTCCCATTTTTTCCTTATTTCAATAAAAAGTTAATCTGTGTTTGACCATAACTTCATAAATATTCGACTGATTCTAAATCTTTTTACATGTTTCTGAAGTAAATTTGGATGTTTTCAAATTGTCCATAAATCACATTTTTCTAAAAAATGGTTTTGTCTAAGTTATTTTACAAAAACTGCATATATTTTTTGATTACTCTTGAAAACTTAAGTTTATGAAGTATCTTGTTTCTTGTTCTCTTAGCAGTTTTGTGCCAGTATAAAGGCAATTAATATGCTCGGAAATCAAAACATATTCTGCATTCGAAATGCTGATTAACTTTTGAATTACAATGCTTTTGCTATTTTAGGGCTTTGCTGCAGTATGCTATATTAGGGCAGTGAGCAGATAGAATTCGATTTACGACTCATTGAAATGTTTATAGGTTATCTGGGTGCTAATTACTAATAATAGTAATTTCTATAGTAAAATTATATTAAATCTAAGAAAAAATATTTTGAGAAATTTCCTTTGTTGATATTTATTTTCGACTAATTTGTGTGGAATTCTGAAATCGTGTAGCTAGGAAAATCTATGGACACATTTCTGATGAAATCACTGCATTGAATAATCAAAAATACTTGCAATAATACTTGACAAGGAACTTTTGAATAAATTACTTGATTGTTTTCCGGTACCTTTATTAGGTTAAATAAAATTGATTTCTGAACGCATGACATAACTTCTTGTTAACAACTCTAAGGCTTTCTTCAGGAAAAATAGCTAAAAACACCGAAATCACAATTCAAGAATTTTTACAGGAACCACTGTAGGAATCGAGAGATTTGTAAGATTCCTGCAAGAATCTGGAAAAAAATACGAACGGAGAAATATTCAAGAGACATCCATTTTGAAATTTCTATCAACTTCCTGGAGAGAAATCCAGGAATAACTGCATAAGGAATTTTCAAGAAAACACCTAAACATATTCCATGCAAATGTCTGGAAAAAATACGGTAGTCATTCTTGAACATATTCAAAGAAGAATACTTGAACAAATCTCTGATTGAATTACTTGGGACATCCCTAATGTTTGGAGGCGATCTTAGCGGAAATCCTGATCAAATCGTTCAAATATTTCTGTAAAAATACTTTAGAAGTCTTCGAAAAATTGTCCTTAAAGGAACTGCTAGAAGATTACACAGCGTAGCAGAAATAACCTTTTTGTGTATCCCAAGAATAAAATTTTGCAACTCTAGTCTCAAAAATGGTCTGGAAAGTAACAATTTTGAACTACATGCCATCGAAGTTGTATAAATACTAGTTTTCATAATGTTTGAATAAAATACATGCTAAAATTTATCAAACTTTATAGTGCTATCACAGACAACAGACGTAGCACATAGAACAAATCTCGATCAAAGTCATAGTCATAGTCATACGCCCAATGCTAAAATCGGTGTGTGGCCGACGGGCCAGCAGATGGCGGTAGTGTGTAAACGTCAAACACGAACAAAAACGATGCGAGCGCTGTGGGTGGTGGGTTGGCCACCTATCATATTTTTAAATCGGCCGTTGAAAAGGTTGTCGATGGAAAATGATGAGAGTGTGACGTTTGTTTGTCTGTGGTTCTATCATCCAACAAACATTCAAAATTTGTTGAGTAAATTGGATATTTTTTCAAAGTTCTTGAATCTGCCCATAAAGACATAACTGTACCACATGGAAAAAGTAGGCATTGAGAAAATAACACCATCTCATACAAACCTTTATAATTTTCCAGTACATTTCTGCATGACATATTCATTCAGAACTAATGCACAGATTACTCATTTTGCTCTTATTGATAAGCAAAAATATAAACTTGAACATAAATCAAGTTTCACAGTTGCTATTTGGGATCAAAGTTCGTATAGAGATTGTTATGCCTTTATTTATCAATATGGGACTTCACTTACTTCATATTTTTTCACATTTTCCAAAAAATGTGGTAATTTTTATATGTATAGTAAAGGGGTATAGTATGGGACAGTTATGCTTTTATGGGCAGTGAAGTCTACATACAAAATTCTTCGTTTTTATATGGTAAGTTACAATACTCCCCTGAAGCATCAAAAAGTGGCTTTTAAGTATCGAATGTATTATAAGCTTCTGACACATAAGAACAAAGTTCAAACCAAGGCAACTAAACAAACAACAACAAAGCAACTAAATCGCTATACAAGCTGGTAAACGATATAGCATGCAAGTTGATTGAAATCGACATTAATAATGTATGCGAAAGAGGAGTTAAAATAGAATTAAGGTTAACTTCTGCGTTCATAAATCCTCTCGTGGCGTACTGGTAACGCGCTTTGTCCAATTTCAACAGCCAATATCTCAAAACTTGCCGATGGATGTTTTTAGTATTAGTCCAACAATCTCTAGTTAAAAAAAAAATGTTGCCTGCTATTATTAGCATTACATAAGTTGCGGTATTTTCGCCATAGGCTTATGAAATTTTTTTTTTTCATGTATTCTTAATTTATAGAAACAAAATCGGTGGAATCTCTGGAGGAATCTTTAAAAGACCTCCTTCATGATACTACCAGGATTTATCTATGTGTTGTTTTTTTATGAATCACAAGTTGCATTCCCTCAAAAATTTGTAGAAAAATAGCCTATTTTGAAGGATTTTTGGGGTAGTTTATGGAGTTATTATAAACAGAACGGATTACAAAACAAAAAATCTTTGTTAATCGCTTGGGATATGGTGGTTGTAGTACAAGTTCGTGAAAGAATGCCTAACAAAATTTCTTTAAATATATGCAAACAATTGCTCGGATGGGTCATTAGTGATATTGCTGAACGAATACTTTGGAGAATCTGTTAAAGTTTTTAAATGTGTTCTGGAGTTATCATGAGTATAAATGAAACTAGAATTCGTAGTTGCTATCCCGTAGTTGACCCGAGCAACCAAAGATGCACACAAATTTTCTGTTCAGCTGGTAATATTCTTGAAAGAATCTTGATAAATTAAATGATAATACTTTTCTGTAGATTCCTTGTAAGACCTGTTCCGGATTCCAGACAAAATATTAGAATGATCTTTGATGGAAGCCTGATTTTTTGATCAATTCTTAGAAAATCTTCATGAAGCAGCACCCCCGCTCCCCCTCTGGCTACACCCATGGCTATGGTAGGAGGTTATGGCAAACGATTTCCGCCCCAGAGCAGGGAGCCCCAGGAGCAGCCCAGAAAGGCAACGGAAGTGTATCGTATACGGAGCGGAACTTTCATTACTCCTTTCACTGGTGTGTGGTGGGTCGTTCGTTCCGCGTCGGTTTTCTTGAAAGAGAAACTAGGGAGGCCAACAAAGTAAACGAAGTTAAAAATAACTTTTCCTATTCGTATTCAGTAACCCTATTCAGCTCCTGGAGCAAGTTCTTTCTAGCTGCCGGGGTCTGTCACAAAAGGCATAGAAAATTGCAACCACCGGCATAAAGCAGCACACCGCTTCACATGCGAATGACACAAACCTGCTGTTGGCTGGTGCAGCTGTTAGCTATAGTTGCATACCGCATAGGGGAAAAGTGGTCCAAGATGCCACTTAGAGGATGTTTGCCTTATAAAATCTACATTCTAAGGACATTGGAAGTACCAACGTAAATTACATATACATAATTCGCTACACAGCAAAACAAATTTTACGTCGTTTTAACTGTACAGTACATCACTCGTGTAATTATTGTAACGGAATACAGTAGAAGTAGGAAACATTCGTTTTCGACCGGGAGTATGTTCTGATTCACCTCAAACGACTTCCGTTCATTGCAAGTGAGTCTGAACAAATAGAGTATTAGGGAACTTTGCTTATTATAATGAATATTTATCACGATAAAGAATAGTTAGAAAATTAAAATATTTTCATGGATCCGAAAAATATCGCTATAGAGAACATTTGTCGTTATAAAAGACGTAATTTGACCAATATTGTCGTACATATGTTCTACATCTCGATATCTCTCCCTATGTCGATGATTTTTTCGGTCCCTTCATTCTGCAAACATTTTCACTCTCCATATCTCGATATCCTCTTTATCTCGATATCTCCCTATCTCGATGTGATATTCGTTCCCAATTTTCTCTCCGGTTGTCAATATGCCCATTATCAAAGGTTTCTAGACTAGATTTTAGGGATTCAAAACAATTTGCGAAGACCAAATGACATCTGTTTGTTTTTGATTTTCCTGGCAACGGAGTGATTTTCAATCTAGTATTCGTTAAAAATTGGTTCTATGTTTCGATCTTTCTCTATCTCGATGGTCCCTTCGATATCGAGATGTGGAGAGGCGACTGTATTATACATGTTCTTACAAGAATTTGAATGTAAATGTCTACAAACCACACGATATTAATATTTTTTTGCTGTGAAGCTTCCACCATGATTTTTTTTTCCTATTGATGAGTTTTTTTATGGTTTCATATATTACTGAAAATGGGTATGCTTAGAAATGATCCAAGAGTAGGTTAAAACGACGTTTAGTATGTATAACGAAGAGCCAGCAACCAATCTTCCTCATAAGTTTACTACATAACATGGAAACGCATATATGGTAATGAAATAATCGAAAAAGCTTACGACTTGGGTGAAATAACAAAGGTCAAACGCACCATTTACAGAAAAAAAAGGCACTGAAGAAGTCTTTATGTCGCAGACAAAATAGGCCTATCTGTCAAGATAACCATCATATTAGAGTTTAAAGGTATTTACTCACCTTACTAGTGTTTTTTAGTATTCTATTTTTTCTTTTGCAAAAGTGAAGTGTTAAAGTTCAATTAGAGGTTTTTTTTCTTAAACATATTCTTATAAACCCTTCCATATAATTCAAAAAAATGTGGTGTACCATTTTCACTTAATGAGTCCCATCGGTGCATATTGAACCATCTTCCCCGTCATCCATACGGACGGGCTGCGCTGCGACCGAATGTCTGGCATAAGTGCAATTGCAAATTGGTCTAAATTTAGAGCCTTTCTGTGGTGGGGTGTATTAAAATAGTTGTCAGCTATGCTGAAAAGCAGCAGTCAGTAGGAAGTAGGCATGACTTCTTGTCGGGGTTACGCTTATGGTTACGGCAGGAGAATTCTGAATGCACCGTACAGTTTTTTTCGGCAATTTAAATCACGAGCTGGGCTACGAAATCGGACACTTTTTTACTTGTACAATACCATACACAGTTTTTTTTAAATTTAAAGAAATTGAAATTTAACTGACTTACATGAAGAAAGTCAGAGCGTTAAGTTTTATCTTTGGTATTTCTACTTGAATTGATTCCTGGACGTTTCGCATGAGGAAGGAACGTTTCGTTTAACAAGCATGGTACTACACGGAAATAAATCGACAGGATTTGAAGATACATATTGTATTCCATAAATTACTTTTGTTCATGAAAGCGAGTCAGGTGTTCACTGCACATGGTTTAAATTCCATTAGGAAAATCGCCTAAGTAATAATAAATTTACAGTGAACTACCACACCATATGTTGATTTATGAAACGGCTGCTATTTAATGCACTTTTCTGAGTTAATTTTTTCAAAGATGGGGATTTTTTTTTACTATCGTACAAATTGGGCCGAAGGGTCTCAGATTTTCATGAAACTTTTTCTACAGGCAGGGCTCATGGATATATGAATAAAAAAAAATTTGAGAAAAATTCAGGGTCGCCTATTTTTCCGGAAAACTCAGGTGGAAATTTTTTGTTTTCCCTTGACACTACTTACTTTGAAAAATCATAACTCAAGAACAAAGCATCGTAGAAACAAAGTTTTTATATGAAAATTTAAGCAAATTTTCTCAAAAATCCAAAAAAAATATGAACCGGAAAAAGTTTTCTACAAAATTTTCAACCGTTGGGAAAATTCGTAAAGAAAAGCCGGAAAAACTATGCCTGAACTCGTGGAAAATTTTCAAAAAAATATTTTCGAGAAGGTAATTTTATAAGCTTTAATCACTGAAATTTTTGGTATGCACTTTTTTTTTCGTTTTTGAGTTATGGCCAATTTTGTGAAAAATGTCCAGATGTGCCATATAAGACTTTTCTTTGAAAAATCATAACTCAAGAACGAAACATTGTAGAAACAAAGTTTTTATGTGAAAATTTAAGCAAATTTTCTCAGAAATCCAAAAAAAATATGAACTGGAAAAAGTTTTCCACAAAATTTTCCACCGTTAGGGAAATTCATAAAGAAAAGCTGGAAAATCTATGCTCGAACTCGCGGAAAATTTTTATTAAAATATTTTTGAGAAGGAAACTTTATAAACTTCAATTCTAGTAACTTTTAGGATGTACTTTTTTTTTGTTCCTGAGTTATGGTCAATTTTGTGAAAAATGACCATATTAGCCTTTTCTTTAAAAACCCATATTTCAATCGAAGCATCAGAAAAACAAGGTTTTTTTTATCAAAGCAATTGCAAATTTTCTAAAAGATCTGAAAGAAACGATATGGGATTGGTTTTAATGAAGTATAAGTCGGATTAGATTATATTTTTCATGAAACATTACACCGTTAAGCAAAGCTGAAAAAAACTGTTTCTTTTCCATTCCAAGGGATTCTTTCTTTTCTATGGAACAAATAAGATTCTTTTTATATTTTTCTATAATTTTATTTATTTAATTATTCAGTACATAACTTACATTTTATCTTAAAACTATCTATTTTTTCAACCGGGAAGATTGCCTTTGGTTGCAACCACCAGAAGATTTTCGTTTCTTTGTAGTATTAAGAACAAAGCATGCTGTACTTTCTTGGTTTTCATGTGCATCTGAGAATTCACTCGCAAAAATGCTTCGTTCGTCTTTTGGAATAAATGAATGATATTTTTTTGTTCCAGGAATTGGAACAGGGTTAGAAAATCTCTCCTGAAGTAATTTTTCAGCCTCTCAATAGTCATTTTCAGTTGCATAGATGAATTCCCAATCTTTTTTAAATTGGTCTTTCACCTTTTGCGACACAGCCCAGTCAAACAAATGTTTGGCGTTATTAATTTCCGCTGACTTTCTAATACTAGCATCTCTAGCCATTCGCTTAATATTGCCACCGATACCATCACATGGACCTTTTCCATGAGTCATGATTTTTAAACGAAAAGGCATGTATGGCAAATCTTTGCATTTTTTACAAAATTGGCCATAGATCAGGAACTAAAGAAAAGTACATCCTAAAAGTTACCAGAATTGAAGTTTATAAAGTTTGTTTCTTAAAAATATTTTATTAAAAAATTTCCGCGAGTTCGGGCATAGATTTTCCAACTTTTCTTTATGAATTTCCCCAACGGTGGAAAATTTTGTGGAAAACTTTTTCCAGTTCATATTTTTTTTGGATTTCTGAGAAAATTTGCTTAAATTTTCATATAAAAACTTTGTTTCTACAATGTTTCGTTCTTGAGTTATGATTTTTCAAAGAAAAGTCTTATATGGCACATCTGGACATTTTTCACAAAATTGGCCATAACTCAAAAACGAAAAAAAAGTGCATTCCAAAAATTTCAGTGATTAAAGCTTATAAAATTACCTTCTCGAAAATATTTTTTTGAAAATTTTCCACGAGTTCGGGCATAGTTTTTCCGGCTTTTCTTTACGAATTTTTCCAACGGTTGAAAATTTTGTAGAAAACTTTTTCCAGTTCATATATTTTTTTTGGATTTTTGAGAAAATTTGCTTAAATTTTCATATAAAAACTTTGTTTCTACGATGCTTTGTTCTTGAGTTATGATTTTTCAAAGTAAGTAGTGTCAAGGGAAAACAAAAAATTTCCACCTGAGTTTTCCGGAAAAATAGGCGACCCTGAATTTTTCTCAATTTTTTTTTATTCATATATCCATGAACCCTGCCTGTGGAAAAAGTTTCATGAAAATCTGAGACCCTTCGGCCCAAACCCGTACGGTAATAAAAAAAAATCCCCAGATGTCTCGCAGAGCTTGCACCAACACCTCAATATACCAAAGTTATACTTCGTTAGCATCGGAACAAATATTTACCCCTCTAGCGGCAGCATAGTTTTCTTACCTTAAAAAGTTCTTCAATTTTTTTATAACATTTGTGCACCATTGTTTAAAAGTAATGTTTGACCCTATGGGCTCCTTAGCCGTGCGGTTAGTGGCGTCGGTCGTTTAGGTGTGTGAGTTCGATTTCCTTCCCCGTCGGAGAAAACTTTTCGTCAAACGAAAAATTCTTCACTGGTCCGATGTTCGTTCCGTTGTCCAATGTTAGTTATGTTCAGTCTGTGGCTAGGTCTGTAAAGCCAATGGCTGAAGATGGTGTAAATTGTGTATATCTTGTCACTAGCTCAGCTATTAGTAAAAAAATAGTATAAAAAAAATCGAAAAATATTTTTGGAAATATACATACGAAGTAAGAATAACCCATCGCCTTCCGAATGCGAAGGTGAACCCAAACATTTGCACCTTTTTTACCTTATCCTACTAACCCAATATTCTTACTATGACTATTGTGAAGATGCAGACGTATACTCGTTATCTAGTAACAATGGTTGTATACTCAACATTCCTTCCCTTCCTTGATGACCGTAAGGACGTGGCCAGCACCGTTATTGACTTTTAAAATTTTAAGTCACGATTTGATCACATTGAGAATGATAAGCTAATTCCAAGCCCCATTCATTAGATTTCTGTTCAACTTTGATTGCTCTAGTCAATCACGGAGCAGCAACTACGAACTATGTGGTCATCTATGCTCAAGATGTGTCGATATAGATCACCAGTCTCCTGGATTTTAAGATATTCCGATGTTGCATGGGGAACAAAGATTCCCCATATAAAGTTTCTATAACCACCATTTTGATTTTGGTCAAGTTATCAATCGAGTGAAGTATGGGCTTACAATGTTAGGTATCATGCTTTAAAAAAATCATGCGATTTGGTTAATTTGAATAACCGAACATTTGAAGAATTCTGATGCCTGAAATATTGACAAGGGTCAGTCACCTAAAGAATTCCGGAATATCTTCGGAACCATATGACATATGATCAAAATTGACAGGGATTGTAAAAATAGAAAAGATTTTGTGAAAAAACATTTACAGATGTTTGTTTAAAATTTATAATCAAATGTTTTAAGGTATAAAACCGTTATCGCGATTTGAATAATTTTGTGAAAAAAATGCCAGTTAAGGGGTTAACCTTATATATTTATGAGCATAACTACAGTTATTAATTGATTACTTAACATCCTTTGCCGATAAATATTATCGATTCTGAGTTTTATTTTGCGAAGCCATGGGAATAGCCGGTCAAAATTTACTTGTTTATAATAAATCTTCGAGCTGTTTAGTAGAATACCTATAAGTAGATGAAAAAACCCGAATTTAGTACTATACCATTTAATTCCACTAGAGTTTGTATCCTTTGACAGATACGCGTATTTCGACCTCAACTGTAAGGCCGTCTTCAGTGTCGTGTACTAGTCGAGTTTGTTTGATAAGTGGCACACGTCCAGTAGCAAAAGCAATAGCATCTTGTAATATTTATCATAAGATCTACATCCAAATTGATAGATAGCCTTAATTCAAGATCATCGGTACAAATAAGCACAATATTCCGTTTGCTCCCATGAATAGTTAGGGGCATTTATGCATTTATAAACAAAATTAAAACTCAGTATTCTTATACGAAGGGTTAACAGCTATATGTCCTAATTAAAAACGATCAATAAACAACTTGTTTTGTATGTAGACCTCAAGGTCTGTACTCTATGGAATTCTTGTAGGATCAAGAACATCATTACGAACCAAAATGTTACTCCGTTCACTTATGTGAATGACTAAGGGTCTGTGTACTTATCAAAACCATTTACAACATTCATCTGAATCTATGACAAAACGTCGAAGGACAAAAAATCGAAAGGACAAAAGGCGAAGAACAAAAAAGAAGAACAAAAGGTCGAACATCTTTTTCCTAAGGAGGAAACATTTCCCACCATCCAAATCGTTCTCGACCTTTTGTCTTGTCGACCTTTTGTCTTTCGATCTTTTGTCTTCCGACCTTTTGTCCATAAACCCATTTATCTAGACAAAGTATAGACTAAATTGTTCTTAGTTTACCTTAATTTTAGCTTTATATGTTGTTCTAAGGGTTTTAAAGTTGGCACAAATATTATACTTATAGGGCAATGGCCTAATGTTGATCAGCTAAAAAACTCGCAGTCCATGCGTTCCTTTTGGAGTGTTCAACAATTAGCGAGCATTTTGACCGTTCAAACATTGTCGAACAAGCCTATATGTATTCTAACCCAAACGCTTTTTGAAACTTCCCACGATCGAAACAACATGCCCAAGTAGCACTTGTAACTTGTCCAGTGAATAAGAAAAATAGAGAGAATCACATAGGAATTACACTTATGATACAGAGAAACATATATAATTTCCCTTCGTTACAATAGTGTTGTCATTCTGTTACGAAAAACCTTAGAAAAATGTGAATCATAAAGCAGTTTCGAAGCGGTCCTTCAGTAACATTGTAGAAATTCAATGAAGTTCTATGTTACTGTGCAGTTATTGACACTGTTACAAGAAAATCAATAATTGCAAAATAGTTATACCGCAACTGAACCTTTAGATGATTTTAAAAATTGTATGTCGCTTTAGATGTAGGAAACATATTAAAACCAATAAACAATAATATCATAAAACGAATGGTATAGACAGTGTTGACCAGACTCATTTCCCCGAAATTCGAATTGTGAAGCCATGAACTGTTATAACTGTGCGTTGTATTCCTGAGATGGAGGGGGAGGTGGTTGGGCTTGAGTGTTGCACATGGGATCCGACAGTTTCGATCTCGGTGGGCCGCAATTCAAGTTTCGGTGAAATGATTCGCACTCACTCACTCACTCATCTCATTTCACCGAAACTTGAATTGTGGCTCTCTGGGATCAAAATTGATCGATTTTGTGTGCAGTACTCAAGCTTAACCATCTGCTTTTCTATCTTAGGAGGATAGAGCATGGTTGTAGTAGTTCGTGGCTTCGTAGTTCGGAAAATGTTATTTTCGGGGAAATGAGTCTAAACAACACTGGGTATAGAACGTTAAAATCTCTCTTTTATAAAGATATATGTTTACTTACGGCATGCCATTGAATTTCTGTGTCGAAATGGTTTCAATACCGATGACAAAGATCACTCATTACACTCGGTTTTCAGACGATTACACGCACGACACTTGCGGACAACACAAAGCACACTTTTTCAATTATTTCCATAGATTTTAAAGCGTTTATCTAATAAAATTCACAACCAATTTAATTTTCTTCATTTGTTAATTTGAAGATTACTTTTTACCATAAATTTAGAACAAGAGTAAACAAACAACACCTAGTAAACAGTCAACAGAGAAAGTTACAGCTGCGTTGCAGCATATATTTCAGAAGACTGTCGAGGTTGCCTGCTAACTTTTTTGACATAACTGCAACAATAATGTAACAATTATGTTATTGTATTGCACAATGGGCTAAACTATCCTTCTTATTGGACAGAATATTATCTTTTAATGATGAACCAGAATTACGAAACAAATGCTATAGTTGGACTTATCATTGTACTTATGCCTTTAATTGTTATACTTGTTTTTTTTTTATTACAAAGTGCCCGTTGGAAGTTTATATGATCAAATTGTGCAAACAATTTTCAAGAAAAATAAAAGGATAAAATATAATTCTCTTTAAGGTCTCTAATCACGAGAGTATTAATATGTTTTGAACATTCCGACAATAAAAATACTCATACAAAACAATATTGAATATTTATTATGATAAGGTTTTTTATTATTATTCCCACTGTGCATCACTTCTTTCAGAATGCACAAAAAGTTACTTTGTCGTTACAGCGCATCTTACTCGTATGTAACCTGAAGCAGTATGAAGTTGGTGACAAAGAAACTCTATGAATGGTTGCAAATAAATTTAATATAAGTCAAAACATGCCCTTCAATCACGAGTGACTAATACACGCAGCGAACTGGACTATCGAAATTCATACATTTTGCCTTATGAAAGATGGAACGATTATCGCTATAGAAACGCTTTATGTATCGTTTTAGCATCACTCAACATCAAGGCGTCGATGGCGCGGGGTGTACGCTCAAGCCTATCGATCGCAAGGTCCGTGATTCGATTCCAGGTTGCCGCGAAAACTATTTTTGTTTTCAAATTTCGGTTTCATAAGGCAAATTTATGAATTTCAACCCGATTCCTTGTGGCGAATTTTCATAAGGGGTTCCTAAGACAGTGATTTCTCGCGTAACTTTTCAAAACGTCCTAAGTAACAAATGTAAACAAATCGAGATTATCATTGCAAATCATTTGCGTTGCACCACTTAGCAGCACACTAGAACACTCGTTCTGATATATTAACAACAAATTAATCTATTCAAAGCTTAACAAAATGACCAATGTTCAAAACTGCATCGCTTTTAATCGATTGTTACATTGGACCTTTGATCAGAGAACCAACCACATGTCCTATGTAACATTTATGAATAAACACGATTCTAATGTTACATTGGAGATTCCTGAATAAAGCTTTGTAATGGAGTTTAAAAGGTAGAATGATTTGTAGAAGCGTGTCTGAGACACTACTTAGATGCATAGAATGCCATAATAACTGCTTCTCAATCATTTCAGTCGATATTTTCATAGTCGCACTGCCTCGCAAAATTGAAAACGCTCAAGTGACAAAAAGAGAATGAGTTACACAAAACTGTATTTTGGTCTTTTTGCCAAACCATGTTTTACCGTTTCGCTGGATTGGATCAGCTGCAACATCTCTTTTCATATTATTAGCGCATTGCGTGCATATAGGGGAATGATATTGAGCACAAGATTGAGCATCACGATGTCATTGTATCAATCTGATTCAGATGCATGGTCGATCAAGCATATAAATATGCTTCCCGGCAGCAACACGAGCAACGTACATGCGCGACTTGCTCACACATAGTTGCAGAGCGATCAATCACCGAAGAGAGGAGAAGCTGTATGTATTTGTTAGATGTGGGCTCCTTTCTCGAGTTCCTACAACAAGATGGACGGCGTCGTCAACGTCATCATTCCCCACCGCAATTTCTTGTTTCAACCGACGGCTGGTGCTGATTGCAACACAGCCGTCACCATCACCACGTTATGCAGTAGGAAACTCTCACATGATCATGTGGGCGAAACCGTCATAAAAACGGGGGGAAAATTGAGGGAGAATCAGTGAGAGAGCAAAATGTCCTACATACGCTCAACGTTTCCCCTCCTTCTGTTGTTACATAGGACACATAGACGGATGGGAAGAAGTGACGTCGTGTGATTGAATGAATCAAAACAAAGCACAGCTGGTGTCTCCGATTAGCACACCGCAACAAAATGTCGATTATCAGCGAATTGAGTGCATATAGGAAAATGATATTCAGCATCATGATCTTATTGTATCAATTCGATTCAGATCCATGGTCGATGAAGCATATACATATGCTTCACGGCAGCAACACGAGCAACGTGCATGCGCGACTTGCGTACATATATTTGCAGAGCAATCATTCACCGAAGAGCGGAGAAGCTGTATGTATTTTTTTGGTATTGGTTTCCTACAACACAATCGACGGCGCCGTCATCGTCATCATTTCCCACCGCTATTTCTTGTTTGCGCCGACGGCTGGTGCCGAATGCAACACAGTCGTCACCACCCGTCGTGCAGTGGGTAACTCACACACGAACAAGTGTGGGCGAAACCAGCATTGAAACGAGGGGAATATTGAGAGAGAAACAGTGAGAAAGCAAAAAGTCCCAAATACAGCTCAACGTTTCCCCTCCTTCTGTTGTTACATAGGACACATAGACGGGGGGAGGGGGGGGGGGAAGTGACGGCGTGGCATTGAATGAATCAAATTGTTGTTGTTCGTGAGAGACTTTAACCCGAAGGTCATTCGTCTCTTCTTCAAATGAATAAAAACAAAGCACAGCTGGTGCCTGCGATTATCACACCGCAACAAAATGAGTAGTTCAACTTGAATGTTGAAGCAGTTAAACGCACGTGGATACAAAATGAAATAAAACATGATTGTTGAGTGCTCAAATCAAAATATCCGATGTTACTATAACTGAAACAAAATGACAGAAATGAATGTCCAATGTAACAATTGTTGAAACAGAACGACCTATGTGATTTATCCTATGTAAATATTTTTGGTCAAAACGTCCTATCTGATGTTTTTATAGATTTCAGTGTAATTTCCAAATAAATTGACAAAATTTCATTTCATACGTTGAACTCTATTACACTGCTTCCCTCTACAAGCAACACAGTGGGGAAAAATTGTTTCATTTTGATACAGTTTCAAAATATATTTTCACAACCTTCAAGCTCGATTTACTCGAAATGTGTGAATTGTTAGATAGGCCGTTTTGAAAAGTTACGCGAGATTTTATTTATTTCTATACACTACTGGTCATAAATTTCTGTATATCTACAATTATTTGTAGATTTCATATGATTAATCTGCATTATTCTTGAATATCAAGCTTCTAACGTTAAACATTTTCGAAAACATAAAAAAAATTGATTTTTTGATACTTTCTACTATAACTTATTTTAATTATAAGCAATGTAATCAAGATTGATGAATGCGTACCTATGCTTAAATCTTTTAGAATGTAGTGCATGTGAGATGGTGGGTGGTGAATCGAAAATAGATCAGTACCGTGAACATTTTGCATGCACCAACAATTGATATTTCAAAAATGTCAGGAAAAAATGCTTATATTTTCGAGGCGCATGTATTTTTCCAAATTATCATATAAAATATCACGGTAAATATTGAATCGCATTAAAAGTTGCGGTAATTTAAGTATGAAAATAAATATGAAGAGGCTTAAAATAATTAAATGGCTTAAAATTCTCTTTTTGATTTTGTTTTTCTTTTGTAAATATTTTGTTTAGCTAAAATTAAATTTAACGACATGTATTTTGGTAACATTTTGTCCAGGATTCTGCAATTAACTTGCGATGTTTGTCTGTTGCATAGTTGTAGCAATTTAAACGACTGTAATTCATATGTGACTAGTAATAATTTGCTTCACTTGTTACATATTGGCTCCACCTCCTGCGCTTTTTTCGTTACATAGCTGTTCAATATTTCGGTGCATTGGCTTTGCCATTTTCTTTGAGTTTGTTACACACAAATTGCTGTGATTTATTAATGACATGGTGTGCTACTTGGGTGTTACCACAATCTTTCAGACTAACCAGGAGTGGCAATCAACTGATTGTAGGAACTTTTAGTGTAAAATGTGGCTTATTTGGTTAACATATATGCTTCTGGAAGTGGCTGTGAAACAAAGGAATATTCTACTTATGCACATTCAAGACAAAAGTGTTTTTAATTGCAGACAAAAGTTATAGATGTACAAAACTGGATAAACACTGGAAATTGAAATTCATACAAGCATTTTTTAATGATCATTTATTTTACTGACAGTAAATAGTAGTCGCACTGTAAGCTTAAGTGAACGCATAACCTCGATAGAAATCAATTATAAGCTAAATGCAAGAACTTTAACATATTTATGCAGAAAAACACTCACCGGTCAACATTCCGGTTGCTCTTGAGTTATTATTTGAAAATGATACATCAGTATTTTATAGTTCAATGTGCATTTCCGCGAAACCTTGGGATTTTCAAAAATATCTCGGGACTTGGAACTATTCAGATAAGACCTTAAATTATGTTGGAATGCCTATTAAGAGTACAGACAAACACTATAATTTTCTTATGTCTATGATATGTCTTCCTCGTGTTATGTTTCTGTGCGAGATCAAAATTGGAATACAAGGCATTTTATGTGAACAAAATAAGTAAAATTTTGATTGATTCGCAATATTGTTTCATTTCATTGCGGCACTAGTGATCCACGAGTGCTAGATCTTGTTCAAGACAAACCTTTCGCTAGTTCTAGAAATTGATAATGTCAGACCGAATATACAAGCTGTAGGTATATACTCATGGCAGTTGAATTCTTAGCTGCGTATTGCAAAATGGTAGTCAACGGGTTTAGAGGGGGTATCCTCTTACAGACCATTTTGTTTACGAAACTAGTGACCGTTTCTTATAAATTTCCATAGTTTGAAGTGATTAGTCATTTAGTCATGTTGTTTATGTTTCATGAAATAGGTGAAATACATCAAGCGCAAGCATAAAATTAGTCAAATGTCTAATTCAAAAACATGCCGGTTGGGAATTAATCCTTTCATCCCTTCATCGCCGTGCTCCATATACCCTTAGTTGAAGATATCCATCAAGATCATAGGTTCGAATCCCACAGAGCGAGGATCTATTCGTAAAGCAAATTTTGTCAATTCTCAGGACATGTTGTATCTTCCTGCTTGACACACGATGCACGAATGCAAAAATGGTCAGTTGGCGAAGAGAGCTCTCAGTAATAACTGTGGCACCCAAAAACATTTTGCTGGATAAGAATAATTGAACAAATCATTCACAAGCATACTTCATCTGAATAAACTATTATTCGGCTACTTGAGTGCCGAACTTGTCAGATGAGTTGAAACTCACTTAAATAAAATCTAAAAAAAATATTATCGGCTATAATGTTACTTGCTAGTGCTCATAATATGCAATGCTGAGACGCAGGCTCTGTCCCAGTTGGGATGCAAAGTTAGACAGGAAGGTTGGTAACGCTGCGCGAAACAGTTATTGGCTTTCCAGTGTGTTGTTCATAGCTTCATTTGTTTTACGTTCAATTGCTTATTCCAGATGTTAGTATTTCATTAGATCAAATGGCACTGATTGCTGTTCCGGTAGCAAACGTTTGTGAGTCTGTTTATCAGACGTAGACGAGGCAAATTGACCTCACCGGTATGCATACATAAAACGTGAGTGCAACTATTACCTATCTTACTCGCTAAAATCAATTTCATATGCCACTTATCTGCATGATAGGGTCAAACGGTTTCCACTCATTCTTAGTCATCAAACAAGGTAAACCTTAAACTTTTGGAAGCCAGTTTAAGCATAACGCAAACGGGCAGCAGATCCATTAGCAATGATGACGTTATTAACACAGCTGCCGTTCATCACTTCATGTATATGGCTGTCGCTGTCTATGGGCGCCGAATCGTGGGAAATTATTTAGCATTACCTCGTGAATCTTCGCTGGTCAGGAACCACTATAAAACATATTAATTACTCATTTCAGCACGAAGGTGCACCTCAATTTTCGATGCGTTGGTTAAAGCTAGGGCGATGTTTAGTTCTGATGCAGCAAGCAAGTTCGCAGATGTTCCCGGATGCGATTGTGCTCAAAAACAGATAAAGGTTAATTGAATGAGACTTTTTTTTCGTTTCATGGGAATCAATCATATTTTTTTTGTATCCGCATAGTTGGAATAAATGATGAATGACGTGCAGTGGATGTCTTAGATCATCTTATATTCCAAGGTGATTCGCCTCATCTTTATAGTACTGGGTGACCACAACAAAGTTTCAAATTTTTGTGTCTTCGCCATCGTTCGATGGATTTCGATGCATATTTTGTTATTCTGATTTAAGGTCCAAATTTGTTCGGGTACCTAAGTATTTCTAAAAGGATATTGTGGGGAAAATGCAAAAAAAAAAACTTTATCAAAAAATACAAAAATCAATGGAACATTGATCTATATCTGAGAAATAAGTCAAAATAATAGAAACACCGCTTGGTATAGACATTTTCTTGAAAATAATAAAAAAAAACAGATAAGGTAGACCATTGTCTACCTTATCTGTCATTTTTTCAAGAAAATGTCTAAACCAGACGGTGTTTCTAAAAGTAATTCTATAAGAAATAAGTCAAAATATATTTCTTAGATATAGATCAATGTTTAATTTATTTTTGTATTTTTTGATGAAGTTATGGATACTGTGCAAGAAGTTATGGACGGAATTAAGCATAAGCATTGATGACCGTACAATTCGTAGTACCTACGTACGTAGTGTTACTCCATGATTGACCAGAACAATCGAAGTTGCACAAGAAACCAAGAGATGTAGCTTGGGAGTAGCTTTCCATCTTTAAGCCTGATTCGCTGCTGACAAGTAATTTCTTGGCCTATCTTGATGCGTGGAAAATTCCTGCAAGGAATCGATCAAGGAAGCGCTTTTTTCTGATCGCAGTACGCAGTTGAAAAGAACTGTCAGTTCAAACGGGAGTCGCTGTAGAAAATTTCTGCAAGGAATCGGCGAGAAATTTCTTTAGCGATTCCTGTTCAGCAGCAAATAAGGCCTTAATGTACACTTTCGAGAACTCCAAACATTAAAAAAAATCAATAACCGCGCCGGCCACGTCCTTACGGTCATCGGGGAAGGGAAGGAGTGTTAGTGTAACATCCATTGTTATCAGAGACCGAGATCACCTCTGCATCTCCATGGTTGCCATGGGAAGGAGTTTTGTTAGTGGGGATGAATCATAGCTGCATGATCAGGATTCCCCGTGGTAAGTGATGCGATTCATGGAACCTTAGTTAGAAAATCACCTATCAATACTCTAAAGACATCGTGAACATATGGTTAATCGACACTTTTAGCGTCGAACCATTCAAAGGTTATTTTCTATAATGAAAAATCAGATAAAATGAAAGGTATGGGGTTCTCAATGTTAATATACAAAAGTCTACGTCGACACTTACAATGAAGAACTGTTTATGTTTCGTTTATAATAAGTTTATAATAAAAGCTTTTAACGAGCTCATCAAATTAGTCTACCATTCTCAATTGAGCAGCTGTAAGCTACTTTTATCAGCATGTTCTTTTCACATTAGCAAAATATCACTCCGGCGACGTGAAAACATTTTTCTGGTGAAGATTAAACAAAGCAAAACTTAAACCTTCAAAAGCATTAATCTAGAGAACCAGAAAGCGGTTCAAGCTAAAGATTTAATCGATTGGTCATCACCAGCGTTTGACAAATCGATCCACCACCCTGCCTGATCCGCTTTCCGGCACTTCAGATCCGCGCTCCCGATAATTTGATGTTTGGCATCGATGCTGCTTTCAGCAGAACGCGTGTAGAATAATCCATTTTGCTGCCTACTGCGATTCCTGTGTAAGAAGTTATGGACGGAATTCGACTGAAAAATTAAGAATTATTTTTTCTTATATTTTTCCCTTAAGCGAAGTATGCGCTTCGACAGAAAAGTAATCGCCTACTCGATGCGTGGGAAATTTCTTGCAAGAAATGCTCAAGAAAAGCATTTTTCTTTGATCGCAGTACGCAGTTAGAAGAAATGTCAATTCAAATGGAGCTCACTGTAAGAAATTTCTTGACAATTTCTTGGGCAGAAATTTTTACTTTTCTTGAGCGGAACAGCATACTTAGCTTAAGGTTCAAAAAAAAAAAAGGCTACAGAATGATATGCTAAGAATAATCGTTGATTTAGAACATCACGTCTCTTATGTGCAAGTAAGCATTGACAGCTGATACTAGAAGCATATTGAGTTCAATTACTTCTAACAGATGCGAGTTGGTGTCGAGTTAAGATACATGACTTGCACTCCGAAGGTGAAGGTTCAAATCTGGATCATTCGGAAATGTTTATTTTGGCTTTTTTTTATTTTCATACCAAAACATGCAACGTTGAATTCAACAACTGTTCCTTTCATACCAACGTGCTGATTTTTTACTGAATTCAATTAAATGATGATAAAGTATATCCTCACTGGCTTCTTTTTCAGAGGCACGAAATTCGAAAATGCATTCTTTTTAAATCAGTCTAACATCATGACTTTAAATCAGATTCCTTTGTATTTTAAGACGTACTTTAAAAACCTAAACAAAGTTCTAAAAAATACTACAAACATACAAAACCATTGAAGATATCTTACATAGCGATGCTAACCCAACTAACATTCACTCATTTAAGAAACACCATTATGGCAGTTTTATTCAGCATAATGTTTAATAACATTTTAATAATTTTCATGGCTAACCTTTGTTCAGGCGTTGTTCACACAAATCTGGAGAAACTTTAAAGCATGTCGTCGAATTCCAACTTTATTTTTCAGCTTTTAAATCGTTTTACAAACATTTAGTTCAGCTTTTATACGACTGGTCCAAAAATAATTAAAAACAAATAAAAAACAAAAAAATATTTTTCAGGCGCTTCAATTTAAATGTAGTGTACACAATTATCATGATATGACAACCATATTTAAAAATCACCTGGATACTAGATTCGAACTCGAGACCTTCCTATCGTCAGCGGTATGCCTTGCCATCTGCGCCATCCTAGAATTGATGAATGAATCGTCCAGTGCAAAATATAAACCTCTCATAGCTGAATATTAATCTTGTTTGAGCTTCTATTCGACATCGTCTAATCAACACATGGTACGCTAATCAACAACTGAACAAGCATATTATTCAGCTGCTGTTTAGTGCTGATCCAAGCTGAGTTCAGTCGGCTATTTTAAGCGCACAGTGAGAAAATTTATGTCAATGATGGTCAAAAATAATGTTTATTCACACAAAGTGAAATCAGTCTGGAATGATTAAGGTGAATATGCATCGAAGCCAAACCTCAAATTTTCAAGAGCACAAATCTAGAGAACCAGACTGCGCAGCGATTCGAGCTGAAAACCTAATCGATTGGTCACACGCTGGTGGTGACCAGCTTAGCTTAGCTTAGCTTAGACTGACTACACATATCAATGGTTGCTATTCCGTGATTGACCGAAGTCAGTGAAAATGCACAAAGAATCAACTAGAAGTTCGGCTGGGATTGGCCATAATCTTCTTCAGTGTGCATAATTCAGTGCCTCTATTTATACAGGGTCAATAACGGCGCCGGCCACGTCCTTGCAGTCAGGTGGGATTGAGGGAAGGAATGTTAGTGTGTAACCTTTGCTATTTGGAGACCGTGTTTGCCTCTGCATCTCCACAAAGGTTACTGGGAGGGATGTTTGTTAATGGAGAGGATCGTTGGGTCATAGGATTCACTTTGATAAGCGATTAGACCATGATAAACAATGATTTGTGAGATATATACATGCTTATACGTAAATATAATATTTTCAATTGATATGAACAATTTCTATGTAGAGGAAAATTATGCCGACACTTGAGGTGACGAACCATTCAAAGTTTGTTGAACAAATACCTAAATGTAACATTCCTACAGCTGTCAGGACGAAAGCATGTGTTATTATATTTTACTCATTTGAAAAGAAACAAAAAACTCGATTGGTTGGGACATCATAGAACACTCTTATTATTATGCCGACACTTACAGTGGCGAACCATCCAAAGTTTGTTGAATAAAGTGAACCTTTCGCAAGTCTACACTTGTAGTGTCGAACCATTCAAAGTTTTTTTTAATTACAAAAATAAAGGAACATAAGAGGTGTTCTGAAAAAAAAATGTTAAACATAAATAAATCATGAATCAGAGTTTGTGTCGACACTCACAGTGACGAACCATCCATAGTTTGTTGAAAAATCATATTTACATCCCACCATTGTAACGATTGAATGTGCAGTCATACATATTTTATAGATTAGAAATAGTAGCATGAAACGAGCTCACCAATTGATCCGTTATCCTTGACTGAGCAGCCACAATCCACTTTCGGCTTCACTCGTTTGCTCGGCTATAAAAAAGCACTCAGGAAAAAAAATAAGCGCGCGACCCAAAAAGAATAAAAAAAAAAAAAAACTGTTCGGGCTTTCTTGACGCACTGCCCAGGAGCAAGCGTCAAGGTCGAAGGATCAAACAGAACTCTTGGTCACACGCTGGTGGTGACCAATCGATAAAGTTTTCAGCTTGAACGGATGTTTAGTTCTCTAGATTTATGTTCTTGAAAATTTGAGGTTTGGCTTCGATGCATCTTCACCTTAATCTAATTTCTTATAATTTTAAGTTTGTTCAAAACTTCAATTTTAATGATATATTAACTTAAATTGAAATTCATTTATTTCATGAATTATATTTGTATTAATTAATTATATTATTGATTTGTATTTTTCATAAACCTATTATGAATATATTTAAATCATTTGAAGTGTTCTGAAGACTATGCGCCTGAATAGAAAAATGTTCGAATATCTTGACGCATGAGATTTTTTTCAGAAATGGCCAAGTAAATCATTTTTCTTAGATCGCACTATTCAGTTGGGAAGAAATGTCATTTTTAATGTAGCTCGGTATAGATATTTATTTAATCAATTCTGTCAAAGAAATGTCCACTTTTATTGTACGGCACAACATCCCGAGCAGGCAAAAAAAGCTTAGCAATAGCTAATTATAATATGGATAGCAGAAAGTGATAATAACCTGAGAGATCTGGAAACGATATCTAAAATTAACTACATACTGAAATCAAACAAAATTTTGATGTTGTCTTCAGATCTTTTATGTCAATCAAGTCAATATCACGCTTTGTTTGTCAGTACTTCGCTCCTACTAGGAATACTTAGCTCAAATGTTTGTTTTTCAAAATAATCCTACATTTCTGGAGGCTGACCATGTTTATTTTCTGAACGACTATTCAAAAAGTTTTGAGAAAGCATAAGTTATAAGCTTTGAAATGCATTCGGAACTCAACACGCGTTTCGGATATTTTGTCCATTTTATGAAATTTTGCTATAGTGTGATCGCTTTTACAAGGCTTATTTATTACTGAACAATGTGTTTGTTAATCGTCATTTTAGCCTCTATTGGATCAACTGTTCTTATAATATACCGAAGCTGAATTAGGATTTTATAAGATACTTATTCAGCTCTTATTCATGCTTATGTTAAACATGTGGAAATAGCTGAAGTGCGATGCAAGTAAAACGTTAGTTCGTCTTCTGAATATCCTTTTATACATATACAATTGTTAAGTGGAATATTGGCTTTTTAATTAGGGGAAACATGTCTTGTTCAGCTCATTAGTAAAACAATATTGACTAGTCGAATGAGAATCTTTGGAAACGTTTAATAAGTGGCGATTCAACTTTTGTTCATTCTAATGCATAACGTTGAACATTGATCTAAGTTTGTGTTAAAAAAGCACCTTCTCAGTTCTTTATAGAGCAAAATTTTTATTTAGCTGTCATTACCATTATTGAACAATAATTAAACATGCATGCTTGTTAGTGGCTCTGAATTGTTAGTTGGGAAGATGCTATTAATTTGAAGAATGTGGAACACTGAAGAGTTATTTAAATGCTTATTTATTGATTTTCATATAAAGTTAGAATAATTTCAATTATGCACTCCCTAACGATATCTTGGGAGAAGCATGTCGGCTATGTTGACAGTTTTTCAAGAGACCATTTGCTTCGTACGAAGAGTTTACGCATCGATAAATAACAAACATCCTATTCAGAATGTGAAACCGCCTAAAAAAAAACATTGTTTAAACGAATTAACGACTCTCACGCAATATCGACGTATAGCATTATCGTCATCTTCAACGATGACATCGACGACGGTTCAATCGCTTTCCTCGAAACAGCCATCCATTCGAAGCGAATTAGCGACAACAAACAAAATTGAATGTTTGCCAAAATAATTTACACTTCTTCCGAACGTGGCAAGTTTCACTTCACTACGTGTATGTGGTGTTACATAGTGAGGTTCTCACCGAAGATGCAGCGTTGGTTCATTGTGTAATGACTGAGTATTTTGTAATATGACAGTATTTCGATGAAAAACTATATTCAATGAAATCATTAGAGAGCATAACCAGCTCAAATAAATAGGGCATTTTCAGAATGACTATTTATGACACTTTCCATATTTTTTTTTCTAAATATGATACAGAATGTTATTAGAACAGAAAATATTGTTATTTTTATTACTATGTGCTCCACGTAACAGTTGTCAATTGTACGTGATTTGCTACTCGCAAGATAAATTGTGACACGTTTGATAATTCTTTTCTAAACGTACAAAATTTATCGAAACTTCGATGGAATATGTTATATTGGATAGCCATTGATACATGTGCAAAGTTTCGTTCAGTTAAGAAAAAGCAGTTTTTACGCAATTTGCGTTTTGAGTTAAAAATGCCTTTAAGAAAAAAAAATCAGAAAATGTTCAACTACAGCGTTAAAACTATTAAAGCCATTGAAACCCATTTATTTCTACAGAGTAGCAAACACTGTACATATATAGCGATATAGCTATAGTTATACCACATTTGATTATTCTCCGTTTGTAAACAACGTTCAGCACGATTATTGTATTATCGCAACACCCGAATAACGCCATCCACGCCATGCTGCGAAATGCTACCGAAACTCACGAGAAAGCGCCCTACCTTTTGCTCAAATTTGGTTTCCTTCGCTCCGACTCGGCAGGACACGCTTCGCTACAGGATCTGCTATGTGCCGTGCGTCCGGATACCCAGCATCCGATTCACAACTCAGACTATAACAATGACTCTCACCACCACCACTGATACTTGCTGGCGTACGCTTTTTTATCTTCAATTTTTTTAATCTTCTTGAAGAAACACAATTTTCACTTTTAGCTCAGCAGATTTACACATTTATCATTCATTTTCATCTGTTTCACATTATGCGTCGTATCCAAAAAAAGCGTCAAACACTTCACTGAAAGCACTGTGAACCGTGAATGTGACCTTCGGCACCATCAATTATCCTTCAGATTTTATCTCATTTTCCGTCTCGAACTTGAATCGAGTCACGGAAAAACTTCACATCCGCTTGTGATTCACCTTTTCGCGATTGATTTTCCCTTTTGCTTCACAGCGCTTCGACGAAAGGAAAATCCACACCTCTTCACTAGATTATTCATTATCGATGTATCACTTGGGCATGTTTAAAATCCACTCACTATATAACAGCAGCTGCTAGGTTTTCCACACGGCAATTAACTGCACGGATTGGTCCGAATAAAATGGATTTTCCACCGACCGTCCTTTTGCGAGCTCAGCGGTCATGGTCCTCGGCGACTGAACCGCATTGCACAAAGGACATTCTCACTCTGAGCGGTGGGAGCTTCCGCAAGTCGCAATTGAGTCCCCCTTTCTCGAATTGGATATAGCATGGAATGAAAGGGGGATTGATGTTCTCGCAAAGAGAAGCAGAGCGATTCTACGCTCCCGTTCGTTAAGTTGAGTTCTACATGTGATAAGAAACATTTAGGCGGGAGCGTCGCGTGAGAATGAGCGCCGTATGTTTATGTTTATGCTATTAGGTAGATTTATGTATGGCTGAGGTAGGGGTAGAAAATAACTTGATGTAAGATTTGGCATAAATAAAGAAGGTTGAGGGTTAAGGTGAAAAATCGAGGTATTTTTATCTGTGGAAAATAAGCAACTTTCAAAGGCGTAACGGCTAACGCACGTCTGATCAACCAGATCATGGTGATGGTGAAGTCAATTAACATGGACTACGAAAGAATGACGTCCGACAGAAACGATCAACGTGTTGTTATTTTTATCAATTATTTGGCAATGTTAACAAAATTGAAAATGATAGTATAATAATCTTCAATGTTTGAAGTATGGACTATGTAAAAATCCCAAACATAAAAACATTCAAATTATGCATAAATTAATCAATTAATCAAGTGTGCGGATATTGGTACCGTCCGGATTTTAATTCATCACGGTAGAATGTTTTATCCAAAACTGTTTAAATAGAGATATTTTGGAAGTTCGGTGACTCCACTATCATTAAATATGTTTAAAATACACAATTATCGGTGTGTGAAAAGACTGTCCGCCAGTGTTTTCAGATCCGGGCATCGCGTAATGGACTCTCTTTTTACTAGTGTAAGTGAGATTCCCGAAAGAAAAAACAGTGAAAACTTGAAAAACAACTATGGATAGTACACTGATGCAAATTTTGAAGTTTTTGCTCCCCTTTGCTTAAACGATGGCTGGTAAATGGCTGGGCATGGCGTACCATTGGTACCTCGCGTACCTGAAGGAATAAAATAGACCCCTTTGTGCGGTCCTTAGCCTCTTGCCCAGCAACTCCTATCCCTACCTCCTCGCGGTACTGGCCGGGGTACGAGTAACCTTAGGGAAGATCGGGTAACCAACCCCCGGTGGGAACTTTGGTCGTATGCTGACAGGGAAGGGGGGGGTTTGCTTTTGCTTTTGCTTCTGCAAACCTTGAGCGTCTGTACTCCATGTTAGGAGCGGCTCACAACAGCGTCTGTTCCCCATGTCAGGGGCGGCTGATCAAACTGCGCACTATGGTCCTCCGAACATTTAGGGGGAATGGTCCTCCGGAAATCTAGGGGGTTGGTGTCAGGCCTGCAAGCCAGCCGTAAAAAAATCAAGCAACGAATAATCAACGAGAGAATACGAACCGGGACAATCGGCGAAGACCACAGCGACGTAAAGGGACTAGCGATTGGAAGCTCGGTACGTGGAACTGTAAATCTCTCAGCTTCATCGGGAGCACACGCATACTCGCCGACGTGCTGAAGGACCGTGGATTCGGCATCGTAGCGTTGCAGGAAGTGTGTTGGAAGGGATCAATGGTGCGAACGTTTAGAGGTAACCATACCATCTACCAGAGCTGCGGCAATACACATGAGCTGGGAACAGCTTTTATACTGATGGGTGATATGCAGAGGCGCGTGATCGGGTGGTGGCCGATCAATGAGAGAATGTGCAAAGGCCGGTTCTTCAACCTCAGCATAATAAACGTGCACAGCCCTCACTCCGGAAGCACTGATGATGATAAAGACGCTTTTTACGCGCAGCTTGAACGCGAGTACGACAGTTGCCCAAGCCACGACGTCAAAATCATCATAGGAGATCTAAACGCTAAGGTTTGCCAGGAGGAGGAATTCAGACCGACGATTGGAAAGTTCAGCGCCCACCGGCTGACGAACGAAAACGGCCTACGACTAATTGATTTTGCCGCCTCCAAGAATATGGCCATTCGTAGCACCTACTTCCAGCACAGCCTTCCGTACCGATACACCTGGAGATCACCACAGCAGACAGAATCGCAAATCGACCACGTTCTGATTGATGGTCGGCACTTCTCCGACATAATCGACGTCAGGTGATGGTGATGGTCAAACTGCGCCCAAAACTCTCCGTCGTTAACAACGTACGGTACCGACGGCCGCCCCGGTATGACCTAGAGCGGCTCAAGCAACCGGATGTCGCAGCGGCATACGCGCAGCAACTCGAGGCTGCATTACCGGATGAGGGTGAGCTGGACGAAGCCCCTCTTGAGGACTGCTGGAGAACAGTAAAAGCAGCCATCAACGATGCAGCTGAGAGCAACGTCGGGTTCGTGAGACGGAGTCGACGGAACGATTGGTTCGACGATGAGTGCCAGGAGGTTTTGGAGGAGAAGAATGCAGCGCGGGCGGTCATGCTGCAGCAATGGACCCGGCAGAACGTGGAATGCTATAAACGGAAACGGCAACAGCAGACCCGCCTCTTTCGGGAGAAAAAACGCCGCCTGGAGGAGACGGAGTGCGAGGAGATGGAACAGCTGTGCCGGTCTCAGGAAACGCGTAGGTTCTATCAGAAGCTCAACGCATCCCGCAACGGCTTCGTGCCGCGAGCCGAGATGTGCAGGGGTAAGGATGGGAGCATTCTGACGGACGAGCGTGAGGTGATCGAAAGGTGGAAGCAGCACTTCGACGAGCACCTGAATGGTGCTGAGAGCACAGGCAATGAAGGACGGGACAACGGAGGAAATGCCTTCGTCAGTACTGCGGAAGATGGAAACCAACCAGCCCCCACTTTGAGGGAGGTTAAGGGTGCCATTCACCAGCTCAAGAACAATAAAGCTGCTGGTAAGGATGGTATCGGAGCTGAACTCATAAAGATGGGTCCGGAAAGGCTGGCTATTTGTCTGCACCGGCTGATAGGCACAATCTGGGAAACAGAACAGCTACCGAAGGAGTGGAAGGAAGGGGTAATCTGCCCCATCTACAAGAAAGGCGACAAGTTAGACTGTGAGAACTTTCGAGCGATCACCATTCTAAATGCGGCCTACAAAGTACTATCCCAGATCATCTTCCGTCGTTTGTCACCCGTAGTAAACGAGTTCGTGGGAAGTTATCAAGCCGGCTTCGTTGACGGCCGATCGACAACGGACCAGATCTTTACTGTACGGCAAATCCTCCAAAAATGTCGTGAATACCAGGTCCCAACGCATCACCTTTTCATCGATTTCAAGGCGGCATACGACAGTATCGACCGCGTAGAGCTATGGAAAATCATGGACGAGAACAGCTTTCCCGGGAAGCTCACGAGACTGATAAGAGCGACGATGGAAGGTGTGCAAAATTGTGTGAAGGTTTCAGGCGAACACTCCAGTTCGTTTGGATCCCACCGGGGACTACAACTACAAGGTGATGGACTTTCGTGCCTGTTGTTCAATATTGCGCTAGAAGGTGTTATGCGGAGAGCCGGGCTTAACAGCCGGGGTACGATTTTTACGAGATCCAGTCAATTTGTTTGCTTCGCGGATGATATGGACATCATCGGCCGAACATTTGAAAAGGTGGTGAATGCGGCCAAGACAAAGTACATGCTGGTGGGGCCGAGTGCGACAGGGCTCGCCTAGGTAGCAGTGTTACGATAGACGGGTCGAGGTGGTCGACGAGTTCGTCTACCTTGGATCCTTGCTGACGGCTGACAATAACGTTAGCCGTGAAATACGGAGGCGCATCATCAGTGGAAGTCGGGCCTACTATGGCCTCCAGAAGAAGCTGCGGTCAAAAAAGATTCACGCCCGCACCAAATGTACCATGTACAAAACGCTCATAAGGCCGGTAGTCCTCTACGGGCATGAAACGTGGACGATGCTCGAGGAGGACCTGCAAGCACTTGGAGTCTTCGAACGTCGGGTGCTTAGGACGATCTTCGGCGGTGTGCAGGAGAACGGTGTGTGGCGGCGAAGGATGAACCACGAGCTCGCCCAACTCTACGGCGAACCCAGTATCCAGAAGGTGGCCAAAGCTGGAAGGATACGATGGGCAGGGCATGTTGCAAGAATGCCGGACAGCAACCCTGCAAAGATGGTGTTCGCTTCGGATCCGGTTGGTACAAGAAGGCGTGGAGCGCAGCGAGCTAGGTGGGCGGATCAAGTGCGTATCGATTTGGCGAGCGTGGGGCAGAACCGAGGATGGAGAGATGCGGCCACGAACCGAGTATTGTGGCGTGAAATTGTTGATTCAGTGTTATCTGTGTAGATGTTAACTAAATAAATGAAAAATGAATCAAAGTACCAAGCCAAGCTATGTTTTAATACAAAAACTAAAAAAAATCAAAAACATTGATAATATAAATTCAATAATGTAAATAATGTAAATCAAAATTGACGACGGAATTTCATAATCGTACGAATGATGATAGCAACTTCTCCACATATTTTGTTCGATGAGCTGAACAAAACATGTGGAGAATTTACTTTTTCAACCGCCTTTGTCACGTTTTTGTATGAGTCCTTCGAAAATTTTGCAAGGCTTGGCTTGACCCCCTTGGAGCATGACGTAATTTGTGCATGACCCCCAAACGTTAAAGTTTGAATATCTTATGAATCTAAATGATCCAGGTTTAAAACTGGTATCAATTATAATTATTATTATTATTATTATTATTATTATTATTATTATTATTATTATGTTAAAAAATAATAGCTTACCATCTTTACCATTAGAAAGCGAGGATGTGCTCGAGATAAACAATATATTGATCTATTATCATACCGTAATCTGATAACTATCTTATTCGTAATTTGTTTCCCATATTTTAAATACTTCATCCATAGTTTGAATTTTGAACGTTGCATCTAAGGATGGCGCTACAAAGCAAAGCCATGCTGAAGGTGTTTGGGTTCGATTTCCGGTCGGTCCAGGATCTTTTCGTAAAGGAAATTTCCTTGACTTCCCTGGGCATAGAGTATAATTGTACCTGCCACACGATATACAAATGCGAAAATGGCAACTTAGGCAAAGAAAGCTCTCAGTTAATAACTGTGGGAAGTGCTCATAAGAACACTAAGCTGAGAAGCAGACTCTATCCCAGTGAGGACGTTAATGCCAAGAAGAAGAAGAAGATTAATTATTCGTATCGAATATTCCAAAAGCAAAAAAAAAGAGAAAAAAGTTCGATAATATTTTATTTGTAATTTGTTTCCCTATTTTAACTACTTCATATATAGTTTCAATTTTGACCGTTCCACTAATTATTTGTATCGAATATTCTCAAAAAAAAAAGCATGTTACCTGAAGTAGGCACATTTCTATAACTTTCTGTTGATGAAGAGCCGAAATTGAAACAATTTGTATCCGCAGCAACATTGTCATAGGCAGCACAATTGGAATGTACAAAATAGAAACGGTTACCTTTCTCACCGTAAGAGGGAACAAAAAAAATCCTTTTTTAAATTTTTAATACGATGTTTTTAGAAGGACTTAACAAGCATTGCGAAAGGCTGATGAAGATGAAGCACTAAAATACGGCCGGAAACTGGACGAAATTACTCAGTAAGTACAATATTATACAGATTATTATAATACTAACATAATACTGATCCAAATTTTAAGTTAAATAAGGCAAATCCAATACTGCCTCTGTATATACTCGATTGGGTTTGACGCACTTTTCCGCCAGCCCCGCACGATAAGACACTCAAACGGAAATTTGCATCATTTTGACGAGAAGCTGTGTATTGCGAGAGGGAGAGCCAGTCCGTCGTCGTCATCGTTCATCTCCGGCTTGTGCCCGTTTGTAGAGTAAGGTGGGCAAAAGTTCGACCTTAGTGGTATAATCAAAGTTTCCAGGAAAACAATAGCAGTTTAAACAAAACAAATACCATACAGTGAACCTTCAACATATTGGCTATAATTTTACTGAACAAACTTGTGTCCAAATATTTATCCATTTTTAGTTATAACAGTTTCAAAATTTATTGTCTTATTCGAACTTTTGCCCCACCGGTGGGGCAAGAGTTCGAATCTAGTGTGGGGCAAAAGTTCGCTGGCTAAAACACTAAGTATCGATCCTTTTATGACAGGCATACTTTACACCAGCCGTAAACTTAAGTTTGCCGAAAAATACACACTAAAGTTTCATCAAAAAATTTCCCAAAACCGGGTTAATTGTAATATACTCAAAAATAGCAGTTTTTCGCAAAACTAAGTGGAAATGTAAAATTTTGGTGACAGTTTTCACACGATCAGACAAATTTTACTAAATTTGAAGATAATATGTGAATTTTAAACAATTTGAAAATTTTTCCGTGATTTTATACATGGGTCGAACTTTTGCCCCGCTGATTCGAACTTTTGCCCCACTATGGGCCAAAAATTGTTTTCAAGCATTTATGCAAAATCTAATACACGTCAAAGCAACCTTATGATAGGCCTAGAAACGACCTTACATAAAATATTGAAAAATATTTTATCTTCAATTGGTTCCATGCAACGAAAGTTTGACCAAAAATTACAATGTTCACGTCGAAAAACAACAAATAGCCACAATTTTTCCAAATCTAAATCGATTTTTATGATATTTGGAGTAAAAGTCTCTTACTTGAATGGCATTCGAACCAGAATGACATTTATAAGATTTGTTTTGAATTGAGCTAGAAATCTTAAAAAGAAACTCTTACCCCACTCGAACTTTTGCCCCACTTTACTCTATCGTTTTTTTTTTGCACATTCTCTGATAGTGTGAAACGTGGACCGGACGTTAGTAGTCTGCCAGTGAGATTCATGTTATTTCGCTGGACATAGTGGTTTCGAAAAGATAAAAGTTTATCAACTACTTATTACTACGTAATAGAAAACTAAAACAAGTTGTATTGCATCCGTTTGGGATTGATCTCTTAGTTACCACGCTTCTCTATTTTGTATAAAATAAACGCGCAGCTATTCAGTAAGACCTAGCTGAGGGTCGTGCATTCATATCCCACTGGTCGAGGATCTATTCTTAAAAGACATTTTCTTGATTGCTCAGGGCATATGGCATAAGTAACAGGAATACTAACAAATTCAACTGTATTGGTTTGTGATTTATTTTAGAATTTGTAAATTTAACGTTTGACTGAAAATCAAAGTAATTTTTGGGCTGTGGTGTTTGCACTGACTGAACAACATGCTTGATTGCGTCAAAATTCACAATCAAGATTCACAAGCTACAAATGAATTTTATAAGCGGGATTTTCCGGCGACACAACGTGCAAACCCAAGTCCAGTTGCTGATCCAGTTTCAAAGATTCACACATCCGCTGTACGTTGATTTTCCTCGGTTTACGCGCCAGTGTAGCTGCAGTGTGCAAACCGGCACAGTACCGATTCTTGCGAGTCTCATGTCCAGCGTCCATTTCATACGGGTAGTGCACTTTACTTCGGAATGGATTTGATTGCGGTGCAACTTCCGCCAGTGCTTTCGCCGTAGCTTCGTGGTCACAGGAAATGCACTTAAAGTTGCCGGACAGTTTGAGCTTAGTTCCGGCCGCTTCGATGCTCTCTTGAAGTGCTAGAAATTTGTTCAAACGTAACTGCAACAGCGACAACTTCTTATTGGTTTTCATCTCCAACGTAGACAGTTCCTTGTGGTCCACCTTTTCGCAGAGTTGCAACGCCACGGCATCGATTCGTTGTAGCAAATCGTTTCTGTCGAATTCTAGTTTGAAATCTTCCATGCACTGCTTGAGAATAGCAAGTTCCGTTTCGAATGTTTCCAACGATACTCGGGTTCTGAACAAGGCAAAGTCTGGACGATCTTCGATTTGCATTTCCAGCTGGATAACTCGTCCTACGGTGTCATTATTGAGATATTCAACATTTTCAGATAGTTTTTCAAGTTTAATTTCGAGGCTTTTGTAACGATCTTCAATATTTAAAACTAATTCTTCTCTCATCTGCTCTAACTTGCTCTCCAACACATCAAACTGTTCTCTAATTGTGTCGCTAGTTTCTTGCAACTTGCTTCCTAAATCAAGAACTTCTTTATGCGCCGTTTCCAGAGCGACTAGTCGTTCTTCTTTCTCGAGAAAAATCTCGTCTATTTCCTTCTGAACGGAACGTAGATTAATAATGGCACTGGCCGCCTTCTGATGGAAGTTAGTTCTCATGGCGGGCTGGGACTCATCGCACGATATCTCTGAATTACTTAGAACCAATTCGCTCCCGGAAGCATCTGGAAGCGGTAACATCCCGATCAAACCGTTCAGAACACTTTTGATGCACTCGACCTCTTTCTCCAGCTGATCTGGTACCATCATGGATTGAAAGCGAGAATTGGTACGTTTAGTGGCGGTTGTTGGTAACTGTGCTATTGTAGGAACTCCTCGAGTGTAGAAATCTTCTGGAAGTGCATTGATCGTCAATCGCTTTGAGGCACGTTGTGGGTCCGACGAGCGCCTGGAGCAGAATCCGGGAAACTGTGTCGTCAAAAGATGGTTTATGTTATCAATTTGGGTCTTCATGACGGCTATATCGCCACCTTCCAGATACGGAAGTACCATCTTCTCCAAGCGAGCAAATTCCAAAAGCAGATCGTTAGCCAAAGAAGTCAACTTCCCTAAACTGACCTCGATGGTGTCCAGGCGGGAGGCCATATTCAAGAAGTCAACCGATTCCTCAGGCTTCAACGATTCTCGACTAGATTGATATCGCTGTAGCTTTTCCGGGCTTGGCAAAACAGATACAACACTTTCCAGAGTTGACAGCCGTTGTGATATGTCCTGCATGTCGGAGCTATTGGAAACACTCTCCGTGCTCTGTTCCACTTGCTCTTGTTCTTGAATCTCAAATTTTAGAACTTGGAAGACTTCATCGCCATCTCTTTGTTCAACTGCTACGTTAACGGACGGGTTCTCATCCAACGATTCAATTAGCCAATCGAGTCTCCCTTTGTGATCGGGTAGCAGTTCCACTTGTGACTTTTGGCAACCCAACTTGCGAACGATGATGTGCAGCAAACTGTGCAGTGCCGTAAGATCGAAGGTTCCCACCTCGGGGGTTCCGATGGCCAAGTCCACCAACTTTGCGAGCGTAAGATCGTAGGTCATGGTTGCGGTGATGACAGTGATGCAGTATCGAGACGCCTACTTTATATTGTCTGATAGATTGGAATGTTTGGTTATCCCCACGTCATAAACAACACGATATTATTCCGTGGGTTATCCCTAGCAGTAGTCAATAACTGAACTAGTTATCAATTCTATTGAGCTTCGTTTCTTATTTCTCATTTCTCAGTTTTACACTTGTAATGAGCTTAAGCTACTAACCCAGACAACCAGAAATCGCATGAAAGTTCACGTTATAACTCGTTTATTCATACTAATTATTGTGCATTCAGATTAACTTTAGACCGAAGTTTATAAGAGAAATGAAATATCACCAACAAAAGTTCGCCGACAAAGGCATACCTTATGCATCGGCGAAGCACTAAATTAGAATGCCGACTGCCGAACTTCTAATTGTAAATCGAATTGTCAATACATCAAACCCGCAAAACGACGTGGATAAACTCGTCAAATTGATGAGCTTCCTCGCATAAAACACTTCTTTTCTGAGTTCATTTGTACATTTTGTTTCGTCCCGTACACTCGTACAAAGTAAGTCGAATCAAACCGTAGCAGCTGTCAAATCAGATTCGGGAGAATATTTCTATGTATCTCAGGGAGGAAGCTTCAGAATCATTTTCAAAATTTTATTTTGAATTCTCTGCAAAGCTTTCTTCCTGGTATCACAACAAATAGTCCATATTGGTACAGCATACAACATGGCTGGCCTGAAAATTTGTTTGAATATCTTGTTCTTAAGACAAAGTTTTGATTTTCTATTAATAAGGGTATAGAGACATTTTACAAAGTTCTGACATTTGGCTTGAATGCTTTAAAGTAATTTTTGAAAGTTAAATTCTTATCTAGTATGAGCTCTAGACACTTAACTTCCTCTGACCAATTTATTGGAACCCCTCTCATCATGACAACATGTCTACTTGAAGGTTCCAAATAAAGAGCTTTTGGTTTATGTGGGAATATTATTAGTTGAGTTTTGGAAGCATTAGGAGAAATCTTCCATTTTTGCAATTATGAAGAAAAAATATCCAAACTATTTTGCAATCGACTACAGATGACACGCAGGCTTCGTCCTTTGGCGGAGTGGCCTGTGTCATCCGCAAACAAGGATTTTTGACATCCCTGAGGTAACTCAGGTAAGTCGGATGTGAAAATATTGTATAATATTGGTCCCGAAATGCTGCCTTGGGGAACACCAGCTCTTACAGGAAGTCTTTCAGATCTGGAGTTCTGATAATTAACCTGAAGTGTGTGTACGATTTTACAGATAACTTTGAATTATTCTAACAATGTATATTGGAAAATTAAAGTTTTTTAATTTTACAATCAAACCTTCATGTCAAACACTGTCGAATGCTTTTTCTATGTCTAGAAGAGCAAGACCAGTAGAATAGCCTTCAGATTTGTTGGAACGGATCAAATTTGTTACACGTAAAAGTTGATGAGTGGTCGAATGTCCATGGCGGAATCCGAACTGTTCATTGGCAAAAATTGAATGTTCGTTGGTGTGGGCCATCATTCTGTTCAAAATGACCTTTTCAAAAAGTTTACTGATGGAGGAAAGCAAACTGATTGGACGATAGCTAGAAGCTTCTGCAGCATTTTTGTCTGGTTTTAAAATTGGAACATCCATAGCATTTTTCCATTTGTCAGGAAAATATGCTAATTGAAAACATTTGTAAAATATATCAACTAAGAATGATAAGCTACTTTCGGGAAGTTTCTTGATGAGGATGTAGAAAATTCCATCATCGCCAGGAGCTTTCAAATTTTTGAATGTTTTGATAATAGTTCTCACTTCTTCCAAATCAGCCTCCCAGGAATTTTCGAAAACGTTCTCTTGATTGAGAATATTTTCGAATTCCTGAGGAACTTGATTTTCAATTGGACTAGTAAGTCCTAAACTAAAATTGTGCGCGCTTCCAAACTGCATAGCAAGTTTTTGAGCTTTTTCGCAATTAGTTAGTAATAATTTGTTTTCGTCTTTCAATGCCGGTATTGGCTTCTGAGGTTTTTTTTTTTTAATTTTAGATAATTTCCAAAAGGGCTTAGAGCCAGGGTCCAATAGAGAAATTTTATTTTCAAAACTTTTGTTACTTATTTGTGAAAATCGTGTTTTAATTTCTTTCCGCTAATCTTGCCACATAATTTTCATAGCAGGATCACGAGTGCGTTAAAATTGTCTTCTCCTCACGTTTTTATGATGGATCAAGAGTTTAAGATCATCGTCTATAATCACGGATTCTAACTTTACTTCACATGTTGGAATTGCAATGCTCGTGGCTTCAACAATGGAATTTGTTAAACTTTCAAGAGCATTGTCAATATCAAGTTTTTGAGAAGCAGGCTTTGTCCTAGTTGAATCCTATCGCCAGCAAGAACAACAAAATATTTGGTCCATAGCAGTTTGGAGATGTCTTTCGTGTTTATGGAAACCAAGGGAATCGATAATGTCCATGGTTAGAGTGATAAAAAATTGTGCTGAGCATAAATGAAAGAGAATAAAAATAGTTTACAAATGTACTGATAAAGGTCTTCGAAAATAGAAGATTTAGTTTTCCGACTAATGGTGCATTCCGTTAAGTGGTCTTCCGGTAAAATGCATTCCTGGTAATGGTATAGAATCGTCATGAACAATAGCTCTAAGGAAATCTTGTTCACTTTAGATTAGTGATATCATCGATTCAATTTGTCCAATAGTTGTCAAACAATTGCACCGTTTGATAACAGTATAATATAATCCATTGCACTACGGATGAGCAAGAAACAAACTACCGTATCATCTGACCCGGTATATAGTTCATTCATTCGACGAGTTGCTCCACTTATCATCTAAAATGTATTCTGCCCACCCAATGCCCCTTCCTGAGCAAGTTCACTTCCAACCCGTAGATCTTCAACCTACTACATATTGCTGATCATTGCCTCGGGTACTGGCACGCGAACGTCTTAGAACAGAACAACAGATTGTATGCGTCCGTTTCGCGCAAGCCGGGAAGCCGCCACAGCATCTATCAAAGCGAGCATCTTTTGTATACTCCAATCTAATAAGTGTTTCTACGAACTGCTCACGAATTGCGAGCAACTAGGAGGGCTCGTCCGAGCATGACGTCCATTGTTTATGAAGGAGGTGGATTTAGGGTAAAGTGATCGTACGGGTATTTGTTAGTAAAACAGCGTAACAGAGTTTGAAAAAATGTTGGTCAACATATTTGGATCGACCCCAACAGAACGTGTCTAGTTAGATGGAAGTTATATGGAGCACACGGTTGATCTTCTTCTTCTTTCTGACGTTACGTCCCAACTGGGACAAAGCCTGCTTCTCAGATTAGTGATCTTATGAGCACTTCCACAGTTATTAACTGAAAGCTTTCTTTGCCGATTGACCATTTTTGCATGTGTATATCGTATGGCAGGTACGAGGATACTCTATGCCCTGGGAATCGAGAAAATTTTCTTTACGAAAAGATCCTCGACCAGCGGGATTCGAACCCACGACCCTCAGCATGGTCATGCTGAATAGCTGCGCGTTTACCGCTACGGCTATCTGGGCCCCGGTTGATCACTTTGTGCTATTTTGCTTATAATGTTTCGCGAACTGAGGCGAGCACGTCTGGTCAGCTGTAATCATCTTTAATAAAACGGTTGCTGGTCTAGCAGGGCTGTGATAAAACACTACCGGCTCTAGTGATGTTTGGCCTTGAGGGCAAGGGAAAGTTGATTTTGTTTTTCTAAATAGCTTTTTAATTAAAACCTTCTCTATCAACTAGGGTTCGCTTAAACGTATAAATGAGATATAAAACATTTGTTTATACATAGATCGGTATGATTTGTATTGATTCGATTCATAGTGTATAATGGTGTTGCTTGTGATAATATTGATTGCTTCCGTATATTTCTATTCGAGGTTCTATTCGACATTCGCAGCGTGTTGGAGTTTCTAGTGTAGATGTATTTGTATACGTATAGAGAGACATAAAAAAAGTGATGAGTGCTAGTATAGGATTCCTCATATTCAATAATGGAAATCGCTAACATTAAAAGTATGTGAAGTGCACGGAACTCTACTTATCGGATATTGGCGCGAAACGGAAATGATAGCACTCGAAAGAGGAGGGAAAAACTAAAATCATTGAAATGCGTCATTCAGCGAGTGCCTTGAATTCCGCGCAGTTGCTGTCTGGCCAGCAGAATGGATGCCCTTGCTGAACGAAGTTTTCAATAATGGGAAAACAAACACACGGGTTGACTAAAATTTGGATTGTCTACCGGAGAAAGTGGAATGTTTGCTAAATTCGATTGCGCCAAGGTGAAAACTTAATTCGATTGGTGTTGGCAATGTCCTTCAAACTTGCCCTGGACTGCTCCTGTACTTAGTTCTTTTGACGGCCAGAGTCTGTGTTTTGAGGTGTCAAGAACGTACAAATGCTTTGGAAACATAAACGTACAAATGCTTTGCAAAACCTTCGGCAAAACGTGGAAGTTTTAAGTTTCGCCTAGCGTGATCCGCGTGTCTTGAATAAATAAATTTTAATTTACTACAATCTTGCCACCGTTCCTACATCAGAGCTTTGCCTCCGGGCTCATTCTTTACCCTTGTGTGCCACTCTTGGACTAACTTATATCGATTAGTGTCTTTCTTCCTGGGTTGTGATATTTTTCTAGCACTCTGCCACGGCTAACCTACATTTCATACGAACATTTGCAATAGTGGCCAACGAACGGAACCGCACTCGGGGGGTGTTTCTCCCCCATGTGGCATGCTTACCGGGACGACGTTCCTTACTTCCATGCTTTAATTGCGCTGTTTTCCATGCCTCACAGGTGGCTGCTTTTGTGAGGGGTTAGTTGAACATTTTTATTGACCCCTACGTTGCTCTAATTGCTTATCAGTTTTTTTTTTGCGTGTATTTTGCTCTCTCCCTAATGAATAAGTAAAACATGGTATGTAGACGCTAAGGTACCAATTTATGCAAGGGAGGTGCGCGATAAGCGGTGACAGGTGACAGGACAGGAATAACTGTCGTGACCTTTTTCCTGGTACCAATGTGTAGCATTGGGTTTCTTTTAAAATATGCGGCGTGTCCTTGGAAATAGAAATGGTTTCTGATGGCTGGAAATGGCAAAAACGTTGCATACTAATTCATCACTATATTACATGTAGCATTTTTTTATCAGATGTGATGTTTGATTGTGTCACTCTACATTTGTTATACATGGTTTCCAGAAGCGCAATCAGAATGTGCTTCTGGGACCAGCAACATTGGTGTAACTAGGATTATTTTTTTGAGGGGGTCCAGTGGGGGCTTAGCATATATCTCGCATAACCTGTGATCTCGCCCTAAAAGCCATTGGTAACCGAGTGTGTAGTTTGTTGTTACCGAGCAAACGAATGGATTTACACGTTATTCAACAATGCTACGATGAAGAGAACATCCTCCTCTATCTCCCAGAGTTGATAGTATTTAACATGGGTTCATTCATTTGCTTAGAAACAAGGAGCTACACACTCGGTTACCAATGGCTTTTAGGGCGAGATCACAAGTTATGCGAGATATAATCAAAAATCATAGTTTTTACTAATCTAATAGTTATCGTAAGTTTAAGTAATTGCATTTTTGTGATTTCCGTAGGTCAAACGTTTTATCCTAAATTGCTGTGCACATTTGGTAGTTGCGGAGAATTCAAAATTAAATATTGAAAACAGTGAATATATGCGATTTGCAAACTATCCGTGATTCCAAAGAATCACTTTTAAGATTCCTGATTGAAATCCCTTTGAAAATTTCACCACAATTCACAAAAAAACGTAAGATTCGCAAGGATTTATTAATTTTAATTTCAAAATCAAGTATAAAAGTCCAATTAGTTGAAAAAAAAAACCCACTAGCGATTTATTCAGCCTTCCTTTTAAATTTAATTCAAAAATTTTCCATAAAAGTTTCACATTTTTTAAATATTTTTTGAGCAAATGGTTTAAAATTTCCATAAATTATCTTCACAATGGATCATTTAAAAATCCCACAAGAGTTTCGCATAAAAATTATTTATTAAATTGCTATAGGAATTAACAATCAAAAGGAATCCCTTTGATTGTTCTAAGGAGTTTCATCTACGTTCATCCAAACGTTCCTCCGGAATTTTTTTTAGGACAGGACGCTCCTTCAGAAAATGCGCATTCTAATATATTTGTAAGTCATTCTAGAAAACCCTTCAAATTCTCAAGGGAATTAGTCAGGTAATAATCTTTTCAGTAATTCTTCCAACAATTCAATAAACTTCAGGACTTTTTTCAAATCCTTAATGAATTTCCATAGAAATTATATTCAAACCATATCCCATGCTTAATTTTGTAGATATTTGAAATGCTTCGTTTTAAAGAATAACATAATATGTTAATCAGTCCACAGTCCGGGGAAGTCTCTCTTCTGTACCTTCGGTAGCCAGTGTTTATAGCCCAGAAATTCCGTAGGTACGAACAAGTAAAAGGTTCCAAAATCATAAGGTAGAATAAAGAAGAATTATTAAATTCTGAAAAAAAAAATCATTGGAATTTGTCAAAAAAGTTCTTTGCAAACTTTTATAGGATTTTATAACGTAAAGCTAATGCTGTACCTGAAGGAATATATAAACAATTTCCTGGAGAACATCAATAAATATCCTAGGTAGAGCTCCACAATATTGCTTTTTCTTGAGAAATTCTTGGGATGTTAACTACAAAATTTCTAAAAGTATAACTAGTGATAGTGACGTTTTTTATGAATCCCCACTGACATGTTTTATGGAGATATTGCCATTAGCTCTTACGCGATGACTGTCGACAGTCAGAAAGATAGTTGAATTTTGTTTTTTTAGCAGATCACCTAAAAATATTTCAATATGAATCGAAGGAGCTGGTTTTCTTTTGCAAAATTTATGGTCAGTTTTCCATTTAACATTTAAGAATTTCTCATTCTGAAATTTCTGTTGATATTTTTTATGGAATTTCTGTGGTGCAAATTATGCTAGAAGAACATAAAATGGCTTCTTAAGAAGTCTCAAGAGAACGTAAAAAAGTAATCGATGATTTTTTTTTTTAAGTTTTCGGATGGAATTTCTTATAGGTATTGCTTATAATTCCTTATAGGAAAATTCCTAGGAGTACATTTGACGAAATTCTAACATATATTATGATAAAATATCTAATAATACTTCTGTAGCAGTTTCTGAAACAAAAACAGGAAAAACTGACCTGTAGTTTTCCTTGGAATTGAATGAAATAAATACTGATAAAACTCTCAGAACTTCTATGAACATATCGAGACTGCTCAAGATATTCCACTTAGTGATCCTTCATGGTTTATGCTGGCGTTTTCGAAGAGGGTTATTCATAGAATTCCTCAGACATTTTTAACAGAAACATTTTTAAAATTTCTGTGTTTCTGTTAAACTTTTTTTCATTAGTTCTCTCTTTATTGTCTGGGTACAGGAAATTCGTCATTCATCATTTTATACATTATGCAGTCAGAATTTGTTAGCCATAAACTTTCGAATTCTGCAGAACTCTACCCCAAGGTATTAATTAAATTGCACAAGACATCTATGTAGGAATGTAGGCAATGTTCTCAAATTATAACTATGACTTCGAAACATTTTTTTTAAAGAATAACTTAAATATTATTCTGCCTTAAATTAATGCAAGAGTTTATATATTTTTTTCCATAAATTCAGAAAGCAGAAATGCTGTGTTATGAAACAACAAAGCAATCTTGATGTGGAATAACATATCCTTGAAATGTGAATTGCACATCAAAATATATAAAATGTTTGAACATAACAATTTTATACTACTTTTGTACTTCTGTACGTAAAATCGTTATCTTTGTGAGTTAAACATGAATACAAGCAAAACTTCAAGACTTCATATATACAATTCTGCAGAATTGAATGACGCTATAAACAGATTATTTAGAAGAATTTGTCAAAGAAGAAGATTTTAAGAAATCTTTAGAGATCAGGCTTGTTGAACCTATTATGGACTACTTCTAAAATTAAACTTCTATAAATAATATTGTTAAATGATAATATAAAAATAAATTTTCCAACAAAGATGCGAAAATATCTCCACTTTTCTATTAGACAATTGCCGTGAAATAAATCACAAGGAAGGTCTAGAAATACACTAGAACTTATTGTGAATCATTATCTTCAACAGTCAGTGCGCATCTTTCTCTCGAGCTGTGCGTACACAAATTCTTCCTACTATCGGAAGTTTTCAAAACTACCTAAAACAGCTTTTCAGTGCTCCAAAAACAGTACTCTTCAGTACTATTGTTTACCTTTTGATCCTTTTTTGATGTTTGGACCCGTGTCTTCGATTTTTTGTTGGAACAGTTAGCGAAAGCTAACGGTGGTAGCCCTTCTTGGATACTGTCTAAGGAAAAACTCTTTGAAGTTCACTTCTTCTTTCGTATATTCCACTTAACATGATTGCAACCACGAACGCGCTTTCTTCCAAGGGTGAAATGGCAAATGTTGACAATTGCATCAAAAAGAGCAATCAGTTCAATACTTTAGATAAGTTTTCCCAATAGGGGGGTCCGTAGCCTTGAGGTTACGCTTTCGCTTCATAAGCGGAAGGTCATGGATTCAATTTCCAGCCCCTCCAAAAAAATAACCCGTCCAGCCACCAGAAGACGCCGCACGGAGGACCGTGCTTAGGGGAGCACATCCATTCTCCGTCAGTATCAGATGGTGACTGAGACAAACTGACCCACTTCGCAGGCAGCTAGCCTCAAACGACTCAGGAACACGGCAAAACGAACCACCGCAAGAGAGTAATGGACTATGGCTTATGGAAATCGATTGGACCAACAGCAGAGCACTCTCCTACCTGCTCGGTGTGAGAGCAAAAGAGCAGAAGAGAGTGAAAGCAGATGTAAATATAGATTAGCTAAAAATAGAACTGTATCGGTAAGGAAGATACAGATAAACTGATTCCGGCACAGTAGTGGCCACGAGCACGGAGTGCCTTAAAAAAAAAAAAAAAAAGTTTTCCCAATATCAAATCGAAGCAGTCACTAGTTCAGGCTCTTTGATTCAAGCGAGGAAACAAAGGGAGTCGCCTATCGTGGTCAATTGTTCTGAATTCTGAGGATTTTAGCAGGAGATTTCGAACTCCGTTAGGGGAATCAAGGTTTCCTTCCAAATCGCAAAAAATAAGATCGTCGCGTTTTGCCGGAAACCCTTGAAGATCGCGAACTTCTTTTCTTGCAGAGAAGAAGCACACGTTTTTTAACTTATCTCGACAAAAATGAACGTTTGTTCAAAGTCGTCTTGAAATGTCTCTCAAGTGACTATAAGTCATCTAAAGAGATTAAAAATGGAATAAATGATTCACTTGGATTTTCCCCAGTCCAAGTTATGAATTAGAGAACCCAATCTGGCATTGTTTGGAAAGGGCCATCTTAAGACTATAATTTAGTTCACTTTAACAAAAGTGATCTAAATAATATTAAAGCTTTAGAAAAAAAACAAGACTATAGTTCGATGTTGGTTGGTTGATTTCAATAAAGGTTGGACAAACCACATCAACACTATTCAAGTTTCGTGACCAGTACTGGGAAGCACATTCGGCACGGTTGGTTTCGAATTTATATGGATGTTCCACGGGGCCTATCCATAATTATTTTATACGGATTAAACCAATCTTCAACGTTTGTAACTAAATCGTATACCATTAGTATATTCCGAATCTTTCAACTAAATTCGAAACATTTTCGTCGGCTCTGGATTCCTTGGAACCGATTCCTGGGGCATCAAATGGGGACCAGAATTTGATCAGAACAAACCATATCACGCGACACATCAATCTTCAAGATTGAACAGAAGTATACTATAATGCATATTGAGTAATTGTATGCAACATAGGGCCATCTACACTAGCACTTCTGGAATATCCTAGGGTTGATTCCGGGACCCTGGAAAAGGATATCGATCCGATGATTGCAAACCCTATCATGCGGCACATCAATCTTCAAAATTTTTCGCTGTGAGTATATAACGATGTATACTCAATAATTACAAATACATCTGGGATGTTCTGATGCCGATTTAGGGCCCCATGAGAAGGACATCTATCCAATTATTGTAATCCACATCATGCGATACATCAAACTTCAAGTTTTTTCCATTGGGAGTTTTCCATTGAGTAATTTCTTGCAATATAGGGTTATATACAAGCACTTCCAGAATGTTCTGGAGCCCCTACCTGACCCTTGAGAAAAAGATCAATTCGATGATATCATTCCATATTATGCGATGCACCACTCTCCAATATTGTGTACCGGGAGTATAATATGATCCAAATTGAGTACTTACTTGCAGCATTGGGTTATATACAAATACTTGCGGATATCCTTTAGCCAATTCCGGGACTCTTGAAAAAAAAAACCATCTCGGAAAACAATCATCGGATTAATGTGACACTTGAAGATTGATGTGTCCCATGATATGGATTGTAATTATGGGATTGTATTATGGATTCCAGAACATCCCGGAAGTATTTCTTTCAAGAAATTACTCAATATGCATCAAATTATACTTCTGGCGAATAATCTTAAAGAATGTCGCATGATATGATTTGCAATCATCGGATTGATGTCCTTTTTCAGGGTCCCGGAATCGGCTCTAGGTTTTTCCGGAGGTACTTGCAGATAGCCCTATATTGCATATAATTACTCAATGCATTGTATTATACTTCTGCTGTAAAATCTTGAAGATTGATGCGTCGCATGATATGGTTTGTGCTGATCAAATTTTGGTCCCCACCTGATGTTCCAGAAACCGGTTCCAGGGAATCAGGAACCGGCCAGAATGATTTCAAATGAGTTTCTGCACGGATAAAAATCTGATTCCCACACCATGATTTACAAGTCATGAAATTCATAAATTGATTAGGCCATGATATCAGGACGACAAATCATGGTTTCTGGAGCCATAATCATGATTCTTCATAAAGGCAACATCCAGAGCGACAACACAAAGCGGTGAACTTTGCTTCAAGTCATTCGCATCGATCACCCATTTCTCATCACGATAGAGTGGTACTGTGGTAAAGTACGTGACTCGCAATCTGAAGGTTTTTGGTTTGAATCTTGCTTTTCAATATTTTTTTTTATTTCATTTTATCGGGTTGACTGACAGAAATATAAATAGATCCGAAATGGATGCGCGAATCATGATTTTCGAGCATTCGATGCATGATTACGAGCACTCAGCTGCAACTTGTGTCGCATTACGACAATCTGACTCATGATATCGTGAGCCCAAATCATGGTGTATTTTCATAAGATGAAAACACACAGGAATCATGATATCCGGGTGCATAATCATGATTTTGGATTCTGATTTCTACCCGTGTGTAGTTTTGTTCGATCTGTGCAAAATAATTATGGAAATGTCTCAAATGACTTCGACAGAGTCCACGGAATATCCTTATAAATTGGGAACCGACCGTCCGGCTGGGATTCCCAGTACATTTTTCGAAACTTGAATAGCGAATAGTTATGAAAATTAGAGCACGGACCTACTTAATTTGTAGACTCACATGTTGCTACACGTTGCTTACATGAAAAAAATCCGTTGCCGGATTCGTGAACAAAAAGTCATAAAAGTATGAGTATTTTTCAAGAATTCGTGTGCTCTGGGCGGTACACAAATCTAACTGTCACCTTTTTGAATCTTTGTCAAAACTTCTTTCGCGTTCGTCGATAGTGTTTTTAAGTGAAATAAAAATGAAACTATTTTTGTGTGTGAAAAAGGATAAACAGCTGACCATGCTCCTCGAAACTTTGTCATAATTTCAATGGAATTCCTGGCGACATTTACAAGCGTTTCCAAACTGTTTCACAAATCAATTAATCTACCGGTACTGTTGGATGTTCCAAAATGTACTTAAAAGCTTCCATCGTTAAGCGAAAAAATTGCTTGACAAGCTCGTCGGCGATTTTAAATGTTCGGATATGATACGTTTCCCCACGTTTTACAATATTGCTGTGTGCGTTTGAAATGCAAATATCAAATGCGGGAGCTCCAAACGCGGGAAGATATTTAAGGCGAAGTAGGCCGTCATTGAAATTTGTACGCATCGTTGATGATTGTTGCTAATTCATCTCACAATTTCGAATCAAAGAAAATCAGTTGGTTTTGCACTGACACAGCTGAAAAAGTATCAGCATACTTTATGCATGTTAGCGCGTACAGTGATACATTTTCAAGTCAATATAAACTATCAAGACTGAGTTTTATCACTTTGAAATGCAAGCTGAAAAGTCATCATTGTTGCCAAAACGAATGACGGGCTACTTAGCCTTAACAAGGAAGGCGAAGTCAAAGATCGTTTTTCTTTGCTAGGTTGGCGGTGATATGGATCATGGTTGCTAAGTGTCCTTTGATTAGTTTGTGTTACCGCATTTGGAACGCATTCAAGCCAGATTTGCACGTCAAACGCAAACAGCAATATAACGGCTCACACAAGCAGGATGTTCCACTTCCATTTTCTTCGTCCGCAGCAGGGATTGAATCCTGAGAAAATTGAGAGAATCTCTCACGTATCGCTCTCCGTAACTATCATAACATGCTGCACATTATGAGAGATTGTTTATCGTATACTGCTACAACTTTGATCAGATAGGGGAGATAGTAGTGCATGATAAAACCCCTCTAAACATGCTCCAAGCCTGGGGGACACTATTGCTATTGGAAGTTCGTGGATTATATATCGTGCAAGTGAAGAAAAACACCTAACCCCAACGGTAAACAAGCGAGAAAAATTGATTTCATCATCGCTCTCTCTTTGGGGCTCTCGCTCGCTGCTTCCATTTATCAGACTTGTTACACCTTGCGATACAATGATGATCGTGGACCGCAACAGATGGGATGTTTTTCTTTGCTTGCTTTGATCGTGCTTCATACTCAAATGAGAGCGAATCCTGCAATGCCTGCCGCAGAGTAAAGAACTGTCTCATCGCCAAACAATCGATCAGCATTTTCCATTTCAATTGATGTTTAAAATACCATTTGGCGTACAAACTTAGCACTAGATATTCGCGTTCCTGCTACAGATGTGGCATTTTTGGGGGCACTCGTTACGGTTTACATATTTGGAATGATTTTCACGTTTTATTCTTCTTCTTGTTTTTGTCGCGGTTGACAATCTCTTTGCCCTGAGTAAAGGGCTAATGGCCCAAAGAATAATCCGACACGGTATATTCCGAAACTACCGGTACAAAAGCCGGAACGATTACTGCAACTTCATGTTATTTGTTTACCTTTTATAAAACTGGAATCTTGATTGACGTATAATGCAGCCCACAGACGCTCAGACGGTTTGACCAACATTGACTCCGCCCCCAAGTTAGTCAAACCGATTTATGTTGCTGCAACCGTTTGACCGACTGTCAAAGTTTGTTGCAGCAACACCATATTTCTTCGCATGTTTTAAATGCCCCCAGCAAGCCTAGTGAATATGTGATTGTTATTATTTTTTTCGATTTCTTTGACTGTGGGGGTGAATACTTCTATGGCAATAATCGTTGTGAGAAAGAGCAGAACTTTCAGAATACAAATACCGGAAGATATGGATATTGAGGAGGAATTACAATTACAACTCGCACGAAGTATTCCGGCAGAACTCTAAAATTAGGAGGGATCTCTATCGGGGATTATTCTGAGCAGTCATCGATATGAGAATGGCTATGGTAATTTCTTCAAAGTTTGTATTCGGAGTCTTTAGTGGTTTTCTCTAGTTATTCTACTTTGAAGTTTTTCCAGAACCATTGATTATACTAGGGATTCCACCAGAAAGTCTTCCTGGGATTCTACCAGGAATTTCATCAACAATTCCTCTAGAAATTTATCCTCAGATTTACCCAGAAATTCCTCCGAGGAAAATTCTTCAGGCTGGTTTTCTTCCAGAGGTTTCTTCAAAGATTCCTCTGCTAATTATTCAGGGTTTCCTCTACTGATTCCTTAAAAGATCAAAAAAAATCCTCAAGTGATTTCTTCAGTAACTTTTCAGAGTTTACTTCAAAGCAGACTTCAAGAATTCTTCCGGAGATTGCTATCACAATTTTTCAAAGATTCTTTTATTTCCTCTAAAAGTTATATCATTATTCAGGAATCACATAACGAATTATTTCAGATACTTCTCAATAAATATATCACCAGAAATTCCCATAAGGATTTCACCAGAACTTTTTTCAGGGCTTCTCCTAGGACTCCTCCTTAATTTCAACCAAAAGGAATTTTTTCAGCGATTCTTTCTTGTAATTTTCTCTACAGAGTCCTCCAGAGATTTACCCAAAAAGTTCCAAGGGATTTATTCATCCAATGCTTCCTTCAAGAATTCCTTCAAAATATCCTCCACAGATGTATTTAGGAATTCCTCCATCGAAACTTCAAGAAATTCTATACAGATTATATAAGGATTTTTTTTCCTGCGCTTTTACTAGGAATTCCTCTAGAAATTTGTATCAATAATTCCACCAGGAATTTCTCCTATGCATCAAAAACCTTTCCCTAGGAATACCTCCGAAAAATCCTTCAGGGATTGACCCAAACATTCTTCCAGAAATTCCAACGCGATTTTTGATAGAAATTTCTTCAAAAACTCCTACAGAAATACATGTAGAGATTCACTTCAGGAACTCTAACAGTGATTCCACCCAAAATTTCTCCAAGGATTCATTAAGGAATTCCTCTTGAGATTCCACCAGAAAGCTTTCGGGAATTCAGCAAGAAATACTGCAAAAGAATTCAAAAAAACTTCATACACGGGATTTCACCAGGAATTCCTTTAGAAATTCCGCTTGCAATTTTTCGAGAGGTTCCCCCAGGTTACTTTCAGGGGATTCTTCTGGGAATCTTCAATAAATTATCTTATGAATTCTTCCAGTGTTTCCTTAAAAGATTTTTTTTGTATCCCTTAAGGGAACCTACGAGGCATTCGACCTCGAATTTTTGAAGGAATTACTTCAAGAATCTACCGGATATTTCTCCGAGAATTCCTAAAGGAATTTATCCATTAATTCCTTCCAGTATGTCTTGGGGGATTTTTTTCCAATGAATCCACCAGGAATTGCCTGGAGGAATTTCTGATAAACCTGAATAATTTGAAGAAGGAAAATCCTAGTCAAATCATTGCAGTATTTTCTGGTAGAACTTCTGGCGAAGCTGTATTAGATTTTTCTGGTAAAGAATTTCTAGCGAAACTCTATTAATATTCTTAACCCTGGAAGAACTCATGGCGAAATTTCTAAAAAAAACACCATTCCGGAAGAAATAGTTAGAGAAAATACTGGTGACATCTCTGAAGGAACCGAAGGATTTTTTCCAGAATGTTTTGGAAGAACTTTTAGAAGATTTTCTTGAATTTCCGGTGAAATCACTGGAAAAATATTGGTGAAGCTTCTGAAAGAATTTTTAGTGGAACCCCTATGAGAATTTCAGCTCATTCCTTGAAGATTTTCCTAATGGAAATCATGGAGAATTACCTGGGCGAATTTCAGATCCAATCCATGGATGAACCTCTGGTTGAATCCTGGAGGGTTTTTAGTTGGAATATCTAGAGGAAATTTTCGAAGCAATTCCTGGTGGATTCAATGAATGAATTCTCAGAGGAATCGCTGAAGTAATTCCTTTTTTGAATCCTAGGAGGAACTTCTCATAGAGTCACTTGAGGATATACTGATGGATTCCCTAATTACTTGTGAAATCTTTATAAGAAATTGTTGGTAAAATTGCTGAATGATTTCTGAAAACCCCCAAGAATCTCTGAAAATATTTTGTGAGAAATTCCTTGCGAAATTCTCGATGGAATCTGTAGAGTTATTCCGGTGATAAAATCTTGAGACATTCCCGGAAAAATCTTAGGAGGAATTCCTGATAACCCTTGAGTATACTTGGAGATATTTATTCCTTGAAGAATTTTGGGAGGCATCCCATCCGAGTGGTTAAAGTCCGCGGCTACAAAGCAACGCCATGTTGAAGGTGTCTGGGTTCGATTCCCGGTCGGTCCAGGATCTTTTCGTAAAGGAAATTTCCTTGACTTCCCTGTGCATAGAGTATCATCGTACTTGCCCTACGATATACGAATGCGAAAATGGCAACTTTGGCAAAGAAAGCTCTCAGTTAATAACTGTGGAAGTGCTCATAAGAACACTAAGCTGAGAAGCTGGCTCTGTCCCAGTGGGGACGTTAATGTCAAGAAGAAGAAGAATTCTTGCAGGAACTCCAGATGAAATCATAGGAGGAACTCCTGATGAAATCCCTTGAAGAATTCCCTATGGAATTACTATAGGAACTCCTGATGAAATCCCTGGAGGAATTCCTGATATAATTCCTGCTGGAACTCCTGATAGAATGCCTAGGGAAATTCCTTATGATATCCCTAGAAGATCCTGATGGAATTCGTAGGTGACCTCCTGATATAAACTCTGGAGGAACTCCTAATAGAATCTCGGAAGAAATGCTAGCGGGAATCTCTGAAGGAACTCTTGATGGAATTCCTGGATGAACTCGTGATGAAATCCTCAGAAGAACTCTAATGGTAGCCCTAAAAGTACTCCTAATAGAATCCCTATTGGAATTCCTGATAGAATCCCTAGAAGAACTCTTGATGGAATCCTTGGAGGAATCAGTGGCGAATCGTAACCTCATTTTCTACCTGTTCTATGATTGTAAAAATGACTATTTCGACAAATTTAGAATACAAATCTAAAAATAATCAAAGAGTAAATTATTGAAAACGTCCTTTCTAACAAATCTCTACTCATTGCATGCAAATTTGTTGCTGAAATTTAAGAATTTATATTCGTGGGACAGGTAGATTTGAGGTTAGGGAATCACCACTGGGAGGAATATAAAGATATTGTAAGAGGAACTCCTGATAGTATCAGGAGTCCCGATGAAATCTCTAGATGAACTCCACATGAAATTTCTGGAGGAATTCCTGATAAGTTTCCTGAAGGAACTCCTGATAGAATCTATAGAGGAACTCCTGATAGAATCTCTTGAGGAATTCCGGGTGAAATCTCAGAAGAAACCCTGGAGGAATTCCTTGGAGAAAATCCTAAATATATTGTTGAAGGAGCGCCTGATGGATGAATTTCTGATGAAATTCGTAGATTAACTAGGAAGGAAATCCTGATTGAATCTTTGGAGGCAAAGATGGAATCCCTGGAGGAACTCCTGATGAAATCTCCAGAAGAACTCTGATGAAAGCCCTAAAGGTACTCCCGATAGAATCCAGATGCAGATACATAAATTCAGATAATATAGATACAGGAGCCCCTGATGAAATCCCTGGGGGAACTTCTGAAGGAATCCTTGGAAGAATTTGTAAAGATATTCTTGAAGGAACTCTGTATGGAATCATTGAAGGAATTCCTGTTGAAATCCCGAGAAGAACTCCTAGAACTAGAGCAACGACGGACAGAGTCCATGGAGGAATTCCAGGTGGAATCTCTGAAATATTTTCTTCTTCTTTTTCTTAGTGTTCTTATGAGCACTTCCACAGTTATTAACTGAGAGCTTACTTTGCCAATGACCATTTTTGCATGTGTATATCGTGTGGCAGGTATGAAGATACTCTATGCCCTGGGAATCGAGAAAATTTCCTTTACGAAAAGATCCTTGACCGGTGGGATTCGAACCCACGACCCTCAGCTTGGTCTTGCTGAATAGCTGCGCGTTTACCGCTACGGCTATCTGGGCCCCCTCTTTGAAATATCTCCTGATAGAATCCCTGGAGAAACTTCTGATGAAATCCCTGAAAGAATTCCTGATCGAATCTCTGGAGAAATTCCAGATGGAATCCCTGAAAGAATTCCTGATGGAATCCCTAGCTGAACATCTGATGATACCCCCAGAAGAATTCTTAATGGTATTCCTAGAGAAACTAAAATCCCTAGAGCTAGTCCTGATAAAAACCCTGAAGGAACTGCTAAACGAAACCTTCGTGAAATTTATGATTGAATCTTTAGAAGTTCTCCTGATGGAATGCTTGGATGAAATTGTGTTTAATTCCCTAGAATAACTCCTGATTCTAGAGACCTTCCTTAGCCGAGTGGTCAGAGTCCGCGGCTACAAAGCAAAACCATGCTGAAGGTTTCTGGGTTAAATTTCCGGTCGGCCCAGGATCTTTTCGTAATGGAAATTTCCTTGACATCCTTGGGCATAGAGTATCATCGTACCTGCCACACGATATACGAATGCGCAAATGACAACTTTGGCAAAGGAAGCTCTCAGTTAAAAATTGTTGAAATGCTCATTGAACTCTAAGTTGAGAAGCAGGCTCTGCCCCAGTGAAGACGTAACGCCAAGAAGAAGAAGAACTCCTCATTCTTAGAGGAATCACTGATGGAATATTTGTAGGAACTCCTGATAGAATCCAATAAGGAATTTCAGTTGAACTTGCCGGTAGGAATTTATAAAGGAATTCTTACATAAGTTTCTTGTTAAATCACTAGACAAAATCTTGATTGGATTTCTGGAGGAATCATGAAGGAGTTTTGGATGAATTCCTAAAGATATTACAAGAGAATTACCTGGAGAATTTCCTGGTAAAATTTTTGATGGAATCCCTGTAGTACAAATCCAAATACAATCCATGGATGGATTTTTTTTAATCACAGGATTCTCTGAAGATATTTCTGGAGAAATTGGTTCAGGAATAATTAAAGAATCCTTGATGAATTTACTAAAGAAAACGGTCAGAGATACTTGGAAACGATATTTCACTTTCTATATAGAAACAACTCAAGAGCGCGCATTTGATAGATCACTATGGCACCGGCGCTGCGTAAATTCACGCATTTTGACTTTCCACCCATCTGCATCGGTAGTTCATGGGACGTCGAAGCTTCAATTTGACATGATGACGTCGATGTTCGTGCAACATCCCTACAGATGGTACGATCGGTTCGTCAAACATTTAGCTCCGCCCACCGGTGGTTTGAGCAAAATCAAACTCGTTTGATTTTGGCCGACCGATTCGTCAACCGTCAAATTGGTTTCACAAACTGTCAAATTGGTTCGTCAAGCAGCATCACACACGGTCAAACATAGCACCAACATGAGCATCAACCTGGGGGGCGGAGTCAATGTTGGTCAAACCGTCTGAGCGTCTGTGGGCTGCATAATGTTTGTTTTCGTGAACTGAGTTCATAATTTCATGATCCTGCTTCATAATTTCATGACTCAACTTGTCACTTTTCAACAACAAAATCGGAATCATATATGACAGGTATCTAAAATCATAAATAGTGCTTATGTTTTCATGAACTATATTCATTATTCTAGATGATGCTTCATGATTTCATGACCGAAATTGTCATTTTTCATATCATATATAACTATCATATATGACAGGTAACTAAATCCATGAATTGTGCTTATGTTTTTATGCATTTTATTCATGGTTCCAGCATACATACTTCATGATTTAAATTGACACTTTTTTTGCTAAAAAATTAAAAAGTAACGTACAGCTGGAATAACGGTTAAATGAGTTTTGATATCATGACTTTAAGTCATGGTGTATTTTCATAACATTAAAATGCACGTTCCTCCCGAAATCATGACTTTTTTCCTTGTTTGGAGTGCCACAATTGTGAACTGATTAGAATTATTAGCACGTGGACGCGATATACAAGCACCTTAAGAGAAGTCGACAACAAACCTGGCAAAGTAAAATACGGACCTTCGAAATTTATGTCACATTTTGAGTTCTTAAATCATATGGTAGCATTACCATTTTGGGTTGGCTCTTGCATGCATATTCTTAGAAGCTGTGTGTTTCGCAATGTCTGATATTAGTCCAGATATTAGTCAAGATATTGTGAAATTCCCAATGACGTTTCAGCCATATCCAATTGCGGCAAATATGTGATTCTATATGTTTGAGGTTATGGCTTTCAGTCTTAAATAAAACTCAAAAACGTATTTTTGCTTACATCCGACGTTTCGGACACATGTATTGTGCCTTTTTCAAGGATTAGCTGTGTTCCGTTTTATCGTTTGCCCACAGCATAGGCAACATTTGTCCAACAGCATAAAACGAATTTCCCGTTCGGGTACTATACGGGAGTAGAAATCCGAAAACGATCCGGGTCGCAGAACTGAAAACGCAGTTGCCTGTTTTGGCGCCACTTTTACTCTTGAGTAAAAGTGGCGCCAAAACAGGCAACTGCGTTTTCAGTTCTGCGACCCGGATCGTTTTCGGATTTCTACTCCCGTATAGTACCCGAACGGGAAATTCGTTTTATGCTGTTGGACAAATGCTGCCTATGCTGTGGGCAAACGATAAAACGGAACACAGCTAATCCTTGAAAAAGGCACAATACATGTGTCCGAAACGTCGGATGTAAGCAAAAATCCGTTTTTGAGTTTTATTTAAGACTGAAAGCCATAACCTCAAACATCAACATAACAGTCGTACCTCCAAGAAATGTGATTCTATATTTAGAAATGTACTGTATATTAATTACTAGCCGATCCGGAGAAGTTAGTATATAGTTGAGAATCCGAAGATTTCCTTCTACGTTTGTAACTGTAATTTTTGCCATTCCAATCCTCATCGAGAACTCATTTCACTTACGCTGTGACACACTATCTTCCGTTAACTGATGCATAAGACATTGCCAAGAGCAAGTGTAAATGATCCTTTCCTTATACTAGAGCCGCAGTATAGTCATTAAATATCTATGTACAATATTGTCTCTATAAATACTCGTAGCCGAGAGGCGCTTCAGTCGTATGGGATAAAATAAAATAAAAAAAAGGAAATGACAGAAAAACCTTCGCATTTTCCGCTCTGACTTAAGCTCTACAAAAACTAAAACAAAACGCCTTGGTTATTGCGTTCTTTTCACTGGAGCTACCCAGTCGAACCGTATCGGTTGGCATTCTGGACACTTGATTTAGGATTTACTCTACATCAATAATTGCTTGAATGTTGGATAAGACCAAAAATAAAGTTGTAAAACAAGCGTATGTATAAAAATTCTAAGCTGTCCAGAAATGCAATTCCTACGGTTCTTCGGCGTCAGTTAGGGATGGTACACAAATTATGTCACGCTAAATTTCGTTTTTCTCGACCCCCTCCCCCCTCTTGTCACACTTTTTGTATAAGTCTGTTAAACATTTTGTAAGGCTTGTCACGGTATGTCTGAAACCCCCCCCCCCCTTGGAGCGTGACATAATTTGTGTACGACCCCTTATATGAATGCATATGAGAACCACTCGAGCGAATCTAATTCTCAGCTGCAAATCGCGTAGCGAAAATAAGTTTTGCGATAGGCTACGCCGGAAGGAATGTGTCGTCGTTTCCATCTCTAGAGAATGTTTGCAGAGCTACTACTCGACGACAAGCGTGACAATCTTGCCGATAGTGTAGTGTTGCGAACTGTAATGTGCTTTTTTGTGTTTTAAGCTTTGCTGCGGTTGGCACTCTGAGTGATAAGATTAAATTTAGGTCGATGCTTTTTGCACACTACTCTTGCGGCTGATGTTGGGTACACGCTTATCCACGACGCGCGTCAATTTATCTTGATGAAATAGGCTAAAATTTCGATTGCGACTAACTTACAGATTGTATAAATAATATTGAAGCACCACTAACGAGAGTGGGTATTTTCGCTGCTGCTGCTACTAGATCTGACAAAACTGAAACTTTCATTCAGATTTGCAGCTCTACTATTGCTGTGGCTGCTGATGGTGCCAGTTGCTGGTAATTCGACCTGTCCGGTTTCGTTGCCGGGACCTGCTGTTACTGCTGGTGATGTGGGAAGAAGCAGCTACCGCCATGGAAGGGGCCGCAATTGCATCGTACGTGCTGGATGGTGCAGGACAGCCTGGGAAACGATAAGCATTGAATTATTTAAATGGAATCATAAAGTGATGCTTAACCCTTTCATGTTTTTTTCTATACAAAATTTGTAAGAAATCGAATTTTTCTTTTCGGATGTATCATGGAGGTCACACAAAATGCAAAACATGTCTAAAAACAGACACGCAATGTAAGGTACTAAATATCTCTCAATATTGACAATTTGATCATATGATAAAGGTTAGATTCTAGGGTCATTTCCGGTGAGTCAATAGACAAACATGGATGAAACGTAAAACTAGGCATGCGACTGCTCAAATTTCATGAAAAAACATCAGCGTCACTGTAATAACGTTTTTTTTCCTGCATTCACGTTTCGGAAAAAAAATATATTCTTTCTAGATCCATCGATCAATTTTCTACGAAATTATGGATTTATTTTCCATTACGAGGGGAAGTTTTAAGGTCCAAGAGGTGGTACGATCCCGATAAGCATACAAATTTGCCTTATTTTTCACGCCGAGGACCTGGGATCGAATCCTATCCCCCGACATAGTCACTTATGACGTAAAAAGTTATAGTGACGACTTCCTTCGGAAGGGAAGTAAAGCCGTTGGTCCCGAGATGAACTAGCCCAGGGCTAAAAATCTCGTTAATAAAGTCAAACCAACCAACATACCTTATTTTTATAAGTGAATGAACGTTTTACCTTAATGGTCGATTACACGTGCTGTTTGATACTTGGTGTAAAATGACCCATATGCTGGATTAATGTCATATATCCAAGTATAATAACATGTAAACAAGTTAGTAGCAAATCACTAATCGATTAATAGTGATCCACAAATCTAATGAATGTGATAATAAGAACAATTTACGGTGTCAATTAAACATTAGTCGGTAAAATGGGAGTGAAAATGGGGTCAACCTGAGCTTCGGAACATTTACCATTACAATGGACTAAGAACATTCCTTCATTCATATTTCACAACGCTATGGAAAATGAACATACAGCGGTTATAAATTTTTTAACCCCCCACCCCCCCAAATCGAAAATCGATATACTCACGACAAACCGAGCAGCTATCCTCGTCGCTTCCGTCGCCGCAACCGTCTCTTCCGGAGCACACAATGGCCGTTGAGCGGCAATTTCCGTTTCCGCATCGCATCGGGCAGTAGTTCCTGCTACGGCTGCTTGGACCTGACAGCAGCTTCACGAAGAAATTGGGCACCGATCGGGATCCGCATAGATGCGGCGGTTCATCACTTCCGTCGCGGCACGAAACGATCGCATTGCAGTATTCGTACTCCGGTAGGCATTCGCCACTTCGGCACATGAACGTATGCTCCGGACATTTGCGTGACTTGCGGAAATCACAGCCGACTTCATCTTCTCCCTGAGGGCACTGGATTTTCCCATCGCAAATACCGGCACGTGAAATGCATCGGCCACTCTTTTCGCAACGGAACGACAGGGCCGGGCAGTTGGTGATGTTGGATTTCAGCGAGAAGTTGCACTCTTCGTCCGAGGCATCGCTGCAATCTGGGCGCCCATCGCACACGAAGAACCAACTGATGCAAATCCCACTCGAGCGGCACTGGAAATGGATTATGGAAATTGTTAGAAGCTAGTTTTGATTTATGAGTAATAAACTATGCGTAATTAATACATGATATCTAATACGATTGGGGACTTCCTTAGCCGAGTGGTTAGAGTCCGCGGCAACAAACCAAAGCCATGTTGAAGGTGTCTGGGCTCGATTCTCTGTCGGTCCAGGATCTTTTCGTAATGGAAATTTCCTTGACTTCCCTGGGTAGAGAGTATCATCGTACCTGCTAACCGAGACACAGGCAAAAATGGCAACTTTGGTAAAGGAGACTGTCAGAAGCACTTATTGAAAACTAAGCTGATAAGAATGCTCTATCCCAGTGTGGACGTAATGCCAAGAAGAAGAAGAAGATCTATACGATGCAATATTATTCACTTTCCGAGCAATGATTACGTGAGACGATTTTAAACATTCTGTCCCCCATAGTTGTGAAGGAGAATGTGGAGTCGTGACGGACTTTGGTTCCAGGTTGGCTAATTGCGCTGCAGAGCCAGGCGTAGTTGGTTAAAGCACCCAGTCTAGCATATTGGGAGTCGGGGCTTCCGCCCACCAGAACGATTCCATTATTTTCCACAATTTTACATCTCAATTTGCCCAAATTAACTTTTGTGTCTACGAACTTCAGTATATTTTCAAAACACTGTCGGCTGATTTAAGCCGTAATGGACATGACAACCCTAGTTGCTCCATGGTAAGATTTTTTGTATGAAAGTTAAAAAAAAGTGTGGTGCGTGAGAAGAACTATACTCCGTCCCTCTTCCAATAAACTTTTACGTAATTATTGTACAACTCCTAAGATATCGTTTTGAACTTACACTAGCCACCAAAAGTATGATATCACCCAACCGAATGCTGCCTCAAATATTTTATAATTCAGAGACCACAGATGGGTGTTGAAGTGATTTTTAGCTTAGTGTTGAAAAAGGTATTCAAAATGAGTGCAATACTCGATGAAACGATTCCATGGCGGGTAGTGAACGATAGAACAAGAACGATAGGTATTCAGCGGAATATGGGGATCCGTAAAGAGATCCTGAGGATTCTTAACTGATTGTTTAGATTTTTTTTTTAGTTTAATCAAGTTTGATACTAGCATTCTGAGTTAAAATAGCGTTATTTTGATAATTTCCAGCTGAATCCTAAGATAAGATATCGCACACATAATGCTCAGCAAAATCTCAACAAAACTGGGAACTTCTAGCGGCTTTCTGAAACTTTTCAGCGAAACATTGGGGATTCCAAGAGGGCTTTTGTAGTTTTCCAACGGTATCCTAGTGTTTTTAACCGGGATCATAAGAATTTTCAGGGAGAAGTGCAGCCTGCCCATAACTGCATATTTGTAACATTCGACAAAAGTAGGCATTGAGTAAATGGAACACCAAGTGTGCATTTTGTGTCAGTATGGGAAGAAACTAAAATTTCTAAAAATTACCAAGAATTCAAAAGTGCTTATTGGAGGCTGAAATGTTGTTCAGCTCATATCGTATATTGGGTGAAGAGTCTAAAAACAGTTCGGCTAGAAATTTCTTTGCTACTACATTACGAGGCTCATGCATAATCTCAATGTGACTGTTATGCGGTTACATTCACGAATGTGACAAAACAACTTGGTATTTTTTTTTCGAATTTTCTAGAACAAAATCACAGATTTTAGTAAATTGCTCGAAAGTATACATCATTTGATGGCTCTCTACGGTATTAACTCGAAATTGTCAAAAATGTCGAATGTGACTGATATGCGATTATGGGCAGTGCAGCGTTATATCGAGTTTTTCTTGAGAGATCCCTAGTGGAATTTGGAACACTTTAAAGGACATCTCGATTATTTTCAATTGGATATCGAGGAATCCTTCTTATATGCTATGGAATCATAGCATATACCAAAGAAATATCAGACCAATCTTAGAGAATCCTGTTCACGATGATGTTGATGATGGATATGAGGGAAATTTCCAACGGGATTCTAGTGGAATGATGAGATTTTTAGAGCTATTTTTTATTGCACTGGCCTAAAACTAGGCTCAATGTGACAACCAACCTCTCAGTGCACAGTGTACCACAGTGTTAATGACGGCTAAAAAAATATTTCAAGTTGTCAGTCACTAGATTTACAATTTGAGATGATAGATAGCACCTCCCCTGAAAAAGATTCGAACTTGATAGTCGAAATGTCGGAAGAGAAAAATCATGTTTATTTGAAAATTAGACTGGGACACTAGCTTCTGGAAACAGATCGAATTTAAACCGCAATCACCATGATGTTTCGGAAAATTTAAGTTCATGGAAGCAAAGAATTTGACCAAATTTGAAGTTTTCTATCGGGTAACTTCAATACATCATAAAGAAAAGGAAATAAAACGGTGTTAAGTCATATCGATGATTATTAAGTAAAATTAAATTTAATTATTATCCATTGCTGGACAAAGCAGCTGGATATACTTTTCTGAAACAACTCATTCTGGGCTGGTATCAAATCTCACTTAATCTGGAATAACGCCCTAAAAGCCATTGGTAACCACGTTAGTAACTCGCTGTTTCTGAGAAAATGAATAAATAAGTATTCAAACCATCACCACTAGCAGGTTGTTGATCCTTTCTTCACCATAGCGTTGTCGAATAATGTGTAAATCCGATAAAATGCTCGGAAATAATGAGCTACACACATGGTTACCAATGGCTTGTAGAGCGAAATCATAAGTTATGCAAGAAATAAAAACCTCTATAGCCATTGGTCTAAAAATCTCCATAGCCATTGGTATCCATTACACTACATGAATAGTACAATTCATGTAGGAGCGTTACCATTCAGATAAATTTTGCCACAAAAATGTAAAATTACCCATCCCGAAATTATTTTGTTATTCCAGATGTTGTGCAGTGCGATTTTCTGTAACATAAAAAAATCAGATACTTGTCAACGTTCACCCAAGAAATCGAAAACTGAAATATTCGAATGAATCCGCGAATGATCTTACAAGGTATCAAAAACAGATACAGCAAGGAACCTGTTAAGAAGTTCAGGATAAATTTCTTTGGAAAAAATAAAATGATGACCATTTAATGAAAATGTAATATATGTTATTTACCACAGCTTAAACAAATTGATAAGAGTCCACCAATAACCTTGGAAAGGGTTTAACACGTATTCTTACAAAAGCCTGTTAAGGAAGTTTTAACATGGACAATCCTTTAAAAACCCAACAGAAAACTTGTCAGGAAAACGAATAATCCTCAAGAAATTCGTCAAAAAACATTCTAGAAATTCATTGAAATTTTCATCAGAAATCATCCTAAAAAATTATCACAAGATTCGAAACAATGATCATTACTTCAATAATTTCAGCAGAAATTTACCTGCGTATAGATCTCGTCAAGAGCGCAAGAATGATTGAATTCCATCCAAATTGAGCCGGAAAAATTAAAAATCGACCTTGATGATCTTCGATTTGATTTAAATTTCACAATTGTTTTCAGTATGGTAGAATCAGTGTTTTCATGGCCTATGAGATTATCTATGCAATCTATATTAAAAATTATAGTTTCTAATTTTCTTTCATTTTATATCGGAGGACACAAAAACCCAATGTTTTACTTTTTTTTTTAAATTTCTACCATACACGGTTAAAAATAAACACGATGCTATCCATAGTTCTGCATTTGAATTTGCACTACTCTTAAATCTTGACAATTTCAAGGTAATAGTACTTGAATGCAACGTTGCATGTTTTGATTAAAAAAAAAGTTAAACTAAACGTTTCTGCCTGACCCGGATTTAAACCTTCAATATTCAAAGTGCAAATCTTGTATCTTACCTCGACACTAACTCGCATCAGTTGAAAGGGGCTGAATTTATCTCAATCACTTTCTACAACGAACTGTCAATGATTGCTTTTATACAAAAGACATGATGTTCAAAATCAACGACTTTTCACTTCAGAGTCTAGTGCTAGAGAAAGTAGAGCAAATCCAAAGTTAGAACTCTTCAAATCGTGGTGATTGATGTTTTGAATTGAGTTAAGTGATCAATCCATTCAATCGAAGGTGCTGATTTTTTACCGTGTAGAATCTTGATAGGATACAAATGACGGCTTCATAAGCAGAAGGTCATGGGTTCAATCCCAGGCCCGTCCCTTTCCTCGTACTTTGTAGTTGTATCTTCCACTCTAAATATATAACAGTTGACCTATCATAGTTCGTAGCATTTGGAAGATCCCGAGACAGACAAAAAAAAAAGTTTTCCTACGCTTCCATTCTTCCATCACTATAGCACGCCTTTCCTTATGCCTGATACATAGGCAGTCTGCTGACCAAACAGCACCTCTCTGCCATAAAAATTATAACAGCCCTACACCTTCCCGCATGAACTGGCACAGACTTATTTTTTTTGTCTAAATAAATACGTTTGAATGCTACACTAAGTATCTTGAAATTATTCTAAACCATAATGATTATCACAATCACTTCTCTACCAGTAGCCATTTTCGAGTTATTTAAAGTATAATCCAAAAATTTATTAATAAAATAACAAAATAGGTCATTTCCATAAGTCATTCGCGGTTTTCCATTAAGAAAAATAAGTACAGAGAAGTATGGCCTATAATGTCAAAAACTTATTGCTCTTCCCGGAGAACCGCGAACAACTAATGGAAATTACCTACTTGAAATAGCTAAAAAATTGCTACTTATCGTGATCGTGCTAATCATTATGGTTTAGATTAATTTCAAAATGGTAAATGTATCACCATGACGTAATTATTCCGACGAAAAAACTTTTTTTTTTGGAAAAAGATCTAAAGTTGTTTTTAGAAAAGCTTTTTTACTAAACATTTCTTCCTAATGAAACTTTGTCCTAAATAGTTTTATCTTATCAAGATTCTATGGTAGAAATTGAATTAATATTTTAAAAGGGGTTGTGGTGTAATTTACAATAAAGGTTTTATTTTTTAAATATCCTTGATAAAAATAAAATATTTTTTCAGTTTATATTTTTCTTGTGGGTTTTGAATTTTTTTTCGAGTCTATCAAATAAATAAGTGAGGTATCACTGAAAGATATAAAATTGTAATAACCTGATCAAACATTTATGCGTAATATGAATTTCATGAACGATATGGCCAGCAAGTAGACGTTTTACCTAAATTGAGATTGCACAAAACGGTTTAATCATACATATATTTATGATTTTTCAGCAAGATTTAATTACTGCAGAAAATGTTGAGTTTCTTTAGAAACTTGATAATTATCAATGTCTTCGGCAGTTCTAGTGATCTTAACCTTCATCCAGCCAACATACTTTTCACATGCAAAAACTACACTAAAATGTGCATAACTTTTTTGATTCTCGATGGATTTTGTTGAAATTTTCAGAACTTCCCGAAAAACTCTTCTAGTTTATGGTCCAGGACACTTGGGAATATGGTCCACGTGGTTCCGGAGTTATTCCGGATTGTCTTGGGGTACCAAAATTGGCCACATCGTCCATTCAACGGATATCTCAAAACCCAGATGAGCTAGAAGGTTGATGTCTTCGGCAAAGTTGTTCAGCAAACTAAGGGCTATCCGTCAGTAACAATATTAATTGGGAATTTATCCGCTAGGTGGCGTCAGTTACAATTTTTCTTCAATCTTCTATATCTCAAGATCCTGATGAGCTAGAAGGTTGGTGTCTTCGGTGAAGTTGTTCAGCAGACCCTAAGCTATTTGTCAGTAACAATCTTATTTGGGAATTTATCCGCTAGGTGGCACTAGTTACAAATTTTCTTCAATCTTCTATATCTCAAGATCCTGATGAGCTAGAAGGTTGGTATCTTTGGCAAAGATGTTCATCAGATTAAGGGCTATCAGGCAATAACAAAATTAGTTGAGGATTTCTCCACTAGGTGGCGCCAGTTACAACCTTCCTTCACCGAGTGGTTAGAGTCTGCGGCTATAAAGCAAAGCCATTCTGAAGACATCTGGGTTCGATTCCCGTAGACCCAGGATCTTTTCGTAAGAGAAATTTCCTTGACTTCTCTGGGCATAGAGTATCATCGTACCTGCCATTCGATGTACAAATACTAAAAATGCAACTTTGGCAATGAAAGCTCTCAGTTAATAACTGTGGAAGTTCTCACTGAACATTAAGCTGAGAAGCAGGTTCTGCCCTAGTGAAGACGTAATGCCAAGAAAAATAACGAGCTATGGGCTAGTTCATCTCGGGACCAACGGCTTTACTTCCCTTCAGAAGGAAGTCGTCACTAAAATTTGTAATGATTATCTCTTAGATGGGTCGTATCCCAAGTCCTAAGCGTATGTTTTAACGACTATACCGAGTCCATTTCCACATACACAGGAAGAAAAATCCGTGTAAATTTTAGCGTAAAATCGTGCACATAAAGGGAATGCCAGATATGTCGCAAATCTACACGTCACATCGTGTAAAATTACATCAACATCATGTAAGTTTCCGCTAAACATCGTGTAATCTAGCATGGACTCTAACCGATTACGCGTCAATTCGCATAAATTTTCACGATGTTGATATAATTTTACACGATGTATCATGTAAATTTGCGACATATCTGGCATTCCCATTTGTGCATGATTTTTCGCTGATATTTACATGGATTTTTCTTTCTGTGTAGAGTCCTAATTCCTAGTTTTCCTGCTAGAATTATAACGAACCTTTCTAATGTAAACAATAACATTGGGTTTTGACAGACACTCAATGTGTTTCATGATTGAATATTTTCGACGGCATGAGCGTGAGCAAGTGATTTTGCATCCAAAAATCATTCGTGAGAATTTCGAAGCATATCTCAAAAGATTTGGCTTTTGTGGGAGAACCTCATGGTTGAGATTTGAGTGTCAATGTACCAACACTGGATGTTCAATACATCAAGGGCAATCTGAAATGGAAAACTGAACCAATATTCATTCGCTATATGGTGCTAGTAACCTCTCCAATATTCTGAATTTGGTGAACTGGTAATGCAATTGATTCAAATTTTATTCATTAGATATCTCTAGTGATATTTTCATAGAACTTATCTAATTTAACAACATGATAAGCAGGAAGGTTAGTTTTTCGACAAATAATATTGGATGGCTGAAATCTACCTAATAGGGATCAAGTTGGTTTGAGTTTTAATGGCACTGCCGTATATTTTTGAGGAAGAATTTTATTCCAAGATCCTCGTACGCTAAAATATCGGTCTTTTAGGATTTTTTTCAAGCAACAAAAATCTTCCTTAAAACAATCCAACAGAAATGTTATAGACAACGGTTTAAATGCTCAACTTGATGCTCACCGCTAAGGTTTAAAGTTAGAGCAGTCTGAGTACAAGTAAATGCTTAAGTAATAACAAATAATGTCACTGATAACAAAACTTGTTGATTTTTTTTGAGTTTTGAGTTATTAAAAACTCCGTGAGTTGATGTTCTTTAACTCGATATCGAAAACATTAATTTACTGGGATTGTGTGAAAAGTTATTTCCATGAATAATCAAAATTGAAGGGGATTCCTGTACCAAAAAAATCGATACTCAACGCGTAATGCTTATAAATATATGCACATAAATCAAAAAGCTATATGGAATCATTTTGTATGGCAAAATTGGCCAGATAAACTATACACTTCACGATATTAAAAATATATTCAGAGAAATATTTTTAGTACCGGTTGTACATAATAGAGAAAAACAAAAATCCCCACAAGCGTCTTTATCAAACAAACGTTTTGATATTCGGGAAATTTCTAGTGAAATATTTTTCTCAATAAAAATTAAACGATTTTAATTATTTTGCTCAACTATAGGGATAATCGTAGCCGATAGTATATTCTTAAAATATTAGGAATTTTATCAGGATTAAAGGATAGCAAAAATCCTACCATCGTAGTCTAGAAATATATACTGTAGACAACAACCTTCCAGCGGATGAATTCAATCAAATTTTTCACCGCCAGATATAAAATGCATGTTCGATTTTGGCAACATGCCAAAAAACCTTTATGATGCCCAAATCAAACCGTGCAAAATTAAACGGTTGTTTCAATTGAAACTTCTATCAACGTGATAATGACCACGAATTAAATAGAACACGGTAAGTTTCAAGACGGCTCACAGAAATTTCGAGATTAGCACGATTGTTGACTGACCCATGATCCATTGTTTTGCATATGTATTCCCGTGTTGCCAAAATCAAACCATGCCAAAATAAAAAAAAAATTTTGCCGAACATATAAACTTTCTCAATACATAGAAAAGAAATACTGTTATTGGCGCCACCTAGCAGATGAATTATCATTAATATTTTTTACCGCTAGCCTTCTAGCTCTTCACGATCTCAATATAAAGCAGATTAAAACATTATTGCTAGCAACACCTAGTGGATGAATTCTCAACCGGATGTTGCACTGCTAAATAGATATTGATCTGTTGAACAAATTTACGGAAGACACCTTCCTTCTAGCTTATCGGAATCTCGAGACATATAATGGGGATTAAATTTTAATAAGGTTTGCAACTGCCCAAAAATCCTTGATCTGCTGAACAACTATGTCGAAAACACCAAACCTCTAGCTTATCAATATCTCGTGATATAGGAGATTGAAGAAAATTTGTTACTAGCGCAAACTAGCGAATAATTTCCCAATCACTACCAGATAGCTCTTGGTCTACTAAACAAATTTGCCGAAGACACCAACCTTCTAGCCCACCAGGATCTTGAGATATAGAAGATTGAAGAAAATTTGTAACTAGCGCCACCTAGCGAATAAATTCCCAATTAAGATTGTTACTGACGGATAGCCCTTAGTTTGCTGAACAACTTTGCCGAAGACATCAACCTTCTAGTTCATCTGGGTTTTGAGATATCCGTTGAATGGACGATGTGGCCAATTTTGGTACCCCAAGACAATCCGGAATAACTCCGGAACCACGTGAACCATATTCCCAAGTGTCCTGGACCATAAACTAGAAGAGTTTTTCGGGAAGTTCTGAAAATTTCAACAAAATCCATCGAGAAACAAAAAAGTTATGCACATTTTAGTGTATTTTTTGCATGTGAAAAGTATGTTGGCTGGATGAAGGTTAAACATAATTAGTAATATTGAATTCTCAATCTAACTATTTGTTGACGTGTGTTTTGCTTTCAAAATGTAAAATACTTTGTGTAGTAACAATCTTTGCAGATTAGATCCAACTTTCCTGGTGGATTTCCACATAAAATATTCATCAAAAACACGTCGCAGCACTTGCATAATGCAACAGTGAAAGAACATACAAACACCATTTATGTTTTTATTTATATAGAAGATAGAAGATACATAAAATATTTTTGAAGAATCTAAAATCTGAACAATGTTCCCTCGGATAATTTTTTTTTTAGCATTTTAACTTCACTTTTTGATCAATTCATGATAAATTTATTCAATGTTTGAAATCATTATATGTTTTAAACTTGTGCATCAAACCTAAAAATTGTATAAACCAGCAATTCGACTCAATTTTATCAAATTTTGATGGTTCATGGGCAAAAAAAATAATGAAAAAGTGTTGGTCTTAAGCAAACAGTTATCATTTCAAAATAAGGTACCGTAAACCGGGGGCAAATTGATCACTGGGGCGAATTTGATCAGGTTGGTACCGAAAAACATTTCCTCCCAAGGATGCTGAAGGTTTCGTTGGCACCAAAGACATTCCATGTTTTCAAGTTTATAGATGCCTAATGATTATTTGAAACTATTTCATTTTAATTAGTGTCAGTTTTGCATAGAAATATTCACACTTTTTGAAGGTGTAAGCAATACAGTTGGAAATGTCAATGCTAAACAATCCACTAGTGCCATGCCTACATGTCAACTATGAGTGTTTTAAATGTTGTGTAAACTTTAATATGAACTACTTAACTCATATTTGATATCATACAGTATAGCAAGCATAGTGTTTTGCTCATAAAATCGTTTATTCTCAAATAATGTGCTCATTTCAAGGGAAATTGCCTACATTTAGGCGTATTAGGCAGATTTTCAAAGTTTGATTTTGCAATAATATGATCAAATACCAGAGTTGTAAGATTTTTGACATCATATTCAGATTCAGGAGACCCAAATTTAAAAGATAGGGGAATTTTTTACTCTTAAACCTGCTTTTTTAAATGATGATCAATTTCGCCCCAGTGCGTCATTCTAATTTTGGATATTAAAACTATTTTTATAATATGTAAAATATCATTTCATGTAAAATCGATTACATAAACAGATGAAGATCGATGTAGTACTGGTTTTGCCGAAATTTATTTGACAATATTTGAATTCTGAAGGACAACTGAGCAAAAAGTTATGAAATAGTGATCAATTTGCCCCCGGATTACGGTACTGCAAATATTTTGAATCCAAAATTTTGATTGAAACTCTTCACTTTCTTGAAGCTTCATTATTTAAAATAATAAAACATATAAAGTATTTGACAGGATAAAGTACGCATTAATAAAAAGAAAATCACTCAACTGAAAACCACAATATATAATTCATACACTTTTGAATTATCATAAATCTCCTGTTTTGACACATTTGAGTTTTTTTTGCAGAATTTGGCAAAAAGGCAAATTGCTTTAAATAATCCCATTTAGGATTTATTCTTTATTCAAAGTTTTATTATTTAGCGAGCAAAGTTTTCAACATTAAGGCGTTATTGCAGTTTGCTTTTAAAGATGAAATATAAGGAATTATATTGAAAAGAACTTAAATCACTATGTTGAAGTCATACTTTTAAAATGCGATCAATTTCGATTTAGTTGAACTCTGAAGTTTTGCTAATTCATACTTTTCTAGATTGTTAAGTATTTGGAACAATTGTTTTATTTAAATTCACATAACGTCAGTGTTCTTAAACAACAGTTCAGCAAAAAAAATTGTGGCGTGCTTGGAAATCAGTTTCTTTTCACAGGTCAGTTATAAAGTAGATCGAGAAAAGAGATGGTCAGTCAGACTGGACTAAGTGTTATTCAATGAATTAGGAAACTGAAAGCAAGTGAAACAAATAGAATCTAACGATTGTATCGTCCATAAAATTTAAAAAGACGCTACTTATTGCTTGCACAACATTTTAACCCTAATAAACCCCACCTGTGTACGCCACTGACATATGTTTTTTGTAAATTTTTCAGCCATAATAGTGCCCAAAATTTGTAAGGAAATGTACAAAATTTCGAAGTAAACCTTAGGTGCCGTTTTGCATCGAATTCCCGGACGCTTCAAAAGCCGGACACTCTGAACATTTTGATCATTTTTGATAAGCCAGATCCATTTAATCAAATTTGATTGTACACATTATTTTTAATACTTTATATAAACATTTTAACTGTATTTACATCACAGTAGGTAGTCAAAAATTAAATATCAAAATTAAATGTAAAACAAAATCACGTCAATTTGAATACTAATTTGTATGTCCTCTTTGTCGACCAGCTAAGATTGGTAGAATCAGAATGTGCAATTCAGACAAATTTTCACTAGTGGATTTATTTAAAGTTGGCAGTGATGACGAAAGTCTAATAAATACCAAAACAACCAAAATGTACGGATAACGAAATCACCTGGAGGCTTTGTACGTACAAAATTTCACTTATTAGATGTCGCGAAAAGGCCTTCTACGTACAAAAGTGGTGGCAATATACGTGCATATATTATGTGATGGATAATAGCATACAATGCGAGTGTATAAATTTTCTATTGAACTAACCTGTGATCTTATGGGACTTAACTTATGATAACAAATGTTGATTTGACAGCTGCTACGGATTGAACCGACTTACTTTGTACGAGTGAATGAACTAAGAAAAAAAGCGTTTTATGCGAGGAAACTCATCAATCTGACGATTTCATCCACCGTGTTTTGCGGGTTTGATGTAATTTGTATGAATAAACGAGTTATAACGTGAATTTTTATGCGACTTCTGGTTGTCAGGGTAGTGTTAAATAACGTTGCTAAACACTTGGCAGTGAAGTGAAAGTCCATAAACGACAGATTATTGCAATAAATCTTGGTGTCCGGTTTTCATTGCAAAACTATATTATGCTTCGAATACCGGACACATTTTTATCAGAAAGATTAAGCATGGAATTGAAACTCATAAGTTACAAAAAAATTAGAGAATAGATAGTGAAAATTAATAGGTTATTAGGAGTCTATGTGAATAAATTAGCTAAATAGCAAAATTACGTGCAGTGTGAATTTATTCAATTGATTGTTGCATCTCGTAAAACCTACCAAATGCCTCATGAATACCAGTGATAGTCTTGCACTATTGCATCCTCATGTGATCACTCGTTTATAATAGAATATATATAATTAACGAAATTAGTGGTAAGACCTAACAGAATAATTTACATAGTTTATCTTATTACGTTTGCTCGATCCTGTAGGGAACGAAGTTTATCGAACCCCAGTCTCATGACGCACCGGAGTAGTTTGATCTACTATGCAACAAACGGACGAGCGATTCATTGCATTCAATGCTCAATGAGTTATCCATGTCATTTTTAGAGGATGATACCAGTTTATAAATTTCAGCAAACTTAACGAATAAGCAGTGTTGCATTTGAACGCGTTCAGTTTGCGTTCCAGTTCAAATATTTGAACGAGGGATCAAGTAGGCTTGAACATTGATCAGTTCAAAAAAATGAACCCATGGGAGCTGAAAAATGAACGCGGAAGGAAAATTGTTCCCAATGCTCTTACACAACACATTTCTATGCGAAAGTTTTACAAAATATGCTAGGAAACCTAAATGGTACCATCAATTTGGAATGATATGAATTCGACATAGTTTGATGTATTTTTTTCGTGTTTTAAGCTGCAGTGTGCATTCAGAAAAGTGTGCAGTGCTCAATAGAGGACGTGAAAAATTTCATCCGTCAAATTTAAGAAATTTATTTTTTTAATATTCAGTTTTTTGATGATTTCCTGCATTTATTGTGTTATAAAGTTGAACATTTAAGTATATGGACCAAACTTTAGTGTGAGCAGTCATTCTTACTGAGGAGCTTTTCCGAAGAAATGTGACAGTTGGATGGTTCCGATCGGAAGAGATACAGCTTTTAGTATTCGCTGTTGTGTAAAAGAACGACACTCAGTTAACACACCCAGTGTGCCAGTTTTATTATCCGGATATTATTGATGCAGTTGAATCGTGGAATTATCGACACATGAAAACAGAGTTTATCCAAGTTTAGGCGTCGGAGCTACGTCGGATCCATCGCACGGAAGCAAAAGAAGTACACCATTGGTTCCCAGAAACGGAAAATTGTGTCTTCGCTGGCCATCGTAAAGCTATCGTTCATTGCCTCAAGTGTAACATACAACCACTGGTGGTAACACAGCGGGATCCAGGATAGCAAACATACAATAGTTGGTACACAAATGAAATTTGGTAAGATCGTTTCAAATCATCTATATTATAATTTTTAATCACATTGAACACATGGTCTCATACTTGGTGAGCTAAACCATGTATTCATACTTGTTTTTAATTATGAAACGTGGTTTACGGCTAACCAGCCGAGTGGAAGTTTAACAACTACATGTATTCATATTCCCATTATTCTTGATTTATTTATTATAATTACCCTGTATAACATGATGTTTCATATCATGATCGTTATTTATTATCATTTTAACAGCAAACTGCTTCGATTATTGTATAGTGGGAAAGGGTCGAAATAAGTTTTCTTCTCGTTTCAGAGAGCGAGTAAAGGCGCTTAAGCCAAGGCTCTAGAGCCAGGACATAAGGAGGAAATACCTGTGTCCCATCCCAGGAGAACATACAAGCATGGAGTGCGCATTAACTTTCTTAGCAACGCCACTCCCAACGATCTTATCTATAATCCTAAATCGAAACGGTTGGTACGGTTGTCCCCGTTTCTTCTTTTTAAAACTTGAAAATTTTTCGCCTATTATGTTATTCATTCGTGAATGACCTGATCGTCGTAATTTTTCAGTTGTCTTCAATCCCAAAGTCTGCACAGTGGGCCTGGCCATTTTAATATTTGTATAATATCACAGATGTTCTGCAAATATTAATGCTGACAAGAAAATACCTTAACATATCTAGGTATTTCCAGGATGCCTTTCAATATAGGCTGTGCAAGCGCTTAGATTAAATTAGATTAGATTAGATTAGATTAGATTAGATTAAGCTGCAGTGTGCATTCATAAGCGAATGGGGCGTTCTTGAGCATTGACAAAATTTTGCACGAGAGTTCAATGTTTACTGCGTTCTCGTTCAAAAAAAGGAACGCGTTCAGTTCAAAATGCATCACTGCGAATAAGTATATGGAAAAAAAGAACAAATTTAAATACTGTGCTGAAGCATTTAACACCGATAGCGACAGTCCTTCACTTTTGAATCTGGCTTGGTGATTTCCATTACTCAATTTTGAGCCAAATATTCGTGATATTCTAACTTTTATTCTGACTTTCCACAAAATAAAATGAGTTTTAATAGATTGACTCCTAAGATTTGATGTTATATCAATTTAACACCAAAGCTTAGGAGTTAACAGTTTTCAATAAGAAAATATCGATATAATTAAAATGTAAGACTTTTGAACCAAAAGTGTCCGGAATTTGAAGCAGGCTTAACAATGTGTCCGGATTTCAAAACAAGACATGTGCTGATTTTTTTTTATTAAATTTGAACGTTTTGGTTTTACGTTGAAAGCTTGATCGATTGATGAACTCCAGCGAGTGACCAATCGATCAAATAGGATATTTGGATCTCTAGATTTGTGCTCTCGAAACATTTAGTTTTGGCTTGATTTTATCTTCACCCTAATACTCAATAGAGCTCTAGGATGAACTCTTACATTGCTGTTGGACTCAAAACTTTGTATAAGGTATTTATCGGGGTTGAAATACAAGTTGCTATCATAAAACTGCGTGTCTTAGTTGATTCATTATACTTCAGAGTTCTTATGTTCAAAAAGTCATTTCTAAGACCATCATGAAGCGTACCTATCTTACCTCTTACATTTTCGCTTAGTTTAGCCTAAGTTGAAATTCATAAAAAATACATTTTTTTCATATGTGTGTTGACAACATTTCATTGTAAAGTTATAAATGCATATATATTGCAATGCATTATATTCACGCAATTTTACATAAATGGAATTCAGTCCAATAAATCAATCAAACCCACCTGAAACGTTCCCGGCGAGCACCCGGTGCGGGCCGCGTTGCATACATCCTCCGCTCCCTGCTGCTGTTGCTGAGAGTGGGCACAGTCGCACCTGCCCAGTTCGTTACAGTGGGTGTACGGATCGGCTAGCTGGCACTGGCGGTTGTTGATGCACGCCAAACCGAGCGAAATTGGCCCATCGCCCAGATCAACACGTGTCCGGATGCCTGAGTAGAGGGAAGTTCAAAAAGTTGGTGTAAGAGAAAGGAGCGTGACTCTTTTTCGCTCTTGGTTCAACCGGAAAGCTACGAAAGCTTCACTTACCTTGGTGCTTTACTCTGATGCTGCCCTCTGTACTAGAGATGGGTGAAACGGTCGTGGTCGTTGTAGTACTAGTCGTCGTTGGTTCTGGTGTAGTACTAGTTGTGGTTGTTGGTTCAGCTTCGGCCAGAAGCGTGGCGACCGTTGTCGATATGGGAGCTTCCGGTTCCATCATGGTCGTTCGGCTTGCCAATCGAACCATGGTTGGAGTTGTTTGTTCAACAATGGTCGCGTCAACTTCATTTTCGGTGTCCTGTTTTTTTGTGAGAGATTCCGGTGTACTTTCGTCTAGCTTTGTCGTCTGTTCAACTGTAGTGTCTTCCTGTTTGGTGGAGTACGTTTCTGAACTATCGTTTGAGGCTTCGTAGTATTCTTGGCTGGCTTTAGGGGTAGATTCGTCTTCTCCTTCGATTAAATTAGAATGGTCCTCTCCAGAGATGTGGTTGTGTTTCTCTAGGAGTTCCACCTGTTGGGGGTATTGGTGTTTATTCTGAGGAGTTTGGTAATAGCCTTCCGAGTCTTCTCCATCGTGACTAGCACTTTCGTATTCGTAGCTTTCCTCACTTGGTCCAGCAGTCGAAGCCTCTGAAGAGTATTGATCGTAATCAGTTGACTCCTGATAGGAAGTCGTCTCGTCTGTTTCATGTTCAACATTGTTCTGATAGTTTTCTTCTGCTTCCTGCTCTAAGGTCGTGTACTTCTCCGTATTTTCATACATTTGCATATGGGACGTGCTCTTAGAATCATCATAGGACACACTTTCTTCGCTGGTTGCATACTCGTCGTAGCTTCCACTGGCCGTCGTACTTTCCTCACCCTCCTCGCTAGTTTGCTCTACTTGAACAACTTCTTCGGCCTGTTCCATCACCTGTTGTTGTTGTTCTTCATCGCCTGTCGGCTGTCCCTTGGTGACAGATTCCTCCACTACAACCGAATAATCCTTTGGGGTCGTCAAGATAAACTCCACAATTTCTTCCGGTTTTTGCAGAAGAGTTGTGCTTACTATGGGTAACCGTTCGGTAACGTCTGCCACAACGGAAACAACGGATGAAGATTTCACCACACAGGTTGGACCCACTTGGCGAGCCGGGGACGTGCATTGACACCGGCCGAACAGATTTGGTATTAGAAAGTCGCAGTGGCTCTCGGTGTCCCACATGTGACAGTGCGCGTGACTGTAGCATACCGTTCCCGGCTGGGCAGCTGAAAGGAGGGAAAAATAAGCATGTACATATGGCATACTGGACGACAATTTGTGTGGTAGTGGCAATCAAGCGGCTGATGGAACACGGTTAATCATCAATTTATGGGAACTCTTTGGCGGCTTTGCTTCCGGCGTGGCGCCGAATACTAGAGAATGATTCGGAACGGTTGACCACTGCATTTGGCAAACTAATTAATTGGATGGTATACACTCAAAAATGGCATATGCGATTAATTACAAAAAAAAAACAGTTTTTGTCCATATTACTTTTTATATAGCGTTCATCCTATTGATAAAGTTCATAGAAAAAAAAAATTATATTTATGTAAAAAGTCAATAATTTGAAACCAATTGGAAGTTCAAATCGTAAACTAAATTTTCATATAGTTAGCTTAGCATAGCATCACCATAGTTAGCTACGGTGATTGTGAAGCAGTATGTGCGGCAGAGGTTACATCACAGTTTTGTCGGCATTTTGTGCAACATTCTGTGATTATTTAGAATGTACAATAATCCGATCTGAAACATATGTCGGCCAACATTCCAAACTCTCATTTAAATTGTAAATATGCTTTTATTTTTGCTTATACGCTTAGAAAAATCATTGCATTTGCATCATATGTGCCCGCAGTAGCGCAACCAGGATTTGGTTCTATAAAACGGGAGTTTGGAAATGTTACTTTCTTTCGTCCATTTCAGACATACCTTTTTTTATAAACTAATTATTACTAGTGTATTTAAGAAGCGTCGTGTTCTATAGAAAATTCGAGAATCAGCATAACACCATTTTTATATGTGTATAACTTTTTTGTCTGTGGGTAAAAATTGATGAAAATCTAGGTATAACTAGATTGGAGTGTATTGTTTACATGTGCAAAATCTCATAACAATCGGTTCAGGGATTTTTGAAATGACATTGAAACAACAAGAAAATGGCCGGATAATTTAGCGCGCCGTCATGGAAAATCCGACTGCGAGCATGAGATGGATCGGAAGACAACTGGGAATCACCTCTACAACTGTCTCTCGGGTGGTAAAATCTTTTACGGAGTCCCAGACGACCGAGCGGCGGGCTGGAAGTGAAAGAAAATCGAAGACAGCTGACCCTGTGAAGGCCCGGAAGGTGTTGGATTATTTCAAACGTAATCCTATCTTTCGTTTCGCGACGTGGCTCTGAAGGCCTACCATGAAACGAGCTGGGCTTCGTGTATTCAAGGTCCGGAAGGCACCGAACCGGCGTAATCAACAAAACACAGCGGCCAAATTTCGCACAAGGAAGCTGTATCGAGAGTAGTTAACGAAACCGAAATGTGTAGATACCGGGATTGGAGTTCTACGTTGCCAAATCACGGTTTGATGTTCCGGAAGACATAAGGAAGAAAAAATGGGTAAATTTACCAAACAACACTTGCTCTGGCAGGCCAATAGGGTAGCGACTGTTTATTTTGTTCTCATACGCTAACAGTTGGCGCCAGCGGCAAATATTACAGACAACAACCATTCGAGCACTCAGTTTCTCTTACCGGCCGCCGAGCGGCGACACTGATGTTTGTATTCCACCCATTGATCGCGCTACGCTAGATTCTCAAATTTCTCAAACTTTCAACATAAGCGCATGGAAGAATGGTAGTCGGATAACTGTCAAAACGTATGGAAAATAATGAAAATCGTAAATTGCTTGCAATTCGTGATCAAGCGTCAACATCTCATCGACAAATCGCTAGTGTTTGGAGGTGATATTAACCTCCAAATTGCGAAATCATCACCTCCAAGTTAGTTCTAATACCCTCCGATATATGAATTATGGTGGCGCGTCGATCGTCGCAAGTTTCTCGTTAAAAAGTCAATTAGGAAACTGAATCAAAAAAGTAGTGTTTAGAAATCAAGTGTAAAGTGAATACATAACTTTTTGTGTTTAGTTCATCTTCCGTGGTGCTTTCTTTGCTTCAGGATTTCGTTTTTACTACCATTGAAAAAGAGCCATCTATTGCCTTTTCAGTTTTGAATATTGCCCTATTGCCAATACGGTAAACTGAGTAAACCGTACATTACAACGGGTACCTTCAACAGCGAAATTTACCGCCCCGGTTGCCTCCAGAAGCGTCTGTTGCCCTTCCTGTGGTCTCACGGAGACGAGACATTATTTTGGCCGGATCTGGCATTATGCCATTACGCGCGATCGATGTTGGATTGGTACAGAGACAATAACGTTGTTTTTGTACCAAAAACCGCCAACCCACCAAATTCCCCAGAAATTCTTCCGGTGGAAATATTTTGGGCTATAATGAGGGCCAAAGTTTGAAAATCGTCCAAAGTGTTTGAAAACGAGCTGGAATTGAAGAAAGCATGGATGAAAGTGACCAAAAAGGTTGGCTTCACCATTGCACAACATGTAATGAGGGGTCTTAAGGGAAAGGTGCGGGCTTTCAGCGAAGGAATGGACATTGAATAATGTAATTATGTCGAAACATATTCCATATGTATAAGTTCATTCCCTGAAAGTTTCAAGAAAATTCTACTTAAAATAAATTTTTGGCGTACACTTTTGCTGGTGCATTTTTTTATTATTTTTTTTTTTTTTGAACTCGAACATACCATAGATTTTACTTTTCAAATATCTATCTCTACTCTTTTTGTATTATGGTTGAAACGCTTTATATGGAATGTAAATAATATGATTTAATCTTCATCCATTGTAGTTTGTAAGAACGTTAATCCCGAACTGTTTCTTCACTTATAGTTGTATTTAAATGCACATAAATCAAAGTGATAGTGTTCAATCACTCTTCACCTATTTTTTTCCTTTAATACGTATTCAAGTTTTTCAACGACGAGAATGATCTTTCAGCGCATTAATTTGTAGTAGGAAACATTGCATTGTGTTTATCTGCATTAATCGGTTTCTTTTCATCGTTGCTCTTTTTATTTGTTATGCATAAAACTGATTCATTTTCTGCTTTTCGTGCTGTAGAATCAATAAATCTTGCTTCGTTAACAAGAAATATAACAATTGCGAAGTTATTATCGAAAGAAAGGATCGATGAAGAGAAATCGTTCATGTCAGTTAAGTCCTGGAATTATTAATGAAGGAACAGCTTTGATTTGTAAATTTTCAGCTTATGAATGGAACCGCCATCTATTTTAAGTTTTCTAGGACTAGGATTATATTCGTCAACATTGAAAACAAATTAGATGTTTCTCAAATAATTCACGTGCTCTGAAAGTCAAAGAAATTTGCAGAATGTTGCGCCAACTAAAAAATTGCATCATTTTACATCAATCAAATATCAAGAGCCCCGATATAGCATGCACTTGTATGTTTGGAAAACATTTCGTCAAAATCCTGAAGTATTTATCATTAAACGAGAGAAAATTATGCTGTTCCCCTCTACCAGCAGCTTCATTTTTTACCGCTAAAAAAATATTCAAATCGCGATAACTTTCTTGTTTCTCGATATTTGTGCACCATTTTTTCACAAGATCTCAAGAAACTCTTCCAATTTAGGAATCCGTGTCGATATTAATCATTGGTGATCTAGTTTTGAAGATATTCCGATGTTCCTTGGGGGACCGACATTCTCCATATAAAATGTCTTTGACGGCCATTTTGGTTTTTGGTTAATTTATTAAAAAAAATATGTGGAATATACAATGCCAGGTAATAAGGAGCTACTCTGAAAAAATCACACAAATGGGTTTAGTATTCTTGGAAAAATCTAAAAATTACGATATGAGGTTTTTTAGAGTTTTCAAGATCTTTATTTGTCCAGCGCTGTACCAGAAGCATAATTGCTTATTACTCAAAGATGGCTGCACCAAATTGCTTCATTTTTTCACAACATACTCGCATCAATGTATCATTCCGAGGAGTAAATATCCGAATACGATAAAAATTCGGTAGCCTGAGAAATTAACGTGGGTTATGGTAATCGCGTCGGTCCCCAAGGAATTTTGGAATATCTCCGGATCCAGATGACCAATGATCAATTTTGACACAGATTCTAAAACTAGAAAAGTTTTTTTTTTAAAAACTTGTGAAAAAATGGTGCAAAAATATCGAGAAACTAAAAAGTTATCGCGTTTTGAATATATTGTTGACGGTAAAAAATGAAGCTGCCGGTAGAGGGGTTAATGAACTCTTTCTTGACTATTTTATTAATTAACCAATAAGAAAGTCACAAATTAGAAGTAACTGGTTAATATACTGCTCCGGTGTTTGTAGATTGCAGTATTTCAAGTCTTATTTTTTTCCGCTCTGGGGGAAGGGGGGATTGACTCACCAAACCCCCCGTGGGGGGCGGGGTTGGTGCACTACTGTGTGCCCGACATATTAAAACAAGAAAAATTTAAGTTTGATTTGAGTTACAAATGATCAAAAGTTTTGGTCACAATGGACGTAATTTTACAAGACAACCGTTTTGACTCATATTCCGAACACTTAAGGCTAACGATGACTTCAAATGCACCTGTTAGGCATGAATAAGTAGATAACTGTGAAAATTTCAATTTCTTCGTAAAACATAACTGTCAGCTATTGGGTGTGCCGATAATAATTATGGGTTTATTCGTTTTAGTATTGTTTTTACGAAAAAGTACCGTTTTGACTCATATTCCGAACACTTAAAGCCAACAGTAACTTCAAATGCATCTGATAGATAGAAATTAGATGATATTTGTGAAAATTGTAATTTATCTGCCAAGCCTAACTGTTAGCTGCTGGGTGTGCCTATAAAATTGTTTGTTCGAACTTGTTCAGTATTGTTTTTACGTAAAAGTATGAAACAACATTTTGATTCAAATGCCGAACACTGTGTTTATTCTGTCTCATATTCCGAACACCTTGATTCAAATTCCGAACAGCACGAACAAATCGTATTCAAATGAATAATTTCTCAAATACATTTATCTGAGCTAGTGTAACTGGTCTCGAACTAGAGAACGGTCACTACTCCCAAGGAAAATAGATTGGAATACGTTAAAACTGAATTTCAATTGACTGCCATTTCCTTGTGATTTGATGACATATTTCAGCGAAACATTTCAACCAAACCGCCATACAAAACCGAGTGTTCGGAATATGAGTCTGTTCGGAATTTGAGACAAAACGGTATGTAACAACATTTTGATTAAAATGTCGAACAGCACGCATAAGGCACATTCAAATGAATAATTTCGCAAATAAATTTATCTGAGCTAGTTTTACTGACATCGAACTAGAGAATAATTTCAAATCCCAAAGTATAAAATAGGTGAAAAGATGTTAAAATTGAATTCCAAATGACTGCCATTCACTGTCAAAAAGGTGACATATTTCAGTGAAACATTTCAACCAAATTGCCATACAAAAACAGAGTGTTTGGAATATGAGTCTGTTCGGAATTTGAGACAAAACGGTATTTTAAAGTCCAAATAGCAATACATTTACGTAAGGGGTCGTCCATATACCACGTGGTCATTCATGGGGGGAGGGGGAGTCTGGCCAAAGACCATGGTTCATACAAAATGTCCGCGTGGTTAATGTACATCCTCTAATTTCATTTTTTATCGAGTTTTGGCTTACTATGAAATTTACGTCATATGTAATATTTTTTTTCTTTTAGTGTGTAACTTATATGTTTGCAATATTTTTCGTTATAGTCAAGCATTATAGACTTTCGTTTCCAAATTATTCTTATTCTGAGCTGATAATTAGGATAGTCAAATAAATTAAAACCGAATTTAGTACTTTATTATTTAATTCCTCAAGAGTTTGTATACTTTGATAGATACGCGTATTTCGACCTCAACTGTAAGGCTATCTTCAGTGTGAATATTGGCATATTTGTAAAAATGGTACGTATTGCTTCAAACTGTTCTCATACTTTGGATGGCAAAAGTATGTCCACGTTGGGAATAATTCTTCCAATTTGTTTCGTTTTATCTGGATGCTGCATTTCTAATAAGGTACTGTCGTTTGACCATTCTAAGTAGCCAAGATGGTATGTATTGTTATGGTGTATATATTTAGCCACAGTTTAAACTTCAAAGTACTTTGAGTTTTGAGGAACTTAGCAGAGTATTTTCTAAAATACTACAATTGTTGCATCTTTGAAATAACATGGGCTCCGTGGCCGTGCGGTTTGTGTTAACAAGCATCTAGCCACATCGAGTCAAGGTGTGTGAGTTCGATTCCCGCTTCAGTCCGGAATATTTTTCGCCAGGAACGTATTTCGGCTGTGCCACTAGGCGTTGCATGCTTCTGGGCGTTGGTGCTTCCTTCAAAGGGCAAATCGTCCGCTGGAAGTATTAACGTGTCGGTGTCTTTTCAACATGGACAAGAGCCTTTTGCCGCTTTATGTTAAGTTTATATTAAAACCAGTTCCATACGCCCCAATCTAAACTTAACATCCAAAAGCAGAACAAAACAGTTATCAACAAGATTTTAATGTTTTAACTAGTATCTTTAGCGACTTTTATCTATTACGACAGTATCTTGCGATGTAGTTATAACAAATTTCGATTGCAGTGCCCATATTTGCATGGTTGACGTAACCCGGGTAGAGAAGAATTGCAAAAGAATAACAAAACTTACCATAAAAATAGAATGTTTGAATAGCAAAATTTGTTCTTCGTTTGTTTGAAATAAGAGATAAAATAACAAAAATAATAACTAAGTTTATAAGGCATAAAAACTAAATAATATAATATTTTGCCATTGTAATAACAAAATAATAGCAAAAATATAGGCAACCGTAAATAACAAAATATGATATTATTTTGATATTGATAACAACATAATAACTAAATAAGCTTTTCGAGTGGATCAAAATAATGGTAATTTAAGTTCTTTGACTTTATTATCTAAATTTAGCGTGATTGAAAAATAAACTTTTTGCTATCCTGCAAAAAGCATTTGCTTTTTAAATCTTCAATGAAATCATACGAATTCTAAAATGAGCTGTTATAGCAAAATTTGATGTTAGTTGTTCTCATGAATTATTTAAATAAAGTTTTCAAATATTAAAATAATGACATAATTTACTGTGATGGCGATGTTTGTTATTCTTTAGATATTTAATGTTTTTTTTAGTATTTTTGCATAAATAACAAATTTTATCATGATAGTATATTTTGTTATTGATTAGTTATTACATGACTTTAAAGTATAAAATACCAATGACAGATTTTGCTGTGATTGTATGTTTTGCTATTGATGAGATATTTATGTCAAATATTAATAACATAATAATGGTTAAACTAGATATGATTGCAAAATTTATTCTTGTTTTACCATTATTTTGTTATTTTGTTATCTACCCGGGAACCACAGCACTATCTTTGCTGAATTCGACTTGAATTTTCAAGTGCACAAGGCTTGAGAATCTAACAACAGTTCGCGTTGAAAATCAATCAAATTGCTTGCTTGCTGGTGGTGACCAATGGCGAGCTGCTGCACAAAGCGTGCACATTTCTGTGATTGTACGGGAGTGCTGATCTAAGCATAATTTTCAACATCTGAAATGTTAATGAAAATGAGCTTATATCCAGATACCATCTTCTGCAACTATGTTCAATAGGGTATCAACTAGCGTATTTGTCACTCTAGGCCCAATTGAATGCAAGCAACTAGTATACGGAACGAAACAGTGACATAGGTTCAATTTTCAATATATTTGAAATGAATATCTCATACAAACTTCGAATGGAATGCGCTAGCTGGTGGAGCAACCAAACGAGTGGAAATTTTAAGAGAGCTATTTTCTTACCCTAAGGCACATATCTAGCGGGTACCCCGTTGAGTTTTCAACTTTTTTGTTTAAGGGCCAGTCTAATAGGCAGTCTGCTAACCAAACAGCAAGCCTCTCTGCCATTAAAACTATACCAGTCGTACTCTTTCCCGCATGAACTACCGTAGATGCAGTGGTATATACCCGAGCAAAGACGGATAACTGGATGATATCAACTTGATAACAACTTTTATAATCGCTGTTATCATTTTGATATTATGTTATCAATGATAACCGAATGATAACAACATTTGTTATTATTGTATTAGTGACAGATAGTTTTGATAACAGGTTGATAACAAAATATGTTATCACACATCTTTCCTATAAAATTTTTATAAAGCGTGTGTTATTAAACAAAGTTGACTACATCATTTTGTAAAATTATTTAAAGCGTAAGTTTAATCCAAAACACTCATCTATCAAACATTTTTTTTTTATTTAAGACCATAAAATTCAAAAATAAGTGATGATGCAAATTGAGTTATCAACTTGAACGCAGTGATAACACAATTTACTATTGCTTTGTTATTCAACGAACAAATTTGAGTTCTCATTTTTGTTATGTTGGCTGGTAATTCAGCCTAGGTGATAACAAAATCAGTTATCAAATGATGATAACCATGTAACAAGACTTGTTATCATTTTGCTATTCAACTTTGCTCGGGTACGGTCTACAGTGGGAGCCAGTTTGATGCATTATCAATTCCTCCCCCTTTTCTCTCATTGGTCTGCATTCTGACGTGGCAGGCGCCATTATCGCCTAAAAATAGAAGAACATGAGCACTTATACACTGAGGGTGTCTGTTAGTAACTTTAATGTTTTTGTACTTCAACCAATCACAGTAGTGGCTAAAAGTGAAAAGAGAATGTTTTTATTAATGAATATAAATTCGATATTTTCACCAATTCTGTCAAATGTATCGGAAATATCGATTTTTTGTTTCAGCAATGATTTTCATCAGCCTTAAAATATCATGTTATTTCAAATAATGAGCATTTTTCAACGTTTTGGGTGAGGATTTTACTTTTGGCCAGAACTTGTATGGAGTGAGACCACTGTGCAATTATGTTTTTCATTTGATTAAGTGCTAAATGTTAGAAAATTTACAAGAATCGAATTATTATTGAAATAACTTTCTTTTTCGTCATGGAAACTATTAATAGCTAAAAAAAAACTATATCATTGTTTGCACATCTACCATTATGAGTTACCTATCTGCATGAAATATATTGATTTCTGTGCCAAAACTCCAATACAGGTAATTTTAAATATTTTTTCGTTTGAACAACCAATGTGGAAAGATATTTTAATCATACAGGCTGAATATTCATAATTCAATCAATAATAGTTAGAGTATAAGAGTAGAGGTCCTTATTTCCATGTTTTAACTTTGTCTGTGCTTCAACTATAGCTAATTATTGAAAGATCAAAATATCAGGCTATTGGTTAAGTTTTTTAAAAGAAAACTTAAGGTAGAACTATGTGTTGCATGTTACTCCACATCAGCGTTAGCATGAAAAACAGTCGTAACATGCTAATTAAATTAATTATCACCTTGACATGAGTATGTGAGTATATGATTTTGCAGATAAATACGATTAGACCAATCGCTTCAGTGTAGGTTAATGCTGCATTGACATTATTGCTTTTGGTTGACTGAAAAATTTCGATACGACTCTTACGACTTTTGATAAACTTATTGGTAATTTTTCCAACAGAGAAAGGTTTGTCTTGTCTTGTGCTAACTGGCTCTTTCAATGATTTCAAAAGTTAAAATATCTATGAATTTATACAAATTTGTATAAAAAGTTCTTCCGATGTTAAGTTTTCTTTTATTTGTGGTGAAACAGTTCAGAATTCAACTGCAATTTACTTTGAAACTTTAATGGCTCAAAACTCATAAAAAACGACGAACAACAATGCAGATTCTATTTTAGCTTTGTGTATTAGCAGACATTTTCAAATTAGAAGATCAGAATATTTAGTTTACTATTTTTAAAGTAAAGTACCTTAACGTGAGTGGAAGTACAAGTCGACCATTGTGACGGCCACCTCCCGATCAACCTTTATAGATCTTTATCGAATGAAGGCGACCGCTAACGATTCAAAACGCATCGCTATCGATCGTTTTCGTAAATCATCGACTAGTTGACCGGACTTTAGCTTCCGAGATGTTACCTTAAGACCCTGAGACTTTAAAATTTCATACAAGTTACAGCGTTTTGAATCATATAAAAATGAACCTTTTCTAAATAGGAAAAATACAACCTCATTGTTGGCCATCAATTTCAATTTCTGGAAATTGTCCAATTAACTCAATTTTCAATTACACATTGCTCTCACTTTTCCTCAGGTTAATTAAATTTGACTAGAGAAACCCCCATCGAGTCGACATTACAATCGGTTCAATATCGAGAGAAAGTGAAACACGCGTCACGGTCAGTGGTGTGGCTACCTCTATTTGTTTTGAATGCGTCCCGATCAATTCATTATATTGGATTGGAAACGCTCATAAACATATCTATGTTCTCAACAACAACGAACAGGGATGGAAAAAACCAGTGGCTATGGAACGATATGGAAAAGCATGTAAATGTTGCCCTCGGTAATGTACAGAGGGGGGCACGGAATGATACAACGCGGCTATCTTGTTTGCCTACTTTTTTCTCTCATTGATCACAACCTGGATGGTCATGATGAGGCTTCTTCAATTGATTATTGTTAAGCTTTGATTGACGTCCTTCAATATTTAAACTTTATTGTAAGAGAATACAAAAACTAAAATAATGAGAGAGAATTTTCTCATACTGGAACGAACACTTTCCGTACTGCACTGTTGCTTTGTACTGTAAACAAAGGAAGAATTAACTATTGTTCCGTGACTTTTTGTACTATGTATAATACTCAGGAAATTCTAAATAAAATATGAATGACTAAAGGTTGTATATTAAAAGACATTCCCGAAAAAGAAATTGAAATGTGTCTGTGTAATCCCAAAATAATATTCTTTTTAGGTGATGCTAAACTTTTCAAGGTACTGCAATATTCAGTATGAGTGTTGCAATACGCGATTCCATACTTATGATGGGTAGTGTATCTACTAAAGGCGCATAGGAGCTTAAGCGTTCCAAGCAATGACTATCCGCTACTGCATAAATAATAATAAGGAAGAAAATGTCATAAAAGTGACCATAAACCGTAATATTATAACCAATATTCGAATTGTTGTTGCCGTTTTGGATGCAGTTTTACGCAACATTCGCGAAGCAAGTGGCGAACGATCAGCGTAATATTGCAATTTTATTTTGCTGTGTACGAATTGAGGTTTTTTGTTCGAAAAAGTTTAGTCACGCGACACACAAATGTAAATAGGTATGACAACTTCGACAACAAAAGTTTTCTGAAATGAAGACTCTGTTTCAGGTAGTATGTAATATCAGAAAAGGTTCAACAGTAATCAATCTTAAAAATAGTAGAAGTAGTTTTGAATGTTAATAGCATATTTAACGGTGTTACAATTTTGTAAAGGTTGGGAATTATCATTGAAGAATGAATGAATAAGGAAATCACACCCTTTCCATATTGAATCAAATGAAACAACAAATGATAATTCACATGACGTGTGTATTCATACAACTAAATTGTGATGTACGTAAAACGGTGTAAGCAAATTATTATCTAATCTGATTGTCTAATAAGTAACAAAAGAAATAAGACATCAATTGCCAAACTAGTACATAATTCTCACTATAAATGTCAATGAACTATTCGTTCATAAGGGGTCATGCACAAATTACGTCACGCTCCAAGGGGAGGGTCGAGCCAAGCGTGACAAGCCTTACAAAATTTTCGAAGGACTCATACAAAAAGTGTGACAAAGGGGGGAGGGGAGGGGTCAAAAAAGTTGAAATTTAGCGTGACATAATTTGTGTACCATCCCTAATACACAATAAAATAGTTAATAATACGCTCACAATTAACCCACATTTCGAGCGCATACTCCAGTAGCATTCGGCTGAAGGTCACGAATTCCTCATCCGATAAACAAAATCAAGATTTGAAGATTTAATAAACGCTATAGTTTATGTCTCTATTATTATCTTCGCACTCATTCTCATCATAGTTTTATAACCATTCATCTCATAGCCACGCTTTCCCTGCAGGCGCCAGCCAAAAGTCTTCCCCGAAAAGTAGATGACTTGTTTTACGGTTTCCCCAGCTCCAGTCCAAACTGAAAGCGAAACGGCCGCCGATGGATCAAGGAAAGAAAATAAAAAGAACCAAACAAAACCCTAATTTGGCTTTTGGACGGTTGTAATGTTTAATTCAATTCAAATTTGAAGCGCTCTCTATCGTAAAGATTATGCTGCTGGCTGGCCGCTACCGGTGGTGGATCCAGAAGCGTGGACTTCAATAACCCTCGACGGGAGATATAGTGCCCCGAAGCTGGACAAAAAACACAACGGTGAGAAATGTAGTGGAAAATACCTTTATTTGTTGCTGCGAGCGATGCAATAGTGATAGAGTATTTTGTAGGTCAATTTTGGGCCATTGTCCGTGTTCTGTGTTTGTACTTTGATCGAAGCATGAAGATTTGAGCTTCAATCGGATTTGTGGAAAGTTTTGGAAATTGAACTTTGACAGTAGTTAGAGGCTATATAAAGTCGAGTGAAATAGAAAAAGAGATCAAAGCCGGGTCAAATAGGAAAATAGACTCAGTACTGTTTGATGAGCTTTCACACAAAGTGATTTATGGATGAAATCTGTAGAGCGAAGCTGCGAAACCTAAACTAGAATTTAAGCTTTAAGGTGATTATAGAACGAAGCCCCACCTGTGTTAAAGGCGTCAGTCGTTTAGGCGTTTTGTGTCACGGGGTGTGGGTTCGATTCCCACTCCGGTCGGTGAAAACTTTTCGTCAAACGAAAAATTCATCACTGGACTACTGGGTGTTATGTGTTGTCCGTTGTCTAATGTTAGTGATCGTTCAGTCTGTGCAGCCTTTGGCTGAAGACGGTGTAAAATTGTCTTTTTTAAAAAATAAATTTTCAAGAGCTCAAGACTTGAGAACCAAACAGAGCTCTGCGTTGGAAATTTATCCCATTGGTCACCACCGGCAAGTAAGCTATTTCATTGATTTTCAACGTGAACTGTTGCCAGATTCTCCACCCTTGTGCACTTGAAAATTCAAAGTTTGGCTTCTTTTTTTCTAATCACCTAAAATGGAGAATATTTCAGGCAGATAAGATAGAAGCATTTTCTTTTAATATTCTGGACACATAAGTCACTTTTGTTTTTTTTTATATCGCGCTCAATTTTGAGTATCGTTTACTGTTCAAAATAAGATTATATTTCAATGCCAAATGAGTTTTCTCATGAAATATATTTCATGAATGCTTTCGACTGTGATGACTTGTTTCTTTCTGTAGTTTAATTGGCTCTATGAGCTTTTAAGCAACTTAAACGACTTTTACATCTACTTCTCCGACGTTTCGTCGTATATTGCACTTTATTTGAAGGTTTTAAACGCAGCTTTTTTTGAGTATGCGATACGGAACACTTGGTCTCTCAAAAATTTGCAAAGGGGCATGAGCATGATTGGCCGCACGCAGTTGCTACTCCATTATTGAAAAAATAGGTGTACTTACAAAAAGAACCAGTAGAGGATAATCGCGATCAGTAGAATCCTCGATGTGTAAGTACTGTTGCCCTCATTATTATAACAGACAATAACGGCACCGGCTGCATCCGAATGCAGGTCAATTTGGGGATGGGAGGGAAATGTTGACGTGTCACTAGCTTTATGAAAGCCGAGGAGTAGGAGCAAAAGTGGTTTTTGCTGATTAAAGACTGATAGAACCGATAAAACTTCAGAAAGAAGTATATTTCATTTCAATTTTTTGTGTCAATTCTGTCCATCTATATGCGTTGCGTTGCGTAGTAACGGAGTATTTCTTACATTGCATACTGAAAACTGTCATGTTAGTTACTTTACCACTCTTATTACAATTGCTCATGGAGAACTATTTTGGATGGAATAGCTATCCAATCGGAAGTCAGAAATGAAAAGACATGACAATGTCCATTGCCGGCCACGGAAAATGATGATATGACACCTACTTGAAGAGAGGCCAGCGACTCACGCCCTCATAGATGTCAAGGAGTTGAATGAAGGGAAGGGTGATGGTCTAGGATTCACTATAAGCGAGTGATGCGACCGGGTTGAAATTTAGTGTAGGTGTAGTTAAGTATACTTTTTGTAATTGGGTGCAAGTGTGAATGTAATGGTTTTATCATCGTTGGAGTGACGCAGCTAAGAAAGTTAATGTCACTCCATGCGCGTTCGTCTTCCAGGGATGGGACACAGGTATTTCCACCTAGTGCCCTAGCTAAAAAGCTTTGGTTTGAGCGCCATTACTCGCTCACTGAAACCAGAAAATAAATTGGCCTGTCCCCATGATACAGAAATAGCCCAGATTGCATTAATATATGTAGTCTAATCGGAACAAACTCACCAAATACATTCATATGTCTAAACGCCGAGTAGAAAACCGTTTTCATAAAAAACTTCAACGATTCTATAGGGAATTTGAACTTAATGGCATGGAACTATATGATTTTTCTTCTTAATTTGTCATAATCACACTTTTCTCAAACGAAACAAAAACTACCGTGTGGCACCAATGGGATCATATCAACATCTAGCACGCCACAAGCCATCTTCAAAATCTTCCCTCAAAAAATACACTTTGATTTTGAATCAGCCAATTCTATTGCAGCTATTTAGCGTTGCACAAAGCACTACAATCCGGATAACATTGCACCTGCCAATATCGGCGGAATCGCGACCAACGGGAACACACAGAAATTTTCAGGTGGCATTGCACCATCAGCCGAATCTATTTTTCACTATCCAAAAACGCGGAGCAGAGGTAAACGTGACAGAAAATTCTGTGTGAATTCTGTCCATCTATATGGTAGATTAATTTTTATCATACTGGTGGATACAATTGGCAAAAAAATATATCGGGATTCTCATTAATTCTCATTGAATCACATAAATCAAACGAGACTTGGCCAAACAACACTCAAATATAGCCAGCCTCAATCATCATCAGAAATGATCTCCGCAAGTAATACCTACTTGAGTTTGTAACTGTATAGGAAATACTGCAACTGCAAACAATTTCAAAACATGTTTTGATACTCTGCCTTTTACGACATTTTCCACTCTCAATAAGTGATCTATACGTACAAAAACCATCCTTTCTTTATTTTTTTTTTTATTTTAATCAACATGTTAAATTTTGTCCCGCTTTGAAGCAAAATATATCTGGTCGCTTGTTACATGATACTCATACGTGTAGTGAATAAAGAAATACACAATCAGTGCGCATCGTACCTTCGTGCTGTGCGTACACGAATTCTCTCTGCTCTTGGAAGTTTTCTTAAAAACTACCTAAAGCAATAAAACAGTACTTTTCAGTGCTACACAAACAGTACTTTTCAGTGCTAAAATTAAAAACGGTACTTTTCAGTGCTACTTAAACAGTACTTTTCAGTACTACTTTTTTTACTATTGATCCCTTTACGATCCTTGTTTGGACCCGTGCCTTCGATTTTTCGTTGGACCCGTTGGCGAAAGCTAGCGGTGGTAATCCTTCTTGGACACCGTCTAGGGAAAAAACCTCTCGAAGGTCACGTCTTTCTCGTTTATTAACTAAACATGGTATCAACAACTAACAAAAGGAAGGGTGAATCTCTGAATTCACTACTTCCTTCCAAAAAAGTGGGTTTTAAAACTGTCACTACACGTGGCAAGAATGGAAGAAAGGACGCTTCCCCGGAATGCGAAGTTTCTTCCAAGGGTGAAATGAATAATTGTATTGAAATGAGCAATCAGTTCGATGCTCTAGACAAATTTTCCGAACACCAAATCGAAGCAGCCTCTAGCCCAGGCTCTTTGATTCAAGTGAGGAAGCAAAGAGTGTCGCCTATCGTGGTCAGTTGTTCCGAATTTGGGGGATTTAGGCAGGAGATCTTGAACTCCATTAGGGGAATCAAGGTTTCCTTCCAAATCGCAAAGAAAGGAGACTGTCGCGTTTTGCCGGAAACTCTTAAAGATCGCGAACTTCTTCTCAGATATCTTGAAGAGAAGAAGCACAATTTTTTTACTTATGACGACAAAACTGAACGTTTGTTCAAAGTCGTCTTGAAAGGTCTCTCAAGTGACTATAAGTCACCTGAAGAGATCAAAAATGGAATAAATGATTTACTTGGATTTTCCCCAGTCCAAGTAATCATTATGAAAAAGAGAACCCAATCTGGCATTGTTCGGAAAGGGCTTTCTCAAGAATATTATTTAGTTCACTTTAACAAAAAAGAATTGAATAATATTAAAGCTTTAGAAAAAGCTAAACTTATGTTCGATGTCCGTGTGACGTGGGAACATTTCCAGAAACCTGGAGGAAATTACCAGAACCCCACTCAGTGCCGTCGGTGCCAAAAGTGGGGTCATGGTACAAAAAATTGTCGCATGGATGCTAAATGCATGATTTGCGGAGGTTCTTCTCACGCTAAGGACGACTGTCCTGTGAAGGAAGATACCAGAAAGTTTCAATGCGCCAATTGCAAGGGCCCTCACAAAGCTAACTTTTGGGAATGCATTTCACGCAAAAGAGTCGTTGAGGCTCGTGCCAAGCAGATGAAGGATAATATCCGTTACGATAACGGTCGTTTCCGGAATTTGCCTGGTAGAGTATCGAACAATGCTCATTTTTCAGTTAACGATCGCTTGATCATGAATCATACCCATCAGGTAGATCATAATCATGCTCATTCACAAACACATTTTAATCCGTCGGGTAGCCGTTCGAATCTTTCAATTTCGAATGTATCTACCCACGGTAAATCCTTTGCCGATATCGTAGCAGGTAATTTGAACTCTTCCCCTGTTCGTTCCATGAGTACCCATTCTACTTGTTTCAAATCAAATGGAAAAAAACCCTACCGCCACAGGTAACTCCTACCCCGCTTCTTCGTCTACCTAAAATTCCAATGGGAAATCATCAGATGATATGTCTGCCTCTGATTTTAATTTTCTAACTGAACCATTGAATCTAATGATTGATGCAATGTTCAAAGCCACCACTATGACTGAAGCAGTCCAAGTAGGTGTAAAATTTACAAATCAAATTGTTATTGGATTACGTTTTTCTAATGGATCCAAATAATAATTTAAATATTTTAAATTGGAATGCTCGTTCTCTGAATGGTAAAGAGGACGAGCTGTTTAATTTTCTTACAGCTAATAACGTGCATATAGCAGTTATTACCGAAACTTATTTAAAACCTGGATCCAAACTTAAAAAAGATCCTAACTTTTTTGTTTATCGTAATGATCGACTTGATGGGGTATGTGGGGGAGTTGCAATCATCATTCATAGGCGTATAAAACATCAACTGTTTTCGTCATTTGAAACTAAAGTTTTTGAAACTTTAGGTGTTTCTGTTGAAACACAGTTTGGTAAATATACTTTCATAGCTGCCTATTTGCCTTTTCAATGCTCTGGACAGCAAGTTAATTGGCTTCAAACTGACTTGCGAAAATTGACTCGCAATAAGTCAAAATTTTTTGTCATTGGTGACTTTAATGCCAAACATCGGTCATGGAATAATTCTCAAAGTAATTCCAACGGCAGAATTTTATTTGATGAGTGCTCTTCAGGATATTTCTCAATTCAATACCCTGATAGCCCTACATGTTTTTCCTCTTCTAGAAATCCATCTACGATTGACTTGGTCTTAACCGACTCTAGTCATCTTTGTAGCCAATTAGTAACTCATGCTGATTTTGATTCTGATCATGTCCCTGTTACATTTCAAATATCGCATGAAGCCATTCTCAATCCTATCAGCTCCACTTTCAATTATTTACGAGCCGACTGGAATATATATGAAACGTATGTTGACTTTAATCTTGATGTTAACATTTCTTTAGAAACTAAAATTGATATTGACAATGCTCTTGAAACTTTAACAAATTCCATTGTTGAAGCCAGGAACATTGCAATTCCAAAATGTGAAGTAAAATTTGAATCCGTGATTATAGACGATGATCTTAAACTCTTGATCCGTCTTAAAAACGTGAGGAGAAGGCAATTTAAACGCACTCGTGATCCTGCTATGAAAATTATATGGCAGGATTTGCAGAAAGAAATCAAGAAACGTTTTGCAGATTTAAGAAACAAAAATTTTGAAAATAAAATTTCTCAATTGGACCCCGGCTCTAAGCCCTTTTGGAAATTATCTAAAATCTTGAAAAAACCTCAGAAGCCAATACCGGCATTGAAAGAGGAAAACAAATTATTACTAACAAATTGCGAAAAAGCTCAAAAACTAGCTATGCAGTTTGAAAGTGCGCACAATTTTAATTTAGGACTTACTAGTCCAATTGAAAATGAAGTTACTCAGGAGTTCGAAAATATTCTCAATCAAGAGAACGTTTTCGAAAATGCCTGGGAGACTGATTTGGAAGAAGTGAGAACTATTATTAAAAAATTCAAAAATATGAAAGCTCCTGGCGATGATGGAATTTTCTACATCCTCATCAAGAAACTTCCAGAAAGTAGCTTATCATTTTTAGTTGATATATTTAACAAATGTTTTCAATTAGCATATTTTCCTGACAAATGGAAAAATGCTAAGGTTGTTCCAATTTTAAAACCAGACAAAAATCCTGCAGAAGCTTCTAGCTATCGTCCAATCAGTTTGCTTTCCTCCATCAGTAAACTTTTTGAAAAGGTTATTTTGAACAGAATGATGGCCCACATCAACGAAAATTCAATTTTTGCCAATGAACAGTTCGGATTCCGCCATGGACATTCGACCACTCATCAACTTTTACGTGTAACAAATTTGATTCGTTCCAACAAATCTGAAGGCTACTCTACTGGTCTTGCTCTTCTAGACATAGAAAAAGCATTCGACAGTGTTTGTCATGAAGGTTTGATTGTAAAATTGAAAAATTTTAATTTTCCAACATACATTGTTAGAATAATTCAAAGTTATCTGTCAAATCGTACACTTCAGGTTAATTATCAGAACTCCAGATCTGAAAGACTTCCTGTAAGAGCTGGTGTTCCCCAAGGCAGCATTTTGGGACCAATATTATACAATATTTTCACATCTGACTTACCTGAGTTACCTCAGGGATGTCAAAAATCATTGTTTGCGGATGACACAGGCCTCTCCGCCAAAGGACGAAGCCTGCGTGTCATCTGTAGTCGATTGCAAAAAAGTTTGGATATTTTTTCTTCATACTTGCAAAAATGGAAGATTTCTCCTAATGCTTCCAAAACTCAACTAATAATATTCCCACATAAACCAAAAGCTCTTTATTTGAAACCTTCAAGTAGACATGTTGTCACGATGAGAGGGGTTCCAATAAATTGGTCAGATGAAGTTAAGTATCTAGGACTCATGCTAGATAAGAATTTAACTTTCAAAAATCACATTGAGGGCATTCAAGCCAAATGTAACAAATATGTAAAATGTCTCTATCCCCTTATTAATAGAAAATCAAAACTTTGTCTTAAGAACAAGCTTTTGATATTCAAACAAATTTTCAGGCCAGCCATGTTGTATGCTGTACCAATATGGACTAGCTGTTGTAATACCAGGAAGAAAGCTCTGCAGAGAATTCAAAATAAAATTTTGAAAATGATTCTGAGGCTTCCTCCCTGGTATAGTACCAATGAGTTACATAGGATATCCAATGTTGAAACATTGGAACAAATGTCAAATAAAATAATCAATAATTTCAGGCAAAAATCGTTACAATCTTCTATTGCCACGATTAATGCGTTATATATTTAGGTTAAGTTAGGTTAAGTATATTAAAAACTTTTTTTTTCTCTTATAAGCAGGTGAAATCAACTCACCTGTAAAAAATCTGAACTGCTACGGCAAATGAAATGTAATATGTTGTTAACAAAATGTTAATAAAATCTTAGATTTGTTTTACCAAATTAGGATGATAGTGTTGTCTAATAACACAGAACACCTAGATATAAGAAATAATGAATGTAATGTTTGGAATGATACTAATAAAGAAATTAAAAAAAAAAAAATACACAATACATGTATAAATGGTCTACTGGCAAAACAATCTGTCAGATAATAATTGCAGAAGTTCTCATAGGAACACTAAGCTAAGAAGCAGGCTTTGCCCCCCTTGGGTCGCAACGCTCGAGAAGAAGAAGGAAATCATAGGATTAAATCTTTTTATAATGTTCATCTATTTGTTACAAACAAATATAACGTGATAACAAATATAAACCAAATGATTAACTGCTTCAATTCCTTTCTATAGGAAGGCCTTTAAATTTGTTACATTGCTTGATACTACATTTTTTTTTTTAATTTATGGAAGGGATAGTTAGAGTATGTTTAGGAAAAAGCTACTAATTGAACTTTAACACTTAACTTCACTTTTGCAAAAGAAAAAAACCACTAGTAAGGCGAGCAAATACCTTTAAACTCTAATATGTTGGTTATGCATCTTACAGACTTCTTCAAATTCAAATAACGGAAGGAATTTAAATTAAATTAGGGGCATTTTTCTGGACTTCCCATGGCATAGAGTATCATCGTACCTGCTACACGATATTCGAATACGAATATCATGACAGCACTTTGACAAAGTGAGCCCTCAGTTAATAACTGTGGAAGTGCTCATAAGAACACGTTGAGAAACAGGCTCTGTCTCAGTGGTGACGTTATACCAAGAAAAAAGAAGAAATTAAAATAGGCAAGAAAAAATTTCATAAATCTCATAGGACAGACCATACAATGAAAGTTTAGCAGAATATTTGATATTAAAAATGTATTGCTCATATTCGCATAGTCGATGTAAGTGCCATCATAACCAAAATGCATGTTTTCATTGCTATGAATTTTCTACCTCTTTGGACAAACATACAGCACTTATTTATTCGAAAATACAGTCGAAGCTTGTTATAACGACATCGCAAGGGATCGTCGTAATATAGAAATGTCACTATAGAGAATAGTTATAGCATTAAAATATTTTTCAAGGGACCGAAAAATGTCGCTATAGAGAGCTTTTGTCGCTATAAAAGTTATCGTTATAACGAGCTTCGACTGTATTAGAATTATAAGAGAAAAACGGATTGCCGTGAATACATACACTGATTTATCCATGCAAACACACATTTTTCATCGAGTGGGGTTGACCCGTTTCGCATAAAGACGGTTCGCATAAGGACTTTTCGCATTCGGACGTTTGGCATAATGGACGTTTCGCTAATGTCATTTCATACAAGAACAGGTAGCATTTTCAAAAAAGGCACACAATCCTCGTTATGTCAAATATCCATTTTGCCAAACGTCCGTATGCCAAACGTCCTTATGCGAAACGTCTTCTTCTTCTTTCTGGCGTTACGTCCCAGCCGGAAAAAAGCCTGCTTCTCAGATTAGTGTTCTTAGGAGCACTTCCATAGTTATTAACTGAGAGCTTTCTTTGCCGATTGACCATTTTTGCATGTGTATATTGTGTGGCAGGTACGAAGATACTTTATGCCCTGGGAATCGAGAAAATTTCCTTTACGAAAAGATCCTAGACCAGCGGGATTCGAACCCACGACCCTCAGCATGGTCATGCTGAATAGCTGCGCGTTTACCGCTACGGCTATCTGGGCCCCCATGCGAAAAGTCTTTATGCGAAATGTCCCACCCCCCATCGAGTGTTTGTTCGGATAGCTTAGCGCTGAGAAAGACTCACGAAGATGAAAAATATCAACATTATATGCAGCCTACATTCCGCTGTCACAAAACGTCAAATGCAGCCAATCGTTTTTATGGCTGAAATAGTGAAAAGTATAGATCGTTGCACGCCTGACATAACCTCGAAACTTCATATAAAAAATCTGAATAATTCCAGTGAATGTCAAAGAGCAGGACAGTCAGTTGAGCGTGATGAAAGAGCACTCTCCCTAGGGACAGAGAAGGGGAATTTTTCGTGACGTCACCATGCACTCGTCTATTGTATTCAGAATAAACTGTTATGGAACGTCTATGAAATAGGTAGCATTTTTTGGCAGATTTTTGACACTACCTGTTATTTGAAATTCAAGCATCTTAAGTTGAAAACCAGTTGTAATGATGTAATAATAGTTGAATCTGGTTTACTTTTGCTGTATGCCTCAGTTTACACTACAATACAATTTAAATATTTTCATCTACATTTTTTTTCTATTCTTACGATTGACTACTTTTGCGGATAAAATGAAGTATGAGTTTTTACTTGCCAAAAGTTTGGCATGAAACAACAAATCTTCTCCATTTAACAATCATTAGTAAATTCACAGATAATTTAATGAAAATTGTTAAAGGATGTAAGAATGCAGCCGGGAACACAAAAACGCATTTTCCCAGCAATGGTAATACTGGTGGTTATGTCGACCATTGAACTCGGTATGAAAAGTGAGGAAAATCACATTTTTGTTTTCGAATCACTATAGGAACACATATGCCTATTTATAATTGCTGCTCTTTTAGTAGCACTAGCTTCATGGTGCAGATGGAACACAAATTATTATTACAGCCGACTCCCCACAACTCCATATTCTATAACTCGATGTTGATTGAGTGTTAATACTGAGACTTCCAATAAACTCTCCAATATTCCAACTTTCAACTTCCAATATTCTCAAATTCATCCTTTATTATTATTGAATACAAATTCTGCCCTATTACCCCGAATGTCATCACCCAGAATTCCAATATCATGGGGCAATGCCATTCAAGGTGATTGAACATTCGATGAAACAACATTAGGGGTAATGGAACATTTTGGAAATGTCATAATGGGTAACGGGTTTCGGGGTAATGGGGTAGATTCAACTGTGATTGTACCCCATTACCTCGAGTGCCATTACTCCTAATGTCATTATCTCGAATGCCATCACCCTGAATTATATATCCCCGAACGACCCACAAACTCTATTGTCATTACCCCGAATTCCAATATCACGAGACAATGTCATTCAAGGTGATTAAACAGTTGGGAAAACAGCATTCAAGATTGTTACATTCTGGGTAGTGGAATTTTGGGAGATGCCATTTTGGGTAATGTAGTAGAGACAACTGTCGACTCTACCCCATTACCCCGAATGCCATCACTCCGAATTCCATATCCTTGAACGACCCACAACCTCAAATTACAATATCACGGAGCAATGTCATTCAAGGTGATTGAATATTCGGGGTAAATTCTGGGTAGTGGCATTATGGGAGATGTCATTCAAGGTAATGGGATAGAATCAACTTTCGTATGAATGTGATCTAATTTACAACATAAATAAATAAAAGTGATGCATCAAATTGCACATGAAATTGTTGTTACAGCCTAGGACATGACGTGATAGCTCAACTAAGACTGCCCCGCTGTTTTTCAATCAACAACCTTGACGATACAAGAGCCAGTGCTACCAGTATTGTTGGGAGAATTTTCGGACCTTCTAGTAGAATCGCACGGTTGATGTCCTTGTGCCGAGTTCTTTAAGCTAAGGAGAATTTTTATTAGTAATTGAGAGAGGTTAGATTTAACTAGTTACTTACAAACTGGTCTCCTTAGTTCTTCTATCCCAACAATATGCTTCCAGTGGTACTCCAGTGGTATAAAACCCTGTAGAACAACATACGTAACTATCTTGGCATTAAAGGTAGAATAACTATTAACTTACAACCGATATAATAATCACCAGCAAACGTGAAATTCATTTTATAACAGACTGGTTCTGATTGTGCTAACCTATGCGAAAACAATTTATTTGTATTTCAGGAATTCAATAATTAATAATCTACTACATCTTACAGTGCAGCAAACCGGGTATTTTAGTCCAATAAAATGCAGAACGATCCAAATACTTTTGTAAGCTTACTATTAACTTCGAGAAATAAATTTAGTTTCAATACAATATTCCTTCACCTATGACTTGCGAAAAAAACATCTTATCTTCCTCATTCCTTGGCATTGACGTATGTCACGCATAGAGACTTACGCATGACTCGAGACATTTCTGTGGTGTCAGTTGGTGCGCACACTGCGTGATCGAGGGGTATCACGGTCGGATATTGTATTCAAATCCGCAGTGCTGCTAGCGTTGGCAACATCTCCCGACCCGTAACGCTCCTGTAACTCTGCTTCTGGTTTTGCGTTACCATCACCTTGCACCTGGAGCACTGCCAACTTGGTCGCCGGGCGACGGAACAATCCTCCAGCTGTCTGAACCATCGCTTGACGAATGCGACCGTCACTTCCTGGAATGACCGCTACCACCCGGCCTTTTGCCCATCCGTTTCGTTGACCTTCATCCACGATCAGCACAAGGTCGTTCACCCTGAGTTTCTCGGCTTCGTTGAACCATTTGCTTCTGATGGCGATCGTCGGAAGATACTCTTTGATCCACTGCCGCCAGAATTGATCCAGGAGCTGCCTTGCCATGTTCCAATTCGTACGAGTGACCTTCATTGTCTCCACCAACATCGTAGGAGGTTGAGCGATGCCATTTGAGCTCAACAAGATGAAGTGGTTTGGCGTCAGGGCCTCCTGGTTGACGTTTTCCAGAGGAATGGAGGTTAATGGTCTGGAGTTAACTATAGCTTCAGCTTCCGAAATGACAGTCAGCAAGGTCTCATCGTCCGGATGCCGATCGCTACATAATGAACCGAGTGCTACCTTGACGGATCTCACAAATCGCTCCCAAGAGCCACCGAAGTGTGGTGCCGATGGAGGATTGAAGACCCATTTTGTATTGGTGTTCGTGAAGCTTTCCGCCAGTTTTTGCTCGATCGCTGATAACTGCTCTCGTAGTTCCCGACTAGCCCCCTGGAAATTTGTGCCGTTATCTGAGTGGATTTCGATGGGCGATCCGAGCCGCGCTACAAACCGACGTACTGCCATCTTGCACGATTCCATTGAGAGGGAATGCGCAACCTCCAGGTGCACGGCTCTCACTGTAAGGCACGTAAACAAGGCCACCCAGCGTTTAACGCAGCTGCGTCCAATCCAGACCAGGAAAGGTCCAAAGTAATCGAGCCCCACGTAGGAGAACGGCCGCACCATGCCCGGTAGACGAGACTCTGGTAGGGGCGCCATCCTTGGTATCACCGGAACAGCTTTGTCGACCTTGCAAGTCTGGCATTCCTTCGCAACTTGCCTTATTATGGTACGCAGATTGGAGATGTGAAATCGTTGACGAACTTCGTTTAGTACCGTCGCATGATTAGCGTGAAGATATCGTCGATGATACCAGTCAACAATCAGCTTAGTGAGGTGATGATGGCGAGGCAGGATAATGTATGTATTAGAGTGGTTCAAAAAATCGTTTTTGCTCCACACTGCTCATTCGATTCTAGATCAAATTCTGAGTGGCCTCCCAAAATTTGAACTCATTTGGATGAAAACTGATACTGCACAAGACCATTGAAGTTTATATGGGAATTACTATGGGAAAAGCAAGCAATTCATTCAATCCGTCATAGGTTTTGCCCATGTGCTCTTGTGGATTAGAGCTACATTGATACTGTGAGATACATTCATCAGCTACAACTTTGCTGAAGACCGTTTTCAAATCGGACGCCTCAGTAATAAGTTATTGATTTATATCCAGTCACAAATTCTTCAGCAGTGCTCATTTAACTTCTGAACAGGCAACATTGCTGCACTTGGCGCGAAAGATACCACGCACAAATCATGGCTGCTATGTTTTACTGCATATATCCAGTGATGCCCGTAAAACAGCCCAATAATTATAGCCAAAGTTTTACAACTCATTCAAAAATCAATAACTAATTACTGGGGCGTCCGATTTAAGAACGGTCTTCGGCAAAGTTGTAGCTGACTATTGTATCTCACAGTATCAACGTAGTTCTAATCCCCAAGAGCACATAGGCAAACACTATGACCGATTGTATGAACTGCTTGCTTTTCCCATAGTAATTCCCATATAAACTTCAAAGGGCTTGTGCAGTCTCAGTTTTCATCCGCATGAACTCAAATTTTGGGAGGACACTCAGAATTTGACCTAGGATCGAATGAGCGGTGTGGAGCAAAAACGATTTTTTGAACCACTCTAGTATGTATGTCACGCATAGAGACTTACGCATGACTCGAGACATTTCTGTGGTGTCAGTTGGTGCGCACACTGCGTGATCGAGGGGTATCACGGTCGGATATTGTATTCAAATCCGCAGTGCTGCTAGCGTTGGCAACAAGTATCCTTTTTAGGCAAATCTTGTGAACGATTTCGAATATTAAGGCTCATAATATGGTTGTTTCTGCCATGTTCCATTCATCCAGAGCAATACAGGGTACTAACTTATTTAAACATCAGGTTTATATTCAAAACCGGTGATATTTTTAGAGAAAATTGTCACTATTTCCATTATATTGCTTTCAATTAAATATTTTTCATTTATTTCAGCATAGTAGTAGCACATGGGGTAAACTTAACATCGAATATAAATAGATTTGAAACAAAGAGATTTTATGAAAATATGTCAAACTTTTGATAAAATCTCAACTTTATGAACTAGCAACACTGCCAGGCTAGCAACAAAGTGCCCTGCTGCAATTCAACTCAACGATGTGAAAGTAGGCCTTTGCCAAAACGACCAATCAGAAGTGGTCTTTTTTGACAGGCAATTGGTTTCGCTTTTATACTTTGACCTGTCACGTTTTGTCTTAGATTACAGCTAGTTTAATAATTTGGTTGACGGTTTTTACTTATTAAGATAGTATTTCTTTGATGGGTTCGAGTTGTTCCCCCTTGTTGTACACACTCACTCGGTGCACGAATTTATTTTAATTAGTGTTTTTTATATTAACCCAAGAATCCGGTATTGGATGGAATTTCTGATTGGGTGAGAGTTATCTTGTTACTTCTAATTGATATTATCAATTTAGATTTTGAGAACATAACTAATCAAGCTGATTATTACAGATATGTTAGATAGATATATTGAGACCGATAGTTAAATGAAGCTTTTCAAGCCTTTCCTTCACTTCCATGCAGTTGACTCAATTCCCATTGACAGAAGATTCAGACTCAAATTCAGTTGATGCTCTTCCGCAATAGACCACACATTATCCGTAGCTAATAGACTAGTGCTAGTACAAACCAACTTCTCGACCATTTACCAAAGATTTTGCGAGAAGCAAGTCAATCGGATCTTCTGCCGTTCAAGCCCAATTTGATTGACAAAGTGGAATTCCGATTGCGCTCTACACCACCTACTGCCGTTAGGCCCCCAGTCATCCGTGACGTGATGGGATTTTGCCCTCATACGTGTTGGGCCAGAGCAGCCCATAATCATCCATTTACATTTTCTTCGTAAGAAAGACGTGTGGTGATGCACAAGAACATAATGTGGTTGTAATTTTACTGTTCGCCGGCGGTATCGACCCATTAGAAAAACGATTTGCGGCGGCTGAATGTTCTGTTCTTTTGGGATTCCCTATGGAGGAAATAGATGCCGCCAATATTGGCAATTAACCTCCGGCAGTGTGGTTTGGTCCCTCAGTATTGATCGTGTATTATTGGGAAAGAAAGCATGGATTGAGAAAGTGTAACTTAATGTTGGGAAGAGACAACTGACATGTATCAGAGCACGGCATAAAAATTAACATACAGTGAAACCTCCATGAGTCGATATTGAAGGGACCATCGACTCATAGAAATATCGAGTCATGGAACAGCAATCCTTTGGAAAGCTGCTTCTAGGGACCATCATAGTAACCATGAAATTTTGTTTTTAGTATGGTTCCATGAGTCGATATCGAGTCATGGAACATCGACTCATGGAGGTATCACTGTAATTAATATTGTAAACCGTGGTACAGTGATACCTCCATGAGTCGATGTTCCATGACTCGATATCGACTCATGGAACCATACTAAAAACATAATTTCATGGTTACTATGATGGTCCCTAGAAGCAGCTTTCCAAAGAATTGCTGTTCCATGACTCGATATTTCCATGAGTCGATGGTCCCTTCAATATCGACTCATGGAGGTTTCACTGTATCAGAGAGTTCGAAAAAATGTCTTGATTATGATTACTTGGATAGGGAAAAATGAATATCTGAACGTTCTCCTGCCTAACTCCACCGAATTCAAAAATGATGATTTCGATTGGTGGCTCCCTTTGCTTCCTTATTTGAACCGAAAAGCCTGGGTTAAAGTACAATACTCAAAAAGTGTTATTATTATTATTATTATTTATTAATGACACTTTACCAAACATATGGCATTCGTGTCAGATAGTTATTAAACTAGAGTTACATGATTTCAAGAACGGTTTGTCAAATTTCGTTGAATAAATTACAATCTTTTAGGAACTTAATTAATAATGTTTCTCTTGCTGTGTTGTAAGCTAATATTTCAGCAGTTGAACCATTTATGCCGCAACGTTTCCTGTTTTGTTCGAATCCTCGACATTCTACCAGAAAGTGTTGCACTGTCAGCTGTACTCCACAAAAGTTGCACATTGGTGGCGGCGAATTAGTCATCAAATAAACGTGAGTGATTCGAGTGTGTCCTATACGCATTCTAGATAATACACGTTGTTCGTAGGGGCACTTCCGGTCTGGATATTTGCAAGGACTTGCCTTGACTTGCCGTACATGAACTTGGGTCCGATGCCATACTTCCCAGATCTTGTTTCTCATCGATCGCAGAACATCTTGAGCCGGTAACGGAATATTCAGTTTCGTTTCATTTCTTCCTTGTTTAGCCGCTTCGTCAGCTTTGTCATTACCTCTGATCCCAGAGTGACCTGGGACCCAACTAAATGTGATGTCTTGGTTTTCTGTCATTTTTTCGATCGACTGTATCCATGGATGTTTGGACCAACCTTTCTTCAGGGCATCAATACAGCTAGCAGAATCGGTTAGAATTATAGTTTTTTTTGCCAGCTTGTGTGTTAGATACTGCGGCTTTCAGAGCAAAAGCTTCAGCTGAAAAAACACTACAATCGTCTGGTAAATGGAAGCTAATATGCCTATCAGACGTAGCTATTCCGGCGCCTATATTATTGTTGTCTTTAGAACCGTCTGTAAAAATTTGTTCGTGAGTAGGGTATCGATTACTGATGAAACTTTTGAACATGGGCAGTACCGTTTCTTTGCTTGCGCCAGCTCTGATGCTGTTCTTAAGGTGATTGTCGATTTTAGGTGGTGATGCATACCATGCTCTGTCTGTCAGCCTCAACAATTTGCAGACGACTGGGAGAGACCATCCAGTGGTTTCCAATATAATATCTCTAGCTCTTTTGACTAAAGGATATTCGACGTCAGTTTCGTTTTTTTCCAGTAATCGGATAGCCAGTTGGCCAAGCCTCTGGATCAGTGCTAGATTAAAGGGAAGGCATCCAGCTTCAGACATTATTGAGATAACAGGGCTTGTGGGAAAAGCTCCAGTTGCTCGACGAACCACTTCATTGTATATGGGACCAAGAATCCGTTGCATTGCTTCGATGTTGAGGCTCGTTAGCCCAAGGCCGAAGAATATTTTCGAGACAATTAAAGCGAATCCTATGTTTAGCAGTGTTACTCTACTGCTTCGTTTGATTCGATAACCCAAAATACGCAATAAATGGATTTTCTTACCGCTGTTTTCTTTAACTGTTCTGAAGTGTTTTAATAAGTTGAATTTCGAATCTAATATGATTCCCAAAATTTTGAGGTTTCGTACAAGAGGAATAGGAGTTTGATTGATTTTGATAGCACGACCACGTTTTCTGTGGGAGATGAGGCAAGCGTGTAGCAGTTTAAACTTCGTTGGAGCTATAGAGAACCCCACACTCGCAGCCCATCCAACTGCCGCTGCAACTGCTTTTCTCAGTGTCTTGCGAATCATACCGTGGTTTCTTCCTTTCACTATTAATATCACATCATCTGCATATAGTAGTATTTGTGCTTCAGATGGAATGACTTCAAAGATAGGTTGCATTGCAACTAAAAAAAGCGTTACAGAAAGGGTTGACCCTTGAGGCACCCCATTTTCAGCTTTTCGTAGTGTAGATAGGGAGCCATTGGCAACTACTTGAAAATATCTGTCGCAGAGAAAACTAGAAACGATATTCATCAAACGTCCACAGATCCGCCATTCTATTAAGGTACGCAGAATTGCGGGTCTGTACGTGGTATCGTAGGCTTTTGAAATATCAAGAGATACGATTTCCAAGTGTTCATCGTTTCCTATACTGATGAAAGATTCTAACTCGGCGAAGTGGGAGTCGACACCTTTTCCAGCACGGAATGCATGCTGGCGTGGATCCAATCTACCGGTGGTTTCCAGTTCGGTGAAGGATACAGACCTATAACGCTCCTGAGTTGTGTAGGTAAACTTTTCGAAAGAATGGTTAATCGAAGGCTCATCACTCAAAAAGTGTGACTGTTATTAAATTCATTGATTAATTTGTACACCACGCACTTTTTTAATGTGAGTACCGTCAACGTACCAGTATCCGCTCATGTTCCAGTAGCCCGCTCACGAATTCAAAAAGTAAGGTAATTTGAGTAAATACACAAAAAATGTCCATAGTATGATTCTATTCGTCGATTTGAATTGTATAGCGGCTAAAGTTTTCAAATTTTCGTTGTGTAAACTTATCTTTTTTCAGAGTGAGCGGGCTACTGGAACATGAGCGGAAACTGGTGCACTGATGGTACGTACATTTTTTTTGTAATTTTAATTTTACTGTTTTTCTTTCCTTCAAGAAAAGCTCTTTTTTTATTTGTTAAATGTATCTTACATATTTCTACTTTGAATAATGCGTCTAGTCACACCTACAGAGATAAACAATGATGCAAACGAACAGACACACCAACCAAGCTACTTAAACTGTACTTCGGCTCCAGGTAGGTAGGTGCCGAACTGAAGAATCAATTGAAACACATTTTCCAGTTCGCATTTGTACTAGATTCGTGAACTGTTACTGAAGTCCAACATCATATGATGGCAGCTGTTGGAAGCTCATCCAACGCAAAAACTCTCAACGTCCATTGAAGAGCCACAGCACCCACGAACAATAGAACTTAGAATGCATCCATACTCCTACACTCACTTTGGAGAGCTTCCATCCATGAAAATGGGAAAAGCGACACGACATGGTGCTAGCGCCTGCCTACGCATTAGGGTGTCCCAGAAAATAATCAATGCTCGAAAGGTCATGGTGCTTAACATTAGAATTAAAGGTATACTTTTTTATATTAATTTTGTAGAACAAACCAACTTTTTTTATTACTCTGTATATGATAAGTTTAGCCTTTTATACACTATTACGGGTGCATTATTATCTTTGGCTCTGAATATGATCATGCAAAATGGCTCTGAATATGGTCATGCAAAATAACCAATAGAATATTAGAAAACTAGTAGGCTTTGGAAACATTGGCACAAATCGTCAAGTTTGACAATGTTAATCAAAAATGATAATTTTTTGAGAGGAACCGGTGTGACCTCTGAATTATTTAGGCCGTGGGTTTGTTCTAAAATAAGGAATAAATAAGCGTAGCTTTCACTCTAGGATTGAACACCATCCGAACATTGGTTTTTCTGGGACACCCTACTACACATGAAACCGTTGCGTTTGACCGAGTTATTCTTCTCTAAAGACCCTAGTGGCCGGATGGCACGCGGTGGATGGACAGCATCAAGTGGCGGCAGTCGGCTGCCGATTCGTAGAACAGTTGTCGAAACCTAATTACAGCTCGTCAAGCAACAAACAATGCCGGAGCATAGCAGTTATTTAGTAGTGCAACGGTCCGTTCATAAGATAGAAATAGGTAACCAATGTGTGTCTCTAGTAGATTGTGACTTCACAACCAAGTGAAGTGCGTTTGATTGCAATGATGCGACGTGTTGTCCGGTCACTTCTGTGGTAATGGTGGTCAGTGATTAAGTGCTCTGGGTGGTACCGAAATAATGGAAACGTAACGCAACGAATGCGATGACCGTTACAGGTTAATGAGCGGTGTTCGGTATGATGGGTGACAACATAAAAATTTAGAACATACTTTTTCAGCGCAGCCGACGTTAGTTTATGTGCAACGTTCTGAAAATGTATGGACCGAGATTGATTTTATATTTCCAAAGGAAAATTAAAGGTTGAACGATTGAGTATTGTACCACCTTACCACGGCATCGATTACATCGAAAACAATTAGCTGTACTGTCAAACAAGGTGACTTGCAACAAAGTTTCAACTTCAATCAACCAAAACCTTCACACTCTCAAAAAATCATGCGGTTTTAAGTCTTTTGGATGGACATAAAAGAAGCGAGCCAAATGACGTAAATTTGTGTCGAATTTTGAATACGTTAGTGTCTGATTCAGGAAATGTCGTTCACAGTGGCATCGTTTTCGTGTCCTTACACATGTAAAATTACGTTTATGGTTCAGTACATCTTCAAGCACACGTTTTTGTGTCGTTCCATCACTTACATCATGTGTCATTCAGTCATAACATGAATTACGTCCACATTAATTTTCATTATTTTTAAGAGTGTTGATCTAAACGTGATCTAAAAATCTTAATTCCTTTTAGAACTTCTAATGGTCGGCCCGTCCACTGAGTAAGATAACAGAAGAGGGAATCGAATTATTTTGTCTTATCATTTATCTTATCAATTATCATTTTTTTTCAAATGTCCTTGTGCAGGGTGACTTGCAACACTCAATGCTAATTCAGCTTTTGCCAACTAAATATTTTCTATTAGTCACACTTGTTAAGTATTGTTATTTATGTATTTAAAGCAATCGAACTACAAGAGCACTTTGAATACATTTTTGTAAGAAAATAATTGAACAATTATTATATGGGAAAAAGAGGCGTTAAATCATCAAGGTCCAATATCTTAACTGAACAATATGTTAAACGACTGTTTGTAGTTGATTGATAAATTATGACTCTTTTGATTATAAAGTAAACCTAACAAAAAAGTTTTTCACTTTTATAAAACTCCAAATTGCTTGAAACTAAAGTGTTGCAAGGAGTGAGACATAAAAATTATTTTTATTAAAAAGTTGTTGATACAATTTCGCAAAACAAAATTCGTGATGTTATAACTTATTAGTTATAGAAACACCATGTAGAGTATTACTTTAGTAAATTAAATCTAAATCATGTTTTCAGGTCACGATTTTGAACCTCCTTTAATGTATAAACATATTTATAATAACAGCTTTAATCGTGGCCCCTACTTGAATTGTGAGTCGCACGTATTGAAGCACCGATTTATTCTGAATTTTCTTTTGAAATTAGTGTTTTATAGTGAAATTTAGTTGTAAATTACAATGTGTTGCAAGTCACCACGCCGTTGCAAGTCACCCCGTTTGACGGTAATTGTTTTACGAAAGCCGAATGACAATCCAGACAACCAATATGTACGTATAACGGAATCACCTTCAGCGTTATACGTTGCTTATATCTGCAGAGATTCTGTATAAGATGTCGCCAAACAGCCTAACGTACAATAGTGGAGGCCTGAGTGGAAGGCACACTAGCTAACGAACTCAACAACTCAATTTTGAATTGTTTCAAAGCAATCCCGAAGAAGGTGGCAATGGGCAGTAGTTCCAACTCAAGTAACCATGATTCTCAAGCTGCTTAGTTGACTTAACGTGGGAAAGGGCCCATTAGAGCCATACTGAAATTCTAGCTAGTAACATTAACTCGACATTTGTGGGGTCTTTTACCACTTTAAAACTATACACTGATAGGCAAAATAAAGTGCCCACCTCACCAGTTTTCGAATTTCTCTCATTGATTTGGTTCAAATTAAAGTTAACACACTTAAATCTTTTTTGATATTTTACTTTTGATATTCTTTTAAAGTTGCACTTACGAAATTTTGATATAAAAAAGAATTTTACTCAGAGAAAAAGAAAATCAATTTGTATTGAAAAAAAAAAAAAAATAGTGACAACATAAAGTGCTCACTTCCTTCTTGGCCCCAGAAAAGATGATTTAAGAAAAAAAGGCAATTTAATATTTAATGTGTTCTCCTTTGGCCTTAAGGACTTGCTAGAGGCGCTTCGGCATGCTTTTCACCAGGTTTTGTAGGTGTTGTGGTTCTAGTTCTTCTCAGGCGCGCTCCAAGGCTTCAAATAATTATTTGTGTTGGTCACACCAGTTTTGTCAACCCTGGCATCGAGAATCGCCTACAAACTCTCGATGGGGTTGAGGTCTGGGCTTTGTGGAGGCCATTCCAGCGGTTTAATCCGACAAGACCGGAAGAAAAACTTGGTCTTCTTGGCAGTATGCTTCGGATCGTTGTTCTAGAGAAATATGAATTTCTCTTCAAGGCCCGTCTGGATCAGCGAAACCTCCAGATTTTCCCGCAAGATGTTGATGTACGAATCTGCCGTCATTATTCCGTCGATTTTCACGAGGCTTCCTACTCCACTCCATGAAAAACACCAACAGACCATTGAGCTGAAATCGAATTCAGTTTAACTTCTGCGTTCATGAGTCCTCTCATGGCGTGTGGGTAACGCGCCCTAACTAGAGATCAGGGAGTCGTGAGTTCGATTCTCACTGAGAAGACGTGTAACTTTTTCGCAAATCTTCACATCAATTTGTCCATCTAATCCAATTGCAAATTATATGTAATGTTTAGCTTTTCGGTAGTTGTTAAACTTCCAGTTGGCTGGTTAGCCGTAAACCACGATTCATAATTAAAAACAAGTATTTATCGAGCAACGGACTCATGTTCCGTAACCGGTCGTTTGAGAACGTCGCGACCCATTGGAAGCACACACAATAGAAACCTCAGCCAGCGCAGTTGCTGGCTAGTGTAGTGTGCTATTTCCATACCTAAAAAATATTTATCCAGTCGCGATAGATACATTTTTATCACAATGGTAGGAAATCAGAAAATGTCTGCATAATGAAAAAAAATACTCAACGATTTGCTCATTGCTTCAGTAACGACTGTAGTACAAGTCATTAAATGGAAATATCTGCAGCAAAATTATAAAAATAACAACACAATCTTAGCATTTGAGTTTCTATGAATTATATGGTCTTGATTTCTATAGCAACATTTTTAATTTTGGACTTGATTGAGGACGATCCAGTCAAAATTCAATTTTCTCATGTATTTTATACAAATGATTTATTTTAACCAACATTTACGAAGTGATGTGGGTATAGTGAAATTCGAGTATTATTAATTTTTTTTTAGTTTTCCGAATATCTTATTTTTATAATACTAAGCTTTCCCGGTCATTTTGTTCCAAGGGCCCCCGACAAGAGATCTGACCCGGGCCCCCCGAAGCCCAAATCCGGCACTGCCTGCGACACGATATACGAATGCGAAAATGGCAACTTTGGCAAAAAAAGCTCTCAGTTAATAACTGTGGAAGTGCTCATAAGAACACTAAGCTGAGAAGCCGGCTCTGTCCCAGTGGGGACGTTAATGCCAGGAAGAAGAATAAAGCGTAACACAGACTTTGGGTATTTAATTTCATACTATTTGACTGTTGGAATAAGAGTAAAACTACTCAGGATCCTTATTTTTAATGAAAAAAGGGGTTGTCGTTTTGTTGCACACAGAAAGATAAATTTTGGTTGATTGTTGGAGTTTCGGCATGCATTTAGAAATTTGCGACAATATTAGATTTAAGGAAAGTTCGAATAGGGTCCTAAAATGTTTAATGACATCTTGTTTTTATTTAATAACACGAAAGAGCATGTTTCTGCAACTGTTTCAGCAATTTTTCCCGCTCAAATAACGATTATATCATGTTTACACTTTAATCTAAAAATTGGGTCGATAAATGAACCTTGACACTTTTGTTCATGTTTGACGCTCGCTTTGTCGACAAAAACACCACAGGGGTTTTTGTTTTAACAGTTACACAGGGGTTTTAGTTAATTCCTACCTGACATTTCGGAAGAGACACGGAAAACAAAATACACCCAAAATTTGTATTTAAACCAAGGGGTGTGACAAAATCTAAAAAACTTTAAAATATTTTTTTTTTGACTCAAACGAATGAAAAAAAAAAAAATGAGTAAACATGTGTTATTGGCCTAAACTTAAGCGATTGGCACTAAATTTGGGACAGGGCTTTAGAAACTATTGTTGTTTCTGGTTGGAGATCGTTCGTGATTTGAAGAACAGGAAACATTTGATCAACTAAGAATAGCTGACCTGAAAAATGAGACATACACTACCCGCCATAAGTATGGAATCGCATCATCTAGTATTGCAACACCTCAATTGAATATTGCAGCACCCCCCAAAAAGTTTAGCATCACCCGTAAGCTATTACACTAATGACGCAATATCTTGGAAACCTTACTTTCTAGAAAGCTGCGGTCTTCAGCAAAGTTGTTCAGAAGCCTTACGGCGTTCATCAGCTGACATTTTTAATGTGCCATTTTGCCGCTACGTGGCGCTAGTGTGCATGTAATTTGGTCATATTTTAGACGGCTCTGGCTCAAGAACCTGACCACTTAGAATGTTCGTGTCTTCAGCAAAGTTGTTCAGAAGCTTAAAAGCAATGTGAAACAGCACTGATTGGTTAGCAATTTTGCCGCTACGTGGCGCTAGTGTGCATGTAAATTGGTCATATTTTAGACGGCTCTAGCTCATGAACCTGTCCACTTAGAATGTTCGTGTCTTCAGCAAAGTTGTTCAGAAGCTTAAAAGCAATCTGAGACAGCACTGATTGGTTAGCAATTTAGCCGCTACGTGGCGCTAGTGTGCATGTCATTTGATCATATTCTAGCAGGCTCTAGCTCATGAACCTGACCACTTAGAATGTTCGTGTTTTCAGCAAAGTTGTTCAGAAGCTTAAAAGCAATGTGAAACAGCACTGATTGGTTAGCAATTTTGCCGCTATGTGGCGCTAGTGTGCATGTAAATTGGTCATATTTTAGACGACTCTAGCTCATGAACCTGACCACTTAGAATGTTCGTGTCTTCAGCAAAGTTGTTCAGAAGCTAAAAAGCAATGTGAGGCAGCACTGATTGGTTAGCAATTTTGCCGCTATGTGGTGCTAGCGTACAGCTGAGAGAGGAGACAGCTCACTGACAGTTGGCATGTTTTCTTGCCTTCTTAGACTTCTATCTTTAGTTCTTGGGTTGTGCACAACGGTCTAATGATCTTATTTTGGTCAAAATCATTCACTCATTGTTGTTCACTGTGAAAAAGGTATGAATAAAAAAATCAATAGCAGTTTGCCAACACAGGACTATATTTAAGTATTAAATTTTTTAAAATGTGCAGTCATCGAAAAACACCTAGAAAGTTTAATTACCTTCACCTAAATTCTGACGGTATTTTACGCTTTGCTCTACAAATGTGTGGCTTTCCAGTGTCAGTTTATGACAGGCTCTTTTGTCTTTTGGGAACTCGCAATCTAAGCCATCTGTCTTCTCTCTCTCAGATGTGCAGGTAGATTTGGTTATATTTTCGCGGGCTCTAGCACATGATCTTGACCACCAAGAATGTTCGTATCTTCCGCAAATATTTAGAAGAAGGCATTTTCTAAGAACCTGTTTACTTAGACAAAATTCAAAACATTGTGGAATATAATACAGTGAGGACCCGATTTTGTCAGCCCCTCGATGAATTTTAGGCTGACAAAATGGGGAACCTGACAAAATCGGGTCATTTTATTATGTTCCTGTTTTTCAAATTTCGACGTGTTCAAGATTGCTTGTGAACCGCGTCAAGAACTTGCATGGACTTTTAAGAGTTCATTAAAAAATTACGTAACGCAAAAATTATCAATTTTAGACCCCCTTTCACCTCCACATAACAACTTTTGTAAAGAAAATTTTAAATTTTTCTTAAAACCGTAACACTATGTAAGACCCCCTCCCTCCCCTGTTGCGTTACGTAATATTTGAACGGTCCCTAAGGGGTCGATGACCATTGGCGTAGCCAGGTTTTTTCATCAGGGGGGGGGGGTTGCTGGAGAAGATCTTAACATTTCATTCACGATTTTCACGACAAAACGATCATTATACATTACAATCTTTTTGCATAAAACATAAAACTATACAAGATACCCACCGTATTTGGCATATTAAATTGAGTTTTTATGGAAGAATTTTTAGAATCACCTCTAGAAAACACCTTTAAATTTTGTTGAAGAATCTCTGGAGAAATTCGAGGTACAGCCAGGAACGATATATAGAATAATTTCAGGAATAATTGGAGAAACACGTTGGAGAAATATCTGGAGGATTATGAATGATATCTCGAGTGGAATTCCTGTGGGAAATACGAGGAGTCCGATTACTCTAATAATAATATTCTACTGAAGACACGAACATTCTAAGTTGTCAGGTTCATGAGCTAGAGCCGTCTAAAATATGACCAATTTACATGCACACTAGCGCCACGTAGCGGCAAAATTGCTAACCAGTCAACGCTGCCTCAGATTGCTTTTTAGTTTCTGAACAACTTTGCTGAAGACACGAACATTCTAAGTGGCCAGGTTCATGAGCTAGAGCCGTCTAAAATATGACCAATTTACATGCACACTAGCGCCACGTAGTGGCAAAATTGCTAACCAGTCAACGCTGCCTCAGATTGCTTTTAAGCTTCTGAACAACTTTGCTGAAGACACGAACATTCTAAGTGGTCAGGTTCATGAGCTAGAGCCGTCTAAAATATGACCAATTTACATGCACACTAGCGCCACATAGCGGCAAAATTGCTAACCAATCAGTGCTGCCTCAGATTGCTTCTAAGCTTCTGAACAACTTTGCTGAAGACACGAACATTCTAAGTGGTCAGGTTCATGAGCTAGAGCCGTCCTAAATATGACCAATTTACATGCACACTAGCGCCACGTAGCGGCAAAATTGCTAACCAGTCAACGCTGCCTCAGATTGCTTTTTAGCTTCTGAACAACTTTGCTGAAGACACGAACATTCTAAGTGGCCAGGTTCATGAGCTAGAGCCGTCTAAAATATGACCAATTTACATGCACACTAGCGCCACGTAGTGGCAAAATTGCTAACCAGTCAACGCTGCCTCAGATTGCTTTTAAGCTTCTGAACAACTTTGCTGAAGACACGAACATTCTAAGTAATCAGGTTCATGAGCTAAAGCCGTCTAAAATATGACCAAATTACAAGCACACTAGCGCCACGTAGCGGCAAAATGGCGCATTAAAAATGTCAGCTGATGAACGCCGTAAGGCTTCTGAACAACTTTGCTGAAGACAGCAGCTTTCTAGAAAGTAAGGTTTCCAAGATATTGCGTCATTATTGTAATAGCTTACGGGTGATGCTAAACTTTTTGGGGTGCTGCAATATTCAATTGAGGTGTTGCAATACTAGATGATGCGATTCCATACTTATGGCGGGTAGTGTAAAGCAGGTGTCTTGTTTTCTTCATGAAGAAATGTTTGAAACAAAATTTTGAAAAAGAAGACGTTGATAATTTTTTTGACGAGAGAATTATAATTAATTATGCAATTCTTGTTTCACGACAAATTTGTGTTATTAGTTTTTCGTGGATAAGTATTTGAAAGTGACACTTTTTTCGGGACAGTATCATTTTTGTTCTTGCTTTTTGCTCAGCCTGAATTTTGTATTTTTGCCCACGTAAAACGCCTTGCTGCTGAGTTCTGCATGGGAATGGGAATGTTTTCTTTTCATTTCGGAGAGCGAATAATGGCGCATAAGCCAGGGCTCTAGAGGCAGAAATACCTATGTACCATTCAAGGAAAAGGAAAACTTTCTACGATCGAGTAAGTCCTAACATTCTTAGCAAACCCACTCCCACTAACTTTATCTATCCCCTGAAATGAAACAGTTAGTACGATTGTGCCTGTTTCTTCCTCGTTCAAACAGTTTAGACATTTTTGTCTATCATGTCATTCATGAATGAATAATCTGATCGCCGCCATTTTTTAAACTACCTTCAATACAAATTATGCACAGTGGGCCTGATCATTTTATTATTTGCATCATATTACCGATTTGCTGTAAATTTTAATGCTGATAAGAAACACCGGAAGAAATTGCGGAATTTGCAGAATTCTTTTCAATATTGGCTGTGCAAGTGCTTAGAATAGAATAGTATAGAACTGCACATGATCCAATATGAATATACCCTAATAGCAAACGTATCATCTCACTTATTCTTCGAAACATAACTAAGTAAACAGAACAATTGAAACCGAAAAATTGGATAAGAGATATCATCCCATATTTCAGATTCAATTGTACTGTTTAGGAACTTACTTAGTTATGTTTCGAAGAATAAGTGAGCGTATCATCTTGTACTTAAAATGTTTTCGACTCAGAATTTGGTCGCTTCTTTGAAATTACTATGGCGCCTCTAGGTTTCATAGCAAGAAACTTTTCACAGTCTCTTGATCCGGAAGAATTGTTAATTCAGGTGCATTTTATTAGTTCATACATTTTTGCAGGAGATATCGACGATGGAGCTTAAAAACGTGACAGAATTCTACTCACTTACGATGAAAATCCAAGATACGCAGGAGAAACAATCACAAAAATCTTAAGTTTTAAGGTTTCGAATCAATAATTTCATCTTGTAATACGTAAGGTGAATTAAATTCAAATAGATATTTTGTAGATAACTCCACTCGCAAATTATCCCTTTGTCTGTGTTTGGGCTCGAAACTTTAGGGTCAATATGACCTCAGAGCACTTTGACGGGGCTGTATTTTTTTTTGTTAGTGAACCGATGTGTGAAATTTTTGCACACAATGCGCAAGGTTTTGTCAGTTATCTTGAACAATACGTTTCTAGACTTATCTTCATGGAACAACAACGTACTATTTGTTTGTGCCTTGGGGTCATATTGACCCCAATTTAAAATCGCTGTAACCTCGCGAAAAGCAATAGGATTTTCGATTATTCTGTATTTTTGGAAATAGAGTTTAATTGTGTTTTACTAAAAAATAAAAGAAAATTCTAAAGGGGACTGGATCATCGCGGGGAGGGGTTATTGTAGAAAAATGATCAAAAACATCGAATTTTTTAAACTTTGAACGCTTATATCTCAGCAGGAGTGAGATTTGCAACAGGGAAAGGGCCAACATGGTAGGTAATGGTTTGCTTTCCAAAACTGCAGATAAATCGAAAATCCGTTCACATTTGGCGAAGTTATCGCGATTTGATTTTGGGGTCAATATGACCCCAAAACAAAGACAACGTAAAAAAAAAGAATCGTACAATGTTTCCGAGAAGTTCTGACTCGACTTAGCCAACTGCCATTACAGTCTTAATGCATAGAGTATTTACTTTCATGTTTCCACATGTTATTCAAATGTGAAATTTCTTAACTGGCAAGCACGTAAAACACTTTGCTGAGAAGTGGAGATATAATACTAATAAGAAGTAAAATAGCTCAAAGATCTCATGCAAAGAATTTCTGCTTAGAGAAAATCTAATGTATATTTAAGTAATTTTTCTTCGTACAAACTGATATATAGGTCACGCTCACTTTCTTTACCGTGAAAGTGTAAGTTTATAACATATCTAATGCATAAAAACTTAATAACTTGCAAATTGTTGAAATGCCTAATCGTCTCATCTCTCTTTCATTTTCCCGTGCTCTTTCCAGGCAAATGAACAAAATTCATGCATGTTCAGTATTTCATGCTATAATTATAACATGCCTGACACTATTTTCCGAACCACAACAAACCGTAAATGCACACCTGTTCCGTAAGCGCGGTGCCGAGAGTCAATCAGCGTGTGTTTACTACGGGATGATGATACCAGCCTCATAGAGCCCCCTCGAAGGCACCCCAGCGCCAACTACCTACCTTCTTGTCACCACCCATTTTCACGCCACATTCAAACATCCATCAATAGGAGATTTCGTTTTCACACATCACTCTCATTCAATGAGCGAGAGGCTTGCCTGATGTATACAAAGCGGCATGCGACGACGATTTCATAACATGGTGGCACGCCCTCATATAAATGTTGGACAAAATCTAGAAAGTATCCCAGAACAGTTGAAAACAATAATTTACTAATTTTATTTGATGTTCGAAGTAACCTTCATAAAAATGAACGATAACTTCAATTTTTTTCCGTGACTCTGTCATACATATTCTAGAATTTTCTGAGATGAACTAGCCCAGGGCTAAAAACCTCGTTAATAAAGAAAAAAAAAATATTATATTCTATCAAGTATTCTCCCATTGATCTATTTGGAGGAATTTTCTCAGAGATGTTAAATGAAAACAAATTTTATTTATTTTTTCATGTGTTTTTTTGGAATATTTCTTAGGATTCTTTCAGTGTTAACACCAAAAACTACTCTAAGAGTTCAGAATTAGAGTTAAGTGGGCATAAGTTCGAGTGTGGCAAGAGTTTCTTTTTAAGTTTTCTAGCTCAATTCAAAACAAAACTTATAAATGTCATGGTGAATCAAATGCTAATCATGTAAGAGACTTTCTCTCCAAATATCCTAAAAATTGGCCATAGTGGGGCAAAAGTTCGAATCAGCGGGGCAGGAGTTCGACCCATGTATAAATTCACTGAAAAATTTGCAAATTTCCTGAAATCACCATACCATCACGAAATTTAGCAAAATTTGCCTGATCGTGCGAAAAATGTCACCAAAATTGTACATTTCCGCTTAGTTTTACGAAAAACTGCTTTTTTTTGGGTATATTATAATCAACCTTGTTTGATTATACCACAAAGGTCGAACTTTTACCCAACCTCACTCTACTCCTACTTCACCATAATTCTAACAGAGGTTCAGATTAGAATTTCTCTACGGATATATTTAGAAACGTATAACGATTATTTTCTCAGGAGCTCTTATGGCATTCCTTTAAGAATAATTTAAATGATCTATCCAGGGTTTTATCCAGGATTCTATATTTGGGAAATCTCTATGTGAATTTTCGAAGAACATTTTAAGAAATCTTTGAAATAAATCCAGTTAGAATTTCAAGATAAAACTTTTGGATAAATCTCTGATAGAACGTAAGAGGAATGTCTGGAGAAATTCCGTAATAAGAATATTTGAGATTTTGTCCGGCCATGCGCCACTGTGCACCGCCGAGCTTCCACCCAACCTAACCGACCCCGTTAGGAACCGAAGTCAAAAGGAAGCACAGTAAAATGCATTTCAACCTGTCAATAATGGGGGCTTTTGCTTTTTCCCCCGATCCATCCCATGACTGAGAGTCGTGCAAGCCAAGCGGTGTGTCATAAATTAGCGCTTCATTAGTGTCATCGCTGTCGAGCAGCGGTATCTTTTGTGTAATTGAACTAGCGGTAGGTAAGCTATGAGAAACGTTGATTGGGCATGGGAAGTGGAAACAGAGATGAGTGAAGAAGCACTATGCCGGGAGCATGCAAATGGCAGGTGAATAATGACAGTTTTGTTTGCACAGTTTCCTACTAATCTACTCTGTTGGAAAGATGATTTGTCATTTCTGGAGATATGCAGAGATAGAAGGTTTTTGACCTTTTATTCGGGACTCATCAATATTGATGGGGGCAAATAGTCGTAGCGGTAAACGCTGAGCTATTCAGCAAGACCACGCTGAGGGTCGTGGGTTCGAATCCCACCGGTAGAGGAACTTTTTTGTTGGGAATTTTCTCGACTTTCCTGGGCATTGGGTATCATCGTACCTGTCACACGATACACTGAAATCTTCGTTTACGTAAATTCCGTTAACGTAATCCAATTCCAGTTGGTACGTAACGTCAGAAAAATTATTAAGACGTATTGAAATTTTTAAATTGTGATATTATGGTATAAAGAATCATTAAATTTCCATTTGATCATATTTTAATTGCAAAATGTAAAATTGCACAAAAAATCGATCAGAAGATGATTGGATGATCACATTTTCTGCAATTAAACAATTTCTCATTTCGATTTCACCTATCCAGTTCTACTTCACTTTCATCGCTTTCCGATCTGTACTTCATATGATTGCCTTTCATCGACGTGCTTCGTCTTCGGATCCCACTAAGTTGCTACCATCCAGAAAGAAAATGTTGTTCCCCCTTTTAGTCGCTAGGAATTGCAAACTTTCACCCACAACGTGCGTATAAACCGGTGTATTCGTCGCGTCTTCTATCCATCCATGTAAACAACACACCGTTATATTAATTCTTCGGGCATGAATGTTTTCAATTTCACTGTACTTGATTCTTCCTCTGGCCTTCCCGGTTTGGTGCGGTACGATCACGATCCGGCGATCAACAACGTTTACCGACACTGGTGATTCACTGGTCGCGTGACATCAATCGGTGGACGCTGCCTGTCGAGCAGCAACTTCAACCGGAATTCTGTCTGCTGGTGGTGATGAAAGTCAGCTGTGTGGGTGGTCATGATACCTTTATAGGAGATTGTGGAGAGGAATGCTCTTGGGTAAGATGTCACCAAATGGAACTGCTATATCTCGAGATTTGTCAAGTATTTTGTTAAAGTAATTGTTTGATAATTACTTTAGCAAAAATGATCTAAAAGATATGAAAGCTTTAAAAGAGGTAAACATTATGTTACACTGTAACTTCAATTTACGAGCTATATCGGGGGTTCGTAAATTCAATCAGTACGTAAAACGAGAGAGCTAAGTTCATAAAACGAGGATTTGGCTTTTGAAGTCTATTTGTAAGAAGCTTGTTTTTATTATTTCGAGAAATTATGCTCTTTTAGTATCCTCCAGAGTTGGGAATGGTAATAGTAGTAGGCTTGAGTTTTTGCGAAAATCACGTGGTTTTTCTAATACAGTAGTTCAAAATTGTGAATCTCATCATGTAGCCTATGTTGGGTACTTAAATTTTCTAAATCAGTAGTGTCATTGAATGCTGTAAATGCGGGAAATGCAGCGGGAAATAGAACATTTTTCTACAGTAGTTTTAGGTTGCCCTTAGCAACGCGTGTTTTCATTGGCTCCGCTGACTGTGATTGGCTACGCTTGCCTACTGTAGTGTGAATTTCAGAACTTTTCTCAGCTCTGGTATCTTCTACATGATATTGATTTATTTGATTCTTAATCAGGCTAGAATGTGTGCAATAGAGTGATGCAAATTTTGAAATTTTTGCTCCCCTATGCTTAAACGGTTTATATTATGATAAATAGCACCCTGCCAAAGTTTGAAATGATTCGGAACAAATTTGACGGTGCACAGGCCATTTGAAGTTTATATGGAGATAACTATGGAAAACTCCATCCTTTTGTGTTCATCCCTCTATCTCTTCGTCATAATGTTTTATGGAAAAGTGAACACAATCTTCTCATGTGAAATCTTTTCAGCTACAACTTTGCCGTAGACCACATTTTGATTGGACGTCAGGATAAATTCCTATTCATAATCATAAACTGGGTATGCATGCAAAATGCTGATGCCCGGCAGGCAACAGTGGTGCTCCTGGTGGGTAGAATAGATCAAAGTAATCCAGGCTACTATGTTCTACAACAAAAAAGCAGTATTGCTCTGAAAGTAATTGAATGATCATCTCAGCATGGTTTAAATTTTGTTATAAATAATAACAAATTATCCTTACGTCCCATCAAAATGTGGTCTTCGGCAAAGTTGTAGCTGGGAAGATTTCATATGAGAAGAATGTGTTCACTTTTCCATAGATTTTTATGACGAGCAGTTAGAGGACTGAACTCAAAAGGTTTACCTTTTTCATAGTAATTTCCATGTAAGCTTCAAATGGCGTGTGCACAACCAAATTTCTTCCAAATCACTTCAAATTTGGGAGAATGATGTTCATCATAATTGACATCGTTTAAGCATAGGGGAGCAAAAACTTCAAAACTTACATCAGTCCATTGTACACACTTAATTCAGAATGCCGAATCTCGGCTTATTTTAACCGAGATTTGCACAGCCGAGTTGTCGGCAAACAAGATTCATGATAACTTAGGAAATAAAAGCCGTTGCTAAGTAACTAGGCAATTTGTTAGGTTAAAATTGAGAAACCATGATTCGCACAGCCGAGCCATCTTTTTTTTTCAAAATGGTGTCGTACATCGATTTTCGTCATCCTCTCGTCATGTCAGTTTCGAAAATACTCATATTGCATGGGTTTTAACGAGATCCGGTATTTATATCAAGGTAATACATTCTAAGTAGTCAGTGGATCCGAGGAGTGGTAAACAGCGGGGATCTGGAAAATGACAGCTGGCGAGTCGGTCAGCTGGCGTATTTCGATTGCTATCGTTTCCATGGGATTGTTTATCGTTGATCGTGTAGCGTCTTGAGTGAGTAGAATATTTCAAACAGGAAATTTCGTAATATTGGCACAAATTTAATATTAGTTTTACTGTATTCAGGATACCGCTTTGATTCAAGGTAACAATGAAAGAGTGCTTTCAGTTTAAAATGAGCACTGGAGGAGGACAGCCTGAAATGCTCCTTAGGATGGTTTCGTCAGAGTTAGCATTATTCTCCACCGGAAGCGACCAGCTGTAATGGCCAGGCGAATCGTTTAGATGTTGAATAGTGGATGTTACCCGAAGGCTTTATAATTCGATATGTATTCAAGTGAAACATTACAATTAAGATTAGCATAGCATAGCATAGCATAGCATAGACTGACTGTACATGTCAATGGTTGCTACTCCGTGATTGATCGGAACTGGTAAGAATTGCACTACGATCCAAATGAATAAGGGATGGGAGTTTCCGCTTACTCTCGAAGTGCAATTTTAGCAGATTTAATATTATTGATCATTAACGGCGCCGGCCAAGTCCTTACAGTCAGTTGGGATGGGGAAGGAATGTTAGGGTGTAATGATTGTTGCTTCTAGAGACCGAGAATACCTTTGCATCTCCACAATCACCACGGGAAGGGTGTTTATTAGTGAGGGAGGAAACGATCTGGGAGTCACCTCTGGTCGGTGATGCGATCCATGGACAAGGGGGAAATATAAGACTTATATTTAAAGCTAGTTTTGTATTTTTGTCTCGAGAAGTTTTTGGTAGAAGCTTTAAAAAATACGTCAACATCTAATGTCGAACAATTCAAAAGTCGTTTTTATTAATGACGAAAACTGAAAATTACCGGTATATATTTTAAATTATATGAAACAGGAATAATGCCGACACTTGTAGTGACGAACCATACATAGTTTGTTTGAAAATTACATATGAGTATTACTGTGCATTTTGTCTCGATATGGTAGAAGTTTTAGAAAATACGTCAACATTCACAATGTCGAACAATTCAAAAGATAATTTTTAATAATGTCAAAAAGAGAAAAATATATGTATATTGAAATTGTATAAGAAAAAAGCATAATGCCGACACTTATAGTGACGAACCATACAAAGTTTGTTTTAATATTACATAAAAGTTACGCTTTCAAGAAAAAATGTGTTATCATAAGCATGAAACGAACTCACCAGTTGGTAATCCATTCTCGACTGAATACAAAACTGACACTGACAGCAAAACTTCTTGGCGTCCCGAAAACAAACCGTCTTGCTTGGGCCTTCCCAAATACCTACCCAGCAAGACGCTCCAAAACAGGAAAAAAAAAATCTCCAGCGACGAAAATACGCGCGAAACTTTGAGCAAAATCTATCGGACGACGCAAAACCGAACTGTCCTGCTTGGGCTTCACGAAGCACTACCCAGCAAGACGCTCCATAAAGTGAAACATTACAATTCAGATTGTTCAAAAACTATCAGATCGATTCCCATTTTAATCTGACTTTTTTTGTTTGTAATATCCAGATTTAAGAATCATGTTTGACGTTCACTTAGTCGACAAAAACGCCACAGGGGTTATAGTTTTAACACTGGGGTTGTTACTGTCTGACATTTCAAAAGGGACACGGAAACCAAAATACACCCAAAATTTGAGTTTTAATCAAGAGGTTTGACAAAAATTCAAGAACGGTAAAAAATGACCTAAACCAACGAAAAACATTTGAAAATTGAATGAACATGTGTTTCTAGCCTAAACTTAAACGTTCGGTACTTAAATTAGAACAGGGCTTTAGGACCCTATTAGCAGTATTTAAATACGACGCATATGATACCAAATACGAGCTCAGTAGTCAAAACGAATTAAAAGTGTCAAAAAAACTCTACTATAGTGAATCAAAATAACATAGAAAACATTTTGTTAGCCTTTCTTTGAATGTTCCCAGTTAACAAAAATTCGTATACGATAGCGTTTAAGAGTACAAAAATGGAGGCGATATACGTACATTTTGCATGCAGCCTAGGGGCTTGTACTCCACATTTGTACTCTTGTATCATATTATATACGATGGTGTGTTTACTGGGTTATGAACATTGGCGTAGCTAGGATTTTTTTTCTGGAGGGGGCCTAAGGGGGGCCCAGCAAATACTTGTTTTACACAAGTAAAGTTGGTCGCAATAATCACGAGTTACAAATTTCTTAGTTTTAACAAATTTGTATTGATTTTATTTATTTGTTGTTTTGTCTCATTTCGCGGCATATCAGTAATATTTGTAAATTTCAATTTACGTAACCAAATATTTCATTCTTTTCGTAATCCAGTCAAAAATTCTTCAAAAGTTCTAGTAAAAAAACCTCACAAGAAATTTCCTTTGTGATTCTTTCACAAACTTTTCAGGTATTCAACCATGTGTTTTGAAGAGAGAATTCATACGAGAATATCTTCATGAATCATTTTCGTACTTTTCAGTGTTTTCTCCAAAAACACCTTTACCAGTTCTCACTGAGTTCGCCCTGGGATTCACGAAAAATCAGACTTTCTGATCTCACCAGAAAATTTCTCGAAGAATCTCTATCGACTTGCTCAAAAAATCTCTTAAAGAATTCTGCCAAAGAATGCATTAGAAATTCTTTCAATAATTTCTCCTGTGAGATCCTCTACGTACGTATTATATATAAATCCCAATTGTTAATTCAAAGTATTCTCTTGTGTTCATTAATAATTTGCTTAGGATTTTCAGAAATTACTTTTCTCCAAAAAGTTTTAGGAGTCTCACCGAAAATGTATTCAAGATCACTAAGCAAGGATTCATTCCACAAATTCTTCGGAAAGTTTGCCTGCAGTTTTTTCCAACATTGCTTTTGAAGTTCTTCCTAAAGCTTCTCTGCAGGATTGTTTAAAAAAAATCGCAGAAAAAAATATATAGACTTCCTGCAAAACAAATATTGACTCTTCCAGCTGAAACCGTAAGGATTCCTCATAATATTCCACAAGAATTTCATGAGCCTTTAAAAATAATTCAATTGGGAAAATGTTACTCATGATTTCTCAGAAAAGTTTTCATAGATATTTATTTTTAGATTTATCTAAAATCATGGAGCAACATATCGCCTTCCTTCATATCGCTCTCGAAAATGTATTTTATTGTTCAGAAATGTCTAACTAATAAATGTTAAAATAAATTTAACGCAGAATATTTCAACTTTTCATTCAAAGACTCGAATACTCGAAGAGTTTTTGAGTAATTTGTTCAGGAATTTCTTATTGTTTCTCTAATATTTTTGCGAAAAAAATACCAGACATTATATTCTTTAGGCCACACTAACGATTCTATTGGTAATTTTTTTAAAGAAATTTTCACCAGATTTTGCAATTTATTCTTGAACTTCTCAAAAAATTTCTTCAGAAGTTTCATCAAGTATTTTTTAAGGTTTTAGAAATAACTCCATTTTTTCCGTATTACAATGGTAATCTTAGGATTCTTCCACAAATTACTTTTAAAAATGTATCCACTCTTTTTTTTTTGTTTCAGGAAAATCTCAATATTTTTTGGAAATTGCTTTACAAATTCCTCTACTAATCACTCTATATTAGATTTCTAAAAAAAAAACACATACAAACACCTTCTTTGGTATTGTTTTTTTGCAGCTCAAATATAATGCGGAAAAAAAATACTAAATTCCTGTTGTAAAATTTAAGAATTGAACCGTAGAATATCTGAAACTGGTTAACATTATACCTCGCAGAAAAGCATAAATGATTCTCGTAGGATTTATTACAAAAAAGTTTGTTTGCTTTTTTCTTCGTCTTTTATAATCGAAAATGATTGGTGTTGAAACGGATGGAATTTCAACTGAAACTATTTGTAACTAAAATCTTAGATAATATTTTGTATGCACTCTGAAGGTTTGTACCATGGTGAACATACTGATGTAGAATTCATTTTTCCTACCTTAGAAAATTTCAAACTTTTTTGAAGGGTCCTTTATCGATTATTTTGTAGTTCTGAAGAAGTTTGACACGAAAATATTGCCCGTATTTTTAAAAAACATTATCAAAGATACTTGTTTTTAATTATGAATCATGGTTTACGGCTAACCAGCCGAGTGGAAGTTTAACAACTACCGAAAAGCTAAACATTACATATAATTTCCAATTGCAAATTATATGTAATGTTTAGCTTTTCGGTAATTATCAAAGATGTTTTGAATTGAAATTTGTAACGTAAGATTTTAATGAATTTAAATCTTACGAGAAACTTTTGCATTACTTTGAAAATTTGATGAGGAATTCCTGATGGACTTTCAGGAATCAAGAACCATACGTATAAGAATTCTGCAATTAAAACTCCTATAATTTATAATCTTTTCTCTATAGGTAAATTACAGGATAGTTAAAACCTCTCTAATGAATTTATAAATAAAACAAATTTCTCAAGATGGTCCATCAGAATCTTTTTTAGAAATTATCCTTGAAATTTATCTTTCATTGACGTTTGGTTTTATATAATTCTGTGAGAAAGCCTTTAGAAATTCCGCCCTCTTACTGCACAAACATTCAAACCACGAATATGGATTCTGCCAATAATTGGATTACTTTACCGCTATGCTGATTTCTGAAGCAATAGTTTTCCTGGGGGTTTTCAACATATTTGCTCTGAAGATTCGAAAGCAAGACACATTTCAAAAACAATTTTCTTTTCAATTCTTGAATAAACCGGTGATTTGAAGCAAAATTTCTAGGAAAAAATAGAAGAATTTTTGACGTAATTCGTGAAGTATTTTGTTAATATTTCTCAATGACTTTTGATGAACTTCGCGGAAAAATTTGTAATATAATTTTTGGGAAAATTATCTAAAGAAATTCACAGAAGAATTTCCAATAGAACATCCAGCAAAATATCTCAGTATTAGATTCGACAAAATCAATAATTTTTTGAAAAAAAAATGCAAGGGAAAACTGATCTTTTAATTAATCTTTTAACATTTGTAGGTAAATCCAGGAACATTTTCCGGAATCAATTTGCTAATAAAAATAGACATAGAAGGGATGGATGTCCACCATGAGTATGAAAGTATGAACAAGTCCCACAATATTTTTTGAATAATTTACAAGATTTTTAAAAGTTCTGAAGTCACAATTCATTCTACTAAAATTCTGAAAAGAATATCGAAAAGTTTTGCTACAAATCTATAGGAAGTTAATCAAATAATTTACGACATAAATTTATTCATGCAAAAATACTTTAAAAAAATGAATCAAAATCAAAGAGAGAATTTATTGCTGGAATAAAACACTTAAGAGGATTTTTCTAAATTTTTTTCAAACCAGGTTAAATTTCTAACATTCATGCTGAAATTCCTTGAATGTCAATCCTTATATTTCAACAAAATTCTCGCTATGTATTGTCTGAAAAAATAGTAATTAGTAATTTTATCTATATCTTGTTTTATTTCTTTTGGACATTATGCGAGGGAAAGTTAATGTATGGATTTCTTTAGTTAATTCTCATAAGGGAAATCATCATCACCGGACACCTCGAGCATGTTTTTCTCCAAAAACATGAGAAATCAAAATGCAGTGAATATGCTGCTTTATGCCAGCAAGCTAGTTCTAACATTAACTAATCGATCGATGGCCGGACGATTAAGCTTTGATTGTCACCGAAGTCAGAACCGCCACGCTGATGCTTTGTAAGACAATCGAAGTTTTCCCACTATAGTAAAATATAAAATAACGTAACTAGTTAAGAGATTTTTGTGAATAACAACATGAGTCTTGTACATTGATTCAGAAAACTTTGCGCTATGTTATTTTTTTTTCATTTTTATTTTTATTATTATCAAAAATTCTGGGGGGCCTGGATGACTCTGGAGAGGGCCTGCCCCCCCTGCCCCCCCCCCCTGTTCCTACGCCAATGGTTATGACATATTTAGATCTTAAAGGTAAAATCCAATACATCTTCTGTCTCAAAATCGTTCAAGGTATTATACAAAAAACCATATCTATTTGTAAACTGGTTTTCATTTTCTTTTAGGTATCCCACTAAACAGCTCGAAGATTTACTAGTATCTGTTTGGCAAACACATGAACTACATAGGGGAACCTGGTCCAACACAGTGAACACATTTTCATAGATATTTTTTAATTTTGAACTTTTTTTTAAGTTTCGATGATGACGATGATTACGATGACGGATCCTTTAACGTTAACATAAGATTTGTAGAGCAAATTTTTAGCATGCATCACTGATTTTGAATTTTACCTCGAATTATAGTATACGTGTAAAGGGTATTATTATTTGCGATAAAATATTTGTTCATTGTACACTATACAGTTCAAGTTATATCTGAACTTGTGTGAAAATTGAATTCCAATTGATCTCTAAGTAACTTCGATCTACCGTTGTGATTTATATTACGGACACTTAAGGCCACAGTGGAGCATAACTCATTGAAAAGCATATACACTATACAGTACTGACCCGATTTTGTCTACCCCCGATCTTTTTGACCCGATTTTTTCAGCCTATTTTAAACACATCAAAAACTTGTCTTCGTCATGTTGCACCACGCTTACATTAATACTGATGATGATTTCCAATGTCATGCACGCCTGGGTGTAGCCAGAGGGGGTAATGGCAATGCCTCCTTCCCTATGTACAATTGATCAATTTTACTACTGGAAATAATCTTATGTTTGAATTCTTCAAAGATTGTCTCCAGCACTCACATTCAAACAATAGTTACGTCATGATAGATTATAAAACTTAAAGAGAATGATAGACTATAGAACATATACACCAACAAACAATCAAGCTTTTTAAGAACATCTCGTCAGAAATTGTTTGAAGGTTTTATCAACAGCCCGCAATGGAGATATGCACAGCCGAGTAGACTACAAACGAATTTCATAAGATCTCAAGTATCAGTAAATCGTGTTTCCTTACTTAGCAACCTGACAATTATTGGTTAAATTGAAAAACTGAAAAACACAGCCGAGTTCACAAAAAAGAAACTAGGTAGTTTATTCATAAATTCCTCCAAGAACACAAATCTAGAGAACCAGGCAACCGTTTATGTTGAAAATTTAATTCACTGGTCACTTGCTGATGGTGACCAATCGATCAAATGTTCAGCGCGAAATGTTGTTAGTTTCTCTAAATCTGTGCTCTTGAATATTTGAGGCTTGGCTTCGATGCATCTTCACCTTAATACAACTCCAAAATTTATTCTATTGAATCCTAATGAATCTTTTTTTTTTTCAAAAAAAATTAATTATTGCATTTTATAAACTGTTCCAGAAATATATTAAAGAGATTTTTCAAAGCATTACTTTAGGTTTAAATTTCTTCATGCGTTCCCTCTTAAACTCGTCCAGGAAGTACACCTGGAATTCCTATTCAGAAATTTTAATTTTTAAGTAATGAATTCCATTATCTTAACTTCTTATTACATTCTTTCGGGGTTTTCTTCAGTAATATCAGTAAAATCTTTCAATAATTTCAATTTTCCTCTCGAAACTGTGTTACAGATTCCTTCTAAAATTTCTCTTATTTCACATCTGATTTTTTTTGCAAAATTGCTAAGATAATTGAAGGATTCTTACAGGAAATACATCTCACGATATTTTTTTCACTATGATTTTTCTCAAGCATTTATTCATCCCATAGGCATAGGAATAATTTCTGACAATTTTTTCACGACTTTATGGAATGTAATTTATTAATACCTCTAATACCACTACCTCCTGCTTTACATACTGTAAGCATTTTTTTTTACAACAATTTAAGGTCCAATTCTTGATGAAACGCCTGTTAAACTTCTAAAATAATTCTATTCAAATCATCAAAACACTTCTGGATGAATTTCAAAATATGTTCCTAGTAAAAAAAATATAGAAATCTCCAGTTGAAATATTATATTCCAAGGAATTCCAAGAATAGCTTCTAAGCAATTACTGATACTCTTTGGAATGAATTTATGGGAAAAAAAAACCTTAAGGAATTTTTATCTGATATGTTTTAGGAACGCAAATGCAGGTCATGCAGAACTAGGATTCAGATTGATTCTGGTTGTCCTACTGGTCAGGGAAAAAAAAAATCCGAAAAAAAGGGATCACTACAAATCGAATCATCAGAACTTTTCCAGTAAGTAATGGACGTTAAATGGACCCGTAACTCAAGCAAGACGCGTTCAGGACCTTTCTTTGCATACTGTGAAAAAGTAGGGTGTATATCCTGGATAGTTTTATGGTTCATGCAAAAAGGGTGAAAAAGTGTATAAGATCGTTTTGCCGTGAAATTTGAGAATGAAATTGTGAGGGCCGCTCTTCTCCCCCTGATAAACAAAAAACCTGGCTACGCCCATGTCCCTTGCCCTCTTTAGATTGTTAACATGGTTAATAAGCAAATATTAACACGTCAAAATTTGAAAAACAGAAACAAAAAATGTGTCCCGATTTTGTCAGGTTCCCCATTTTGTCAGCTATTCATCGAGGGACTGACAAAATCGGGTCCCTACTGTAAAACAAACCATTCTGTATGGAAAATCTACGTTATCAAGACCTATAAATACTCAACTTCCGAGAGTTGAGTAAAGATTTTTATTCCACAACATGAATAATTTTTAGTAAAGAGAAATATGTGTAGACTTTTCGTGATTCTTATTCCGGACGATTTCTTATCATTGTCGTAAATTCCGCAAACTTGAATTGGGATTCCAAACAGCTCATAAATATGACAAATACAAAAGTCAAATCATCAATTGAAATTACCAAACCACTTTAGAGATACTTAAGGCAGTTGGGTATTATAAATTCAAAGATATCTGTGGATAATGCTGATAAAAACATGCCTTGAAAATAAGAACTTTGGAACGGCATAAATTGAAACATTATTTTCTTGGGAGAGTCCGAAATTTGAAGCTGTGCGTAATATGAATCAGAACGGTAGTGTTCGAACATTGATCAATTTGTATGAGAAATCGTAGAATTAGTTAATTTATTTCATCCAATGGAATTTCATTTCATCCAATACATGAAGTCAAATCGTAACGTTGGTCTTTGGTGTTGATTTAACTTGCATGACAATGCACAAATAAATCAGAATCGCCTCTCATTGTTTTCAAGTACCCGTTCTTTCATTCAATTTAACGGACAAGTTAACGGTTGTTGGAGAAGATAAATAAAAAAGGCCCAGGAAACGATGTTTTCTTAAGTCATCCACAGAACAGATCCTCATCGCATTTCTTAGTTAGAATCAGATCATTAAGTCATTGCTCCAAAGCGACCCATCGTAATTGCCAACAAGCACATGTCAACAGCATGTCAGCAGTTTGAGCTAATGAGTACTTACCACTTTGAAGGTAAGCACACAAACCGAGTGGGCTAAATGCTCTGCAAACTATTACATATCTTACGTTGTGAAGAGACATTAGATCGGGTATATGTACAAATTTTGGATGCAACAAGCCAAATTATTTATGAAACTAAGATTTTAATCACGCTTTTGAAGCGACATTAAAACATTAAAATGTTTATTTTTCGAAGTGTATTCATTTGAAAGTTAGCCGTTATATTCTAGTGATACAAAAAAAACTTTTTTTGTCACTAGATCACTATTGTCATTTTTTAAACTATAACCATAATAGGTAATTCTACCCAAATATGATTCCGAAAAAAGCCAACGTCCCTTCTGTACGCCTTTCGTCTTCCATCTAATCTATCCAAACATTCAAGACGGGTTCCCATAAATTAGACGAATTACCGTTGCCGCCTATTAGATGGTGTTCATTTGGCCTTACGAAGTACCTACAACTGCCTTCAGGAAGCTACTTACGTGCCAAACAGGTGTGCTTTCGAAACTGCAGAAAGCCTTCCTCGCAGTGACAGCGACCCTCGAGGCAACTACTGTTAGCCACACGCATAGAACACTGCTCCGATAGGATGCACTCGCTCTCGAGCAGTTGGGCTGAGGTGGTTGCAGACCATAGGAACGAGAGAGAAAAAAAGAAAAGTAATGATGCTGTCAATTAAAACTGTTTACGCCCGATAAGTGATCTGACTGGGGCTTCTATTATAAGGTCTTTCCAGTGGACATCCCCGATTTAACTTACACGGCAAACACTTGGTATCGTTGAGTCGCACGTTAAACGGAGAGCACTCGCAGAAGCCCTCCAAGGAGCAGTAGCTCCCGCGGATGCTGTCCGAGCAGTCCATATCGTGCTGACAGGGGGAACCCAGCTGCACGCTGGAACTGGCATGGATACCCGCTATCATCACCTGCAAAAATGGGAAAATAAAGAAAAATGTTTTAATAAGATGCTCTGCGGCAATCTATTAAGGTTGATATATTTCTTGAACTTGTACAATATTAGTAGAACTGAATTTTGAACAAAGTTGGAAAGCAAAAATCCAAGTCTAACTTTCTAATGAAAATTGAATTTGCATTAAAATATTAACATTGTGAAAAACAATATAGGGTTGGATTAATTACAGAGAAACATAAACACGAAATTTTTACCTTTATGAAAAAATAGAGCCATAACTAAGGTAACATTTCATCGACAGGCATAGGCGTAGTTAAGGCGATATGATTTCTGGTATCCTCAAGTGGTCTTCTACGAAATTGCAAAAAATGATGTACGCAACTCGTTGCAGAACTCGATTTTTACAGCACTCGTCGTAATTATTCAACTCGGCAAGCCTCGTTGGACGAATCTACGACTCGAGCTGTAAAAATCATCGTTCTGAAACTTGTTGCGTAATAGTAGTTTACGGAACTAGTTGCAGAATGATGATTTTTACAGCCCGAGGCTTGCCGAGTAGGATAATTGCGACGAGTGCTGTAAAAATTGAGTTCTGTAACGAGTTACGTACAACATTTTTTGCAATTTCGTAGAAGACCACTTGAGGGTATCAGAAATAATATCGGAATGCATTCACCATCATTTTACAACTTCGGAAAAAATATTGTATAATGATTAATTACGCAACTCCAAACAGTTGCGTAATGAGAAAGCGTTGCGTAATGAACCATTACAGCACTGGTTTCAGTTGTGTAATGACTATTCCCGCACTGCATACTTCAGTGCAGGAAAGTATGCCGTTTCATGACAGATTGGCGTGCTGGAAAACAGCCTATTACGATGAGAAATTGCAAAAACTACTATTTCATCATCGCAGGGCCACGACATAAGTTTTATATTGCAATCGAAATTATTCTAATCGTATATAACGATAAGAATTATGTATACTGATCAAACCTATCAACTGAGTTCGTATATACGAGAACGGAATGAACACAGTCGTATAGAGAGTTATGAAATCGTGAAACTGCACATATTACCTCTGAATCGTGTTTGAAAAATGGGAACACAATCATTGTAGTCGGTTGTGTTCCACCAAAGCAGCTGTTATAGTGCACAAAAGTTATTGTTTCCACTGTAATCGTTAGAATATGAATTCATCTTGTCGTATGTTCTGATTAGAAAAATCGGTTAAATCAGGTGTTTTTGAATACACTCGTAAATAATGTTGAAAGAAATTGCTGCAATGGGATTGATATCTCTATATGGCCTCCACTTAAGTATTTATATGCCTTTTTCGAGCAGAAAATGCGGTATCTTTGGTGTTATATATGCATCAATAATTTAGTTCTATTTTCGATATAGCAGTCAATTTGTTGGCTGGGGAAACAACGGTTTTTTTTTTTAAATATAACATTCTTTCAGGGCCCAGAATCGTGAGATATTCTTCTACTTAGAAATGATGAATACATCTCCGTTTACTTATGCTTGAACTCCAAGACCTTAACATTCACATTTTTTGCCCAATTAAGAATCATATAAATCAATACTATACCCAACATACTAAACAGCATAATTTCATGAAATAATAAAAATGAAATCATTACAAGTAGTCTCCACAAGTTGAAACCTTAGATTACGAGCTACACTCCTACGTTTTACGAACTGATTTAATTTACGACCCAATTCGATTTACGAATCCCCCATCTATTTAGTAATTTTTTAGTAATTTGAGGTTCCATATTATATGCCTTATTTTTTAAACTATTGCCTCTATATTGCGTCATTGAAATATTCTTGAAGTCCAACCAAAAACAGACTTCTATCAAATGTTTAATCTGTAATCTTTCGAAGGTTTCCCAAACTAACAGAAGTCGCATAAAAGTGAACAAAAAAAAGTTTCTTGTATAAAACACAGTTTTCTGATTTTATACGGGAATTCTATTTCATTCTGTAAACTCGTACGAAAAATGTCGAATCAATTCGTAGCAGGTGTCAAACCAACTTTGTTATAAGAAATAAAGTCGCATTAGATAACATATTTGTTCGTAAAAGAATCGATACACTCGTGTAAAATTCAAATTTTCATCATATAAAATATGCACGCATATCCCCTAGTTTCAGGTATAAGAGTAGTCAAAAGGCCTTCTAAGAACAAAAGTGGAGGCGATATACGTACATATTTTATATGATAAAAATTGGCATGCTATGCAATTATATGAACAAATCTGTGCGACATAATCAATCATAACAAAGTTAATTTGACAGTTTCAACGGATTGATGTGACTTTCTTCGTACAAGTATACGGGACGAAAAGATATGTACAAATAGATCCAGAATGTAGCGTTTTATACGAGAAAACTCAAATAGACGATGGATTTGTCAAGGAATCTCTCAACTGGTTCCTTCAGAGAGGAATATTCATTTGTTTAACTGAGAGCATCTCCAGAATTTCTTGAAAAAATACTCCAACAATAAACTTGATTTTTTAAGGAAGTATTTTTAATTTCACGCATTTTTCCTCCTTTCAGAATTCTATTTTTTTTTTAAGAAAAATGCTTTCCATGAAAAACATTTTCTTTAAAATTGAACTTGTTTCAGTGATTAGTGAGATTCTTTGGAATAAAGCTAAGAGTTTTTGAAGCATTATTCAAAGTTCTTGTATGGAAATTTCATTATTTACTCGAATTTCAAGAATTTTCTTTATCAGTCTGCCTTTTTTTTTTCTTGGAAATGCTTTTTTTCTTATGACATCTTGAGAAAGGTCCTGATATTTTTCGAGAATTCTATACTAAACGACTTCCTGAATTACATCCCTCCAAATAAACCGATTCTGAAAATTTATCCAAAAGATTCGATAAAATGACTAATCAAAAAATTAACAAGAGGTAGCTTTGAGATACCCCTCAAGAAGTCAGCTATACTTAAGTAGGTACATTTTTCTCCAGAAAATAATCATGTGTTGAATACTTTATCTAGGAAATTTGTTATATTTTTTTCTGGAACTCTGAATTCAACCAGAAATTTCTTCGAGGATACATAACGAATTGACCCAGACTAAGAAATTTGTGGTATAAGGTATTCTGATGCAAATCTAGTAGAAATTCATAAAGAGAATCTAGAGAAAAATTTCGAGGACGAGGAAAAAATGAAGAAATCTCTGAATGAACTGTGGCAGTTTCAATAAGAAAATTCCGGGTTTTTTTTCTCATTGTTGAATGGATCTTCAGAAGAATATAATTGATTTGTTGAAGGTTATGGCCTTCAGTCTATTATGCTCAAAAACGGATTTAAAGTTTTCATCCGACGTTTCGGACACATTTATTGTGCCTTTTTCAAGGAATTAACTGTGTTCCGTTTTCTCGTTGACATGCCCACTAGCCTGGGACACGGTTATATGAAAAATTTAGATTCTCGCTCCAGTCCACTTTTTGGATTGCATTTGGGTCCCATAACAACTGTGCAAAATTTCAGCTCGATCGATGAAATTATATTTTAGCGCCAGCCGTTCAAAGTTTCTATGAGATTTACTATGGGAAAACTTACTTTTGCAAAGAAAAATCGCCAGAGGTCGCCCATTGACCTCTATAAAAATTTTGAACACAGATCTCGATAGGTATTTTTACGATGAACAACATTGCCGAAGACCGCAAAGCGATCCGATGCTTGTGAAAAAAGTTATAAGGCATAGACTATTCGGAAATTTTGCCCGATTTTGTTATTATTGTTATTCCTTTACGTGTTAATCAACGTCGCCTTGCCAATAAGTTTTCATTGAATAACTTTCTTCACAAGTGTCGGATTGATTCGTGGTCTTCGGCAATATTTTTTATGGTAAAATTACCTATCGAGGTCTGTGTTCGAAATTTTTATAGAGGTCAATGGGTAACCTCTGGCGATTTTTCTTTGCAAAAGTAAGTTTTCCCATAGTAAATCCCATATAAACTTTGAACGGCTGGCGCTAAAATATAGTTTCACCGATCGAGCTGAAATTTTGCACAGTTGTTATGGGACCCAAATGCAATCCAAAAAGTGGACTGGAGCAAAAATTTAAATTTTGTCCCACGCTAATGCCCACAGCATAGGCAGTAGACTGGCCCAGCTTAGTATGGGAGAAAATTAAAGTTGTATTATTCCACGGGGCACCCTCCAGAATTATTCCTTAGAGTTAGAGGAAGACTTCCTGAAAGTTTTAGCTCATTTGGTCGTTCCATGAGCTGGCGCATTTGATTTGAAGTTAATATGGGATTTTCAGCTCTAACATATGGGATTCGGCACTTCATCTAATGTTTGGTTCAGGAAAATCGTTGATCGCATTCAATTGCACCCAGAATGTCAAAAACACTACTTGATACCATAGCAAGCAATATTGTAGAAGGTAGATTTGCTAAGCTCATGCTCTACTGCTTTGTATTTCCTCTACATAGCCACTAAGCGCATCATGGCCACCTATGACGCTGGGCGAGCTGATGCACAAGGCGCATGCCTATATGTGACTATATATGTAATGAAAACGAGCCTAAATCTAGATACAACCTTCTGCAATTATGTTGTTTAGGGTATCAATTAGTGAATTTGTCATTCTGGGCTCAATTGAACGCGATCAACTAGTATACGGAACGAAACAGTGACATTGAGTCAATTCTCAATATATTTGGAACAAATATTCCATACAAACTTCAAATTGAATGCGTCAGCTGGTGGAGCAATCAATCGAGTTGAAATTTTGTGAGCGCTTCATTCTTACCCTAAGGTACATATCTAGGGGGTGCCCCGTTGAGTTTTACAACATTTTTGTTTTAGGGCCAGTCTAATAGGCAGCATAATATTACATACAGAATATTGCCCGTTCTGGTCTTAACACGGGCGTAGAATCCGAAAAACGATCCGGGTCGCAGAACTTCGATAAAGTTGCCTGTTTATCGCCACTTTTATTCTTATAAGAATTATAAGGCAACTTTATCGAAGTTCTGCGACCCGGAACGTCTTCATTCAACCAGAACGGGCAAAATTCTGTATGTTGACTTATGCTGCCTATGCTGTGGGCATGTTAACGAGAAAACGAAACACAGTTAATTCCTTAAAAAAGGCACAATAAATGTGTCCGAAACGTCGGATGAAAATTTAAAATTCCTTTTTTAATATAATAGATTGAAAGCCATAACCTACAACATAATCATCACAGTCGTATCCCCGAGAAAATGAAATTGATTTGAGAAAATTTATACTAAATTTTTGAGTTCTGAGAACTATTAAACAGAAAAATATGATCAAAATCTACCGTTTTGTCTCAAATTCCGAATAGACTCATATTCCGAACACTCGTTTTTTGTATGACGATTTGGTTGAAATGTTTCGCTGAAATATGTCACCAAATAACAAGGAAATGGCAGTCAAATGCAATTCAATTTGAACGTCTCCAATATAATTTATCCGCGGGAGTAGTGATGATTCTCTAGTTTGAGACCAGTAGAATCAGCTCAGATCGATTTATTTGTGAAATTATTAATTTGAATACGGTTTATTTGTGCTGTTCGGAATTTGAATCAAAGTGTTCGGAATATGAGACAGAATCAACACAGTGTTCGGCATTTGAATCAAAATGTCATCCCATGCTTTTACGTAAAAACAATACTAAAACTAATTAAATCAACATTATTATCGGTACACCCACAAGCTAACAGTTAGGTTTTGCGAAGAAATTAACATTTACACAAATATCAGCTAATTTATGTCAATCAGATGCATTTGAAGTCACTGTTAACCTTAAGTGTTCGGAATATGAGTCAAAACGGTACATTGAAAATAAATTATTTTAGCAAAATTGGTCGCTTTTATATGGGCGATTTTGAACCTTCGCTATAATATCGTGCTCTAGGAAATCTAAGGCATGGATGAAAACTATCATAGGTGTTAATTAGTGTTTTTTTTTCGAGAGTTAAATAGTGACTGAAAAGTCCATCTTCAACTTCGACTCCCAATAAATAAATAAATTTTCACAAATACAACACTTGTGATAATTTTCGATGATGCCTTAGACTTTTCAAGACGACATACTGTATGGTAAAAGGATTTATTGATTCTTAATTTTGAAATTTATATTAAATTGCTATGTCGGCGATCGTACGTCGTTTTCCCTATGACTAAAAAGTGGTAGATAAATCGTTGAAGCTTCTTTCTACGGTAAAATAATCCTCCGGTGTTTTGGTTTTTATTCATTGTTACAATAAGATGAAGCTGCGTGTCGAAAAAAATAATAATAATCAAGAGAAGCAAATTGTTCCAATTTCTAGGAATAGTGCTGTCAACAATGATACTTTAAACCTCGGCGTTACTTGATATTTTTTCTCGTTTTAGGTCAACCATCTAATTGGATATTCCACTCACGGTCACCACAGCTCTCGAGAATAGCTACTTATTAATATGGCAGCGAGTTTGAAGTGGACACCTCATTTTCGTACGAAAAGCATTGCCCTACGCTTACGGAATCATTCCTACACGTGCGTTCGTATTTTACCAATTTATGAGCGTTCTTCAACTCAGAAACAGACGAACTGAATAAAAAAAAACTCTGGAAGAAAGTGTTTCCACCTGTTGCAACACAGCCGTCTATAGGATTATTATTTAGCATTTGGTTGCCAGCTTTGATGCGCTAAGCAACCCAAATCACAGTGATTCAACGCTCGAAATCGTGGCTAATTTCTTGGCTTATTAATTCCTTTTCGCTTCATCGAGTGAAAATCATTCGTAATTGATTTCATCGGCACATTGCGCGTATAGAAAGAGATGATACGAAAACAACAAAAAACAGTCCAAAGCTCCCACAACCTGTCCCACCTAAGAAAAAAATACAATTCATTTAATTTGCTTTACCCTGTTCATTCATAAACCACACGCATGCCGACCGATTCGCCGATGCGATCACATTTCATTGAGAAGAAATACTCGGCAGGAAATTTGGGCGCCGGCCGGTGCGGTTATAGGCGATCTCTACTCATTGTAGACCTGTAAGCCGACAATTTTTTGTAATCAATTTGGATGGTTGACGAACTTTTTTTGCTGCATTAAAATATTTATTTAAAGTTTTATGGCCAAGCTCCTGATAAAATTCCCGATGATATTATAAAAAGTGTTTGAAGGGTATTTTGCGGAGAAAACACTAGAGAAATTTCTAAAAAATTGTACAACACTTCTTCAAAAAGTTCACGGACGAATGCCTGCTGTAATTTTATGAGGCATCCTGGGTTTATTCCTAGAGGAATATACTTGAATAATTACTTGTAAGAATCCTTGAATAAGCATAAGCATAAGCATTGATGGCCGTACAATTCGTAGTTGCTACTTCGTGATTGACCAGAATAATCGAAGTTGCACAAGGAACCAACAGTTGTAGCTTGGGAGTAGCTTTCCATCTTCAATGTACACTTTCGAGAACTCCAAACATTACAAAGTCAATAACGGCGCCGACCACATCCTTACGGTCATCGAGGAAAGGAAGGATAATGAGTGTGACATCCATTGTTACTAGACAACTACTCCATGGTTGTCACAGGAAGGAATTTATTAGTGGGGAGGGTTAGCTACATAATCAGGATTCACCTTGGTGAGTGATGCGATTCATGCAGCTTCAGGTAAAAAAGTCACACATAAGACACTAAAAACAACGTGAACCTATTGTAAGCCGACACTTTTAGTGTCGAACCATTCAAAGATGTTTCAGTAATTACAAGAAATAGGTAAAAGGAAATGAATGTTCTGTTAAACATGAACAAGAGTGAATGATGAAGAAGGAATCGAACCCACACTCTTTGACTCGCGGTTAAATACTTAAAAGCACTAATCGCACGACCACGGAGTCCACAATATGTTGCATATTAATCAAACATTTAAGTTAACATATAAGGGGTCATGCACAAATAACGTCACGCTCCAAGGGGGGAAAGGTGGTTAAGCCAAGCGTGAGAAGCCTTACAAAATTTTCTAAGGACTCATACAAAAAACGTGACAAAGGGGGGGATGAGGTGGTAAAAAAGTCGAAATTTAGCGTGACATAATTTGTGTTCCATCCCTAACGGGCCCACCAAATAAATCATCGATCCATGACTGGCTGCTCAGTCGATTCACACGATACACACACACAAAAATTCATTCCGGTAACGCGAAACCCGAACTCGTTGCGTTGCGTTGCGCGGTAACGGAGTAATTCGTAGATTGCATACTGAAAGTTGTCATGTTGATCACTTTACCGCTCTTATTCCAACCCAGTAAACACACCATCGTATATGATGGTATACAAGCGTACAAAGGTGGAGGCTATATACACACATTTTGCATGCAGCTTTATGGCGCAATCGCCTCTACTGTTGTACTCTTATGCGCTATCATATACGAGTTTGTGTTCACTGGGAATTGCTTATGAAAATCTATTTCGGAAAGAATAGCAATCCAATCGGAAATCAAAGATGAAAAGACATAACAATTTCCATTGCCGGCCACGCCTATCTTCTTCGTTACGAGGAAAGGAAGGATAATGATGGTATGACACCTACTTAAAGAGAGGCCAGCAACTCACCGACGCCCTCATAGATGTCAAGGAGTTGGATATAGGGTAGGATAATGGTCTAGGATTCACTATAAGCGAGTGATGCGACCGGATTCAAATCAAGTGTATGTGTAGTTGAGTATATGCTTTGTAATTGGGTACATGTGTGAATGAAATGTTTTTACCAACGTTGGGCGTGACGTAGCTAAGAAAGTTAATGTCACTTCATGCGCCCTTGTTTTTCAGGGATGGGGCACAGGTATTTCCACCTTATGTCCTGGCCAATAAGCTTTGGTTTGAGCGCCATTACTCGCTCTCTGAAACGAGAATATCAATTAACCCAACCCTATGATACAGAAATAGCCCATATCGCATTGAAAATAAGCAGTTTAATCGGAACGAACTCACCAAAGCCATTCGTTTGCACCAGCCGTATGCACCAGCCGAATCAAAAAATTGGGAAACCGAAATTAACGTGACAGAAAATTCAAAACGCAGCCGCCCGCGCGCACAGCTTGCTGCGATCTCCCGAACTCGAGCTCGAAACATGGGCGACTCTTTTCCAGACGTAAATTTTCAAAAATCTAAATCAAAAATCGTGTCACAAAGGCTGTCTAAACTTACAAAAACACAGCTCAGAATCAACAGAAAAAACAAGAGCGACAAATTTTTCAATCACTCGTAAGAATCCTTGAATAAAAACAAAAAGTCGAAGTCAAATTTGTACAGCCAGACTTTCTCAAAAAAGTCCAAAAAGTAAAAAAAAATCAAAATTTTATATTTGTCGCAATGCTTGAGCCTACCCCTTCCCCCCTTCGAGTGTTACGTAATTTGTGGACGGCGCCTACACGGGTAGAAATCAGAAACCAAAAACAAGATTATGACTCATGATATCATGATTCCAGCGTGTTTTCGTCTTATGAAAATACACCATGATTTGGACTCATGATATCATGAGTCAGATTGCCGTAACGCAACACTCGCGTTAGGTTTTTGTAGCTGATTGCTCGGAATCATGATTCAAATTCCAAAAATGCTGAGTCGCGCTTCCGTTTATAATCGACAACATAAAAAAAGTTTAAAATAGCATACATTGAGATTCGAGCCAAGAACCTTCCGATTTTGAGCCACGTACTCAACCACTCAACCGCTTCGTCATCTTGAATTAAGAGTGATAGATACGAATGAGATGAAGCAAAGTGCGCCGCTTAGTGTTTTTACACTGGATGTTACGCTTATGAGGAATCATGATTATGACTCCAGGAACCATGATTCGCGATCCTGATACTATGACCTAACCAATTTATGAATTTCATGATTTGTAAATCATGGTGTGCGGATCAGATTTTTATCCGTGTAAGAGGTATTTATGGAGAATGCTTTGAAGGAATCACATGAAAAACTCTTGTCCGCATAATCAGAGGGATTAATTGAGGATTTCTAGGATGAATCCTTGAATGACTCTTTCGATAAATATCTGAAAGATTCCCTGGAGGATTTTTTTTTCCTGGTTTGGGAACCATTCTTGTTGGGAATTTGAAGAAATATCTGGAACAAATCTGTGTTGATTCATCTAGGTAGGTATGAAAATTATGGATCTGGATTCTAGGTATGAAATTTATGAGAGGATGTCTTAAAACTTTCCTGCTGGAATCCTGAAAGAAAGTCTTGAAAGTTTGAAAAAAATCTTGAAGAATTCATTGTGGAATCCTTTGTAACAGAATGACTTGATCATCGCAAGTAGGATGGACCGCACGATAATTGGCTCAACAATGATTCAGTGTGGGTCTGAACCGTCGCTTGTCCGGTCACCTTTTTATAAGCACTGTGAGATAAAAATCAAATATAATTTGTACTTTTTTGTTAAATAAACAAATATTAAGTAACTCAGTTTGTTACACCTTACAAGTTCCTTTAAGGATTCCTAAAACTTGCAAAAAATCTATCAAGGTGTGCATACAAAAACACTGAAGAAATATCTAAAACAAACTCCGGTGAACACTGGAAATAACACCAGATAAATTTCCTGGAGAATACATGAATGGATTTCAGAAGTAAATCTTAAAGGGACAGTTGGTTGATGAAATTCCTCCAGAAATGAGCAGGGAGTTACTAAAAGAATACTTCAAATGTGTTTCATACTTATAAGTTACTTTCAGAAGCGAATAATTTGACCTGGATGGTGAGGAGGTCAAAGTAGGAAAATTATTCAATCAGCATTAGAGGCTTGTTTCATTTCATGAGACGAGTTCCGGAATTCAAGTGCACGTATCTTTTGATATCTAGGAGGTAAACGATTTCGGATCAGTTACTCCACTGGTTTCTTACCTTCTCAACAAAAGCTTCTTGTCTCTGGAATAAGGTTAAAAACCATAATGCCTGATGCGTTAGAAATTGTTTACACTTAAACGACTTTATACCTTTTAATTAGAAGCAATAATTTGATACGCTTGGCTAAAATTGGTATCATTGAACCAGCTTCTTGGTCAAACCTGAATGATGGGCGTTCTTTTGATTAAACTCTCAGCATGAGCATAGATAACCGTACAATTCGTAGTTGCTACTTCGTGATTGACCAGAGTAATTGAAATATAGCAAAGATTCAATGAATGGGGCTTTGGGATTAGTGTATTATTATCAATGTGCACAAATTGAGAGTTCAAAATTTAAAAGTTAATAACGAAAAAAGGTATGTTCATTAGACAACCATTGATACTAAAGACCGAGTATAATTCTGCATCTCCACAGTTGCCATGGAAACAATATTGGTTTAGTAGGGTAAAATAAGGTTCTGGGAGTCTCTAATGATTGGTGATGCGATTGGCCGGGTGCATTCCGTACAATGAAGTTCCAAACAACGATCAGTAAAATAATAGCAACCCGCGCATCTTTAACGCTTCGTCATCGTAATCATTGTCATCATCGAAACTTCAAAAGCAGTTTTTCTGTTCAAAACTAAAAATTATTCGATGAAAATGCGTTTCTTAATTTTGAACGAAAAAACTGCTTTTGAAAATTTCGTAATCAATTACAGATCCTGTCCCCTTAAGCATTGACGAAAGGTGCTTAAAAATGGTTTCCATATTATGTTAAACGTATTAAAGACACCCAGGTAATTAGTAAGCACTTAAAATTGCATTAATTTTGCGGTATATGCACCTTTACCGCAGATTATTTAATGCTAGCAAGCCGTTTATGCTACCACAATGCAGGTTTTGACCATGAATTGTGGATAGAATGGGCGTTGGGTGGTAATCAACTGTGGTAGGAAATGTAGGCAATAGGCAATGTAATGGATGATGTTAATCGGGTGCCCTGATGGTCCCAACCCAACCCAAAATTTTTGCAATAATATAAATATAATGAAAAGAAATATCATTCAAAATGGAAAGATCTTACCGGTTTTTTTTCCTTGTGTGCTATTCTAGATCTCTCGTCAAAACTTCTGTTTGGTTGGGCAATCAATGAGGTGCAAATAACTTAATCCGTTAATTCGTAAAAAAGACTCACTTGCATTCGAGTCACTCTAGTTTTCCCCTCTTCTTCATATATCACAATCCAAATGTGCACTCATACTCTTCCAATCAAAATTCAACTAATTCGATCCAGTTTACCCCAGAGGATAAACTCCTCACAATTCGTATTTCATCGAAAATCTATTTCGTAAAACAATATATCGTACATATTACGCTATTTTCATTCACCGTACGAATTATTTGTACTTAGCTTAGCTTAGACTGACTACACATATTAATGGTTGCTATTCCGTGATTGATCGAAGTCAGTGAAAATGCACAATGAATCAACTAGAGCCGAATTATTTGTACTTGACAAAAATTCGCAATTAGGTTAGTTTATGAAATATTCGTAAGATGCACGAATCTCAATATGTAGATATGCGTTTTCGATATTTTTGTTTCTCAATTACGCTACTCGTACTGGATGAAAATTCTCGAATACATATTCAAACAGCCGTAAGTAGAAGGAGTAATTCACTCTGAACCAACTTGATTATCAATTTTATTACGTTTAAGTTTCAGAATTATGACGTAAGCATGAATCAAAACAAAACAATACTTGAGTTAATCTTACATTGGAGGGATTCCACGGAGGCATGCAAGTCGATTCTGATCGACCATTTCAAAAATATCTGAAACTTTGCACAGTTTTTCAGTTCCATCTAAATCGTCATTTTCCGATATCAAATCTTCAAGTTGAGTCACGACTAACTTTTCAAAAGGGTGTATGTGAAAATGGTTCATAAATATTCAAAAAGCTGCACAGCAAAAACGGTTCGTTCGATTGTTAGACAACTAAAGAAACAAAGTTAGACAACTAAATAAAGATTCCAAAAAAAATACACACAGTAATAAAATTTTTTTTTGCATTAAAAAACATCATTTTTGTCACAAAAACTCAAATATCTCAAAACCCTATCGGAATACCAACGTAATTTTTTGAGGGAAAACGGTCCATTATATTAGCTATCTACCATAAAAATTTGGTGATGGTAAGCCAATAAACAAAAAAGTTATGACATTTCAAATATTTCACAAATTTGACACTTAGTGAAATTTTTTTTTTCATTGTTAATTTTTTTTAGGACCGCAGTTTGTTGCTGAATTTTTGGTTAAGGGTACCACATGAGGTTAACAAGTTGTTTTCATGATATTTTATTTAATTATTCATAACTATTATAGCATCTATTAGAAAGTTAGACGCGATCCAGTGTTGTGATCTAAAGTCTTGATAGTGTCATATTTTTTATTGTACGTAACTGAAGAAAAATTCTCTCAATAGTGTTGAAACCTTTTGATAAAAGAAACCTATAGGAAATCTAATATTGAAGACAAAAGCTACAAAAAAAGTTTTCTATACAGGTATACGACTAGTTTACCTGCAAAAAGTTTACCTCGTAGAGAACAAGGCGGGTCTATACCCAGGTGATCTAGTATACGTAAAGCAGGTCGGTTTTCTCGGCGCTGGTTTTCTCCACAAAGTTAAAATCTGATTACACCTGGGTATAGACCCGCCTTGGTAGAGAATAGACTTTGTTAATCATATTTGGGAGAAAGCGAGTAACTTCAACAACATCAAAAACATGATAGGTACATACCATGAACATACTCACGAAAAAGCTAAAAATATACTACCACTATGGTTATAAAAGATTTAATTGTAAAATTTTTCTTCAGTCAAGCAAACGACACCAAACTAGTCAGTAAAAACTTAAAAGTGATTTTGTTTATTAAAATCTAACGAGCAACATGAGTAGTCGCTTTCTCAACTGTTGCAGGCCGTTTGCAGAAAAAAAGTGTTCGAAAGAGCTACGAAATCTCATCGAAAGCACCATAGATAAACTGAAAGCGGCTGGTTATGCTCCAATGTCTACATTGAATACAAATTTACGCATTCGTACGTCCTGCCGTTTAAACGTTGACAAACGGGCAATCTGTACATCATCGGTGGATCAGGTTGCAGGAAGTTCGAAAACAACAACAACTGAGGAATTACTAGATGCACCGACAACAACTGAGGAGTTACCAGAAGTATCAAGTGCAGATAGTCTTGCCACGGTACCATCAGCGACATCTGTTTCAACAAATCAATCAGAAGATGAGTGCATCCAGAAGGTCAACATCGAACGCTTCAACGAAGGGATAGCTGGAATAAAAGTGACTCCGATTAAATGGACGAAGATGGGTTACGTCAACGTAACGAAGAAACCTCTTCAAATTAGGACCTGAGGATGTGGAAAATACAGACTACGATGAGGTAATTATGAATATGAAGGAAAGGTTCTCGAATCTAGCCACGACAAGGAAAGAAAAATTATTGATTTTGTCGATGCTGCCAAGCTCGTGGTCTATTCAAGACGCCATTGATGAGTTCAAAACCAATAGAAATACAGCAAAAGAGGCAAAACAATTCAAAAATAACTGTCTTGCAACCAAAAATGCTAGGTCGAGTACTTCATTAACAGATGAGACAAAAGAAAAAATAATTCAATATTTTGAAGACGATGAAGTAAGTAAAGCTATGCCTGGCCAAAAAGATTATGTATCTGTAAAAAAAGATGGAAAGCGTCAAGCAATCCAAAAAAGATTAATGATGACTACTTTGAAAGAAGCGTATACACGCTTCAAGGAAATTAACGAAAATATTAAGGTAGGTTTTTCCTCATTTGCAAGCCTTCGTCCAAGGCAATGCAAGCTTCTATCCAATTCAGGAACACATAATGTTTGTGTGTGCACAACACACGAAAATATTAACCTAATCTTACATAGTTTGAAAAGAATCAATTTATCAAAGGATATTAAAATGTTAACTGGTAGTCTTTTGTGTGAAAATACAACATCAAATTGGTATCTACGATCTTGTTCGGATTGTCCAGATTCTTCATCATTGGAAAATACTTTATTCGCTGAGTTTGAAGAAAATTATATTGATCTATTATCATTTGAGCAATGGGTGACCACGGATAGGTGTGACCTAGAAACTATTGTAAAACCTGTAGATGAGTTTGTGTCATTTTTTTGCTTGAAATTAGAAAGTTTAATTCCTCACGACTTTATTAAAACAGAGCAATCCCGCTTTTTAAAAAATACGAAAAATACATTACAAGATGGTGAATTTTTAGTCATTTGTGATTTTTCTGAAAATTTAGCTTTGTATTGCAAGATGAAGTGCAGTCCCATCACTGGAACGTACAACAAGCTACAATTCATCCATTCGTTATTTATTTCAATGGAAGTACGCAAATTGAACATTTTAGTTTTATTGTAATTTCCGAAGATTTAAGACACGACTCAGTATCTGTAAATTTGTTCATTGCCAAAATGATTAACTTTTTACGCGTTGATAAGGATAAAGAAATCAGAAAGATATATTTCATGTCTGATGGAGCAGCATCGCAGTACAAAAACCGTAAGAATTTTTCGAGCCTATGTCAATTTAAATCAAAGTACGGAATTGATGCAGAATGGCATTTCTTTGCTACGTCACATGGCAAAGGTCCTTGTGATGCTATTGGAGGAACCATAAACCGCATGGCCACAAGAGCAAGTTTAGCCAAAGAACGTGAGCATCCAATTAAAACTGCAAAAGAACTATTTGATTGGGCGAATCGCAGAAAAGAAGAAGATTTAACAAAATTATCATTTTGTTTTACTACTACTGAAGAGTACGAATAAACGGCATCAGAGCTCAGCGAGCAATATAATAACGCGAAAATGATCCAAGGAACCCAAAAATTTCACTGTTTTATTCCATTGTCAGAAAATAAAATTAAAGCAAAACTATACTCGAACTGTACTGATAATGATGCAAAAGTGTTCGATATTGTAAAAAAATTGAATAACAATAAATAAATAAATAAGTATTAATAAAATGTTTTCATGATCTCATAACGCATACCCAAATCCAAAACTTTTAAAGTTTATATATAACATTTAGAAACTCATCGATCATACTCTAAAAAAAATATCCTGGTAAAAAAAAAAAATTATTTTCGTGTATTCTGTTAATTCGTTTTAATTTATACATATATACATATACATATAATATTTATACATATACATAATATTTATACATATACATAATATTTATACATATAATATACATAATACTAATGAATACATGAAAACGACTTGTTTAATTCACGCAAGGCCCTTAACAATAAAATCAGCAACAAACTGCGGTTCCCGTAATAATTTACACCGAAAAAAAAAAAAAAAATTTCTACTAAATGTGAAAATTGTGACATGTTTGAAATGTCATAACTTTTTTGTTTATTGGTTTACCATCACCAAATTTTTAAAAAAATTAAAAAATTACGTTGGTATTCCGATAGAGTTTTGCGATATTTGAGTTTTTGTGTCAAAAATTATGTTTTTTAATGCAAAAAAATTTTTTTTTACTGTGTGTATTTTTTTTGGAATCTTTATTTAGTTGTCTAACTTTGTTTCTTTAGTTGTCTAACAATCGAACGAACCGTTTTTGCTGTGCAGCTTTTTGAATATTTTTGAACCATTTTCACATACACCCTTTTGAAAAGTTAGTCGTGACTCAACTTGAAGATTTGATATCGGAAAATGACGATTTAGATGGAACTGGAAAACTGTGCAAAGTTTCAGCTCAATAGAAAAAAATGAATTAAAAAATTTACCAAATTTTGGTGCTGTTGCTTGGAATCACTCATTGTAGAGTGGTCCAGAAAACAGATTTACGCTGAAAGATGCATTTAGAGCTTTGGAATGCAAACAGTCTTTCAAAGTTATTTGTAGTTGTTAAGCCCTTAGTTTGATGTTATTCAAAATAGGGTTATCTCTAGATCCTGATGTTTTGGAAGGTTGGTGTCTTTGGCAAAGTTGTTCAGTAGCTCAAGGGATGACATGCGGTGGTCATTCTGATGCGTCTTTTGTCATGATACATTGAGAAATTTGTTGAAAATCGGCGGCGCACAGGTCTACCTCATTGTGTGGGGCAAGTGAACGTCGTACTTATTTAACGAGAACTGCTTTATCATCGCACCTTGCACGTCGAAGCCCGATGGGGGTGCTACAAAATAGAATGTTGAACCTCGTGGCAAGTGATGGAACGAAACCATCTCAAAGGAAGGGAAAAGCAGCTCTAAACTGAATTTTCAGTGAAAGCCCAAGACTGCAGCTTCTCATCCGAACCAGGGTGTCTCTGTCAGAGGAACACCTCTCACTATGCTCGGAGGAAGAAAGGGTTACTACCGCTGCGAGTATCCACTTATTGGCGCTGAATTAAATAGACCACTAGGCACCGGAGAAGAGAACCGGTGAGAAAGCGAGAGTGGAACCACCACCAACCGAACCCAAGGCTAGACAAATTGGGCAGAGATGCTTCTTGATCGCACACAATGGGAAATTTTCGAATTAAATTCCCGTGCTTACGTGAAAAACTTTCGCTATCGGAGCGCCGTTTATTAATACTGTGGGAAACAATTATGCTTGACCAATGGGCATGTGGGTGGGTGGATGAATGGGTGCCGCCGCCCGGATGAACTCGTCTGAACTTGCGAACCCCCGCCAGAGACAATGAAATGGTAACTAACCATCGCACTTTGACTAATATTTAGTACTATAGTCGGGGAGAGCACACCGCAATGCTTCCCAGACAGCTTTCTAAGTAGCCGAAAAGGGTCTTTGTGGTTCAATTGTACAAGTTATACTGTGTTGGAAACAATCGGTGAAAACGTTGCTAATGAAGTCTTTCAAATGGTTTGTTATTATTTTACACCATTGTTTGAGAGTTTAAGAGCATGAACTTTGGTTAAGTTTGCACCAAACAATTTGCGAAAACTTTACAGCGGAAAAAATGTAGATCAAAATATTAGTACAGATTTCAATTAAGTACAATCCAAGTGAAATGTATCCGGAGATTGAAACAAAAAGAAAAGAAATCATAATTTTGATCTACAAGAATTGTGTGGCTTTTGTATCTCTTTTGAAATTTATAACATACATACATAAGCTATCATTGAAATCGATTCAAAACCTGAACAAAACTTAAAAGTAGATTTTTTTTTGTATATCGTAATTCCTTCTTGGATGTAGGATGTGGTTGAGTTACTATCATCATGCATAGGCGTAGCAACGATTCTTTTCGTACATTGAAATCAAAGTTATTGGAACTTTGGGTGTTTCCGTTGAAACAAAACTCGGTGAATTAACGTTCATAGCTGTCTTCATGCCTTTTCAATATATTAGACAGCACGTTTATTTGCATCAAACTGATTTGCGTCCGATTATTGATCCATGGTCGAAAATGACGTCGAACGATATTAATTATGTTTTTGCTGTGTAATTGAATAATACCAAATGTTCAACTCCGTTGAGCAAAAGACCTCAAAAGGCCACGTGCTTACGGTTATCTGAGAAGTAAAGGAATGTGAGTCTGACAACCATTGTAAGTAGAGACCGAAGAATCTTCTGCATCTCCACAGTTGACAAGGAAGGGATAGTGGGATAAGGTAAAGATCTGGGATTCACCTTTGGTTGGTTGCAACCGCCTAACCAGATGAGCGATATCAATCTAACAAGTGTACATTGCTTACTACCTTAAGAGCAAGAGTCGCGATCAAAGGATAAAACATTACTCCCAAACGAACATAGTTTTAGATTCAACTGTTGAAATGTAAATAAATAAATATTGGATCATTTCAGCTCTGTTATGTTGCTGTTAAGACATCCGAGCCTACAAAACAGACAATCATTTTACTGATTGGTAAACCATGTAAAGACATTTAATAACAACCTACTATTACTCTTCGCGCCCATAAATTGCATTCAAAAATCGTTCTACTTCCATTATTGTTTTCCCTGTCAGCCACTCCTAGTCTTGCGCTGAATACGGTCATCACGTAAAAACAAAACATTCCAAAGGAAGTTCTTTCGCGCATGCATCTTAAATCGTTTAATCAACCTCTGCATGCGATCTCCTCCACACGAACTCGTGCTCAAATTAGGCCGACAGGCTAGCATTCCGTTCCAGATTTATGCTCGCATTATTTCAACCATATCAGCGCCTTCACATTATACACATCCACCATCATCATCAGTAGCCGCCAACATCGCCATTACCGTTTGAGTTTTGTGGGTTTTGTGCTGATTAAGGAAACCACTTTTACTCTCCTGGTGGCATTTCTCTACCTCTTTCGCTACCCAGCTGATTCATTATCCATTCCCCGGGTGGATCCGACAGTGTTTCCCCGCCAGGCCAGTTTTCCAACAAGTAGTTGATCTCACCTGGTCGAGATATCACTTTCTTCCCGGTCGGGTTTGTCGGTGCTCTCTAAAATAAAGTAACACAAAATCAAGCTCTCCTGGACCTATATGCCATGTGTGTTATTTTCACACATCTTAAAAAATCAATTTTGTGCTGATTTCTGCCTAATTTTCGTAAACTTCATGGCGCGCAGGGATGCTTAGCATCGCTAAGCTTTTTTATGTGTCATAAACTTTGCAATATAAAAGAAGAAATCGTCCTAGCAGTAGGTTTTTCAGTATGTGTTAAAATGACACACCTGATGTGTTGGTCCAGAAGAGCTCGAATTTGTACGAAACATACTCAATTATGTGTAACTTCGTTTAAGTGTGTATAGCTGTAAGGCACTGATTTTTTCCTCCGTCCAACTGCCGAGATATTTGCCATTCTGACTAAAGAGGCGATAGATATGTGGAAAAAGACTCGGAGAAAACAGGTCGGATCCAATAGTGTGCTCGGATGTGTCCCCGAGGGGTCTCTTCTGATTTGTTCATTGACTCACTGCAGATCAAATTAGGCGCATGTCGTGAGGAAATTGTATGCGCATGCACGTTTTGCCGTCTTCCAGCTGGTCAGTCCACGGTGCTCCACAGACCAATAATATCGGAGAAATCTCCATCAAATCTGTGTTTACTAGTCGTCTGGTTTGATGCTACGCACTTTTGATTTCAAAGTCCACAAATTTAAAAGAAATCAGTTATATTTAAACAAAATTTTAGGTAACGTTATGGCCAAAAGCAATATTCTTTCCAAACTTGTTTCAAGGTTGGTTTAAATAGATATTTTTAACTTTTTGAGTAGATTTATTTTTTATTTGTATTCCTATAGTATTCTTGTACAGTGAACTGGAATTCAGACAATAACTTTGACAAACTGTAAATTAGACTAAAAAGCTCATCCATATTGGTCTAGACTAAAGAGATTGAAGTACAAAGAGACGGAATCTGATAACTTTGTAAATGAAGCAGCAAATAATGCCAAATGGTTTACGCGACGCTGCCAACCACATGCAGAAAGTGGTTCACAGGTTGCATAGGTAAAGTAGTTAATATAATTCAATTATTTAATATTAAATCCAATTTACGCTAATGAGTGGAATTATGACTTCAAACCTAGTTTAACTGTATATGTATTGCAGGCATTACAATCTCATCTGATCGAAGAGATCATCTTTATATGGTGGAAAGATATTATCTTCAATCCAAGAGCGCATTGGAAGGATTCCATCTTTCAATCATATACATCGAGAGATTATCTTGACAACTCTTTACTATGCAAATCAATTTGCTGATGCATAATTATTCAATGGACCGATGCACGAGTTCACTATTTGACGTTTGAGCGGTGCCGTGTTATTTACGTGACCATGGCAACAAGTGAATTCGGCACCGCTCAAACGTCAAATTAGTGAACTCGTGCATTGGTCCATACAGTAATTTTGTTGTGTCATTCTTCTGACTAATTTTGCCAAAGAAAAAATGATGCCTTGTAAATGCTAACGAATTTCAAAGCTAAAAATAGCGAAATAAAGAACTGTAATGTCAACTTCTCTATAATGACTGTTTTAGTTATAAAGAGAAGTGAACACATATATTGTGCTTTCTGTAAAACGGGTCATATGAGGACTTCTACTTCATGGGGTTTGTGCTAACGTACGAATCTCTGCCGCGTAATTTATGAAATCGTCGGGTCTTATGAGTGTTGCAAATAAAGGAATGAACCGGAACCTGTGAAATTTGAATTTTTGGTTATTTAGGCTACCAAAGTGTTCAGCTGATGAGATTCCAGTGAAAATTTGCCGGAATTTTTTAAACAAACTCAGTGAATTCATTTGACAAACAGTGCGTAAAATACTCCTCCATTCCGTTACTCTAAATAGTGGAATAGTTTTCCAGAGCCTTACAAGTTTATTGGCATGTATGCAGGAGATATAAGCAAATATGATATTGCAGATTTGGACTTTTAAAGAATATTTCATTGGCACATAGCTTCAATCCATCTAAAAAATGAACCACAAAGAATCAAGTTTAAAAATAAATAGGGGAAGGGGTGGTAAAATGAACACCTTAAGGATATCATCTTGTTTCTGATAGAAAAACGAGAAATATGTATAGTTTTATCGCACACGATCAAAAACAGGGATGTTAGCTAAAGCAGCAACATGAATTCAGACCAAAATAGCTAAATTTTCACATATTTTTATCGCTAGCAAAAACCAATTGAAATGTTCATTTTACCTGCACTATGTTGGTAAAATGAACAGCTGTTGGTGGTAAAATGAACATCATGCAAAAAACGTGAGCAAAACTAATATTTTTAGCAATTTTCGCTGCATTCCCGAAAATATATCTATAAATGATTGTAACACATTCAAAAAGAAATGTAAAAGTTTCAGATTTGACATAACATCACAACGATATTCCCATCACTGAAAAACCTCAAGACCTCCGAGCCAAAAGTTACGTCAGCTCCAATTTTCAAACGTGGTTTTCTAAAATCTTAATTTTCGTTAATATTTTCACTTCAATTGAACTCCGTATCAATCCGAACACTCGGATTTATGCTCTAAATCGTCTGTGTATGATAAAAGTTCATTGAAATTTGTTTTTTCTCGGTAAAAGGCACGGTGTTCATTTTACCACCCCTGTTCATTTTACCACCACTTCCCCTATATTTAGAATGTCCAGCTGAGGGGCCCTAGGACTGGCTCAAGTAGAACGCGCAACTTTGGGTAGCACGTACATCATATCCTGTGTTCACTGTTGTAACATGCTGGAAAACCTACAAGAAATATAAATGAAGAACTGCTTTTCTTAAAAATGTGTTTCTTCCACTTACTTTCGTTTGCCGTTTGCCCTTCAAAACCATTGCCAAACGGTGGCATTGTCAAATTGGTTTTCCATAACCGCATGGATTACTGTGTTTGGAAGATTTTATCGAGCATCAAATGAGTCAAAGATATTGATCAAAGGTCGATCAAAGAGCTCTAAGATGATATTGAATTATCGATCCATATCTTTCTCAGATGATCAAATGATGAGATGAAATGCAATACCTGATGTATTGTGTGAAGACCTGGTCAGCAGTCTAATGGCTATCACTCCTGTTTTGTAAGCAAAAGGTCATGATTTTAATCCCTGGCCCGTCCATTTAATCGTACTTTATAGTTGTATGGACCTACGTACTTCTTTCTCTTAATATATATCTCATATACGATCATACTATCGCTAGAACCAGAATCGAACTAAAAAAACTGTCTCTCACATTCGCACTTCCAGCAGGGGATTCACGTTCTGCAGTGGGCATGGTTCAATGCATCATCAATTCCCCTCCCTTCCTCTTCTTATACATCGATTCACGAAACGAAATTAAGTGGAATAAATTAATAACTTAAACATATTATTATTATTTTTATTATCGAGACTTTGGGGCGGTCCATTAATTACGTAAGACAATTTTGGCGGTTTTTCGACCCCCCCTCCCCCCATGGTAAGATTTTTTATATGAAAATTATAAATAATTTGTATGGCGCGTAAGAAATCTCAAACCCCCCCTCCCCCTATAACCCCTTACGTAATTAATGGACCGCCCCTTTCAGCCGGTGGCTGGTTCGTTTCCAGGAAAAAAATATAAGAGATAGCGTCTTCTGAACATTTGTTTGCCTGGTCAAGGCGCGTTATATGCAAAAGTGTCCTAAACACAAAAAATAATAGCCTTCAAAATTCGCTCTCAAACATTCTTATTTCAAAAGACAGCACAATAAAATGTTCGACAATATTTTAGATTATTGAAAATATGAAAACTTTCAATTTCAAATTCAACGAAGTTCTTCGAGTTGATTCTAGTACACGATAGTCGACACTGCAGACGGTCTCATAGTTGAGGTAACCTTTTATGGAATCCAAGAATCTCTACTCAGGTTTTGAACCAAATATATTTCAAGAGAAATTTCTGGTTCAATTCTTTAAAAGATCTTCAGAAATACATAACATAAATTTCTAGGAAAATTGCTGCGTCTATTCTTGAATAAGTTTCTGCAGCAAATTATGGGAATGTTTAAATATAAATTCTGAAGACCATAAAGCACAAATTCTTCTTATAATACCAGAAAAGAAACTTCTGAATAAATTACTAAAATAAAATAGAACAAAACAAATTCCTTCTGTAAATAATGTTGGAGAGCTAAGAAAACTTTTGGTGTAATTGTTGAGGAGCCCTTGGATTAATTCCTGCAATAACAGATGTAGACCTTTTGGAATGTTTTTCCTGAATTCTCCTTCCTGAGATACAATTACAAAAATAATCAAGAGAAAACCCTTTAGAAATTCTACATCATCCTGGATTTTATTAAGTGATACCTAATATTTTTTGGAAAAAAAAATCCTGTAAGAAGCTATTAATTTTGAAAGTTATACAAAATTAAACTTAAAAAAATCCTGGTGATATTTATTGGGAAATAATTACTTAGAGAAATGCTTGAAAGTATCCTCGGTCAAATTTTCCAAAGATTCTAATAGAATCCTCCACACATTTTTGGACGGATTCATGATAGAATTTCTCGAAGCCGGATTTTTTTTTAAATATTATTGCAAAATGTGTCGACAAATTGGTGGGTTTCTGACGCAGAACTTTAAGATTATTATTAGCGTTTATGAATTCGAGTTTTCTGACAATTGTTAATTGAAGAATTAGTTTCATGAATCCCTGTAAAAATATTAAGTGAAATTGGCAAGAACATTTTCGAAAAAAAAACGGGAGTAATATATGCATAATTTTTGGAAAATTTCTAGAATGTTTCTTAATGTTATTTCTGAACATTTTTTTTTTGTGGCGAGTCGCAGGTCCCATTTTATTGCAGGCAGAAAGTAAAAAAAAAAAACAAGTAGCAATTTGCTTAAATCTTAAGATGTAAGAACCAGGAGTCATTAAAAAATGTGATCATCAAACTTATTTCCGGCTATAACTCGAGGGGCGAGTTCGACAGGGAATATTTGTAAAATAATTATTTCATTTGTATATGATATCATTAGTGGGATTGCAAGAAGAATATTGGAAAGAATTCTTGGCATATCATAAAACATTCCGAAAAAATCTTTGCATACATTATTGGATTGCTTTATGAAGATACTTTCTTGTTTTGTTAAAGAAAATATATTTAAACATTTTTGATGGAACCGTTGAATAAATTCCTTGTAGAATTCTTAAAAACATTTAATTCTAATTATTGGAGGAATACATTGAAGACTTCTCATTGTTTCTTAGAAAAATTAAAAACAAAACCAACAGGAATTCTTAAAAAAACATCGGAAAATATCGCTGCCCTAAATCTTGGATTAAAATCCCAAGAAAAAAAAAAACATTTGGAGAAATATCTATGGGAACCCCTTGATAAAACTCTTGATGAATCTCACCCTTCCAGAACGGGTTAATTTTGAGTTACTTATAGCTCTGATGACAAGAATCATGGCAGAAATTTTGATAATACTGGAGATTTTATAGTACTAATATTTTTTGCAGATTATTTACACGATCACTTGTTTAAGAATTCATGAATCATTTATATGGTTTCATCACAGACAATTAGACGTCACACTTAGAACAAATCGTCAACAAAATGAAAGTCGCGTACATGTCCCCAATGTTAAATGCTAAAATGTGGTGTGTAAATGTCATACACGAATAAAAACGATGCGAGCGCTGCGGTCGATCTACGACCACTTACTACGTATTCGAATCAACCGTTAAAAATGTGGTTGATGGACATCGATGAGAGTATGGCGTCTATTTGTCTGTGGTAGCATGTACAATTTTCGCTTATTCTATTAAACAGGTGATTGAGATTTATTATCAATACATAGGGGTCATGCACAAATTCCGTACGCTTAGAGGGGGAAGGAGTTATGCCAAGCGTGACATGCCTTACAAAAATTTTGGAGGACTCATACAAAAAACGAGATAAAGGGGGGGGTGTTCAAAAATGTTGAAAATTATCGTGACATAATTTGTATACTATCCCATACCATCCCATACCATCATTTCTTGTCATTATAAAATAGGCGAATGTAGTAGTTAAAACTTTCATGAACAACTACCGTAAAACTAAACTGATATGTAAAGATGTGATATGTAAACAGGCGCACCCACATTCAAAATCATTGACACCAATTAAAAGCGATTGTTTTTTTTTGTCGGCTATTAACACAAGACGGAGAAAACTTCAAGAGCATTGATTAGATCAACTTCATTAGTGATTTATTATTTGATCAAAATTTACATCCTTTTACAAACCAGTTCACTTAGACAGATTTAACAAAAAATGGAACAAACTGCGAAAATCAAAAGCCAGTAATATTGTTCTATAATTTCCTAACTAAAATATCACAATCTGTCTATTATTATTTAGGATTTTTCGCAGGTTTTTGAAGAAAACATTCCCGAGTTAGCTTAACAGAGTTTACAGGAAGAAATAAATAATTCCTTTTCTGTCTTGAACTGCAAGTAATTCCCATATATAAAAAGTAGGTATTAAAAAAATGTACTGTGAAGTTTTTGCGCATTGTTGATGAATTCAACATACAAAATGTCTAGCTGTATAATAAGTGCAACTGAAAGATCATTGAAAGATATGTTGAAAACTGATATCAAGTCAGTTTGACTTGCAGCACTGGCACAAACCGGATATCACCGAAGCTAAAAACATCGAATTAATTATACAATTGCCTAGCAAGCTGAAGCTTTTTGGTAAACTCCTTCAAATATTTCGTTTGTGTTTCTGTAACAATTCTGCAAGCATTTTTAGTTTTTCCGACAAGCATTCTTCCATAAATTCCCCAAAATATACTTTATTTTTAGTGGCTCAGATACTCAGCTAAAAAAATGTTGTAAATTTCAGTTTATTTACATGCACATATTTGGAGCATCAAAGTAAACTAAAATGTCAACGCCAAATCGCTTATTTTTCAATCGAATGCACTTGAAATTTAAATGATCATCTTTAGTTGAAATTTAAACGTGATGCAGTAACAAAAAATTAATTTGATTTACTTCTCAATTACATACTTCAAACTTCCATTCGGCTGGTTAGCCGTAAACGATTAATCATATTTAAAAAATGAGAACTTTTTTATTTTGCTCCTTCTTTATCAAAGCATACATGGGATGGTACATAAATTATGTCATGCTAAATTTCAACTTTTTTGACCGCCTACCCCCCCTACCCTGACCGCAGCCTACCCTTTGTCACGTTTTTTGTATGAGTACTCCAAAATTTTTGTAAGGCTTGTCACGCTTGGCTTGACCTCCTCCCCCCCTCAGAGCGTGATGTAATTTGTGCATGACCCCTATGTGAATATAAAGCCAATATAGTACCTATGCGTATACGCATTAAGCTTAGCATTTGGAGTACTGTTATAATGCAAATGTGTATTTGTGATTCTGATTTTGGGCTCATTATTAGTGCTTATGGTTACTTGGATTTGGAACGGGTCTACGATTAATTCTAAATTTTGCCCAGAAATGCATTACAATGGCAATCAAAAACTGGTAACCACAGATTAAATGGATATTTTTCTTCCAAAAAAACGGTCTTGGAACCACCGTGTAGCCAGGATCGAGCCGTTTTGTCATCCGAGTTGCTCGCAGCGAGCATGTGGCGATGAAAGCCTCTCTGGCTGAAATCTGATACCTAAGCCAAAGGTGGACCATTGTGGGGCTCAGATATCCAGCAGCTTTTGAATGTTCATAGCTGTTCATTAAATTCATTACAAGCGCGCTGTTCTAATGGCGCACATTATATCCGCGCTCCGCTCAATTTTCGAGACTTGCTCTTTTCGCAGGTTTACTTTCACGTTCGGCTAACAGAGTCTGCAAAATTTTCCCACTTTTCCAATTGCACCCTCTAACACGATTAGCGTTCGAATACCTATCGGAATGCCGCAAAATGAAGGTCATGCTGTATCACGAATGTTTGTTACTCGACACTCGCCGCCTCGGCTGAACAGGACCGGTGCAGAGTGGATGATGCTTTTCGATACCGTGGAATCCCCACTGACATCATCAAAGGTGAAAAACAAACGAAAGAAGTATCGACCGAAGCCGAGTGTGCGGATCGGATGCTGGACTGGAGGTTTGTGTTGAAGACACGATTTTGCGCGACGATAATAGACTTTCGGAAGCGACACCCCCACGGCTTTTGCATTGCCAGCTTTCGGCGGGAAAGAGGAAAGTGAATGTTTGGTGTAACGAATCGTGAAGGAGGCTGGTTGATGTTTATTTTTAAACGAATCATAACCATAGTTTTTAGGCGTCTGTGTATTTTGAATGGAATTCAATTGAATAGATGGGCAGTGGAAAAAGCACACATAAAGCGAATATGTTGTATATTCGTTGTTGTTTTTCCGTCATTCTGTGACATAAGCTATTTGTTTGGAGCTTTCGTTATGATATTTTTATCACAACAAATGTCTCCTTCTTTTTAATTATTGAGTTACAAAATTAATGAAATCCGAAGAATTGCAGAATGATTTTTGTGGGGGAGTCACTTGAACAAACTTCCTAAATTCATAAATAAATTTGATTGTACCTAGTTAGTGCCAGAGATTCTAAAAGGATTTAAAATATTATAAGATTTTCCAAGAACTTTAATAAATCAAAAGAGAGTGAAATATAACATCTTCTTCTTGGCATTACCGTCCACCTATAGTCAGACTCACGGAAGAATCTGCAGCCGGGGACCAACGCTTCCTGAAAGCACGTCTACGGGACCCGAAAATCATGGACATAGTGCGGACCTATCTTTCATTCTTGCATGACCAGTCCCCTTCAACATGTATTCAACTTACCAAAACTAGCGCATATTTAACATTAGCAGCAGAAGGACTACCAGCGGACACTAATCTCTTGCGCGAAATTTTCTTGGACGTCCACGAAGAACTCGGAATTTCGCGAAGCGACGCCGTAGAAGACTTGAAGTCGTACCGGGCATTCTTATCCAGCGAACGTATACTGCGACTGCAGTTTACCATGGAGAGTGCAAATAAATTTTACTCAACCGGCTTACAAAATTTTCGAAAATAAAGACGCATTCCTTGGAAGCAGACATCACTGACGTCTCCACAACATCCACCCTACACACGCTGCCTGACGCACATAGTAAAGTAAGTATTACTAATAATCCAAAAATTTCTTCGTCTTCTCAACAGAATGCGACTGAAATTCTGGTAGGGGAACTTACGTATTCTCGGCAATCTAAGCAGCTGGACTTTGAAAAAGGCAATTATACACAACCATCAAGCACAGGAATTAGCAGGAGACACCTGAAATACACTTGAGTACTCTTTATTCATTGGTTATTATACACATACCACTATTTTATTCTCTAAATCATCTGTTTTTCCTCGCCAAAGTCACGAGGCACTTGTTCTATTATCGGCAATGCAATTACTATTGTCGGCAACAAAAATGTTCACTTCGGCAATCCAAAACTATGCAAAAACAAGCTTATGTATTGGTTACTTTTCGCATGTGTTGACAATGACTGAAATTAAACGTCACTCATTATGTTCTACTCGCTGAAAGGGCCAATGCAGAAAAATACAGACTACACTGAAAACAGCGTTGCAGTTATAAATACAGTAACAAAGAATCAAATTGAATGCACAACGCCACTTAATTTGTGCAGACTAAGGCGCCGTCCACATATTACGTAACGCTGTAGCGGGGTGGGAAGTAAGCTCAAATGTTGCGGCTCATACATTTTTTTTCATACAAAGACCGTTACGCAGGGGAAGAGGGTCGAAAATTGAACAGTTTAGCGTTACATCATAAATAGACGCAGCTTAATTTCATTTTCATTTATTTCATCGAATATTTTTTGTATCAAGTCTTACTGTGGCAGCATTTCGGCTGTGAAAATTGACATGCCATGGTTGTAAACTTGCAGCAGGTGCGATTCTAAAGTAAAAGCAGTAGCCTTAGAATGCTAATGTCGCGACTGTTCGTGTGACCAACATCTAGTTTGCCACGCTCTGACAGCTTGAGTACCGGGTCTATAAGTGTCAAATAAATTTTTTCGACTAGAATAAAACATTCTCTACAACATGGCACTAAACAAGCAATCAAAAGCTTTAACAGTAAGTTATAATAAAATAATTATATTTTGTGATAACAGCTCCACTAGCGTTCTACTACTTATGTTTCTATTGATTCTAACCAAGAACCAACAAACCAACCAAAAACGTGCAGCGTGACGTCATTGTTAATTGGTTCATAATATTGTGCTCCGCAAGGAAAATCTACGGAACGCAATTATTGGATAATTTGTGTTTCAGAATTGCGTTTGAATTGCGCGTAATATTGTCTGCGCGTTACTGCCACCGCTGGATGTTGATTTAAAATGAGCGCCGGAATATTATCCCTTTTATTCGCTCCTGATCCACACCATCCATCCGCATTTAAACAACACGCATGACTTTTGTCGTTACGAAAGGAAGAAATCACAAAATTGAAAAAGATGGACACACCAACCTCTGGTTAGTGCCGACGACTGTAACTCACCACTTGCTACACACTGGTTTCACTTCTTTCGTACTATATACCATCAGGATCACTAGAACATTTTTTCACAAATTTGTTCGAGATGGATAGGAATGACGCCATCAAGTAGCTGTCAGTTTTCGGAATATATCACCTTCTCAATATAGTAACCGTGGTAATCCTTGAAATTATCTACAACTACAGTCGAAATTCGTTCGATGCATTATCTTTAAGTGGGCTACGTTTCAATTGGGCTCCCGTTAGTTGGGCTATAGCCCACCTAAAACGAAGGCAAACGTCATTTTCTGACATAAGACGCAATTTATCAATGTTTATAGCTTCGTTTGTTTGTTTTATGTTATTTGACAACTCGAAACTCAGCCCGATTAGTCAAAGTCTTGCACTAAGTGGGCTACAGGTTTAGCGCAATGAATGAAGGTTGACTGTACCATCGAAATATTAGGTTCATAGAACTAGTAGTTTATTTTTAATAAATCATCGAAAAAAGCTTGAAAAAGGCCTTTTTAAATTGTCACTTTTAAGGCTTCACAGATAATCTCGCTTTTAGGTGAACGAATACTATTTAGAAATCTCACATTCCTGTCCATCATATCATCCATCATATTGGAAAGCTCTAGAAAATTTGAAAGGAACACGATTCTCTTGAGTTGTTCTTATTGCGTATCTATTCTACACGCAGCGAACTGGACTATATAAATTCATATATTTTGCCTTGAGAATGATGGAACGATTATTGCAATACGAAAGCTGTATGTATCGTGTTAGCATCACCCCACATTAAGGCGTCGATAGAAAAGGGGAGTGCGCACGAGCCTATTGATCGCAAGGTTCTTGGTTCGATTCCACGATGCCGCGAAAACTATTGTCGTTTTCAAATTTCGGTTTTATAACGTAAATTTATGAATTTCAATCCAATGTATTGTGGCGAATTTTCGTAAGGGGTTCCTCTGTGTATCGATAGTTCACTTTCCTGAGTGTTGTTTGTTTGGCCAAATGTCATCCCCTCGAAGGGGTGAGTTTGGGCAAATTTTCGTACGTTTCCTGTTTAGAGGAAAATAATCAAATTTCAATCATTTGCTCAGCATTGGCAAAATATTCTCTTATTTAGCCGAACATATCATGCAAATTGCGAAAGTAGTTTAGAAATAAATGAGGACTTACACATTTTTGGCCAAATCTCACCCCCAACGACGGTACTTGCGCAGTTGTTTTTAAATTTCTTTAAATGCAAAAGGTAAATAATTACACCGTGAATTGAACTATTCGCTGAATGGCTCGATATGGTTGTGGTCTCTCAAGGTTGCTGCTCTTGAATGCTCTATCACCATGTTATTACCGAGAGAATGAATGGTAACATAAAAAAATCGGTTGCGATGTTTCACGATTTTTTGTTGGTTTATGATTAGCACTCTCCAAATATTGTTCGATCGGCTCATTTGGATCAAAATCCAAACTTTACAATTAAAATTTATTTGCGTTCATATTATTCTTAGTGTATGAGACAATCAGAATAGACCCTTTGCAAATCAATTCACTTATGACTTGACGCATAAACATCATCCTCTGATTCGCGACTACGAAGCTGCTGATGTTTTCTTTGGTTTTATGTGAGAAAAACAAGGAGAGATGTTTTTTGCCTTTTTTTTACGTACACGATGACAGTTCCTTACGAGGTTTTCCGTTGGTGCGAGTGCTTTGTGAAATCTCTTTTTGCTTCGTAGTCGCGAATTGCCTGTAGAACAACAAGAGTGTTGCCAAAATAGTTAACCTATTAAAAGACGTATGTTTCATATGTTTCTCAGTATATTGATGTTTATGCGCTACAATACGCAGATAAGGAAAGCATTGAAAGGCTCAATTATTACCAATGCATGCTTTGTTGCCTAATTCCAATAAATTAAGGTGAAGATGCATCGAAGCCAAACCTCGAATTTTCAAGAGCACAAATCTAGAGAACCTGACAATCGTTCATGCTGAAAATCTTATCGATTGGTCACCACCACGGAGTGACCAGTGAGTAGCATTTTCAGCACAAACGGTTGTCTGGTTCTCTAGATTTGTGCTCTTGAAAATTCAAAGTTTGGCTTCGATGCATCTTCACGTTAATGAGTTGTGTTTGACTTTTTCTATGAATTTAAATTGTGAATAATAAATACACCGCAATTGAATATGGTTTCCTGGCAACCTTGTCCAGTAATAAAAAGTGATTGCCGAGGAAATCAAAGTGCATTAATTTTAATTTGTGATTTGAAGCATTGAAATTAAGTATTTTCGAGTGCTTTATATACAAATCGAAAGTTCAATAGTGCATAAGTGATCGGTGCGTAGTTTTTGTGAAAAAAATTGGAATTGGAGCGGAGAATTGGACCGTTTAAAGTGGTGAGTTTTTCTTAAGCAGTTCTTGTATTGTTTTATTCGGCAGCTCACGAATGACGATAATTTCGTATGCATTTATTTCATTTAATGATTAAACCCATGTTATATAATATTTTTTGTGAAAGATGAGATTCACAAGGAAGATTATAGTTCAAGGAATATGTTGAGTACATTGTAGTTAACTCTTGTTCCCTAGATAAATGTTGACAAGGACGATAAATTAATGCTGCCGAAAATACCCTCAGGGTGCCGAAGCCATCATTTATTCTATATTGCCAAAATTTCAATCGCATGAAAGGATCAGCCAAAATGAAGGAAATTCAACAAAAACTTTTATCTTCTTCTTTCAATGTAATTCTTGGAACTGAAACTAGCTGGGACGAAAGTGTAAGAAGAGAAGACATTTTTGGAAACAATTACGTATTACGTAATGTATTACGGCACGAAATAACTAAACTGAAACTATCAAACACAAAGAATTCGAAAATATTTGGGCTAAAGCTCTAATTAATGGAGAAACGCATATTTTTTCATCCGTGTATTTTCCACCTGAACACGCTAACAAACATTCTTTTGAATTATTTTTCAAAACTGTCGAAACTATTATTTCAAATATGGAACCTGAAGTAAAACAGCATATTTATGGCGACTTTAACCAACGCAATGCCGACTCCATTGCAGACAATGAATCACTTTTACTCCCAGTCGTAGGCGAAGACAGTACTTTACAATTTTTATTCGACAAAACATCATATTTTGGCCTAAATCAAATTAATCACGTAAAATCCAGCAAAATTCTTACTTGCACCTCTTATTTACAAATTGCACTGAAGATTCATTTGTGTATACATCATTATCACCTCTGTGGAAAAATGAAGTATTTCACACAGCAATTGAATACTCAATCTTCATACATAAAACTTCTCTCCCCAGCGACTGGGACTACGATGAAGTGCCGGAATACAATAAAGCAAATTACAAAGAAGCCAAACGTAGACTATGTACAATTAATTGGCAACATATTATAAGTATTGAAGGAAATGTTGACACCGAAGTAGACAAATTCCATGTAATTATTCAACAAATAATTAATGAAACTGTGTCAACAAGAAGAAAAATACGTATACAAAATAACAAATTACCGGTGTGGTTTAGCCCACAACTGAAAAACCTAAATAACAAGAAACAGAAAGTGCATAAATTATACAAAAAAGAAAATACTGCCACGAACTTACAAAATTATCATGACATATGTAACCAACTCAACTCAGCCATTAACTCCGCACATGAAGAATATAACCGTAAGGTCGAATCCGAAGTCAAATCATGTGTTTTCAAGAGTTCCTCATATGTTTGCTTCTTATATTCTTGTAATTTCGGAACAAAAACTACTTATTTTCAGGTATTTTTTCCATCTGTTTAGACAGGAGAGATTTCTTCGCAAATAATTCTTGACATTTCGATTTGTTCAGAAATTCCTACACTACTATTTCCACATAACTCAGCAGGGATTCCTCTAAAACAATGCTTCCTAACGGGAAGTCTAAGGGCCCTTAAGGGGCCGTGATGACCTCTTAAGGGATTCGCGAAGCCATTGCAACAAAAATGTGTTTATTTTGATGAAAATGAAATAAACTATCATACTTCTTCTCCTTTGCATCACGTCCTCACTGGGACAGGGACTGCTTCTCAGCTTAATGTTCAATGAGCATTTCAGCAATAAATGATCCATAATAGCAATTCATTTATTTAAACCATTGAAAGTTTTCGATGAAAATCTGGTAATAAGAGGTGCTTTCTGGATTTGTTTCTTGGAAGCAGCACTGTCCACTTCGCATTTATTTAAAATTTCAAATCAACGTTTATTTTTTTTTTTTTTCAAAATTTTTGAGATTTCTTGGAGTATTCCATAGGCTGCTCATTAAATATTTTTTGCATATTTTCTTCTGTGGTTTTTAAACATTTTTAGTTGAATCAATGCACTGGTAATGATTTGATGAATTCATCTTGATGCTGTCTGACAAGACAACACAAAACACTGGACGAATTTAAGTGTTTCTATGCATTCTTCAGTTTTGTTTAGTACATGGCTTTAAAAATTTATATTGATTCATATTGCCATCAGAGATGCATTTGACCCTGAAAGAGAGGAGACAGCTAGCTTCGATTGCGAGCTCTCAAAAGTCAAGGGAACCTGTCACCAACTGTCACTGGAAAACCCTCACATTTGAAGGGCAGAGCGTGCAAAACCGTCAAACTTCAAGTAAAAGTAATTAGAAAGGAGTGAAAGAAGGCAAGAAAACATTCCAACTGTCAGTGAGCTGTCTCCTCGCTCTCAGATTTGAACGCGTTCTGTTCATGTTCTTGTTCAAAGCTTGTGCTCACGAGAGTAGTGTTCAAATTCTAACAATTAGCGTTGTTTGATCACAGTGCACTGTTTATCTCTTGGCAATATTTTTTTTAATTCATTGTTTCCTTCGCCAAATGTTGCAGTTGGGCAAGTAATTATTGTTCGAATCAAATGAATAAATGAATTGCTCTTTTTTTAAATAAAATTTCTGTTTCAGGATCATACATCTATAACACCACAATGCTCCAGAAAACCGATGAAATAAAAGTGGCCAAACGATAGCGCCTCGGAGACGATATGGGTTGTCAATCCCAGGAAAGGATCGCACGATGAGCTCGGTTTAATATATGTTTACAGCCTTGTGAACCTTTCTTTTGAAAATTCACAAAAAAGATCTAATGTTCCAATGTTTAGACAATTTCAATATATTTTCTTTCATAAATTATGTACAAAAAATGTTTAACAATACTCTTTTTGTCAGTTACAAATGTTGTTTGCAAAACAATCAACATTGACAGTATGATAAAAGGTTTACTTCTACTATACAAATGTCTATTTGTGCTGTTACCGATTAACTTCCATCTGTTCGTTTATCTCTTTCGTAGAGTCATCAGATTTTCGGCAGCGTTTCTTTCAAAAGGCAAGAGTTGTTTATGTGCATTGTGCATATTGCGTGATTTTTCAAAATTTGATCCAGCATTAGACAACTAGCGAAAAACAGTCGTGTTGTGGCCAACAACAAGCCACCGGGGTGCATCATGCCGCACCACACTAGTGGACGAACATGCCTCATATTGAGGCCACAAGCACAACACAAATCAGCCATACTGGCAACACTTTACTCGCCTGAATTTATCCCTCATATTCATACCTAAAAGTAACAAACATTATTAGCTGGTTAGCCGTAAACCACGATTCATAATTAAAAACAAATATTTATCGAGCAACGGACTCATGTTCCGTAACCGGTCGTTTGAGAACGTCGCGACCCATTGGAAGCCCACACAATAGAAACCTCACCCGAGCAAAGTTGGGCAACAAAATGATAACAAGTTGTGTTATCCGATAACAAACATTTGATAACATAGTTTGTTATCATTTTGGTTGAATAAGCAGGCAACATAACAAACGTGATAACAAAAGTTTATACTAAAGATATCATATAAATATCTCATTGTGTTATCATTTGAAACACATTGATAACAAGTTTTGTTATCCAGTCAATTTCCCTCATTGATAACTCATTATGTTATCAATTAGTTATAAAGATCGAATTATGATCACAAACATTTGACGTCATTCACCCGTCGGTGGCATCCTTGATCTGACAGCTCAAAATTTGTTGATAACAAGAGTCTTCGTATTGATAAAAAAAAATAACAAAATGAAATCATGCTGTACATCTTGTTATCACTATGTTATGCGGTTGTTATTCGACTTTGCTCGGGCAGCCAGTACAGTTGCTGGCTAGTGTTGTGTGCTATTTCATTACCTAAAAAATAATGCGCTCTCGGGCTAGGCATTGGATATAGATAGAAAGCGTTGTGTTTGGATGGGCATCTAATTCTTACGAAAGAGGTGCACTTTGCGCAAAAGGACCACGTGATTATTGAGCTGAAATCAAATTCAGGTTAACTTCTGCGTTCATGAGTCCTCTCATGGCGTAGTGGTAACGCGCCCCAACTAGAGATCGAGGAGTCGTGAGTTCGATTCTCACTGAGAAGACGTGTAACTTTTTCACAAATCTTCACATCAATTTGTCCATCTAATCCAATTGCAAATTATATGTAATGTTTAGCTTTTCGGTAGTTGTCAAACATTATTATATATAGCATAATTATTCAATCAACTTTATACTTACAATCCAGATCATTCCAGATCACAACATTGAAAAGCATCGTTATTGTTTACCTTCGCATTGTATCATTCTCTGACAGTCCCAGAAGATTCTGCAGTACAAATAGGTTTTATATCAACACACATTATTGCATACAACAATACACCTCTAGAACATTCTATGCAATTCGATAGGGAAGAGTGGAGTATAAATAGAACATCATTAGCCATAGCAAATCAGTTTGAAATAAACCGTGAATTCGAACACATCTTTTTCGTATAATTATTTCCTACCGGTTCGTATCAACGGGAATAACTCGCTTGTTGTAGTGCAGACGTGACCCAAAAAAAAAGATTCGCGCTGTAGGTACTCAAATCTAGGTATCTTGTATGGAACGCTAAGGTCGAAATACGAAAATGCACGGTTTCTGATTTTGCAAAACACGACTTCGTGTTCAATCTAGTAGCCTTGAGTTTGTTCAAAGAACTGAACACGAACACGAGAGCAAACAAAAGATCATTTGCAAACGCTCACAGAACATGAGGGTTCAGAATGCGTCTCTGAAATATAATGCAGTGAAACGTTTTTGAATTATTCTGAGTGAGATCTTGACAGCTTTCTTCTAATATTTTTCGGTGATTTGTCAGTAGATAACCTGTTTCGATATTCTTACGAATTTTCGGAATAACTTTTACGATTCCATAGAAAATTTTGTATTGAATGATGGAAGCATCTTTAAAAATAACCTGACAATAACATATTTTTTAGAAATATTTTACAATATTTTGATAACTACTCCAAACCTCAATTAACATCATATCCAAAAAAAAAATCCTCTGGTTTTCAAAGGTAAAACATGGCAGCCGCGGAATGTTTGTTGGATCTTAAAGGGGATCACAATTCTTAAATGGTTGAGAACTGTTATACAGTCAGTTGAATAACCAAATATCAATCTGTTCAAAAATTAAGTGACCTTACGCGATTTAGAATTAAAATTTTCGAACAATTGATGTTCAGAGGGCAGATTTGGTGTTGTATTCATGTTTCCTAGCCTCACAAAGTCGTTTGAGTTGAAAAATTGAATATTTTTCCCGAGATAAACAAACTTTACACTAAATATAAATAATTTCTTCTTTTTTCTCTTCCTTCCTGAAAAAAATCTCAACTGCGATTAAATTTGTCATATTAGTTGTTTACATGTCGACGAGAACAGCTTTCCCGGGAAGCTCACGAGACTGATAAGAGCGACGATGGAAGGTGTGCAAAATTGTGTGAAGGTTTCAGGCGAACACTCCAGTTCGTTTGGATCCCACCGGGGACTACGACAAGGTGATGGACTTTCGTGCCTGTTGTTCAATATTGCGCTAGAAGGTGTTATGCGGAGAGCCGGGCTTAACAGCCGGGGTACGATTTTTACGAGATCCAGTCAATTTGTTTGCTTCGCGGATGATATGGACATCGTCGGCCGAACATTTGAAAAGGTGGCAGACCTGTACACCCGCCTGAAACGCGTGGCAGCAAAAGTTGGACTGGTGGTGAATGCGGCCAAGACAAAGTACATGCTAGCTGGTGGGGCCGAGCGCGACAGGGCTCGCCTAGGTAGCAGTGTTACGATAGACGGGGATACGTTCGAGGTGGTCGACGAGTTCGTCTACCTTGGATCCTTGCTGACGGCTGACAATAACGTTAGCCGTGAAATACGGAGGCGCATCATCAGTGGAAGTCGGGCCTACTATGGCCTCCAGAAGAAGCTGCGGTCAAAAAAGATTCACGCCCGCACCAAATGTACCATGTACAAAACGCTCATAAGGCCGGTAGTCCTCTACGGGCATGAAACGTGGACGATGCTCGAGGAGGACCTGCAAGCACTTGGAGTCTTCGAACGTCGGGTGCTTAGGACGATCTTCGGCGGTGTGCAGGAGAACGGTGTGTGGCGGCGAAGGATGAACCACGAGCTCGCCCAACTCTACGGCGAACCCAGTATCCAGAAGGTAGCCAAAGCTGGAAGGATACGATGGGCAGGGCATGTTGCAAGAATGCCGGACAGCAACCCTGCAAAGATGGTGTTCGCTTCGGATCCGGTTGGTACAAGAAGGCGTGGAGCGCAGCGAGCTAGGTGGGCGGATCAAGTGCGTATCGATTTGGCGAGCGTGGGGCAGAACCGAGGATGGAGAGATGCGGCCACGAACCGAGTATTGTGGCGTGAAATTGTTGATTCAGTGTTATCTGTGTAGATGTTAACTAAATAAATGAAAAATGAAATGTCGACATTCTTATTTATTTTATCTTGATGTCATCTTTATCAAAATTTGATACCAGAAACGTGATTTATTATTATCTTGATGTAACAACTGCGCATCTGCCAATAATATAAGGTAGACTTCACTCAACAAAGACAAAAATATTTGCTCATCTAAAATGCAACAATGTCTTTTAGTTTTTACCTTTTTTATGACGTCACGAACATCAAAATGTTTGTTTCCTATCAAGCAGAATCTTACTCCAGCATAATTGCCCTATAAGTGCAAGAAGGCGAACACCCAGAGAGTACGATAATATTTATATTATTCATCTCGAACAAATCTCCTAACGCCCATGCACACAAACCCTTAACCGGCTCCGAATCAATCGCAGTATCTGGAAATTGTCCGCAATCATCGTCGATGATTACTGGTAATAACTTAACTTTGCTGGACGGACGGCATTTACCGGCCGTCTACTCGAAAACCTGAGATGCTCTAACTGTTTCCAGTTGGTTGGCGGTTGTGGTTTATCGCCCCGGCCAGATCTGACCCAGATCGAAATCGGTCGGACGGTAATGGCCTTTCGTCGTTGCGCTTCCAATTTCGTTACAGCAAACCAACCAACATCCAGTCACCCGGCCGTAAAATGGATCACGTCGACGATATAAGTGGAGTTACTTTCTTTTCCTTGTTGTGATTACGCTTATCTAACCAGAGCGGGCAATTCGCACCTTTGACGAAATAAACAGTGGCAATCCTCACATCAAGTGTCAATGGCACCTACGCGGCTCAGGCCTAGCCGCGGCGTAATCGAAAGTAAGAGTATGCAATATGTTGCCTTAAAAAAAGTGAAGAGAAAAAAATCAACTTACTCGCGATACCGCTAAGGAAATTATATGGCAGGATATACAAAAAGAAATAACAGAACGTTTTTCTATGTTGATAAAACTACAACTTTGAAAATTAAATTTCTCTATATGAGCTTTTTCCAAAGTTTGAAAACCCTCAGAAGCTAATTTCGGCAATGAGAAAGGGAAATAAATTGTTACTAACTAATTTAGAAAAAGCTCAAAACTTGTGCTTTCAAAACCAAATTACTCAGAATTTGGAAAACATTTCAACGTTTTCGACAATTATCATCAAGATACTTTCAAAACTAGCTTATTAATCTAGGGTTATAAATATAACATATCCTTGCAGTTGGCACTTTTTCCTGACATATGGAAAAATAATAATGTTCACGGAATCATTCGAAATATCGCATACCCTCAATCGAAGGTGACTGACTTGCAGCCGATGATGCCATTCGATGCAGCTATCGCAGATAATGCTACTGATCAACGCTGAAGTTATGTAAATTTTTTTGCCATTCCGCATTTACTCTATAGATTATATGTACGTCCGCTCATGAAAACTTCCCGCCGCCGGCACCACATAAACAGTGATTAGCAGTTGAGTAAAGAAAAAAAAAACACGTTGTCATGTCAAGTTCACGATCAATTTACGACACCACTTGAGCGAATTGGTTTTTGCCTTTCTTTTTCATCCGCGTCGATTCATATTGAGGGGGAATATACGGCTGTGAATGGAAGCTGAGTAAAGATGCTGAATGAGTACGAAAATTGGCATCAGTGACCAGCTATAGGGGAACTGGGGGTAATATGCCCATAGGGGGCAAAACGCGCCACCATCGATTTGGCCGAACGATGTGTTTTAGAATGCTTTTTTTCACCCTAGATTATAGAAAATGGATAGAAATGCTTTTACTAATATGTTTTTATGTGGTTTTCTCAACCAAATCGATGAAATCGTATAAAAACGTTTTTCGCTGTTTTCGTTGCAATTTTGTGCGATTTTCAATGTAATTTTTTTGGTCGATAAACAACCGAATTTCTGAAACTATTGCCGAGAGCCAACTTGTGCACTGTCATAGTTTGTATTACGTGCAAAACATTTGTTAAATTTGCCCTCAAAAAGCTTATTGAAGGGCCTAAACTTTAATCAACTCTGGGGGCAAAACGCCCACCCCTATTTCATAACACCAAAACAGCCGTTTGAATTCAAATTCTACCAAACGTAATGGCACGTTGAAGTTACGCAAAAATTGAAACCTTACAAATGTACATTTTTCGCATCAGCATGTATACTATTATTGAACAATAACATCTGAACAAACGCCCCGATGTATGCAACTCATATACAAGCATGATTGTGTGCGTTCGTTTACAGCATGGCTAACGCCGAAATCAAGCGGGGCGTTTTACCCCGCAAAACAATACATATGCAGTTAAGCAAGCATTTTTTAAAAATTAATTTATAAACCCCAGAAAAAGTTAAAATGGATAGCTGTTTCTACTATTTGGTAGAAAACATGTTTGTCTATCCGACTTTAATTAAAAAAGAGCATAAAATAATATTTTTCACATCTAAAATCGCTGTTCTCCTTAACGTGGGCAAACTACCCCCAGTCCCCCTAGTAGTGATTCGACAATTCCGGAGGACCATTGGTTCGAAGCATAAAGGTTGAGTTCAATGCTGTTATGAATCATCCAGTGAATTTGCATAAATAATGTTCTAAAGCATAAATTATCTTTCTAGTAATAACTCCGTCTTCTTCCTTTTCTTTGTATTAGTCCCGCATTGGGAAAGAGTTGGTTTCTCAGCTTAGTGTTTTTATGAACAATTCCACAGTTATTAACTAAGAGTTTTCTTTGTCATAGTTTCCATTTTTGCATGTGTATCTCGTGTGGCAGGCATGATTATACTCTACGTCCTGGTAAGTCATGGAAATTGCCATTATGAAAAGATCCCGGAACGACCAAATATCGAACACATATGCCACTAAGATATGGAAGGCTTCTCTTGCAATAACACCGAGTTGCAAACAAGAAAGCAATCATCAATGGACTAGTGCACGTTATATCTGATGTGTTCGAGCAGGGAGAGTCTAAAAAAAATTCTTGCACTTATGATTTATATCGGCCAAAAGTCTTTCACTCCACTTGAACATCGATTTAAAACCAACATAAGACAGTATTGACCGTGAGCCATGAAAGATCAAGGAGGAAAAAATCTTTCGAAAGATGTTCATAAGACTGGTTAGAGCAACTATGGACAGTGTGCAAAACTGCTTAGAAAGTTAGATCACTCCGGGAACAACGACAGGATGATGAACGTTTGTGCCTGCTGTACAACATTGTGCTTAAAGGTGTCATGCGAAGAACTGGGCTTTACATTCGATGTACGATTTTCTTGAGATCCGTTCAGTTTATCTGCTTTGCGGACGACATGGATATTATAAAGAGAACATTTGAATCAAGCATGGGAAAATTCACTCACTCACCCGAACGCTACCGATAAAATATCTGCAAAGTATCTGCTGCCACCGAATGTTCAATGACTGCCGAACGCTACTACGGTGAGCGCAATCCCGACGAATCGTAAACGATTGAGATAAACCGAAAATGAAAAAATATACGGAGCGGAGAGAGCACCTATCCTATCTTAAATTGGAGACATGAAAGAACGCGTTCGCCATTCAATCACTGAATGCTTCCTGCGAAATGTAGGGGAATTCGGGGTAAAACCGACACCCTAAGCTTATTTATGAAATGTGTGTACTTTCACTTGTTAAACAAACCTAAAATTGTTGTAGAATCATATATTGGTTATAAATCTATCAACCCTTGCGATCGCTAGATGATATATTAAGGTTATATAGTGATTTAAATCAAATTGATATTTCATCCTATTTAGGTGAGACAATTGAGAGTGCGGGTAAGATCGACACACTGTTGGGGTAAAACCGACACATCTACTTTAAGTAGAATTTATCACCATCACCATCACATTGCATATTCAAAAGAATGCTTTAAACGTGACTTTTGACATATATGACCCCTTCATCTAAAGGATTATTCACATATTACATGAATTATTGAGAAGAGGTCAAAGATCCACTAAATATATATGTGATAATTTGAAATTTCCCATGCTAAGATTATAAAGTTGGGGTGAAAACACATGGATATAATTAATTTGTGTTTATGGAATGCTTACGAAGATGAAGTTGTAGCGAATGATTGGTTGTGAAAATTAATAGTGTTTTATTTTAACAAAACAGGAAAGTGTAATTATTTTTAGATATTAAAAACTGTTGAACCTCATGGTTTGCAAATAAACAATAAGATTAATTTATGTGAAAATATTTCAAATTCTGTTAATTCTACAACTTTAAAAAAGAAAAAATTCTTCAAACTTCATCAAATAAGTTGAAACATGATAACATAGAAATAACGCGCCCTGACTAGAGGAGTCGTGAGTTCGATTCTCACTGAGAAGACGTGTAACTTTTTCGCAAAACTTCACATCAATTTGTCCATTTAATCCAATTGCAAAGTATATGTAATGTTTAGCTTTTCGGTAGTTGTTATACTTCCACTCGGCTGGTTAGCCGTAAACAACGGTTTATAATTAAAAACAAGTATAGAAATAATGTTTTTAATACTTAACGATAGCTTGTGGCAAGTCATATAGTGTAATATTTTACATCATTACAAATACGCCATTCGTAAACTTCACTGAAATTCAAAAATAAAGACTCACATTAACTACAGAGATAGTCTTCCGATTAGAAAGATTCCTTGAAAATAGATTAAGAAGCAAAGAAAGGTGTCGATTTTACCCCAAATGAAAGTGTCGATCTTACCCCGAGTGGACATTTATTTTTCAATAGCGTTTTCAGCTGTCGAAAAACCAAAAATTAATTTCTTCTTCATGTTGTATCAACGTAATAATAGTAAATGATGATGTAGACGCAGAACAAGTAATGACATTTTAAAAATTTCACATGCGAAAAAGGTAAAGAATAACAGCAAAATATTGCAACTGCTGTTACTTCTATGTTATCCAATATGATTTTGTTGTTTATTTTGACAGTTTATTGGTAGCGTCAGTTGTAATGTCATTCAAAACACAACATTTCACAAGTTAAGATAGAGTGTAGTGGAAACTGCATGAAAATCTGCTCAAAACATGAAAAATCAAAGGGTGTCGAGCTTACCCACAGTGTCGGTTTTACCCTGATTTCCCCTACAGATTTTGCGTTCACTGAATCATTTCGCCTTGTGTATTCCCAGTCAGTGAACGCTCTTCAGCTCTCAAATACGAATGCCACTCGTGCGGAATCGGAATGTAAAGAATCATTCGCTACAGCAATCGGATGCCTTCGGCACAAGGAGTCGGTAGTGAATCATTCTGTTGCCGTTTTTGTCTAACTTGTCGCTCGGCAAACAAGAAGAAAGCGCATTGGAAATTGAAACACTCAGCTTGGTCGGAGAAACGGCAATCTCGCTCTTGACCGCTTGTGGATGTGAGCGAGAGAAATGTAATATTCGAGTGAATGTTTCCCATGCTTGCATTTGATATGGTTTATTCACCCACCTAAAACGTGAAACATAGAAATTATCAAAATTCGGACAGGTTGTGCATACGTTATGCCGTTTATGCCCAGAGAAGTCAAGGAAAATTCCATTACGAAAATATCCTGGACCGACCGGGAATTGAACCCAGACACCTTCAGCGTTACTTTGCTTTGTAGCCGCGGAGTCTAACCACTCGGCTGGTTACGGCTGGTGTTACGTCCTAACTTGGACAGACCTCCCTTCTTTGGAACATCAGTGGATCAATATCAAGATCCCGAATAGAACAACAAGTATTGGTGTTATGTATTTATCTTCTTACCGCAAATCCGATGTGCGCATCATTGAAAGCCGCATTAAATCTATTAATTCTGTACTTCCCCATATGGAAGTGAATGACTTCAAGCCTCTGTTTGGCGATTACAACCATTCTAGGTTATTGTGGAACACGTCACGAACTCCTTCCTTTGATGTTTTGCCGTCAGATTTTCAAATTGGTTGCAGCAGTCTTCTTGGCGGATTTAATCTCAACGGTTTGACACAAATCAGTTCTGTTTTCAATATAAATTTGCGTATGCTTGATCTTGTGGCTATGAATGAATCCGTTCTATCATACTGGTTAGCCTTGATCTAGATCAGTGATTTCCAAAGTGGGCGAATTCGCCCCCCTGGGGGCGATTTTCAGGTCCAGGGGGGGGGGGGTGCGAAAATTTGTAAAACCGAAAATGGGGGGCGAAAAAGCTTGAAAGGAAGCGAAAGTGATGGTATGGGAGTAATTGAAAAACAAGAATAAACTCAACCTTTGTTAGAGACACTCATTTAATGAAAGCATATAGGGTGATGTGCTAGTATCCATCGTATTAAGCATTGATCAGTGAGAACTGCAATTTTCCCAGTATTGCAGTGAATGATGCTGACACAAACCGATGCCAAACAATTCTTTCTCAAAACGGCTTTAGCATTGTACAGCAACATTTTGATAAATCTTAATCTCTTTTTGGAAATAATGCAAAGAAAATGCATCTTACCGTATTCTCAGTCCGTCGTATCGTTTTCAACTCCGTCGCATTCAGTTTCCAGATTCGTCTCACAACTTACGGCTCACTGTGTGTATTGAATGGTTAAAACACAACATATCAACGCTATAATAAAATGTATTACTAGAATATTTAGATCTACTGGCATCTCCCTCCATTCCTTCAGCATGATGGAATATACTAATTTCCTTTAAAATTCATTGTTCGTTATCAAAATTCAGCCCAAACATATGAACACAATTCCTTTTGACCGTACAATTATGGCATTTGCTCACAGTACAGCGAAAACAACACAATCAAAGAAACCGTATTTTTACATCGAGCGTCGCGCACACATTGCACTATGGTCCAGGAATCAGTTTTACGCGGAAAGATGCATTTTGAGCTTTAGAATGAAACATTAGACAAAAACGGTCTTCTACAAAGTTGTTTGTATTAGTTAAGCCTTTTGTTTGATGTTATTGAAAATTAGGGTGGACCACATTTTCATAGAAATTGTGTAACTAACTTTCTTATTTGTAGAAATTATATTATACATGCTTCAGTAAAGTTGTAGACCATTCAATTTCAAGCAACTTTGCCAAAAAAAGTTTTTTTGTATCTCTTAAATTGACCGATTTAGAGCTTTTTTCCTACGGTGACATAGGGTGGTCCGAACGAAACTGGTTTTCTGGCTCTAGAGTTTTCAATTCAAATTTCTCATCAAAGTAGTCCAAGAAACACTTTTAGAGCTTTAAAAATGCGTAATTTGGTGAGTGAAGAAACTCGCTATCTCCTTCCGTTTAGGAGTTATTGTTGTTTTTCTCTCAAAAACATGCCTACTTTGATTGTGAATATCTCTGATTGGGGCAAACATAAAAAATATCTTTTGACGGCATTCAAAAGACAAAATAAAATTGTATATTATATCAAAAAATTACAGATGTGTTATTTTTGTAACTCTAATAAAACGTCTTGAAAGTCAAATATTTTTTATCACAAAAACTTCAATAACTTTTGAACTAAAATAGATATCAACAATATTTTTGCATGAAAATTTGCGTTTTGTTAAGTTTTAAAAGTCGTTCATAGACGACTTTGACGAGAAAATAATATTAAAAAAACTAGAGTTGAAAAACTTATTTTTGTTGGACCACCCTGCGATGATTAGGAAAAAATGCTCTAGATTGGTCAAATTTTGAGCTACAGAAAAACTTTTTTTGGCAAAGTTGATCAAAATTTCAAGTTCTACCGCTTTGTCTAAGAGCATATACCAGTATTTTTGCAAATAAAAAAGTTGATTATATGATATGTGTGATATTGTGGACCACCCTAATTTCAAATGACACAGTATGAAAGCTTACATTTTTAGAATCAATTTTGTAGAAGATCATTTTTGTCTAAAATTTCATTTTCATGCCCAAAATGCAAAATAATAAAAAAATACATACTATGAAAATCTTCAAAATAGTTTAAGAGCCCTAACTTTCTTATTTCGGATTTCTCGTCAAAGCGGTCTATGAACGACTTTAAGAACTTAACAAAACGCAAATTTTCATGCAAAAATATTGATGATATCTATTTTAGTTCAAAAGTTATTATAGTTTTTCTGCTTAAAATCCTTTGTTTTTCAAGACATTTTATTAGAGTTACAAAAATAACACATCTGTAATTTTTTGATATAATATACAATTTTATTTTGTCTCTTGAATGCCGTCAAAAGATATTTTTTATGTTTGCCCCAATCAGAGATATTCACAATCAAAGTAGGCATGTTTTTGAGAGAAAAACAACAATAACTCCTAAACGGAAGGAGATAGCGAGTTTCTTCACTCACCAAATTACGCATTTTTTAAAGCTCTAAAAGTGTTTCTTGGACTACTTTGATGAGAAATTTGAATTGAAAACTCTAGAGCCAGGAAACCAGTTTTGTTCGGACCACCCTATGTCACCGTAGGAAAAAAGCTCTAAATCGGTCAATTTAAGAGATACAAAAAAACTTTTTTTGGCAAAGTTGCTTGAAATTGAATGGTCTACAACTTTACTGAAGCATGTATAATATAATTTCTACAAATAAGAAAGTTAGTTACACAATTTCTATGAAAATGTGGTCCACCCTAATTTTCAATAACATCAAACAAAGGGCTTAACTAATACAAACAACTTTGTAGAAGACCGTTTTTGTCTAATGTTTCATTCTAAAGCTCAAAATGCATCTTTCCGCGTAAAACTGATTCCTGGACCACTGTGCATTGATACGCACAAGCTTTTTTTCTCAGTACGACGGATTAAACTTTGTTTACATTCTCAATTATACGCGGCGGTTGAGGAAATTTCGTAAAATTTGGTGATTTATTGAAGTTTTACGGCGTGTGATTGGAATGAAATCCTTCAGTGAAGAAGTACGAAGGTTTTCCATAGTGAAAATAAGTGTCCGGCGAAGTAAGTCACCCACGGGGGCGGGAAGAAACTTGTGTTGGAAAGTGGTGTGGCTCAGTCGATCGCTAAGCATTTCTCTCAAATCGTGTTCGTCCATGCGATTTCGGTGAAAAAGTGCAAAGTGGATAGTTGAACTGAAGTTATTTACCGAAATACAGTAGTTTTATTGCATTTTTGGTGTACAAGTGTACAAACCATAACAGCTTTCACAAAATTACACTTGGATAATGAATCTATGTTGCAGGTAAGTTTGAATATCCGCCGTAGTGGAACATTTAAAGTTTGATACGACGAATAGTAGCGCTTACGACGAAGAAGAACAAAACCCTACCTCTGAGGAATAATTTATTTGACGCCTAACTTTTTCATCTTTTCTTGTATGTACCTCGTTTTCAAATAGAATAAATTGACAAAACTTTAGGTTGTCAGTGAGATCTGAATGGTTTTTGCCATAGATAACATTCAATGTATTTTGTTAGAAGAAAATATGTGAGAACTTTTAACGATATTTGAAATCCATTTCAAAGTCAAAAACAAAAAGTTTGGTGTTCAAATTTGTTACAATACTCGTTTTAATATTTTGGATACACGCATTCTAATCAGTATTTATAGTACAAATCATTTCATAAATAAATTCATACGATTTAGGTGAAACAAGTTTCAACGATAAAACCACTGCCACATACGTAAATCACGCTACTCTAAAATAGGCCTGATTTCACAATTGCATGGATCGAAGCATAAAAAAACATCTAAATTGCACTTAATTAAAATAAATTAAGTTAAATTAGTTTTGGTTTGTATATTTCGTATATAGATTTGGCTGTTTCCAGAACAGCTAAAAATGAATCTCCTAAAATTTCTAAAATTTATTTCAACAAATTGAGAAACTTTAAAAGTAAAAAAAAAAGAAATTGGATCAAAACTGTTTCGATGATCGCATACAGTTGCCAGGATAATAGATTTGTTGATACAAAACAATTGATGCATATTTATACATAATGCATGACATGTTATGGGTATACAAGTAGATTGCATTCTTTTTGGGGTATTTTTTTGAAGTATTTTGTTGACTACTTTAACTACACCCTTTAAATTTGACAAATTTTCGGTTTATTTATGATGAGATATTGATCAAAACTTCAGGGGCCGAATCCAAAAAATATTGGTCTCAAGGGGGCGAAAGTTAAAAATGTTTGGGAAACGCTGATCTAGACCATCCTGCGTTGAAACGTCTGTAAGATTACCCTTGCCCAGCCAAATCATAGAGATTGCTGATTCACCTCAACTGGGCTTTTACAGAACATATTTCAAATCCCTAGAACGTATTCTCGCAATGCTGACTGGCATGCATCCGAAATGTGCACCTCCGTTAATGAAGCAGTGGATTACTTTTTCTTAATGCAAGCTATTTCGATGTCTACCTCTCTGCTCAGATCTGCTCCGAAACCTCGAATACTCATCTGCGTCATTTGCGACGTCAGCGTTCTAAAACACTACGAAACTACTTTCAATCCCGTAACCCTCACAATGAGCGGATGTTCTCTTCGTTTAGCAATGAATATCGGATGTACATCGATCTTGTATAGGTTCTACACACGTCGCACACATGATAAACTCCGACGAAACCTCAAGAAGTTCTGGTCGTTTGTTTATGAAAAAATAGGAGGCCTTCCAACTAAAATTTATTTGGAACAATTGGTGGCCCAGACTTCGCCGGAGAAAAGCAATCTTCTGGCTTCACACTTTAAAAGTATTCAATGATTGCTCTACAACAGAGGCTAATGTTGAGGAGGCTATCCGAGCACCTCCTACTGACGCATTCAACTTTACAGGTTTTGACGTTTCTCCAGTTCTTGTCGAATCTGGTCCTGACGGTGCTCCATCCTGTATCGTGAAAAAGTGTTCAACAGAGCTAGCCAAACCTTTATCGGTGTTGTTCAACCTCTTCCTGCGACATAGCGAATTTTCACGACAATGAAAGACATCCTTCATGTTCCCAGTATATAAAAAGGTGATAAGGAAAACGTAGAAAATTACCGAGGCAACCTGCTACTGCCTGCTCCAAAGTGTTTGAAATCATCGTTAACTACACTCTCTTAGCAAGAATTACATATCCAGTGATCAACATGGATTTTTCCCAAAACGCTCGGTATCTACGAATCCAGCACCGTTTGTTTTTTTATGTGTGAGGAGTATTAACGCTAGAATTCGAGTTGATGTGACCTACACAGATCTTAAGGCTTTTGACCGCGTTGATCATGGCGAAATTAGAAGGACTAGGCGTGTCCTCGCAGTTCTATGGTTTAAATCATACCTAACTGATTGTGTTCTCTGTGTGAAACTTGGTTCCGCTCAGTCGTATACATTTACTAATCGAATTTAGGTCATTCATAGAAGATTCATTTGCTATGCTCTACACTTGCTATCCTGAGGTGATCCTGTCAATTTGCCACCTTATGAAGACCGATGTCAGTTTTTGGGTCTCGACACGCTCAAGAAAAGAAGTGCTATCAACCAAGCAGTATCAGACGAATTTGAGATATATGTTCCGAACAGGAGTCTTCGCTCCAGAGCCTTAGACACCGATACGCCAACTATAGCGAGTACTACGAGCAATTTGACTTCAACCGATCAACACTCGCCTTTCGACGTAGCTTACAACGTGATGCGGTCCGTAGGGTTTGATCTTGTTATTTGGCGATTGACATTATGTTTGAAGGTTCTTTTATCTCGTTTAATTAGTTTTTAATATGTTTATTGTATTGAATTGTTATTGTTAGATATAATTTGTAAATGCTTGTGAAATGTCTGGTGAAGGGAAGATGTGAGGTTGTTATGTTTTTGTGAGTGAGATTTATATGTTAACCAGCTCAAGGAGGCTTTTCCTCATCACATATTTTATTAAGACAAAAGGTCAGATGAAATTAAATACATAAATAAATTATGAGATAAATTGAATGTAACAAAAGGCCTTCAACACATATTATAGATATTTATAATCGAACTTATGTATGTAATGTAAGCATGCTTGGAAATGAGCGTTTGATAGCTACCAACCAAGAAGAAATAAAAGAAAAAAATCTTTGCAGGTATCTAATTCGAAACCTCTAGAGCGATAGCAACACGCCCGAGTCAAAATTGCACGCTGCTTATTATTCAGATTTTTTTTTGCTGTGGGCCTTGATCACATTCACCTCTTCTTATCAAAATCCAAATTATCCTTTTCCACCGGATTGTTATAGTTCTGGTAACTCAAGGGTACACAATATTTATTCCTTTTACTGGTAATAGTTTTTTCAACAATTCAACATCAACAGCTTAACATTATCTTGTCAATTTCAAAAATATTTGGAGGACACCAAAGTCAAAACCAAGTACAAGTGATAAAAATATGTTAGAGATCTCTGAATGTACTAACTCTTCAAAGATTGGCCATTGCCGGTATTCCAGAAACAAGCAATTATCATTATTATTGAACGAACCTTTTGCTTGAAATGCTTCTATTGTTTATAAGAATCTCGGGATTTTCGTAGTCTCCTGGAATAACACTGTTCGACAAATAAAAAATTTGGATGGATCAGGGACGCGTTTATATGGGTCTTGAAGTGCAAGAAAAGTATAGAAAGAGGCCGTTTTTAAATGATTTGCAGCACCCCTGGATTATTTTTTGATAAAGCTTGAAAATTTGGCATTTTTAATCACAAAAAGTCTAATAAGCAAAATATCAATATCTTTTTAAATTCAATTATACAACCATTGAATTTGTCAAATCAATATTTTTAGCACTGGATGACTTCAGGGAAACTTGTACCATTTCAGAAGAATATTGACATCTATTTTGTATATGAATTTGGAATGTTAACGATCATTAAGCAAGTACGTGAGGATGTGCACCATATAAATACTACTTTTTTCTATATCACACATCTGGTTCATTATATAATAATTATTATAGGTTCAAGAAGAAGCTTGATTAGGATTTGATTCTTTGCTCCATTAGATAAAGCAATGAGCAATGAAATCCAGTAACATTTGATTTCAACAAGGATACGACGATCACGGAAAATTTATGTGTCTGTTATATTTATATGGGCTGGTTGGTTTAATAAACTCTCAGCAGAAATAAAAAATTGATATAGGTTGGACACTGACATGTAAGTGGTCTTACATGCGCTAGCTGGTTTATCAGAAGACGATGTCTGTAAAAAAATGTGATAACATTGTTATTTGCGATTTCTAAATATTTCGATAGGTTCTCATTGAAAATAGTTTACTTATCGTGAGATTGATTTTCATCAGAATATCCCTACAAAAATTACAAAATAACAGAAAATAGCAATAAATAATTTAGTAATCAACATTGTCTCATTTTTTTTGCGAAAACCGCTCAGGCAGGCATGAGCTCTTTATGATTAAGTTTGTCCACAATGCATATCATTTGTGAAAACTGATTCACTGGTAACATGCCTGCTTCTTACTTGTAAGATGAAACAATTTCTGGTTAAACCATTTCCGATTTTTTTTTTATTTTTGATTCTACATTTCACATACTTTTCGGCAATTTTAATCAAACTTTCAGTTTTGAGATTTAGAATAAATTTCACAAACAATTGTGATATAATCTAAATGAGTAAAACACTTTTTTTTATGTCTTCCTGTTTAAAGAAAGAAAAACAGACATTACGTGAAGTTTCGCAAAATTGTTTATCATAAATGTATTGGTAAATTGTTTCTTCACTTGATCGAAAAGAATTTTTATTCATTTAGAGCAGTGATTCCCAAAGTGGGCGAATTCGCCCCCCTGGGGGCGATTTTCAGGCTCAAGGGGGCGAAAATTTGTAAAACGGAATTTGGGGGGCGAAAAATCCAAAAAGGGGGCGAAAAGGCTAACACGGGCATTTGAAAATATTTACTCATAATCTTTTTAGGACACACATCTGAAGGTTAATCAATTCCAAACTAAACTAATTCCTGGAATATATTACCTTGGATCGATATATCTCTAATCAGGGTTATTTTAAAATTATGATTGACTATACTTGACAATTGTCAAACACATGTTATTCATTCAGTTTTTTTAATATCATGTGAGTTTTAAGAATGGTCGACATTTCAGATTTTCACAAGGTCGGATGATTAGTCACAGATAACATTCAAAACACAACATATTTTGGATGTACAAAACACGTATTGCCCAATATTTTATATTAGGATTTTTTTATGTGAGAACTTTTAGGTTAGGAAGCTAATATTTCTTAATTTGGCATCCAGCTTTTCTATAAAAAAAAATCTACAATAGCCATTTTGCTTTCGGTTGCTTATGGTACAAGTCATTTTGAAGACAAATTTTTCTTGGTGTTAGAAAAAATTCCCTTTTTATATATTGGATTGATATATGAGTTGTAAAACATTCTAGGTTTTCATATATTCATTTAGTGTTTTTGAATTGAATAAAAAAATCGTTCCCAGAAACGTCAAACATTTATTATTCACAATTTCTGAAAATTGTTGCAGTAATTTCAGAAATTAAAAGATAAATCAGTATGAAACCATTAACGAATCATCCCCCAACTACGTCACAATTTGGTGCCTATACATATATGTATTACATTCAAATAGTATAAACTGGGCAAAATTTGTATCGAAAACTGATTCAGTAGCCTGTAATGCGCGCAAAATATTGTTAAAATTGCTATTATAAATTGTAATCTAGTACATCATTCCTAATAATTTTGGTATATCGATTTTTTAAGAAATTTTTTAAATGTACATAATTGTTATTGTATAATGATTCTGATTACAGCGAGTCGAAGACATTTTTTGACGTACAGCACTTAATTGAATAAAATATTGAAATCACATATCAGGGGGGCGATTCCAGATAAACGTTGGCCTCAAGGGGGCGAAAGTTGAAAAAGTTTGGGAAACACTGATTTAGAGGATATGGGAATGGGGGTTCATAAATGGACACGTTTGGCCTCATAAGGGCAACGAGTTTAAAATTAATTTTAATGGTCGACTTCTTTATGTTTCCAATATGCTTACAACTAAACCCATTTGAAGAAAACATCCCATTGAACAACAAACCAACGTTCCATTTGAAAGTTTGATTAAAATTGCCGGAAAAAGGTAAAATGTAGAACCAAAAAAAAAAAAAGATTTGGAAATGGTTTAACCAGATTTTTTTTCATCTTATAAGTAAGAAGCAGGCATGTTACCACTTAACCAGTTTTAACAAATGATTTGTATTGTGCACAAACTGAATTAAAAAGAGCTCATGCCTGTCTGAGTGGCTGTCGAGTGGTGCCACAACAAAGGTGAAATTGTTGATTACTGAATTGTTGGTTGCTATTTTACGTTAGTCTGTATTTTCTAGGGATATTCTGATAAAAAATGGACCTCACGATAGGTAATCTATTTTTAATGAGTACGTATCAAAATCTTTGGAAATCGCAAATAACAACATTGTCACATTTTTCATAGACTTCGCCATCAGTTCCTGATAAACAGACTAGCTCATGTAAGACCACTAACATGTCAGTGTCTAACCTAATTTTGTATTACTGCTAAGAGTTTATTAGACCAACCTGCCCATATAAATATAACAGACACATAAATTTTCCGTAGTCGTCATATCCTTGTTGAAATCAAATGTTACTGGATTTCATTGCTCATTGCTTTATCTAATGGAGCAAAGAATAAAATCATTATCAAGCTTCTTCTTGAACCTATAATAATTATTATATAATGAACCAGATGTGTGAAATAGAAAAAAGTAGTATTTATATGGTGCACATCCTCACGTACTTGCTTAATGATCGTTAACATTCCAAATTCATATACAAAATAGATGCCAATATTCTTCTGAAATGGTGCACGTTTCCCTGAAGTGCTAAAAAATATTGATTTGACAAATTCAATGGTTGTATAATTGAATTTAAAAAGATATGAATATTTGGCTTATTAGACTTTTTGTGATTAAAAATGCCAAATTTTCAAGCTTTATCAGAAAATAATCCAGGGGTGCTGCAAATCATTTAAAAACGGCCTTTTTCTATACTTTTCTTGCACTTCAAGACCCATATAAACGCGTCCCTGATCCATCCAAAAAAAATTTTTTGTCGAACAGTGTAATTTGACAATAGGACAAGAATGAGATTAGGTTTTCGAAGCATGGCCAAATAACAGTACTAATGTTTTGTTTCTCTTAGAAAATGAATCAGTTTGCCTTCGCCTTAAATAACATTCCTATTTTTAATGTTTTGCAATAGAATTATATATGCTAAGGATATGGGTGATGTCACAATAGATCTAAAAACTGATCGCAGTGTCCTAAACATGTAGGTAGAAAAGGTGATAATTGATAAGAGGATCTTTTATTAATAATACCGGAACCGGAAATAAATTCGTATTGACATTAGTCATAGGGTTGAAGCACCGGCTTTTGCCATACGCCAGTTGTAGCCATAGTGGATTATACACCGTTTTACACATGTGAAACGGTGTATAATTCACCATGGCTACAACTGGCGTTTGGCCAAAACCGGTCCTTCTACCCTATGATTAAAATCAATACGAATTTATCTCCGGTTCCGGTATTATTAATAGAAGATTGGCTATAGCCAATCAGTATGAAACCTTTTGTGTTCAGTAGATTCAGATTTACATGATAGAGCAACATTCATTTACTTGTCCGAATTGATTCAAAATATAAGAAAAACAATTAATTTGCCTTAGAATTTTAACTTCCATACACCTAATTTGTCCAGGGTACTCCTATTTTGGAAACTCTCATAAGAAATCAATGAATTTAGGAACCGAAGTTAAGTTTCTGGACAAAACTGGTTCTGCACAGTTAAAAATAATGAAGATTACACGTCATGTAAACTTCATTTATGCGATGTAAACATGGCGTCATGTAAATTTAAGTCTGAAATCATGTAGAAATGTGTTATATGTCATGTAATCACACAGAATCCTGCTGGGTTACATGACATATAATTGAAGTTTACATGACATAACATGTAAATATCCATGATATTCCACGCTCCAATTATGTGCATTATATGTCTCAGAAATTTACACGTTTCGTTCGAACTGTGTGGTGGCCTATATTGATCAACGATATTTTCAAAGCGAAACTATGGTTTTAGCTCAGTTTCGATATTTACATACATAATATAGATTGAAAGCTTGCATTTGACATATTTGTAGTAAAAATACGGCTTCCCATATAATTTCATTTACATTTCCCTTTAGACTGACCACAACCGGTGCTTTAACCCTATTGTCTTTTTGCGTAGTCGAATTGCGTATCGCGTGTTCAACGAACTTCAATCAATTGCAATTGGTATTTTGCAATTTCGTAAAATGACGATCGGCAATTCTGCAACCGGAAAACCCAGCTAAACCACATACATAATCTCTGATCATTGATTGCACACGCAGTTCAAATTTGCATTGATGACAGTACATCATCGAATGATACCTTAAACGCCGGGTTCGTCACTTCGATAATCATCGAGCTCTTTCCCATTTGGCCTCCTCCAAGCAAACACCACATTAAGTTACTGGCGGCGCGTGTCAGAGAGGCGTCGATAATGAAGCTTTAATAGCGCTACTCTGGTTCATTCATTCATAAAACAAAAAGGCAGCTGCGGCGAAATTTATGATCACTTTTCCCTAGTCACAAGTCCATCACTCACAGGTCTATCATTTGCCGTCGTATCGCTTATGACAGGAGGCGGCTCATCGTCGAGACAAAGTGCCCTTGCTGTCGCTCGTATACCAATCCAGTAGAGTAACGTGGGGCAAATGTTTCTTTTTAATATTTCTAGCTCTATTCGAAACAAATGTTTAACAGATTACATCTTCACTGGAACAGAGCCTGCTTCTCGGCTTATTAACTGAAAGCTTTCTTTGCCAATGCCATTTTCGCATTTGTGTATCGCGCGGCAGGTACGATGATACTCTATACTTAGAGGAGTCAAGGAAATTTCCTTTACGAAAAGATACTGGACCGACCGGAAATCGAACCCAGACACCTTCAGCATGATTTTTCTTTGTAGCCACGGACTATAACCACTCGGCTAAAGAAGGTCCCCTAGTTTGAATTCTTAAAGTATAGAACTTTCTCTACAAATAATATAGAAATTTATTGAGATTTGGAAAAGTTATGGCTATTTGTTGTTTTTGGACGTGAAAATTTCAATTTTTGGTCGAACTTTCATTGCATGGAAAGAAATGAATATGACAGACTATATGATTTTTATATAAGGGCGTAGTGGGCCCTACCGTGAGGATGCTTTGAAGTGTATTAGTTTTTGCATAAATGTTTGAAAACCATGTTTAGCCCTTAGTGGGGCATAAATAAAAATTAGACAGCGGGCAAAACTAAACTCATAGATTTACCACAAGTTTATATGGTGGTATTTATTTCTTTTTCTGCAAACATCGATTATTTCACTAAAATCGAACTCTTGCCCCACCTTACTCTAAAGGCATCAGAGGAAATATGCCCGCATCGCACAGTGGCCGCATCCCATACAAATGCTGGCCAAAAGTACAATTCTCACTCAAAACGTTTAAAAATGCTAAATATTTGACAAAACATGATTTTTAGAGGTAATTTGATAGAAATAGTCGCTGAAACAGAAAATCGATATTTCCGGTACATTTGACAGAATTTGTTTTAAAATAGCACATTTTTGTAATTCAATCAATGAAATCCGTATCCAGATCAAAATCAAATGAAACGTCATTCTTTTGATGCCAATTTGAAGTTAAATATCGTGGGCAAGCTCAAGATGGTTTTTGAATCAATTCGGGAGCTTATAAAGGTAAAAAAATGCGATATTTATATCAAGTATGATGGTCTAATGGGCTGATTCGTAGTATAACTAAAAATAATTTTTCTTATCTTGGCGCAAAAAAGCGCAAGTGAAGCCATAGTACATCGAAAACTATGGAATATTTGCTACACATTGAGGGGTAATTGATCATTTTAGAGCGTTTCCCAGATATCTTGCACTACCTTTGAAAAAAGGACTTATTTTTTAAGGAGCTCTATGTTACACACTTCTTGACATTCTCAAATGGTAAACATGTCAAATATGGTTTAAAATATCTTCAAAACAAAGCTTAAGGTATATTCTTTCGAATGAGACCGGTTGAGAAAGGTTTGGTCATGATTTAGTACAGAAACTGCAATTTCTATAGAACAACCTTCACGAAATTTGAAGAATTCAAAAGGGTCAATTTCAGCTGACATCTCTCCAGGTCACATGCTGTGAAAAATCGAAATGTACACCGATCGATCTGAAACTTTGGGGAATTGTTATTCAATACTGAAGAAATCAAGAAAATATATTCAAGAAGGAATTTGCAAACTTTATTTTTTTGACTTTTGGCCAGCTTTGGGCCACTGTGCATCGATTTGAATAAGTTATCTGATCTCCGGAGGAGGCGCCATCGAATTAGTTGCTCGTGTTGTGTCTCGTGCTTCGAATCGAGCAGCCACTCGGGGAAGTACCATTTATCTCAATCATTAGTCATCGTTACGCCCAATGGAGGAGCGATCATAACAGCTCGACTACACCGATGCCCAACTTTCGATTCGGCCGTTGACTACATACATAGCCTCGGGGGATGGATCAATCGAAGCTGGATCAAGATTAGTCTAGTGGTGGATTGTTTCTGTGCTCCCGGATGCGACAAGCTGTGGAATTCCGCCACCTATGGGCAGTATTGGCACACTTAAACGCTCGGAATCTAGGTCATATTAATGGGCGTGGTCAGAGAGGAGCAGGGGGAAGCCATAACCCCTCCTTCCCTCAACCGACCAAAAACTGGAATAAAATCAACTGGTTTTATTAAAAGTAAAACATGTTTATTGTTATTTTCAAAGATTCTCTTCTGCATTGATATTAAAAAAAAATAAGAACTGTGTATAAGGTATCCGGAGCAAGTGAGAATCCGGGGTAAGTAGGGCGTTCCGTCATAGCTCACTTAGGAAAAGTTTTTCATGGGGGTATTCTTCTAGAAAGTTGAAGATACAATGACAAGAAATGTATTAAGTACAAAAAATATTGATATTTTATGGCCATGTGGTTTATTGAACAGTTGTCAATTCAGCGTCATTTTCAACTTGCGTGATTAACTGTGACACGTTGCACATCTTGCATTAACTCGCAAAAAATAAATGTGTTATAAATTAAACTTTAATTAGTAAGCTACAATTTTAAGTATTATTACAAGCTGCTAACGATGAAGCAGTATTTTCGTTTTCATTTCATTCGAAATTTTCGATGGTCTAACTAACCACAAAGTATCTTCATACCCGGGGTAAGTGAGACCTATCAAAACAAATCCTGAATCAAAACTTTTCCTACATATTTCAAACATTGTACTATAGCGTAGCACTAAAACATTCAAACACATGATTTTTATCAAAAAAAGATCAATCGCAAATGTGTAATTGCATAAGAGAGAGAGAAAAATGTGTAATTCTTCTAAAGTTTATTTTTATTTTGTTTTTCAATTTTTGAAATACGAATTCAAAATTGAACAAAAACAGAGATGAAATTTGAAATGCATCATGAGAAAGATCACTTTTCTATTTTAATTGAACTTTATTCGTTATTTCTACTTGTTCGGAGATTTGATGAAAAAACGTAATTTCTGTAGCAGCTCGTTAAGTACAGCTCAAACTAAAAAAAAGGATATATTTGAATTCATCATTTAATAGTTATTTCGATAATAGACTTACAATTTTAGTAATTTCTTGCCCGCTTCTTAAACGTGCTTATCATCGTCCCGTAGGTTTTGCCACCGGTATTTTGCTACATAATATAATCAAATACAATCAAATTTCATTGACTTATTAAAACATTCTTACCGATTCTCCTCAAAGTTAATTGTTTTACAAAACTAGAAAAAGCAGTTGGAAAAACTATATAGATTTAAACTTTAACAATTCAATTGACTTTTTACTTTCAGGTATATTCTTGTATCATTCTATTTCTGACATTAACTTGACATATGTCATCTAGTCGTGAATGTTTTCCACAGGGGTGTTAATGTGTTTGCACAGTGGTGCTAACAATTCCCCGACCCGTAAACCTTGCCGTGAAATTGCTTCCTGGCAAAGATTTACTAGATGCCCTCACTTCTATTAACGCCAGCTTGCACACCGGTCTCAGGAATACTCCATTCGAGGTGCGCACCTTTGCCCGTCGAACGCGACCATCCTTACCATGAATCACTTCTTCAACCTTCGCGCGGATCCATCCATTGCGTCCATGGTCGTCCACAATAAATTACAAGATCTCCAGGAACCAATGGCTTCGATTCCTCTAACCATTCTGATCGGGCATTAAGGGATGGTAAATACTCGATTAACCAACGCTTCCATAACTCATCGCTTATGATCTGCGATCGATGATACGCATTACGCAAGGCTTCCGCTGCATTGGTTGGTGCGATCGATGGGTCCTTTAAGCCAGAAGATGAGCCACGAATGAAATGATTTGGCGTTATAACTTCCCCTGCTTCTTCATCTTGAGACTGATAAACCAAAGGTCTTGAATTGACTATCTCTTCCGCTTCTGCGATGACCGTCAGGAGTATCTCATCATTCAATCGATGCCTTTCGTTGAGTGCGGACATCATCTCTTTAACAGAGCGTACCATACGCTCCCATATTCCCCCATGTGCGGGGTAGATGGGGGATTGAAGCTCCAACGTGTTCTTGCATTAGTGAACACATTGGCACATTCAGCATCAATTCGCTGGATCTGGTTTTGTAGCTCCTTGCTCGCAGCCTTAAAATTAGTACCCGTTGTCGGTAAAAATTGCAATTGGTGGTCCCTTCGAACAACGAATCGACGTATCGCCATAATACAGGATTCAGCGTTTAAACGATATGCAACCTCAAGATGGATAGCCCGCATGTTCAAACACGTAAATAGGACTATCCACCTCTTTTCCATTCGTCGACCAACACTCACATCAATAGGACCAAAATAATCGATTCCGACATAACTGAAAGGCTTGGCAAAGGGAGTGAGACGCTCCAAGGGAAGTGGTGCCATGCGAGGAGTAAGAGGCTGCGCCTTACGCACTTTGCACCACTGACAGTTTCTTCATAACGAGTACTAAGCCAGCCCTAAGATTTGGAATGGAAAACCGCTGACGTATTTCGTTGTATACCGTTTCCTTGTTAGCGTGGCCGTAACGCTGATGATAGAACTCGATTATGCGATAGGTGATGATATGCTCCCTCGGTAGTAGGATGGGGAACTTGGTGTCAAATGGAACAAATTCGGCTGCTCCGATTCTGCCTTCCATGCGGAGTACACCGTACTCATCTAAAAACGGATTCTTTTTATACAGCTTGCTGGACTTCGGAATTCGTTGCCATTCTTCGCGTGGTAGCTTTTGATTTCTCAGTAATGTGGCCACTTCGTCTTCATAGCACTCCAACTGAGCCTGCTTCCACAAAACTTGCTCAGCCATTTCGTATTCTTCCTGCTTCAGTGGCACGTCGATGGAACAGATCGATCGTCGAACCAGACTGGCGAGCTTCGGAATCACCAACGTTTCTATCGGCATCCGTTGCATCCTTTTTCGGCAGTTGGCGATGAATCGAATTACGCAACACATTGTGCGTACCAGCACATTCCACTTGGAAACACGAGTAGCATTGATTAGTGGAACAAACGCCATTGTTGTGTGGTACATATGACAAGGCCAACTTTCTTCCGGATGCTGAAGAAAATTTGGACCGCAGAACCATGGCCCTTCTCCGTCGAAGAAATTTTCGGTTTTCCACTTGGTTAAGATGTCTGCGATGTTTAGCTTACTGCGCACGTAACGCCATTCATCAAGTCTAGACCCTTGTAAAATTTCAGTAATCCGGTAGGCCACGAACGGTTTATATTTCCTCGGATCTGCAGCTATCCAGTGTAGAACTGTAGACGAATCTGTCCAAAGGAATCGCTTCGTCACCTTTACATCGTGATTAGCTAATACTGTATCTAGCAAACGCACGCCAAGTGTCGCAGCGAGCAGTTTCCATCCGCGGGATGGATAGCGGCTTCAAAGGTCCAACTTTCGTTTTTGCCGACACCAACGCGCACTTTGAAGCTCCTTCGTGAGTAATGCGAAAGTACACTGCACAGCTGTAGTAGTCTTGACTGGCATCCATGAATACGTGAGCTTCCAATGTGTCGTACGCAGAAGGAGGAGCTCCTCGTAGATAACATCTTGGAATTTCAATTCGATTGATAAAGGGAAAAACGGCTTTCAACCGAGTCCATTTTACATAGCAATCCTCGTTAACCAACTCATCCCAATCGCAACCTGAGCGCCATATATCTTGAAGTAAACCCTTACCATGAACAGTGAAGGGTGCCAAGAGCCCTAGAGGGTCGAACAGGCTCATTATACAACTAAGAATAATTCGCTTGGTGGGTCGGATATCGGAGGTCATACGTCATCAGATCATCACGCATTTGTGTAGAACATGTGATCACATCATCGTACGGGCGCCAAATGATACCCAGTACACGTTCACATGCCCCCTTCTTTTCCGACACTTAGTGAAACTCTTTCGGGTTTGATTGATTCACCCATAGCTTCGAGAAATTGCCGTTGAGTTTGAAACCCAGTTCCGAATTTCTAGGCCAGCTTGACTGTGGATGTATCGGACCTGTTTCGCACGCTCGATTGCTTCCTCTGTAGTATTAGCACAATCCATATAATCATCAACATAATGTTTACGAATAATGGCGTTGGAAGCATCCGGATAATGTTCAGAGTAATGGGATGCATTTAAGTTTTTAATATATTGTGCTGATGCTGGCGAGCATGCAGAACCAAAAATGGCCACATCCATTAGATATATATCTGGTTTATCCCGTTGGTTCGTTCGGGAAAAGAAAGCGCAGCACGTGCTTGTCTTCAGGTGTAATCAGGAATTGGTGGTACATTTCTCTAAATATCGGCGCCAAAGGCGATTGGCCGTTCGCGAAACTTTTGTACCACAGCATCGAGGGGCGCGAGAAGATCGGGGCCGACCAACAGCATCGAATTTAAAGAAACTCCATTTACTTAAGCCGCTGCATCAAACACCAGTCGAATTTTACCCGGTTTTTTGGGGTTCGTCACAACGCTTAGTGGCAAGTACCACACTCTTCCCGGCGTTGCCAATGCTAATCTTGTGGAGTCGCCTTATGCGCATAATGTTTTGACTGATATTCTTGTATTTTCTGATTTACCTGTTCTCTTAGCTCCGGATTTTTTAGAAGACCGCCGTTCCAATCCTTGAAGACGCCGGTATGCCATGCTATAACTGTCCGGCAAATTCACCTCTTCCGCCTTCCACAGTAATCCGGTTTGATACCGATTCCCAACCTTTGTTGTAGTTGACTCCAGCATCTCCCGTGCTCTGCGATCTTCGGTAGTCTCCGGAAGCGATGTGACTGTAGATTTCGGTTCTTCATTCAAGAAATAACCCCGCATAATCTCGTGCAACTGTTGATTCGTATAACCTTTATGCATTCCGAGAAATCCCGCAGCTATCACTGTTTCTCTTGGTCCATATATGGACCAGCCTAAATGTGATCGGACGGCAATTGGTTCATTGGCACGGCCAACTCTCGATTCCAATGGCGCTAAAAGGTAGGCGTTATTCAATCCGATCAAGATTTTCGTTTCTTCTCCAGTATGATTCGGCACGTTTAATCCATGCAGGTGCGAATATTGGTTGGAAATTTGTTGAAAATCAACTCGCTGTTTAGGCAAATACAATCTATTCACTGTATGAACTTCCTTCAGTTCTAAACGATTTCCCAGCTTCGCCAACTACCTCGAGAGATAGGCGTTCCGAAGAGGATTCTCGACGTTTGACATTACCTGTCCATTGTAAACGTTAGGGGCTGAAGGATTCCACGTACTCCTAGTTCACGAACTATACTTTCTTCAACGAGGGTCATGTCCGAACCTTCATCAAGGTAGGCAAAGGTGGAATAGGTTTTATCTCCGCTGTATAACGTGACGGGGACAATTCTGAATATTACTGGTAGTTTTTCCGTCCAGATGCATATGGAGTTGTCCCTGGCAGGGTTGGGAGGTAGTCGCAGAAACCACGATGTACCAATGGATGATGGGGTTGTCGACAGCTTCCAACATTGCATGTTATTTTGAAACGGCACCACCCTGTGTGCTCATTTAAGCATCGTTCGCACAGTTTCCAGCGCTCCATCAGTTTCACCCTTTCGCTTACATTCAACCGCCGAAATTCTTCGCAGTTACGTATACGATGAGCAGCAGTTTTGCAGATACGACACGGACTCATCGGTGGTGAAGCTATGGAAGGTTCACCGGTATGTGCATGAATGAACCCCTTGTCTTTTACCTTAGACCTGTCTGGTTTTGTCGTTTGTCCGAAGATCCAGCGTTAACGCCAACCTCGCTTGCTTCGGACACAATTGATGATGAAAATTCAGCAAACGTTCGCAACGTGACATGCAGCGCATTCGCTTGTAGTGTACCCATTCTCGTTTGGTTGCAGCTGGTAATTTATCGACCAGTTCCTGAATTAATACGGGGTTCACTAAATGATCATGCAATTCTGCTGCTTCCAGATGATCACAAAGCTCCTGTACAGCCATTCCAAAGGGAATGAACGATTCGAGACGATCTGCCCTGGGTGGCTTCCGTTTTCCTCACTTTACCCAGTAACGCGTGGATGAGCTGCTCTGGACGTCCATAAAGCATACGTAACGTAGCAATCACCTGCGGGACAGCTTTTTGGTAGCAGCAATCTACTCCGCACTGATTCCAATGCTGGACCTTTAAGGCACTCTTGGAGTCGTACTAAATTTTCAAAATCGGTGAAGCCGCATGCTTCTGTGGAATTCACGTAGCTACTGTAAAACAGGGGCCATTCCTCAACTTTGCCGCTGAAAATCGGGAGTTTCCTCGATAGAACCTGACGAGCTGCTATCTGAGATTTAGTCGGTCCAGACCTACGTGATACTGTAGATTCTATTTCGTCATCAATCCCAGCATCATCAGATTCTAACTATGCTCCTCGCGTATTACCTGAGTTGAACAATGTTGTTCATAGGTTTCGTTTCGCTTCTTAACAACGGGTATCGTTGACTTGACAATACGTTTAGGTGTGTCTGGCAGTTCCGGTACGGGTTGAAAAACACTACTAGCCGTTTCGCGTTCTATGGGGGCACCTTCTATCGTTGGTTTGCCCACGGTATCGTCAGACGGTATAGTGCTTTGCTGAACTGCTCTCTTCTGCTCTCGAAAATCTTCCAAAAGTTTTTCTTGCTGGCGTCGAAAATCTGCTTCTTCCTGCAACTGAATGGGATACATTTCTCTTTTGCTGATCCAGCTTCTTTTGCCGCAGGGCACGATCTTGTTCTAGCTGCTTCCGCTGGAGTTTCGCTTCCCATTTCTAACTTCTTCTCTCGAATAATCCTTTCTTCCTCCATTTGCTTCTCTCTTTGCTGCATTTCTTCTTCCAATCGACGTAATTCTCTCTGCATTGAAGATTCCGTCGAATGTCCACCTATCGCACCAGTCGTTTCTATCTCGCCTTCAACGTTCGCAGTCGCAATCCCCGAAGTTTTTCCTATCTGGCTTTCACATTCGATTGGCTCCAAATCACACGCTACCATCAAATTTGTAGGCACCTGATCGGTACTACCACCGGACTCGGTTGACGTTGGACGTTTCGGCACTAGAGACTTATCAACCCTGGGCACGTTGGCTTCAGCCTTTCCCTTCCTGGCTCTCTTCTTCTTCTTGCCGGTGCACTTGGGGCACACAAACTGCCTATTCGCCACTCCCGGTGATTCTCCAACACAATCTAGGTGGTACCACACCGCGCAGGAATCGCAAGCAACCATTTCATCATTGTCGGGATTATTCGCACTTTCCGCAGGAAACTCTCCATCTCAAAGTGAGGTTAACTTAAAATTTTTGAGAAATTGTTCGGAGATTTGATGAAAAAACGTAATTTCTGTAGCAGCTCGTTAAGTACAGCTCAAACTAAAAAAGCATATATTTGAATTCATCATTTAATAGTTATTTCGATAATAGACATACAATTTTAGTAATTTCTTGCCCGCTTCTTAAACGTGCTTATCATCGTCCCGTAGGTTTTTGCCACCGGTATTTTGCTACATAATATAATCAAATACAATCAAATTTCATTGACTTATTAAAAACATTCTTACCGATTCTCCTCAAAGTTAATTGTTTTACAAAACTAGAAAAAGCAGTTGGAAAAACTATATAGATTTAACTTTAACAATTCAATTGACTTTTTACTTTCAGGTATATTCTTGTATCATTCTATTTCTGACATTAACGTGGCATATGTCATCTAGTCGTGAATGTTTTCCACAGGGGTGTTAATGTGTTTGCACAGTGGTGCTAACACTACTAAATTTAGTAGTTGCGGAAAACAATTCCACCCTATCAAGTGTTTTTTGCCATCGATATAAATAATAACAGAACATATTTATAATTTCGTCAATTATTGAAAGTTTATGTGCTACTTTTTAATAAATAACTTGCAAATGATATATTTTGAACATGTTTCATTCCTCTGTACGCTTTAATTAAGGAATTTTCAGTTAATTTTAAGCACGATGAGACATACTATTAAATACACGTTTTCTTCTTCAAGCGTTACGTATTTTACGGTTGATCCCATATGTACAACAAAAAATGTACTCAAACAAAAAATCTATGATTTATCAATCCTGTTATTGTCATGGTTGACCTACTGATGAGGTTTGACGCATGAAACTGGATTGTGTCCCACTTGACCCGTTCAGCGAGGTAACTACGTCTAATAGCTCATTCTAAAACATTTTACTAAGGTTTTCACAATTTCGAAACTTATTCGATCAGTTCCATGCACACACCAGCAAATATGTTGCCAAAATGTGATTGTGTTGTTGGAATTAAATAATATTGACATTGAATATCGTATTGCATAATTTGTTTGAACTATCGTTTTTTATGTCCCACTTGCTCCGGGGTACATAATATATTTCTTTCGAATACAACAAACAAACTTCTGCCAAAGATCCAAAGATCTTATAATAAATCATTCGAAGGTTTTATCAATAGTTCAAAGAAGATATCTCGAACAAAGTATGTAAGTAAGCGATTCTTTCGAGGAATTCTTCTTAATGTTTGTTCAAGATGGTGCTTTTCGGAATTAAACTACATATTTTTTAGGAGATTTATTTGTTCAACTATTGAATTCGGCCAGGAATTACACACGGAATTCCTTTTAAGGAAATAGATTCTATTAGTTAACACTGCAAATTCCATGCAAAATAAGAACAGATTCTTTAAGAAATCACGGAGAAGAATTTATTTATGTTGAGATTACTAATCCCATTGATTATTTTTACATTCGCACAAATAATTATTTCGAAAGAAAAACTATATACTCCACACTAAGTTTACCATAAAATTAAATTGACACACTTCATTGATTCAGCTTTCCACTTGTATTTGTTTTGATTATAATCTCAATAATTATCAATATCCGAAATCATTTACATGTCACACATGCTCTGAAACGTACTTGAAGCTTGGTAGTTTTTCTGGAAACTGCCATAATTTTTCCATGAATTCCATCTTAGATTCTTCCACCAATCTCTTTCCTTGAAATTTCTCTGGAAATTCTTGATGAAATACATCCAAATGTTTGGTTTTGAAACGAATAATTTTAATTTTTAAAAAATAAAATGAAATAATTTTTAATGTAGACTACACGTTTTGTAGGGCAATCATAATTCCGAAAAAAAATCGATGGATGATGTTATAGGTATTTCTTGAAAAATCCTGAAATATCCAAAGCAATGTTGGTGAATAGATCAAATTGTTCTGAACGAATCTAGTTCATTGTAATTCTGTAATATTGAAAATTAGTGGAATTTCTGAAAGAATATCTAGAGTGTTAACGTAGCAGTTCTCAGCGGTATCTTTTTTTTCTATTAGTCTCAGGTTGCATAGAAATTTCGAGAAATGGTAATTTAGGAGGGATCTTTGAAGGACAAAGTTATTCATAACACCATCCCAAAATATACGCGTTTAGGCCGCTGCTTCTTATTTAAATTGACGGATTATGCTTAAAATTTTATAGTACCGTAGAGGAGAGATTGTGCTTATAAAGGAATCCCTAGTCAAATTCTAGAGGTATCTTTATTGCAATTACTGGTACTATTCATGCTAAAGTGCCTTAAAAAATCTTCAATACAATTGCTGTGGAATCCCTGGTACAATTTCTAGAAGAATCCCTGATAGAAATCCTGGAGGAATCTCTAGAGAAATTCATGGAGATTCTCTGGTTGAATTTTTGGAGGAATTTTTAAAGGTTAGCTGGAGGAATGCAATGCCTACCCAAGTAACAATTAAAATGCTTTTAGATATTAGAAGTTACCCAATTAACAATTTAAAGCTGCTCAAACGCTTTATAGCTAATTCAATTCAGCCTTTGTTTGAACAAAAGCTGTACATTGCCTGCATTCACTGTTGCTCAGCTGTTAAACATCTAATTCTGGCGATTTTATTCAGCCTTAAGCTTAATTGAAGCTATATAGAAGGCTGAATAAAGGTCTAGCATGCGCTTATTCAGGCCTCTTTCAATAACCATAAGTCTATTTTTAGAACAAATGGCAAACCTTCGAAAGCTTAACGATCGCTTATTCATCTATTATTCAACAATTAACCAAAAAAAAATAATTAAAAAGTATTTACAGGTTTATAGTTTTGGGTTTTATCAACGGAACTAACAATTTCAAACACATAGTGCAGAAAGTGCTGGAATTTAAAGATGAAGATTAGTAAATATGTGCCATTGAGATTTGAACTGGGATTGGCTGATTTATAACCACTTACCTTGACATCTGCTCCACATGAGACTGTGTGAACATCATCAACAGCAAGGGACTAACATATTGTTTTGTCTGAATAAGGGCTATTTTAAAGGCTGCATTGAGGCTGAAGAAGTGATAACAGCATGCAAAAACACTTGAGTTAGCTGTCAAAGTGTGTTGTAATTTTTGTTTCAAAATAGAATCCTCGGAAATTTTTAATTTCTGCTATTCAATTGTTGTCAACGCAAGTTGGTAATGATTTCGATTTCGTACAGTTAATTAAAAATGTTATGAAGAAATCTGCGTCATCGAGTGTAGTGTTCTATCTTGTTGTTACACAAGGTCATCGATGCTGGATTCAGGATTTTTTTCGACAAATGATAGGCCCGTGTGCGTTTACAGCATGTCTGCTTCGGGATGTGAGAATTTTGTTGTTCGATGAAACAGTTTATAATAATTAATTTAGTGTTCGACCCAATGTAGGTATATATTTCGGTATGTATATTTTTATCAACATACAGATGAACAATTTTTCGACAATGGCTGTTGATTTGATTAAAGCTTTAAATAACCTTTAATCAATATCATTCAGGTTGGCTGAATAAAAGGTAAAACTGTAGATGAAAAATAGTTCGTTCAACTCAATATTCAGCTTCGAGTATACTGCTGAATAAGAGTGTTTAATAAGCTTTTCGTCAAATTATTGTTCAGCTGTCACGGTGTTCAGCCTTGTACACCATTGATCAGCCAATATTCAGCGAATACTCTTGCTGTTCAGCTTTCATTGTTACTTGGGTATTTATTGAGATTTTATTGGAGGTGCATTCAATCATAAGCGATTCAATAGAGTGAAATAATTCAGTAAAAAATAGTTTAATATGTTTGTATATACTCATGAGTGCTTCTGTTCAAAATTATTTGTCTCGGTAATAAATCGTATTTTGACTGATCTATTCAGGATCTATAAAAACATATGCTCAACACCTTATTTGGATTGTCTTAAGGTTTAGATAAATCGAAGCCAGACCTCAAATTTTCAAGAGTACAAATCTGGAGAACCGATCACCCGTTTAAGCTGAAAACTTAAACAATTGGTCATCACCAGCTAGTGTCCAATCAATTAAGTTTTCAGCTTAAACAGATGATTGGTTCTCCAGATTTGTGCTCTTGAAAATTTGAGGTTTGGCTTCGATTCATCTTCACCTTAAACTCTTAAGACTGCACTAAGTCATGTTAAAGTCTTCTCAAAACTCAACTGACTGATGCATGTTCTTGGAAAGCAGTCTGCTTTAGGTTACCGATAATGATAAACAAGAAGAAAAATAAAGTTGAATTATGAGATACACAGAAGAAGAAAACCTTTCTTAGACAAGTGGTTAGAGTCCGAATTTTGCCAATAATTATTCCATTATATTTCTAAAATAAAAATTATTTCATCCTAAACCAAACTTTTTAAACATTTCATTATAAATTTCCAGAGAACTTAACTCTTTAACTCTTTCTAAGGGAAGAATCTGAGATGGAATTCTGGAAAAATCTATGGCAGTTCCAGAAAAACTGCCATTACTTCTGGCATCTAGCGAAATATATTGAGTAGAGAAAGTCAATCGATTTCTGAAAAGCATTGACAGTATCAAATGAACAGTCCCTAGAGGATTTCCTAGTTATATTCCTGACCGAGTTTAAGAGGAAACATTTGAAGATGTTGTTTACTTGGATGTATCATTCATGGATTTGACCAAACATTTTTCAATTAAATACTTAGTCCTTTTTTTCGTTACAGTTTTGAAGATTCTCCTATCAATTGAGATCAGGATGTAAAGGCGATATACGTCTACTCCGACCTTAGCATGTTCAATCAATGACACACGCACAGGAAAAAGAAACTTAAACAATCCGGAAGTTTTTTCGCTAAGAAATAAAAAAGTTAGACAAAGAGATATTCAAATTCGGTTTTCTCCAGGGTCAACTCTCTCATAACAAGATTCAAGATTGTTTAGATCACTGCTTGTTCATTGAATTAACGGACTCCGCTTGGGATTCTGAGCATCCAAATTATCCAATAATTTGGGGAGGATAACTTGAAATTTACTATTTGATTTTTTGTAGAAAAATCGGCAACCTGAAAGCAGAGATTGTGTTTGTAAAGGAATCCCCGGTCAAATTCTGGAGGATTCGCAAGTGCAATTCCTGGTACTATTCCTAATGAAAACCTGATGAAGTTCCTGAAGAAATCCCAGATACAATTGCTGCGGAATCCTTGGTACAATTCCTAGAGGAATACCTGGTTAAAATTCCGAATTAATACCTAGAGAAATACTTGAGGAAACCTCTGTTTGCGTTCCTGGAGGAATTGCTGAAGGAATCCCTGGTGAAATCTGTAGTAAAATCCCTAGAAAATCTCTTGTAGAAATTCTTAGAGAAATTTTTAGAGGAATTTCTACAAAAATCTTTGCGGAAATCTCTGGCTAGAAGAATTAATGGTAGAATTTTAAGTGAAATTACTGATGAAATTCCCAGTGGAATTCTTGGAGGGATCCCTGGTGGTCAAACAAGCGTGAAAATATTTAAATATGAGGTGTACCATATCCTGCTGAAAAAGGTTCCAGGTGCATTTTTGTCCAGAATGACCAAACTTCCAACCTGACACAACTATTATTTGCATTAAATTCATGATTGAACTTTTGAGGTCGTGGCCACAAAACTACCTCCCCTGATGCAAGACCAGGCTACGCCCATGATCATCTTAGGTCCGAATTCATTCCGACGACGACGATCGTTATGCGAAACCTTTCCCTTCTGGATGTTTTACGATGATTAGTGTCGTTTGTCACCTCGTTCAGTTTTCGACGTCGTCGTCGTCACTGGCGAAATTGGATCGGAAGTTGAAGCGCGGGATCGGCTGTTGGTACGACAGTCGGATTCCCATATAAATAGTTTGCGTGCGTTTTCCGCCTAATGAGATCCGAATCGGAATGGGATAATATAAATTGAAACTTGTGGCGGTTGATGCTGAGTCGCACTACAGACGATCAGGTGGTCAAAATCCAATGACTTTTGCGACTTTTGATTGCGTCAGAGTATATTTGAATACCGCAAAATGATTCATATTATTATTACTGTAAAAGTTCCAACATGTTAAACGGTTTTCACAATATACAAACTTGGTTTTCGAGAAAAATATCAAACTCGTATAACGAAACTCACAAATATAACAAATTCATTTTTGGCCGCCAGATTATATGTAAGCTGCCCACAGTGAGTCGGCGCTCTGCTCGCGGAATGACGATGGGAAGTAGGTTAGGCACGCAAGCAAGCAGGTAAGCAAAGCAAAGCAGGTTCCTAGTTGGAATGATAGCCGAATGTCATCTCAGCTTGTTATTGTCTACTCAGCGGAGATCGTTTGTCGTGACCCATGGGATGGATGGGATAGATATCCAAGTGAAATCTAATCGGTTCGAGGTTGCGGATTTCGCAGGTGTTGAGAATGGATGTGAGCAGGAATTGGCACACGGCGGTATGGCGTTTCAACCTCTTATGAATGGAATTTTGGCATGCAACCCCATTCTTTTAAGGTGGGAAATGAAACTTTTCATTTCGATGTGATTTAGCTTAGCGAAAGCAACACAGAAGTTCCCTAATAACTGCCATCGCATAGCCCATATTTTATTTTATTTTTTGTTTTATAAATTGGTAGGTGTTCAGACAGGCCGGACCAAGTATTTTTTAATTATTTCGTAAAAACGTACCCCAAGCTTTCGGAATAACAAAATATTTGCAATAATATAATCTTATGAAATAATATAACAATTTCATGGTCATTGCAATTTTATATGAAAAACGTCAGTCCCTATAGTCATTACTCATTAGTTTTTTTATTTCTTCTACATAGAATAAATACTTCAAGGAATATTCTAATTAAATCTTTTACCTATGTAAAACAACATAAAAAGAACCTATGTTTGTTGCGTTTTTGAAAGAAAATGTATCGGAAGCTTTGGATGGTCGGTTGAAAAGGCGTTCTATTCATGCGTTGCATTTTTCGGGTCGTTGCCAAATCATGATTTACAAGTCATGAAATTGATTGGTTAGTTAGATCATGGGCCACAAATCATAATTCCTGAAGTCAAAATCATGATTCTTCATAAGCGTAATATCCAAAGTGACAATACTGAGCGGTGCGCTTCGCTTCAACTCATTCGTATCGATCACCCATAGGCCATAATTCGACACGACGAAGTGGTTGTTTGGTGGAGTACGTGGCTCTCAATCAGTAGGCTCATAGTTCAAATCTCGCTCTAGTTTTGTATTATTTTTTTGTGATCATAAACGAATGCGCAAGTTGTGTGATTTTGGGGATTTGATTCATGATTCCAAGCAAACAGCAACAAAAACGCACATCTAACTGCAATCTGACTCATGATATTATGAGTTCAAATTAAGGCGTATTTTCATAAGATGAAAACTCACTGGAATCGTGATATCATGAGTCATAATCTTGTTTTTGTACTCTGATTTCTATCCATGTAGCGTATCAGCAGCTGTCAAATGTCATCAAAATTTCTTTTTTACAAATGTTGCAATAGAAATGGTTTAGCTATACTTACGTGTCACTAGAGTTTGAGAAAGTCTAATCAATCAACAAGATTGTTTGGTTGACCACAACGTACCTGAAATTGCAAAAAGTATGATAAATTAATCTTATGGTTTTAGTGGTATGCATAGAGTGTACGTTAAATCGTAATTCGCCTAATAATATAATTCTATAACTTAACGCATAATGTCGTCCATTTGGAAGTTTCTCGAGGTAAGCTATGACAAACGACATCTCATTGATCTAAATATCGAGGTCTGTTCCGTCAGTCAGGGATGTGAGCTTTAATCTTTATACGTATGCCGATCTTATATTACTCTTTCTGCGGTCGCTGGTCATCATGTACCGTGCTTGGGTGAGCTTTAAATAACATGAATTATGGCAGCCAATCGATCCTCGCGCGCGTTAACCCTGGGGGTGTTGAAAATTACCTGACTGACAGTAAGACTTAAACCGCAATTTTCGAGAGCAAACAATTTAGAGCGATGAGGTCGTTCAGCTAAATGGGTTTCGGTGGAAATATTGTAAGAGAAAGTAACGACGGCTGGTGATTTCAGAATCAAGGGAAGCGAAAAGAACACTGCACGGTACACGCTATATGTCTGAACCAGATGATTATAAAAAACGAATGTACATCGGACTTTTTCTCGCTAGAGATCAGTATTTGGTCTATATTTTCATAATCGGAATGTTTGAAAACATTCTACCGATGGAAATTTTTCCATACATTTTATATTTGCTGAAATGTGTTGAAAAACGGGGTTTTCATGGGTTAGTATGAAAAATTGCTAAAAAGTGGAAAAAATCAAAATTTCATACGATTATGGAAATATAGACCAAATACTGATCTATAGCGAAAAAAAATCCGATGTACATTCGTTTTTTATAATCGTCTGGTTAAGACATAGCGTGCGGCATGCTTTACAGTTATTTATACAACAAGTTTCATAATGAAAAAAAATTCTGCACGAGTTGTAAATTTTACCAACGAGGCTTGCAGAGCATGGATCCTATTTTCACTCGAAACCCCAAACCTAAGTCGAATTCGGAGTAGCACTTTTTAGTAATTTTTCTGTTGGTGGTAAAAGTAGACCGTTATGTTGTATTTTTTCGATAAAAAGTAGGTTGGTATGCAACAGAATTATAAAAATCATCAAAGTAAAAAAATATGTTTTTTCCAGCAATGACGAATTAAGTATATTCTGTAGTGACAAAAACCAATATGTTTTTGTTTCATGCATGAAAAGAATTGGTTTTATCCTTTATTTATTTTCTCAACCTACGGTATGCAACACACCGTGCTTCGTACAACATAAGACATAGAAGAAGACTGAAAGTTGACCGTGTCCACTGACGGACCCCGATACAAAAGGGAGAAAATCAGTTCATGTGGTTCAATGAAAGTGGAACCCAGCCACAGATAGTTTCAACCCATTAGCAGATTATACGGATTTGACCAGGTCCGGAGCAATTATCAACCATTATCTCATGGCAAATATTTGCTCGATTAGCTCAATCAGTTAATTACGCGGAGCCTATTGATAGCTCTCTCGGATGTAATGCCACTCATTTGCACCTCATCCGCGTCGGAACGATCGGAAGGTTGTTGTGATATCGATACGTATAGGCTGGCAAAAGGTTGGCTGACCATCCGTATCGGATGCGCGTTAATGAGGAAATCATTTCCCCGCAAATGAATGACCGCAATAACGCACTCTGGTATCAATGGAGGAAACAATGAGGGAGATGGAACGCGACCTGGAATCAATATCCGCGGATGACAATTAACTGTAACAAGTGTCTGCCAAGCCATGCCTGTTACATGGTGTTCCTTTTTAGGCTATTGGCCTGAGGGGGGTGGGCTGGTGGACGTTGCATCCCTGGCTGACGGAAAAATTAAAAATTGACTGGTTTGTAACGTAGGTCAACATTTTATTTGAATTTTTCGAAAATTGCACCCGGTATTGATACCACTATAAATTACCACATAATGATGAATTATTGGACTGCCCATATTCGCATAGTCGACGAAAGCGAAAACTTGACAAAAATGCATTTTTTCTTTGATATGCATTTTTTTTATTCAATAATATACTGGTCGCTTAATTGTTCTGAAATATTTGACAGTGACCTCGTGTTAACGTCAATTCCTTCATATAATAGTTCATCAAACTCACTGATTGGACGGATAAAACGACATATGAGTTGTCAGATGACAAATGTAAGAAATTATTCAAAAAGTCCCCCCAGCAAACTTTTGAATTTAAATCTTTAGCAAATGCACATTTTCATCATTCTCACCTAAGAACTTTTCTTAAGCATTCGTGTTTTTGTTTCGTGTCATCAGAACAATTTTTTGCATGAAAAGCAAAAGTGGTATTTCTCTCGCGTCTCCAGAGTGTTCTTTTTTTTTAATTGTCTGTATGCACGTCTGTAAACACGGTCTCCAAACAGCAAAGGTTACGCACTAACATTTCTTTCTCCAATTCCACCTGACTGCAAGGACGTGGCCGGCGCCTTTATTGACCTTGTATAAATAGAGGCACTGAATTATGCACATTGAAGAAGATTATGTCCAATACCAAACTTCTAGTTGATTCCTTGTGCATCTTCACTGACTTCGGTCAATCAAACCATTGATATGCGTAGTCAGTCTAAGCTATGCTAAGCTAAGCTAAGCTGAAAAAACAATTCTTCCGAACCAAGAAGCTGTTTTTCACTACGACAGCTAGAGGTGCCACAGTAATTGTGAAGAATCGGCTAAATTCTCGTGGAACTGACTTCACAAGAGTCTTGAGGAACAAGAAGGGAACTCTTAATCAATTATTGGGATAAATTCTTCAGAGAACTCTTTGTTGAAGGCCTGACAAAATTTACAGGGTTGTGTTTCATGCAAAAGTACAGAATAAAACTCAGTAAATAGTGTGTTTCAGGTTATTCGCCCCCCATGGTTGGAAATTCTGGTTACGCCCCTAAGGACTGGGAACTCTCAAGCATCAATTAATTCCCAAACGTCAACGACCAGAGCCTCCCAGCAATTTCCCTTCTCAGATGAGCAAGCACCATTAGACAAATGACACCTTCCTTTGCCACCTAGCGTGCATCGCTCAAATCCAACGGCCGGAAGAGGGAAATTTCGCAACGACGTCTTCCTCACCTTGGCTCAATGGCTGCCCAACAGAATGATAATCTCCGTTCCATGTCAACACCATGGCTGAATCGCTTATAATTGAGCATCTGTTCCGGCATAGTTAACTATCAAAAGACACTTTTCTACAGTGAAAAAAAACACAGTTTCATTCTCGCAAACAATTTCTCAGCGCTCGAACTGACGGAAGAACATTCTAAGTACACCAATCAAGCTTCTTCGCACACACATGGTAATTATGTTCCCCATCAGATTGTACACGAAAGTGATTTGTTACCGCGCGGCTACGATGATGTAATGCTATTCCGCTGCAATGATCTATTCTCCGACTTTGAACGCACCGTTGTTGTTAAGGTATGTAGAAGAACTTTGCGCCAAGTACGAACAAGTGCTATTCGATAGTACACAACCTAACACTTTAATTGAAGATGGGGCTGGGTGAAGAAATAAGACCCAGAAGGAAGTGGCTTTCCGCACCCGATGTCATGCTCGATCTATCGTGAGATGGGATGCAAATTGTGTGAAATTGGAGCGTGTTTGGAGTTGTAGTTGCTGCAGCAAGAAGCTAGTGAGCTCGATGGGCCGGTAAAAGTGGGCAATGAACTTTGTGTTGTGGATTGTTCTGTGTAGTGAGTTATTCAGTCTGTTTCTTGTGCTGATGAATGATACCATATAGAGCAAAAAAATGCATTCGGTTGAACTGCCCTTATGAAAAAAGTGTGGGGTTTCCCAAGTATTTCACCAGAATTTTTGAAAATCTTCTTTCGTCTTGAGATAGCTCAATTACAAACAGAATTTTCGGTGTTCCACAAAAAAACATCGGAAGATTTTTTTTGTAATTCGACAATTATTTACTGATTCTTTTCCGAGCTTGTCCTTCTGATCTTAAAATACATTCAAAAATTGTTCGACATATTTCTACACATATATCTTCTGATTAATCTTTAACGATTATGAAAAGAATTTTCTCCAGGGTTTATATCTCGAAGTGCTTCCTTAAGAATTTTCGCTGGATCCCATCCAAGAATTCTTCTCAAAATTCATTCGATAAATTTATTCCTGAATTCTTCGAGATTGTTTGGAATTTATACCTAACAAGCATTGTATGGTCAACTCATGTTCCAGCAAAATATCTCCCAAATATATCTAGATTTTTTAACAAATTCTTCATGGATTTATTTTAAAATCTTTAACAATTTTGTGAAGAAATGCTTGAAATAACGTCTAAGTACATTACTCCTTCTTTTTCTGAAAAACACGTTCCAGAATTTTTCTGGAATTCTCAACAGAATTGCTTTAAATATCGTACAAGGTGAAATTCCGTTAGGATATTTTTGAAATAATTTCAAAATACATTTTCGGATAAATATCATAAAATGTGTTAAGTGTGGGGTATTTTCAAATTAAATTGAGAAGCATTGCTTCTTGAAGGATATAAACATATTCTGTGAAATTTCTTGTAGTTCTTGTTCATTATATTTCAATCAGTGCTGTAAACATTCGACACATTGCACGACATTCGTTTCGTTGCCATAGTCAGCAGTCATTTTATTTTTCTGCATTCATCTGCTACCGCCACCTCTCACACACAGCACAAGCGGTAGAATGAACATCGAGAAACACAAAATACTGTCAATTGAATGTCGCATGACACGATGACATTTACATAAATCGTAAGTTTTGCATGGATCAGACATATCGAGCCATAATCAATATCATTAGTTTGATTTTGTTTGTCGAATGTGAAACACATTTAGTGAAAGAAGCACTTATTCTGAAAAATGACAGAAACAAACAAAACCGTATCGCTTTTCAGCGTTGGTCAGAGGCATTTAATTGACATTTTCCTTGCACACATTCGTTTGATCGCTCGTGTGGTGAATGTTCAAGGGAAGCGCTGCCAAATGTCGGCGAAAACGTGTCGACTACCGTGATTGCCTACAACACCGATTTTAATTAAAAAGAAAACCAAAAATACTGAAACAATCTCTGGACGTCCCAAGTAACATTTGTAGCTGAAAAACAGCTTATTTAGCTAAAATGTTGTTTATATAGCTTACACTCAACTGATTAAACTGTTATTCAGTTATCAATGTCACCTGGGATATTCCTAGTGTAATGTTATGAAGTCACCACTTTACTAGGTAGAATATATAAAATATATTCATAACGAACTCCCAAAAGTTTTATGGGAAAAAAAACCTTTAAGGATCGCTTTCCGAGAAGACATCTTGGACGACTCTTCAGGCTAGCTCCATGAAACAAAAAAACAAATTCTTGTATTCCTGAGAAAAAAAAATGTGAATGTACTTTTATTCAGTGGAATTCCTGGAACATTGCTGGTAGTGACTTGAATATTATCATGCTCTTCGAGCTCTTGCCCGAAAAAAGGGTCCAAACAGAGACAAAACAGGAACCAAAGAGAGACTAAAAAGGGATCAAATGAGAAATGAGAAAACAAAATAAACCAGACATCATCCAAAAAATATTTTTATTTTTTTAGGAAATCTTTCATTAGATTACTACATGTAAAGCCTGTCCACGATAAATTTCGGACACGGATGGCGGGTGTACCACAGAAAGTTCGAGAATTTTACAGAAAGAAGGATTAACATACTTGTCAACTGTTTATTTTGTAGATATAACTCTTTTATTCTGAAATAAACAATTGTTTTTGTTGAATTATGAGTAACTTTTTTTTGCTGCCATTATTTGGGTGTCCGAAATTTAACGTGGACAGGCTTTATTACTACTCGTGCTACCGCACGTATTTTTTAAATGATTTTCTCCAGAGATTAATTCAGTTATTTGCCCACAGTTTACTTCAGATAATACTCAAAAACTTTAAAAGTTCATTTTGTGATTTTTGCGAACTTGTTAAGGAATCTCCTTGAGAAATTTATTTAAATACATTCAAGAAAACAACATTGAATTTTAGTAAAGGTAATTACAAAGGTTACCTCGGACATTTCATCAGGAATTTTTCCAAAGATTTTTCCAGATTTTTTGAAAGAAAGTCCTCAGTTTTCCAAAAAAAATCGATATTTCTGATTTCTGATAATTTTATATAAAAATGTGATGATTCAGTATTTTATAAATATTGCAACTAGAAATTTCTCTAGTTTAATAAAGGGTGTCCACGATGAAATTGCCACACTATGAAATTGCTCTAACTTTTTAACCGTTGGGTAGAATTTAATGAAAATTTGGGTGGATTTAGTTCAAAGTGCATTATTTACAACCTGCAAGTTTTAAAGTCCTGTATCAGAAGGTATCAGAAGGCCGGCTCCAAAGGCACGTTCCCCACCAGTTGGGAGATTTGTGCCATCGCCATATTTGAGCCTATTTCATCATCTACCCGATGGGAGAGGAAAGGGAAGGGAAAGATGGGAGGAAATAGGAGTGGGGTCCCTTGAAGAGGGAAGATCGCATAAGCGAAATGAGAGCATGTAGCTCCATACCACAATGGGTTCGAACAACGCCCTAAAAAGGGCACTGCAAAACGCATGAGCGTAAAGAGAGCCTATAGCTCATTACCACAGCGGGTTAAGAATAACAGGATGTCCTGAAGATTCAGGCTTCTGTATTCAGTTTCACTTAATAAGTGTTTACCAAGTAATTGGAATCGCATTTGCGCAAAAACTGGACAGTTACATATCAGGTGATACGAAGTTCCATAATCGGAGTCACAACTATCACACACAAATGAGTCAGCACGCTGAATATTTGCCATGTGATAGTTGAGTCGGCAGTGGCCTGTCAACGCTCTGACCAAGAGACTGCAATTCTGCTTTGACAGATTTGTTAAATACTTCGCCACCTTTGGAGATGGCTCAGTAATATACAATTTTGTTTGACGACACGACTCCAAACTATTCCAATATTGCTTGTGCTGAGTTGCCGCCCAAGAGTTTATCTGAAGCTTCACCCAGCACTTCGAAATTGGAATAGCCGGCTCAGGGCCAATGAAGTCATGCGATGCTCCATCGCGAGCTAGCTCATCAGCCAATTCATTTCCAGCGATGGAAAAATGGCCAGGTACCCATACAAGGTTTACAGAGTTGACTGAATTCAGTTCCTCAATTTGAGTTCGACATGCGATAACAAGCTTCGACCTTGAGTTGGCCGAAGCGAGAGCTTTTATAGCAGCCTGACTATCTGAACAGAAGTATATGATTTTACCCATTACGCGCTGTTGGAGTGCTGATTGCACTCCACACATAAGAGCAAATATTTCCGCCTGAAAAACGGTGCAGTTTCTACCAAGTGAGTAAAACTGATTCAGCTTTAGCTCACGAGAATATACTCCTGCACCAGCTCTACCTTCAAGAAGGGAGCCATCAGTGTAACATACTATATTGTTTGATATACTTCTTTCCAAATAGCCAGACGTCCACTCTTCCCGTGAAGGGAATTGTGTGGTAAATGTCCTGTAAGGAAAGTTACAAGCAATTGTGAGATCACTTGGAGCAAGGACAATTTTGTCCCAATTCACCAAAAGTGGAAACAACGAAGTGTGTGTAGATCTACGATTCACTGGATTTTCCTCCAGTAGATCCAGTACCCATAAACGGTAAGAGCAAGAAAGTGCTTCTTGTTTAAGATATATGTGTAGTGGCGCAACGTCGAAAAGGGCCTCGAGCGCTGCTGTGGGAGTTGTAGAGAACGCACCAGACATCGCCATCAAGCACATCCTTTGGAGATGGCCCAATTTTGATTGGATTGTTCTCACTTCGCCCTTTTGCCACCACACAAGGCATCCATATGCCAATATTGGTCGAACAACTGTTGTGTAAATCCATTTGATATATTTGGGTTTGAGGCCCCAAGTTTTACCAAAGGTTCGCCGGCATTGACCGAAGGCCATGCAAGCTTTTTTTGACTCTGAAATCAATGTGAGCTGTCCATAAAAGTTTGGAATCTAGAATGACTCCGACATACTTTACTTGATCAGTCACATTAATCTCAGTGCCAAAAAGACGTAAAGGTCGAATTCCATCGCGGTTTCGTCTTTCCGTAAAAAGAACAATAGATGTTTTATTCGGGTTAACCGAAAGGCCATATTGGCGACACCAACTCTCGACTACCTGAAGAGCACTTTGCATCAGGTCGAATAAGGTGTTTATGCACATACCAACTATCAGAGCTAGATAGTCGTCGGCAAATCCATAAGTTGGAAAACCGCAATTATTGAGTTGCCTCAATAGCGTATCTGCTACGAGATTCCACAAAAGTGGTGACAAGACTCCCCCTTGGGGGCATCCGCAAACACTCAATTTTCGAATCGCTGCTTGACGCAATATCGAGAAGAGATGTCGGTTTTTGAGCATTTGATGAATCCAATTGGTAATCATTGTAGGTAGCCCATGGTTTCGTGCGGCTTCCAATATGGCATCGAAAGACACGTTATCAAAGGCACCCTCAATATCCAAGAAAACACCCAAGCAGGATTGCTTCTGAGCGAATGCTTTCTCGATATCGTATACAACTTTGTGTAAAAGAGTCACAGTGGACTTTCCAGATTGGTAAGCATGTTGATTCACATGAAGAGGCATGTTTGCCAAATAAACATCACGAATGTGATGATCGATAATGCGTTCCAGACATTTCAGAAGAAAAGAGGTCAGACTGATTGGTCTAAAACTCTTCGCTTCCTCATAAGACGCATGTCCTCCTTTTGGGATAAACTTTACAGTAATATCACGCCAGGATTTGGGAATGTACCCGGTAGCAAAACTGCTTACAAGTAGCTTTTTCAAAAAATGTTTGATAGACTCAAATCCCTTTTGGAGCAGAACAGGATAAATCCCATCCACTCCTGGAGATTTGAAAGGAGCAAAACTATTAAGTGCCCATTGAATCGATTCAGTAGTTACGATTCTGCGAGCCGTGGCCAGAGACTCGTAACTACATGAAAAGACATTTGGTTCATCCGTAGATGCTATGTCCACACATCCGGGGAAGTGTGTATTGAATAAACATTCTAAAACTTCTTCATCGGAAGAAGTAAAGTCACCATTAGGTAAGCGAATTTCGTTCACTTGGAAATCCTTAGATTTTGCAAGAATTTTGTTCAACCGACTGACTTCACTCAAACTGGAAACATTTGTACAAAGGTTTTTCCAGCCGGATCGTTCAGCAGAACGAAGAGCCTTCTTGTAAGCCTTGCGAGCCGACTTGAACGACTCTGATCCAGCTGAACGGCGTCTGTTCCAACTTCAGTATTTTATAAATATTGCAACTAGAAATTTCTCTAGTTTAATAAAGGGTGTCCACGATGAAATTGCCACACTATGAAATTGCTCTAACTTTTTAACCGTTGGGTAGAATTTAATGAAAATTTGGGTGGATTTAGTTCAAAGTGCATTATTTACAACCTGCAAGTTTTAAAGTCCTGTGATCAAAACTCGCGGAAATGGAGTCGAAAGAACAGCTCGTGCGTGATAAAATCTTGCGCATTCATCACGAGAACAAGGATCTCTCGCATTGTTCCATCGCTAAAATGTTGGGAATCGCGAATTCCACGGTATCGCGAGTGATTAAGCGGTTCGAGGAACGATTGACCACCGATCGGAAGCCCAGATGTGAATGAAAAGTATTCCGTAAAACACCAAAAATCACAACCGCGTAGTTGGGGCCTTCAACCGAAACCTGAACACCTCCGTTCGGGATGTGGCTAAGAACCTGCACCTAAGCCGAAGTTTTGTCCAGAAGGTCAAAACTAAGGCTGGGCTTCAAACGTTCAAGGTACAAAACGCCCCTAATCGCGACGAGAAGCAGAACAAGTCCGCCAAAACCCGTGCCAAGAAGTTGTACCTCAACATGCTGACGAAAGTTGAATGCTGCATCATGGACGACGAAACATAAGTGAAGGCCGACTTCAAACAGATCCCCGGCAACCTGTTTTTCACGGCCAAGGATAAGTCAGCGTTCCGGAGCATGTCCAAATTTGCGAAGAAATTCCTGGTTTGGCAAGTCATCTGCACGTGCGGGAAGCGAAGTGCAACTTTCGTGACCCAGGACACGATGAACGGACAGGTCTACATGAAAGAGTGCCTCCAGAAGCGGCTGCTTCCTCTCCTGAAGGCCCACAACTTCCCAACAATCTTCTGGCCGGATTTTGCCTCATGCCACTACTCCAAGGACGGGCTGAAGTGGTATGCGGACAATAAGGTCAATTTCGTGCCGAAAATGTTCAACCCTCTCAACACTCCGGAGCTCCGCCTCATCGAGAAGTTCTAGGCGATTATGAAGCAGCACCTTCTTAAACGACCTAAGATAGTGAAGACAGTCGAGGAACTGAAGAAAGTATGGGCTTACATGCAAAAAACGGTCGTTTCACAGGATGTGCAGAATCTTATGGTCGGCGTTAAGGCCAAGGTGCGGGCATTTGCGTATGGACTGTAAATAAAATACGAGTAAAATGGTAAAATGAAGTTGAATAGTTATTTTTCAATCCCTGAAAATTTGATGGCAATCGGATGAAAACTCGAATTTTGCGAATGAATTTTGTGTGTGGCAATTTCATCGTGGACACCCTTTATGCATTCAGGAATCGTGCTAAAAATTCTTTTAAAAAATTAGAAATAATAGGGTACTGAAGCTCTGTCCCAATTTTAGTATCAAACGCTTAAGTTTAGGGAAAAACACATGTTTACTCAATTTTTAAATGATTTTCATTTGTTTAAGTCCAAAAAACATATTTTTTATTATTTTTGAGATTTTGTCTCACCCCTTGGTTTAAACTCAAATATTGGATATATTTTGTTTTCCGTGTCCCTTCCGAAATGTCAGATAGGAACAACCCCAGTGTTAAAACTATAAGCCCTGTGGCATTTTTGTCGAAACAGTGAATGTCAAACATGATCACAAGTGTCAAGGTTCATATTTGGAACCATTTTTAAAATTGAAGTTTAAAAATGTTATGACCGTTATTTGAGCTAGAAAAATGGCTAAAGTAGTTGCAAGAACATGCTCTTTCGTATTATTAAATAAAAACAAGAATTCATTAAACATTTTAGGACCCAATTGTTCTTTTTTTTCCTAAAAATTCTGAAAATACATCTGGTGGACCGAGTTCTAAAGTAATCCTTGATAAACTTCCACAAGCTTCTTTGAAAGATCTGCTGAATTCTTGAGGAAGTTTTGGAAGATTTTGTTAATTATTTATAAAAAGGTCATTGAATGTAGGTACCGTAAAATGGGGTGTTAAGGGACGAAAAAAAATTCTACCTAAATTTCGAGCAACTTCTAGTATGTCAATAATTGAACAAAATACAGTCCTACCATTCTCCCGACGTGTATATCAAAAGCCAATTACAATGGAGATGATCCTATTGCAGATTTCTGAGATAATCATAAAAATGTGTGATTTTTGATGAAAATGCAAAATGGGGTGTTAAGGAATTTGAGCTTTGTAAATAAAACTATATTTTGCCAACAGCAAAAAAATATATTATTGGTCAATATCGATGATCAATCTAAAGATGATATTACTTCAATATAATTCAAATTGGAACTCCTGCAAACGTTAACCGTTTTAATTTACCTACTAAATCTCTCATACATATTGATTCTTTTTTCAACCAAGCTATAAGTGCATCGCACAATTGTCTTGAAAGGATTTGTTTACTTATATTCAGTATTCGTATCCTAGAATAGTGCAGAGCAACCTTGCCATGACTTGTCAAAAAAAGGATAATTTCAACAAGCTTTCAGTTTGAATAGAGTAAGTATCCAATTTGCCTTTTCAATGAAGCACCATTATTGTTTATCTGGGACGTAGGTAGTTTAAAAAATAATCAATAGCTCCCAAACCATCCCATATAAGATAACCATTCTTATATCCAAACTTTTCACCAATGCGATGGAACAACTTTTGAAAATACTATCATGAGAACCCCATATTTAGATTGATCAGTTTTTATCTGTTAGGTTATGGCCTTCAGTCTATTATGCTCAAAACGGATTTTAAGTTTTCATCCGACGTTTCGGACACGAACACTTAAAATCCGTTTTTGAGCATAATAGAGTGAAAGCCATAACCTAGAACATAACTATCACAGTCGTATCCCCAACTCAGTTTTAATCTACATTTTCTTAACAATTTTACCAAATTTTGAGATAAGTCTTTTCTGGTGATATTCAGTGACTTACCAAATAGATCCCTTAACTTTCCATGCAGGTTAACTTCACGGAACAACCCAAAGCTATATTGAAATACATAACGGCATAAAACAAATGAGTTTAGTAACTTAGAAAAGATAGAATAGATAATCCCTTTACACCCCACTTATTTTCAAAAAGAGACTTTTTTCATGAAAGTTTCTCAAAATCGAAACCCAGATATAATATTAAGAAGTTTTTGTCTGCACTATGACCTCAATTAAATTTACTTTTCTTCTACGTTACTCGCGAATTTTTCTCAAATATATTTCATGGTTTTGTAGATAAATGTATTTAGCCCATAAAATTCGAACATCTGAGCATTTCAGATGATTTATATATCGATATTCCACGTTTCTGTGATTTGTCAAACTTGACTGAGAAGTTCAATCCCTTAAAACCCCACGAGTCCTTAACACCCCATTTTACGGTAATTAAAAAAACAGTCAAATCTTTGGGTTAAATTTGGGTTAAGAGCAGTTCATTGAATCAAACGATCGAAATAATTGGAATAGTTACTGAAGTATTGGCATGCAACCTAGAATTAAGTTTGGAAGAAGCCATGAATATTTTACTTGCTAAACAAGTTTGGAAGAGCACTTGGTAGGAAGAACTGCATGAAAAAGTTTCGATGAAATGTTGGAAAACCCTAGATTAAGTTCTGTAGGAACTTCATCAGACATCTCAGTTCGAATTTATTAAGAGATTTCTGGTATTAGGGTATCATATATATTTTCTCGGGTTATCCCTAAAGCTTGTTGTTTAACTATCCTTTGGGTAAACAGGATGAATTCTTGGCGTATGAATTCTTGAAGATCTTCTGGAAAAATCCCAAAACTTATTTCTTTGAATGCTGTACAGTAATTCCTTTTGAAATTTCATCGAATAACTCCTGTACTTGTACCGTTTTGATTCATATTACGGGCACTTAAGGTCTCAGTGCAGTATAACTCATCAGAAAGCATATTAAATTAATCATTCGGTATGATTCCTCCACGTTATCGAGCCTTCATAACAATTAACTTCCGAATGGTGGAAGAAGAATTTGATTCCGTAACATGAATAATTTTAAATAAATAGAAATATCTGGACTTCTCATGATTCTTATTCCAGACGCTGCCTTACTTTTGCCTCATATTCCGGACACTTTGATTCGAATTCCGGACAGCTCATAAAAACCATAGATAGAAAAGTCAAATAATTAATTGAGATTGGCAAACCACTAAAGTCTAAGGTAGCTAAGCCTTATAAATTTTAATAAATATTTAAGGAAAATGTAATATGAATCAAAACGGTAATATTTGGTAGATTTGCCTGAAAATCAATGGAAAATTAGTTGGAAGCCTTCTGGAGGCAACCCTGAGGTATCTGATACCCTGAGTCTCAGGGGATTTTTTTACATGCAATTCGTGTGAATGGTGGTAAATGACTGGACAATGCGTACCATTGGTACTTCGCTAACCTACAAGTCTAAAATATACCCCATTTGTTGTCCTTAGCGTCTTGTCCCTATCCCTACCTCCCCGTGATGCCGCCTAGGATACGAGTAACCGTAGGGAAGATCGGGTAACCAAACCTGGTGGGACCTTGGTCGTATGCTGACAGGGAAGGGGGGCTCTTCTCTTCTGAGGGTGTAGCTTATCAGAGCGTCTGTTCTCCATGTTAGTGATGATGACGATAAGGACGCTTTCTACGCGCAGCTGGAACGTGAATACGAGCCTTGAGCCATGGAGATCTCAACGCCCAGGTTGGTAAGGGGGAGTAATTTAGACAGACCATAGGGAAGTTCAGCGCTCGCCAGCTTACGAATGAAAACGGCCTTAGACTAATTGATTTCGCCGCCTCCAAGACCATAGCCATACGTAGTACCTACTTCCAGCACAGTCTCCCGTACACCTGGAGATCACTCCAACAGAGTGAATCTCAAATCGACCATGTTTTGATAGATGGAAGACACTTCCCGGACATTATCGACGTTAGAACCTATCGCGGCGCAAATATCGATTCGGACCACTACCTTGTGATGGTTAAAGTGCGCCAAAGACTTTCCGTTGTGAACAACATTCGGTACCGACGCCCGCCACGGTACAATCTGGAACGACTCAAGCTACCCGAAGTCGCAACTGATTACGCACAAAGTCTTGAAGCAGCGTTGCCGGAAGAGGGAGTGCTCACCGAAGCCCCTCTTGAGGACTGCTGGAGTTGTGTCAAAGCAGCCATCAACAACGCAGCGGAAGGTGCCTTTGGGTTCGTGGAAGGAAATCGACGAAATGGTTGGTTCGACGAGGAGTGTCAGACGGTTTTGGACGAGAAGAATGCAGCGCAAAACGTGGAACGATCCCCGGGATCTATTCCGGGACGTGAGGTGATTGGAAGGTGGAAGCAGCACTACAATGAACACCTAAATGGCGCAGAGGAAGAAGACCAAGGCAGCAGGAGGAATAACGGTGGATGAGGGAAACGAGCCAACTCTCACAATAGGTGAAGTTAAGGATACTATCAAACAGCTCAAGAATAACAAAGCAGCTGGAAAGGATGGAATTGGAGCGGAACTTATTAAAATGGGCCCGGACAGGTTGGCCGCTTGTCTGCACCGATTGATAGCCAGGATCTGGGATACAAAACAGCTTCCGGAGGAGTGGAAAGAGGGAGTAACATACCCAATATACAAAAATGGGTGACAAGTTAGAATGTGAGAATTATCGTGCCATCACCATTCTTAACGCAGCCTTTAAGTGCTTTCCCACATCATCTTCCGTCAAGCTGGATTTGTGAACGGGCGATCGACAACAGACCAAGTCTTTATGTTACGGTAGATTTTCCAAAAGTGTCTCGAATATCAAGTTTCTACGCATCATATATTCATCGATTTCAAAACGGCCTATGATACCATTGACCGCGAAAAGCTATGGAAGATTATGGACGAGAATAGTTTTCCCGGGAAACTGACCAGACTAATCAAGGCAACGATAGATAGTGTACAGTGCTGTGTGAAGATATCGGGTGCATTATCGAACCCGTTTGAAACACTCAAAGGACTTCGACAAGGCGATGGTCTTTCCTGCCTCCTGTTCAAAATTGCGCTAGAAGGTGTTATGAAACATGCGGGGCACGTTCTTCAATAAATCCAGCCAGTTTATCTGTTTTGCTGACGACGTGGACATTGTCGGATGAACGTTCCAGGTGGTTTCTGAACAGTATACCAGGCTGAAACGCGAAGCAGATCGGGTTGGATTGGAGGTAAATACGTCAAAGACGAAATATCTGCTAGCTGGAAGAACCGAGCGCGATAGAGCTCGCATTGGCAGACGCTTGATGATCGACGGGGTTGAGTTCGAGGTGGTGGACGAATTTATCTACCTCGGATCATTGATAACGTCGGATAACAACTGCAGCAGAGAAATTCGAAGACGTATCATTGCCGTGAAGTCGTGCGGTCTGGTAAACTTCACCTCCGTACTAAGTGTACCATGAACAAGACGCTGATAAGACCGGTAGTCCTCTATGGGCATGAGACGTGGACAATGTTCGAAGAGGACCTGCAAGCGCTAGGAGTTTTTGAACGACGTGTGCTTAGGACGAAGCTTGTGCAACTCTACGGTGAACCCAGTATCCAGAAAGCTTCAAAGCTGGAAGAGTACCATGGGTGGGACACGTTGTGAGAATGCCGGACAACAATCCCGCAAAAATGGTGTTCAACTCAAATCCGGCCGGTACAAGACGAAGGGGAGCGCAACGAGCTAGGTGGTTTGACCAAGTGGAGCAGGATCTTGGAAGTGTGGGGCGAGCGAGAAACAGGAGGTTAGCAGCCATGGATCGAATTAGTTGGTGTAACATTGTGGCGCAGGTCATGTCTTGAAGGACGTAGCGCCATCAAAATTTTATGAATCGTGTGAAAGCGTTGTAGTCCTCAAGTTTTCCTTGAAACACCGCTGAAAGTCTAGGAGACTTTATGGAGGTATCACTAAAGGGATCTCTGAAGAAGTTCCTGAATTTTTATAGAGGAAATCTTTGTAGTCATTACTAGAAGAATACTTAATACATTGCATGCTCTTCCACGAGGAATATTAGAAGGAAATTTCCTTAAGCTTAAGCTTAAGCTGATGAACCTGTGCAATCGTATCTGAAAGTTTCTCTGGAACTTCTTGAATTCGGCAGCAAGATTCACTGTAAGTAGAATAAAACTCATGATACTGTTTGGGTAAAAAGAGGCTTTAGAGACCTTCTATTGAAATTAGAAACTTTTTAGAGACTTGTGTTAAAATCGAAGCCGACCTGCTAGAACAATGCTGCAACATGTCTTTTGTGGAGTTTATTGCGAATCACTTGAAAAAAAATCATTCTGGTGGTTTTAGGAATTCTCGTAGAGTTTTAAAGAGAATTCCTGGTGAAATTAATAAACATATTTTTAAAACCTTTGGATATCTCCATATATATTTCTTGAAGTGTTCTTCGTTGACTTCAAGAGTTAATCTCAGATAAATATTGTTATAAGCTTGAGTATGTTTAGTGTTTGTTCGCTCCATTGAAGTTCTTTGAAGTTATTTGGAAAGAAACCAGACTTAATTAGTTTGAAAATATCCAATAGTTTTTGGAAAAAAATTAAAAACCTTTGAAAGAATCCCAGTCCGAGATAATTTACCAGAAGTAACTCTTTAAAGAAATATTGGAAGAATTTAAAAAGGGCAGAGTGAAAATTAGGAAATAATTGAAAGGAAAATTGACATTTCAAAAATCTCCCTGAAAAAAAATCTAAAAGAAAACAAAATAATCAATTATTCAAAGAACTCCTGTATCAATTTATTAGTTTGTTTATTGTGATTGTTTAAACCATTTCTTCAAAAATTCACAGATAATGTTTCATGTGTGTTGAAATTAGTAAAATTAATTAAAAGTTGAGCACAATTGAAATAAATTCGAAAAAATATATAAATAAGAGAAGAAAAGATAAAGTTTTGCCCAAAACGAATTCAGATCGATCGAAGATAGCGAAAAAATATATTGATCAAAAAATTATCAAAAATAAAAATAACTGTGTTAGAGATTGACACGAAGATGCATTTTAAAGAAAAGTTTAGAACATCTTTACAACTAGGGTTTACAATTTCTAGGACATGACTTCCCGGGAAACGGAAAGCAACATTCAGCCACAAATCCTGGAAAATTCTTAAAAGGTGGACAAAATGGTAAATCAAACGGAATCTTGAGCGTAGCATTATTCTTTAACCTTGATGCAAATCCAGATTCTTATTTAATAAGTGCTTCAGGAGTTAGACTGTCTCAACCTTAATTTATGTTGATTGAATTCAATCACTTGTTTCCAAACGAATAATAACAAAAATCCTGTGATATTGTTTTGCATTTTTGAGTTTCTACGCCATATTTGTCAATATTGAATTCGGATAAGTTATAAAAAGTTATAAAAAGTAAAACGGCTAAAAAACAGACTACAGGTTTTTTGTTCATGTTTTCACATGACAACACTTTAACATAATAAAAAAATATAATTACGTTGTTTCGAATGAGAGGTAACTCAGATAATAAATAAAATAAAGGATAATATATATGATAAAGGTAATCGGATAATGCAAATGGAATACGACGTCATATTACACTATTTTTGCTATGTAGGTGATTAGAATCACCTCCAATAAGTCCAAGAAAGTTCTTGTAAGTTATGAAAATGAATCAAATTCGTTTCATAGTCTGATTAAAATGTATCGTTACAAGTACATATGCTTACAAATCATAAAGAGTTTGAAAAATTCAGTCAATGTCATTAAATTTAATAAAATTTGAAGAACCAAACAAAATGGTCGACATACCACCGTCAGTGAAATTACCCGTTGTTTTACTTTATTTACATTCAAATTGATATTTTTTCAGAAAATTTCAGTGTAGCTTCTTGAGAAATAGAGTTGTGAACAAATTTTCAAGATACTCTTGAAAAACTGCGAAATTTCTAATTACGGTTTTGGAAGATTCGCTAGACAGCTTATCCTATTATTACTCTGAATAAGACTAGCTTTGCCTATGACCTGCGGTTTTCGCGAACAACGTCGCTTCTTCCCGCACAAAATAGTGAAAATTCATTTCGCTATTTCATCTTCTGCACTGCGAGATGAGCTACTAATTATAATGGTTCGATGCAAGTGATTACCGCAAATATCCACGCGGCAGCGGCTAATCGGGGCTATTTTCCTTCTCGAGAGCGCTCCAAGAAGAGAGGAACCCGGCTAATGCTGTTCAAAGCTTCCCCGCCGACGTAACGTCAGCCGAGGCTTTAACGAAAGATTAACGGAATTCACCTGCTTTCGGGCGGCTTTGTGAACATCTGTTTGCGTTCGATGTTTGCTTGATTTTCGTGTAATTTACCCACGCCGCACAGTGGTCCAGTTTTTTGAAAATCTGACATAAACTCAATTTCCAAACATGGTTTTAAGTTGCAAAATAAAGTCACAAATTTGTATACAATATTTGAAAGTTAAGTAATTAGGAAGAATATGTTATTCATCATATATCGACGCTAAATAGCTGCACATGTTCCAAAACCTATTTTTTTTCTACTTAAAACACGACTTTTTCATCTTCATCAAATTCCAAATTTGAGCATAGCATATTTTTCAATCGATATCTTATTTGTACCTGGATTTTCAGAGGCAAATTTTTTTGCATTAGCCAATAACCTTGTTAAATTATTAAATTAATAAAAATGTTCAAAATAGGACTAAAAATAGTACAATATTAGGAATGCGGAAATTTGTCATGATTTTTTTTTTTAATTTGGACTACTGTGCGCCGATGCATACCCGTCGGACAATGATGGGCTGGAGGAGCTGCGGGGAATTACACAGAACATAGTGAGAAATTCTACAAGCAAATAGCAATTCAAGCTTATTTTGGGATGAAGCGTAACTGATTTTCTGGGCTATTGCTTGCGTCTCTTTAATTTTAGGTCGCATAGAAGCGAGGTTAGCTTTTGAAGTGTAAAGCTGCACGGAAGACATTTGATGCCAGTGGAAGTGTAATAGGTTAGGAGGAATTCTCACTGGTTAATGGTAGTACAAATAAGGTCCATTTGAGTTGTGTGGTTGTTGGTTGGAGACGTGCGGGAATGTACCGTTGCTCTGGATGGACTAATCATGTCCGCCAACAGAATTGAAAACTTTTAGCTGAGCTGAACAGCTTCTTGGATCAAGAGGTACAAATGAGGTTAGCCAGAATTGAAAATCTCTATCAATGGTACAGAGCTCAACATAATAAGTTAATCTTTTTCAACTAAATTGGAATGGGTTTAGTTTTAGTAATAAGCTTGACACAATAGGGCGAGCCTAATTAATCAAAAAGTATCAGTTATTTTTTTTATATTCCTGAAGCAAGCACCACAGGAGTTTGTTTTAGGGATTACAACTCTATAACTGGAGCTTTGCTTAGCCGAATGGTTAGAGTCCGCGGCTACAAAGCAAAGCCATGCTGAAGGTGTCTGGGTTCGATTCCTGGTCGGTGCAGGATCTTTTCGTAATCGAAATTTTTGACTTCCCTGGGCATAGAGTATCATCGTACTTGCCACACGATATACGAATGTGAAAATGGTAACTTCGGCAAAGAATGCTCTCAGTTAATAACTGTGGAAGTGCTCATAAGAACATTAAGCTGAGAAGCAGGATTTCTCCCAGTAAGGACGTAATGCCAAGAAGAAGAAAAAAAACTCTATAACTGACTATTCAACGAATTATATAATGAAGTACAATTTGCACAAATACTATTTCCCAAAATTTCAGACTATTAATTACCTACGAGAATTTCGGCGGTTTTCAGACCCCTTCTCAACCCATGGTAAGAATTTTTGTACGAAAATAAAAATAATTTGTATGGCGCGTAAGAAATAATCCTTTACGTAATCAATGTGGGGGCCTTCCATTATATCTGCTGCTTTCTCCCATCAAAATCTGCTATTGGGCATGCCTACGTTAAAAAGAAACAAGGTATTATATTCCGAAAAATGACACTTGGTAGTGACGTCATTCCTATCGCAATCTCGAACGAGTATAAGAGAAAGCAAAGCCTGCTCTCTTTTACTATCCTTCTAGCCCTATGCTTGGCGATAGGAATGACGACACATGTTTTGATTGAAAATCGTTGTTTACACGTGAGAATAGCTTACCTTGTATACCGTGGGCACGTCAGGAGTTAATCATCAATGCAAGGGGCGGGACAGCCTACTGATCTTGAGTTAGATCATGAGTTGCTTTCAAGTAACTCAGAGTAACTCGATTTGCTCGGCTTCGTGTGGACATAGCCACCATAAGTGTTTGGTTGTTTGTTTCACAGAGAAAAAATCATATCGTGTCATAGGTAGGTATGCGGAAGACATTAATTCTCATATTCCTTCTCTCAGGCATGTAGACATTAGGCATAATAGACTTTTGGCATAAAATACGTTAGACATAATGGACGTTTGGCATTAACAAACATTGTTAAAAAACACTAATTGAACTTAAATACTTCATTTCACTTTTGCAAAAGAAAATACTAAAAATCGCTAGTAAGACGAGCAAATCCTTAAACTCTAACAGGTTTCTTATCTTGACAGATAGACCTATTTCGTCTGCAACTGACACTTACAGCCCGATGTACAGCGTGTAAAGTTTGATGTTTTCATGAAAGCCTGATTTAGCGCGCACACTTTTCTCTCAGAGAGTTTTGTGATATCTCCTACCAGGACATGTATAGACATGTTTGAACAAAATTCTCCAGAAGGTCCGAATTGGACCAACCCTGTTCCAATTCGGACCTCCCTTGTTCTAATTCGGACCATCCTATATTTTATTGTTTTTGCTATGGTAGTTATAAAATGTAACTCCGATTTGTTTGGCATCGAAGCTTCTTTTGAACGTGCAAGCATAAAAAATAAACTGGTTCAAAATTAAGTACAGTCAACTCTCCCTAATTCGTTTTTAAACTAACAATCGTGTATTGGAGATATCGAGATAAAGAACACATATTTTTTAAATGTTGGAGCGTTTTGTTATCTTGAAAAAAAAAGTTTTTAGCTTAGAATATTTCATAATAAATTTCAACATATTGAAGAAGTAGCATCGAGTCTCGGAACATCACATTGAAAAAGTATCTACATACATTTTTGGGTCAAAGTACGCTATATTAAAGTGATTATAAAAAGAAGCCAAACATCAAATTATCAAGTTGAAGTCACATTATATCGGGTAAGGAAAAGTTGATTGTATTGTTCTCAGCTCTCGCAAACGCTTATTGTTAAACGCTCGTATCGTATTGTTGAACTATTTCGGAAAGCTGTAACCAAAATAGGCTGTAATATTTATGAAGATGCGTTTGAACTAGCTGATTTATTGATTTCTTTATTTTTTAGTGGTCTACCGTTATTCTTTGATGTTTTCGAAGACTTTTCTTGACCGCAATAGAAATAAAGACACTATCCATCAATATTACAATGTCTGTGGTTTCCTACCAAGTCGAGAAGGCTTTCGCAGGGTGGAGCTTATAATGTGTGCAGTTGAGTACAAACAGTGGATATAAATATCAAAACCATATGGTCAGACTTGGGGGAATCGATTATGAAATAACATAGAAAGATTGGGGAATTATTGTCACTTATAGAAGCTTGGAAATAATGCTAACCGACAGCACACTAGAGCACTTCAAAATAACAAACTAATACAAAAATCAAACGAATTAACTGAAAGGCGTCAAACTTATTGTGTTAGATCCAAGCCAGACGGTGGGTAGGAAAACGGTACATATGATCTTTACAATAGCACCAGTATTGAAAAATGCTTGATGGTCCGATTTGGAACAGGGTCCGAATTGGACCAGCTTCCCCTATTATCTTTATATTTATTAGATCCTTCTTCAATGATCCACATGTCTCACAAAGTTATAGTATAATGAAACATTAAAACGATAATTATGTAATGTAGAGCATCACCAGCTTGCTTATTATATTTTCTTATGTATAGATAATTTTGGACCTTTTAAGCATTTTGCAAAAATCAAGAAAAGCCATCTACTTTTTTCAAATCATCTATCACTGCAATAATTTAGAGTTATTTTCGAAAGTTATGCCTATCGTCCATTATGCCTAACGTATATTATTCCAATCGTCCATTATATCTAACGTATATGATGCCTACAGTATTTATGCCAATCGCACTTATGCCTAACGTCCGTATGCCAAACGTATTTATGCCTAACGTTGTGCACCTAGAAAAAACAGCCTTTGTTTAAAAGAAGGAAAAAGCACCGATGAATGTGAAATGGTCAACTGTAAGTTCGGCCTAGCGACCCTTTCGACCTAACGGCACTCGACCCAATGGCCTTCGGCCTAACGACATTCGGCCTGACGACCTGCTCCCCTCTTCATTGTCATTGATACTCTTTGTCCATTGAAATCCATGTGACTTGGATGATGGTATTGAGACAACAACGTACTACATTATGGTCTTATTTTTCAAGCTTTTGTATAAGCTTGTTCTGTGTGGAAAGTTGAAAAGGATACCGTTCTTGTTAGCTCGCAAGGTGTACAAAAAGGCTAAACATCATCTGAACGATCTGACTGGAAATTCTTCGTACAATTGTTTCCGGTTTCAGTGATGTTAGTCGATTGACCAAAATCAGTGGATTTATAAATAAAAGAAATTGGCTTGCGTAATGATGATTTTACCTCTGTTGATGAAGAAGTTTCAGAATGTCTGTTCAAAACACACCAGAGCGGTTCAAAATTTACCATCCTTATCAAAAAATTAGTAGTCCGTAAAATTTTCAGCTGTCTCGGTGGTGATTTAATGGAGGCCCGAAGACGATGTAGGTTTATATGGAAATTGCTGTGGAGAAACTTTGAATGATGTTCCAAACACGTTAGTACTGGATTGTAAAAACAAACTTATCATTCCATACTGTATGCTCTAAGAAGCCGAGAAAATTTTCATTACGAAAAGATTCTCGACCAGCAGTATTTGAACCCACGATTTTAAGTTTGCATGGAGATAAATGTTCTCATTTCGCTTATGCTGTTTTCTATCTTCAAGGAACCATACCTCTATTCGCTCACTTATTACCCTATCCTTTTCTGTCTTATCAGGTGTATTATGTTTAAATGTGGCAATGGGATGTCTGATACCTGATAGGTATAATTTGCATAAATACTCTTTCCGGTACATGTCCAAGCAATCAAATTAAAAATTAATATTTCTACCACTTTCCCCCATCATAAGTAGCCTCCCATTTATGTCGACGGCAAATCAACCAATAATGGTAGATCTAATCATATGTTCCTCCTTTCCATCGCCACGTGCTCGAAATCAAACTCAAAACAATCAATGAACACATCCGAAACGATCTTCATCAACACATCTTGGCTCTCTTCCATCGATTTAAGTCTATATCTCTATCAACATCATCATCATCATCATCCCCAGCCCGGTGTGACGCAGGTGGACCGCACAGCCTTAACTTTCCCATGATGGCTTACCCGTTCCACCACCAAGCTTCATCGTGGACAACACTTCATTATACTTCGCCATGTTGATGACTCTATGAATGCCACACTAGACACTACCAAATATCGTGGGTTCCCGACCAGACAGTAGAAACAAGATTATATCAGAATTTGTTTTATCGGATATGCATTTTTATAAAACATTTGTTATAAAACAAGTACTGATAGTCGTTCAAATAACGAAAAATCAAACAAAATTTTCACAGACTGAAAACAAATACATAACAAATTCTAAAGGGTTTTAAAAAAATGTAATAATAATTTCTGCTTTAAGGATGTTTCAAAATAATAAAATTGTTCCAAATTATGTTACTTATCATGACTTCGATTCCTGTAAATAATCTATTACAAAAACCAAAACAAGTCTAACATAACACTAAATCAATTTCTGGTATTTTTCACTGCTGTTGATAGGAATGAAGTCATGTCAATGAGCATGTTTATTCTTGTCTTATAGAATTGTTAAAATGATTGTTTTTTTTTTTTTGTTTTGTTTTATAGAATGCTTCTAGTCGGGTTGTGTGCTCCCCCTTCAAGCGGCCTGAGACCGGTTGCAAATGCTCCCCTCCCTATTTGGCTTCGCACGCGAGACGGGATGATTTCCGGAACATGCAAACGAAATCAGATTATGACGGTAAATCCAAATTGATTTTGTTTGTTAATTTTGTTTGGCCTATGCCCGTCATGCGTTCTCTGACTCGACCGGGGATGTGGATGGTGCAGCGAGAGGATTATACTTCCGAGTAGTAGGTACTCTACAACTCAATTGGCGGGATCTTTTTCGCACCATCAGGGTTTGGTTGTTCCCGGACAATCGAAAGTGCGTCGTTACTCCAGATTGCAGGATGGGGTTCCGATCCAGGTTGCAATAAAAACATTAAATTCGAATGAGCTTCGGCAAACTTTTAGTCCATTTGCAGTCCTTCAAGGGCGTCGCCAGCGGGCAGAGGGGCCGTTGCTCCCTCTTTCCCTGGTCGGTAAAAAATAAACTAGTTTGTTACTAAAGATAATTTGTATATTGTTCAAATTTATCAATGCATGCGTCCAGTATGATCTTTTCGTAATGGAAATTTCCTTGATTTCCCTGGGCATAAAATATCATTGTATCTGTCACATGATATACGAATGCAAAAGTTGCAACTTTGGCAAGGAAAGCTGTCAGTTGATAACTGAGGAAGTGCTCAACACTAAACAGAACGAAAAATAAGAGTGGATGTCCTTCATAGTCGTTTCATTCAAAAAAGGTGCAAGGTTATGTATAGCTATCGTTTTTGCATTCTTTTTAACAAACTTTTGAATTCACTTACCCCTCACGCTATGTCTAAATCAGCAGATTATTAAGATCAAATGTACCTCGGATTTTTTCACGGTGCAGATCAGCATTTGGTCTATTATTTCATAATCTGAAGGATTTAAAAAATCCCATCAGTGACATTTTTTCCACACATTTTGTATGGGCTGAAATGCGTAGGAAAACGTGATTTTTATGGACTGTGTTTGGGAGCAAACCTTCGAGCTTAGGCAGTTGGAGCGAATTTGGCTGGTATGGTGAGGGTCTGGTGGGTTGATCTTAACGACAGAGCGACGACGAAATGGAAGTAAGCTGGAACTGGCCAGCGGATAGGGATTTTGTGGTTTTTCTTCCGCAGACTGAGAGAACGAACCGGTCGGTATGAACTTCAATTTAACACTAACTTTGTTTCGTTTTCATTTACAATTCTATTTGTGGTGATAGTGTGATTATACATACATGAACCGTTATGTGTAATGGGGAAAATCAAGATAATCGAACAAGGTGAATCTATTTCAAGAGTGCATGTGTATGGTGTTACAAATTCTATACAAATTCAAATAAATTCAATATTATTTCTTAATTAGAGGTTCATCAGCTTTATTGTCAACATGCCGGCCGCCGTTGAACGCCCAGTTTCAACCATCTACGACGTCTCGGTAGCAGGTCTGGTTGAATCTTCGTGATTGGTTAGAGTTGATTCGGGTTCATCAATTGGGAGCAAGCAAACCTCGGTGATTGCTCGCCTGTAGGTACCCTTGGCGGTACGGACTTCAACAACCCGTACGTGTCCATCTTCTCCTTGCGATACACCGATTACTCGGCCTAAGTTCCATTCTAACGGTGCAACATTATCCTGTTTTAATAGGACTAGCGAACCTATTTTAACTTCCTTTCGTACTCGTTGCCATTTGAAACGTTGATGTAGCTCACTGATGTAGTCGCGAGACCAGCGTTTCCAAAAATCTTGGACGCTGCGTTTCATTTCTTGAAAGCGAGTTAGCCGACTGATGGGATGCTCGGTGTAATCGGGCTCAGGGATCGAATACATTGGCTCTCCTACAAGAAAATGGCCCGGTGTGAGGCAGCTAAGGTCTTGCGGATGACTGGACATTGGCGATAATGGACGCGAATTCAGGATTCCCTCAATTTGAGCAACTGCGGTAGACAACTCTTCTAATGTGAACGACCTTCTTCCCAGCACTCGTCGAAAGTGGTGCTTAAAAGATTTCACCCCTGCCTCCCATAGGCCGCCATGAGAGGGGATTGAGGAGGGATAAAACGAAAATTGATTCCATTTTCCAAACAGTATCCGTTCCACTGTTCCGTAGAATATTGCTAAAGAAATTGCCGACGCAGCTGTTTAAGCTGTCGATCTGCACCGACAAATGCCGTTGAGTTGTCGCAGTAGAGATTAACGACGCGACCGCGACGTGCGATGAAACGTTTTACCGCATTGATACACGCGACGGCCGACAAATCATTCACGATTTCGAGGTGTACCGCCTTCACCACCATACAAACAAATACCGCGACGTATATCTTCACATTTGCTCCTCTCCCAACTAACGGACGAACACTAAACGGACCGCAGTAGTCCATCCCACTATTTAAGAACACTCGTGCTGGAGTGATTCTCACTGATGGCAGAGGTGCCATGAACTGCTCCGTTGGTTTGGGTGAACATCGAAAGCATATGACGCACTGGCGTACTACTCTGCGTGCAAGATCTCGCCCACGAAGTGGCCAGAATCTCTGTCTCATGATCGAAAGTAGCAGCGTTGGTCCACCGTGAAGTGTTCTGAGGTGGAGAGAACGTGCGATCAACCATGACAACCGATGATTAGCGGGTAGCAGAATGGGTGATCGAGTATCGAGAGATGCAGACAATTTAGCCAAGCGACCACCTATGCGTAGTAACTCAAAATCATCCAAAAATGGATTAAGAGATTTGAAAGAAGTTTTAAGTCTCATGTCCTTGCTGGTTAGTCTCCGTGGTGGATTTGCAGTAAGATATTTCAGCTCTTCCGGAAATTCTGAAGCTTGGACGGAGCGAATGAGTGACTTCAAGGCGTAGTCTACTTCACAAGGCTGTAAAGGACCGATGGTTCGACCCTCCCTTGAACTTGAGGCATTGGAACAGAATCGAAAACAATATCCGACAACCCGAAGTGGTTTACCCAATTCAGAATATCGATCTATGACGGACTGGTCGTGTTGAACAGTTGCGAAAGTGACTGCACGACGTGCTTCAACATCTCGGGCTTCTTGATCTGTACGAGAGAGGTGGATTACGGATTCCGGCCAATCTTTCACAGACTGTAAGAGAAATTTTGGCCCATGCCACCACAACGAGTCTTCGATGATTTGTGACGGCAGTGCACCACGAGATATACGATCAGCTGTATTCTCCTCCGATGGGACATATCTCCAAATGTCCTTGTTAGTTAACTTTTGTACTTCTGCTATTCTGTTCGAGACAAAAACCTTCCAGATGGTTGGCGGAGATTGAAGCCAATGCAGTACTATACTGGAATCGGACCAGAATGTAACAATTTTCGAGAAGTTTGTATTTTTGCGGACTTGTTCCAACAACTGACTACCCAGAAGAGCGGCGCATAGCTCAAGTTTAGGGGTAGTTAAGCCACGCAATGGAGCGACTCGGGACTTCGCAATAAGTAATTGACTTGACGATCCTGTGCCATTCGATGAGACTACGTAGACACAAGCGCCGTATCCACGGTCGGACGCATCACAGAAGCAATGGAGAGCATAATCGTTGTTCGTGTTTGCTAATACCCGTCGTGGAACCTTCAGTTTAGATAGCTCAGGGATCTCAGCACGGAAGCGAAGCCACCAGTCCTTAAGATTGTCGGGAAGCTCCTCGTCCCAAGGAATATGTATTGCCCAAAGCTTCTGTATGAACATTTTCGCACTCATAACCACGGATCCGACTAATCCTAGAGGATCAAATAGTTGAGCCATTTCAGAAGCCACAATCCGTTTAGTGACTCTTTCGATCGGTGATAATGTTGGCATCTTGAATCCAAACTCATCCGTGCCGTGCGACCACAGAAGACCCAATGTTTTGACAGTTCCAGTACTGTCGAGCTCAGTTTCAGGTGAAAACTCCTTCAAATCATCCGACACGTGCTTCAAAACCCTAGGATCGTTAGTACTCCATTTCCGCAAGTGGAAACCTGCCAGCTTTAGAAGTTCTGCCAGCTGTTTACTTGCTTCGATAGCGGTTTCCAAATCATCGTCGCCAGACAACGCATCGTCCATATAGAAACTTTTAAGGATTATCTTTGCACCGAGAGAGAAACGATGGCCTTCATCCTCCGCTAGTTGGTTTAGCACCCGTGTCGCAAGATACAGTGCGCAAGATGTGCCGTACGTAACTGTAGTAAGCTGATAACGCTGGAGAGGTTGGAATGCATCAGTCCGCCACAGGACTTGAAGAAAACGGCGGTCTAGCGGATGGACCATAATCTGGCGAAACATTTTTTCTATGTCTGCTTTGAAAACAAACCGAGGAATTCGCCAGTTGAGCACGATAGCAAGAAGAGGTGGTTGCACAATAGGACCGACAAGTAATAGATCATTCAACGACAGCTGAGAACTTCCCTTGCAAGTGGCGTCAAACACTACGCGGGTTTTCGTGGTAGCGCTGTCTGGGCGGAAAATGGCATGGTGCGGCAGAACAAACTGGGGATTTTCGACGCGAGGACTCAACTCCATATGGCCTGATGCCGCCGTACTCCTCCATAAACTTCACGTTATCGCTCTTGAACTCGCAATTTGCAGTAAACTTCCGCTTTATCGCCAAAAATCTACGCTGTGCCACAGCATACGAATCTCCCAACAAAGCAAGCATATCCTCTCGGATCGGAAGCCGAACCATGTAACGTCCTTCATCTGTCCTTGTTACCGTCCTGCGAAAGTGTTCTTCGCACGCTTCTTCCATGGGACTCATTGCTTTGTAGTCGTCAAGGTTTTCGACCTCCCAAAAACGTTGTAGTTTCCTGTCGAGACTTGCAGTTGCACTAACGATGCTTATTGATGACGTGTGCAGCTGTTCAGAAAGTTTCCCTGCTACAACGTATCCGAAGACAGTTTTTTGCAGCATCGGATAACCAGACAATAGATACACCTTATGTGTTTCCATCAACGAGTAGAATAGTTCTCCACCAATTAAGATGTCAACCCCAGAGCTAATATTGAACCTTGGATCTGCAAGAGGAATGTTTGCGGAGAGGTTCCAACGAGAAATATCGATATGCTTGCTAGGAAGTGTAACTGTGATTTGTGGTATTACAAGGCATTCAAGGAGATATTCAAATCCTCCGAAGCGAGACGAGATCTTGATGATAACCTTCGAACGAATGTGAACGATACCTTGACCAATTCCGCTAACATCGACACTTGTCCGATCGCGTTTCAGTTCCAACTTCCGTGCCAGGGACTCCGAGATGAAGTTGGCTTGAGAACAACTGTCTAGAACTCCTCGTGTGCAATGGTAACTTTCATTTACGTCCTTTACCTTCATCACCACCGTTGACAGAAAGATTTCGTCGCTGCGCGCCTTTACGGAATCCTTTTGAGGAGCAACGTAGGAAGCCACAGTACAGGAGTCCAAAACAAAATCACTTACGATCGGTCGCGACGTAGGCGGACTAACCGACGGCGGGGAGGGAGCAACGACAACCGAACACGAATACGAATTTGACGAACCAGGTTCTACCGACGACGGACGCGATGGTGGTGGAGCACGCGCTTGCGTTTCGGTTTCGACCGGGTTCAATCGGGTTGGTTCTGAAGCGACCTCCTCGCTGGGAACCGTAGAACAGGCTAACGCGGTTTGTACGGTCGATTTCACCGGTACGATTAGCGGTGGCAAATGCAAAAGTATATGGTGCTTCTTCGAACAATTTTTGCAACTACCACTGCTACAGGTTTTTCGCCAAATGTGTACCCTTCAGGCAATTAATGCACAATCCATGCTTCTTCACCAATTCAAAACGCTGCTTGCTTTCCATGTCGAGAAATTAATCGCATTAAAAGAGCGGGTGGGCTTGCTTGCAAAGGGAACATTTACTTCCTATCTCGGTTGCGAGATTTGCGGAAACTGATTTGGGTTTCGAATGCTTTGGTTCTAGGACTTGGTTTTGAGGCTGCAGCAGGTTGACAGACTGCAAGACTCGTGATGTTTTCCGAATAAATCTACCAGTTGTTGGTAAGTAGGACGTTGATCGCCCTTACGTGAATGTTCCCATTCTTTGAGTGTGACGACATCAAGCCGTTTGCTCAAAGTCTCAACTAGCACGGTATTCCATAGATTAGCGGGGTTGTCAAGCTTCTCTAAGATACCCACATGGTGAGCAAATTCGTCGACCAACTCATACAAACTCGACGATGTAGCCTTTTTCACACAAGGAATGGAGAATAAGGCCGCGAAATGATGTTTTCGCAAAAGGTTCGTATTGTCATACCGTTCGCACACAGATTTCCATGCGATCAGATAGTTTTCTGCGTTTACCTCCAAATTGGCAACAATACGAGCAGCTTCTCCTTTGAGAGCCGCCTTCAAATAGTGCATTTTCTGCACTGAGGAAAGCTGAACGTTAGCATGTATCATAGACCGAAAGATATCTCGAAAGACAATCCAATTTGATGGATCACCGCAAAACTCGGGGATATTTATTTCCGGCAACCGCACAGTATGCGTTGGTTGAGCCGGCGAAGGGCGATAGTTCGAAGTAGAGGATTGATGGATCTCTGGCAGCTTGCTGACGAGCGATGTCTGGAGCTCAAAATACATGTTTTGAAACCGGATGCGATGTTCGGACAACGTTGGCTCAACATCATCGTCACTTTCATCTTCGTCACTTCTATCGTGTCCCTCAAGCTTTTCGATCTCGTCCTGTACACTAGCGAATTCCGCTCGTAAAAGATCCAGTGACTCAATCCTCACCTTCACTTGGTGAATTTGACCCTCTTGATATTGATCATTTAACTGTTTGATCAAAGCAGCAGAGCCCAGAATGTTTTCTCTTTGTCGCAAGAGCGTTTTCAATTCTTTCTTTATTGAAAGTCATTGTATGGGCAACAAACAATAGAAAATGGCACCCACCTGATGTCGTTGTATAGGGTCACCTCTACCGTACTTGCCAGCCAGGGTTGTGATAATCGAGATTCGTCACGAGTGTCCGGAATATCGTGATGCCGAGATGAATGCTAGGCGATCTTCGCTGGTCTGATCCGCCTGGAGTAAATTCACCACGATGATTCTGATATACCGCGTGGAACCACACACACGAGATACACGACGCCGACGACAAATGGCTGCCTTCGAGAAATGTCTGCAACACGTGCTCCCGGGTTTCGGCACCAAATGTTTGGGAGCAAACCTTCGAGCTTAGGCAGTTGGAGCGAATTTGGCTGGTATGGTGAGGGTCTGGTGGGTTGATCTTAACGACAGAGCGACGACGAAATGGAAGCAAGCTGGAACTGGCCAGCGGATAGGGATTTTGTGGTTTTTCTTCCGCAGACTGAGAGAACGAACCGGTCGGTATGAACTTCAATTTAACACTAACTTTATTTCGTTTTCATTTACAATTCTATTTGTGGTGATAGTGTGATTATACATACATGAACCGTTATGTGTAATGGGGAAAATCAAGATAATCGAACAAGGTGAATCTATTTCAAGAGTGCATGTGTATGGTGTTACAAATTCTACAAAAATTCAAATAAATTCAATATTATTTCTTAATTAGAGGTTCATCAGCTTTATTGTCAACAGATTGTATATGAAAAAATAGCTTAAAAGTGGAAAATATTATAAAATTTCACCGATGTAATATTTTTAAAACTTTTCTTTTATAAAAATATAATACAAATACTGAACTCTAGCGTAAACAAATCCGAGGTACATTAAATGTTTGTAATCTGCTTGTTTAGACATAGCGTGCCCCTGATGGAAATCCTGACAACGCCAGAAAATAGATACTTATGCTGTATTCCCTAACACAAAGAGAGATAATTCACTCACTCTGATGGTGCGGAATTCAGCAATCATAAAATCAGTTACAAATAATCATCCCCGACAAAAGACAATCAAACATAGAGCCGAACAGGAACCCCTCGCATTGTATCTATAGACAGTGTCGCAGTCGGTGCATTTGCTATGATTTAGTTCGCGGACAAGGAGGACTTTTGTTAACAGCATCGGTTGTTTTGTGTTTTCCATCGCCGGAAAGCAACGCATAGAAAAAGGGTGGTATGTTGCGGTTCATCCACCCTCGTTGTATATCTGTTGCTACAACCGCTGACTGTTCGCTGAATGTAATGGATGTGCGTTTATGCTCTAATGGCGTATGTTGAAACAAGCTCGTATCAAGTCTCCTGGCACCGTCTTTGTTTCCTTGCATTGTTGGATTGTTAGTCATGTTTTACAAGCAGCTATCGACAAGTGGTGGCGGTATTCTGTACGCACAAGTGGTCGCATGAATTTACTTGGAGGATAATTAAATCATTGAAAAACCACTTGATGCTGATTTGGTAACGACGCGATACAAGGGGTGAATGAAGGGGAAGAATTCGAGTTTGGGGAGTAAGAGGTGGAAGATAATGGGAAACGCATGGTTGATGGTAGGTAACATCAATTGGAAATGTTGACGCATTATTCAAATGCAACAAGGTTGAGACCCGGGAGAATGATTCATACTGATGCACTGCATTGTTAAATTTGTGGTAGTTATTTTATTAGGTTATAGAAAACAAAGATGTCAAATGCAGTTTTCTATTTCGATGACATGATAAGAAGGTGCCAAACATCTTCACTTCATGTGAAATCGTTTATCATATAGTGGGGGACCGAAATCCGTATAGGCCCAAATTCCATACACTTCATACAAATAATAGGCGTTTTGTATGAAGTGGATGGATTTAGATTCAATTCTTCGATGTATGGATTTCGGTAACAGTTATTCATGTATGTTTTCCATAATTTATTGACGTAATAAGTACAACGGTAAATCAGAAGCGCATTTCAAGCATTGATATATTTTGTTCCGATTGGCATGCAGCTAACTAGATTTTCTGTCGAGTATTTATTATAGTCACCTACTCTGCAACGACCAAACTTAGTTCTTTGTTTTGTGGATTCGATGGAACAATTATGTAATTTTCCACTGATTTTTTAGGATTTTTTCAAAATTAAGTTTGCTGCAAAAAAAGGAAGAAATCAGTATGGTAGCTTGTGATCCACCAATAGAGCGGTGCACAATGGTCTGAATCGACAATTTTGCAGAAAATGAAACTTGTTTTACTCTGTTATTATTGATATTAAACTTACGATTTCTACCTTTGTATGGGTCCCTTCACATTGCTTAATATATGTCAATGAGTAGGCGGACTGGGCGCTGAGGATGGTGAGATTTATGATAGACGAATTTCACACGATGAATCTTTTCATTTAGTACGTCAAAGTTCTCTTCACGGTTAGCAAAGCGATTGGCTAAATGGGCAAGGGTTTATTCACAAATTTCATAACGCCAAAAATAACTATTTTCGAAACCCACCCACCCCCACGTAACGCTTTTTGTATGAATATTTTACAAATTTTGTATGAGCCGTAACATAACGAGGACACCCACCCAACCCCTTTAGCGTTATGAAATTTGCGAATGGGCCCTAACTGGGACGGTGGTTACATTCCATAATTCCTAGAGTTTCCTTGCGAGCCTGGTAGAAAGGTTTGGACGTAAGTCGAGATTTCATTCGCGTGATGTTAAGACTTATGTCCAACTATTACTCGCTAGATGCACATCTACACAGGATTAACCTCGCGCTGAGCAATATTTGTATGTTTGGTTTGGTTCCGGTTATGATGACATTGACCACGTAGTTTGGCAGTGCCCGGATATGGACGCCTCCAGAGCGTAACTTTTGGATACCCTTGCGGCCCGAGGTAGACAACCGTATGTTCCAATTAAAGATGTGTTGGGCACCCGCGATTTCATTTATATGGTCGCAATTTACGATTTCCTTCGCTTGTCTTGTATAAAAATTTAATTCCCTTGTGTACTCTTCTCCAGTTTTTTTTTCTGTGTTGTCCCTTTTGTGTTGGATTGAGGATCCTGACCATCCGGCAGACGAATACCGGCAAGAAATTGATACCGACGCCTTGACACGATAATAGAGCTACCACGCTATACCTCCCGGATGAGCTGCAGAGAACCCTAAACCCAATCCTTACCATGTCCTTCTCTTTTTTAAATTGTGACCATTAACCTCGAGTTGCCACGAGTACCCTGGCTCCATCCCGTACTAACTTTGGTACTGAAAAAGTAAACAAGTTGTAAATAGTACAAAACTGGGAGGGAGGCACCGATACTACACACGAAATTTGATACAATTTTTTTCCAACCTGCAAGATAACTCCAGTTTGCCAACGACAATCAAGGCAGGCTTGGTGAAAATCACTAGTTTTCATTTGTTGTGTACCTTCGATCTTTCTGGACAAACATTGAAAAAGGGCCACAGTTTTCTATGCGTTTAATTTTCAGTTTTTATTGAAAACAGTAAAAAGAGCCTCATCACATTACGTTATATTCAATTAGAATAAATGGTGCTCTAGTGACGTTACTTTTGAATGTGCATAAATTGATTCTAATTAGATTTTTGCTACTTTTGATGAAACGTAAAAATATGCTTTGGCTAAATACGCACTTTTATTATGTTTGTCCATTGTTTAAGATCTGGGCTCACAGTGACAGTTCGTGACAGCAAAATCTCGGCTCACTGTGACGTAGAGAAAGTTTGCATTGGTTTCTCCCTCCCAGGTACAAAAATGAACATCGGCTCCGTAAAGCGTTACACGCATTTCAGCCCCAAATAAACAAACTAGTTTAAAAAAACGTGCGATTTCTTCAGAGAACTCATTGATGCTTACGTTTTCAAACAATGATTTTTGAGTTTGTTATAATTTGTAACATTTGCAATTGTAAAAAATGTCATTATGAACAAATTTGTCGAAGACATTATTGATCTATATCTTCAATTGAGCATAGTTAAGAGGAAACTAACCATCATCATTTTACGAATTTTCAAAACCAGTTTTTTTGCTCAAAATTGAACCAATACTTGAGAAAATCTATCCCTGCATTGTACTTGCTATCTGTAATGTGATGATAGATTTTCATGCGGATTGTTTTAAATTTGAACGAAAAAACTGGTTTTCAATTTTTGATGATTGCAGATGATTGAATGATGGATTCTTGAGCCTTAACCAAATCTGAAACTTTCAGCGGTTCCAGAAATCAATGATCGATTGGCACGTCAGAAATTAATCATCAATATTCTCCTCCTTTCCCGATCAGCTTATATAGCCGTGTAGTGTCGATAACGATTGTTACAATTAGCTAAGAAATAACACTACGTACTGCCTGTTCTGGTGGTAAAAGACTACCTCACAGGTGATTCCTTATATATGGTGTGATGCGTATCGCGCCTCGGAGTGAATGGTTTGGGAGGTGTAAATAAACGCAAACGGAACCTGTGGAGTACCAGGGCGCCCTCTGCAGTATTGTACCTTTCATGTGGGGATTATGGGATTATGAATATGTTGCTATTTTATTTAAAATTATCACCTATATGTATTCGCATTATGCATTTTCCACAGTGTATTCTGTGCTTTTTCGACTAGGGCTACTTTCAATAGATACCGACCTGTTTTTTTTTTGTAGCTGGTCTTTTTCGTGCTGAAATTGCATAAAGTCTAATCCTGCCAATCTTTAGCAACGATCAATCTCTCTGCAAAATGGTACAGCCCAAGTGGCGCTAGTTGAAGAATCTTTATTTCATGAGAGAAACTTCTATTTAGGTAACCTTGTGGACCCAGTTTTTGCTGCTTTCAGTAAACTCGAAATGGTATTCTCACGTTCCATACGTGCTCGTTAATAAAGTAATCGTTGCTACACTCATTTCTGAGTTAGCAACCAGAGATGTATGTACTGTCACGATTGATGCTTCTGTTCTTCTTCTTCTTCTTGGAATTACGTCCTCACTGGGACAAAGCATGCTTCTCAGCTTCATCATGAGTGTTCATGAGCACTTTCGTAGTTATTAACTGAGAGCTTTCTTTGCCAAAGTTGCTGTTTTCGCATTCACCGGTCAACAAACTCTATATTGAATAGGTTACGATCAAATTTCATGGTTGCTCTCCGTCTATTGAAAATCCAAGTGATTTGGATAATCAACATCCTACATTACGGAAAAAATCATGTCCTCTTTGATCTGTGAATAACATAGCATAGTATAGACTGACTGTACATGTCAATGGTTGCTACTCCGTGATTGATCGGAACTGCTAAGAATTGCACTACGATCCAAATTAATACACACTCAATCTGTTCGGTAAAAATAACTGGGTTTTGGAACTACCGAAAAAGTCAGTAAACTAAAAATAAATGTCAAAAATGGAAAAACAGAGATTTTCCACTGAAATTTTGCAGAGAGCTTTCTTTTTATATCCTATATCGATAAAAAATAAAACATGGTGAAATTTGCTGTTCAATTACGCGTGGCGACAGTTTTCATTTTACTGACTTTTTCGGTAGTTCCAAAACCCAGTAAAATTTAACCGACCTCAGTAATTTAATATAAGTGTGTAAGGGATGGGAATGTCCGCTTATTCTCGAAGTACAATTTTAGCAGCTCTATTGATCAATAACGGCGCCGGCCAATTCAGTTACATTACATCTGCATCTCCACAATCACCACGGGAAGGGTATGTATTAGTGAGGGAGGAAAAGATCTGGGAGTCACCAATGCGATCCTTGGATAAGGAGGAAAAATACAACTTAAAGCAAGTTTTGCATTTTGTCTCGAGAAGTTTTTGGTAGAAGATTTAAAAAATACGTCAGCATCCATAATGCCGAACCATTCAAAAGATGTTTCTTGTAATACAGTGAAACCTCCCTGAGTCGATATTGAAGGGACCATCGACTCATGGAAATATCGAGTCATGGAACAGCAATACTTTGGAAAGCTGTTTGAAGGGACCATCATAGTAACCATGAAATTTTGTTTCCAGTATGGTTCCATGAGTCGATATCGAGTCATGGAACATCGACTCATGGAGGGATCACTGTAGCGTAAAGAGAAAAATATATGTATATATTTTAAATAATATGAAACAAGAATTACGGAAGAGTAACGCTGTACATTTATGTCTCGAGATGAAAAATTCTTGATAGAAGATTTAAAATATACGTCAACATCCATAATGTCGAACCATTCAAAAGAATTTTTTAGTTATGTTAAAGAGAGAAAACAAAAGTTAATTGAAATTATATAAAACAGGCATAATGCCGACACTTGTAGTGACGAACCATACAAAGTTTTTTTTGAATATTATATATTAACGCAGTCATGAAAAATGTGTCATTATAAGCATGAAACGAGCTCACCAGTTGGTAATCCATCCTCGACTTAACACGGATATCTTTTCGAACTCACACAACGCAAACCGTAGAAGTTCTCAGCGTCCCGAAAACGAACCGTCTTGTTTGGGCTTTCCGAAGCGCTCCATGTCCTCTTTGATCTGTGCATACTACAGGAAGTGGAATTCTGATCTGAATAGACTCAGGAAACAATGTAGAAGAAGTTGAAACAGGCGACGTTGAATCAGTTTGTTCAAGTCCGCCCACAAGGCTTACAAGAAGGCTCCTCGTTTTGCTGAAAGATCAGGCTGGAAAAACCTTTGTACAAATGTTTCCAGTTTGAGTGAAGTGAGTCGGCTGAATAAAATCCTTGCAAAATCAAAGGATTTCCTAGTGAACAAAATACGATTATCTAATGATGACTTTAATTCTTCTGATGAAAAAGTTTTGGAATCTTTATTCAATACACATTTGCCCGGATGTGTGGACATAGCATCTAAGAATGAACTAAATATATTTTCATGTTACGAGTCTCTGGCTTCGATTCACAGTATCGTAACTACCTAATCGATTCAATGGGCACTTCATATTTCTACTCATTTCAAATCTCAAAGAGCAGATGGGTTTTATCTTGTAACTCAATAATAGCGGTTTTCCAACTTATGTATTTGCCGACGACTTTTCAGATTTGATAATTGGTATGTACATTGGCACCCTATTCGACCTGATGCAAAGTGCTCTTCAGGTAGTCTTGAGTTGGTGTCAAACAATGGTCCAGTTATAAAAAAATCCGACAAAACCTCAATTTCCAAACATGTTTTCTTTTGAAAAACAAAGTCAAACATTCATTTACAATATCGAAAAGTTATGAACACATACAAAAATTTCAGAAGAAAATTGATTTTCTCCGTGTAGTTAGGTGTACATGACCAAAAACCTTAATAATTGCTTTAAAACTAGTTTTTCATCTTCATTCTTCTCGAATTTTAAAACATTTTTAGAAATTATAGCAGTCTCACCGAAATGATTGAAAACCTACTCTAAACTCCAAACTTTTAGTTCAGTCAACTGAATACCTAGAATTCCCACTGGAATCCCAGAATCCCCATGGACATTTCAAAAAGACTTCAAGGTTCCAAGGATTTTCACTGATAGTAAACAAGGACTCCAAGGAGTTCCACCATAAATTGCAAGAAATTATACCGTACATCCCGGAAATCGTGGATTATCCAACCGATATCTAAAAATTTCCGTCGAAATACCAATACTTCAGGAATCGAAATATGTTTCCTAAATCCCATCATTCCTTCCAACATTTCAAGACAGGATTCCCTACGAAATTACAAGATTCTCTCCAATGTTCCATAATGATCTTCGGAATTCCAGAAACCCGAAACGAAATTTGCAGAAACCCCAGAATCCTTGAAAAATCTCAAAATTCACACCCATAGAAATCTCAGAATTGCTTTCAGGGTCTATGGATTCCCACCAGAATTACAAAATTCAAATTGGAGTCCTAGAAAACCTTACACGAAATTTTAGGGGATTTGTCATTGAAATCATGGATTTCAACCGGAACTCAACACTGTCACCCATAATTTATTCTGGAATGGTAGATTGTTTTCAATATATCTTAGGGTTCATTGGAATTACAGAGTTCCCATAGGTATTTAATCCAAGACAACTCTGTAAATCTTAGGCAGCCAAGCCTAAATCTTAGAATTCCAAAAATGAAACCAGAACTACCAACGGAATTTCAACTAAAATCTCAAAACTCAGAAGTTCCTCCAGGATTTCTGATCACCAATTGGTATCCAACACTCAAAATGCCACAGCAGAGGCGCGTCTACGTTCTAAATCATGGGTAGGACAAACGTTAATAAATATTTTATGCACAGTGGAGCAAAGAATAATGTTAACCCTATGGAATCTAAGGCTATAAATTGAAAGTTACTATATTTAAGGGGCTTAAACACAAAAAGTGTCTATCGTTACCTCAAAACTAAGAAAATTTTTCATATTTAAGGGCTGGTATCTACTAAGGACCTTAAATATAGGAAACTAGAGACTGAACTTCACTGAAGGAGTAAATTTAGTAATTATTTATAGCATATTTCTACAAGAATTTCGTGGATACCTGAAGAATTCAATCTCAATTTTCTCAAGGTGTACCACAGAAAAGAAATTTCTTTTATGATTTGAACTAAAGATTCCTTTGAAGATACCTTCAGCAATTGCTCCAGAGATTCCTTCTAACATTTCTACAGAAATTTGTACAAGATTTTCTTACGTAAGTTTTATTTTATTTATTTTACTCATCCATAAACTTAAGACCATGTCTTTTATGTTTTAGTTTGTCTAAGGTAACATGAAGTGCGCCATAAACAAAAATCAAACTATTAGAAACAGATCAAATGCAATTTTTAATTGACTTGCTGTAAAACTGATTTCTTGAAATGCGATGAGGAAACAATTGACTGAAATTCAGCCGGCCAAGAATTTCAATTGTATATACTTCTAACAAGAAGGGAACTTGCATAATATGAAGTTATAGATCGCGGCATTGAAAATTTAACACCTCTAGGGCTTCTTAATCGAATAAGTTTACGATGCAAGTATGCAGGACATTTTTTGGTTACAATTGTGTGCAGTAAAAACACGGATCTAACTAAGGGAAAATTGTTGAATGAACAACCAATCAACGATTTGTGTAGGTGAGTAACAGGAGCATATCTGTTTAAGTTATATACAAATCTTACTGCGCAGTTGAGAGCTACCTTTAGTTTATGCAGGATGTTTGCAGATAGTTGGGTGGTGACAAAATCACAAAATAAGAAATGTGGATACATCAAGCTCTTGAACAATTTTAGTTTTGTATCAGTCTTAAGAAAATCTGTATTATATCGTAATGTGCGTAAAACCGAATAAATCTTTCCACATTGTTTCAAAATGAAACTGTCCCATTCAAAGTTACTTTGAATAGTTACGCCCAAACTAACAACTTTGTCAGCGTAACTGATTGGTATACCGTTTAAACTTAAGGTCGGTTTGTCATGACTACGGCTCTGGCGTGTTATGTAACACGCTTGTGTTTTTCGAGCATTTAACATCAACGAATTTTCTGAAGCCCATGATGATATTCTTGATAAATTATCATTGATCATATATGCAGCAGCATCACTAGTCATTCCAGACACATTAACATATATTTGGACGTCGTCTGCAAATAAGTGAATTTGGCATCCGTTAAGCCTCAACGGTAGATCATTAATATAAATGGAAAATAATAAAGGACCTAAGACGGATCCTTGAGGAACTCCTGATAAAATTGGGAGGTAATTAGAAAAACAATCATTAACAAAAACTGTCTGATTCCTATCTGTAAGATATGTATGAATAAGTCTAACGGCATCATATGAAAATCCAAAATTCTGTTCAAGCTTATTGCAAAGTTTAACATGAGAAATGGTGTCAAAGGCTTTGGAGAAGTCAAGCAACAAGAGAACTACTGATCCTCCTTTATCTAAAACAAGACCGATATCATCGCATACTTTTAACATTGCCGTTTTGATGCTATGTCCTTTGCGGTAACCTGATTGGTATTGCGATAAAAGATTGTTACCAGATAGATAACAAGTAATTTGATTTTTTAACAACCGTTCAAAAGCCTTTGAAATTGCACTTAAAATGCTGATAGGTCTAAGGTTCTCCAGTGAGTTTTCCGTGGATTTTTTCTTAATTGGTACTATTTTAGAATACTTCCAAATTTTAGGATATAAACCACTTTTGATAATACTATTGAAAATATGCTTTAATGGCTTCATAATTAGCGGAAGTATCATTTTTATAAATTTTATGGGTATATCATCAAGACCTACAGCATTCGACTTCACTTCATAAATTGCGTTTATAATATGATAGTCTTGAATTTCGTTGAATCGGAAAAATGTCTCACTCGAGTTAATATTTTGGGTATAAAACGATCGTGTAGGTGAACAAAAACTCTGGGAAAAATGTTTGTTAATATCATCAGGGCTGCAGTTCATTAGAAAACCGTCGTTTTTCCTTGTAATGTTCAAAGATTTTAGGTTCTTCCACATATTTTTAACACTGCCAGAGCCAGCAATTTTAGAATTCCAGTAACGCTGTTTTGCATTCAGAATTGATGAAGTAGCGTAATTTCGTAGCCTTTTAAAATGTTCAAAATCGCTGTCATTTCTTGTTGTTTTCCATTGCCGAAAAGCTAAGTCACGATCAACTATTGCTCTAGATACCTCAGCATTGAACCAGGGATTGCATTTACGGTTTATCACATTTGTTTTCACGGGTATAGTGGTATCAAACATTGTTTTCACGTGCTCATTGAAAAAATGCCATAAAATCTCTGGATTATTTGATTGATAAAATTCATCCCAGCTTATTTGATTAAATATAGATATAGCAGTGGAAGGATTGAACCTGCTGTAGTCTCTGTAACTCACTGGATCGGCACTGGATAGCAGAACATCCACATCTAAAGATGCGAACAGTAAATCATGGTTCGACATGCATGGTACATCAACTTGGTTAAATCGTAGAACTGATTCTCGTTTATTAGTTATCATAAGATCAATTTGAGAAGAGCCTGTCCTATGAAAGTGTGTTGGTATAGTTCCAAGAGATGAAATGAAAAATTTTCCATGAATGAAACAAATTTTTTACTTTTGTCACATCGAGGATTGAGTATGTTCGTATTGAAATCACCCATTAACAACACATGTTCGAATTGGAATTCAAAATTAGAAAATTTTTGGGCTAGCAGTTGCGAACAATCAAACTCAGGAGGATTGTAAAAGAAACCTAAAAGAAGTTTTTGATTGTTAACTACTAGTTCGAGAAAAATATATTCGGTTTCACCAGAAACATACCTTGATTTATCGAGAATCTTGAAATTAAACTGTTTTTTAACATACACAATTATGCCGCCACCCAGGCGTCCTACGCGATCATTTCTGATAACTGAATAATTTTCAATTTTGATGACATCATCGGATATTCTCTCATTTAGCCAAGATTCAGAAATGCATATAACATCCACATTAGAAACATTGGCTATTTTACGCAGTTCTTCAAGTTTTGACATTTTCCTTGCACAAATACTTTGGCTGTTCATACAACAAACCGATAATTTGTTAGGTACAAAGGCAGACTTCATAACAATACCTTGTGTATTCCAATTATTAGAAGTATTGACAATCAAATTATTAGCCATAATAGTTAACGAAAAGCAATTACAAGTCAAGAAAACAGTTTAAAAGCTATACAAAATGAACACTTTAAAATTAAATTTTAATTAAACTTAATAACGTTTTATCTTATCGACGCATCAACAATAATTAACATGATTTTACAATTACAAAAAATTTTCTCTATCAGACGACACGGTAATTTCATCAGCACACCAATCGAGCAGCAACAGCAACAGCAACAACCCAAACACCCTCGTAGCAGCAGCCCCAAAACTTTTAGGAGAGGAGTCATGGAAATATAATGGATTGGAGTGGAAGGACTGAGAAAAATAATGAAGGAAAGGTTCATTGATGGTGATGTGGACCAAAGCGTTGCAGATCCTCCAGGGATTTGACGACAATGTTATCTCCGCTATTCTGCTCTCTGACATAAATCAAGCCGCCACGGGAAAATACGTACGCCAATTTGCCTTGCTTCTTCAGCTCGATCGCCTTGGCTTTAATTTTCCTGGCCAAAATAGTCAAATTCTCATTGATATATATCCGTTTGTTGGTTTGAAACCCGATCTGCGATAAATTCAAAGAACGCATCGCAAGATATTTGGAGAAGAAGTCGTTTCGTTGGCTCGTGAAGGCAAACTGTACTAGAATGAGACAGTTGCTCCCGGAATTCATCGGTGATCTTGTTAAGCGGCGAATATCAACCAGCGGGATCATATTCTCAGTATATCCCATGGCCGAGCACCAACAACGAAAATACCCAAGTAGCACTGGTAACAAATGCAATATTTTAGAAAAATAAAACAAATTACATTACCGTTGCATTTCAGATAATTTGTAGCATATCTTATTGATGATTGGTTATTAAACTATTACATTGTAACTTACGCTTTGTTTACATTACATAGGTGTTGCATTTTTACTTGCATGTAACTTAACCTAGAGCTGTCAAAATGAATAAGTTACATTGAAATTGAATCTGTGGTTGCAAAGAAACAAATAATACGCTAGGTTACATACAGATTGCTTAGTCACATGTGTGAAACAGCATGAAGTTTGTTTACCATATGTCATAGGGGAAGGGGTGAAAAAATGAACAGGATGGTAAATGAACACCGAACTTGTTACGCATGAACAACAAATTTCAATAATTTTTATTACGCACGGATGATTTAGAGCATAAATAAGAGTGTTTTTGTTAATACGGAGATAAATTGAAGTCAGAACCACGTTCAGAAATTGAAACTGATGTAATTTTAGGCACGGAGATGTTGAGGTTTTTCAATGAGGTGAATATCGTAATGAAATGTTGTCAATGCAGAAACCTTCAGAACTGTTTTCGAAGGGATTATAATCATTCATAGGTGTTTTTTAGGATTGTGATAAAAAAATCAAAAATGTTCTGGGATTTCAACTCCCACAGGGTCCACTTATTCACTGTCATAGTTTGTATTACGTGCAATAAATACGTTAAATTTGTCCTTGAAAAACTCATCGAAGGACCTAAACTTTAATCAACTCGTAGGGGCAAAACCCTCACCCCCCTATTTCATAACTTACCAAAACAGCTGTTGCATTCAAATTCAACCAAACGTAATGCCACGCTGAAGTAACGCGCAAATTAGAACCTTACAAATGTAATTTTTTCAGCATGTATCTAATATTGAGCAATAACATCAGAACAAACGCCTGTAGGTATGCATTATATATGAAGAATCGATGAAGAGAAATCACTCATGTTACTTAGGCCCTAATGAAGTGACAGCACAGAAATGCACAAGGGGCTACCATTAACAACGTGATTATTTCTTCCCAATTTTAGACCCACCTTCCCCCTAGTAGTCATTTGTCCATACACAAAATTTACAATTTGTATGGATCGTGGTCATTGGCCAGAATCTCTCCCCTCCCCCAATACATGACTACGTGGTTTATGGATGACCCATAAGCACGCATTTTTTTGATTGATTTATTAATTCTAGAAATACTCAAATGGATGGATGTTGCTTCTACTATTTGATAAAGAACTTATTTGTATATCCGATTATAATAAAAATAGCATGTTTTTCACATCTAAATAGCTATTTTCCTTATCATGGGCATATTACCCTCAGTCTCTAATATTGGCACAAATTGATCAATTTCTAAATTCAATTCGTTGTTTCACCTCAGGACGCAAGATTGCATTACTTCCTAGCGTCTTGTAGTGAAAAATTGTCAACAAACCCGCATCTTGTCACCTTTATTCACAGAATAGAGCATCGATGAAGAGAAATCGATCATGCGATTTGCGCTTTCTTGGACGGAGCATTTAATTTTCATACTTTTGTAAGGTTCCAGTCAATTGGCTTAGAGGATTTTTGCACATAATTTGATGGTTTATCGCAAATTCATCGTTTTTCCCATTAAAAGCAAGACGATATCGTTTAGGTGTTCATTTTAATATCCCTTCCCCTATTGACAGCTGTGTAATTTATTAGCAGTTTCAGTATAGTTACACATCAGTTTCAAAATAACATAAGCTTTCAGGGTAACTAATGTGTAACACACGAGTAACTTGCTGACAGTGGTCAACACTACATGTCAAAAAATTTCATACGTATTGTGAATTTTGATATAAGAACTTTACTATTTTATGACTAGTTATTGTTTCCATAGATATTTTTCCAGTGAATAATTAAAATTGTTGAATTTACAATATGCAGCCTCTCTAACAGCTTTTCAATAGTTTTCATCATTTAAGATTGGCTGTCCTCAAACAGTTATTCGGAAGTGTTTCTGCAGCAAGATGAAATTAAATGGCGATTATGATAGGCAACCCGGAAAATCCAACTGCGGGACACGAATCAACGTGATTTTGGAATCACAATCTTCACAAACAATTAAATTAAAATCAAAAACACTGCTAATTTAAGTAACAGTGCCAATTTCCATTTTTTGTATCAGTTCTAATGGAATAATATCTCAACAATCCAGGTAGCATGTGTTATTCAATATAACATTTTTATCTATTTTATGAGCGCGTCAATTTTGAGCAAGTTAAATGATTGATTTCACCACAAATTCAAATCGGCATGTTAAATTTAATATGTACTTGTGAATAATTACGCGTTCGAAAATCATACGTATTACTTTTATTGACATTAAATTCTAAAATGGTTGTTCGGTTCCAAAACTGTCAGAAAGTAACAACAACTTCACCGCCGTTTCATTTATTTTGTCGCAGGAAAACCCATGCGTAATCAATCAATTACATAGCAGTCGCTCGTAAACTTCTTATGTAACGAACAAACAAGTTACATAAGGCTCGACTTTTTGCGCTTTTTCGGTTACATAGCAGTATTTTTCCATGTTGCAAATGTATCATATTGTAACTTTTGAATATGTTAAGAAGCCGTTGCTGTAAGCTACTTGTAACAATATGTGCTGCTTGGGTAGTGCTTCAGATCCTCTCCAATGGTGTAAGGGACCCCACTGACTATGAGGTCGTCAGTCAAGAGAGTCCTGGCAATGGATTCAGCATTAGTCTCCTGTTCGGTCTCCACTTTGCTCAATCTGTTGTTGACATCAGATAATTCTGCTTTAATCTCCTCCAATCCCTTCGAAAGTTGGTTGTGAAGCTCATTTTCAAGTTTGTCCATACGAGCCTGCAATATTTTGTTTTGATTGGTGATCATACGGGCCAACTCGTTGTTTGTGACATCAGACGTCGGTGAACTGGAAGGTTCATCAGGTTTCACTCGCTTGGTATTGTTAGCAGACTGTGACATCGTATTGGTTTTGCTTCTTGTCCACAGTTGACTCATAGATGAACCCTTGCTGTCAAACGCTATATCGTTGTGTCGCCGAGGCAGAATTGACTTCGATGATATTTTTCACAACAGTGGATAATTTTTAGAGATAACAGCCTCCCTGATGCATGATAATATGCTTAGTCGATATACACAGGGTGTTGGCCGATAGAAAGCAGAAATCCGACGTTAATTACAGTTGATGATGCGTACTGATTCTACTGCCACTTCATTTTACCACTGTTGACTATCACTATCACTGTCACTATAATATATATTTATTAGTTTATTTTTAAGGAATTCTTTCAGAAAGAAATTTGTTCAGAATTATAAATCCGCAGGGAATTTTTGAATAAAATCCTAAAGTAACCTCTGATAAAACCTGAGTAAGTTTAAAAGTCATCCTTATTGAACAAGGAACTCTGAAAGAACTATTGGACTTTTGATGAAGTTTTAGTAGATTTCATAGGTAAAATCCTTCTATCTTTACAGATAAAATCAATCAAATCTTGCGATAGTATTCCGCATGATTCTTTAAAAGAATTTCTCGAAAAAGATTGGTGCAAGAATGATCGGAGAATCTATCAGAAAAAATATGCAATATGAACTGGTGTAAAAACTTAATTAAACTTTTGAAGATTACATGAGATTTTTTGAGACATTTTTGAAGAACTCTTTGGAAAAACTGCAGGAGTAATACTTGGATGAAAAGCACGCTGGAGAAATTCCTAGAATAAAAATAGATTTTGTCGAAGAACCCCTCACTTCTGGAAGAGAACGTTTATATATACTTGAAGGAATCCACATGAATATGTGGAGGAAATCTTGCAGGGTATCTTGAGAAAGCCCTTGAGTTATTTTTTCTTCAAAAACTCTGAAATAAACCTTTGTGGATTTCCTCGGAAGAAATTCTGTGGAAATCTTTGGAAGATCTTCTAAAGTAACAACTGAAGATTTCGTTTGAATGAATAGTAAAAAAAACATCTCTAAGAAATTCATAATAAGGAACAAATAAGAGTATCTTTTATGTTTAAACCCTATCCATCTAATTTATCAAACAAATTTGACTTCTGAGCAGAAAAAAAACATCCGAATCATCATAACAAGCGCCTAATAATCAATCCAGTAAATAACACAAATATTCTCTTTTGATTGCCGGCATTAAAAAGAATAAATTTACAACACTTAACTACAAATGCCCATTGTCTATCGCTAGCTTTTCAGGCGTCCTGACGTCAAACCTTTCCCATTCTCCTCCTCCGTAGCACTTATGAGGGTGTCGCTGAGTCGGTGGCCTCTCATTAAGTAAGTGCTACATCAACATTTCCTTCCCCTATCCCAAGTTACGGTAAAGATGGGCGTGGCCGGGAATAGTTATATTCATGCTTTTGGTAATATTGTCCAAGATTGGGCCTCCCCAGCCTTGTTCCTGAAAGCAGTCTGGGTAAAGTTATCAAATTACACATGAATGTTGCTAGTATCCAATCTACGAAGCATACCATAACTACGCTCATAAGCTCATAAGAACACTAAGCTGAGTAGCCGGCTCTGTCCCAGTGAGAACGTCAATGCCAAAAAGAAAAAGAAGAAGAATCAATGGACTTTCACTTTAAGGACATTATGTTATTCTTAACCCACTGTGGTAATGAGCTATAAGCTCTCTTTACGCTTATGCGTTTTACAGTGCCCTTTTCAGGGCGCTGTTAGAACCCATTGTGGTATGGTATGTGGTATGAAGCTACATGCACTCATTAAATAACTCGTTTTGCTGCTTGTGATATTTTCCCTCTTCAAGGTGCCCAACCCCTATTTCCTCCTTTCTCTTTCCCAGCGGGTAGATGAAATAGGCTCAAATATGGCGATGGCAATAATCTTTAAATTGGCGGCGAACGTGCCTTTGTAGCCGCCCTTTTGATACCTAATACCTGATACCTGGCCTTTGGTACCTGATACTACGGGGCCCAGATAGCCGTAGCGGTAAACGCGCAGCTATTCAGCAAGACCAAGCTGAGGGTCGTGGGTTCGAATCCCACCGAAATTTTCTCGACTTCCCAGGGCATAAAGTATCTTCGTATCTGCCACACGATATACGCACGCATAAATGGTCATTGGCATAGTAAGCTCTCAATTAATAACTGTGGAAGTGCTCATAAGAACACTAAGCTGAGAAGCAGGCTCTGTTCTAGTAGGGACGTAACGCCAGAAAGAAGAAGAATCTGTTACCAAATTGCGAAAAAAAAGTCAAATATTCCAAACACTCGAGAATTTAAAACATATTAATTTTATAGTTATTGTAATTGCATGGTGTACATTGTTAGTTCAACAGTTGTAAACACATAAATTCTTATCTTTGAAAACGCCATTATTTGAAATATGGGTCATGTTTGTAATTTAAGACAGAACGGTGTTCAAGAAGACAAAATGATGTTTTCCCCGCTTGCATTCTATGCAGAGCTTCCTGACCCAAAATATTTTTCCTCGGCTTATCTTCCTCGATTCACAAGCTAAACATGCATAGATCGAACTGTTGTTGAAAAATTATAGGGTGGCCACAACTGTTCGCCACCACCGCTTTGACGATGATGATAATGACGGTTATTGGTACAGTCCAGTGCTCAATGGAAATAGAGGAAGATGTGGAATAACAGCCAAAGAATCCAACAAATAACAAACTATTACAGTGGGATGCCTCGGTGGCCCCTGGTAGGGGTATCCTGATAACGAAGCTATCAAGGCAGAAGCCTATGGGAGCAACCTTGAGGCTCAGCACAACTGCCCATTATTATGAGAAAATTATTTCTCGCCCTGAGAAAAAGACAACCAACAGCAGCTAATAAAATAATTTGAAAAGAGCAATAATATTGAACAATTTTTTAATAATTAAACAGAATAGTAGCGCAAAATGTACAACAAAATTACTAAAATCAGCTCTTGAAAATTAAATGTTCACCTAAACAAACTGAAAATACTCTACGTCCAGGGAAGTCAAGGAAATTTCCATTATGAAAAGATCCTGGACCGCCCGGGAATTGAACACAGACACCTTCAACATGGTTTTGCTTTGAAGCCGCGAACTCTAACAACTCGGCTAAGCAAGGCCCCCCTTATAAATAAATCAATCATATATGTTAACTTATTCGCACTTTCCGTTCGCAGTTTTTTTCAGTTAAAATTTTCATTTTTTCTTGGAATATTTTGAATTTTGTCGTATGAGTTTTGAATTTTTAAATTCCAGTTTCCATTCATCTGTTACTAGTTAACATTTTCTTGAGCAACAACTTATTTTTGTGTCTTTGATAATTTCTAATTTTTCGTTGATGACTTTTTTGATCAGCCAGTAAACACTATATTTTTTTATGGAATGTTTTCCTTCTTTCAAAGCTTGTTAATTTTTCTACCGCTCATTATTATCACGGAATGAGTGCAAACTGGACGGAAATAGAAAAAATGTTGACCATGGTCAGCGTTCGAAAGGCGGCCGACCAAGAGATCACACATGTCCAAGTCATGTTGGAAGCCGACAATGATTTGATTAAAATGTTGTAAACATAGTTTCTCTCATACAGTCGGCCCCTAGGAAAGGGTGAGGCATTTTATTCTGCAGTCGCGCGGGAAGCAGGTCGAAAAGGGGGAAAACAATGTCTGCTCGCTGATCGGCCGCTGATGTCCGCAGCTAATGTATTTATTATTTTTTATATGATTGTTATGGTGTGTGATACAGAGAGCTGATGATGATGATGATTATGTTGTGCGCCACTTGAGTGACTGCAACACGTGTCCGAATTAATAACTCGTTTTGTTGTTGATTTTCTCCGTCAGTGAGTTTCGGCGTGGGGTGCGGTGCCGATGAAAAATGAATTGGATTTGAGTGTTGATTTGGTATTTCAACGATGGGAGGGGAAGACATTAGCCGTCTAGGATTGATGAAGTTATGTGTGAAAATCAATACAGAAGTCACAAAGCCTAACATCTGTTGATCTCTTTAGGTCAGGAAAATTGAGGTACTTCTTCTTCTATCTAGCTTCACGTTCAATCTGGAGCAGATGCGGATATATATTTTTTTTATTTAATTTTTATTATTTTGAATATTACGTCTATTTCTGGTATGCAGTTGTACTGTGCAATTCAGGTAACACTTAATTAAGCTTTTATTAACATTTAAAACGCACATACATTTTATACATATTACATTTCATTTGACGTAGCAGTTTAGAATGTTACAGGAGAGTTGATTTCACCTGCTTATAACAGAATTTTCGCTTTCAATAAACTTATCTAGATATATAACGCAATAGATGATTTTAACTATTTTTGTCGATGTTTGTTCCAATATTTCAACATTGGATAGCCTATGTAATTAATTAGTACTATACCAAGGAGGGAGCTTCATAATCGTTTTCAATATTTTGTTTTTAATCCTCGGAAGTGCTTTTTTCTGGTATTACAACAGCTAGTGCATATTGGTATAGTACACAACATGACTGGCCTGAAAATGTGTTTGAAGATCAAAAGCTAAGACAAAGTTGTTAAGACAAAGTTTCGATTTTCTGTTAATAAGTGGATACAGACATTTTATATACCAATATGCACTACCTTTATATTGTATTTGTGGCTTGAATGCCCTCAATATTATTTTTGAAAGTTAAATTTGTATCTAGCATGAGCCCTAGATACTTAAGGTAATTATAGAACGAAGCCACACCTCAAATTTTTAAGAGCACAAGACTTGAAAACCAAACAGCGCTGTGCGTTGAAAATTTATCCCATTGATCACCACCAGCAAGCAAGTAGTTTGATTGATTTTCAAAGCGAATCTAGTTCAGATTACACGTAGGCTTCCTACAAATAAATATTTTTGCCTTCCCGGAGGTAACTCAGGTATGTCAGATGTGAATATATTGTATGATATTAGAATGCTGCCTTGAGGAACACTAGCTCTTACATGAATTCTTTCAGACTTGGAGTTCTGATAATTAACCTGTAGTGTACGATTTGACAAATAACTTTGGATTTTTGCAACAATGTATGTTGAAAAATTGAAGTTTTTTAATTTTACAATCAAGTCTTTATTCCAAAAACTATCGAAAACTTGTAAATCTTGTGAGAGTGAAGATGACAAATAAATATTTGAATATATTCATTGGAATGTTTTGATAGAAACCTATTATGAATTCAACGTTTCAAGTTAGATTGTCGAGAATATTCCAATGGTGTCGAAGCCGTGAAGGTAACTAGTTTAGTTTCTCGAATAAGTGTTTTCACTTTACTCTTTATCTATAGTCTAATGTTTTCATCAGCAGCTGTCCGCCCACCGAAATCAACCAACACCCGTCTTTGATCTTTGATCTCTTCTATTAACATTAAAACAATTTTCACATTTCAGCCACTTATCAGCCGCCTCTCGCGTGCAAATGTCCTATTCATAGTGCGCTATTTTGATCGAATCTATTCGAGAGTGCCTTTCATCCCTGACTTTATCCAACGAATAAAAAAAAACAACACTAGCTAACCGCTCGACTCGGACAACGGAATTCAATTAAGTGAATCCCACAGTTTTGTTCCGTCGTCACAGTGAAAGCAACGCACCACGAAACCAAATGGAGAGCGTTTCTAAACCGGGAAAGATGCTGCTGCTGGCTGCACGCGTATCTACAAGCGGCACAAAGACCTGGTTGATCGTTGATGATCTTCCCTTCGCCTAATGCCCAGCAATCTGTCCATCCGTCCCGGTGTCTTCCAGTAGTGGCCGATGATGCTGGGAAGCATCTTCATTAGTTACGCCCCATCTTGCTGCGGCTGGTGCTATTGATGCTGCTATCCCGATTCGAGTACAACCCCAAAAACTGACCATCTTGTGAGGGTATGCGATATGCATATTCGCACGAAACAATGCATCGATACGAAACGGTACAGTAAAAAGTGGTATAATATTATTTTCAAGATTTCTAGCTCAACTCAAAACAAATGTTAACCCTGACAACCAGAAGTCGAACAAATTACATCTCACCCGCACAACATGGTTGGTAAAATTATTTGATCGTTGTGTTTACTCGCATAAAACGTTATTTAATGATGTTTCATCCCGTATACTTGTACAAAGTATGTCAGGTTAATCCGTAGCAGCTGTCAAATCAACGTTGTTAACATACATTAAGTCGCATATGAGTACAGATTAGTTCGCAATGAAATCTACATATTCACATTGTATGCTATTGTTCATTATATAAAAAAATGCAAGTATATCGCTTCCTTTTCTTACGTATAAGGCCTTTTCGCGACATCGTAACATACGACATACGTGAAACTTTCCACATATAAGCATCGCATAGTGAAAACTATGATTTCGTTATGCGTACATTCTGGTTGTTTGTTCAATGTGCACAAATCGAGAACTCAAGTTTCATAAGTCAATAACGGCGCCGACCACGTCTTTACGGTCATCGGGGAAGGGAAGGAATGCTAGTTCGACAATCGTTGTTACTAGAGATCGAGATCACCTCTGCGTCTCCACAGTTGTCATGGTAAGCATAATGGGTTAGTGGGATAAGGTAGAGAACTGGGACTGGTGATGCGATCCATGATATAATCACGCCTAACCGGATTCGCGAAATAATTCAATAATCGCATTGTACGCCGAAAAAGTATTCGTCACTCGCCCACGCAGAAGCATGCGACACAATCAATAGATCAAATACTACTAACGAACCGATCACTTTTTCACTACTCTACTACCGACGCGCGACATGTTTGATCCTGCCCAGACAACCAGAAGTCGCATAACAGTTTACGAACAAAGTCGTTTATTTATTCAAATTGCATCACACCCGGACTACATGGTGGATGAAATCGTTTGATTGATGGGTTTCCTCGCATAAAACGTTATTTTCTGAGTTCGTATGTACATTTTGTTTCGTTCCGTATACTCGTACAAAGTTAGTCGGATCAATCCGTAGCAGCTGTCAAATGTACGTATAAAGCCTTTTCGCACCATCTTATACGTGAAACTTTCCACATATAAGCATCGCATAACGCAAAAGGTGATTCCGTTATACGTACATTCTGGTTGTCTGGGTGCCCTCATCGCCCGCCCCCGTAGGAGCAAGCGTCAAGGTCAAAGGATCAAACACTACTCAATGGAACAAAATGAAATGGAAAAACAAAAAAATACCCGATAAACATTTATTTGTGAAATATTTTTAATTAATTCACATTTTACCAAAGTTTTGCAAAAAACTGCTTTTTTAATGTTTTACGATTAACCTTGCTTTGGGCAAATTTCTGATCAAAATTAAGGGTACATTTTAATGCAAAAATCATTCCGCGGCTAGTAAAAGGTAGTTTTGAACATTCATTTGAGGTTCATTTGAAGCAAACCATTTTAAAATTGTTATAACTGACAATAGGTACGTATTATAACACAGGTTTGTACCACTGTGTGGTATTTATCCTTTTTCAACCATTATACTTTTTCTTGAAATAATGACTATTCCACTAAGGTTATACTTTTGCCCCACCATATTCTACGAGGTATTTTTATTTGTTAATAATTCGTCAAAGTAGAACATCACAATACTATTAACCCCTCTACCGGCAGCTTCATTTTTACCGCTAAAAAAAATATTCAAATCGCGATAACTTTTTTGTTTCTCGATATTTTTGCACCATTTTTTCACAAAATCTTAAAAAACTCTTCTAGTTTAAGAACCCGTATCGATATTATTCATTGGTGATCCAGTTTTGTAGATATTCCGATGTTGATTGGGGGACCGACATTCTCCATACAAAAGGTCTGGTGTTGATTTTGTTTTTGATTAATTTATCAAAAAAATAAAAATAAAACATGTACTATACGATGTCAGATAATTAGGAACTTCTCTGAAAAAAATCATACAAATCGGTTCAGTATTCTTGGAGAAATCTGAAAATTACGATATGAAGATTTTTAGAGTTATCATGATCATCATTTGTTCAGCGTGGTACCAGAAACATAAACGGTCATTACTCAAAGGCGGCTGCACCAAATTGCTTCATTTTTTAACAACATACTCACATTAATGTATCATTCCGAGGAGTGAATATCGCGATTTGAATATTTTTTTTTTTTAGCGTTAATGAAGCTGCCGGTAGAGGTGTTAAGAAGTTTCATGACATGTAAGGCATGTACTCGAAAAAAATGCACCATTTTTATCCGTTTGTAACTTTTTTGTACGTGGGTAAAATTGATGAAAATCTGGGTATAACTAGATTGCAGTGTATTGTTTACATGACAATCAGTTCAGTGATTATCGAAACAAGAAGAAAATCGCCGTAGAATTTGGCGCGCCGTCATAAAAAATCCGACTGCGATCATGAGATGGATCAGAAGATAACTGGGAATCACCCATACAACTTTCTCTCGGGTGGAAAAAATTTTTAATGGGTACCAGACGACCGAGAGGTGGGCTGGAAGTGGAAGAAAATCAAAGACAGCTGACCCTGTGAAGGCCCGGAAGGTGTTGGATTATTTCAAGCGATATTCGAACCTTTCGATTCGCGACGCGGCTCTGAAGGCCAAGTGTTCCGCCTGGTTCGTTCAGCAAACCATGAAACGAGCTGGGCTTCGTGTATTCAAGGTCCTGAAAGCACCGAACTGGCGTGATCAACAAAAAACGGCGGCCTAATCCCGTGCAAGGAAGTTGTATCGAGAGTGGCTAACGAAATCGAAATGTGTGGTTATGGATGACGAAACCTACATCAATCAGACACCGGGGCTAGAGTTCTACGTTGCCAAATCACGGTTTGATGTTCCGGAAGACATAAGGAAGAAAAAATGGACAAATTCGCCAAAAAACACTTGCTCTGGCAGGCCATATCCCAATGCAGTAAACTGTACGTTACAACGGGTACCATCAACAGCAAAATTTACCGCACCGAGTGCCTCCAGAAGCGTCTGTTGTTCTTCCTGCGGTCTCAGGGAGGCGAGACATTATTTTGGCCGGATCTGCCATAATTCCATTACGCGCGATCGACGTTGGATTGGAATTACTGGAAACCACTGTCGGACGTTCGGTTCCGGATTTATACGGATGTTTTGTGAGGTCTGTCCGAAGGTCATTTGAAACATTTCCATAATTATTTTGCACTGATCAAGCAAAACTAAAGCGCTTGTAACTGAATCATAAATAAATGGTATATTTCAACTAACATGTCAGAAGTTCTTGTAAATGACCCTATTTTGCAAGAAACTACTCAATTCGCATCAATTCATACTCCCAATCATCGGATTGATATCCATGGTACCAGAATCGAATCCAGAACACCCCGAAAGTACTTGTAGATAATCCTATGTTGCAAGAATTTACTCAATTTGCATCATACCATACTCCCAGCAAAAAATCTTGAAGATCGATGTGTCACATGTTATGGTTTGCAATCATCGGATTGATGTCCATTTCCAGGGTTCCGTAATCGACTCTAGGATATTCCAGAAATACTTGTAGATGTCCCTATGCTGCATACAGTTACTCAATATGCATTGTATTATACTTCTGTTGTAAAATCTTGAAGATTGATGTGTCGCATGATATGATTGTGCTGATAAAATTTTAGTCCCCAATTGATGGCTCAGGAACCGGTTCCTGGGAATCTGGAACTGGCTAGAATGGTTACAAATAAGTTGAAAGAGATGGAATCTACTGATGGTTTATGATTCAGAGCACTGTAGTTTTGTTTGATCCGTGCAAAATAATTTAGGAAATGTTTCTAAATCATCAGACAAACCCCACGAAACCGTCTGTCTAAGGTTCCTAGTACAAGTTACGAGACAAGAAAAGTGTTATGGTGTTGTGTCAAAATTGTATTGACATCGGTTGAAAATTATCGGAATTAGAGCCAAAAGATAACGAAAATTTGGTTATATAAATAGGGCAGGGATACAAAGGTTAACAACGCAACAATTGAAAGTCACTTTGAAACGCAGGAAACCTCAGTAGAGTACACGGGTAAAAATCAGAATCCCAAAATCATGATTATGTACTCTTGATAATATGAGCCAGATCGCCGTAACGCAACACAAAGATTATGTTTTTGTAGCTGATTGTTTTGAATCAAATTGGAACTTCAGTTAGCAAACTGTTTTGAGTGTAATATTTACATACGATTGCATAAAAACTGAAAATTGTATCGGTTTCTGAAAACCATATTATCAAATTGTGACATATTACAGATCAGTGCGAAAAATCAAGAGATTCTCAACTCAATGCATCTGTATTGCATGATTTGGCGAAAGTTAACAGCTGGAAACAAGGGTAATATGCCTTTTTTTGTAATACTGCATTGTAGAAACTGAGACATGAACTGTTTTCGCTCCACACCAAGTTTTCCACCCATTTTTTTCTGCTAAAAAATGAAATTTACAAACCTTGATGTTTTATTAGTTTTATCCTTAGTGCTATTGTCTGAAAATGTCGAATCCAATGCTTAAAATGGCAGAAATCTACATTCTTTGGAGGTGATCCATAACCGTGGTAAACAATCATTTTCTGGTCCATATATGGATCACTGGTTAGAAGTGCTAATATTCGGTATTTAGAATCAACAATCAAGAAAAATGTTTTCCAAAGATGAATTCATACTAAATCGAAGCGAACGAGCATGTTTTATGCTATACAATTAGAATTTTACCACCTGTGGGAGCTTATGAATGCTGACGACACTTCTCACAGAAAACGACCATATAATGATAGCTGTGTGTACCAACTAAACATTTGTCAAAAACATCATTATTAAGCGGTTGAATGTTTTGCTTTACATTACAAATGGTAGAAAACAAATAGTATAACATACGAACAATATGTTTTACGTACACGTTTATGTTTTGAGCGAGTTATCCGATGTTAAACGCCAAAGTGATCCGTAACTGTGTGGGCATGGTATGTCGAAGAAACTAGGTATTATACTATTCAAACAAAATCAGTTATAATGACAAAGTCTATTAAATATTTGTTATATTCAAAACATAATCATAACAATTTGTGTTGTAAACAATTTGAAATGAATTAAAATAACAAGTATGCAATTTTTTATTTTTGATCTAAATATCATTTTTAGTTATCTAAAATCGTTCTAAACACGTTTTGGGTAATGGTTTATTTTTATTCGTAAATCTATGAATTTTAGTTTTTGATTGTTATAATTTTTATTTTTGAACATCCCTATCTTTTTCATTTTTTCCTGAAGCTTTTTCTAGTTATTGATTTTTCGGCGATAATAAAAATTCAAATTCATACGGTACATTCAAAAATGTTTAATTTTTATTTTTTTCTGGATTTTTTTTTTTTTTTTTTTGTTAAAAACAGGTTTGAAATTATTTTAATACCACCAAGCTTTTTTCTGTAATTGGTTGATCATAGAAAAATATTAAATACTGATCATTCAGCTTTGTCGTTCGAAACTTTGTAACGTTTTACGTTTTTTCGTTAAAAAAATAATAAAAAAGTTTGTGAACTTTTGACGTTTAATCTTTTTAAGTAAAATCATTTGAATTTGATTGAGCTCAGTGTTACGTATATAGTCAATAAGGGTTGTGTCTAGACTAAATGTACTAAATTAACGTCACCCAGTATACCGTGCACCCCCGCTAATTTGAACGGCACCTCATGCAAACCATCGGGGTTCATTTTTAATTTGAACTTCTAGTCACCCTAGAACCGTGTTTTTGGTTACCTCTTACACTGTTTTGTTTTGATTCTGTGTTTCGTTCTACAGCGTTCCATTTCACTTTACTCCGTTCCATGAGCTAAATGACGTTTGAACCATTTTTAATCTGAACGGTTTGCAAATTAGAGGGGTACAAATTAAAATGTGTTCAGTAGACTGGCCCTTAAACAAAAAAGTTGTAAAACTCAACGGGGCACCCCCTAGATATGAGCCTTAGGGTAAGAAAAACGCTCTCTCAAAATTTCAACTCAATTGATTGCTTCACCAGCTGGCGCATTCGATTTGAAGTTTGTATGGGATATTAGTCTCAAATATATTGAAAATTGACCCTATGTCACTATTTCGTTCCGTATACTAATTGTTCGCGTTCGAATAAGCCCAGAATGACAAATACACTAGTTGATACCCTAATGAACATAATTGCAGAAGGTTGTATCTGGATTTAATCTCATTTTAATTAACTTTTCAGTTGTTGAAAGTTAGGCTTAGATCAGCACTCCCGTACAGTCACTTATATGCATGCGACATGTGCCTCAGCTCGCCCACGGTCATAGGTGGCTATGATGCGCTTAGAAGCTACCTCCAAGCTATGTTGAAGAAATACAAGCAGTGTTGCATGATATACTTCAGATAGTTGAAACACCAACTTTAATAATTTTGATCATGGTACAATCTTCTACACTATTCTTCGCTATTACATCAAGTAGTGTTTTTGACATTCTGGGTCCAATTGAACGCGATCATCAATTTTCCTGAACCAAACAGTACATGATGTGCTGTTGCTCATATGTTTGAGCTGAAAATCCCATATTAACTTCAATTCAAATGCGCCAGCTCATGGAACGACCAAATGAGCTGAATTTTTCAGAAAGGCTTCGTCTAATCCCAAGAAATAATCCTGGGGGGTGCCCCGTGGAATCATACAACTTTATTTTTCTCCCATACTGAGCTGGGCCAGTCTAGTGTTCAGATTAAATGTGGTCAAACCAACGGGGGTACCCGGTAGTGGTTTCTGCGCTCGTTTACATACACGTTACATATCACCAACACTACTTACAGAACGCTGGTTGAAAAAATAAACAAAGATCAGCTGTTCCCAGCAAAATCAAACGGCAGTATTTTCAACCAGAAAATTTGCGCACGTGTTCGTGACACCGCTCGGCGAGAGCTCAATGGGATATGTGTAGTGATGTGCTAACCTTTGTAGTGTTCTAGCCATGTTCGTTTACCGAAGGCACGAACTCTCGCCATATCAAATGTGATTTATTTATTTATTTTATTTATTTGGTTCAATATCTTCAACACTTATGGTTGCACAGATTGTGACTTAATCTAGATTTCTTATCCTACTGGCAAAAACATTTTTAGAGATATTCAGGTCAAATTTATCGGAAACATCATTAAATAATCTGCAACTATCGTCAAAAGGGTAAAAAAAAGCGTATTGAGTGCGTCTAGTAGGAATCCACAAAATAGAACGATTACGAAGACTGCGCACAGGAGCATAAAAACAAATATTACCTAACAAATAATTACAGTCAATACGATTCAAAAATGTGGAACGCTTCACGATTTTGCGTGTCATCCTTGCGCAGGGGGGCAATTTTTGAAAGAATAATCTCTTTATGTGAGCAGGTTTCTTGCCTGCTCCAAAGAAGTAGACTCGATCATTTCGCTTCTTAAACGGCTGGTGTTCAGAAGTTCATGGTTCAATTTTAAAGCTAATTTATATAAAGTTTGTTAAATTTGTTATGATTGAAAGGTATTGAATATGATTGAAGTGATTTTTCGTTTGTACTTTGTTCTTAATTTTGTTCTGTTTGTTCTATAAGGTAGTGAAATGTGTCGGAGTCGGCGTGTCCGACGAACGCGTACTTTCTTTTAAATTTATAATTGTGAGTCACAATTTGTGACTCAAAAAGGTAATTTGAATGAACTCGATTTTCTAAATTAAGTTTTAAAAGTAAGACTTTCTAGTTGGACTTTCTAGCGCCCTGCGCTTTTTGAGTAAAGGCTGGAGTTTCATCGGTTGTCGACAGAAGTCGAAAACGGTCCCCGTGGCGTTTCGGGCCACCATTTCCGTCTGAGGACATTTTGTTTCGAGTCCGTGCAACCACCAAGGCCCGCCCTTCGGGGTAGTCAAACGTAGCGTGGTGTTTCGCCTTTTAAAAGGAGCGAAAATTCTCCGACGATCACCAACTAATCGTCGTAGACGGTCCACCAACGCTACATCCCCGGACCAAGGAAAACGAGAGCACGGATCGTGACCTGCGTCGCCAATTGTGCATCACGTTCCGGATCAGAATCAAAGGGGAAGAGTTCATTGCATCCTCTACTCCGAAGGAAGTCACGACACTCCGTCGAGGCAAAAGCTCTCTAGAGAAAATCGGAGGCCATCCGTCCAGCCGCCACCCGCTTCGCATCTTTAGTTCGGCCATATTTGCACGGGCTCATTGCGCTGCACGCCATTCCTGCAGCGACGGCGAAACGGTCCCCTTCGGCGCCATCGTTACAAATGTGCTCGCCGCCATCGCCGAGGTTCCTGACATTTTCAAGTCGTCAACGAGCAACAAGTCGACGTTGCGTTTCGTGTAGTGCAATTGTAAGGAAGGTCACTTTAATGTGTTACATGCATGCCCTGATTCGCTACTCGCCACATAGTAACGCACTTGCGCTAGTGTCTATGCACGAAAAATCGCTAAAAAGTAATGCGAAAAATATTTGTATGGCGAAATACATCTAACGAGTTATTTCTCAAAATTTGGAACTATATTCAAAAAAATATTTGGTACCGGTTGTGCGTGATGATCATGGCTGTCACGCCTACCAAATAATTTTTTGATCAATGCTTCCATTTACGAGTAATTTGAAGTTAGATGCCTTTCCCCATACAAAATGTAACGAGAAAACTTCTGGTGATCAACTGTGGGCAAGAGCAAAGCAGGTAATCCATTGCGAGTTTTTTCCAGGTTGCTGCTTCAATTTTCCTTAAAAGGTTTTAAGTTCTCCAGTATAGTGGGTTGAACGAGTCTAAGGCGGGATTGAGCGTATTATGGGAGACATTGTATCTTTCACTTCGTTACTTTTGTTAAATTTGAGCCAGCGACCGTTCGAGTACCCCTGAGGTAAAAGTCGAAATAGTCGGGCAATTCAAATCGATCGGCGATCTCTCCAATTGCGAGAGTGGCACTTAAATCGCCGGTTAACTAACCTCGAATTTTTCGAACGGTTACAACTTTTGAGGTAAAGTTATATTTTTTTTTACTTTTTACTGAACTTCTCTAGCTGTCAGACCCAATTTGTCCCGAACAGACCGAAAATTCAGTAAAAACAATGTATAATCATCCGCCACCAGGAGACAAATCTGTGATCAAATTTAGTACGGGATAGAGCCAAGGTATTCGTGAAGTATACGATAAAATCGACCGCATAGAGCTATGGAAAATCATAGAGCGACGATGGAAAGTGTGCAAAATTGTTTGAAGGTTTCAGGCGTACATTCTAGTTCGTTAGGATCCCGTCGGGGACTACGACAAGGTGAATGAACTTTCGTGTCGGCTGTTCAATATTGCACTAGAAGGTGTTAAGCGAAGAGCCGGGCTTAACGGCCGGGGTGCGATTTTTACGAGATCCAGCTAATTTGTTTACTTCGCGGATGATACCGAACATTTAAAAAGGTCGCAGACCTGTGCACCCACCTGAAATACGAGGCAGTGAAAGTTGGACTGGTGGTGAATGCGACCAAAACAAAGTACATGCAAGCTGGTGGGTCTGAGCGCGACAGGGCTCGCCTAGTGTTAGGGATATGTTCGAGGTGGTCGACGAGTTCGTCTACCTTGGATCTTTGCTGACAGCTGACAATAACGTTAGCTGTGAAATACGGAGGCGCATCATCAGTGGAAGTCGGGCCTACTATGGCCTCCACAAGAAGCTGCTATCAAAAATTACCATGTACAAAACGCTCATAAGGCCGGTAGTCTTCTACGGGCATGAACCGTGAATAATGCTCCAAGAGGATTTGCAAGTACTTAGAGTCTTCGAACGTCGGGTGCTTGACGATCTTTCGCGGTGTGCAGAAAAACGGCGGCGAAGAATGAACCAACTCTACAACTAACCCAGTATTCAGAAGCCAAAGCTGAAAGTATACGATGGACAGGGCATGTTGCAAGAATGGCGAACAGCAACCCTGCAAAAATGGTGTTCGCTTCGGATCCTGTTGGTACAAAAAGCGTGGAGCACAGCGATCTACCCAGTAAACACACGATCGTATATAATACGATATAAGAGTATAAATTTGAAGGCAATATACGCACATTTTGCATGCAGCCTGATGGCACATGTACGTATATCGCCTCCACTTTTGTACTCTTATGCTATCTTATACGAGTTTGTGTTTACTGGGTAGGTGGGCGGATCGAGTGCGTATCGATTTGGCGATCCGATCAGTGGATTACAACAAAATTATATCACAAATATAACAAAATTTGTTACAAATAATACATTTTGTTTAATTTTCGTTAGAAGCACTTTGAGTTGATGGAGGAAAGTATAACACAATTAAAACATAATCAGTTATAACAACAAAAGCTGTTTCAAATTCGTTTCAATTTAAAATTAAATTATGACAAAACTTGTCATAAAAAAACTGAGAGCAAAGAAAATAACAATTTTTGTTATAATTTAGCTATCGACAATAACGAAGTAAGTTATATTTGTGTTTGATTGAAATCATAATGAGTATAAGGTAGATGTACCAACAGTGGAGGTACTAAGCACTGTTGAAGTTTATTCAACCCCTTAAATTGAAGAAGCGCAATAAATGTACATGTTAATGTTGTAACGGGAAGTAACGACCATTAACTTAATGAGAAAAATGATTTCATCGCAGTAATCCACGACATATCAGTGAAAAATAATACCTCCACTATTGGTACACTGTTCCTTTAGTTGCGGTATATTTTTAATTTGTGTTCCTATAGTTGCGGTATCCGTGGTTTTCTTATGGGATCCTCCACTATAGGAATACTTTACCGCAACTATTGGTACAAGCAAGAGCAGTTTTAGCAATTTTAGCGATTTCATCAGTTTTAAAGCAATTTGAACGCTCTTTTCAACTATTCCGTGTATCAACAAGCCAAGACGTCGATTGGCAGTGTCGGTTCTGTGGTTAATGTAATAAAATCAGTGAAAACGGCACTACCGCAACTATAGGAACACCCACAACTAAGGGAACACTTACCCTAACTTAAATTAAAACATGTTTTGTTTCGTGTAGAAGAAATTGTGTTATAATTTCTGTTATATAAACTACTAACCAGCCAGAATTATAACACATTTTGTTGGGAAAAATGCGTTTTGCTGAGTAACAAAATATGTTGTAATCCACTGGTCGGGGAGCTTGGGCAGAACCGAGGATGAAGAGATGCGGCCACGAACGAGTATTGTGGCGTGAAATTGTTGATTCAGTATTATCTGTTTAGATGTTAACTAAAAATAATTGAAATGAATGAAAATGAAAATGACATTCTGTAGAAATTCGGGGCATTTCTGTTCGACCAATATATGACGGATTAATTTGAAATACCAAATACCCTCACCATCTTGCACTTAACCGCGACTCGGTGGCTTAGCGCGGAGAAAATTGAACTTGTCAGTCAACCGAGAAGCATCCGCTGCCTCACTACTGGAACCCATTGAAAATCCAATTAATTGTAACCGTTTTCGGCTCAATTCAGTTTACCATAGTGACTTGCCAGCTCAGCCCTAGCTGGCGTCTGCGTTCAAGATTTAATAGAAATTCAGAGGAAAATCAGTTTCATTCAGAACTGATCACGGCCCGATGCCACACCCCTTGTTCAAATACGGCTGCCAACAAGCAAAACTTCATTTCACACAAATCAACAGTGCAGGCCTCTATATTTGCAAACCGTTAGAATATCTTGACCCGGCGCTTTCTTGAGTCGAGTCAACAGAACACTGGAGTTGATCCACGGTCAGGAAGCAAAAAATCGTCCATTTTTTGTGTGGAACTAACGGAGTCGGCACATATCGCGTGGAACGCCTCCGTGCTTACCCCTGCGGTTGTTGAAAATCACTTTCCATCAATTGATTTCAGCTGGGTGAAAAAAAAGTAAATCTTTGTCGGTGTAACAAGTTTATCTCGCGGGCCGCTATTCCCCCTTGCTGGACCACAATCACCTATGATCCGAACAAGAAAAGAAAACAAACAATGTTTGATCCGTCTTTACCCTAAGTAAATAATAGCTACCTAGCGCAAACATCTAAATTAGCAATTCTGCTTTGCTTTCGTTTGGCCATTTCTACTGCTGGCTGTTGAATTTCTTACATGAATAGTATCGCAATTTCATTTTTTTTTTTTTTGACATTGAATTTTAGATCATTGAACTCGTTGCAGCCGTGTTATGCTTAACAATTTTAAAATTATCATGATCATGATAGTCGTTCATATAAACTAGTACTTATAGAAATTATATGTTTAGCAGATAATTTGACGCACTGTTCATCACAGTCCAATCGCAGTTGGACGTATGAAAACACAGCACTTTTGTGAATGGATCATCCATTGGTGTTACGGTAAAAAAATAATATGACGCAATGACACATCGAGTCACGGCGATTGAACCGTTGATTATAAAAACATAAGTATAAGAGTAAATCAAATGCTCGAGTTTCAGACAAATTATCATCTGGAAACTTCTAATGATAACTCCTTTTGGTGAGACTAATCAGCAAGCTTAGTATAGCCAATGCGAAGACGGTGGATTCGATTCTAATTGAGAATCTGTTTATACAGAGTACCCTTTCTACTTCCTGAACATAATGTATCAATGTAATAATTTGGTCCGTTGTCGATTGGCCCATTCGAAAAGCTGGCATGACAAATTCCCATGAAACTACTTGTGAAAACACTGTATTGACCGCATTTGAATAAGGATCATTCGTTAATTCTCACATTCCAGCTTGTCACCTTTCTTATGAACTAGACATATTACAATGTCATTCGATGTTTTGTAATCCATATCCTGATTATCCATCAAGTTGGCAAATACCTCCTTTATTCGGGCCTATCTTTTTGATTTCCTTTTAAGTACCATTTTTCTTTTTGTTCTTAAGTTATGTCATAGCATCCTTAACTTCATTCAATGTAGGACTGGCACATCACTCTCAACCGCCGTACCGATAAAGCAATGCCTCATGCCATCTTGGTGTGCTGCCCCCATGCCATTCAACTTTTCAACGTAGTGCTGCTTCCAATTGTATGTACCTTAAGTTCATACGTCAAGAAACGCACAGCCTAATCCCACTATTGTTTGGGTCACATCGTGACTTTCTGGCAGTAGCCACGGAATTCCTACGAGCAATCAACCTACTCGTTGTCATCACACTTAAACTTTTATAAGCATTGCTACTTAACCCGGAAAAGCTGTTTGAATCATTCATCCTAAAACTGATTATACAGACCCTTTTCGTTGAAGGCTCTGTAATTAGCTATTTCTGAACGGATTTATACCAAAACGGATTGAGGCAAGTTTTGTGCAAGGTCCTGGTTTCAGTCTTGTAAAATTTTCATAACAAGATTATTAACCTTATTATAGTTCAACCTCAATTCTCTTAGAATAAAAATAAAGTTGTAATCAGCTTTTTATATCTTGTAAAAATTAAATATATTATGGTGTAGCTTGTTTGGGCATAGACGCACTAACCTATCTAACATTAATGGTGATTCTTTGAATTGGAAGACGTTATACACAGATAAAAATATTTAAATTTAAATGTAGCGTTAACTGAGACATATAGTAAAAATAAACCAAATTCATCTATTGTTATGACATTTCGCTTAATTTTCCACTAAAGATGCTTGAATGCTACATGATCGTGTAAATTCAAAGTACGGTAAACTGGGGTGAAGTTGATCACTATTGAGCGATTCTATTGTATAATTCCTAGAAGTATGCATGTATTATGATCCAAATATTTTTAAAACCTGTACTGGTTGAATGTTTATCAAATTTTATAAACGAAATTTTGACGAAGTACTATTATAATATCAACAACCTATTTTTGAAATCATAAAGTGGAGTTTAGTGGAGTGGGTGAAGTTGATCAATTGCTGCGATAGATTTCCTAAAATAAAAAGATATGCTATTCACTAAATCGGGGGCACTGAATCTGAATCAAGCCTCAAAACGCTTACAACTTGTTGATAAATAGATGACAGATCTGTCAATTTTAGAATTGAATGTTGTGAATTATAGATTATACCACATTGAACGCCTAAAGGTATGCAATTTTCTTTGAAATTAGCATCTCGCTCGCGAAAATAACTTTTTTTTCAATGAAAATGAATTTTTATCCTCAATGTAAATTAAAGACTGAGTAAACAAATCACATCTGGAATGTGTAAAACAGTTTATTTAAAATGTGGCTTCATATAGCCGTGGAAAAGTCAATTGTTTGGAGGAAAACCTTTCAACAGTTCATCAAACATCTCATAAAAATCTGTTTTTACATGGTATAATTACTTGAATGACAAGCCGAATTCAGGAACATCAAGAGTAACTATCAGGTAATACCACAACATAGAAAATGTGATAATTGAAATCGAGTCATAGCTCTTTCAACAGTGTATGCATGTATTCCCCAATTCCACGAACTGTTCAAGCAAAATAACATATAGATTTATAGTTTTATATCAGGTTTGGTTTTGGCACATTTACATTACGATAAGTTCTGTTCCAGAAAAAAAAAAACTATTCGCCTCAAAACAAATTCACCCAAGAAAAGGTCATCCTAAAGTCTGTCCAAGAATATCTCTATGAATTAACTTTCAAATTATTCTAGGGATTCCTTTAGTTATTTCTTCTGAGGTTCCTTCAATAAGTAAAAACTGCTTCGAACATTCCATCCCTGAGAGTAATACTGAAAAATTGATGAAAAGAATATTTTGAGAAATCTATAAAGGAATACAACGAAAAATTTTCTAGCGGTCAGAAAGCAAAACAATAGTGACCTCAGTGACAAAAATGAGGAGCTATTTTTTTCCAAACCAAACCACGTGATAATTTTTTCTGGATTTCAAAACAACAAGTATCTTCTTTCATCTATCTAAAGAAATAAAAATTGAATGGTGTTTGTACGGTCACGAAATGGCTTGAGAACGGGACAATCAATTTGCACAATTATTTCACAATAGTCTTCTTTGAGAGTTCCGACGAGTTCGTGCAAAAGAAAAGTTTAGGAAAGTTTTCGTAAATTTTGGTTAAATGAGAGAAAATTAATATGTAATTTTACATGCGACGTTTCACGGCATTTTCAACATCCTACTTAATGGATAGACGAAGTTTGACGGGACCACTAGTTAGTCACAAAAACAAAAATACTTTCTATGTGAATATTAACCAATCTACATATTGGGTCAATTTGTAATGTAGAAAACTGCAGTGAATTGAAATATTTTAGAATAATTAGCAACTGTAGTATTATAAAACATTTCAGAATACAATGAATATTTTGAAGTAGAGGTACAAAGCAAATTACTAAAAGCATTTTTCAAAGAAATTATGGAAAAAAGGGAATAGTTTTGATTATAGACAACATTAGATGAATTTCTTTAAAAATAATTAGCTGAAATTCAAAATATTCTGAAAAATAAATCCTGACAAAATCCATAAATTAAAAAACAAGCAACTCAGGCTGAATTTGTGTCGGAATTTTTGAAAAATTAAACCCTAGTTCTACATAAGCAGTAACACTAGAACACAATTGATTTTTGACAAACTCGAGGTAAACCGAATAAGATGAATGTTTTGCATAGATAATTAGAAATTATTTCCATGTATACTTAAAATACCTGCAATTCAACTGAACGTTTCAGTGAATAAAATATTGCAAACAATCATATCACTCAGTGATGACTAGTTTTATCTGATCTACGACTCTGAAAATGAATAATTTTGCATACTTAGATTATAAAGCAAACAGTACACGATTGAGATCATCTTTCTTAATAAATCTCTATTTATTAGATGCTTATGTGTTGCTGAAGTTCATTGAATAGGGTGATTAATCTTACTTCAAGAGAATGGCCACTGGTATCACTATTGATTAATTATTATTGCTTATTTTCCATTATAAAAATGTTTTTTTTTTTCGTTTGAAAATAGTTGACCAAAGTCCTGAAAAAACACTATCAATTCATTGTAGAGAATATACTAGAGAAACTCGGAGAGGACTTTGACTTTGTTTATAAACAAAATTTGCAATGACTATCATTAATTGAGGTCGTTCAGACAATATTTTAGTGTACGTGTCATCCTGTCAGTCACCAAAAGAAATCATGCTTATCAATGACGTCACTCACTTACCGCTTTTCACTAATACACTGCCATCGTGTCTTTTGCGTAACATGTTTTTGAGCCTGATTGAATTTGCTCGATTGAAACCACGCAATGAGAATATATACCAAAAAACTACGTCACTAATGTACATGGCTTCTTATGGGAGCTCTCTCGCTTGTATTTGTGAAACATCATGCACCGTACACGGATGTCACGCACACTAAATGTCTTTTCCACACCTCGGTATATATTCTCATTGGAAACCACGTTTGACGGTTCAATTATTGGAACCTTTGGTTTCAGAATTCGCGCTTCTGTATATAAACAAATTCTCTGATTCATTGGAGCAATATATAGCTCACTTGTTGGAATTTCTAATGTGATTTCTGAAACTAGTAGTCGCTTTCGAAGTCATGGATGATTATATGACAAACTCTTTTTTTTTCGTCTCCGGCTTATCTTCCGGTGGAGTTTTGATGGGGCTTTTTTCAGAAGGCAGGTTTAAGATTACTTCTATAGCCGCAGATTTCTGCAGAATTTTCACTAGTAATTTTCTCAGAAGGTCTTTCAGATATTGGTCATGGTTTTCGCCAAAATTCAGCTTAAAAACGCTTCCAATTGCAACGATCTTCTCCAATATTTTTCTCAGGAAATGTTCGCGTTTTCTACTGGAACTGTTTATGATATATTCACTTGAATTCTTCCAGAAAGTTTGCCAAGAATTCCTATCTTTTTTGACACTTTGGTTCCCAAATCACATTACATTTGTCTTTATAATAACAAATACCTATTTTTTTCTGAAACTACCTTAAATTTCATAATGATCACATCACAAAAATAGTGACTTTAGTGATTTCAGGTTGGAAATAGTAACCTTTTTGTGACAATTCTCTGACCAATAATCACTAACCAAATACGCTAATACTATACGATTCAGTCGTTTAAACGGGCCTAGCATTTTAGCAATTGATATAGGCTATAAGCGTCTGCTTCAACTAATTTTGTTGAGCATTGTTTCTAATCCAAAAAAAGTTATCATCGATTGACAACTCACGCATGAAAAATCTCAAGCGTGAGTTATGAGAAATTGAGTATTTCACAACACTGATTTTAGAATCATTTTCTAAATTCTCTGATGAAACGAATGATTTTAAAATTTACAAAAAAGTAAGTTATTATTATTATTATTATTATAGAGTTTTGGCACTTCTCAGCAAAAAAATGCTGGAAACTTTCACCTACCCCGGGCAATCTGTATGCCAAAGGGGATTAGGCTCTGTGGATCTCATTGGTCGGTTTTACTTATCCTAATGAGTCTGCTGGATGAGCTTCTCAGTTGTGGTGGTTCAGGAACCGTCTAACTATGCTGCAGGTTCCAAGAATCACCGCTTTTTGGATGCTGTGTAGGTCCTTCTTCAATTCCAGCTCGTCTAGGGACCTTAGGAGAGATTTCGGGACAATTCCGGTCGCTGAGAGGACTACCGGAACTATACGGACGTCCTCTAGGTGCCACATCTGCTTCAACTCCTCCGCCAAGTCGTGGTACTTCGCTATCTTGTTAGAGAACGTTGATTGGACATTGTGGTCCAGCGGTACAGCGATGTCGATGAGTGTAACTCGTTTCATCCTTTTGTCGTAGACTACAATGTCGGGGCGGTTGGCACGGATCAGGACGTCCGTTATGATCTCGCGATCCCAGTACAGCTTTATGCATTATTATTATTATTATTATTATTATTATTATTATTATTATTACTATTATTATTAGCTTTATTAGGGAGATTTTCAGCCCGTGGCTGGTTCATCTCCATAAAAAAAAGTAAGTAAATCAAAGCTGAAAATCTAATTATTTTCATAATAATTTTAAAAAAAAACTCTGGACTTGATCTGGAATCTGTTACTTTCACAATAAATTATTTTTCAATGTTAATAATCGAAGGCTAAATCCCCAAAAAAAATCGAGATATCTCAATTGACATTAAAATATAATCTACAAATGGTTTTAATCTCTTGTTAACAACCAATAAAATTTTTCAACCACTACCCACATCGTCACAGTCAACAATTAAACTGTCAAAATGGCGTTATTTTTTAAATAAGTGCTTGAAAAAAGTTGTTGCAAATAAGCTAAATAATTCCATATAAGTTGAATCAATCGAATATTTGAATTGAAAATCAAGTTGTTTGTTTATAAAAAGTCGGACCATTAGTTCACTCTAATCGATGTTTAATGAGACAAATTAGATTTAGTTAGCGTTCGTCTAAAATCGATAGCCCACCTCTGTTACCATGAGGAAGAGACGATTGAGCAAGACAAATTAAAAACGATAAGGAGAGTGTTGTAAATCCATTTAATAATAGCTGGGAAAGTCATTCATTCCTTCCATTTTGATTTGGCGTTTACTATAACTTGACTGTGTAGAGTAGTTTATATGAATTATTTTTTTACAAACATAAAAAAAATGAACGCGCTTTAATTCTCTGACCATTAATCACTAATTAAATACGCTAATACTATGACATACTATGCTTTAACTCATTTTGTTGAGCATTGTTTATAATCAAAAAAAGTTATCATCGATTCCTACATACTAAATTATCTAGAATTGTGTACGTGTATGTGACATTTTTTTTCAATAGTATACTCACGATTTGTTTCAATATATATTAAAAGCACATACCTGAAACGAAATAAAACATAATTATGGTAAGTATTGCAAGAATTGAAATTAAGATTTTCATGCATTTTTGTAAGATATGAAGTCGTTATCATGTCAACTTTTCACACTGGTTGTATTGTTTAGTATGACTTAAAGAAGTATTCCTTCTATCGCAATTCCCCATCTAACTTTGATGTATTGGATATACAACCCCTCCCAATATCCCCAAAGCATACCTCGACATTCCTTGCAAAGCGTCACGCACTTTCCAGACCAGCAATTAATAGGTTGCGAACCCCGACAACATCTGGGATCAGAATTCTGTACAGAATCGCAACCTTCATACAACCGATTGATTTGTGACGTCGCACAATGGTCGAACTCCATACAAAAAAGCAGTTAAATACTACCAAAAATGATTTTTATTGCTCTTAGTTTAGCTTATGATATTCGATTAAAATTTCATAAAAACTATTTTTTTATATCTTCAATGTCGTCAAATTGACTAGAGTCAAACAATTAAAAAAAAAGGTAGGAAGTATATCAATAATATTAAGCACCATCTGAAAGCTTATGGTTCACCACTTTTATTGCACATCAGGATAAAAAACAATATTTGATTAAAATAGGCTCTATTTTATAAGGTCTAAGTATGCATAGACCTCAAAAAAGCTGCGTGAAAATTCAATATTTAACAAATATGTTGCCGATATCTTCAGAATATTCATTATATACATTTGTATTACAATTATGTACTTAAATTTAGAGCTCAAAAAAGTTACGTAGTATGCGAATAGTTCATTCTGAAACTTTAACAACATAGCATATTTGGAATACATATTTCTTCGATTAAGGTGATACAACTAGTTTTGGCCAAACTTTATTTTTACCGACCATGGTGCGTCGTCGGAAGAAACATATTGAGACCTTTACTGCCCGGTAGGTACCGATTGGCACTGGTGATGAAGACAAAGATGCTGACTCGGACTTGGATCGACCTTTCGAATCATAACTCAATCATCAATCGGCTCGCCCCATTATTGCTGCCGGTGTCTATATGGTGCGGTGCTCCGAGCGAAGAAGTGCAGAGGCAAGCATAAGTAAGTGAGTCCACTATGGGCGATCAGGTGGTGAAAAATCGAAAAAAAAATGAGTTGTTCTGGTGGGTTTTTCTTGTTCATAATTCCATAATTAACAAGGTATTGCTGGAATACCAGAGCAAGACCTTTTGTAGTTTCATTGATACAATATGTCAAAGTTAGAGTTTTAAAAACAATACATGACTAATGTCAACTCGCTCCCATTTGATTAACATTAGTCGTCTCACGTCACCCGAGGTGAGAGCGTCTCGTCTCGACTCACACGCCGCGCAGAATAAGCACAATGAAAACTGCCCATAGTGCGGCTCGCGGCAATGAAAAGAAATTATTTGCGGGCAGATGTTTGGCCTTGGCGGTTTCAGTCGTTGGGCGCCCACCTCTCTTTCTCGCGGCTGGGGGTCACGTTGATTTACTTCGTGCGGTTCGTGACGCACTACGTGAAACCGACGTGGTTGACATAATTGGAGCTTCGTTAAAAGGCTTGGATCAGCGAATGTTGGACTGCGGCACCGAGGAGCTCCAGTTGATGGGCAGCTTCTGGCGATAATTGACATTTCAGTGAACAATAAAATTTACTGCGGTGTAATGGATCAATTTTATTAGTTTCTCTTCATTGGTACTCCTTGTAAACTGAAGAAAATCGTTCGAGAAATAAAACTTTGCAGAAATTATAAACTGCAAAATGGATAATGAAAAACAATCAAAGTGAAAACGGATATCTCGCAGCATGAGTCAAAGGAAACAAACTAAAATGGGAGAGTATGAACAATTGCTTTTGAAATAAAACTGAAAGGTAGCACCTCTGTCCTCATATACCGATTAATCTGAATTGTTAAAGATTTTCACCTTATGACTTAGAAACTTTATGCACTGCATTTTGCAGAAGAATTTTATAAACGACTTAGTCAATTGTTTTTAACTAATAATAGCAAAGAATTTTTATTTGTTGAATTTTCAGTTCTTACTGCAACTCATAGTAAAACGTTATGATATCTCACTTGGCATTGTGTACGTAATATCTTATACAGTATTTGACAAAACATTTGCAGCTTTTTCGATTTTCCAAAAAAAAAATCAACTTTGGTAAGCTAGATTTATAGACCGATTCGAATGAATTTTTCACAGAAAATCAGACATAACTAGAATTTCAACATATTTTTTTGAATCTTCAATTTTGCTGAATATATCATAATGTCAATTATAAAAAATCGTCAAAAAATTTACTTTAGTTAAACCATTATTCAATTTAAAATTATTGTTGAAAAAAACTCTCAAAACTATATGTTGAAATTCAAGTTATTTCTGAAGCACAGTAAAAAATTCATTCAAATCGGTCCATGAAAGACTCAGATCTCCATCTAAAGTTGACTATTTTGTATGGAAAATCTAAATAGTTGCAAATGTTTTGTGCAATCCTGTACGTGTAACTTTTCGCATATAAACATCACATAACGCAAAATGTTATTTCGTTATACGAACATGCTTACTTAAAATTACTTATCTTACTTATCACTGAAATTTATGTACCTGCAGTCCCTAACATTCTGTCTGGGTATGCTATCAAAGATTTGTTAACTAAGAAATTATCAAAAGAAACAGCCTGATGTGTCGTTGTCGGAAAATTTTCAAATGAGTTACATACATTAACATAAACGCCGAGAATCAGTTGAGCTTTCCAATTATTACTAACTGGTTTTAGGTTATCCCTATTGCATCGTACGTTACTACCGAAGTAAAAAGTAAATCATGCCAGCCAGTTCCACCTTGTTTGGTTCTGTACTCATTCCCGCCGTATCCCAAACCGTTTTGCTAAGCCACTGTAAAATATGTGTATCATATACATAGAGCACGCGTTTAAGTACGATTTTTAAATTACCGTTCTCGAACCTGTTCAAGCATTACTAAAACTTTTACGATTCCTCTATATAGTTGCCACTGCACCAAGCTTCGCGCTGCGCTCTGCTCCAGTAATGATAAAAAAACATGCAGAACAATGCATCGCGTACAAAACAAACGATCACCATGCTGCTTAGGTGAGGTGGATAATTAAGTCCAGAAAGAGTGTTGATTGTGACTTCATGTGTCCATCACGGAAAGATACAAAAAGCATAGCATGATATCGAGCTCTTACCATACGCTAAATAAAATGCGATCAGTATTAAATCTGAATATCTGTAAACTGCACTGAAACCCGACTGACGGAATTGAATATGGGGTAATATTCCTAATCAATGCAAAAGAGTAGCTTATATATTCAGAAGACAAATGCCACTAAGAATTTCTTAATTATTAGAAACCATGCCCAATCTTCGATTTGGATTAAATTTTACACATGTTTTTGGTGAGATAAAATAAAATCTTTCCATACATTCAGTGAACATTTTGCCTCAAGAATAACTTCCAGAAATGTATTGACGCATATATTGAGTTGTTCGGTAATCCAATCCGAATGTTTTATTTTTTAATTAATTAACTCATTACGCGTGGTAAAGATGATTAAATCATGAGTGAAATTATAATAAAAATCCACGTGCTCACGTGGAATTCAGACCCACAACTCTTGTATGTTAGACGAATTCTTTACCAACTAGGCTACTGAGACAGACTTAAAGGACGAAATTAAAATTTGAATTTAAAAAAGAAAAAAAAAAAAAAAAAAAATATATATATATATATATATATATATATATATATATATATATTCGAAATCGATCTTTTGTTTCTTAAGATGTCAAAACAGAATTGTGTAAATTTAATTTTTTATTTTAAAAACTCATTTTTTATTTATGAGAACCAATTGGTTCGGATCTCCACCAGCAGGGAAATGATATCAAGCCTGAATGAACTTCAAGGCGTAGCACGCTGGGTTGCGCTGTGTAACACTTCTCTGCAGCTGCTAGCCACGAGAATTGTAGCAGGTGCGGAGAAATGATGAGGGCAAGTCAGAAGAGAATGGAGAAAAAATCCGTTCTGGTATGCGACCTTTGCACCGGGCATCGATGGCTATAGTTGGCGCATTTCGCCGAGGTAGAGGTACTGCTAAATTACCCGGGAGTTCGTAATGATGATTGTGTCTATTTCGACTCATCGGAGCGGTACGCAGGTGTGAGAAACTTCACTACGATGACCTGCTTGGCACTGAGTTAATACCACTGCACAATTTGTGCGATGTACGATGTCTGGACCACCAAGACTGACCCTCCACATAGGAAAATTCGCACAATTTCTCCTATCGGAAAGTGACCTGATCTGATCTCATCGTAGATCGGGCATCTTCTTCCTTCACTTGAAACCACCTTGCCTGAAAAGCTTTTAAGCGATCACAAACGATTGTATGTGGTTTCGACGATTTCGGTACCGCTCTTGTAAATGCGAAATTGAGATCCGTTCGTATCTATCTACTTGCCAGCCAAAAGTCACCATGGGCGTTACCAGAGGGGGGTATTCGAAATCCATCATCGCCCTGAATGTCATCAGTTTTATGTCAGGAGAACACAGAAGGTGTAAAAATTGGTAATTTTAGCTTGAAATAACTTAAAATGTGGTTCGCCCCGTCAATGAAACCCTGGCACACCCATGAAAGCCGTGATGAGCTTTCGTTGCCAAAATAGCTTTAATTGCCCCCTCCTCCACCGACGTCGGACCGAACCGACTTACAAGCTGACGAACGCGGTTTCCTGTGGAGATTCAAGCGTGAGTTATGAGAAATTGAGTATTTCACAACACTGATTTTAGAATCATTTTCTAAATTCTCTGATGAAACGAATGATTTTAAAATTTACAAAAAAGTAAGTTATTATTATTATTATTATTATAGAGTTTTGGCACTTCTCAGCAAAAAAATGCTGGAAACTTTCACCTACCCCGGGCAATCTGTATGCCAAAGGGGATTAGGCTCTGTGGATCTCATTGGTCGGTTTTACTTATCCTAATGAGTCTGCTGGATGAGCTTCTCAGTTGTGGTGGTTCAGGAACCGTCTAACTATGCTGCAGGTTCCAAGAATCACCGCTTTTTGGATGCTGTGTAGGTCCTTCTTCAATTCCAGCTCGTCTAGGGACCTTAGGAGAGATTTCGGGACAATTCCGGTCGCTGAGAGGACTACCGGAACTATACGGACGTCCTCTAGGTGCCACATCTGCTTCAACTCCTCCGCCAAGTCGTGGTACTTCGCTATCTTGTTAGAGAACGTTGATTGGACATTGTGGTCCAGCGGTACAGCGATGTCGATGAGTGTAACTCGTTTCATCCTTTTGTCGTAGACTACAATGTCGGGGCGGTTGGCACGGATCAGGACGTCCGTTATGATCTCGCGATCCCAGTACAGCTTTATGCATTATTATTATTATTATTATTATTATTATTATTATTATTATTACTATTATTATTAGCTTTATTAGGGAGATTTTCAGCCCGTGGCTGGTTCATCTCCATAAAAAAAAGTAAGTAAATCAAAGCTGAAAATCTAATTATTTTCATAATAATTTAAAAAAAAAACTCTGGACTTGATCTGGAATCTGTTACTTTCACAATAAATTATTTTTCAATGTTAATAATCGAAGGCTAAATCCCCAAAAAAAATCGAGATATCTCAATTGACATTAAAATATAATCTACAAATGGTTTTAATCTCTTGTTAACAACCAATAAAATTTTTCAACCACTACCCACATCGTCACAGTCAACAATTAAACTGTCAAAATGGCGTTATTTTTTAAATAAGTGCTTGAAAAAAAGTTGTTGCAAATAAGCTAAATAATTCCATATAAGTTGAATCAATCGAATATTTGAATTGAAAATCAAGTTGTTTGTTTATAAAAAGTCGGACCATTAGTTCACTCTAATCGATGTTTAATGAGACAAATTAGATTTAGTTAGCGTTCGTCTAAAATCGATAGCCCACCTCTGTTACCATGAGGAAGAGACGATTGAGCAAGACAAATTAAAAACGATAAGGAGAGTGTTGTAAATCCATTTAATAATAGCTGGGAAAGTCATTCATTCCTTCCATTTTGATTTGGCGTTTACTATAACTTGACTGTGTAGAGTAGTTTATATGAATTATTTTTTACAAACATAAAAAAAATGAACGCGCTTTAATTCTCTGACCATTAATCACTAATTAAATACGCTAATACTATGACATACTATGCTTTAACTCATTTTGTTGAGCATTGTTTATAATCAAAAAAAGTTATCATCGATTCCTACATACTAAATTATCTAGAATTGTGTACGTGTATGTGACATTTTTTTTCAATAGTATACTCACGATTTGTTTCAATATATATTAAAAGCACATACCTGAAACGAAATAAAACATAATTATGGTAAGTATTGCAAGAATTGAAATTAAGATTTTCATGCATTTTTGTAAGATATGAAGTCGTTATCATGTCAACTTTTCACACTGGTTGTATTGTTTAGTATGACTTAAAGAAGTATTCCTTCTATCGCAATTCCCCATCTAACTTTGATGTATTGGATATACAACCCCTCCCAATATCCCCAAAGCATACCTCGACATTCCTTGCAAAGCGTCACGCACTTTCCAGACCAGCAATTAATAGGTTGCGAACCCCGACAACATCTGGGATCAGAATTCTGTACAGAATCGCAACCTTCATACAACCGATTGATTTGTGACGTCGCACAATGGTCGAACTCCATACAAAAAGCAGTTAAATACTACCAAAAATGATTTTTATTGCTCTTAGTTTAGCTTATGATATTCGATTAAAATTTCATAAAAACTATTTTTTTATATCTTCAATGTCGTCAAATTGACTAGAGTCAAACAATTAAAAAAAGGTAGGAAGTATATCAATAATATTAAGCACCATCTGAAAGCTTATGGTTCACCACTTTTATTGCACATCAGGATAAAAAACAATATTTGATTAAAATAGGCTCTATTTTATAAGGTCTAAGTATGCATAGACCTCAAAAAAGCTGCGTGAAAATTCAATATTTAACAAATATGTTGCCGATATCTTCAGAATATTCATTATATACATTTGTATTACAATTATGTACTTAAATTTAGAGCTCAAAAAAGTTACGTAGTATGCGAATAGTTCATTCTGAAACTTTAACAACATAGCATATTTGGAATACATATTTCTTCGATTAAGGTGATACAACTAGTTTTGGCCAAACTTTATTTTTACCGACCATGGTGCGTCGTCGGAAGAAACATATTGAGACCTTTACTGCCCGGTAGGTACCGATTGGCACTGGTGATGAAGACAAAGATGCTGACTCGGACTTGGATCGACCTTTCGAATCATAACTCAATCATCAATCGGCTCGCCCCATTATTGCTGCCGGTGTCTATATGGTGCGGTGCTCCGAGCGAAGAAGTGCAGAGGCAAGCATAAGTAAGTGAGTCCACTATGGGCGATCAGGTGGTGAAAAATCGAAAAAAAAAATGAGTTGTTCTGGTGGGTTTTTCTTGTTCATAATTCCATAATTAACAAGGTATTGCTGGAATACCAGAGCAAGACCTTTTGTAGTTTCATTGATACAATATGTCAAAGTTAGAGTTTTAAAAACAATACATGACTAATGTCAACTCGCTCCCATTTGATTAACATTAGTCGTCTCACGTCACCCGAGGTGAGAGCGTCTCGTCTCGACTCACACGCCGCGCAGAATAAGCACAATGAAAACTGCCCATAGTGCGGCTCGCGGCAATGAAAAGAAATTATTTGCGGGCAGATGTTTGGCCTTGGCGGTTTCAGTCGTTGGGCGCCCACCTCTCTTTCTCGCGGCTGGGGGTCACGTTGATTTACTTCGTGCGGTTCGTGACGCACTACGTGAAACCGACGTGGTTGACATAATTGGAGCTTCGTTAAAAGGCTTGGATCAGCGAATGTTGGACTGCGGCACCGAGGAGCTCCAGTTGATGGGCAGCTTCTGGCGATAATTGACATTTCAGTGAACAATAAAATTTACTGCGGTGTAATGGATCAATTTTATTAGTTTCTCTTCATTGGTACTCCTTGTAAACTGAAGAAAATCGTTCGAGAAATAAAACTTTGCAGAAATTATAAACTGCAAAATGGATAAATGAAAAACAATCAAAGTGAAAACGGATATCTCGCAGCATGAGTCAAAGGAAACAAACTAAAATGGGAGAGTATGAACAATTGCTTTTGAAATAAAACTGAAAGGTAGCACCTCTGTCCTCATATACCGATTAATCTGAATTGTTAAAGATTTTCACCTTATGACTTAGAAACTTTATGCACTGCATTTTGCAGAAGAATTTTATAAACGACTTAGTCAATTGTTTTTAACTAATAATAGCAAAGAATTTTTATTTGTTGAATTTTCAGTTCTTACTGCAACTCATAGTAAAACGTTATGATATCTCACTTGGCATTGTGTACGTAATATCTTATACAGTATTTGACAAAACATTTGCAGCTTTTTCGATTTTCCAAAAAAAAAATCAACTTTGGTAAGCTAGATTTATAGACCGATTCGAATGAATTTTTCACAGAAAATCAGACATAACTAGAATTTCAACATATTTTTTTGAATCTTCAATTTTGCTGAATATATCATAATGTCAATTATAAAAAATCGTCAAAAAATTTACTTTAGTTAAACCATTATTCAATTTAAAATTATTGTTGAAAAAAACTCTCAAAACTATATGTTGAAATTCAAGTTATTTCTGAAGCACAGTAAAAAATTCATTCAAATCGGTCCATGAAAGACTCAGATCTCCATCTAAAGTTGACTATTTTGTATGGAAAATCTAAATAGTTGCAAATGTTTTGTGCAATCCTGTACGTGTAACTTTTCGCATATAAACATCACATAACGCAAAATGTTATTTCGTTATACGAACATGCTTACTTAAAATTACTTATCTTACTTATCACTGAAATTTATGTACCTGCAGTCCCTAACATTCTGTCTGGGTATGCTATCAAAGATTTGTTAACTAAGAAATTATCAAAAGAAACAGCCTGATGTGTCGTTGTCGGAAAATTTTCAAATGAGTTACATACATTAACATAAACGCCGAGAATCAGTTGAGCTTTCCAATTATTACTAACTGGTTTTAGGTTATCCCTATTGCATCGTACGTTACTACCGAAGTAAAAAGTAAATCATGCCAGCCAGTTCCACCTTGTTTGGTTCTGTACTCATTCCCGCCGTATCCCAAACCGTTTTGCTAAGCCACTGTAAAATATGTGTATCATATACATAGAGCACGCGTTTAAGTACGATTTTTAAATTACCGTTCTCGAACCTGTTCAAGCATTACTAAAACTTTTACGATTCCTCTATATAGTTGCCACTGCACCAAGCTTCGCGCTGCGCTCTGCTCCAGTAATGATAAAAAAACATGCAGAACAATGCATCGCGTACAAAACAAACGATCACCATGCTGCTTAGGTGAGGTGGATAATTAAGTCCAGAAAGAGTGTTGATTGTGACTTCATGTGTCCATCACGGAAAGATACAAAAAGCATAGCATGATATCGAGCTCTTACCATACGCTAAATAAAATGCGATCAGTATTAAATCTGAATATCTGTAAACTGCACTGAAACCCGACTGACGGAATTGAATATGGGGTAATATTCCTAATCAATGCAAAAGAGTAGCTTATATATTCAGAAGACAAATGCCACTAAGAATTTCTTAATTATTAGAAACCATGCCCAATCTTCGATTTGGATTAAATTTTACACATGTTTTTGGTGAGATAAAATAAAATCTTTCCATACATTCAGTGAACATTTTGCCTCAAGAATAACTTCCAGAAATGTATTGACGCATATATTGAGTTGTTCGGTAATCCAATCCGAATGTTTTATTTTTTAATTAATTAACTCATTACGCGTGGTAAAGATGATTAAATCATGAGTGAAATTATAATAAAAATCCACGTGCTCACGTGGAATTCAGACCCACAACTCTTGTATGTTAGACGAATTCTTTACCAACTAGGCTACTGAGACAGACTTAAAGGACGAAATTAAAATTTGAATTTAAAAAAGAAAAAAAAAAAAAAAAAAAATATATATATATATATATATATATATATATATATATATATATATTCGAAATCGATCTTTTGTTTCTTAAGATGTCAAAACAGAATTGTGTAAATTTAATTTTTTATTTTAAAAACTCATTTTTTATTTATGAGAACCAATTGGTTCGGATCTCCACCAGCAGGGAAATGATATCAAGCCTGAATGAACTTCAAGGCGTAGCACGCTGGGTTGCGCTGTGTAACACTTCTCTGCAGCTGCTAGCCACGAGAATTGTAGCAGGTGCGGAGAAATGATGAGGGCAAGTCAGAAGAGAATGGAGAAAAAATCCGTTCTGGTATGCGACCTTTGCACCGGGCATCGATGGCTATAGTTGGCGCATTTCGCCGAGGTAGAGGTACTGCTAAATTACCCGGGAGTTCGTAATGATGATTGTGTCTATTTCGACTCATCGGAGCGGTACGCAGGTGTGAGAAACTTCACTACGATGACCTGCTTGGCACTGAGTTAATACCACTGCACAATTTGTGCGATGTACGATGTCTGGACCACCAAGACTGACCCTCCACATAGGAAAATTCGCACAATTTCTCCTATCGGAAAGTGACCTGATCTGATCTCATCGTAGATCGGGCATCTTCTTCCTTCACTTGAAACCACCTTGCCTGAAAAGCTTTTAAGCGATCACAAACGATTGTATGTGGTTTCGACGATTTCGGTACCGCTCTTGTAAATGCGAAATTGAGATCCGTTCGTATCTATCTACTTGCCAGCCAAAAGTCACCATGGGCGTTACCAGAGGGGGGTATTCGAAATCCATCATCGCCCTGAATGTCATCAGTTTTATGTCAGGAGAACACAGAAGGTGTAAAAATTGGTAATTTTAGCTTGAAATAACTTAAAATGTGGTTCGCCCCGTCAATGAAACCCTGGCACACCCATGAAAGCCGTGATGAGCTTTCGTTGCCAAAATAGCTTTAATTGCCCCCTCCTCCACCGACGTCGGACCGAACCGACTTACAAGCTGACGAACGCGGTTTCCTGTGGAGATTCGAAATTGAACGTGTGCAAATGTACTTTTCAACAAGTGTGATTTACCCTCCCTACTATTCATCGTTCCGCGACCGAGTAGCAACGACCGAAGCAGTTGCTCTACAGCGGACACCTTCATTAAAAATAGAGTTCCAACAAGGTACACTCTTCAAGAGGATCTTCGTGATGTACAGACCGAGCCCAAACGATTGGCCGTATTCAATGGGATAAAGTATACCTATACCATAGATAAACGGACGTAGCACTGACAAAATTTTCACATACCAGTCATTTACGAACATTTTTCGAGGTGTGTTACGTCTATTTGTCTGTACCTACACCCCGGTCGAATTGAGAGGAAAAGTTGGAGAAATGCACGTTGATCGTCACCGGCGAATCTTCAGACGTTCATCATAATGACAGATCAGGACGGGAGGTCCATGCCCTGGCAAAACCCAAACTTAATCGGCATCTTTCGAAAACCAAAATGATGAGATGTACAAGCACATCATTTTCAAGTGGCGCCACCCACAATAGGAGAGCATTTATCATTGGAAATGGTGCAGTACTTCTGAAAGCTTTGTACATCACTCTGCTTTCTGGTAGCTTTCCTGTTTCTACTGACAGAGCCCTACATAACGTAGAATAGATGTACGCAATATTGGTCTGTTGTTGGGTTGCGATCTTTAGATTCCGGTTAGATGAAACGGGATGATGGCGTTTCACTTTCTAAGCTACCCTTTTACTGTAGCTTGGAACAAGGTAGTATTTATCCAATCAGCAGCGACCGTTTATTTGCATTAGATGCTGATTTTTTGGAGGAGGAAGGCTATCATTATACTATTAATCATGTAAAGTGAAAATGATCTACTAGAAATTGCTGGAGAGGTTGGAAGAATTCGAACCTAACCTAACGATACAATTATAGCCTTGAAGTGTTAAAAACAACCACTTTTTTATCCTAAGGCTATTTACAAGAGAGGGTAGGTAGTGCTTCGTGAGGCCCAAGCAGGATAGTTCGGTTTTGCGTCGTCCGTTAGATTTTGCTCACGATTTCGCGCGTTTTCGTCGCCGGAGATTTTTTTTTTTCCCTGTTTGGAGCGTCTTGCTGGGTAGTGCTTCGTGAAGCCCAAGCAGGACAGTTCGGTTTTGCGTCGTCCGATATATTTTGCTCACGATTTCGCGCGTTTTCGTCGCCGAAGATTTTTTTTTCCCCTGTTTTGGAGCGTCTTGCTGGGTAGCAGTGTCGTAAAAATTCAGCCGAATGATACCCGATCAGTGCGAAAACGAACAAAAACAAACTCCGCTAGCAAGAAGCCAATCTGACTTCGAGTGCGAATGCGACGAGAAAGAGAGTGGGTGCAACACACGCACACATTCAGTTTCACCCACTGTTGGTGTCATTTCAAAATTCAGTTTCACCTAGAGGCACTGAAATTGAAAATTGAATATAAAAAATTACAAATGAATTTTATATTACTGGTGTAAGAAAACGGCAATGTGATGCCTCCAGTTGATGAATTATGATTGTCTTTTAATAAAAAAATACAACTTTTGCAATTTGCGGATGTTTTGTGGGGTATTCTGACGGAAATGATTTTTTTCACTAGTGAAATTGAATTTGAATGTCAGTAGTGGATGAGAATTAGTGTAGCAAAAGTAATTGAAAAACTGAATGCACGTTCTAAAAGATTCGTGCATGTATTGTCAAACAAACATTCAAACAAAGAAGAATTCAAGGATGACGGAGCCTACTGAGGATCGGCGTTGTTGACTGTATATTGAAATATGCAGACACTGCACAATATGCAGACTGCACACCAGTGGGTAGTGCTTCGTGAGGCCCAAGCAGGACAGTTCGGTTTTGCGTCGTCCGATCGATTTTGCTCACAATTTCGCGCATTTTCGTCGCCGGAGAATTTTTTTTTCCCTGTTTTGGAGCGTTTTGCTGGGTAGTGCTTCGTGAGGCCCAAGCAGGACAGTTCGGTTTTGCGTCGTCCGATAGATTTCGCTCACGGTTCCGCGCGTGTGAATTTTTTTCCCTGTTTTGGAGCGTCTTGCTGGGTAGGTATTTGGGAAGGCCCAAGCAAGACGGTTTGTTTTCGGGACGCCAAGAAGTTTTGCTGTCAGTGTCAGTTTTGTGTTCAGTCGAGAATGGATTACCAACTGGTGAGTTCGTTTCATGCTTATGATAACACATTTTTTCTTGAAAGCGTAACTTTTATGTAATATTAAAACAAACTTTGTATGGTTCGTCACTATAAGTGTCGGCATTATGCTATTTTCTTATACAATTTCAATAGACATATATTTTTCTCTTTTTGACATTATTGAAAATTATCTTTTGAATTGTTTGACAATGTGAATGTTGACGTTTTTTTTTTTAAACTTCTACCATATCGAGACAAAATGCACACTAATACTCATATGTAATTTTCAAACAAACTATGTATAGTTCGTCACTACAAGTGTCGGCATTATTCCTGTTTCATATAATTTAAAATAAATACATGTAATTTTCAGTTTTCGTCATTAATAAAAACGTCTTTTGAATTGTTCGACATTATAGATGTTGACGTATTTTTTAAAGATTCCAAAAACCAAAAACTTCTCGAGACAAAAATACAAAACTAGCTTTTAATATAAGTCGTATATTTCACCCTTGTCCATGGATCGCATCACCGACCAGAGGTGACTCCCAGATCCTTTCCTCCCTCACTAATAAACACCCTTCCCGTGGTGATTGTGGAGATGCAGAGGTATTCTCGGTCTCTAGAAGCAACAATCATTACACCCTAACATTCCTTCCCCATCCCAACTGACTGTAAGGACTTGGCCGGCGCCGGTATTGATCAATAATATTAGATCTGCTAAAATTGCACTTCGAGAGTAAGCGGAAACTCCCATCCCTTATTCATTTGGATCGTAGTGCAATTCTTACCAGTTTCGATCAATCACGGAGTAGCAACCATTGACATGTACAGTCAGTCTATGCTATGCTATGCTATGCTATGCTAAGGCTACTTACAAGAGAGGGTAATTGTGAGTTTTGTTTTCAGATCAGTATTTTTCGGTTTGGTTTAAAGCCCAAAATAATTTAAAATTTTTGACTCAATCGGTTTTTTATTATGACAGGTTTGCGAACTTTGTATGGGAATTTATGTAAGAAAACTTTTTTGTTTTCATACAAAATGCGTTACGGACGGAGGGGAGTCGAAAATTGTCAAATTCAGCGTTACGTAATAAATGGTTGAGAACGCTCAATTTCACATGCTAACTAGCGCTATAAAGCGGCAAAATTTAGAACCGAACTGTTTGCATTTCGGATGTCTTTGACCTTATAATCAACTTTGTTGAAGACTCGAACTTTCTATCTTATCTGGATGATAAGATAGATGCACATTTTTATCAGCTCACAAGCGCCACCTAACGCCAAAATTTTGGAACAAATTACCGGTCTTCTGGATCTCATATGGATTACGAGATAGAACATACTTAAAATGCCCAATTTTACATGCATACTAGCACCACCAACAGCAAAATTTTGAACCGAATATTCCAGCTTCCGGGTTGGAAAAACTCTGCGAAAGATTTGAACTTTTTATCTCATGTGGATCACAATACAAAACTATCATAAAATTCCCAATAGCGCCATCTAGCGGCAAAATTGCGAACCAAACTGTCTGTCTACCGAATGTCCTTGACCTGCTGAACACTTTGTCGAAGACTCGATCTTTCTATCTCATGTAGATCACACGATAGAACATGCTTAAAATGCTCAGTAGTGCCACCTAGCGGCGAAATTGTGTTGCAATACTTTTTCGAGCGAGTCCGCATTTAGTGGTAGTGTATCTAACTGATCCATGTATAAAAAGTTTTATTGCTTTTCAAGTATTTTGCTGGCGAGACAAATAAATGCAAAAATCAGTCCAGCCCGTGAGCCGTACGATTTTTTCGACCAAATGGTATTGATGGCCTAAAATATAAGATGAATTTTAACTTCATCTCATGGATTAGATAGATAGCTTTCATTTGAGGTAAAAATTGCTCATATTGGACTATTATTGTGGACGTACCAACTATTTATGTCAAAATTGAGACAAAAAGGTTGGGCAGGTCTGTTCTAAATGAAGGTGTCAGGGTTCGATTCCCGGTCGGTCCAGGTTTTTTTTTGCAATGGAAATTTGCTTGACTTCCCTGGACATAGAGTATGGCGAAAATGGCAATTTTTTTTTCAAATAAAGCTATCAGTTAATAACTGTGGAGTTGAGAAGCAGGCTCTGTCCCAGCGAGGACGTAATACTGAGAAGAAGAATAAGAAGAAGGCCTGTTCTAGGGCATTGGTAAAAAAACTTATTAAACTCTCAAGCTTAAACCATAGCTGTGATTTTAAACATTGCATCAATCAAGTATTGTAATGATTCAAATCAGAAATCAAAATCAGAAGTAGGCACGTTACTAAAACCAGATACATTTCAGGAAATGTATCCACAGCAACATTTGCAGGATCAAAATTGTTTTGTTGATCAACATGATTAAAATGTACCCTGTGATGGGTATGATTGTTAATCAAGCGATCTTAGGTGAAGCATCTTGAAATCCAAATATGGCCATCACAATGGTGGACGTGTGACCCTACTCGTGTTTTCAAAGAAATAGTGAGTCAACAAAGCTGATCTTCTTAATTTGAGCATTAAGCATACTGCCCATAACTGCATATTTGTAACATTCGACAGAAGTAGGCATTGAGTAAATGGAACACCAAGTGTGCATTTTATGCAAAATTACCAGGAACTCAAAAGTGCTTATTTGAGGCTGATATTTTGTACAACTCATATCGCATACTGGGTGAATTGTCAGAAAATAATTCTGATAGAAATTTAATTGCTATCACATTACGAAGCCCATTTATAATTTCAATGTGACTGTTATGCGATTATAATTACCAAAGTGACAAAACAACTTGATATTTTTTTCGAATTTTCGAGAACAATCTCATAGCTTTCAGTAAGTTGATCTAAAGTATTTATCATTTGATGACTCTCCATGGTATTAACTCCATTTTGTCAAAAATGTCGAATGTGACTGTTTTGCAGTTATGGGCAGCATAGGATTAAAATAAACTTTCCAATGATGTCTGTTGATTCCTTCACAAGATTTGTGCCGTATAATTTCGATACAAATTGAAGCTGGATTCTAAGATGTATCACCTTAAGGTGAAGATGCATCGAAGCCAAGATCTACAGAATCTGACAACTGTTTGTGCTGAAAATCTAATCGATTGGTCACCTCCAGCGAGTGACCAGTGAGTAGCATTTTCAGCACAAACGGTTGTCTGATTCTCTAGATTTGTGCTCTTGAAAATTCAAGGTGTGGCTTCGATGCATCTTTACGTTAACTTATCAAAAATTGTTGAAGGTTCTAGCTACAATATAGTACAAAATCGATTGTGTTGGACATGGATTTTCACAAACTTTATGGTATCTTCTTTAAAATGACAGACGTCCATAGCCTGAGAAGAACTTCCACTAAGGTGGAAATGAGAATCAATACATCATGCACCCGTGAACATTTTAAAAGTGTATTTGCAGTAAATAATTTATTTTACGCGGTCCATACTATTATTATTATTTACCTTTAACAGCGTGGCTTTTCGCCCTTGGGGGCGATCCATTAATTACGTAAGACAATTTCCAGGGTTTTTCAACCCCCTCTCCCCCCATGGTAAGATTTTTTGTATGGAAATTAAAAATAAATTGTATGGCGCGTAAGAAATCCCAAATCCCCCCCCCCCCCCCCCCCCCCTAAAACCCTTACATAATTAATGGACAGCCCCTTGATGATTTCGTCACTCGTTCCGTATAAAAACCATTAAAACATTAGTAGTTAACCTTTACTTTTTGAGAGATTTTGTGCTTTTCAACATTCTTAGGTATATTTTTTTATAATTTCGGAAAATCAGCCTGCTAATTCTTGGTCATGTTTTATATCCACTTGCTTTCTTTCATTGAAAAGTACGATGAAGCGAACTATGTCCAATATATTTGTATTTATTCATAAACATTATTTACATTATACTACTAAAGAAATTCGTTTTCATAACAAATGCAGAGTGGCAGAGTTCTTCAGTCTTTTTGTTATAACAATGATTGTCCAATCAATATTCTTTCCCATCCTCAATAACGGGATGGACATGACCGACGCCGTCTTCAGCCTAATTTAATTATGAGATTTGAGTTGTGAACAATGAAAGTAGATAGCTAATCCCGGCAATCCCGCTAATCCCAAGACTCATCGATTAGATCTCTCTGCCATTCCGGTTGTTCTGGGTAATCACGGCTGACTAAAATATGTGCGATATTGAATTGAGACTTGTACAACATACCTAGAAACTGGAGTCACTCTGCCACATTGTCCCATTTACCACCCATTTTTATAGACTAGTATCCAGTAGTGGTTCAACTCGGCGACACAAGTGTTCACAGCTCTTCTGCCAGTTTCCCTCCGAAACTGGGTTCGTTTCTCACCGCAAACCGGAAAGATGAAAACTTTCGAGTTGCACTTTTCGATTTCGATTGCGCCTACCATCTTGGCAGCAGTAGAGAAAAAAAAACCTGGCACCGGCAACGAAGACGATATTGGTACTTGTGAGGGAAACTGAAGCGAAAAAAAAAATCCGGGAGAAATCGGGAGAGCGTTAAAAAGGTCGTCGCTGACCAATAAATTATCGATATGTGTCAAGTAGGTTTCCTCTTGTTTTCACCCATTGATTGTGGGCAATATTTTGGGCTCGTTTGGAGAAGATTGGCCATCGTCACCGAGGAAGGGTGTGAGCGAAATGGTAATTTTATGAAATGCTTTGCCAAATCATGTTGTATAGATAGAGAAGGTTGGCTTAACAAAAGCATAGCACACGCTCTCTAAGGCAACTAGTCGGTAAGTGGATTGGATGTAAACCTACGGCCACGGTGTTCCCCAGAACGTTATTACTGAATAAAAATCTCCTTTGAATCTGTACTCAAGCGTTGTTTATTTTTATGGCTAAACGTGGATATCTGAGCAAAGTTTAAAAAATCATTTTGAAATTAAGCCCTTTTGGATGGCATGAGTCAACAAATAAAAAAGAAATCAGTAATTTTAAAACGGATTTCCATTTATCACTGTTATAAGTAGAAATATACTAATAAAAAAGATTCGAAATTGGTTTATGTTAATATCTGGAGAAAAGTTAAAAAATTCAATCATCACATTTTAATCTCGCTGAAGCGCTATGAAGCCAGCTTCTTAATATAATAGTATTTTTTTTTTCACGATCATCTGGATAACAACTTGAGCATTGGCATTCAAAACTCTCTTGATTTTTATTTGCTTAAAGTGAAGATGAATCGAAGCCAAACCTCAAATTTTCAAGAGCACGAATCTGGAGAACCAAACATTCTTTTAAGCTGAAAACTTAATCGATTGGTCACTAGCTGGTGGCAACCAATCGATTAAGTTTTAAGCTTAAAAGGATGTTTGGTTCTCTAGATTCGTGCTCTTGAAAATTTGAGATTTGGCTTCGATTTTTCTTCACCTCAAAAGAATACGTTCAGTTCTAATGTTTATGATTGTGTACTGAAACTTCCATCTTTAGTGAATCTCTCCAGTTTTTATTTTGGATAGGGCCAAACCTATTGTCCAACTCAAATTAACAGTAAGATTGAAAGATTGAAATTTTAAAGAGATGAGAAATTTAGCTACAGGAACATTAAGCTAACAGACAAAACAAATGCCATTTAGTCGATTAGCATTTAGTCAAATGACGTTAAGTCGAAAATACGTTTGGTTGAACGGATATTTCTTCGAATGAACATTTTAAAAAAAATTGAAAAAATTGATTTCAATAGAAATAAATTGATTTCAATAGAAATAAATTGATTTCAATAGGGAGCGTATGACGTTTGGTCAAACCGGAATTTCGTCGATAGGACATTTGGTCGAATATAAATAGTATGGCAAAAAAGTTTATTGGATTATCGTCGAGAGAAGCATTTTGTAGCTGAAAAAAAAGAGTGATTGAATAATTGAACAAACATTACTTAACATTTTTCCAACAATCAATCAGCGGTAAGCATCATTTTGTTATTGAGCAATTTGATGAACAGTCCTGGTGTAGTGGATATAAATCATGCCCCGGCGATCGTGAGGTGAGTACTTCGTTCGAAAGGGAAGTAAAGCCGTTGGTTCCGAGATAAACTGGTCAAGGCTTGTTCTGCGAGTCGAGACAAGTTGGTCTTAAATTGAAGCAAGCTGTTTTTGCCACCTCAGTTAATTCGTCTTTTCTCACCCGATATACATATTTTCTTATTAAAGCCTGATTTACCAATGAAAAGGAATCACTAAATAAATTTCTCGCCGATTTTTCTACGCAGAAATTTTCTACAGAGACTCTCGTTTGAACTGACATTTTGTTTCAACTGCGTACTGCGATAAAAAAGCGCTTTCTTGATCGATTCCTTGCAGAAATTTTCTATGCATCAAGATAGGCCAAGAAAGTACTTCTTAAGCTGCAAATTATACTTAAGATGTTTTCCATCAAGTGCTCTCATCGTTGCAAAATGTAGAAAACAATAATCAATTCATAATGCAGCTCACACACGCTCAGACAGTTTGACCAACATTGACTCCGTCCCCAAGTTAGTCAAACTGATTATGTTGGTGCAACCGTTTGACCGACTGTCAAGTTCATTCTTTGTTTCTATGCTTCGAATTATCTCGGTAAGTCTAGTGAATATGAGATTGTTATTTTTTCGAATTCTGTGGCTGTGGGGGAGAATATTTCTCAGATTTTTGGGCAATAGTCGTAGTAAGGAAGAGCAGAACTTTCAGAATTTAGGTACCGGAAGAAATGGATATTGATGTAGAATTCTATTTATGAAGGATTTCGCAAAAAAAAAACTTTAAAATTGTAAGTGGTGTCTGTCGGGGAATATTATGAGCAGTCATAGACATGGGATTTTTTTCAAGCATTCTATTCAGAATATTTTAGTGATATCCTCTAGTTTTTCTATATTCCAGGAATTCATGGGTTGTACTAGGAATCCCACCGAAAATTCTCCTGATCCCTAGAGGAACTACTGAGGGAACTCCTGATGGAATCCATGTAGGAAATTTTGATAAAGTTCCTACATGGATTCTCTGAATCCTCACAACAACTTCTGGTGGAAACTTTTTAACTTCTCCTGACGGAATTCCTGGAAGAAGGAATCTCTAGGCAAACTCCTGATGGAATCCCTTGATGAACTCCAGGTATATTCCATGAAGAATTACAGGTGAATTTTCGGAAGGAATTTCTACAGGAATTCCTTGTTAAATGCCAGTACAAATTTTTTATTAAATTTCTGGATGAACACCTAGTAGAATCGTGAAGTAATTACCGATGAAATCCATCAAGGAATTTAGTAGAATTCCCAAAGAAATTCTTACAACTTTACCTGGAGGAATTCCAGGTAAAATCCCTGCTGGATTCCTTTTGGAATTCCTGGTACAATCCCTGGCGGAATTCCTTATTGAACTTTTGGTGGGATCACAGGTAGAACAGCTGGTGGGTTTGCTAAAAAAAATAGGTTGAAGATTGAGGGAAATCGCTAGTGAAATATATAGAACAACTCAAGAGCACACCTTTGCTAGACATCTATGGCGACGATGCTGCGTAAATTCACGTATTTTGACTTGCCACCCATCTGCTTCGACAGTTATTAGGACAACGAAGCTTTAATTTGACATACTGACGTAAATGTTCATCCAACATCCCCACAGACAGTTGCGATCAGTTTGTCAAACATTTGGCTCCGCCCACCGGTGATTTGAGCAAAATCAAACTCCTTTGATTTTGATCAACCGATTCGTCAACCGTCAAATTGGTTACACAAACTGTCAATTTGGTTCGTCAAGCAGAATCACACACGGTCAAACAAGAGCATTAACCTGGAAGCGGAATCAATATTAGTCAAACCATTTGAGCGTCTGCGGGCTGCATAAGACGGTTCGTTGTTGAACTGTGATGAAATTCAAGCTATCAATACACGCTCTGCAATTATGCAACTATTTGGCAAGGCAAACACCAGCAGACAAACAGATGACTCTGACAAAATCTTGACAACCTCAAATATTTACTTGGCTCTGTATCAATTCAGGTCAAATATGTTCTTTGTACATTGAACTCGATCAAAAAATCAAAACCAGGAAAAACATAACTACAAAAACTACATTTCTAAAAGTATATTTAGGCATATTTATGCTTGATTGTACAGCATGTACCTACATGAGATACATACACAATATATTAAAACGTGAATATTTGTGTTCCTCAAAGTAACCAGATGAACGGGACGAAAACAAATTTGATTATACGATAAAATTGGCTCTGTTTGCTTCATAGCGATTGAACTCATGATAAATCACTTAACAGTGAAAAACTGTTATAGAATGTTATTGCAGTTTCACTACCAGCATTACTTTTTTATCAACAAGTATTTGAATCACGTTTGTGTTTAAAATTCAATGAACAATACACTATTTTTCCCAAATTTTCAAGCAACTCTTTCATTTTTAGAACTCATGTAGATTTTGATCATAAGTCTTATTGTTTTGGAAATATTCCGATGTTCGTAGGGGAACCAACACTCATTATATAAAATATCTTTGATTGCCATTTTGTTTGCTGCAAATTTAAAAAAAAACACAACACAAGCTCCTCAATGACATTGGTATTGAGTAACTTCTCTGTATGCCGAAAACGACATGATAGAACAATTGAACTTTTGATGCACATATTTGGACCATCAAAATAAACCTAAATTTCAAGGACCAATCCATTATTTTTCAATCGAATTCACTTTAAATCTATACGTTCATGTAATATTCAACCATTTTTGGTTGAAAATTGAATGTATATTCATTTAAGTTTACATGATGCTGTAACAATACACGAATTTGATTTATTTTTACAGTATAAGGTACAGTGGGGGAAGTGTAGCAGTGGGGTAAGTGGATCATTTGTCAATATTAAGCATAAATACCTGAATATGTTGAATGTTTTCGCACCATTGCTTCGTTTTAGGTTATATTCTTACGCCTACACTGATACTATTGCAAAACTGGAACTACACGTACACTAACACAAGCAAACTTGTTAGCTGCAAAAAGTAATTAATTTGAAAATTGTTTTCCATCAATCAAAAATTCATTGTATCTCTGTCTAAAATCGAATTCTATTATTTTTTTCGACACATGGTGAGCATTTCAGTTCTAATTGAATGAATCACAATGAAAAATATGTCATTTTTTATAAATAAATACAAATATATTGGACATGGTACACTTACCCCTACTTTTTAATGGGGTGGGGTAAGTGGATCAAGAATAATTATCATTTATTGGCAGACTGCTTACGAGAAATTTTATGAGCTATAATATCCGCAAATGTTGTTTTCCTTTAATTTGTTCCATTCCCAGCTTGAATTTGTCAAACTGGCCATAGAAAATTTGAATTAATCCACCTAAAAGTTTTTTTAACCTTTCTTGTATAAAAAAATATTAAAAGAATAATAATTTCAAAATTCAAACGAAACTTTTCGTGGTTTATCTAAGCTGAGTTGTAAAAGAGCAAAATATACTTATATTCCAATCGAAAGCATAGTATCGTACCTTATTTGACCATATAAATTGTTCTAGACAGATGATACACATATATTCATAAATAAAATAGAAGGAGTTCAGTTTGTTATTCAAAAGTAAATGTAACTAATGTTTTTAAACAATGAGTGTTTTTCGAAAATATCTTTAAGAATAATCCTCCAATACTTCTGTATAACTTATGCGTATAAAAGGAAGAATTTTCTCCAAATTTTTCTAGTTACAATGTTTTTTTTTGTTCAAATTAGTATGAGTTAATATATACATACTTTTTATAATATTTTGATTTAATAAAAATACTTTTTAATTTTAATTAATGCTTAATGTAACATAAGTAGCACTAATAACAAGAGTGAGGGTAATATCATTCTTATTAAACATAATCACACTACATTTGTTTCGAGAACAGATTTTTTTTAAAGGTGATCCACTTACCCCACCATGGTGGGGCAAGTAGATCATTTGGCGCAAATTATTAAGTCTCTCATACTCAATACATAACAATCAGAAAAATCGAAATAAATGACGATTTAAAGTATAATAGTCCCTTATTTGTTATCCACAGAAAAAAGTTTGAGTTACATTATTCACGTTAGCTGTACATAATAATGAAGTTAACTATTGATTTTTCTGTATCCACTTACCCCACGGTACCTTACTTCAGTTTACATCATATTGAAAATTAAATATTTTTTTCTGTGTAGTATCCAGAAGGTGGCCAAAGCTGGAAGGATACACTGGGCAGTGGGCAGGGCATTTTGCAAGAATCCGGTCGGAACAAGAAGGCGTGGGGCGCAGCTAGTGAGGCGGATTGACAAGGTGCACCAGGACCTGGAGAGCGTGGGTCGAAGTCGAGGATGTTAAGAGACGATCATGTACCGAGTGAATTGGCGATATATTGTTGGCGCGGTTTTATCAAGCTGATCGATGTAGAACCAAATAAATAAAAAAAATAACATTCTGGGGAGCACCGTGCTGACGCGACGGGAAATCACTCAAGCAAAAACAAATAAATAAACTGTTAAAGAAAAGAAGAGCACACGCGGTCGGCCGGTTGAGACGAATTGGCGTTTAGCTCTCAGGTTGGAATTGTGCCAGACTTGTGCCGATTTTAAGATTGAGCTGGTTCGAAAGTGTGTTGGGTGTTGCTTGGGAAAACAAGAGTTCTTTAGGGAAGGATGACCAATCAGCTAATCTAAAGAGAAGCGCAGAAAAAAAAACATGATAGCGCAATTGTAAAAACGCTTCGTTGAGTTTGTTAGCCAGGTAGGGGAAGACGGGGTAAGACCGCCCGCCTAAGCAATTTAATTCATATGTCAAAATCAAGAATCAATAAATCCTTTTTCAACGCAGCATGTCGTATTTTGAAGCCTTAGGCATGATCAAAAAATATCACAGGTGTTGTATTTCTAAAAAATATTTATTTTTTGAAGCTTTAAAAAAATGATGTCTTATCACGATTATTTTTAGCGACGGGGTAAAACCGCCCACCCACGGGGTAAAAGCGACCATCACGATTTTCGTACAAAATTTTGCGAAAAAATATATCAGTTCCCTGTGATTCTAAAAAGTATAATGTTTTATGAATTCTACATTGATAAACGTGGATATTGAATCATTTTTAGGATGAATTATTCCTAAAAACTTGAATATATACTAATTAGTACCTTGAAACACCCATATTTTGTAAAAACTATGCGGATTTAGCTTGTATTTTTCACAAAATTGATGTCATTTCACTTGAACAGTAATGTACAACGTAGTTACAACTTCTAAAATGGTTTACACAGTTATTTGGTATAAATCAGGGGTGGCGGTCTTACCCCGTCAACAGTGGTCGGTTTTACCCCGCTTGCGCAATTTTCACAACTATGGCCTTATTTCAAAGCTAAATATTTACAATTCATATTTCACTTCACCGAAGCATATTTCACATTTCTGTTAAAGCATACACGGGTAATTTGTTATGTTTTACCAAAAAAATCCCTTCCGAAATCCTTAAGTGAGCATCTGTTAAATTTAGATCAAATTCACTATCGACAAGCAGAAACTTTGTTTTTGACATTTGTTATGAAAAATTTGATGTAAATATCACACTAAATGCTCCGGAATGTCAAAAATCTTGTGTTCATTGAAAGTGCTTGATGAACTTTTAAGAAAATTGTCATTTTCATGCCAAACTGAAGGTGGTCCGTCTTACCCCGTCTTCCCCTACCTAATGCTCGAAGGCAATTAGCAAGGAATTGAGTTTCTACGCGATTTCAATCAACTTGTCTTTCTGGAAGATAGGAACAACATCTTGTGCCACTACTCGAAGAAGCTGTCAATTGGTCCGGGACTCATGGGAGTTTCTTTTTAGGGGGTGGATTGGCAACAATAAATGTCGATAATTGATCAATTTGGTTGCAAATTCATTGAAATCTAATGGACGGAAAGCACCGGGAAACGGTGTTCTCAAAAAGAACTAACAAACTCGTTGAAGCAGCGTTTGCATAACCGACACCGAAACCCTGACCTAGGATCTGAATCGATGTTTGTAAAAGTGAATCATTACCAACTCCGACAATGGCGCGGAAAGTGGTGCAGATAAAGTCTTTCTGAGCAACAACGGGATCGGAATTTGCCAATGGCGCATGTTTTGTTGGTAATGAAATGGCAAAAAACAGTGCTCATAAAAAGGGAAGAAATAGAAATGTATGATTGCGTTACATGCATGACGTTATACTTTACATGTTTCAATCGAATCATCATAACGTGAAGAATATATAAGAAATGGTGTATACGCACGAGAGGGGAATCATGAGCAAGTGTTTCACTCAATTTCAATGGTTACATGAGAAGTCTAATTCGTAAACCAATCGCAGATAAAATCTGTTACTCTCTTTCACCTGATTCATTTTAACCCAACTCAAAGCCCAAATCATGTAGACGATGACTTTAATTGAAGTTTCTGTTTTATTTTGAAACAAATCCATAAGCGATTATAATTAGTTTCAGAAAATCAAAGAACTATTGGAAACAAAACGCAATTGTTTTGGCTGTCATTTTCACCAAACTGATAAAAAAAATAATAAACTAAGATATGGGTAATTTATATATAGGTCCTGCGGACATATTTACGGAATAAGATCCCAAAGTGATAGAAAATTTTCTCTGCAACAGTGACAATACGGTGAACTTTTTGATCGTTTTCATATATTACGCTTACGACACGTAACTAATAATCAGCAAAGTCAACATGATATTTCAATTAGTTTGTGTGCTATGCCCGCTGTAAAATCGTTATTACTTTAATTAATCAACCTACATAATTTTATGACGCGGCAAAATACTAGTAATCATAAAATTAACTATTTTATCGCTACATTTCATTTTTACAAACTAATGGTCAATGGAACGGTCATCCATCACCTAGAGCTGTGTAGATCAAAGTTGCAATAACACCATAAAACCCTTTATGATACCGACATTAAATTACGCGTAAGAAAGTCATCACGATCATCGTCCATCGACGCGAGAACCCAGCAAAGTTCTACTTCAAGGTTAATCTCTTTGCGAAATACTTTTCATTCTCTGTCGACACCCATCGGTCGCAGCAATGGTCTTCCCCCATGCAATAATAAATGAGCAACGAAGTACCAGTCTGAGGCGGAAAATAATTTCCTAATGTAGGTACCAGTGCCACCGCAAACCACGCTGTCTCGATTGACTCTATGACACTACCCCGAATGCCGTCACTCCGAGTGCCATTACCCTGAAGAGGTCATCACCCCGAACGCCACTATTGCGAATTAGTCATTACCCCGAACGCCATAACCCCGATGATATCCTATTTTGATTAATTAATCATGAAGGGGAGAGATCATTGTACGGTATGGTTTTGTGAGGTTGGATTCTGAGAAAATTCAGAGTATCTCTCACTATCGCTCTCATCATGAGACTCTTTTAATCGTCTACTGCTACAGCTCTGATTATATCGGGGGCATAACAGTACATGATAATACCCATCTAAACAAGCTCCAAACCTGAGGGGTACTATTGATTTAGGATGTTCAGGGTTTGTTTACATGTCAGTAAAGTAAAACACCTACCGTAAATCGGGGTGTAGTTGATCAGTAGGGAGAAGTTGATCATTCACATACCCACATGTATAAACTGTCAATAGAGCTATAATTCGATTCCAGTTAGCACAATTCCTGTAATGTCGCATAACCTGACAGCTGCTATTGACGGTCCTAAATTCGATTTGACATTCAAGATAATTATACCACGGAAAACAGATTTTAAGGAAATGTTTGATGAACTGTTGAAGGGTTCTTCTTCAAACAATCGATTATTGTCAAGGTTATATGAAGACACCATTTAAATAAACTGTTTCATGCATTTCACATATGTTCTGTGGATCCAGTTTTGATTTTGCATTGTGGATAAAATATCATTTTCCGAGAAAAACATGTAAGTTTTGTAAGCAAGTTGTTAATTTCAAAGAAAATTGCATACCTTTAGGCGTTTAAAGTGATGTATTCTGTAATTCTTAACATTCAAATCTAAAACTGACCGATATTTCAACAAGTTGTAAGATTTTTGAGACTTGATTCATATTCAGAGACCCCAAATTTAGTGAATAGCATATTTCTTTATTTTAGGAAACCTATCACAATAATTGATCAACTTCACCCCGGAATCAAAAACTCTATTTTTTTATTTCTAAATATTTGTTTGTTATTTCAAGAACATTTTGTCAAAATTTTGTTCGTATAATTCGATAAACATCCATCCAGTACAGGTTTTAAAAATATTTGGATGACAATACACGCATCCTACTAGGAGTTACAAAGCAGAATCGCTCAAAAGTGATCAACTTCCCCCCCCCCCCCCCCCATTTCACGGTACCCTCAATAGTAAATAAACTAGAAAAGTGTATTTTATCATCGTTCTCTCCATGGGGCACTCTTTCGCTGCTACTATTTATCAAGCTTGTTACAACTTGCGAAACATTGCCGATCCGTCAACGAAAAGATTCAATAACTGTTATTGTTATCATATTCAGTCTTTAAGTGGACACCGAGGACATTTATTCCCAAAATCATCATAGATAGCTAAGTTACAATGTTACAACATTACAAGTTACAACATAGAAAAAAAAATTGAAATTTATTTGGTTCCGCAATGCTCTATGCCGTAATGGCTATGACCGTGATCATCATGTAACAAACAAACGGACCATGCTGAATCGTGTCAGCGTCGAGGAGGCAGCTCCTCTAGCACGATATAGGTAGCGCAACCCTGATTAGTTGGCCTTTCGAAGACTCTTCACCAACCAAGAAAGGCAAAAGTTGTGCAAACGGATTGATTTTACTACAACAGACCCGGCAACGAATAAAGGACAACGATTGGAAAGTCGGATCTTGGAACGTGAGAACTTTGAATGAACCCACGCATGCTGGGCTCCTAACTCGTGAACTGCGGTGGATCCCATCGCCAACACTTCATTCAAGTACCACATCTACTACAGCAGCAGTGACAGAGCAGAACGTGGAGTTGGCTTCATAGTATTTGGAAGCAAATGAAGCGAGTTATTCGGTGGAAACCGGTAAGCGACAGAATCTTTGTGTTGAGAATGAAGGGCTTGAAGAACAGCCTGCTCATCATATATGCACCAACGAACGATAAGCCCGATGACATGAAAGTTCAGTTCTGTGAGAGCCTAGTTAGAGCCTGCGAAGAGTGCCCAAAACGAGATATCAAGATAGTCATCGGCGACGGAAATGCGCAGGGAAAAAATATTTCTTCCAACCCGTCATTGGAACGGAAAGCCTCCATTCCGTTACCAAAGATAATGGCCTGCGGTTAGTAACCTTCACTGCCGCTAGAGGGATGGCAATCGGCAGTACCTACTCCGTACGAAAGAATATCCCCAAACACACCTGACGACACCCGAGTGGCGATGCCTGCTCCTAAATAGACCACGTGCTGGTTGATGGGCGACATTTCTAAGATGCCATGGATGTCAGGACCTTCCGAGGCCCTAACATCGACACGGATCATTATCTCGTAATAGCTAAAATTCGGGCGTGGTTATCCAGCGTCACGAGTTTCAGAACTAACAGAACGCTGCGCTTCAATATCCAACAACTGATGGGGTACCGCCAGCAACTGGACGAGTATTTGAGAAGAATCTACATTTCTGGAGATGTCGACAGCCAGTGGGACCCTATCCACGATTCTGTGTACTAGAACGATGCGGGAAGTGATTGGCACTAGTCAACGACGAATTCGAAACGACTGGTTCGATGAAGAGTGCCAGAGAGTGACAGACATGAAGAATATTGCAGAAGCCGTAAGCTTGTGGCCGGTACCCGACAAAACAAAGAGCGGCACAGGGCAGCGAGAGATGAATAAAAGCAAATCCACCACATAAAGATAAGGCAACACGAAAACAGTATGGTAGCTGAAGCACAATCGGAAAAATGATGCGGAGCATGAACCAGAACAATATGCGTTAAAAAGGCTATCAGCGAGCTGAAGAAATGTAAGGCTGCCGTGAAGGACGAGATCCCGGTCGAGCTGCTCAGGCACGAAGCGGAGCAGCTTTGCCAGTCGATCCACCGAGTACTTCTGAAGGTATGGGAGGACTACGAAATGCCCACCTGCTGGTTGAACGCCCAATCTACAAGAAAGGGCAGAGACTGGATTGTGCCGATTGCAGTAGGATGACCCTGCTGAATTCGGCGTACAAAATTCTGTCCTGTTTAACAGACTGATACCGCTCAAGGAGTCCTTCGTTGGTGAATACCTAGCTGGTTTTCGTGAGGACCGCTCGACAATGGACAAGAAGCGAATGATCGTAGATAAATTCTAGAAGTATAACTTGCAGACTCACCATCTGTTCATTGATTTTATAGCGGGGCATGACTCAGTAAAAAGAAATGAGCTGTGGCAGATAATGTCTGAACATGGTTTTCCGGCGAAACTAATTAGGCTGATACGTGCTGCGCTGGATGATTCGAAATCAAGAATTCGGATCGCAGACGAGGTGTCAACCTCGTTCGTGACGTTAGACAGGTTGAAGCAGGGAGACGCACTTTCGAATTTACTGTTCAACATTGCACTCGAGGGTGCTATTAGGAGATCAGGCGTGCAGAAAAATGCCACTATTATGAAAAGGTCGCACATGCTCCTTGGCTTTGCGGACGATATAGACCTAATTGGAATCGATCGCAGGTCAGGGAAGAGGCCTTCGTGCCTCTGAAGAGGAAGACAGCGAGGATAGGCCTGATCATGGTTGCAGATAGAGATAGAGGCAGGCTTGGTGGTGAAGGTGCTGAGGTAGTGTTTGATAGGGATGTGTTTGAACATGTTGAAGAATATTTATTTTCCTAGAAACACTTGTGACATGTGACAACGACACGATGTGTATTGCGGTTGCAAACATCGCCTTTTACGGACTACGTAACCAGCTTAGGTCCCGAAATTTGCAAACGGAAACAAAATTCGCCCTGTATAAAACACTGATTTTTCCGGTGTCTCTCTACGGGCACTAAGTGAGGACATTTGAAGAGGTAGACCGGAAAGCTTTCGGTGTTCTCGAGCGTAAAGTGCTGCGGACAATACTCGGTGGGAAACTCGAAAATATTGTGTGACGCAGACGCATGTTTCACGAGTTATATCAAACGTGTGAAATACGGCAGACTTCAGTGGACTGGTCCCCTAGTGCAAATTTCGGAAGAAAGAATAGAGAAAATAATATTCAGCAGGGAACCAGGTATAGATCGGTGACTTCATGGAAGACCACGAATACGCTGGCTGTACGTAGTAGAAGAATACCTGGCGTCCCTAAACGTTCGGGGCAACTGGAGAAGTGCCGCCCAAGACCGACGAAGGTGAAGCTCTACAATACGAACGGGAATGGCGTAAGGCTACGCTATAGCTATCAAAGTATCAAGATAGGTAATGCCCTATGATACATAAACCCTCAGTTAAAAGTTAAAAAAAGAGCGAAATGTTTATCAAATCTTGTTCGCATTGTTTAGGCATTTTAAATAAATTTAAAGACAAAGACTCATAAAGTTTATCCTCATTCTCTGTCTGATGAGTCGTCCACCTAGAATTTTTTCATATAAAATATTAAATCCCGAGTATTTCAATTTTACACCGATAGAGTATATTGAAGCTAGGACTTTTTGAAAAGTTAGCCCGTAAACTAAAATCCGAAGAAAAATTCTAGGTTCATTCAAATTTGATTATGTCTTGGTTACAGTTGCGTAGACTTAAACATAAGAGACATTACAGTACCGTTAACATTTTTTATCGAAAAACAAAGTACTACACTATCTTCCGTACTATTCGGCTCTCGCACCCTTCTCTTTCCAACAACCAGATGAGTATGAAAACAATCCATATTCGTGAACGCGGAGAAGGAGAAAGGTGGTTAAATGTCAGATTGTCTTATTCAAGGAAATGTCTCACGCGGTAACGATCCATTCGGAGTAATAGCGTTCGGGGTAATCGGGTGAAGCCGTTCCGACTACCCATGGTGATCCTGTGAGAGCGAAACCATCCTGTAATTACGACAGGCGCATCTTCTTCGTTTCCAACGAGTGAAGAGGTCTCAACAGAAGTGTAAATAATAGACCCATTAGTCTTCGGGTTCACCACCGTGTCAAGTCAGTGATCGGTCAGTATCCATCGCAAGGGTAGCAGCAATACACCTTTCTTGCATCATCTTGGAAAAAAGGTGCACATAAAAAGATCACCTACCAAGATGATCATGCCGATCATGACGAGCATCGCTAAGACGCTGCTCTCTGGCTTGACCATCGCTCCTCGTCTTTGGTTGCATCGCGGGGTCATTTGCACTGATCAAACAAAGATGCACTCGGCCTCACTAGGCGTATCGTGTTGGGAGTTAAAAAGCTTTCTTACTTGCTTTGAAAATTGAAAAGAGTTAACCTGAGTTATCTAAGCGAATCGGTGCACAGGGAAAGGAGTATTGCAGATTGCACCATTAAGTTTCGCCATTCAAATTATCAATCTATCTCCGTAATTAATTCCCAAGAAAACGCGAACAAATCTGCAATAAATTGCTTCATTTAGGATAATAAAGAGCGACAATTAAAGGCGGTGCCGCAAAGAGTGACAGCGGCGGGACCTAATTTTGATTTTCCCGCATTAAAGCTGCATGGAACAGTGATTGGTGTGCAGAAACAATTATTCACTTTTCGCGGAATTGACCGTGGGAAATGCATTTATAACCGAGCTGCTACCAGTTGTCACAGAAAGTAAGGCAATTTTCGTCGTTGCGTGTTTCTGCGAGCGGTGTGCTTTATGAAGCCGAAAACAATGGCAATAACCAAGATGGTAAAAACAATGTTTAACGGATGATTAGCGTGGAAATTTAATTGTGAGTGAGCATTACATGAGTATGTCCAAATTTAAACGGGTAAACAGTAACTGCATTTCGGTCAAATTTTCAAACTATATGTACCAATCGCAGTAAGTTTCCCAAGCAGGAACAAATAACTCACACCTATCTGTACACAACATATTTTGGTACTGCACCATAATTAAATAGGTATTGTTCAAAAGTACACGTGTTGTGCACATCTCAATTTGGTATTATTATGGTTTTGAAAATATTGTTTGAAATAACTCATGATCCTGATAATATCTGGAGCATCAAAGTTAATTGAAATGACAACGACAAATCGCTAATTTTTCAATAAAATGCACTTGAAAAAGCAAAAAAAAAAATCTTAATTTTACGTGACACGTAAACTTTTATGATAATCATGTTAAACGAGTTATAACTGAATATTTAACGATACATAATGTAAATTGTCTCATTGCATTTGAAAATGCTTGCAATCTTGAGTGAAACTGAAACATTTCATGATCTTCTATCCAACATTCGCCAATATTGCATGCTTTCTTGCATCTAGAAAGTGAAATTGCAAAGAAGATTTCTCGGTTTATATTATTCTACGCTGAATATTCGGTCATATATAATGCACATGAATGAATCGACGGCTTGTCGTTTGATGCGCATTATTTATGATTGAATTTTCAGCGTGAAAATCATGTTAACCGAGCCGTTTGCAAGCATGCATTTAAGAGAAGACGTGGCATTTACTTCTACTGAGGTTGCTGTATCTTGAAACATAAGCGTTCGAATTGAGTATCTAATCCGTCGTCTATAGCACTTACAGTCAAATTATACATAACAATTTCGTTTTTCGGAACAGTATAAATTATGCTTATTGAGTTTAAATTGTTTGAAAATCACCAGACCACCCGGCATACAAAATTTTGATCAATTGGATTGCTATAAGGAAGATTTTTGTCGTCTAGAAAAACCTGTCTTTAAGACCGAAACTAGTTGCCGAAAAATTAAACACAGCTTATCATGTTCTTGAAATAGAGAAGTACTCTGGAAAGTTCACTAGTGACAGATAGAGATTAAAATTTTGATCAATTATAAAATACAAAAAAAAAAACAAATGAATCGAACTGAAGATCTAACTCACGTATGATATTGTGGCTGTTTAACTACGTGAGCAACAACTCAAGATTTAAAAATCATGAGCATGAGATATGAAAATATGTGAGATTTTCGCAACGCTGTGAAAAACTTTGTCGAAGACCTTCTAACACATAAGACTCTGGAGATGTAAAAGTTTACAAAACTGGATTGCCAGATAGCCCTTGATCTGCTTAACAAATTCGCCGAAGAGGTTGGTATCTAGCTCATCAGGGTCTTGAGATATAGATGATACACAGCAAAAAAATCTTAAATTTACATGGCCCATAAACTTCTATGATAATCATGTCAAACGAGTTATAACTGAATATTCAACGATAAATAATGTAAACTGTCTCCTTGCATTCGAAAATGCTTGCAGTCTTGAGTGAAAATGAAACATTTCATGATCTTACATCCAACATTCGCCAATATTGCATGCTCTCTTGCATCTTGAAAGTGAAATTGAAAACAAGATCGCTCAGTTTACATGATTCCACGCTGAATATTCTGCCAAAAATAATGCACATGGATGGAACGTCGGCTTGTCATTCGATGTGCATTATTTATGATTGAATTTTCAGCGTGAAAATCATGTAAACCGAGCCGTTTTGCATGCAACATTCTTCGAGACAAGACGTTTCGCGTTCAATATTAAGGATTTTGGTAACAATTTTGTATATAATAGATGTGTTTAAAGGTTTTATCATTGAATGATACATGAGAAATGGCTTTGCATGATTGAGGCTAAAATTACGTTACGTGTAAATCTAAGATTTTTTTGGTGTGCAGTATTTCAAAATATAGAAGATTTGAGAAAATTTGTTGCTAGCACCACCTAGCGAATAAATTCACAATTATATTGACTACTGCCAGAAAGCGCTTGATATACTTAACAACTTTGCCAAAAACACCAACCGTCTGGTTCATCAGGATCTTTGAATAGAAAATTTGTTACTAGCGCCATCTAACGGATAAATTCCCAACTAAGGTACCCCGAGGCCCCGCGGGGCAAGTGGGACATAAAAAACGATAGTTCAAACAAATTGTTCAATAAAATTTTCAAATGTAAATATTTCTCAAATCCAACAGCATAATCACATTTTGGCAACATATTTGCTGGTATGTGCATTAATTTGATCGAATAATTTCGAAATTGTGAAAACTTTAGAAGAAAGTTTTAGAATGAGCCATTAGACGCAATTACCTAGATAAACGGGGCAAGTGGGACACATCCAGTTTCATGCGTCAATCCACATCAGTAAGTCAACCATTACAATAATAGGATTTATAAGTCATAAATTTTTAATTTTGAGTACATTTTTGATGAACATAAGGAATCAACCATAAAATACGTAACGCTTGTTAAAAAGTATGTCACATCGCACTTAATATTAACTAAAAAATTTTCAATAAAAGCATAAAAAGGAGTAAAACATGTTCAAAATATATCATTGATAAGTTATTGATTAAAAGTAGCACATAAACTTTCAATAATTGACGAAATTATAAATATGTTCTGTTATTATTTATATGCATGGCAGAAAACCACTTAATGGGGTGGAATTGTTTTCCGTAACTACTAAATTTGGTATAAATAAAAAATAAAGTTCAATTAAAATAGAAAAGTAATCTTTGACATGATGCGTTTCAAATTTCATCTCTGTCTTTGTTCAATTGGTTCAATTAAATTTGTATTTCAAAAATAAAAAATAAAAAAAATATAGAAGAATTACACATTTCTTCTCTTTTGATCTTTTTTGATAAAAATCATTTGTTTGAATGTGTTAATGCTACTCTATAAGTAAATTGAGACGTGTAGGAAAAGTTATTGTTCTGGTGCTTGTTTTGATAGTATTGTAAGTGGGGCCTTACCCCGGGTATAAATATATTTTGGGGTAAGTTAGACCATCAAAAATTGCATATGAAATGATAACAAAATACCGGTACATCGTTAGCAGTTTATAATAATACTTAAAATTGTAGCTTACTGTTGGATATTCGATTTATAACACATTTATTTCTTGCGAGTCAATGCAAAACGTGAAACGTATCACAATTTATTATGCAAGTTGAAAATGGCGCTGAATTGATAAGTGTTACATAAACCACATTGCAATAAAAATAACAATATTTTTTGTACTTAATACATACTTTGTCATTGTATCTTCAACTTTCTAGAAGAATACCCCCATAAAAAAAACTTTTCCTAAGTGAGCTATGCCGGAACGTCCCACTTACCCCGGATTCTCACTTGCCCCGGAATACTTTAAATTTATTACTGTCAGAAAGCGCTTGTTCTGCTTAACAACTTTGCCGAAAACTACCAACCTTCTTGCTCATCAAGGTCTTGAGATATCAGTTGAATGGATTGTTTGACCAGTTGTTGGTACCGAAGACAATACGGAATAACTCCGGAACAGCCTTAGACCATATTCCCAAGCTTTCCGGACCATAAACTAGAAGAGTTTTTCGGGAAGTTCTGAAAATTTCCACAAAATTAATCGGTAAACAAAGAAGTTTTGCACATTTTAGTCTATTTTTCAGCGTGTGAAAAATATGTTGGCTGGTTGAAGATTAATAAATTTCACTTCTATATGAACATTAATCAAATATTTATTAGGTACCGTGAAATTTGGTAACTTTGATAGGAGCAATTCTCGCTGAAACCAGGCCGCCATCGGCACCCATCGTTAGAATTCCAATTTTATGTCACTGATCGCTAGTTTTCGATAAAACTTAAGGGTGGTCCTTTCTGTTTTCTCAAATTGGTGGACCCCTCGTACGCCAGCTAGCTGAACAGTTTGCGAAAACGCCCATTTTTTGATAAATCTTGGGTATTTCTTCATGGAATATGTCTCATATTTCACTTGGAACACATAGCAAACTTAGTGGCATCGTATAGAGAAAAGATATAGCTTTCATTTAAACTTGAAAAAATTTTGGCGGCCATTTTGAATTTGGCCGCCATCTTGAATTTTGTTAGAAAAATCGATTTTTCACCATTAGCGCACCGCTAGTTTTGAATTCTGAGATCACCATCAGAAAGCTGAGGAAAAATTGCGTAAGATAGGCTACAGAAACTAGGTGAGCAAAGGTATTTACCCTACGATATGAACGGTTTTCTAAATCATGTTCTACTATTACGTCAATATGGCGAGTGCAATCAATGCAAACATAATTTTTTGTACAACAAAGAAACAAGTTTCCAATCGTTGGTGTATTATTTGAGACAGATGAAGAATAGGAGTATTAATTTGAGTGAAAAAATCTGGCGGCCATCTTGGATTTTAACGCCATCTTGGTTTTAAGTAGTAGAATGTGTTTTCACCTTGTTAGCACTCAACATGTTGAATTTCAATGCTACCGTTACACTTATTCTTCTTCTTGTTCTTCTTTTTCCTCACGTTACGTCCCTACTGGAACAGAGCCAGCCCTTCAGCTTAACAAGTTTTAAAAAAAAAAAAATCAAATAGGATTTTTTTACGCTTATTTGCTACCTGAATGATTCTTCGAGTTGTAAAATAGCATTATTTCTTTCATATATTTGGTCTAAAACCATTGATACAAATGAACAATCAGTTGAACAGCTGAGATAAGATAAGAAAGATAGAATTTGATTGATTTTTTTAACGGAGGCCTTATAATTCAACATGATGAGCACTGAGATGGTAAAAAATCATGCAACTGCTAAATACCAAGATGGCGTCAAAAACCAAGATTGCCGCCAGTTTTTCTAACCTCGAAATTATACACCTGCCTTTCGGCATTACATCCACATTAGAACAAAACCTGCTTCTCATCATTCAATTTCGCTATTTTTTCACATGCATGTTGGGCGGTACTAAAAACGATACCTTATGACTTAGAAAATCAAGGATGTTTTTTGCTTCAAAATTTAAGACTTTCATTATAACTTAATGCACTTTTGCAATATTTTACGTTAGAACTACAGATATTACCACAAGGCTTACTAATGTCCCGACACGCAATCTATAAATTGCATACAATGAACAACAATGCATAGGGTAAAAAAATGTTTGTTTAATACCTACAATCAATGTTTTTTGACGGTTTTCATTTATTGAATTTATTTATTCATTATTACTGAATTCAAAGATATGTCGAAGAATTATCCTGTTGTCAGAAATCGCATTAAAAAAGAAAATTCCTGTTTAATAACCTGGATTTATAACTATTTATAGCTGAGTATCAGGCTCGGTTCCAGTAGAGACGTAACGTCAGTAAAATGAAGAATAATAAGAAGAAGAGTATACGTAACCTTTTTTTATTGGTAGCCTCTAAATTCGACATGCTGAGTGCTAGCAAGGTAAAAAAATAATTCTAATACCTAAAATCAAGATGGCGTCAAAATCCAAGATGGCCGCCAGATTTTTTCTCTAAAAATAATATTCTTATTCTTCACTCGACTCGAATAAAACACCAAAGGTTGAAAACTTGTTTCTTTGTTGTACAAAAAATTATGTTTGTATTGATTGCACTCGCCTTATACGTCAAAATCGTATAACATGATTTAGAAAATCGTATATTTGATAGGGTAAATACCATTGCTCACCTAGTTTCTGTAGCCTATCTTACGCAATTTTTCCTCAGCTTTCTGATGGTGATCTCAGAATTCAAAACTAGCGGTGCGCTAATGGTGAAAAATCAATTTTTCTAACAAAATTCAAGATGGCGGCCAAATTCAAAATGGCTGCCAAAATTTTTTCAAATTTAAATGAAAGCTATATCCTTTCTCTATACGATGCCACTAAGTTTGCTATGTGTTCCAAGCGAAATATGAGACATATCCCGTGAAGAAATACCCAAGATTTATCAATAAATGGGCTTTTTCGCAAACTGTTCAGCTAGCTGGCGTACGAGGGGTCCACCAATTTGAGAAAACAGAAAGGACCACCCTTAAGTTTTATCGAAAACTAGCGATCAGTGACATAAAATTGGAATTCTAACGATGGGTGCCGATGGCGGCCTGGTTTCAGCGAGAATTGCTCATAGGTGTTTTTGCATCTGAATATTTCTGCATTCAATTTGAAAGATTTTTATTTTATATTTTTAAGGTGAAACATAGGGGCCCAGATAGCCGTAGCGGTAAACGCGCAGCTATTCAGCAAGACCAAGCTGAGCGTCGTGGGTTCGAATCCCACCGGTCGAGGAACTTTTCGGGTTGGAAATTTTCTCGACTCCCCAGGGCATAGAGTATCTTCGTACCTGCCACACGATATACACATGCAAAAATGGTCAATTGGCATAGAAAGCTCTTAGTTAATAACTGTGGAAGTGCTTATAAGAACACTAAGCTCGGAGTTCGAAGATGGCAGTCACAATAGCCGACTTGTGACCCTACTCGCGTTTTCAAAGGCACACAACTGGAGAAATAGTTGGAAATGTTCCTGATCTTCTTATTCTAAGCTTTCTGCTAGTGCACAAAGCCAAAATAAAAAGTATACTGTTGTTGGATGCTTCCTTCGCGAGATTAGTGCGTTTAAAATTTCAGTGCAATCTTAGAAGTTAGATTCTAAACTGTTTCACCTTAAAACAAGTACTGGTATTTCAGTATCGATTTCAGTTGAAAGATTGCATATCGATTCATTTTGAATGGACTTAAATTTTTTCATATAATTAAAAGTCTACTTTCGGTTTTGGGGTAACTTTAATAATGGGCTTGTAAACACATAAAAATCGGCAACCAAACTACAGTTTGGCATCATTGCAGTTGGAACTTGATTAGATAATGTTTTTAGTGAACGTGGACAAGATTTTGTTCAATAATATCAGAATTTATAAAAAAAACCTACCTCCAAAATGTTTTAGTTCAAAATTGCATGATAAACGCCATAATAAGTATGCATGAATTGATATAACACAGTATTTTTTTTTAAATATCGATCGATATTCAGGTTTTGGCATTAAATTAAACATAAATCAAACGTTTTAGAAATACGAATAAGTTTATTTCGAAAAAAACGAATGAATTACTTAGTGCAAATACGACATACCTCTTGCATACCTGTAGACGTTTAACATTATATGGGAAATTTTGCTTTCAATTACATAAATGGCACAAATTCTTTTTAAATGATTTTCGCTAAGAGATTTGAGACCGGATTCATGTTCTACTATAACTAGGTTGTCAGGGATAAATGACGATCTTCTTAAAATTACATCAAATAATGATCGTAGAACAGATTTTTTGTAGGGGTTCCATGCCAAAAATGCTAAAATTCCATCGATTTTCAATATGCTAATATGAAGCTTCAAATACACTCGATTCCAACAAAAATAGTTGTGACATGAAACGTCATATTAATAATCTTTACTTTTGCATTGGTTTTGCTTAAGTGATTGAAATTATGATAGAAATTATGTGATTTCGTTTAGTTTATTGTGAGTGCCTCACTATCAAAACTATCCGCATTATTAAAGATACCCCGTTTTACGGTATTTCAATACCTGATCCAATAATTAGTTATATGTTTGTATAATATGCACTAGATATTATTTTTTATATTTTAGCTCTTTCATACCTTATTCAGAGAGCTTTAAAAAAAACATTATTTATGTGAATCAAAAATGCCAAGAATAGGATCCGACTCCCTAGATGTTAAGTTCCATATCGCTTTGTCATTTTAATGTACTAGGCAATAAATTGCTCTCCAAAAAAAAAACAAAACACTTGTGTTGAAATTTTGAATTTATTTAGATAAAATACATAAAACAGTAATTGTAAAAAATTGAATTGAATGTATTTGCATAAAAAAGTCTCTTACTGCTGAATTCAATACATATTAGCCGACAAAAAAAACAAACTATATGTTTTCAAAATTTTACAAATGCCGTTTTTCGAAGCAATTTACAGCGTCTTCTATCACATGTCTAATATCAAAAAGCATCTTATTTCTAACAACAACAAAACACTTTATGCCGAAATGTATCATGGAGATGCCCATTTAGAGCTTCACCCTATGTTAAGTTTTTTAGTATTATTAAGTTAACATTCGTCCCAAAAATCCCGAAATAAGACATTTATTTAAGTTTCAGGATTCCCCAAACCTGGCCAACAATATTGATATACTAATGACCCGAGCAAAGTCGGATAACAGGATAATATCAAATTGATAACAACATCAATTATCGCTGTTAAGGCTAAGTAGCCCGTCATTCGTTTTGGCAACAATGATGACTTTTCAGCATGCATTTCAAAGTGATAAAACTCAGTCTTGATAGTTTATATTGATTTGAAAAAGTATCATTGTACGCGCTAACATGCATAAAGTATGCTGATACTTTTTCAGCTGCGTCAGTGCAAAACCAATTGATTTTTTTTTTATTCGAAATCGTGAGATGAATCAGCAACAATCATCAACGACGCGTACAAATTTCAATGACGGCCTACTTTGCCTTAACATTTTGATATTTTGTTTCCAATTGTAATCGAATCATAACAAAGTTTGTTATCATTGTATCCGTTACAAACATGTTTGACAACAGGTTATAACATATAAAGCGTGAGTAAGTAAAAAAGAAGCCTTTGGTGATACAACATTTTTTTTAATTGTTTGGAGCGTAGAATTAAGTCAGAATACTCGTCTTTCAAAAATTTTCTGTAATTTATGACCGTAATAATGTTGGTACAAAGTGACTCAAAATGCAATATCTTCAAAATCTGATCGAGGAACATGCCAACACTAAATAGGCTTTTTCCTCAATGAGTTCTTAGAATGACATAGGATCTCTAATTTGGAAAATTTGTATGGCCTCTGGCTATTTTACTCTCAATATTTTGTGCACTTCATTTGATCGTAATATTTTTAAAACCACTCCATCATCACTTACCATCAAAACAAGAAGTTCCACTTTCAGCTTCATCTTTCCAATCTTGGCCGGGGTTTCGTGCACACGGGGAAGCAGCCTAGTTTCTAAGCAGCACCACTTGTTTCGTCCGACCACACAGTCGTCGCTCTTCAAAAAATGGAACAAACCACACTAACAACCGCACTCACAGTAAAAGGCTAACACACAAAACTTTCGTTCCTGTTCCGAACAACGATATGTCCACGGCGCAGGAACCAGTGGCTCACTTTCGATCTCTTTTCCTGGTTTTCTTCCACCCCCACTCACCTGGGGGAAAATTTTCTTTAAAAGCGAAACTATGCCCACGGCGATGACCCAACTCGGGTAAATGTTAATCCTAATTAGGAACACTCACTTACTAACTTCTCCGGGGCAACCTTCAAGTACGGCGATTAGAGATGTTAACGGACTTGATCGCGTTATGGTTATGAACTCCAATTATAGGGCATCTAACGTTCTTCTAGTTTTATTTGCTGATTGTTATGATTTTTCTGGCATTCGTTTTGGACACACTTGACTTGAATTTGGCTTTCCAGTCTACGTCTGGCAAGTTCACCTAGATTTTCTTATGCAGACAAATCGCGTTTCTTTCAATTATCCAATTCACACCTTCTCCAATCTAGCCAGAAGCATTCATAATTAATTTGTTTTTTTTTTTTTTGCAAACGAGATCACGCGCTAAGCGGTTGCGTTATTTCATTGTTCGTCTCACGTGTGGATCATGATAATATTCCAGAGGCAAATCAACCGAACAAGAAAGATTCCAACGGCACCCCCAAAACTATCCGTGGGTGAGTTCCTCAGCTCAGCTGCACAGTGGCCACCAAAGCTAACTGCATTTCGCACACAACCAGACCGCAGCGAAAACTCAAAATCAAAATCGAGTATCGAGAAATGAGTGAAAACTCCTCTGCCGGGATCCACAATCCAGCAAAACAGAATAAATCAGAAAGTTAATTCCACCAATTTTCCTTCCTCTAATTACTCCGAATACAAACTCCGGGGGGAAACCGGGATCGAATGCGGGAGTGGGCTTTTTCTCCGATAACGTGTGCAAATTCACGCGTTCACGTGCTTCTAACGGATTGACGAAACCACAGCGCGTATCTTGGAAACAAGCTTGGCTAGCAAGCTAACAAACTTTCAACTCAAGAGGCGCACATCACACCGATACGATGGTCAAACGTAAACTGAACTGATTTTGGATTAGGAACTCTTTTTACGGTGCCTCACTATCGGCGGCTATGGCTACAGCTGAAGAAGAACACTGCTTCTGCTGGAGCTGGTTGGAAAATGCTCGGAAGCAGGAGGGTAAAAGCGCAACAACCAAAGCGCGGAGCAGCACAGAGACGGGAGCCGAGTGAGAGTCAACAACATCCATGCGGGCTCTGCAACAACTCCACCGCTTTGCCGGCGCACAGAGGAGTAACTAGAACAAATGCGTGGCCATAATTTCAAATTTGAGTAATTGAGATTTTTTTTTATAGGCACCCAGTGCTCGTGGCCACTACTGTGCCGGACTCAGTTGATCTGTAGCTTCTTTATCGATACAGATCTATTTTTAACTTATCTATATTTACATCTAGTTTCACTCTCTCCTACTCTTTTACTTTCACACCGAGCAGGTAGGAGAGAGCTCTGCTATTAGTGAGGCTAGCTGCCTGCGAAGAGGGCCAGTTTGTCTCAGTCACCATCTGATACTGACGGAGGATGGATGTGCTCCCCAAAGCACGGTCCTCCGTGAGGCATCTTCTGGTGGCTGGACGAGTTTTTTGTGCAGGGGCTGGGAATCGAACCCATGACCTTCCGCTTATGAAGCGAAACCGTAACCTCAAGGCTACAGACCCCCCTAATTGAGATTTTTGATACCGCTATATTTTTGAAACAGCAAATATTGTGATTTCAGGGAAGAACGTCCAAGAACATTGAAAAAATGTGATGAGATAGCAAAAATGTGGTATTTTTTCATTTATTTTCATTGTTTATCTAGAATTATTGTGTTTCTGTTAAGAATTTTCTAAAAAATATGACGGTCGAGTGAAAGTAAAAAAAAACCGCGATCGCATAGTGAAATGAAAAAGTGCCGCGGATCGTTTGTAATGTTTGATCTATTAATCGCATTGCTTGCTCCTGCGTGGGCGAAACTTATTCGACGTACCATGCGATTATCGAATTAATTCGCGATTCCGATTAGGCGTGATTAAATCATCGATCGCATCACCAACCATTAGTGACTCCCAGATCTTTACCTTATCCCACTAAACCATTATCCTTTCCATAACAACTGTGGAGATGCAGAGGTATACTCGGTCTCTAGTAACAACGGTTGTCTAACTAACATTCCTTCCCTTCCCCCGATGACCGTAAGAACGTGGCCGGCGCCGTTATTGACTTTTAAAATTTAAGCTCTCGATTTGTGCACATTGAAGAATGGTATGCCAAATCCATTTGAAATTTTATTATAATTACTTCAACAGCGAAAAATTTGTGTCGCATAGATCAAATCATGTGTCTCCATTATATTTGGGGTTGCTGGATCGGATGCCAGAAGTGTTCCAACAATTCACCATTTTAAGCTACAGGTCGCAAAAATTAGATTAAATACCGGTTTTGTCAATATTATTATGAAACTTAAACTATGATTTATCAAGCATTCAAGTGAAGTAATCAACAAACCATGCATAAAAAGACATGATTTTCCATTGAGGGTCTTATTCGGTTAAATTGTACAATTGAATTTCGATTGAATCGATATTTTCAATATGCTTGCCATGGCCATACCAAATTCTTCGATTCTTTTGTATGGTAAGATACGATACTTATCTATAACAAAAATATTGATTAGTAATCTTTAACACATAGAATTTGAACTCTGTGGTAAATTAAACCCTCTACCGGCAGCTTATTTTTTTACCGCAAAAAAATATTCAAACCTCGATAACTTTTATATTTATATATATTTTTGCACCACTTTTCCACTAGTTTAAAAAACTCTTCTAGTCTTAGAATCTGTGTCGATATTGATCATTGGTCGACAGGATCCTGAGATATTCCGAAATTCCTGGGGGACCGACGCGTAGCCATAATTCACGTAAATATCTCAGGCTACAGACTTTTTATCGTATTGGGATATTCATATATTGGGATAACACATTAATGAGAGTATGCTGTGAAAAAATGAAGCGATTTGGTGTAGCCGTCTTTGAGTAATGAGTATTCATGTGTCTGGTACCACGCTGGCCAAATTAAGATCTTGAAAACTTCAAAAAACATCATATCGTAATTTTCAGACATCTCCTAGAATACTTAACCGATTTGTATGATTTTTTCAGCGTAGCTCCGTATCACCTAGTTTTGTATGGCCCATATTTTATTTTTTTTGATAAATTTACGTAAAATAAAATGGCCGCCAAAGTTTTTTTGTATGGAAAATGTCGGTCCCCCAAGTAACATTTGCGATAGAGGGGTTAAGCAAATAAACCATCATATAAGCTGGTATACTTGCATGCAAGTTGACTGACACACGATATACGAATGCGAATATAGCAACATCAGCAAAGAAAGCTCTCAGTTAATAACTGTGGAATTGCTAAAAGAAGCTGAGAAGCAGGTTCTGTTCCAGTTGGGACGTAATGCCAAGAAGAAGAAGAAAAAGAAGATCGTATGTAAAGCCAAACCTTTTCTAGTAGCTAAATTTCATAGTTTAATTACCATGGTATTCCAGTATTACCAGTTTTCTCAATGCATGTCAAGTAACGAACGTATATGAAAACAATTTATTTATGAAATTTTCAAAGAACTTCTAGATAAATTACAATGTCGTTTCACCGAATGCAAATTCCCCGAATGTGATTTCTCCGAATAACCCGTTCCTCCGAAAGGTGATGCAGTTGACAAATATAAAAAAATTCTTCAGTGACAGGGTCGTGAACTAGAAAGAACAATCCGCAATCAAAAGAAGGCGATATATTGTCATTTTCTATTAAATAGTCATTTAGTCATTTGGCATAATAGTCGTTTGGCTTAATAGTCGTTTGGCATAATGAGTCTGAAACTATAGATTTCTCAAAATGACATACGTTTTTACGTTTCTTTCAAATCTTACTGACGACATTAGGCTTATTTTGGAATAATTTATTACGTTGTTCAACAATCTCATGCTCTCGACTAAAGCTATCGATTACCGACAGTGGAGAAAATTTTACAAATCATATATTATTACTTGCCCAGAGATTTGCCTTCTTTCAAATCTAAATATATTTTCAAATATTGGTAACATTATGTAACAACCAGTATAGTTATCTATACTATTAACCCTCTAATACTCAAATTTTTATTTCCGATTTAAGTATTATTTTTCGTTATCTAAAATCGTTCTAAACACGTTTTGGGCATTTATTTATTTTTATTAGCAAATTTTTAAATTTTGGTTTTTGATTTTTATAATTTTTATTTTTGAACATCCCTAGCTTTTTTCATTTTTTCTTGAAGCCTTTTCTAGTTGTTGTTTTTTGGCAATAATAAAAATTTAAATTGTTACGGTATTTTTAAAAATATTTAATTTTAAATTTTTTTTCGGTGTGTGTTTTATTTTCCGTGTAACTAACGGAAAAACAGGTTTGAAATGATTCCAATACCACCAGGCTCTTCTTTTGTGATAGGTTAATCGTAGAAAAATATAAAATGTACGATTTTTTATATTACACGTTAAATGAAGGTTATATAAGAATGCAATTTTTCAAACAATTTCTAAAAATACAAACAAGTTTCAAAAGTCATAAAAAACTTTTCTTATATGCGTGTTATGAGTCAAGGCATAAGCCAAAAATAAATTCATTTTGATTTCCGAGCTACGAAAAAATACACAAAATTCCAAAGTGTACCCCGTCTAAAGGCGGGGTTGGGTATTAGAGGGTTAAAAAATAAAATGAAAAAATACCCTCTTTTACACATAGGCTGTTCTTTGGAGCTATATTGTTCCGATCCGATTTGGTTTTGTAGCTGATATTGAACTACCTACTGATATAGAGGGTGAACGACAAACGAATAGGTCAATCTGTCCAAGTTATCAGCAATAAGAAACATCAATGAAGGGAAACTGATTGCTGCCGTTACTCCGATGATACTGAACGTTATTCTTACTATTCTTTCGTCTTCTCATGTTGTAATTGTTTTTACGGTTTAATCTTTTATTGTTTTATTCATCATTTTGCCTTCTTTCAAACAAAAATGGTTATTCCAGTTGCAAAATTTCTTTTCCTTAAAAAATAGGCGGTTTTTTTATTAACATTAAACATTAAAATATAATTTATATTAGGTGGTTAAAATATTTTGCCAGAAATATTACTTCTGTGTTATTTGTTGGAATTATGATGTGTTAAGATTTTTTGGCATTAAGCAGTTTAAGCAAAAAATATCGGCTTTCATATGAAGCCTATTTTTGAATAATGCTACAATAATATGTCTTTGGATCAAAGCTTTCAATATTTTGAATATAAACCTATATAATCCTATATACTTTTATCAAGCTAGGAATTTTATACATCGCAAAACCTGTTTGTGAATAGTTCAGTCATAAATGAACCTGCATTCAATTAAATTGTTTTTCGTGAAAATGTGAATTTATAACAATTTTTCTCAACCACTGTTGATAATTTAATAAAAAAAAAACTACTAAGGATTTCTCTTTCTCAAATGTTTTTAAAGTTGTCTTTTTCTAAGACTTTTTTCTTAGTTTGATAAGGTTAAAACATTACGATGTAAGCATAACCTAAATTGCGTTTGGCATTTGTTGTCGCTGCCTTGTGCTCTAGTCTACTGAGAACCAGTCAGCAATTTTTGCTACGTACTCGATGGTGGCAATCTCGGAAAACAGCTCTGAAAAAAGAACCAGTGTGAATTTTTAGAAGAAATTACTAATTATATATGATATATTGTGTTTAAATCTGTTAACTTTAAATCATTCATTATGCCAAACGACCATTATGACAAAGGACTATAAGCCAAATGACCATATGCCAAACGACTTTATGCCAAACGGGGTACAATCGACCCCTGTAATTATGAACCATACTAGTACCGTTTTAAAATATATATTGAAATTGTACAACTGAGTCATTTATTTACGTAACTCAATTTGTATTATTTTAGAGTGAAATAAATCAAGTTCACGTATATCCTTCTTATTTCATTGTTAATTGTTGAAGTTTATTCGTTTTCTAAAAGCTATTTACTAGAGATGGCCGGGTTTCACATTTTTCAAACCCGAAGCCGACCCGTACCTGACTTATTTTATTCCTTCAAACCCGGACCCAACCCGAACCCGAAAAATTGTTGAAAAAAAAACCCGAGTTTGAAAATATGGTAAATTAATCGTTTCTGATGTATAGGGAAGCTTTTAGGTTGTTACTCTGCTCATAATTCTCACCATACTTACACCCTTGCTTTAAATTTTAATTTTAATTATGTGTGACAAGTTAATTTTCCAAGCGTAATATCCTGCGGATTTTCCAATTACTACCTTTTCCCCAACTATAACATATAATATTCAGCCAAAAAGCGTAACCACTTATGCCACACTAGCCCTGCAGCGCTGTATTTTCAATTCAATTCAATTTAATTCATTTATTTATTTATTCGTTTTCTTATGCATCCTTTTGGGTTAGGGAAAAGCTTTTGGGAGTTTCAAACTCCCTCCGAAAAGCGTAAAAACCCTATCATCTTTTCTTTTTACAAAAGACAACAAATATAGATACATAATTAACTAATCCTATTTGCACCAACCAGTGAGCAGATAGCTCTTTGAAGATGGTGCACAATTCACATATCAGCGCGATTTTTTAATTACACTAATTTATAAGGTTAAATAATAGTTAAATAAAAATAATTAGATGATTCTGAAATTATGAATGTGGTGAATTCAGGAACTCAAGCATGTTGGAATACGTATTTTTATTTCAGTTGGCCTTTCACAATAATTTAGATGTCGATTGTCTCCGAAGGGTCATGAAAATAAAGAGAAAAAATAGATTTAATTCATAATTATATTCATAATTCTAATTGATTCTAGTTAAATTTATAAAAGGAAACAATCAATGTTTTGTTTGAAATACAATCTCAACTGGGACTTAAACGTATAATAGCTACGAGAGCTCTTGATCGAGCTAGGTAGCTCATTGTACAATTTACTTCCAAAGTATGTAATTTTCTTACGACCAAACTCAGTTCGAGGACACGGGAGACTAAAATTCCCCTCCTGTCGAGATGCTCTTGTAGATTGTATTCTTGAAAGTGTATAGTTGTGGTGTAAAGGTATATTCGTAGATATCTTGTGCATTTGTTGTATTATTTGGAATGCGTGTAGGGCTTTTAAAGGCAAAACAGATGTACAATTGTCACTGTACAAAAGTTTTGTAGGGTACAAAATGGGATGCTGCGATTAACTACGCACTCTTCCCTGCATTCCGGACAGCATCACTCTCAATCGTCAGCGACATTATATAAAACAGGACCCATTCGATTCAGCAGTTGTCACCGATCACCTTCTACAGCTCGTCATAATACCGTTTTGTCTCAAATTCCGAACAGACTCATATTCCGAACACTCGCTTTTTGTATGGCGATTTGGTTGAAATATTTCGCTGAAATATGTCACCAAATAACAAGGAAATGGCAGTCAATTGCAATCCAATTTTAACGTCTCCAATATAATTTATACCGCGGGAGTAGTGATGATTCTCTAGTTTGAGACCAATAGGATCAGCTCAGATAAATTTATTTGCAAAATTATTCATTTCAATACGATTTATTCGTGCTGTTCGGAATTTGAATCAAGGTGTTCGGAATATGAGACAGAATCAACCCAGTGTTCGGCATTTGAATCAAAATGTTGTTCCATACTTTCACGTAAAAACAATACTAAAACTCATTAAATCAACATTATTATTGGTACATCCACCAGCTAACAGTTGGGCTTTGCGAAGAAATTAAAATTTACACAAATATCAACTAATTTATGCCAATCAGATGCATTTGAAGTCACTGCTGGCCTTAAGTGTTCGGAATATGAGTCAAAACGGTAGTAAAGTCATCACATCCGGAAAGCTAGTTGGCAGGTAAATCCGGTAAATCCTAGTGAAAATATAGCGTCGCCGCAGCCGGAACAATGATGACAGTTGGAAGAGATTCGTTGCAACCTGAGACGAGACTCGCGAAGACGGTCTTCTTCTGTGATTGCTGAGTTTTTTCTTATTCCACTTTGTGTTTATACCAATCATGCGCAAACCGTTCAAACCTTCACATGAACATCCCAGCAAAAAATGATTACGTTTGCACCACACCAAATCATAAATAGCCTTTTGAGTGAAATTTCATGCCAGCAAACGTAGCAGACATTAGAAGTAACAAATCTTGTGTTAGTTTTATCAGCAACTTTCGAAAAAACTGCTCCACCGACTGAGGTTTTTACTAACAGTTTATTTTGAATGCAATACTTTTCACTTTTGCAGCCATTAATACGGTGGGCTGCATTTGACGTTTCGTGACAGCGTTACGAACTGGGGGGAGAGGGTTGGGTGACAAAATGTCGAAAGACAAAACGTCGAATGAAAAAAACATCGAATGCCAAAACGTCGAAAGGACAAAACGTCGAAAGACAGAATGTCGAATGCCAAAATGACGAATGCGAAAACGCCGAAAGAATAAAATGTCGAGGAGACAAAACGTCGAAAACAAAAAAGTACGCGAATGTTTGACAAAACGTATATCTATTCTAAAAAAAGAGTGCGAAACAGAATCGATAAAAAGAAGCATCGAATTCCATTGCAAAACAATGTTCCGAACAGTTGATAAAGCGAAAAATACATTATTTTCCAATTTTATCGTACTTTTTAAATGGGTTTGGAAGGGATAATGAAAAAATCCTGTTTAAAATAGTCAAAACATGCCGGAATTGTATTGGAGTATGTCATCAAAATGCTAATTTTGAAATAAAACTATCAGCTGTTATATTCTATTGTAGTTGGCATTAAATGGTGTCGTAGTGTCGTTATTAAATTATCCACTGCCGCTTGTATTTTCATTATTTGGTGTTTGAACGATAAAAATATATAAATTATCTACAAAACAATCGATGTATGGAACTCGATTCAATGATACATATTTAAAAACTAGGTAAATCCTGATGAATTATATCTGTTTACGAAAAGCATATCAATAAATTGATTCAATTGTACTTATTCGACAAAAGAATGAGTAAATTTTAAAAGAATAAAGATTTCACAAAATTCCAAAAATTTAGTTGTGAATTTGAGAAGTTGCCTTCTTATCATTTCTGTGTTTTAGTTATATAAAAGTTACCATATCTATCTTCACTATCACACTCAACCAGTGACATTTCCCTGTTTCATCACCAAATTTGCATCTAATGAGTTGCAATTTGTTTGAATGGACGGTTCCAATCGTTACCTTTTTGTTTTATAATCTGCAGTTGTCCAATTATACTTATTTTTGAAACAAATTAAAAGTGAGCATACAAGTCACATCTGCACTCATTACCTTCATCTGATAAAATAAATCAAGCTTCAATTTAAATTTGCTTCACGCCAAGCCTCACTGCTTCTTTTTTCGTCAGAAATGCATTTGAGATTGTCATGTTTCTGAAATTTTGCCCCATGCATACTTCTGGATGGAAATACAATATTTTTCTGTTCCAACGACGTTCGTATCGCAACCTTTTTTCTCATTAGCAACGCAAGTTATCCAAAAATAACTGCTTTCGACGTTTTGTCCCTTTCGACGTTTTTGAGCATTACTAAATAAATGAATGCTGCCTAAGATAACCGTTTGGTGCAGAAAATAATTTTGGCCATGATTCACCGAAGTCAAGCCTGTTTGCAGCGTACCAAAACCTGCTCTTCCACTCTGGGCAACGTTAGAGAGAAAGAGTTTGGCGACGCTCTTTTCTCTGAAAAGAGTGGGAGATGCAATTTCACCTGCAGCGAAAGAGAATCGGCGGGTGGAAAACAGGGAAAATCTGTGTGTTACTGTCAACGACGATCACCTACTATATGGCCACATGGGTGGACGTGAAGACTGTTGAGAGATAGAAAAAGAGCATAAAAGCAACTTTGAGTTTTGGCGCTAGATATCGAAAGCAGTATCCACGATGTGGGTGTTTTGAAGTTTGTGAAATGCAATAGCTTTTGTTCAATAACATTAATAATTAATGCTTATGGCACTATTAAAGTGAACCAATGTTTTAGAATAAGTAGGGTTTTCGATTTCGATTTGCAACAGTACATCATCGATTTTGACAATATCCGTGTTTCAAATCACTTTGTTGACAAATTTCAGATAATATCTGTCCAAAAAGTCTTAAAGATAATAATATGTTCTAATAACTGCCTTGTAAAAGCAGTCGTCGACATGTTCCACTGCCGGAATAATGGATCAACTGATGCAAGCAATATTCTGAAGATGATCCTTGTGTATAATTTGAAACATTTCAATTGCTGCTTCGAGGCAAAAAGTTTAACCTATGTGAAAATCAATAATTTTGTTCGCAACTCCTAGCATCATTCCCGAACTGTTACAACTGGAGCGCTGTCCAAACTACTGGGATACTATCAATAATGAAGGCATAAGCGATTTCATGTAAAAAAATGAAGTTATCATTTTTCATACATCTCTTCTTTGTAGTAGACGTTTAATCTTTCGATTATTGAAATTATTATCTTTAAGAATTTTCATAATTATGTTGTTGATTTCTGGTTTATTCACTATCGGTACCGGAATCCTACGTCTTATTATACGTATCAACGTAAGAAGTTTTTTCTTAAGTAAATTTTCCCGGAGAGATTGGGACAGTATGCATAGATTCCGATGTGCAGAATATGTCATCATTCTGAAGACCGTAAATGTGCTATAAACACATCAGTTAGCTTTTGTTTTAAAGAATTCTAGCTCGGATATATTTTCAAGCTATTCGTAAAAGTCGTTCTCAAAATCTGGGAAGAGGAAACTAACACAATGTTTAACGTTTTCCTAGTATTTTTTTCGAATCTCTCTTGAAAATTTATTGCACAATTTTTAAAGGCTTTTATGTCAAAATTTCAGTCAACTTTTCAATAAACTTAGATGAGGAAGTATCTTTTCGTATTCGAATGTGAGGTAGTTTTGACAATTATTTAAAATATTTTAATTGAATGTGAACAAAGTGTTTTGTCGTCTATTTATCTACTGGTATGTGTGTAAAAAATGTGAAGTTGTTTTGTTTAAATTTTCTTGTAAAACACCAGGAAGGATGTTTTTGTGGACTTTCTGACAATATTACAGAACGTTAGTATTCTATGTAGAGCTATCTTAGTATTTCATGAGAATCTTCGATAAATTGGAAAACGTACAAGGATTTTATTTGTTGCTACTATAATCATCAGGGTTTGATAGTTTCAGTGCATTTTATAGCATTTAAATATATTGTTATGGAATGGCCCACCAAACATGAATGTTGTTGCACATTTAAATTGCCTAGTTTTGAGCTATTCCAGCCTAAGGAATTATTATTATTGTTGTACACTTGACACGTGTTTTTTTGTATTTATAACATAAAATTCGGCTTGAATGTGTAAAGTTAACAGCAGAAAATCCAAGCTTTGCCCTAAGAACATCTTGATCTTCATTTAGGCCTGCCATGCTGTTGTAATACCAGACATTGAGCACTCTTATTTTGACAGTTTCTTCCTATAATGCTACAATTTGCAATATACATACTTCATAAGAGTTGTAATATTTTGAATTTCACCATTATTCATGTAAAACGATTTCATTAAAAAAAATCAATTATATTTTCATTTTATTTTTAAAAAATTCTTGGAGGCTCCTTTCATTGGAAAAACCGGGATATTTGGACCCCTTTGTCCCCTCAAATCCGGGACTTAAGGTTAAACAGTTTGGAATCCAACTTCCAAGATTGCACTATAACTTTAAAAGCACTAATCTCACGAAGGAAGCATTCAACAACAGTGAACTTTTTTTTGGCTTTGTGCACTAGCAAAAGGCTTAAAATAAGAAAATCTGGAACGTTTGCCTACTATTTCTCTAGTATAGTGTCTTTGAAAATGTGAGTAGGTGCACAAGTCGGCCATTGTGACGGCCATCTTTGGTTTCATCTTAAGACAGAATAATCATCTTTAAAGACATCCCACGTTATTGCTTCCAGTGGTCGATTATGTCCTTTCATGGAAGCACCACACTAGACAACGGATTAGCATGCAACGCCCAGTGGCACAGTCGAAATATGATCCCGGCGAAAAGTTTTTCGGACCGAAGCGGGAATGCCTAGTAACACTAACCGCACGGTCACGAAGCCCACAAATTTCATTTCCAAATTTTATACTCCTTCTGGCTAAATGTCGACCACAACATATTTCAAAACCTCCTCATACGCTATCGGAGTAGACGTCATACTATAACATGAAAAATTAACGTTCAAATTCGAATGTTTCGAATAAGAATCATGCTAGCAAAAAAAAGCTGGTCGTTTGCATATGGAGAAAATGAGAACCGATTTGCAGCGAATTAGTACATCAACCTCTAACGGTAATTGCAACTAGAAAACAAAGCTGTCTTTCTTCTAATCTTCTTCCATAGCATTCAACAGTCACATCAACATCCAATCATTTTAACTACTGCAACATTCCAAAATCATCCAATCAATCGGTTTGTTGAACCATAATGATGCGCTGACAAAAGGAACTTAATCCCCGTCGTACAAATAGGTAATGACTCTAACTAAGAAACCTACTTTTGGCAGTTCATTTTGTTTCGAAGCTTCCCTGCATTCCTTGCTCGCATGCTGATAGATAATTGATTTCGATCGATCGGTTGCCTTCCACTTTGAAGCAATCGTGCGGCAATCGCTCCTAATTGTTCCAGGCAATGATGTGACGATTGACGTCACTGGATTTGATTTATGTTTGAAGATAACTACATACCTTCAATCTGTGACTTTTATCACGTATTCGTTGCATTCAGGAACATAAATAGCATAAATTTTCCATGCGTTTTACCAGAAGGGATCATAGGTGTAGCAAGGAAATGGTGGAAAAATTTTATTTTAACTAGAAGTTAATAAACCCGAATTTAGTACTATACCATTTAATGCCACTAGAGTTTGTATCCTTTGACAGATACGCGTATTTCAGCCTCAACTATACTGAGTCGAATCTAGTGCACAAAACAACTGGAGACGGCCTTACAGCTGAGGTCGAAATACGCGTATCTGTCAAAGCATACAAACTTTAGTGGAATAAAATGGAGTAGTACTAAATTCGGTTTTTATTTACCTATACCTATTCCACTGAACAGCTCGAAGATTTATTATCAATTTTAACTGGTTTGTACTAAAGGTTTTTTTTCAATTGGAAATTTCCAACTCGTTGAATGGGCCCGTTAATGAGCCGTAGAATTTTCGGACTCCACTTTGCACTCTGCGAACGAAAAAGGATGGTGGATGTCCTATATAGTGTAACATTTCATGAAAGGGTGCAGAGGTTGTGTATAATGATCGGTTAGCGTGAAATTCGTGAATGAAATTCTTACATACCATCCCAAAAACCCCCAAGTCCAGATGGAAATCCTGTTCATGCCCATGCGAGTGATTCATTCAATCCTTGTGTCGATAACACTATATCAACTACAACATTGCAATGAATTAAAGACATGTTTATTACTGCCATTGTTTCTTGGTTTTCATTAACATCAGTGTGCGATTTACTCTCTACCGGGAACATCCATCTAAGCCAGTCTAACCCTATGAATAATGATGAGCTTTTGCCTTCTCTCATAGGCTTTTCGTCGATCCGATCGTCAGATGTTCTGCGCCGGGGATCTTCATGAGCCATCCGAAAACAGAAAGAAGGTCACGTTTAATAGCGTTGCGGCATTCGATTTCATTGAATTTTGTTTCCACCGTGACAGTTAGGTACTCGCGGTGCGTTATGAACCGGTGTGCGTGCATGAAGAAGAAAGCACTTGAACGTCCATCAACATACCGCCGAAACAGAACAACGCGATCGTATGGAGCTTTACGATCGATGCCCTTTGAATCAATTAAGGCTCGAGTTGCATTGTTTTCAGCACGCCGTGCCCTGCTGATAGGGGGGATTGTCCGACATTTCCCCGAAAAACATTCGCCCGAATGCATTTTTCTTTCAACGCCATTTCCCGGAATGCTTCTTCGAAAGGTTTTTGGAACACATGTTCCAGGTTTTGTTACAATTATCAAAATTATACCGGCCACGTTTTTTAACCAACATAACCAATTGAAATAGATCACGAGAATGAGTAATTCTCGCTGAGACCGGCCCACTATTTACACTTGGTCTTACAAAATGTTCAAATTTATGCTCTTTCGAAAGCTTCTGCCAAGTTCAGTGGTTGCGAACACCATGAAAATTTAGTTTTCTGATAAAATCCAATATGGCGACCGAATTTAATATGGCCGCCAAATATTTTTATTTTTGCAAATGAAAAAATACAAATTTTCTTTTTCCAAAACCATGTTATTGTGAAGTGGATGTTGAAAAAGTTTCTGAGTTATGGCAGCTTGAGTGAGTCAAGAATTGTCAAAAATCGAGAGGTTCTCAAAAACTGTTTCAATTATAACTATCGAAGGGTTCAACAATTTGACCAACCGAACGCAGTTTCTTTACTTACTCGACAGGAGCTTTCGTAATAGGGTTACATATTTCTCAGGAGCACATAAATGTACTGACGAGCCTCCAACCAAACCGTCTCTCAGCTCATCGGATTCCTAGTGTGCTGCGCTAGACGGAGGCTCACGAAAATTCTAAAAGCGCGCGCTAGGTGATGTGCTCCCGGGGAGACTCGTCTCATGCGCTGTTCGGCGCTACGGCTCACCATCGGTATCCAAGTTGTGAAACAACTGCTTAGTAACGAAGAGCCTCTACAACTATTTTCGCTTCATTATACAGGTGTCTAGATGGTCTACATGATATGATTGAAGACTCGCGATCCAAGAGTTAGAATTTCGAACCCCATTGAAAACTTTTGTAATCACTTCAATTATTGCGTTGAATTTTAAACAGCACATGTGACGGAGCGCATGAGACCGCAGTGAGACACATTACAAGAAAAATGAGGCGCACCAAAAAAGGTCTCACAATGTACAGCGCTCCCGTGCGCTCGCAAGCAATGAGGCTCCTGCACCTAAGGCTACAGCACGTGCACAGTAACTCTATTTCGTAAGAGCAGAAATTTGAACATTTTGAAAGACCAAGTGTAATTTGTGGGTTGGTCTCAGCGAGAATTGGTCAATCTTCTTCTTCTTCTTGGTGTTACGTCCTCACTGGCACAGAGCATGCCTCTCAGCTTAACTGAGAGCTTTCTTTGCCAAAATTGCCATTTTCGCATTCGTAGGGGGATTAGGGGCATAATGAACATACGGGGCGAAATGGACACCCTCTCAATATCTGATAATACACATATTTCATCAAAAGTTCAATCACTGCATGAAATCTGTAATGCATTTGAAATGCTTGACGGTAAAAAAAATTATGTTTTGCTTCAATTGTTCTTTAAAATTTGACTTAACATTTTTCTCAGTTTCAAATTGGCATATAAGCAAGACCGTGGAAGAATCTAATTTTTGAGCAAAGTAACGAACCCAGAAAGGTTCTTTTTAGCTATTATGATTGAGGAAGAGTCCTTTTGCATATCGGAATGATTGACAGTCATTGAATATGTTGGAATAACTAAATTTCATACAGGTGTTCATTTCGCCCCGATACCTTTTTACCACCCTTGTTTTCGACCCAATTTTCTATCTCGCTTTTCTGACATATGATATGATTTGTATCACTATGAATGAATGTGACACGTCGTACTAACATCAAACTTGAAAACTAGCCGGGGTTAAATTAAAAACATTGCCATTTAAGGGTCTTAAAACGAACATTTGCTTAACGTGTTCATTATGCCCCTAATTCCCCTATATCGTGTGGCAGGTACAATGATACTCTATGCTCAGGGAAGTCAAACAAACTGCCATTACGAAAAGATCCTGGACACCTTCAGCATGGCTTTGCTTCATAGCCACGAACTCTAACCACTCGGCTAAGGAAGGCCCTTGAATTGCTCAATACATCTGAGATATCAAGACTAACAATTCAATAGGCCTCATCTCCAAAAAGTAAACAATGAGAAAAACGCAACCTTATTTTGTATTTTGTATTTTATATTTTGAATTTATGCATTGTATGTTATTGTATCGTCCAGAAAGTCGCTGAGCAAACTGATTTATAGCAATGAATATTCATTACTATCATTTTAGCAAAAAATCCTGATAAAAAACGAGTCAAAGGAATGAGGCTTTTATTTCACTAAAAGGTATTGAGCCCTTTTGATTTGTGCCCATAGACGCCGGCCGACACTGATGAGGCCAGTGAGTTGATGCATTTGTTTACTCTAACATATTTTGAGGCCTTCTAGTTGTGGCTTATTTTTTTATCATCTTGAGATGGGGCCTTTTGAAAATCATCCAAAATTGATGATGAAAGAATGAAATTGAAGTGTAGAAGAGTGTTAGGTGGTGAAGTAAGGTACAAGGAAATCTCTACAGCTGAAGAAGATTCGTGCGGTCGATTCAATATATAATTTATTAATTCCCTCGTCATTCATAGACATAGGGTATGTGGGTATGTGCTACGCGAGTTTGTCGCCAAAAAAATAATGGTTCAATTGGGTCCTAAAATTTTTAATGAAATCTTGTTTTTATTTAATAACACGAAACTGTAACTACTTTAGCAATTTTTCCCGCTTAAATAATGGCTATATCATGTTTAAACTTTAATTTAAAAATTTGGTCCATAAATGAACCTTGACACTTTGGATCATGTTTGACGTTCGCTTAGTCGACAAAAACACCACAGGGGTTTTAGTTTGACCACTGGGGTTGTTCCTATCTGACATTTTGTAAGGGACACGGAAAGCAAAATACACCCCGAATTTGAGTTTAAGCCAAAGGATGTGACAAAATCTAAAAAATGTTTTTTGGGCTTAAACCAACGGAAAACATTTGAAAATTGAGTAAACATGTGTTTTTGGCCTAAACTTAAGCGTTTGGCACTAAAATTGTGACAGGGCTTTAGGACCCTATTGAAATAATATTGCAATTGAACGTTATTTTTCATGCAATTGTAACCAAATCGTGTTTTTGTTGATAGTTAGTGAAGCAGGTATTATTAGGTAGTGTGATACAAAATACATCAGTCTACAGGAACCCGACGGAAAATATGATAATGTTCACCGTTGCGACAAGCGCTGTGAAAAATAATACAAAGCGTAGTCGCTCCGTAGCATAACTTACTTCTACTTAGTAAATTGAAACAGTTTTCGTTACCTAACTTGCAATTTTGATGTTTTTAATAGGCCTCAACTCGGTTTCAGTGGAATATAAAAATGAGGCCTTTTTAGGAAAAAGCCGCATTTGCGATAAATATCCAGGTTAGCGGAAAATGAGATGGAGCCTTTTAGAAAAATGTAGTTTTTTCAACTTCCATGCATATTTTTGAATGGCTATTATATGTTTCAGTAAGAATAGGCTCTTATACACTAAAATCAGCAAAAACCGGATTTGTTTGAATTGTTGGTCTTGATATTACAGTTGGAGGATGATAGCAGCATTTATTAGTGGATATTTTTTTAATAGTGTGTTTCAAAAGTTAAATTTTGCTATGCTGAACAAAAATTGTAAAATTCTAAATAATGCAAAATGTTGTTCAATGCATCAATAAACTTGTATGTTGAAACTAGAGAAAATCCAAACCATTAAAAGTAAGGTACCGCGGGGCAAGTGGGAACGAAAAAACGATAGTTCAAACAAATTGTTCAATAAAATTTTCAAATGTCAATATTTTTCAAATCCAACAACACAATCACGTTTTGGCAACATATTTGCTGGTTTGTACATGAAACTAATCGAATAATTTCGAAATTGTGAAAACCTTGGAAGAAAGTTTTAGAATGAGCCAATGGACGTAGTTACCTCGCTAAGCGGGGCAAGTGGGACACATCCAGTTTCATGCGTCAATCCACATCAGTAAGTCAACCATTACAATAATAGAATTGATAAGTCATGGATTTTTAATTTTAAGTACATATTTGATGTACATAAGGGATCAACCATAGAATACGTTACGTTTTAGGAAGAAACCCTTTATTTAATAGTATGTCACCTCACATTTAATATTAACTGAAAATTCCTCAATAAAAGCGTAAAGAGGAATTAAACATGTTCAAAATATTTCATTTATAAGTTGTTAATTAAAATGTATCAATAATTGACGAAATTATAAATATGTTTTGTTATTATTTATATTCATGGCAGAAAACCACCTTATGGGATGGAATTGTTTTCCATCACTTCTTAATTTGGTAGAAATGACAAATAAAGTTCAAATAACATAGAAAAGTAATCGTTCTCATGATGCATTTCAAATTTCAGCTGTGTGTTTGTTCAATTTTGAAGTCGTAGTTCAAAAATAAAAAAAATATTTAAAAATAAAGAATAAAAACACTTTTCTTCTCCCTCTTATGCAATTACGTAATTTGAGGTTGATCTTTTTTGATAAAAATCATTTGTTTGAATGTTTTAGTGCTACTCTCTAGCAAAATGTATGAAACGTGTACGAAAAGTTTTGATTCTGGTTTTTGTTTTGATAGGTCCCACTTACCCCAGGTACAAATATATTTTGGGGTAAGATAGACCATTGAAAATTTCATATGAAATGAAAACAAAATACTGGTTTATAGTTAGCAGCTTGTAATAATACTAAAAATTATAGCTTACTGATGGAAATTCGATTTAAAACACATTTATTTTTTTGCGAGTCAATGCAAGACGTGAAACGTGTCACAATTTGTCATGCAAGTTGAAAATAGCGCTGAACTGACAACTGTTACATGAACCACATGGTAATAGAAATAACAATATGTTTAGTACTAAATATATTCCTTGTCATTGTATCTTCAACTTTCTTGAAGAATACCCCCATGAAAAACTTTTCCTAGTTGAGCTATGACGAAACGCCCCACTTACCCCGGATTCTCACTTGCCCCGGGGTACCTTATATTTTTTTGACGTTTTACGGAGCTGTATGTACTCTTGCCTTACCCAGCAGCTTCATTTTTTACCGCAATAGTAGTTTACGGAACAAGTTGCAGAATGATGATTTTTACAGCACGAGTCGTAAATAGGATAATTACGACGAGTGCAGTAAAAATAGAGTTCTGCCACGAGTTACGTACAATTTTTTTTGCATATTCGTAGACCACTTGAGGGTATCAGAAATCATATCGGAATACATTCTTCCTCATTTTACATTTTCTGATAAATTGTTTTGTAATAATTCATTACACAACTCAAAACAGTTGCGTAATGAGAAAGCGTTGCGTAATGAATCATTACAGCACTGGTTTCAGTTGCGTAATTACTTTTCCCGCACTGCATACTTCAGTGCAGAAAAGTAGGCCGTTTCACGAAAGATTGGCGTAATAAAAAACCGCCTATTACGAGGAAAAAAAGCCAAAAATATATTAATATCGTGATAATTTCCGATTTTTCGTGATATCCAATATTTTGCACCATTTTTACACAAGTTCTGAAAAAAAAACTCTTCTAGTCCAAAAATCCGTGTCGATATTAATCATTGAAAATCTGGTTTTGAAGATTTGGACATTCTCCATATAAAATGTCTTTAGCGGCCATTTTGTTTTTGGTCAATTTATCAAAAAAATAAATAAAATGTGGACTATACAAATAATATGGAGCTACTCTGAAAAATCATACAGATCGGTTGGGTATTCTTGGAGGGGCCCAGATAGCCGTAGCGGTAAACGCGCAGCTATTCAGCAAGACCAAGCTGAGGGTCGTGGGTTCGAATCCCACCGGTCGAGGATCTTTTCGGGTTGGAAATTTTCTCGACTTCTCAGGGCATAAAGTATCTTCGCACCTGCCACACGATATACACATGCAAAAAATGGTCATTGGCGGCATAGTAAGCTCTCAGTTAATAACTGTGGAAGTGCTCATTAGAACACTAAGCTGAGAAGCAGGCTCTGTCCCAGTGGGGACGTAATGCCAGAAAGAAGAAGATGGCTGAAGGAGCCCAGAGATAAATTCCTATGGACTAAGCTTAAGCAATGCTTATCCAAGATACTGATAAAATCTCTATAGAAACTGAAGAAATTCACGAAAAAACTATTAAAAGAGAAGATTTCATGAAAAATATTAAGTGAAACAATATGGTCTAGAGGAATTACTATCGGAATTCTAGGGAATAATCCTGTCGGAATTCGTTAAACATGGTAAAATACTTAAAGATATTCGTAGAACAATCCCCGGAACAACCCATAAGGAAATTCTTGTAGAATTCCAAAAGGAATTCGCGCAGGAAATAGGAACAAAAATTCTTGAAATAAAAATATCATCAAGTTTTACGAAATAAATTATTATCAGCATAAGAATACCAAACAGTCTGAGTTTGTTCCAGTCTTTTCTTTGGAAATATCTATTTTTTTCTAGGCATATGTTACCGTTATCGCCAAATGATAAAAATCAACAAAACGGAAACTTAAGCAAACATCTCAAAATGAATTATTATTAATATTCTCATAGAACATTGAAGTGAAAAGCAAGCTGGTTGGAACGTAAATGAACGCTAGTTTGAACGTTAGTTGGAACGTATGAACGCTTTTCAAAGGAATGTACAGCAAAGAAAAAATGTAGGGTATTACATTGAGCTTCTAGCTAACTAGATATCGATTCATGAAAGTATTCAGTGATAGTGGAATGGGATGGTGGTTAAGTCTTGAAAATGTTATTTTAGCTCATGAATCACGTTTATATCATTATATAAAGTGCGAAAAATAAGAGTTACATTATATCGAGGTAAAAGTTGCGTTTTATCGAGTTACATTATATAGAGGTATGACTATTGGTTTTGGAATAGCTATTCCACCAAGGTAATTAGCACCGCGTACATATTATTATTATTTATCTTTATTAGGGAGATTTTCAACCGCGTACATAGAAACCGCTTAAATGCATTTTGGTATCAATTCCTTATAACCATAATAACTTTATAACAAACTGCTTTACCTTCTTCCATACTTTCTAATTATGATTTATCATTTAGCCGTAAACTAGGCAAGTGGACGTTTTAACAACTACCGAAAAACTAAACAGTATATTATTGTAAAGTTGAAGCAATCGAAAAAAAACAGAGGTAAATCCAAATTCGAAAATAATCGAAATTTTGACACCATGAATTTGGAAAAAATGAACCATAAATCAGCACAACATCGATTTTTCAGTCTATGCGAAAATTATGCACAGACCAAATCAATTTTGTGTATTTTTAAGAGAGAATGAAAAAAAAATAATCTCAATATTTTTTTACTTGAGAAGGGGCCTACATATCCGTAGCGGTAAACGCGCAGCTATTCGACAGGACCAAGCTGAGGGTCGTGGGTTAGAATCTTACCGATCGAGGATCTATTCGGGTTGGACATTTTTTCGACTTTTCAGGGCATACTTGCCCCTCGATATACAAAATGCAAGAATGGTCAATCGGCAAAGAAAGCTCTCAGTTAGTAACTGTGAAAGTGCTCATAAGGTTGGTAGCTGAGAAACAGGCTCTGTCCCAGTTAGGACGTAACGCGAAAAGGTAGAAGAAGGTTCTTTCTGGAAAATACATTGAAGAAAATGTCATTCGGGGAAATGGTTTTCGAGGAAATGTCGAACAATCAATAGCGACAGTTCAGAGCCATACAACTCGATCGGAAACGCATACCCAACAACATGCAACCGCAATGCACTCACGTTTTCTTTTAATTTCCCGCTTTTCTCCTATTTTGGGGTCCGACCTGATCGATAACTTTCTGTATGCGTTACTGTCACGATACTATCCAGTCGCAGTCGTTTCTCCTGCGATCCGATGCCGCAGATTCACTCCCATATCGATCAGTTTATGGGTCCCCTTCATCCGGTTACCCGTGGAGTATTACCGAGCTAAAACCGATCGATCTATTGCGATCCCGCCGCGAAGATTTGATTTCAATTCAATTTTCGCTCTTGAGCTTATCGCTTCTCGAAATAACCCGCGGAACCGGTATAGGGTAGATGTACTGTTATTCACCATCGTACCAGAATTTTCCATCCTGGATTATATACCGTTTTACGCAAGAATAAGAGTAAATCATTTAGTGTACACCACTTACTTTAAAGAGATGTGACAACATTCTCTGACAACGTATTTTTTTGATTCGAAAAATAACAATATATTTATCTGCCCACTTTAGGTATCGGAATTAAAAACATCGCAAATACTGGAATTGATGATCTAGTATTATGTTTACCTGTTAAACGTGGTTTGCAAGCTTTCATTAAGCTTATTTTTCTTCAAGTTATCGAACACTGGTACACCTACCCTAGTGGGTGCACGGCATATCGGCGTTGTCGGCATCGCCCGATTGGAAGAGCTAATTTGAGCTGACGTTTTTGACTCATCGTCACTCGATTCATGGAAAGTGCCAGGAAGCTTGACAGACAACGGGAAGAAATGGTTAGCCCTAAATGGAAGCGGCGAGTCTTGCACCTTCCTCAAGTCTCGCCCTCCCTACCGTTACTGTTTTCTTCACGCTGCAAAGACTTCGATGTAGGCCCTTTAAGGTGCTTCAGAAAAGTGACACTGATTGAAGCTAGTTATGAACAAAAATAGTAAGTAAATGTCGCTTCCTCAAGTTCAGTGGCACTTATTGGCGGATTTGGATTCAACAGAGGGTGGCAATTTTTCACTTTCTACTATTGACTGTTTCGCTATTGAAAAATTAGAGATTTGCGATAACTAATAAAAATGAAGATAAAATATATGTCTAAGTAGGCAACATTATTAAGCTGTGGTGAAAATTTCAGGTCAATCAGAGGCCCAAGTTGAAGCCGAGATCATTCTGTATGCGGTCAATGCGTACTTCATTATTTCTTGTAATGGATATGAAACTTATTGTGTCTAAAAAAATAGATTCCTCCAATTATAAAATAGCTAATTACTGTATGTAAGTTTTACAACAAGAGCTGCAAGCTATAATAGTTGATGAAATGATGTCGTAGGCTCTCTTTACAATACTTCATTAGAAAGTATTCACACCCCCTTGAAATCTGTTTCAAATGCTGCTAATTATTTCAAACCTGAATGACAACTCCTAGCGCTGCTGAGGTGACTTAATTTGAACTAATCTTCACGAAAAAAAAGCTAAACATATCTTCTCATTTCACGCAACATTCAACAAAGCAGCTCATCCACTCTCTATTATGGCAATCAATGGAGCACATAAAGCAGGCAAAATTATCACTATATGAATAATGTGGAGTGGAATGAGTGCTCGTGGATGGAAGAAACGGGGCAAAAGAAATGCAAACAGGTCACCGTGATCACCTTCTTCCACACACGACTCCGGAGTGATACGAGGAGAAACCCCCCGGAATATCCGCCACCGTCAACGGCCATCAAACGGGGAGAACAAAGTGCATGCATGCACCAAATTATGCGCTACCCCCTCCTCGCCCTCATCACTCATTCCGCTTCGCTTTTCCACCCCACCAGTAATGAGCAACAGTAATTCCACAACACTTCATTTCATCGAGAGTTCCATTATAAATTAGTGCTGTGCGGTCGCGACGAGAACACAACACTATGGACTGTATCTAAAATATTTTAGCAACATTCGAGATGCTGCCATGCTGATGTTGTCAGGGAAATTTCCTTGACTTCCCTGGGCATAGAGCAGCATTGTTCCTGCCACACAATATACGAATGCAAAAATGGCAAATTTGACAAAGAAAGTTCTCAGTTAAAACGTGCTCATAACAACACTAAGCTGAAAAGCATAATGCGACTATGATGTTCTATAACTAGATCTTAAGATGGTTCTAAATTCTGATGATTTGAAATATCGATGTCTTCGGCAAAGTTGCTCATTTATCTAAAGACTATACACTACATGTTGGTTAGTTCATAATTCTATAACGAGGAGGCGCTAGTGAGCATTGCAAATTTAAAGCTTATGTAGTTTCGATGGAAGGCTGTTGTTTTCGATAAACTTGGGAATTTGGGACAAATGTGCCACCCCAGAATTTTACAAAAAACTACAAACTATATTTTTTAGCTTAACAATATGTTCCCTTATAGTTCATAATACAATGATCAATTTATGACAAGAATTGCTCTAATTTTCACGTATCTACATCGACTTTTGTACAAACCATCAAATTTTGATGAATTTTTAAAAGATTTCGTTGTTTCTAAATAGCATGGTGAGGAGTAAATTATTAACAGATTTTTCAAACATACTGTACATTAGCCTGAGACACGGTTATATGAAAAATTAAGGTTCTCGCTCCAGTCCACTTTTTGGATTGCATTTAGGTTCCATAACTTACTTTTACAAGGAAAAATCGCCAGAGATCGACAATTGCCCTTAGCTTAGCTTAGCTTAGACTGACTACACATATCAATGGTTGCTATTCCGTGATTGACCAAAGTCAGTGAAGATGCACAAAGAATCAACTAGAAATTCGGCTGGGATTGGTCATAATCTTCTTCAATGTGCATAATTCAGTGCCTCTATTTATACATGGCTTTGGCAATATTCTTCATCGTAAAAATACCTATCGAGGTCTGTGTTCAGAACTTTTATAGAGGACGATGGGCGAACTCTGGCGATTTTTCTTTGTAAAAGTATGTTTTCCCATAGTAAATCCCATACAAGCTTTGAACGGCTGGCGCTAAAATATAGTTTCTCCGATCGAGCTGAAATTTTGTACAGTTGTTATGGGACCTAAATGCAATCCAAAAAGTGGACTGGAGCGAGAATCTAAATTTTGTCCCACACAACTGTACATCGTGAAGCTATATAAATGTGTAAGTAATTGTGGCATTTGAACGAAAAATATTTAGTTTTACATACGAAATTCATTTTGGTTGAAATCTACACTTTTTGGGGCAAGTATGCACCCTATTTGGCAAACAAAAATGGTTGAAGTGAAATTCATAAAAATGTAAACATCATCAACAATATCATAATATGGAACCAAAATGAAGCACCAGTAGTGGTTTATGAAGTGTTAATATATTTTATGAAACCCCGCAAAATTTACACACATAAATGTTTTTCTAACTCAAAGTATGTATTTTTAGGTGCAATACTGCCAAAAGTATGGGACCGCGACAACGACGCGAAATCTTGAATTTATAGCTCATGGATCTTTTTCATGTGTCCAGGGGACCTATAACAGTGTGATCAATGCATACCACTAAAAAACAGAAGTTAGCAAATACCACTATTACTGGAACATGTTTCAATAATTGAGGAAGTGCTTGTTTGAAAGATTCAATTATTTTATCATTCTAAGATTAATATTTACGTGAAATAGAATAAAAAAGCTTTCTTATAACGAATTGATAATCAGCTCCCGTTATGTTTGGCGATGTTTTCTTCCTCAACACGTTACATACTACTACCTCTATCACAAAACAATTGTGAATAAAATGATCAAATAGTGACTCAAAAAAGAGATTCAACTACATAAATATTTCAAAAAAATTACCGAAAGTATGTGCTCATGCATAGAAAAATAGTGTCATACTTAATTATTTTTGGACACATTTTTTAACCTTTATGATTCCGGTAAAAAACTCGATTGCTCTTAATGGCTTGTTTTCAGAAACAAAGTCTTCTAAGTATAATTGCTTTGAATTGAATCGCAGTGTTTACCAAATACAAGAAACTACAATACGACAAATACTGATCTCGTGAACTATGATCTTCTTATGAAAAAGATCAATTTTTGAAGGCGATAAGAATCCAGTAAAAATTTTAAAAAACTTGGGAGCTTCAAGCTTTCCGGTAGAGATGATCAATAATTTTGGGAGAAACGGCACAAAACAAATCCTGTCAGCGCTTTCCTTGTTAAAAATCATGGTAGATACCTGGAATCTAGATATCATACGACATTTAGATCGACTATGGAATAGGTTCTGAAGGCATACGACTTCTAGTAGGAATAATCAATCAGAAGCTGCGATTCAGGAGACTGGCAATGCTTTCTTGGAATGTTCATCTTCTTCTTATAGTATCCAGTTGTTACAATTTTTCAGACTGTAATTTTTAACTGGAATCAGTTCAGTAATTTACTTCAAAAATTCAAAGATTACAGAAATTTGGTAAAGAGTCTCGATTGATAAGCGGATGTCTTTCAAAAATTGCCACATAAGAGTTCCTGATAGAATGTAAAAATCAACAATCCAGAAACATTGAAAGAACTGGAGAAATTTGGTTATTTTTTTGGTTTCCTAAAGCCATAGGGGATCATTCGAAAATGACGTCCATCATTAGGGGGAGGGGGTTTAAAAAAATTGACAGTACGTGTAGAAGGTATTGGAAGAAAGCTTGACAGAGGGGGGAGGGGGGTCTAGAAATCTCAAAAAAAGATGGACGTCATATTTGAATCGTTCCTAGGCATTTATTCGGAAATTCGTGGGGCGATAACTAAATGATGGAGAATATTTGGCGGATTATTCAAGTCTCTCCAATAGATTTGAGAAAGTAGTGTAACTCTAAAACTACTGTTAAATATTATAGTGCCAGGCCAACTCAATACGCAAGATCTCTCCGGCATTCCCAGGGTCGGCTAGCTTAGGGCTTTCGCGTACAAAAAACTAACACGGGAACTTTCACTTTACTTGTGCATTTATTTATAAAATTCCCTAATTGTGGCGTGTGCGTATTGTTCTGTGTTTTTCAATTGAGTTTAAATTTGTTAAGTGTGACCCAACGAATGGCCGACACAGCGACACCGATTGAGGATTCGTCCAGTGATGGACGGCGAATATCCTGAACGATTAGGCGCGGAAGCCTGAAGGCTAGACGGAAACAATAAACAGGTACAAGAGGTCCTATTGTACAGGACATGTTAGAGATAAATCTCGTTTAGCAGGGTTGATAATTTACCTGAGCTAGGTTTCTTCCCTTACGCCCACTTAGCTCCTGCTAAGAGCCTATTGTAGGGGGGGGGTGTTGTTATTCTCACTATAACTTCACCACTGCACTTAGTTAAAACCTACGTCTGTAGCACACGAACGCCTGATATTGAAAGAGGTCGATTATTGGCAATGGCCGTTCTATCCCAATTTTCCCACATTCCGTCATTCCCTCCATATCTCTTATTAACTCATTTCTGCAGCCATCTCTTGTCATTGGTAGCGAAGAGAAACATTCACAGCGGTACTGGACTCTATCACTACTGTGGTAATTCACTGTTCTTACACAAGAAACGTGAAGGGTCCGACAGTCAACATTGATAAAATAAAAAAAAATCAACAATTTTGTAACCAACCGGTTACAACTCTTAAAATCTCTTTAAAAAAAACAAGTCAAAATAGTAGGTATCTGGCGAAATTCTTGGAATTTTTTGTAACAAAATCAAAGAGGTTACTGACAGGAGTACAAAAAGGTTGAAGCTCAAGATAAATTTCAACATTTCTTTCACAATGTGCTTTGTTTAGTACCTGAGTGATTCCAAGCAACAGCACCAAAATTTGGTAAATTTTTTAATTCATTTTTTTCTATTGAGCTGAAACTTTGCACAGTTTTCCAGTTCCATCTAAATCGTCATTTTCCGATATCAAATCTTCAAGTTGAGTCACGACTAACTTTTCAAAAGGGTGTATGTGAAAATGGTTCAAAAATATTCAAAAAGCTGCACAGCAAAAACGGTTCGTTCGATTGTTAGACAACTAAATAAAGATTCCAAAAAAAATACACACGGTAAAAAAAAATATTTTTTTTTGCATTAAAAAACATCATTTTTGACACAAAAACTCAAATATCTCAAAACCCTATCGGAATACCAACGTAATTTTTTGAGGGAAAACGGTCCATTATATTAGCTATCTACCATAAAAATTTGGTGATGGTAAACCAATAAACAAAAAAGTTATGACATTTCAAACATGTCACAATTTTCACATTTAGTAGAAAAAAAAATTTTTTTTCGGTGTAAATTATTACGGGAACCGCAGTGTGTTGCTGATTTTATTGTTAAGGGCCTTGCGTGAATTAAACAAGTCGTTTTCATGTATTCATTAGTATTATGTATATTATATGTATAAATATTATGTATATGTATAAATATTATATGTATATGTATATATGTATAAATTAAAATGAATTAACAGATTACACGAAAATATTTTTTTTTTTCACCAGGATATTTTTTTTAGAGTATGATCGATGAGTTTCTAAATGTTATATATAAACTTTAAAAGTTTTGGATTTGGGTATGCGTTATGAGATCATGAAAACATTTTATTAATACTTATTTATTTATTTATTGTTATTCAATTTTTTTACAATATCGAACACTTTTGCATCATTATCAGTACAGTTCGAGTATAGTTTTGCTTTAATTTTATTTTCTGACAATGGAATAAAACAGTGAAATTTGTGGGTTCCTTGGATCGTTTTCGCGTTATTATATTGCTCGCTGAGCTCTGATGCCGTTAATTCGTACTCTTCAGTAGTAGTAAAACAAAATGATAATTTTGTTAAATCTTCTTCTTTTCTGCGATTCGCCCAATCAAATGGTTTTTTTGCAGTTTTAATTGGATGCTCACGTTCTTTGGCTAAACTTGCTCTTGTGGCCATGCGCTTTATGGTTCCTCCAATAGCATCACAAGGACCTTTGCCATGTGACGTAGCAAAGAAATGCCATTCTGCATCAATTCCGTACTTTGATTTAAATTGACATAGGCTCGAAAAATTCTTACGGTTTTTGTACTGCGATGCTGCTCCATCAGACATGAAATATATCTTTCTGATTTCTTTATCCTTATCAACGCGTAAAAAGTTAATCATTTTGGCAATGAACAAATTTACAGATACTGAGTCGTGTCTTAAATCTTCGGAAATTACAATAAAACTAAAATGTTCAATTTGCGTACTTCCATTGAAATAAATAACGAATGGATGAATTGTAGCTTGTTGTACGTTCCAGTGATGGGACTGCACTTCATCTTGCAATACAAAGCTATAGTTTCCGAAAAATCACAAATGACTAAAAATTCACCATCTTGTAATGTATTTTTCGTATTTTTTAAAAAGCGGGATTGCTCTGTTTTAATAAAGTCGTAAGGAATTAAACTTTCTAATTTCAAGCAAAAAAATGACACAAACTCATCTACAGGTTTTACAATAGTTTCTAGGTCACACCTATCCGTGGTCACCCATTGCTCAAATGATAGCTGATCAATATAATTTTCTTCAAACTCAGCGAATAAAGTATTTTCCAATGATGAAGAATCTGGACAATCCGAACAAGATCGTAGATAGCAATTTGATGTTGTATTTTCACACAAAAGACTACCAGTTAACATTTTAATATCCTTTGATAAATTGATTTCAAACTATGTAAGATTAGGTTAATATTTTCGTGTGTTGTGCACACACAAACATTATGTGTTCCTGAATTGGATAGAAGCTTGCATTGCCTTGGACGAAGGCTTGCAAATGAGGAAAAACCGACCTTAATATTTTCGTTAATTTCCTTGAAGCGTGTACACGCTTCTTTCAAAGTAGTCATCATTAATCGTTTTTGGATTGCTTGACGCTTTCCATCTTTTTTTACAGATACATAATCTTTTTGGTCAGGCATAGCTCTACTTACTTCATCGCCTTCAAAATATTGAATTATTTTTTCTTTTGTCTCATCTGTTAATGAAGTAATCGACCTAGCATTTTTGGTTGCAAGACAGTTATTTTTGAATTGTTTTGCCTCTTTTGCTGTATTTCTATTGGTTTTGAACTCATCAATGGCGTCTTGAATAGACCACGAGCTTGGCAGCATCGACAAAATCAATAATTTTTCTTTCCTTGTCGTGGCTAGATTCGAGAACCTTTCCTTCATATTCATAATTACCTCATCGTAGTCTGTATTTTCCACATCCTCAGGTCCTAATTTGAAGAGGTTTCTTCGTACAGCTTCGTTGATTTCACGGTATTTTTCCTCGGGATAATTGACGTAACCCATCTTCGTCCATTTAATCGGAGTCACTTTTATTCCAGCTATCCCTTCGTTGAAGCGTTCGATGTTGACCTTCTGGATGCACTCATCTTCTGATTGATTTGTTGAAACAGATGTCGCTGATGGTACCGTGGCAAGACTATCTGCACTTGGTACTTCTGGTAACTCCTCAGTTGTTGTCGGTGCATCTAGTAATTCCTCAGTTGTTGTTGTTTTCGAACTTCCTGCAACCTGATCCACCGATGATGTACAGATTGCCCGTTTTTCAACGTTTAAACGGCAGGACGTACAAATGTGTAAATTTGTATTCAATGTAGACATTGGAGCATAACCAGCCGCTTTCAGTTTATCTATGGTGCTTTCGGTGAGATTTCGTAGCTCTTTCGAACACTTTTTTTCTGCAAACGGCCTGCAACAGTTGAGAAAGCGACTACTCATGTTGCTCGTTAGATTTTAATAAACAAAATCACTTTTAAGTTTTTACTGACTAGTTTGGTGTCGTTTGCTTGACTGAAGAAAAATTTTACAATTAAATCTTTTATAACCATAGTGGTAGTATATTTTTAGCTTTTTCGTGAGTATGTTCATGGTATGTACCTATCATGTTTTTGATGTTGTTGAAGTTACTCGCTTTCTCCCAAATATGATAAACAAAGTCTATTCTCTACCAAGGCGGGTCTATACCCAGGTGTAATCAGATTTTAACTTTGTGGAGAAAACCAGCGCCGAGAAAACCGACCTGCTTTACGTATACTAGATCACCTGGGTATAGACCCGCCTTGTTCTCTACGAGGTAAACTTTTTGCAGGTAAACTAGTCGTATACCTGTATAGAAAACTTTTTTTGTAGCTTTTGTCTTCAATATTAGATTTCTTATAGGTTTCTTTTATCAAAAGGTTTCAACACTATTGAGAGAATTTTTCTTCAGTTACGTACAATACAAAATATGACACTATCAAGACTTTAGATCACAACACTGGATCGCGTCTAACTTTCTAATAGATGCTATAATAGTTATGAATAATTAAATAAAATATCATGAAAACAACTTGTTAACCTCATGTGGTACCCTTAACAAAAAATTCAGCAGCAAACTGCGGTCCTAAAAAAAATTAACAATGAAAAAAAAAATTCACTAAGTGTCAAATTTGTGAAATATTTGAAATGTCATAACTTTTTTGTTTATTGGCTTACCATCACCAAATTTTTATGGTAGATAGCTAATATAATGGACCGTTTTCCCTCAAAAAATTACGTTGGTATTCCGATAGGGTTATTTATATATATAGATATTTGAGTTTTTGTGACAAAAATGATGTTTTTTAATGCAAAAAAAATATTTTTTTACTGTGTGTATTTTTTTTGGAGTCTTTATTTAGTTGTCTAACTTTGTTTCTTTAGTTGTCTAACAATCGAACGAACCGTTTTTGCTGTGCAGCTTTTTGAATATTTTTGAACCATTTTCACATACACCCTTTTGAAAAGTTAGTCGTGACTCAACTTGAAGATTTGATATCGGAAAATGACGATTTAGATGGAACTGAAAAACTGTGCAAAATTTCAGATATTTTTGAAATGGTCGATCAGAATCGACTGGCATGCCTCCGTGGAATCCCTCACCTTGCAGAGTATTCTTCGGAGGTAGATTGAAAAATCACTACCGACATTGTGCTTAAAATATCCAGTTTCGCCACGTGTAATTTCCTAAAAAAAACTCAAGATTTTGCTCACAAATATCTTTGGTAGGTTCTCCAAAAATGACGCCGAATTGCTTTGAAACGAGACACAATATCCATTTCCATATCTTCCATCTTCGCTAGGAATCCCATACTCTCCAATTCAAAGACGATTTTCTCTACCAAATGGAGAACATCTGTAAAACGAATATTATGCTATTAAAAGGACAGGTTGGTAATATATTGGCTTTTCAGTCTTGACAAAATTAAAAACTGTTATTTTATTTTGTCCAACATTTCGGTCCTTTTGGGTCCTTCCTCAGGGACTCAATTGTTACAGTTCTACCGAACCACACTGGACGAAAGAACTGTAACAATTAAGTCCCTGAGGAAGGTCCCAAATGGACCGAAACGTTGGACAAAATAAAATAAACGTTTTTAATTTTGTCAAGACTGAAAAGCCAATATGTCACCAACAAGGAACTACAGTCGAACTACCAACGTTGAAGGACAGGTACAGAATATGATAATATTATATAAGCATGCATTGCAGAATTCGTTCTCAATTGATTTCTTAGCACGATCAATGCAAGCGAAGAAAAATATGATGGCAACCCAGGTAACCAGTAAGCACTTCAATATGCTGTGCAGCAGACTTCCAATAGTATTTGACCTGCTTGCAGTTTATTTGAAGCAGTTTGATTGCTAAGTTGACAATAAGTAGCAAATGCCCTGCTATTTAAAATCTACTAGTTGTTTATTAGCATTTTCACTGCAGACGCTATTTTCGATTCTGAGCAGTTCAAATGCTTTTTTGTTGCTATGCAAATGCAACGAAAAAGTAAGACAGGTTAGGGGCTGTCCATTAATGACGTAACATTTTTTCGCAGATTTTTTAGACCCCCCCTCCCCCGTCGTAGCATTTAGTCACAAATGCTGATACCCTCCTTGGAAATACGTAGCATATCAAGCACGGATCCCCCCTTCAATATTTCTATTTGTTTTCCTCAGCGATTGGGCTAAACCGAAACATTGAAATCCAGAAATTCAAAACAAAGTTCGATATTAATTGATATTGGTTACTGACTTAAACGTCAAGATAATCTGACAAAAGATAGTTTGATATACTAAAGCTATCAAAAATCATTTGGAAAACAGTTTAAACTAACTTAATTTCTGTTTAAGTTATATAATTTTGTTTCCCAGTTTTAATTTAATTTGGTTAAATTTGGGTTAAATTTAATGATTGTGCGATATTTGCCAGAAAACCATTCGCCAGAAAACTATTCGCCAGAATGACATTCGCCAGAAAGTACCATATGCCAGAAAACCATTTGCCAGAAAGTACCATTCGCCAGAAACCCATTCGCCAGAATGTACCATTCCCCAGAATTGACCATCCCCTAGAATTTTTTTTATTTTATTTTTTTTTTCAGGTGAATCAAGCAATCGTAGAGCATTAAAAAAATGTGTGAGATTATTTTGGTTATTATACTCAAAAAAGTACAGGGTCTCTTGGACACAACCTACCGTTGACTTAGTGAGCCAGCTTCGAATATCCATATTCTAATTGTTGGACTAGGTACATATAATAAAAATATCGATTTCTCGAGCATTCAACGATCAACAGCAATATTTTAAGTTTTATGAAAATGAATTGAAAAAGCAACACTTAATACTGGGGGACCGTGGAACTAGAAAGAAAAAAATATACAGTAGAAGAACGATTGCATTCATTAAAAGCTGCTTCACTATGTATGAAAGATACTGCTTACTGATGTAAAGAATGGATATTTAGCATGACAGATAGTAAAGTAAGTTTTTTTTAAATGTATGTTGTCCCTGTAAAATGGTATTATGGTTTGAAAGGCTTCACAAGCGATTCACCCTTCTTTTCAGCATAAGCTGTTCTTCAAAGTTTTGTTGCTTCTTTTCAATATACGTTGCAACTATCATTCTACAGATGTTATAGCATGAGATTATGCTATTTTATAATTATTAAATTCCATCTTTCTGTTTTTTCAGTTTCAATTAAATGTTTTTTTTTTAGATAATTAATTTTTACAGGGAATTATGGTTTGGAATATTTCACAAGTGGTGCTCCCTTCTTTTCATCATAAGCTGTTCTTAAAAGTTTTGTTGCTTCTTAAGAGCTAGTTTATTGGATATTTACAAAATTTCGATATACGTTGCAACTATTTGTGCCGTCCGTTCGATGAAGTAATGAATGCCTCCATTCGTAAACCAAAGTTACATTTACTATAACAACTTCAGGAGCTTTTAGACAAATAAGACAGTTGTAAAATCAAGAAGAATATCCTATATATGGGGAATGAAGAATTCTTATTTGCCAAAACCATGTCAAGTAGCGGTAAGCATATATTGTTTTTTGAATATATTTTCATGTACTGATAGGTGACCATTATTAGTAAAAACCTTTTGGTCTATTTTTACCTGAATGTTGTTTCCACGAATATTATTTCCCCGAACGCCAGATACCCGAATGACAATTTTTCCTGCAATCCATTCTCTCGAACACGGGAAGAAATCTGAATCCAAAAACAATATTATGACTCATGTTATCATGATTCCAGCGTGTTTTCATCTTATGAAAATACACCATAATTTGAACTCAGTCAGAGAGTTGAAGTCAGATTGCCGTAACGCTACACACGCGTTATGAAATCATGATTCAAGTGCCAAAAATGCTGAGTCGCACATCCGTTTGTGATCGACGAAATAAAAAAAGAAATAAAAATAAAAAAAATGGCATGCACTGAGATTTGAGCCAAGAACTTTTCGATTAAAGGCACGTTCTCTACCACTGAACCACTTCGTTATCTTGAATTATGGGTGATCGATACGAATGAGTTGAAGCAAAGGGCACCGGTTGGTGTTTACAACCTGGATGTTACGCTTATGAAGAATCATGATTTTGACTCCACGAATCATGATTTGAGATCCTGATATTATGACCTAACCAATTTATGAATTTCATGATTTGTAAATCATGGTTTGGGGATCAGATTTTTATCCGTGAATGACCCAAAATTTGTATGGATCGTGGTATTATGATAGAACCACCCACTTCTACTCCCTCTTGAACGACCACGTGGTTCATGGACGGCCCCAAAATAGATGCAGTTCAAAATGGATAAGAAACAATCTTCAGAGACAGAGTGGTGAACGATAAAGAAAACAAGAAAAAATGCTGAGTCCGGAGAAACTTTAAAGAACCGCTGATCAAAAAAGAAGGGTGCATTTCATATGAACCACATCAGCCTGAAATAATCAATAAGTTTTGATAATTATGAGTGCCAAAACATTATCGAGGAACCTATTTCCTTAAGAAAACGGGGTATTCAGGGAAGTGGTTTTCAGGGAAACGACATTCGGGGTATCGATATTCGGGACAAAGTAGCACAACCCCAATAAACTGTCCATTGAAAAGCATAAACTATCTGGTAGTTGTACGAGAAATTCTGTACAATACAATATTCTGGTAAAGAACAGCTCGCGGTGACAGGAAATGAAATTTTCTTAAAACTAGGTAAAACAGCTTAGAATATTGTATCAAAACCTCATAGCCAAAAAATCTCGCAAGAGATGTAGAATAACAGTGTTATATTGTCTTCGCTCTGTGCACTAGCACAAATTTTAAAATGAGAAGAACGAGATAGTTACCGTACTATTTGTTCAATTTAGTGCTTTTGAACATGTGAAAAGTGGCACAAGTCGAATATTGTGACGGCAATCCTTGGATTCCGAGATATTTCATGATCAAAATCGACAAGAAAAATAATTCTGGGGAATGGTACTTTCTGGCGAATGGTACATTCTGGCAAATGGTTTTCTGGTAAATGGTACATTCTGGCGAATGGTTTTCTGGCAGATGTCATTCTGGCGAATAGTTTTCTGGCAAATGGTTTTCTGGCAAATATCGCACAATCAAATTTAATATGTAGTACTTTTGCTGTTGTTAAAACTTAGAACAAGTTTACAGCTGAAAAATTCTTGTTCGGTTTGATGAAACTAACAGCAATGAGTAATTGAACCCTAGAGGATTTTTTTTTGATTATTCGTGGTTAAGAAACAGATTTAAGTGCATATGATTAACAAAATTCCTTAGATTGGAATGGATCTCCGTCTTCATTCTCTAAATTCAACAAATTAAAGATAACACACGAATTTGATATCCTCATTATCATCCAGGCTTTTCCATCAAGAGCATTGATATATCAAAACAATTGGTTGAGTTGACTGAGAGGAAATCTCCTGCAACATTGAACGCACTGAACAAATACCTTGGTTTACTATAATAACGTTAATATTTGCCTTAATGAGCATATTACATTCTTTTGAGGAAATAAAGCTCCAACAAAAAATATGAATTAAACTACAACGGTTCATGCTATGTCTTGTTAACAAATGGAAAAACAATATTTTCCAAGTTGATAAAGCATTGATTTTTACTTAACTTATTGAACTTTAAATTTGATTATTTTCAAATAAAATAGTTTGGACACGAATACAATATAACATTCACATAAATATTTAAAGCTTCATAAAATCTGTTTGATTGTCAGGAAAATTAAAAAAAAAATCTTAGAAAATTTTATAATTTGATAAGAAATGTTTAATCTTATTATATCAATATTTTGAAGCTGAATCGTCATTATACAACTTAAGATTAATAATTCAGACAAAGAAGTTTGATAAAATAAACTGTTTGTCATTTTTTTCAGTGTTTCTCTTTTTCCCGAAATTATTCATATTGCTACGTCCGTGAGCTGGGACCCCACCATCCCCCTCGTCACACATTGTCACAAATTCGTGAAGACCCTCCTCCCCCCTAACATGCTACGTCATTTATGGACGACCCCTTATTTGGGAGCAGGTGTTTTACTCTACTGGCATGATAAACAGTTCACGAACATCTGATATCAATAGTGTTCCCCAGGTTTGGAGCTAGTTCAAATGGGTGTTATCATACACTGTTATCCATCCGATATAATCAGAGCTGGAGCAGTAGACTTTGAATATATTCTCATGATGTGTAGCGCATCATGATTTTTGCAGAGAGCGATAAGTGAAAGATACTCTTATTTTTTCAGAATCCAACATAATGTATTTCAGATTGTGGGCTTCGTGACCGTGTGGTTAGTGTTACCAAGCATTTAGCCGCATCGATCCAAGGAGCGAATCGATTCCCACTTCAGTCCGGAAAACTTTTCGTCAGAAACGTATTTCGACTGTGTCACTGCTAGTCCGTTGTCTAGTGTAATGCTTTCTTCAAAGGGCTAATCGTTCACTGGAAGCATCAACGTGTCGGTGTCTTTTACTTACTTTACTTTAGTGACCAGATCGAAAATAATTTTCGGCACAGTCCTTACACCAGAAGGCATAGATCATTTTCCGTTTCGCTACAATCGCAAATTGGGCATCGCGGCATGTGTGGGAGTAACTATAGAACTCAACATGGAGGCTTGCGAGGGGCACAAAGTGCAATGTCAATGCCGCAATAAGTCGTGCCTCTCTAGTTAGCCTGTCGCGTGAATCGAGCGGATATGGGCCGAACGATGCAAGAAGGGCCAGAGATAAGTTCAGATGCCGGCTGAGTGTCGATACTCGAGAGAGTGCTAAAACAAAAAAAAAAGCTCACAGTTCAACAATAAAATGAACACGCCTGATTTAATCAAGATTCGCCTTACAAGAGGGCTTCGTTTGCAAACGAGCTAGTCACAGTGGGATGTGGCTGTCGAATCGAGATTTCAAGAGAATTGAAGCATCCAATACCACAATAGAGCAGTGTAACGTATGCATGAACATTTTTCATTTTATTTTTTTATCGGCATCATTTCATATATTACATGAATTTTCTATATTTTGTTAACATATTTTTAACAACATATTACATTTTATTTGAACTAAATATGGTCAAACTATAATTTAGATCTAGCACCTCCTGTCTCCTAGTTTCAGACACCTTGATTTGTTACATGATATCTTTGTAATTTTTGAACCAGTGTCTCAAAATAGGTATATAATTTTTTCATGGATTGTTTCGATCATGGTATCAAAGAATAAAATTAAGAAGAATGAAAATTTAGAACAACACGTCAAATGTGCTATTTTTCATCATTTTTTATGAACAACTTGCAGACTAAGTTTTATAAAAGTCGCAAATGCATTGAATTGGCTATAAATTACTATTTCTTGAGAGCGCAACGCATTCCTAGATCGAGTCCGGTATTAGGGATCACCTTTTAAGAGAGGTCAATTTGGTATTAAAATAGATCATCAAAATGCAATGTCAAAATTCATATTAATATTTTCTAATATATTTTTGTATGCTACAAAAATGATAAAATTTTAGGCATCAAACGGCTTAGGTGTCCGGCACTGGGGGATCTTCTCTTACTGTTTAATTGTTAAGCAATTTTCAAAACTTCCGATAACAAAGAGAATTTGAGTAGAGAGTGCGACGCGCAGTCAAAAAGTGACATTTCATAATCACATTCTCTCACTGTGCATTGCAGCAATCCCGAGAAAACAGGCCACTTCAGGTGTGATCATGTAACGTTGGATTAAATCTGCCCTCATAACTTAGGATTCCGGGAACCATTTAAACAATTGAACAATTTATCAACTCTCGTGATAATGATATGACGTGAAAGCACAACATTGTAGAAGTTTTCTGCTCGGGCCTTTGTAGAAATTAATCCCCTAGATTCCGAACACCAGACGCAAAAATAGCGTTCACTTTGGCATAGGGGGTTTTTCTCGGCCGAATTATTTGAAACTTTGCAATAAGAAGCGCTTCAGTACGACGCATATTGTGGTCATTAGAGTGATGCAAATTTTGAAATTTTAGCTCCCCTATGCTTAAACGATTTATTTTATGGTAAATAGCATCCTCCCAAAGTTTGAAATGATTCGGAAGAAATTTGGTTGTGCACACGCCATTTGAAGTTTATATGGAGATTTATATGGAAACCGCAAATCTTTTGTGTTCAGCCCTCTATCTCTTCGTCATAATATTTTACGGAAAAGTAAACACACTCATCTCATGTGAAAACTTCCCAGCTACAACTTTGCCGAAGACCACTTTTTGATTGGACGTCAGGATAAATTGTTATTCATCATCATAAAGTTGGTTAGCAAGTAACATGCTTCACCAACTGTTCGGCAGGCAACAGTGGTGCTTCTGGCGGGAAGAATAGATCAAAGTAATCCAGGCTACTATGTTCTACAGCAAAAAAGCAGTGTTGCTCTGAAAGTAATTGAATGATCATCTCAGCATGATATAGACTTTGGTATGACTAATAACAAATTATCCTTACGGCCCATCAAAGTGTGGTCTTCGGCAAAGTTGTAGCTGGGAAGATTCCACATGAGATGAGTGTGTTCACTTTTCCATAGATTATTATGACGAGCTGTTAGAGGACTGAACACAAAAGGTTTGCCTTTTCCATAGTAATTTCCATATAAACTTCAAATAGCGTGTGCACAACCAAATTTCTTCCGAATCATTTCAAATTCCGGGAGGATCATTTCCATAATAATTGACATCGTTTAAGCATAGGGGAGCAAAAACTTCAAAATTTGCATCGGTCTAGTGGTCATATAGCTTTCAAAAAACCCCACTGCCGAAGTGAATCAAAAGTGCCAAGAATAGGATCCGGTTCCCTACCAGATAGTTTTCAATACTTGTCACCTGAATATGGTATGATACAGCCTTGCATAAGTGATAAAATATCTGAAGTAAAATCTTATGCATATTCCCGAAACACCGAACTGATAATTGGGTTCGGCATACCTCAATAATACCTACATGATGATTTTTTTTCTATGGAAATTTCAAAAGTAGTTGAATACCTCAAGCAGTCCTCAATAGCTTACGAATACCCCAATGAGGTATTTTCAATTGCTTTAAATAATGTAATAATACTTAAATATTGTATGCATATTTAGGAACGAGTTATTCATTTCAACGCGGGATACGCTGCATACCGCTTGCCAAGAACTTTGCGGTACAAGTACCCCATCGTCTGCGGTGCGGAATCGGCATAAGTCTGCGGATTACAGGAAAACAAACACTTTATTGTTTCGCGCAAAACTCCAGTTGGTAGATTCTTGGCTGCAATTGCAGTACCTGCGAACATATAGGCGGGAATTAATCAAGAGTGCATTTTCCGATGTTCGTGGCTATGGTTCAACAAGTCATTCTCTCCATTAAATTTGTCTGGGCTGGAAGCGGTCTGCAATCTGCATACTGATTTGTCGGTTTCCTGTGCGAGTTCTGATGTCTGATTATTTTCCTTCTTGACATTACGTCCCCACTGGGAGAGATCCTGCATCTCAGCTTAGTGTTCTTATGAGCACTTTTTCACAGTTAATACCTGAAAGCTTTCTTTGCCAAACTTTCCATATTTGCTTTCATATATCGTGTGGCAGGTACGATGATAATCTGTGCTCAGGGAAGGCAAGGAAATTTGCATTACAAAATTACCCTGGACCGACTGAGAATCGAACCCAGACACTTCCTGCGTGGCTTAACTTAGTAGCCGCGTGGACGTGACCCTAGGCTAAAGAAGCCCCGTTCGATGATTCTGATTGGAGTTTGACGGAATTCGATTTTCTGTAGCTTCTGCTGTTCTAATGCTTAGTACTTCACTGAAACCATCAGTTTCAACTAATTCTCCCAAGGACGTTTTTGGATACATACTTTCATTGTCATACTTTCTAGGATTATTTCAAAATCAACACCTACAACAACTTCAAGATTCAAAAATTATACTTAGATCACCAACATTTAAACAGAAGTTCATATAAGAGCTTCTCGGAGGATTTATTTAGCAGTTCCGAACAGTAATTTTCTTAAGAGCTCTTCCTATAACTATTTTTAACAAAATTTCAAATTTTAAAATGAATATAAATAAAATCTTTAGAGTTTTATCTAGAGATTACTACATTAAATTTCCAAGAAAATTCTAAAAATCCAATTAGAAGATTCTTCAGAATTTTTTCTAAAAAAATACTTCAGGAATCCTTTCAGAAAGTCGTCCATGATTTTTCCAGGAATTTGTAAGAACATTCCGTGCATAACATCCAAGCAGTAGTAGTGTATTTGGTAGTGTTTGGATGGAAAATCATAGATTATTTATAATAATAGAAAATAAAACCCGTATGAAGCAATGCATGAAGCAATGAAACAATCTATTGAAGAATTTCTGTTTAAAAATTTGGGGAAATTATGACAAAAAAAATCTAGGGCAGTTACTGGATTGATTGCCTGAGAAACCAATGTGGATTATATAGATAAGCTTTGTTATAACGCATTGAGGAAATCAAAACATAACACTTTAGGTACTTCTTGTTGGAATCCCACAGAAATCATTGGAGAGATTCTTGCAGGACAAGATCTTTTTCATGACAACTACTCATGGCAAAATACTGAAAAAATCCTTGAAATAATTTCTTGGGAAATTCCTGCTTAAGAGAATGCATAGAGATGTTCTCTGTGAAGTTCCTGGGTTGGTGTAAATTCTGTATTAATTTTAGAATTGCTGGAAATCTATCTAAAAGTAGTAGTTCTCTAAGGTTTCCCAGAACAAACTTTTTGATTAATCACAGGTCGTATTTTACGAGTGAAGAAGCTCGCTATCTCCTTCCGTTTGGTAGTTATTGTTGTTTTACTCACAAAAACATGCCTACTTTGATTATGAGTATCTCTGATTGGGGCAAACATAAAAAATATATTTTGACGGCATTCAAAAGACAAAATAAAATTTTATATCATATCAAAAACTTACAGATGTGTTATTTTTGTAATTCTAATGAAATGCTCTGAAAAACAATGAAACAAGAAAAACTTCAATAACTTTTGAACTGAAATAGATATCATCAATATTTTTGCTTGAAAATTTGATGAAAATCATTTGCTTTTCAAGGCGTTTTATGAAAGTTACAAAAATAACACATCTGTAATTTACATATTTTTTTATGTTTGCCCTAATCAGAGATATTCACAATCAATGTAGGCATGTGTTTGTGAGAAAAACAACAATTACTCCTAAACGGAAGGAGATAGTTCCTTCACTCACCAAATTACGCATTTTTCAAAGCTCTAAATGTGTTTCATAGACTACCTTGATGAGATATTTGAATTGAAAACGTTAGAGCCAGAAAAGCAATTTTGTTCGGACCACCCTATGCCACCGTAGGAAAAAAGCTCTAAATCAGTCAATTTAAGAGATACATATAAACTTTTTTTGGCAGAGCTGCTTGTAATTGGATGGTCTACAACTTTTCGCAAGCATGTATAATATAATTTCTACAAATAAGAAAGTTAGTTATACAATTTCTATGAAAATGTGGTCCACCCTAATTTTAAATAACTCCAAACAAATGGGTTAACTAATACAAACAACTTTGTACAAGACCGTTTTCGCAAAGCCATGCTGAAGGTGTCTGGGTTCGAATCCCTGTCGGTCCAGGATCTTTTCGTAATATAAATTTCCTTGACTTCCCTGGGCATAGAGTATAATGGTATAATCGTACCTGCCATACGATATACGAATGCGAAAATGGCAACTTTGACAAAGAAAGCTCTCAGTTAATAACTGTGGAAGTGCTCATAAGAACACTACGCTGAGAAGCAGGCTCTGTCCCAGTGAGGACGTTAATGCCAAGAAGAAGAAGAAGAAGAATGATGTATGCTGTACCAATATGGACTAGCTGCTGTAATACCAGGAAAAAATCTCTGCAGAGGATTCAAAATAAAATTTTGAAAATGATTCTGAAGCTTCCTCCCTGGTATAGTACTAAAGAGTTACATAGAATATCCAATGTTGAAATATTGGAACAAATATCAAATAAAACTTTTTTTTTCTCTCCAATAAGCAGGTGAAATCTACTCATTTGTAAAAATTCAAATGAATTATAATATGTTAACAAAATGTTAATAAATGCTTAATTTAGTTTTACCAAACAAGGATGATAGTATTGCCTAACACAGAACCAGAGCTGGGAAAAGTTCTGAAATTCACACTACAGTAGGCAAGCGTAGCAAATTACAGTCAGCGGAGCCAGTGAAACTCACGCGTATCGCTGCTGTAGGCAAAATGCCTTGAAAATAGCAAAACACCAGTTGCTAAGGGCAACCCAAAACTACTGTAGAAAAATGTTCTATTTCCCGCATTTACAGCCTTCAATGACACTACTGATTTAGAAAATTCATGTACCGAAACATAGGCTACTTGATGAGACTCACAATTTTAAACTACTGTATTAGATGAACCACGTGATTTTCGCAAAAACTCAAGCCCACTACTATTACCATTCCCAGCTTTGCACAGAACACCTACACTGAGGCAAAAAACTTAATAATTTCTTAAGGAATAATTATGATTTGGCGCCACAACGATTATTGTTGAAATTTTTAAGTTTTACTTATGATTTTGGTGAAGAACTTCATTACTAAAGTTCATAAGTGAATCAATGAAAAATAGTAATAAGTGCAATGATAACTGCCTAATTGAAATTATCAATCACTAATAACGGTTGCCTTTTATATCAGGCGAGCTTAGAAATTGACATGTTTTGATAACATGTGAACTATTTTCGATTAACTTGTATCCAACATCGAAAGCGGAGTTTTTCTAGCGATTGCTATGAAAATTGTTTCAAGTTATGATTCTTAAATATTTCAAAGCTCTCACTTGTGAAACTTATGATCCCATTTTTGAAATGGTTAAGCGTGAATGAAACCATAATTTGGTTGATTCATAAGTCATGATTTATGGAAAATCTAAGTATTTTTGCCTCAGTGTAGATATAAGAAATTAATGTAATGTTTGGGAAGATACTACAGTTAACTCTCCCTTACTCGATATTCGGTATCTCGATATCGAGTTAGAGAACCATAGTAAAAGTTGGTTTCTTTTTATCTAGCATGAGCCCTAGATACTTAACACAGACAAACAGACGTCACACTCTCCTTTATGTCCATCGACCACCTTTTTAACGGTCGATTCGAAAATATGGTAGGTGTAATAATAATTTTTAAAAATCATCACAATGATTTTTAATAATAATTTTTAAAAATCATCACACATCAAAACAACATGGTTAAACAGCATATCATATTAAAAACAAACTAATGATTCAGGGTTATAAATTAACGGTAAATCTTGGCTAAAACAATATGTATTTTATTATTTATATTAAACTAATAAATAATTAATAATAATAAAATCATAGCAAACTTTATTAATCGGAGATCGCTTCAAACACGGTATTTCGAACACCGCTCTTTCCCACAGGCCATCGTTGTTTTTGTTTTTGTTTTCGTTCGTAGTCGTAAAGTGACAGCAAAACCAAAACATTGCCTACCTCTCTGTTTTCATTCGTTTTTGTTTGCTGCATCAAGGCAGTGCAACTTTATATCAGCTGAAAGCCGGTTGTAGGAAAAATACTTATAATCCATACTAGCTCAGTTAATGAGTTCAAACTATTTCGTAATTCTGTAAGGTGTCATCCCAATCTGTCGGTGAGCATTATAAAGGTTATTTTTTAATTTCTACCGACAATGTTAATCGCTTCAGTTATCATCAAATTATATAACGCTATAGAACAAGCACATCTTTGTTTTGGGATTCATTTTGCTTCTGGAGGATCCTTCAACTTGAATCTCTACAATGCCCAAAAATCCGGACGCGGAGAAGAACAACCCCTGCCTGAAGGAGCAAGATCTGGTACACAAATGCCTAAACCAGAACAACTATGACAACAGTCAGTGCGAGCTGTACTTTGCCAATTACAAAAATTGTAAGGACTTCTGGTACCGGGTACAGCGAGATCGACGTGCCCACGGTAAATATCCCTATCTACCGGAAATGGCCGACCGGGAACGAATCAAGCAGGAGTACATGAATACGAAAATTAGTGGGTGAGGAGTTCGTTTGGCTGGAAATGAGATTGTTGATGATGTTACAATAAAGGAATATTTGTTTTACTTATAATGTGAGAAATATTAAATCATAAATCAAATGCAACATTCTGCTAAAAGTAATCCGTTGATCGAACGCAGATCAAACTTATTTCTGAAAAACAAACTTACTGTCTACAAACAAATAGTACTTCTGTCAATCCATTATAATTCACCGGTCTGAGAGAGATGCATCAGAATCCACCATCTGAGACTTAAACAACTAGTTGAAAATTACCTTCTTTAGCTGATTTCACAGCGTAACAAAAATGAAATTTTTTCGTGTCTCAAGGATCAAATGATGTGTCTTCAGATTTAAGGTTTCTGTATCTGACGCCGTGTTAAGAAATGTTCCAGCATGTCACAATTTTTAGCTACAGGCCGCATCCATACAATTAAACCCCTTTTTAATTGATGTTTACATGAAATTCAAAGTATGACTTATAAACTCTTTTGTGATCTAATCCACCAAACTTGCAAAATAGGATTCAAACTTTCATTTAAGTTGTAATTTGTTTGAATATAATCATATTATAATATTATTATTATTATTATTATTATTATTATTATTATTATGATCATAAGTGAATCACAAAGCTAATAAGTAGACAGTATGGCAGTAGGAAGTAACGCTAGTAAGAAGAAGAAGTTTCTGGTGTATTTTTACGCAACTCCAAAATCAGCTTTAAGAGAATTCTTTTCTGATGATAATATATCTTATAATAAAGTTTAAAGAAAAAAAATGACTATTTCATGGAACATTGATGTCATATTTATGGCTGATATTCTGACATTCATACATGATTTCCATGTGCCATTTGTGAGAAATTTTGTGTGAATTGTGTAAAAATAATACAGATTTTTTGCAGGAATCCAGCAGAATCCTCAGACACAGCCTTCATCTAATCTTTAACACAATTGCTTAAGAAACTTATGGACAAACTTTTGTCAGATTATATCTAGTACTGTATCAGATCAATTTCGAGGAAAATTTGTAATGAAATTTACCTAAATATATGAAATTTACCTATAATATATGAGTAATCTAGAGGAGTTGAAAATCAAAATATGAAAATTATGGTTAAATTTGGTTGGAACTTACGGAGATTATTGGAAATACTTCTAAAAGAGGTTGTTATACTCAAGTAATATCATCTAAGAACTTCTGACATATTTCTAGGTCTACAAGTAAAAATCTCTGCTCATTAACGAAAGATGAAACAAATGTGACTGAAAATGTTATGAGTTCAACGATTTAATAGGTTCATTCAAGGAGTTTTTGGGGTGTATTTTAGATTTTTTAGCATGACCAGTTATATTTCGGTGGTTTATGGTACATGATTTTACTTAATAGACATATATGCATGATTTTTCGTGTTTTGAGTTCAACTACTATAAGGTACCGTGGGGCAAGTGGGTAATGAATTTTGCATAGTTGGGATTCTTCAAATTCTAGAGACCTTAAATTAAAACATATGAGGTCGTGTATATTTTTTAGCTTGACTCCCACCAAATATAAGCAGTATACTGAAATTGATTTTTATGTAAAATTGAAGAAAAAAGTACAGAAAAAGTTTTTGAAAATAGTTTCCTTACTTTTCACTTGCCCCACAGGTGGGGCAAGTGAAAAGTTTATTGTTTTGAACAATAAATCCAAAAACTAACAGTTACATTCACGATTTCTATTACCTTTAACATTTGTTAAGGCGTCTCAATGAACAATAACATAAGTAACATGTATACAAAGAAAATTTTATTCTTATTACTTGAATTTTCTTCTGTTTAGTTATGTTTGTTGAAATGATTCGACAACATTATAACTGCAATATTCAAAATTTTTATTTTTACATCATGGGACAGCAATTGCATTTCTGCTCTGTAGATTTTCCACCGCTCGTTATTTGTTTTTAAGAAAGTCGGATAACTCTTCAAAAGAAATCAAACGGATTACTTCAATAAAGTATTTAGAAACTTTTTTGTGTGGATACACCTATACCCCATTTTTATGTTTTGAGCTAGCTTTGCATAGACATTCCACGAGATTTCCGTGCGTTGTCTTATATTGGAACTTTCCAATCAACGTCTTCCTTTTGATCGGCTGTCCGAAGTAAACATATTAATATCGTAATATTTGGCAACCTTATTTTTAGAGAAGTTCCATGATTGGGCCATGAAAATAACTTTTAACGCTATTAGTATAGTGTTTCTTGAATTATAAGCAGGTTCTGTTATTCTATGATAATTGCGAACCTTGTATACTTATAGCTACCTAGAGAGAAAACACAAATTCAATCTCTAATGAGAAACTTTTCACTTGCCCCACGTGATTGGAAAATTGACGGTGTTTCAATTTAGTTATTTTTAGGTCTATGTCAAATTAATTCTAAAACTTTTTTTATTGCAGTTTAAAACTGTCAGAGGGGACAACTTAAAAGTGGTACAGAATATTTTTTCCGCAACTTTTTTCTACTGAAAATATTAAAATAAGATTGCATGCCGCCATCTTGTTACGGAGTACCAGTTAACAGGTTAACAATCTTTTGCTCTATTATGCAATAATGGTTGAAAAATCTCAGGAATCTCTTACCTACCGTAATGTTCTGAATGGCTTCAACGGTTTACGCATGATTTTGAAACGTTAATTCACATATTCAGTAAAATATACACATTATTTTCACTTACCCCATTTACCCACTTGCCCCGCGGTACCTTATAAGATTTTCGAGGTTTTTTACGGCATCGGTCTTTAGATCTACAAACGTGAACCAAAACATAATCTCTTGTCAGGCATGGTGCTATCCTTGCATAGGTATGACAGACTAATCTGTCCAAAAGCACTCGGAGCGAACAGAAACCTTAAATTTTAGGCTAGGTTTTGTGGGAATAATAAAAAATGAGAATTGTTTTTTGTTCAAACTGATTGCTTCTTCTTAGTTCCCAGAATGTAAACAATTGTCTTTCCAATATCAAGACATTTACCTCAATTCTGTGAATTTTACTAAACTTTAGTGACCATTTTTGAAAATCTTCGATACTCTACCGAAGTTCGGTAAAGTTTTACAATATTTAGGTAAACAAATATTGAACCGGTTGAAACTACGGTAAAACATTATCGAAATCTATTAAACATGTGTAGCATACCTTAACATATCTAAAAACCAAATAAAATATACAAATATGTAAAATAAAAATGTAATTTTTATGGAATTCAGTGCAGGGATTATGAATCATAAAAAATCAAGCGTAAGCGTTACTGAAAATCAGTAACGCAAATATCGTCAAGGTTATTATTTTAACCAATTCCCGCCCCGCTAATAGCATACCTTGCAGGCGCACTGCTCGCTTCTCGGAGCATAAATACTCACTCACAAACACGTTACAATTTATGCTCCCAAAGTACCGTGTAGCAAATCGCAAGTTACTAATACTACGAACGATTGTACATTCGCTGAGAGACGTACATAGTTTGCAAACCGGTATTTTTTTTGTTGTATAGACATGTCATACGACAAGGTGAGAAACGAATAATATGCACCAATTAGGCCTATCTAAATTGTAACAGGTTAATGAAAATAATCATACAATTATGGTTTCAATTATTGTCGATCGAATAAAAAATGGAGCCATCGATATACAGCTAATTGAAAAAGAAAACTAATGGGGAAGATCTCCAGTACCGGAGAGCACCTAATACCGGGCAAAGCTGAAAATCAAGATGATGTATTAGAAGAAAAGAAAGCTGTTGTGAAGGATACAATTTTTGTTTTATGCATTCTTTCGATCATGTTCTCAAACCTGCAACAAATTAAGAATTAACATTCAGAACAACATCATAAAATGCTTTATTTTTCATCATACATATGGTCGGTTCTGCTAAACCGCACCAAGTGCCAAAACAATTATTTTGTGACTAGTGGTCCCGGCAAACTTCGTCTTGCCATCAAGTAGGCTGTCATGAAACGTCCCATACAAAATGACAATTCGTTCACTCTCGTTTACTAGACTTTCCTGGTGAATATATTAACCTTTTTATACACACAAACTCGTCGGAGCACCTAACAAAATCTGTAGTGAAAATAAGACAAAATCTGATACATCTGATACAATAAGACAAAATTGCAAGCCATTTCGTGACATACAAACACCATTCCATTTTTATTTATATAGATAGATAGATATATAACTTTAATGCTCACTACCCTGTGAAAAAATTGCGAGTGACTTTTCTCGAAATTCTACCGCTCATAAAAGCACCAATTTTCGACCCAGCACTAATTTTCGACCCAATCATACGATTTTGGCCTACTTTGTATCAGTTCGGTATGGATGAATGTGTTTCATGATTTCCAGGAACACAGGAAAACAAAAATGAAGACAAATGATTCGTATCATCGCTGTGCATGTTTAAATACATGTAACAAATGTTCATACACTACGAATGGGAAGGATTTGTAGTTTTCCATAGAACTGGCCCACAATGTAATGTTGGGGACCCATGTGAACAAAAAATTGGTACAAGTCATCCTAAACGTATTCTACGGTGGTGAATCAAATCCGGACGGTACCAATATCCGGACACTCGTATTGTATTCATCAAATTAAATATGAAATCAAACAAAAAATGAAGGTTTATAATTTTTATTCATAGCTTTCAATATTGTTCTTCATTTTAATTCATAGTTTCTCTAGTAATCCTTTGCAATGAAATATTCAAAATAAAAACAATTAGGCAGCACCAGTTGGACGTCGTTTCTCCATAGAACCAAATCCAATAGTTAAATTTTTCGACAAGAACATCAGCCACTCTCGGCTTACGATGAAGCTAGTAAAAAAAAAATATTTTCATAAAGTACGTCTATGTAAATTGTACGGAATAATAGTTATAAAGTGTAGTGTGCACGAAAAAATGAGAAAACGTGTGCAAATAAGCATTTGTAATGTGAAGAAAGGCTGCCTTGTACGCTGTCCGGAGTTATAGACTAGTGATCATCATACATACCGCGAAAACCTAATATTTATTGAGCGTATGGAAAATATTTTAAAGTGAATTGCTGCAAAACTGTATAATTACATAACAAAAAGTGAAAGTAGGAACGGTCATTGGATTGACGATGAGCAGTGTAGGTTTGAACCGCAGTTTGATCGGTCGCCTTTGATTTAATCAACTTTAATTCATTATTAATCTAATTTGTATAAATAATTTCAAAATAAATACATAAAGTAACTTTGGTTGTTTCAAGCATTATCAAAGCTTATTAGTATTTTTTTAAATACCGAAAATACCAGTACTTTGATAAACTTAGTACCGTAATTTCGGGTGAAATTGATCATTTTTCACGGTTTTTCTAGTCTGTTTTCTGTAATGTTAACAATGCCAAACTATATGCAGGAAAACAAATACGAAGGTGAGCCTCATCGACTTATGTACCGAAATTTTCTAACAAATGTCATTTTAGTTTTAACAAATACCTCTAAAATAAAAAATCAGAGGATCTCATTTCGGGGTGAAATTGATCACTTGTCAATGCCATTATTGTTAGTTTCCAAAACAACTCTTTATGATAAGAATGAGTCCGAATATGCTTGTAAAATTCTTAACAATGCAATATTTATATAAATAACAAACAGTTAAATTTCAAGAATTACGCGGAAAACGCCTAAATATATGCATTTTCTTAAGGAATTCAATGATATCTAACAGAAATTCAATTATTTCAACCATATGAGCTAATTGGTACGAGTTTTGGTGATGAAATCTGGTTTGGGGATATATCTCAAGCATCCTCACAAACTTTTAGATTTATACCATGTTCAAATCCTTGCTTATAAATAGAAGTTCATAGCTGTTTGTCAATACTGCACCGTGCATGATTTTGAAATTTTACGTTATTTTCATAGTAATAAACATTCTTTAACGCAAAAAACTTCACAACACACAATTCCACAATAGTTACGACAAGCAATGTTTATTTACTGCAGCTTACATTGATATTTGTGCTCCATTACGAATAAATAAAATCGTGTGATACGATGATCAATTTCACCATTCTGATCAATTACACCCGATTTTACGATACCGGTTTTGCGGTATCAAAAATCAGCCGGTATTACCGGTATTTCCAGTACAAATTCCTATCACTATCCTGATAATACTGCACAGGGTTCTATGAAATTGTGGCCAGGATTGCATCAGAATCACTTCCAGGATACAATAATACCGTAAATTCGAGTGAAATTGATCGGTAAAGTGAAATTTATCATCGCGTCACACGTTTCTATTTCTTACCGATAGAACATCAACATCAATATAAACCTATGTAAATGATCGTTGTTTGACTTATTTACTGTCTAAGGGCCGATTTCTTCACCTTCGCTTAAGCCGTAAACCACGTTTACCCATACGATTAAACCTGGTTTAAGGCCTAAGCGGTGGTGAAGAAACCGCTTATAATTGTGTTTAGAGAAGTTTTTTGAGTTATAAAATGTTTATTGCTATGAAAATAATGCCAAATTCAAAAATCATGCTCGTTGTGGTTTTGACAGAAATCCATAAACTTCTAGCTCTGAACCACGATTTGAACATGGTGTCAGCCTGAAAGTTTGTGAGGATGCTTAAAATATATCCTAATATATTTACTATCAAAATTTGTACGAACTCGCTCATCACGTTACACTAATTGAATTTCTGTTCGACGTTCGAAGTTCCTTTGAAAATTACCTACCTACCATTAGGCGTTTTCTGCGGTATTCTTGAAATTGAAATCTTCAATTTTTTTTTATATATATATATATATATATATATATATATATATATATATATTATATATATATATATATATATATATATATATATATATATATATTGTATTGTTAAGAATCTAGCAAGAATATTCAGGTTTCATTGAGCCCAAATTAGATTTGTGAAATTGTTTGTAAAACTAACAAATATCGCATTAACTAGTGATCAATTTCACCCCGAAATTGGATCCTCCGATTTTTTATTTTCGAGATGATTTTTAGCACTGAAAACACAGTTGTTAGAAAATACCTGTATATGAGCCAACGAGGTTAATCGTCGTACTTGTTTTACAGCATTTAGATGTTTGACATTATAAACAAAATAGAAACCAGATAAGAAAAACCGTGAAAAATGATCAATTTACTTGGACTATTTCTTGGAAACAACTTAAATCTACTGGCTGCAATTATTGATCGTAGCTTGGTGGCAGCAAAAAAAAACTCATTTTGCTGCATTTTTTACATATTTTTAGCTTTTTGGAAATTTTTGCCATCACTTCAGCACTAGGATGTGCCTTGAGCTCGTCTATTGTCCAAGATTTTCTGACATTTGCTTTTCAAATGCTCCATAAAATTAAGTCATGGAGACTAAAAACAGGAAGCCCAAATTCAATTCAAATTTCCCTTATTTTTGACATCAAATGACAATGTTAAAACTGAACAATTTGATTTCCAGTGAGACATGGAGCACCATCTTATTGAAGCCAGTAACCACCAAGACCTTTGTCGTGAATTTGCTGGCAGATGCTCATTAGCCAAAATGCAAAGATCGATTTTCATCAACTATTTCATATAAGTTGAATAAATTGGCCCAATGATTCTTTTAGGCGCAAATGAAGGCCAAACCGGTAATTGTTTGGACAGCCATACCTAGTTAAAATGTTGAAGTTGTCACGGTCGATCAAGAACCAATGCCAAAATCTCCAACATTTTCAAATCAACGAAATATAATCAAAATGAGCAAACGGAATAGAAACCACGCTGGTGACTGTTGTATTTTAAAGTTTTGGGCTCTACTACTAGCATCTTGACTAGCATACTCTGTTTGGAATTTTTACCATAACCGCAATATATGTTGTCTATCCTCAGAATAGCCCATATTCCGACATAGCAAGCCCATTTTACATTATTCTCCCCTGCGTACAACGACCGAGTAACCACAACAGCGGAGCAATCAACTAACTGTGCACAGACGGAATTCACCGACTGGTCAGTCAGTCAGTCATAGCTTAGATCTAACCGAGTGCGGTCGTGTGTTTCCAGAAGCAACGTATCGCGTCTACCCACCGTTTACTTCCTGCCTACATCTCATTAAAAGGGGAGATAGATTTCTCTTTTCTTTTTCGCGGCAGCTAACAGAAAATCAGGTAAGACGCTCTTCTTTTCCTAAAGTTGCTACGTGTCACACAATTGGTGGAGATGGACCATTTAGTTTCCGACATTACGATTAAATCATATCAACCATTGCTTCTATCTTGGCGGTGTAGTTAATACGTTAATACCTTTTGAGAGGTATGGGCATAGTTCAATGGTACATGGTAAATTAGATAACACCACTTGACAAAGTTGTGTTAATACAAGTAAACAGGTTGTTTAGCAGAAGTGCATGGTACTACAAATAGTGACACTTCACGATGACTAGATTAGAAATCATTTGTGTGGCTACGATCATTGAAATTTCACGATATGCGAAAAACAGGGGTGTGTTCGTTTCTAGCACCACGTCATTCGCGACGCTTCGAAGTCGTGTACCTAGCTCTAGCAAACATTAAGAATGCCATTTCATGCCGAAATTCTGCTGGGTGATAACAAGAACACAAAACCGGTTAGGGTGTTATGTAAGCCAACGGAGACGACGGCGATGATGATTTGGTAACTTTTAAAGGTGCCTTCCAGGTGGAGGAGACTGAAACCTTCGAAAAGCTTCAACTTGACAACCGAACTAATGCAACAAAATAATCAAGATAAGGGGGGGGAGGTTGGAGGAACTATAGATATACGTATATCATTGTTTCCCAAAGTGTGGGTCGTGTGTCAATATAAGGAAAGTGTCGAAAAAAAAATCTACATATTTTCGGATTTTTAGTCTCAGTTGTCGAATTATTCTTAGAAAACTCTCAACTCTCACAATAGTTACCAAGATAATCATTTTAAATTTTGCAGAAAATTGGTAAGGCTACAAAGCAAAGCTTAGCTGAAGGTGGTTCGATTCTTGGTCGGTCCAGAATCTTTTCCTAATGGAAATTTCCTTGACTTCCCTGGGCATAGAGTATCATCGTACCTGGCACACGATATACGAATGCGAAAATGGCAACTTTGGCAAAGAAAGCTCTCAGTTAATAACTGTGGAAGTGCTAATTAAACACTAAGCTGAGAAGCAGGCTCTGTCACAGTAGGAAGGTTCTAGGCATTACGAAGAAGAAGAAAGTTGGTTAACTTCAAAAAAGAAAACAAATGTTTTAAAGATTAACCACAATGAACTTCAAACATTCTTCTCAAGTTTAGCAACTCAATTATTTGCATCTTAATTGTTCGGGTGGAATACTCTGAAAACCAGCCAATTAACAGGATCAGTTAAGTTTTCATCTTAAATCAATTGAAACCATCACTTTTCCCCTTCATAAAAATGTGATTGTGGCAGTGAGAAGATTTATAACTGAGCAATGGATTAAAAAAATGTGATCTATCCATCAATACACTGGATGGCATTAAAACTTGCCCGATGGGTGAAAATAGAGCCAATATAGTGTTTATTTAAAGCATGTAGGCATCAGGCTTAGAAGCATTAATGGTGCAGTAATAGAGTTTCTATGCAATGATTAAGGGCTTGTTATTAGTTATTTATGGTTACATGGTGTAATGATTTGACATCGTTTGCTTCAACGCGTCTTTGCGAGCCAAGATTAGACCAATAACTGGCAGAATGTTGTTACTTGGTTTGTATGCTCCTAATTTTCAGTCCATGCTTTGCTTGATCAATGCAATTTCTGAATATTTTAAACATCACTAACATTTAGAGACATTTTAGCACTTAGCATTCTCCGATGAAATTGTTTGGCACGATTCGAACTAGTAGGTCACTGGTCAGATCGTGTAGAAATTACCCCAAATTTCTTATTCATCAATTTTTACGCAATTAATTTGTATAAATCTAATTCCGATTTGTCCGATTTGACACAGTTGATAGGCAAAGTTTTGCCCAAATTCAAATGCTTATAACTTCATGAAAAATGGATGAAATTGGATGAATCTGGAAGCAGTCGACGGCAAATTTGGTCCAATTTTAGGAACTTCCTTGGCCATGCATATTGGCCACTGGATCACATCCCCCGGGGCACCTGGAACCTATTATAAAGTGGTCATGGCAGCCGGTGATGCTGGAAATGCTTCGAAAAGCCTAACCTTTGAAAATCATGAAGTTTGATGCCCATATTGATATGGTTCCGGATATGTTCTTAATTGACCACTTCCCCCAGAGTACCTGGAACCTTCTATAGAGTGGTCTGTGCATGTAATGGTTCTGAATACGCTGCAGGAAACATAATTTTTAAGGTTGGTGTCCGCTTGGATATAGCTCCGGATAATATTTACATGATTGGAAATACAAACATGACTGACCATGCTTTTCGGAACCAGTTTTACGGAAATGGTCATATTTCTGAAGATTTCCAACCAATCTTAATGCGTCCGGTGGCATTCAACTTCCTATTAGTTCTAGTTTCTAGGAAAATTGGAAACATTTATCTAACTTTACACCGCACAAAAATACAAGCAACAGAAAAAAAAAAACACATTTGGACATGGCCTCAGAAAATCCGGAACATCTCCGGTGTCCAGTGGCCAATATGCAAGGCCAAGGAAGTTCCTAAACCTGGATCAAATTTGTCGTCGACTGCTTCCAGATGCATCCAATTTCATCCATTTTTCATAAAGTTATAAGCATTTGAATTTGCCTATCTCAATCATTTTGCCTATCCCCTGTAGAAGAATATCGATATTATTTTACTTCAAAATCTCCCAATTTTTAAGAACCTTTTTCACAGCGAAGTCACTGGACCTATCATCTAAGTGGCCAATATCTTTGAAATTATTGCTCATGGGCATGGTCAACTAGCTTTTAATAATGATAAAAATTTGACACCCATGTTTGTCAGTTCAAAAGAATTTTGCATATCAGAGGCCAGTTCCACGAAGGACACATGAAGAACCGAGAAAATATCCAAGGCCCAAATTTGGTCGCATTGTCTAATTTATCTCACATGATATCCATATTCTATAAAGTTGGGTAAAATTTGGTGAAACTGTATTCCAAACAAAATTAAGTAGAGGACATTTTTATCTTATCTCTTTCGCTAGGTGTAGGTGGGTCGTGCATCCTGAAAGTTTGGGAACCTAAAATCCATACTATTACACATATACGAATCCCCAAGTTGACCATCTGTATGCATAATATTCTGCTTCATCACGCCATTCCGAATATCGCTGTCCATCAGAAACATTCGCTTTATTCGTGAGTCCACGATAAGATTGTGGTCGGGACGTGCTCATCCAAATGAGCTGATAAAGGAACGCACGATGTTTTTTTTTTGCTAAACTTCTATTTATTTCGTCGTTCCTAGGCCATTATCGCGCAAATTGTGGTCAAATGCGAGTCAAAATCATTCGACAAATAAACTAAACAATACACATGCACACCGAACCGACTTCCATACACCCGGCTATGCGTGATTGCACGTTTAGCATCAACCGGCAACCGGCGTATTATTCGGTGTTAAGGTCAAGGCAGAGGCTATGAGGAATACGACGAGACGGCGATGGGTGGGTTTAGAAGTCAACGGTTAAATTGATGGTGCAAATTATGCACACATGGTATGTCTGGGAAAGCGTTACGCTTTGCGAGCATTTTATAGCATATCAACGGAAAGTTTAGCGGTAGAGCAGTTCGAAAATGATTTGAATTATGTTTCAGTTTTGATTGCATCATCAGGTATCAGGTATCAGAACTTTGACTCAAGCGGCACGTTCCCCTCAAAATGGGAGATTTGTGCTTCGCGACTTATAAAGCTTTTGTCATCATTTACCTGATGCAAAAGAAACATTTGACACCTTAAGGGCATTGCAGGTCACTAGCTCATCACTTTTGAAATATTTTCCATAATTCAAAACTGAATATTTATGATTACTGACCTTCAACGTCATATTTGAACGAATAGTAACATGATATAGAGTTTTCGTCTATCGTAGAGTTTTGAACCGTAATTTGACCGAAAAATTTATTGCAGTTCAATTGGCCATAGTTGAACATATTTCACGAATTTTCTAACATTGTTACTTGGGCGAGAATGCTTATCGTGTTTCGATTGTTCAAAATGAACTTGCACATGACATTGTTACACATGTTCTAGACATGATTGTTAGAAAAACTAATTCAGATAGGACAAGCAACATATTTTAAAAATAAATAACAGCGTCAATTATTTCAATTCAATTATATTGCAATCTGCATTTTTACACACTTCTTTCTTATAATGGATTACATTTGGAGTAGTGACTCATTGCAAAATATATGATTTATTGTAATTCATTTCCTTTTCTTCATATTTTCGACTTACAAATGTTATTATTATTATTATTATTATTATCTTTATTAACGAGACTTTCAGCCTGAGGCTGGTTCATCTCGGTAAACTTACAAATGTGTTTTTCAAGCTTTTGGATAGACTTTCACATACAGCTGGGTGAATGAATAGAAGATGCGATTCGCTTGTTGTGCAAGCAAGTTGACCGAAGCTTCGTCAATCATCAAAATAATTGAATGTTTACCATTGATTGGTGGACATATACGAGATACCTTCCAGAATCTGGTATCCAAATTTTTGTTCAATTTGGTAATCATGTTCATCACAATTTTGTGAGAATTTCGATCGAGTTTCAGTACCAATGGAGCCGAAAAAAATATTTTTCTCAACGGTTGAATTGGAACAAAAGCTTGAACATCAAATTCTGGAAGAATCATTTTGTCTGCTATTTGCTTCAGGGAACTATCTAGCCACTCTTTGCTATAGACATCGTTTGCCGAAAACCATGCCATTCCTTGAGAATATCCTGAGCCAGTAAAAGTTGGCTGAACTGCATCATCTGCATGCTTTTGTTGAATGGTGAAGAGCTGGGTCATCAAATCATTGAAGAAAATCTCATCGACATAGCCTCTCGAAAGCTTGACCACCAATTTTAAAGAAGTTGATAGATCCTGCTTAGTGCGAGACTTTTTGTCATTATTAGAAGCTGGTGAATTGGCGACACGCTTGCTGGAAAGCACAGGCAAAGGGTCCGCAGCATTGGTTTGGGTAGCCTTTTCACTCGCGGTGAACATCAATAGATCATCCTCCGAATCCAATCCTGTAGGTTCCGGACATATTAGTTCAAATTGTGGTACTAAATTTCATTTACTTACCTTTAAGTTTGATACCAAGTGTAGGAGAAAATATTATCAATACAACTGTCTCAAACTTCGTCTGTTTGAAACAAAATGATTCTACTTGATCACTTTGCGAGTAAAACAATAGTATGCAAAAACACGACACAGTGGCAACTGCAAGTCACACAGTGAATGTTTTGTCTGCCGTACTTCATCAGAAGCGGCGATAGATATTTTCGATACAATTGAGTTATGTGTTAGATTTTATAGCAAGAGAACTCATCACTGATTCGAAGTTATGTATGCATATCAGCATGCATTTATTATTGGTACTCACTTAGGAATGGAGTTATCAACTTGTGTTGGCAATCGTACATCATATAGGGAAAGTTTACCAGTTATGGCCATAGTGGTTCCCTATTTGGCCACACGGAAAATTTTGATAACTTATAAATTTTAAATCTTTTTGAATGTTCAAACATCAAGATGTATCTTAAATCTTACTACTGCAACACACAAAATCTTTCAAAATGTGAAAACATTCAAGTAATCCCGTATGGCGAAATAGGGGACCACTGTGTCCATAACTGGTACACCTACCCTATGTGTATTGAAAATGCAAATGGCTTACCTTGATCGGGTTGCTATACAAACCATAAGAAATTTGTGTGATATGTGGACACTGAAATTGTTGTTCACTCAAACCGTACACTTTTAACAGTATTCTAATTCTTGCTCTTCCGGCTATACAGTATTGGACAAAACATTTGCAACTGTTTTCGATTTTTCATACAAAATGACCAAATTTGGTGAGCTAGATCTCAGTTATGTATGGACCGATTCGAATACAACTTTCACAAAACTTCAGATATTACTTGAATTTTAACATATATTTTCGAATAATTTTTTCCAATCACAAGTTTATAAATAATAACGGTTTGACTAAAGTGTAATTTTCGACGAAAAATTCAAAACTTTTTATCTCAAAATCTGATAGCCCTACACAAAAACTGTCTTCAGCAAACTTATTCATCTCGCCAAAATCTACAAATTTGCTTAAGATACCATTAAGCTATTCATTCAATATGTTTAGTTATGTCAATTATAAAAAATCGTCAAAAAATTCACTTTAGTCAAACCGTTACTGCTTTTCAACTTGTGATTGGAAAAATCACTCAAAAATATATGTTAAAATTCAGGTTATGTCTGATATTCTGTAAAAATTTCATTCAAATCGGTCCATAAATAACTGAGATATAGTTTATCAAAGTTGGTCATTTTGTAGGGAAAATCGAAAAAGTTGCAAATGTTTTGTCCAATACTGTATAATCAAATACATTTTAATATTTAAACTTCACAACAAAACTGATAAAAGTTATTGGGAGATCAAATCCCCATTCCACTCAGGAACCCACACACTAAGGCCTGCTACTCATCCTGATAATAAGAACGAATTGACTTTATATAAGGATTGTTCATTTAAGAAAGTGGACACGTGTTTTTTACAGTAAACTGTTTATTTTCGAACAAATTCATGAGTTTACCTAAAATACATGGAAATCAACGTAATTTCGTTCAAATTCACATTGAACATTTATTGAGCATTGCTGGAGAATGCTCTTACTTTTCTTTTGATACCTCCCATAAAATTCTGCACAACTTTTTTCGGAACTTTTCGAACTGCTTTTTGAACTGCTGACCACATTTTCTTGAAAAAATCGATGGAGCTTGCTTCGCTTCCATCCTTCTTTGATTATTGCCCAATATGTTTCAATGAGGCGTAGTTCTGAGCAATTTGATGGATTCGATCATTTTTCTACAAATTCGACTTATTCCTTCTTGAGCATCTCCAAAGTAGCTGAAGCATAGTGAGCCGATGCTAGGTCTGGCAAAAACAATGGAGGCATGGTATGCTCTCAGTAGATGGGCAGAAGCCATTTTTTAATGCATTCAGTTCTGTAATTTTCGCCGTTGATTGAACCCGTCGTGAAATATGTAGAACTTTCATACCGCAGGAGCAAATTGCTTGCCATACCAAATCATTTTTCCCAAATTTTTCTGTTGGGATGTATCGTACGTCGTCAGGAATATCTGTTTTGACCACGGCAACGGCAGTTTTTCTGTACATCATTTGTGCAGAAAAAAAATTGAGAGTCGCCATGTCAATTCGACCCATCGTTTAGAATTTATAATTTTTTTATGTCAGCTTTTGTCTGCTGTCAAAATAAAACAATTGAGATCACACTGAAACAAAATTTTATTTGTTTTTATGGAATTTTACACCAAAATGCTAATATTTAGGTGTCCACTTTCTTAAATGAACAGTCCTTAGCATCTTAAATGCTATAAAATGATTCTACGCAATATTATCCCGAAAATAATTCATTAGCCTGATTTTGTTTTTGATGGTAACATAGGTCGTAAAATATTTCAGGAACTTTTTTCCATTTGTTAATAAAATTTTTAAAGAAAAATTGAACAATTGTATGGAGTAACTACAGTAGAAATTCATGGATAAATGCTAGGAAACTTCACAACTCGTTCGAATATCTGGATGATTTATGAATCATAGCGCGTGGTAAAGATGGACAAGTTATGGATGACTTGAAAAAACCACGTGCTCATGTGAGATTTGAACCCACGACTCTTGCATGCTAGGCGAGCGATTTGACCAACTCAGCTATTGAGCCACTTGATGTATCAATATATCGAAAGGTAACAAGTTTCGAATTCAAATCCCAACAGCTCACACAGATCTTCTTCATAACCCATGTCCATCACTTTGCCTCAAAAATTGTAATAATCGCTGATTTCTGAAATGATTCCTAACGTTAATTCTGTAGAAATTCCTAACTGGATTGCCGAGTGAATTTCTGGAAGTGTTCCTTGACTACTGAATATTTTTTTATTTCAGAAAATTGTACGAAGAATACCGTTTTGACTCATATTCCGAACACTTAAGGCCAACAGTGACTTCAAATGCATCTGATTGGCATAAATTGGCAGATATTTGTGTATATTTCAATTTACTCGCAAATCCTAACTGTTAACTGTTGGGTGTACCAATAATAATGTTGATTTAATTAGTTTTAGTATTCTTTTTACGTTAAAGTACGGAACAACATTTTGATTCAAATGCCGAACACTGTGTTCATTCTGTCTCATATTCCGAACACCTTGATTCAAATTCCGAACAGCACGAATAAATCGTATTCAAATGAACAATTTCGCAAATAAATTTACTTAAGCTTGTTCTTCTGGTCTGAAACTAGAGAATCATCACTACTCCCGCGGTATAAATTATAATGGAGACGTTAAAATTGAATTGCAATTGACTGTCATTTCCTTGTTATTTGGTGACATATTTCAGCGAAACATTTCAACCAAATCGCCATACAAAAACCGAGTGTTCGGAATATGAGTCTGTTCGGAATTTGAGACAAAACGGTATCTAAAAGAACATGTGGTGTTCCTTGAAACACAATTAGTGATCAGAGTTGGTAACCAAATGTTATTTTTCCATACAAAATGCCCATGTTTGGGGATCTGTATCTAAGCTTCTGGTAGTCCGAATTGGCTGAAATTTGGATGACAAACTAAAAATAATCTGAAGTTTTGTGTAAACTGAGCTCCTTAAATTTTAGTCATTTTCCAAAGAGTTTCAGAAGGTTGTTTAAAGACAAAAGTGGGTAACAAAGAGATATTCTAATTAAAATTAAAAACGGTAAAGATAGCTCGAATGAAGCATCTATATTAGCCTAAATATTAGCTAAATAATGTTGAAAAAATAAAAACTTTTCTTTCATCTTTTCTTACAGAACCACCAATTCCAACATGGCAGCCAAAATCAAGGCCGGACCCGTCGTGGACATCCTCGGCGATGAGATGACCCGCATCATCTGGGACTCCATCAAGGAGAAGCTGATCCTGCCCTTCTTGGACATCGAGCTGCACACGTACGATCTGGGCATGGAGCACCGCGACAAAACGGACGATCAGGTCACGATCGATTGCGCCGAAGCGGTCAAGAAGTACAACGTCGGCATCAAGTGTGCCACCATCACTCCGGACGAGGCTCGCGTCAAGGAGTTCAACCTGAAGAAGATGTGGCGCTCGCCGAACGGAACTATCCGTAACATCCTGGGTGGAACGGTGTTCCGCGAGGCCATCATCTGCAAGAACATTCCCCGCCTGGTACCTGGATGGGAGAAACCCATCGTGATTGGTCGTCACGCTCATGGTGATCAGTACAAGGCCACGGACTTTGTCGTTCCTGGTGCCGGTGATTTGGAGATCAAGTTTACTCCAAAAGCCGGCGGAGAACCCATCAGCTATGTCGTCCATCAGTACAAGGGACCAGGAGTTGCCATGGCCATGTACAATCTGGATGACTCGATCGTTGATTTTGCTCATTCATCGTTCAAGGTCGCATTAGACCGCAAATTTCCGCTGTACCTCAGCACCAAGAACACCATCCTGAAGAAATACGATGGCCGCTTCAAGGACATCTTCCAGGAAATCTACGAAAAGGAATACAAGACTCAGTTTGAGGCTGCCGGAATCTGGTACGAACATCGTCTTATTGACGATATGGTTGCATACTGCATGAAGGCCGAAGGCGGTTTTGTGTGGGCTTGCAAGAACTACGACGGAGATGTCCAGTCCGACACCGTCGCTCAAGGTTTTGGATCACTGGGTCTCATGACTTCGGTGCTCGTTTGCCCGGATGGCAAGACTGTCGAAGCCGAAGCCGCCCATGGAACCGTCACCCGCCACTACCGTCAGTATCAGCAGGGCAAGGAAACTTCGACCAACCCAATTGCGTCGATCTTTGCCTGGACCCGTGGTCTGCTGCACCGTGCCAAGCTGGACAACAACGCCGAGCTGAAGAAGTTCGCCGAAACGTTAGAAAAGGTCTGCATTGACACGATCGAGTCCGGAAGTATGACCAAAGATTTGGCCATCTGTATCAAGGGAATGGCGAACGTAACGCGGGCCGATTACTTGGAAACGTTCGAGTTCATGACAAAGCTGGGCGACAACCTGAAGGCTGCCCTGGCCTAAGGAAAGGTAGAATCGGAAGTTTGGGTATATGCATGCAAGGATGCGGGCATTTAACGCTGTACTTTAGGATAAGCCGTACCACGGAATTCTCAGAGAAAGCTGTTGCTCGATGTGTATTTTTGTGTTGGTCCATTAAAATATGTAATTGTGAGATTTGTGTAGGTTTTTTGGAAATAAATCACATCTTATGGTACTACGAATTTATTAATAACCATGTTTTAACAAAAAGATCCGAAGTAAGCCTAACTAACATCAGTAGCTAAATAACAGAACGCTAAAATGTGAATTGGGAGTTAAACTGAAGCACCCTGTTCTGGAATATGGAATTGACTTATAAAATCAGCGCTTGAATCGATTCCCAGTCCGATTCATGGGTTTATCGTTGACTCACAGGTGACTCCTAATTCTTGGCTTTATGCTTATCATGATTTCCTAATTCTACGGCTTTATGCTTTTCGTGTCTACACGGAACAAAATTCTGTGGTAAAAATAACTATTTTAGCTGACTACGCCCATTCTTGAAACTACCATGAAAATTCAGACCAATTTACTTTGTTTACGGTACACCTCACAGCATTACTGGTACATTTGACAGAAATAATTTAGGGGAAAGTGGGGCAGTTTGGCCACCTTAAGAAAAAGTTGATAAAAGTGCTGAAAGTATTATGGAAACTTCGGGTTTTTGCGTGATTCCAACAATTCTTAGATCAATACACATGATCTGTATGATTTCCGTTGTCCTATAACATTCCCGAATGCATGAGAAATTTTTCAAAATTTGTCATTTTTTGAGTCGATTTTTTACCGATGGGGTGAAATGAGCACCCTATATTTGGTTGTAAAATTATCTCATATAATCTAAACATTAAATTATTTTTTTCACTACACTTGAAAGTTATCAGTATTTATAAATACTCCGCGCAAAAATGTTAAATTTTTAAAAACATTCTAACAGTTAAATTTTATCATTCCAAAATGATTAAATTTGAAAGAGCCATTCGGGGCAATATGGGCAGTTTTTTCGAACTTCATTTATTTCTTTTTCTTTGAGTTTGGAACACTGACTTGTAGCATGTATTTTGCTTAATTTCCTTGTCAGCTTTGGGGTTCCATGTTATGTTAGATGAAATTTCAAGAATTTATGCAGTTTTCAAGGGGTGCTCATTCCACCCCATTGCACAATGGTCCGAAGGCGCCCAAAACCTCAAAATTCAAAATTGTTTTATCCGAACAGTTATATTTTTCTCGACTTTCTTAACACTTCTGTGGTTCAAATCCAAAGTTTGAAGCAGATTCATTGGGTTTTGAATTTTATACAGCTCCTTGAGTGGACCGTGGACATGATTTTTCAAGAAAATGAATATTTGCAATCCATGTTTCACAAGCTATTTATGAATTTAAAAAGAGCTCAAGCCGCAACGGTATCTTCAGAGAAGTTGTTTGTATATACATAAAGTACACCTGAGTTGAATAAAAATTTTCATAAAATTCATACAAAGTGAATTAAAGTTAAAATTGTTCAAAAACCATATTATTTTTTTAGAAAAGTACCCTAAGACATTAGTAGCCCGCGAATGCCCGCAATGAGAATAAGTTCATTCGAAAGCTAAAAACAAGAGCTTTCAAGTAGGGTACAAATTATTTTGCGAAAGCTTGCGATAGACCACTTTCAACGCGTTTGAAGGTATACGGAGTGCAATTCTAATTAAATAATAATAATCCTGTGAAACGTAGTACTTGTATTGCAATCGCAGTAGCCATGAATTGCATACCGAGAAGAAACGAAAAACTCGCTGCTATCTTCTTCTTCTTTTTTTCTGGCGTTACGTCCCAACTGGGACAAAGCCTGTTTCTAAGCAGGCAGGTGTTCTTATGAGCGCTATTGCAGTTATTAACTGAGGACTTTTTTTGCCGATTGACCATTATTGCATGTGTATATCGTGTGGCAGGTACGATGATATTTTATGCTCTGACAAGTCGAGAAAATTTACTTTACCAAAAGACCCTCGACTGGTGGGATTCGAACCCACGATTCTCAGGTTGGTCTAGCTGTATAGCTGCGCGTTTACCGCTAGGGCTCTGGGACCCTACGTATACAATATTTTGATATTATATTGCTATTTGCATTTGAGATGCAAATGTTGAGGAATTCAAATTTACTGTCACTAAATAATAAAACACAAATGTGAGCTTCGTAGTCGTGGCATTTGGCCGCATCTTGCTGAGGAGTGTGGGTTCGATTCCCGCTGCAGGCCGGAAAACTTTTCGTGAGGAATGTTCTCCGACTGTACCATTGGGCGTTGCATGCTAGTTCGTTGTCTAGTGTGGTGCTTTCTTCAAAGGGCAAAATGCCCACTGGAAGCATTCATGTTTCGGTGTCTTGTAAAAAAAATTATCTCGGCTCATTTAAATGGTTGAACGAAACTATTTCCTTCGACGTGCAGTCCCCAGATAAAATGAAACAAATTGGAAAAATCATTCCCTACGTGGACTTGCTTTTGCTTATAAAACAAGTATGATAACAGACTGAAGCTATAGACATGACAATCATTCTGAAACTGATTAAATGGATGATACTTGCATCAAGGCAAGGTTAGATCTGAGATATTTATGGACAAATGTGCATGAAATTTTCACATTTTTTTTTTTCAGACAACAGATGAATTTCAACATATATTTTTGAGTGACTTTTTCAATCACAAGTTCATCGTAGTGATTTAGTTTATAAATCTGAAAAATTGGCGTAATAAATAAATAAGGTGGACATTTAGACGATCATATTTACTTATGATGGTTTTTGTGTAGAGTTTCCATATCTTTGGATGAATAGTTTATATTTTTTTTGTCAAAAAATTCACTTAAGTCTAGTTGTTTTTACTATTGGAGTTGTGCCCGGGAAAATTACTCAAAAATATATGTTGAAATTCAAGTAATGCCTGGCATGCTGTGAAAAATTCATTTCAATCCGTCAATAAATAACTGAGAACTATCCTGTCCAAGTTGACCATTTTGTATAAAAGATTGAAAAAGATGAAAATGTATTGTCCAAACCTGAATATTCTAATTATAAGTCCAAAACAAGAAAATAAATGAAAACAAAAGTCCGTAATAGTTAAATATGGCATACAATATCTCAAATATTTGATTTCAGCTATATAAAAGAGAATTTGAGGTTTTGTCCGACATTTGTTCTAGATCGAACCACTGTGCATTGGCCAAACCACCCCGACTACCCCTACAACAATCTGATTCCGACTACAGACATGGTAAAATCAAGCGCATTTCTGGTCTGCTGAAAATTGCCGGTGAGAGCGCTTAAGTTAACCCCCTAAAATGGTAGTTTTTACCGCACAATTTTTTTGCGTGTAGGAATGAATGGTTGGGGGGGTTGAACGAAGCCCGTCGCCGACCATATATCTCCGGGCAACCTAACCTAAACGCAAACGGAGTCCATAGTGTGGTATCCTAGATTTAGTGTGTAAGAATGTTGGGACAGTATGGATTGGGACGGGCTGGAAAACAGTCGTAATAAAGAGAGTGGTTGTTTTGATAATATAAATATGTGTAGTAATTAGTGGTCTCCAGAATATCACATTGGCGATCCTGCCTATACAGCTCGCTGGATTGATAATGCTAATGATTCCGAAGTGGGTGAGTAATCAATCATAATTGATAAGAAAAGAGTGTGTGCTGAAGATCAACATTGAAACCTACTAGGAAGTGCTGCCAAAAAAAAAAAGAAGGATTGCAAAAAAAATATAATAATAAATAAATAAAACGCACAAAATTCCTCGTTAATATTTTTATATGCTTCTAGTGAAGATCATTGCTGAGTCGGGTTAAGCCCAAGGCCAGTTTTGCATTGGAAAGTTTTGTTTTTTTGAACCGAGTTTAGCTCAAGGTCAAAATGGTTGAGTCGGGTTAAGCCCAAGACCAACATAAAACTAATTCCGTTGAGTCGGGTAAAGCCCAAGGCCAACAGATACTTATTTCCGTTGAGTTGCGTGTAGCCCAAAATCAACTTATAGTTATATGGGAATTTTGCATCGAGTACAGCTCAAGGTAAAAACTGTTGAGTCGGGTTAAGCCCAAGGCCAACTAAAAGTTATTCCGTTGAGTCGGGTAAAGCCCAAGGCCAACTAAAACTTACGCCGTTGAGTCGGGTACAGCCCAAGGCCAACTTAAACTTACGCCGTTGAGTCGGGTACAGCCCAAGGCCAACGTACACTATACATGCCAGTTTCTGGTATAAACAGTTTAGTCGGGTAAAGCCCAAGGCCAACATGTTTCAAATAACTGCTTAATTATATATGATTAATTGATTAAAAGCAAACATTAAACAAAACAAAAATAATAATAAACTATTATTTAAAAAAAAAAAAAAACTATTAGAAGGATTCAAAAAAAAAATCTGGCTGCACTGCCCATTTTTGATGTGAAGTGTACTATGCTGGAATGGAACGCATGGAAATTAGAATAATGAATCAGTGTGCGTGAAAGGAATTGAGTACCGTTATTTTTCTTCGTGAATCAGCTCAGTTGTTTGCGTCGTGTCTTTCGGAGTATACATTTGAAAGCCGGTCGAGTTATTTTGATCTTCTGGGGAAAAACGGAAAACCAATTTCATTGTTGTGAAGGGAGTGCATTTCAGAAAGATTTTTGTTTGGTGAAAACAATACGAAAATGAGTGGATCGTGGCGTGAGAGCGACATTTCATCGCCAGAAGAGTCGTTTGAAAAAGATGAAAGTGTTGAGAATGGGAAAATGGCTGAAGAAGCTGCGATGGCAATGCCTGTGTTGGATAGTGCTCGTGGTGCATTGAAAAAGGCAAAACAAGTGAAAGCAAAACGGGGAAAAGCCGCTTCGAAATGGCTTTCAGGATCATGGCCGCTTCAACAGTTTGATGGGGAATTGCCTCTGAATAAACGTAAAGCCGAGTGGATACGGTTCCGGAACCAGTTTGAGCGAATCGTCGCCTGTAAGGAACCAGTTGATCCCGTTGTGCAGCTGACGGGATTGAAAATATTTGCCGGCAGTTACCTACTGAGCGTAATCGAAGCTCATGAAAATTTGCTGGTTGGTGCGGATAACATTTACAGCGCTACGATCACAGCGCTGAACAGGTAGATGATTGTTATCATTTTTTATATGTGAAGTGTTTCTCGAACCGTGAAATCTAGCTACTCCGCCGCCACAGGGATGGTACAACCATTTCAAATTTTCACATTTTGTGTCATCATGTTAATTATTTGTGATTATCATAATTGATATAGGGCAATTGTAACGTTAGTGGAGAACCTACGGAAAATCAGCTGAAATATGCTTAAAAAAATCAGGGAATATGTGTTTAAAAAAATAAAACTCTGAAAATAAACCCTTGCACTAATAATATGAACAATATTCCGCTAGTGGAGGTATGTTTTTAGAATCCCAGTAATATTAGTAGCTGATTAATATTTTATTCAGCTGAAATATGCTTAAGAGTGATTGGTTAAACTCTTAAGCTATTAAAATGTTTAATAATGTTCCAGTAGTTTTCAAAAAAAAAATAATATTTCGATATATTTTTCGTTTTTATTTTTTATTTTCTGCTGAGCAGTTGTATTTACAGTTAACTCTCCCTTACTCGATATTCCGTATCTCGATATCGACTTAGAGAACCATAGTACATGTTGGTTTTCATGGCTAACTCGATGGTCCCTTGGATCGCAGTTGCACCGGTTTTGTGTTCTGTAACTCGATACCTCCCTAACTCGATGGTCCCTTCAATATCGAGTTAGGGAGAGCTGACTGTATTATTGTATGCGTGACCAAAGTGCTATTGATGTTCACGGTTGGGAATCACTGACTTGACGATCAAGTGTGATATTGATTTAAGTTATATTGTAATAGGTATTTTGATCAAACTTGCGACTATACTAAGGAGAGGATGAAGTTCCGAGAAATGCGAATGGTTGCTTCTGAGCCTTTCGTTGACTGGGTGTTGCGATTGGAAAATCAGGCAAAGTTTTGTGAGTTCGATCCTGAGCAACGTTATGAAGAATTCTCCCAGGCGCTGATCAGGCGCTCTGTGCCGGAAATCGCAACCAAGCTTTTTGAAATGAGCGATGTGTTTCACAACGATCTTGAGCGGATTATGGCCCACGGTAGACACCTTGATTATATCCGACTGAAAACAGAGGAGGTTAAACTAAATGCAAAGGTAGAAACTAGCACCAATGCAGAGGGTGTGAATGAAGCGAATTTGATGAAGCCTGTTAACGCAGTATTCAATCAGATGTCCGGATCAAGTTCAATGCGCTATGGTTCTCGTCGTGAATCACACTCGAAGGGGAATGGTGCAGTTCGGTTCCGTAACGTGGGTATGCGTAATGGATCAGGACACTATAGCGCTAACAACCGCAATTGCTCGAAATGCGGAAGAATCCACGGCTTCAAGGAGTGCAGGGCTCATCGCGTCAAATGCTACGCATGTGGAAAAGAGGGTCATTTCGCTAAGTTTTGTTTCTCAAGAACCAAAGACGATCTACAGAATAAACGAGGACGCGTTGAAGGTGGCGAAACGTATAAATCTGAGGTTGGAAGGATCAATCAGGTAAGATAGATTGATCGGTGATTATTTGGGGGTGCACAGAATGGTCTCTAGGATAAACATGCCAAAACAATAAAGAAAAATTTCAAATGAAACATTTTTTTATGAATTATTTACAGTTGATAACTGGCAGCGTAAATGACCCACGAAAACATGATGATGCTAGAATAGTAATATGTAAAATTGGAACGGAAGACTTTGAGTTTCTTGTCGATACAGGTGCTACTGTTAACACCATTACGACAATCGGGTGGCAAATAATCAAACGTAAATGCCGTTCAGTCGTACAGGATTTCGAGCTATATCCAGAAGAAATTTTACGGAGCTATGCAAATCAGCATCCACTACAAGTGGAGTGTTCGTTCACAGCGTATATTGGTGTGAATGGTCAACCATTACAGTTAGCAAAGTTCTTTGTGGTTGAGGGTACTGATTTGTCGTTGCTGAGTTATGAAACAGCAAAGAAGTTGAATTTGGTTCACATAGGCCTGCGAAACATCATGGGTGCACATGCTACGGGTTTTGACAAAATTGTCTGCTCAATCACTGACACTAGGTTGGAGCCCAAGATGCTCGATGTTGCTACTGCACATAAAAACGAACCGCAAGAGTTTCCAAAACTTCCTATCGCTGCCGTGAAATTCAAAGTGGATGAATCAGTCGCGCCTAAACAAATTATCCGATATAGCATTCCGAAGGCGTTTGAATCTGCTACCAATGAGAGATTGAGGTTAATGGAAGAAAGGGGTATCATTGAGAGGGCAGATAAAGAAAACGACGTTATAACATGCGTTTCTCCGTTGGTATTAGTACCAAAGGGTACCTCCGATTTTCGAATAGTTGTGGATTATCGCGAGGTAAATAAGGCAATTATCCGAGAACCGTACCCTATGCCATCGCTTGACAAGATTTGGACCGATATTCCTAGTGGGACTATGTTTTTCTCCAAACTTGATCTGAAAGACGCATATTTCCACGTAGAATTAGCCGAAGAGGTCCGACATTATACGACTTTCATGACAGCCAATGGATTAATGCGCTTCAGAAGACTACCATTTGGATTGTCATGTGCCCCAGAGTTGTTCCAAAGAGTCATGGAACGGTTACTGATGAAGTGCAAACACATCATCATATACCTAGATGATATCTTGGTGTTTGGGCGAACTTTGGAAGAGTTAAGATATCACGTTGACGAAGTAAAAAGAGTTTTAGCTGAAAATAACCTTACGGTCAACGAAGAGAAATCGAAATATGATCAGATGACTGTAGATTTTCTTGGATTTACGATTGACGGTAGCGGTATTTTGCCAATGCAGAAGAAAATATCGGATATCAAGATGTTTGCAAGGCCCAAGGATACATCAGAATTTCGTAGTTTTTTGGGAATGCTGACATACATAAGTCCGTTTATGAGAAATTTCTCCCATAAAACAAAAATTTTGCGCGAACTTCTAACGGACAATGCAAAGTTTAACTGGACCAGCGAACATCAAGAAGCATTCGAAAGGCTTAAGGATGAAGTTGAAACGGATTTGATCAAGAGAGGATACTTCAACGAAACTGATCGGACTGTTTTATACACGGATGCTTCGCCGTGGGGATTGGGAGCGATTTTAGCCCAAGAAGTGGAAAAATCTGGAGTGCGTCGGATTATCGCTTGTGCTTCCAAAAGTTTGTCAGCAGCAGAATGTCGGTACCCACAGTTACATCGTGAGGCATTGGCGATTATATGTTGTTGTTTTTTTTTTACAAGGGGGAAATCTGCAAACAGATCCCCTGAGAAGATAACTCAGGGAATGCGGGGATGACGCACCAACGACGACCCGCTAAAACCAGCCTATGCACTGTGCATGAGCAATTCATTTAGAATTGCTCAAGTGGTGAACAGTGCATCGACATGACCCTTGGACTCAGACCCTCATCTCCCCGGAACCACCTTACGGTATTTCTTCTTTTGGCGATTATATGGGCGATGGAAAAGTTTGCATACTATCTTCTCGGTAGACGGTTTACACTGCGATCGGATAGTGAGGCACTGATGTTTATGACCAAGAATGGTAACCGTAAGGATGTTGGCAAAAGAATTTTATCACGCGCTGAGGGCTGGATGCTAAGAATGGACCACTTCTGCTTTGATTTTCAACATGTTTCTGGAAAAGACAATATTGCCGATGCTCCATCGAGGATTGGAGCTAAGACGGAAAGTCCGGCGTTTGGAAACGAAAAGGAGTCCCATGAACTGTTTTCAGTGACAGCGAGTACTAGTGACATCAATGACCAGTTGTTAGCGTTAACAAATGCAGAAGTTAAGAAGGAATTGCTGGTTGATGATGAGATACAAACTGTCATTAAGTGGTTGGAGAAGAAGGAAAAGTGGCCCGAATGTATTGCGAAGTATCAGGCATTCCAGAGCGATTTATACTTGCAAGGAGAGGTATTGATGAAACGCAAAAAAATGGTTTTGCCATCAACATTACGGAATAGAGCGTTACGATTGGCTCATCGAAGCCATCCAGGCATGTCCACCATGAAAAATTTCCTAAGGCAAGGGTTGTGGTGGCCAGGTATGGACCGAGAGATTGAAGAATTTGTAAGAAGCTGCCCGGAGTGCCAACTTGTGACAGTAACATCACGCCCTGTACCAATTGAGATGACAGAACTACCCCAGAACCCGTGGGATTACGTATCAATGGATTTTGCCTCTGCATCCGACATACTTAACTGGAAAGCTTTGGTATTGACCGACAATTATTCACGTTTTCTTGTTGCCGTTCCGTTAGATAAAACAGATACGGAAGCCGTGAAAAAGAATTCGAAAAGGATCTTCAACACTTACTATATTCCGAAAACTTTGAAGGCTGACAATGGCCCTCCTTTCAACAGCGCGGATTTGAAAGCATGGTTAAATAATGTATGGGGAGTTCGGTTGATTCATAGCACTCCTTTAAATCCGACGGAGAATGGTCTTGTTGAGAGGAGCATGCAGGGCATCAATAAGATCACAGCGATTGCTAAGCTTGGAAAGCTTAATTGGAAGGAAGCCCTATCCGATTACGTGGCTGCGTACAATTCGTGGCCTCATCATGTGACAAAGATCCCTCCGGCTGAGTTGATGTTTGGGAGAGTTGTGCGGAGTGTACTACCAAATCGTCGTACAGATCAGCGGCAGTCGTTCGATGAAGAACTACGAGATCGGGATCAGATGGCAAAGTTTAACCGTAATTCAAGAGAGGACAGTAATCGCAGAGCTCGGAGAACCGAAATCGAAGTTGGAGACACCGTACTGGTATCGCAACAAAAGCGGGATAAAGCGGACACACCATACAAAAATGCGTTTCACAAAGTTGTTAAAATTCAAGGAGCTGGCCGAGCCACGATCACGGATGCTACAACTGATAAAACATACGATCGTAACGTAAAGTTTTTGAAAAAGTACGTGGAACGCAAAACAAACAAACCAGTAGACAATGCACCGCAGGAGAAGGAGCAGTCGAAGCTACAGACGAGTAACATCCATGGAACAACAGACGAACTGCGTAATGGTACCAAACGTTCCACTCAGGGAGATTTTCCAGATGATGAAGAGCCCATTGGAAAACGCCGAAACACCCGGGAGATCAGAAAACCCCAAAGATTCCTTAATGCGATCAGACGTGCTTATGAATGATATATGAAATGTTTCTATTTACATTATCGTTGATGTGAGGGGAGGATGTGGTATCCTAGATTTAGTGTGTAAGAATGTTGGGACAGTATGGATTGGGACGGGCTGGAAAACAGTCGTAATAGAGAGAGTGGTTGTTTTGATAATATAAATATGTGTAGTAATTAGTGGTCTCCAGAATATCACACATAGGAGACCCTATATCTCCGGACAGTGCGTTCTGTAGAGTCCAAGTAAGCGGATTCGTTTTTCACACCGCCGGAGTGAAACGTTTTTTTCTTTTCGGTTTCATTTATTTTTCGGTTCACACTTCCATTTTGCTGGGCAGTGCCCAAGCCTAATACAGTCAACTCTCCCTTACTCGGTATTCAGTATTCCGATATCGAGTTGGAGAACAATAGTAAAAGTTGGTTTTCATGGCTAACCCGGTGGTCCTTAGGAACGCAGTTGCACTGGTTTTGTGTTCTGTAACTCGATAATTCCCTTCAATATCAAGTTATGGAGGTTGACTGTAGTTCGTTTTCGCGCATCATCGGAGTGATTTTATATCCCAGCTTTTGCGTGTTGATGCCGAGATAGTGACTTCAGCCGAGGATGGATTGACATCTAGTGAGCTCGTTTCATGCTTGTGATAACACAAAGGGATTCAAACCGAAGAACGGAAAAACTAAGGAACTGGAATATATTTGTGAGACGGCAAGGATCAACGGATATAAGGAAAGGATGATTAAATCTATCGTCGACAAGCAGAAAAGACAGCAAGAGTAGTTTGACGGCGCTCACAGCTCGAAGGTTTATAGGAGTACTTTTTAATCTTCTGGTCGTGTTGCATGCTCCTGCGGGGGCGGGTGATGAACACTTGTTCGGTGTGAAGTGCGTTTATCGAATAATATCGCGAGTCTGGTTAGGCGTGAATATATCATGGATCGCATCACCAAATAGGTGACTCTCAGATTTTTACCTTACTCCACTAACTCCATATCCTCCCCATGACAACTGTGGAGATGCAGAAGATTCTTCGGTTTCTAGTAACAATGGTTGTCTAACTAACATTCCTTCCCTTCCCAGATTATGGTAAGGGTGTGGGCGGCGCCGCAATTGACTTTTAATTTTTAGCTCTCGATTTGTGCACATTGAGATTGGTAAGCTAATCCCAAGCCCCATTCATATAAACTCTGTGCATCTTCGATTGCTCTGGTCAATCACGGAGAAGCAACTACAAATTGTACGGTCATATATGTTCATGCTCACAGCTTGAAGATTTATTATCATTATGAAATACAATTGTGAGATTTGTTAACCGGTTTGGAAATAAATCACACCTTATGATACTACGAATTTATTATTAACCCAGCTTTTTCGAAGAGATCCGATGTAAGTGAAATGTAGGCATAGGCACCCTCTTCCGGAATTGGGAATTGACTTAGAAAATCATCGCCTGCATCGAGTCCCAGTCCATCGGCCCGATTCATGGGTTTATTGTTGGCAGCTTTACGAGCCGTTTCCATAAGTGGCTCCAGCGGATGGCTGGGTAACCTGCGAAACGGACCCATCAATTGATGCTGCAAAAGATAGCTCATCAACGCCAGCAGATGGTCGTTGCGAATCCCTTTGGCTCGGGCACAACAGTTTCTGTCAATTTGAGAGAGGACCTCTATCCATTTGCAGGCAATTCTTAGCTCAGGGTAGGACGTCAGCGATTTCATGTAGGATTTTGTTAGATACAAGAAGAACTCGAACTGACGATCTAGGAACTGAAAGGCATGTTAAAAGGTAAGAGTATATCCAACTAATACAAGTAATTCAAGTAACATACAGTAGATCTAGCATCTTTACCACCGGTACACTGTTTGGCATGAGCTTGACATTTTCGAAAGGCTGGGACTTTGAGCTTTTTGTACAGTTCCGAGAGAAGCAACAGGTGATCTTTCCATTCCCCAGCACTGACATGCCACGCGGGAGGAGTAAACGTAGGTCTTCTAAGCGAGGAAGTTTCCGGCAGTTTTGCAACGGGTGCAGCACTGAATGGGGCCTGAATGTGTCCGCTGAAAAGGCTTATGCAAAGCATCATCAGGAAACGGTTCCGTTTATCGCGTAGATTGCGCACATTCAGAGACGGCTCGACCAACTTCGTGAGCCAACGGTTTGCGAGCTCCTGATCCTCAGAGTTGCGAAGGTTTGGAATCAATTCTTGCAACAGAGCACTATTGAAAAGACAACAACGGGTGCGAAATGGGTTAGACAAACCTTCAGAAGGGAGTTCTTAATTTTAATTCTATTCACCAATAATAGTGGAATTCCGTGTCTAGCGAATAATCCGATGGTTCGATAATTTGAGAAGCGTTGGCTCCGGAAATGTTGGATCTAGATGTTCCTGGCTTCGGGGTCGCCATTTTGATATTTTGACAAAGATTAAATCGATGCCAACTATGATTTATAAAGTTTAATGACCCAGCAGAACTTGATCACGAAATTTGGTTGGAATCACCAAGTGTTCTTCGTTAAAAAGACAATCGTAAACAATTGATAAGCTTTCTCGACGTTGATGAGAAACTGTTGTAGCTGTGGATGGCTGGTTTTGGACTGATTGGACGTCCAGGCGTTCTGAACGAACTGTTTGACCTGCTTCAATACTGCATCCGCCTGTGTTCCTGCTGGAATCATCTTGAACGTAACTGGGTGGACGAAAGTGGGTGTTGTTAAGACGGGACAGGATTATGCAGAAACTTTCTGTATTGACGTATTTGATACTGAAGTCATACAGAAGCAGAGTTAATGCCCATCGCTGTTGCCAGTTGGCTGTGCACACTGAAATGCCTTTTTTGGAACCAAAAATCGCTTGTGGTCCGTTTCCAATACGAAATGTCGTCCGAAAATCATCCGATGAAACCGTGTTACTGCGTGTCCCTCTTTCTCGATTTGACTGTAATTGAACTCTGCAGGGGTAAGCCTTCTCGACACATGTGCAATCGGTTTCACCTATAATTTGACGCATCCGCTAACCCGATGATATCCAATTTTGGATTGTAGTGTATGAGCACCAACGGTGACTGCAGGATTTCACGGATACGGTCGAAAGAACGCTGACATGCTTCTGATCAAATTCCACTTCGCAACAGGTTTTAACAGTTGATTCATTGGTAGCCGCAGCTTACGCATTTCCGGAATGTATTTTGCGTCATAGTTTACGGCTGCTAGCTATTAAAGGAGTGACGAAACATTTTGAGGTGGTGGCATGGTGGTGATAGCTGAAGTCTTTTCCAGATCGGGTCTGATTCAATGTCTATCCATAATTTTCCACAAGTATTCCACTTCTTTCATGTTGAAACTGCATTTCTCAATCCGCACTGTAAATCCGTATTCTTCCAGACGTCGAAGCACTTGTTTCAGATTGTGGTCATGCTCTTCCTGCGTACGACCACCGATTAACACGTCGTCCAAATAATCACAGGTCTTTTTGATGCCACTCAACACTGTGTCCATGGTTTACTGACGGAATGCACGCGGAGCTGATTTTAGGCCAAGTGTCAGGCGAGTATAGCTAAAAAGTCCCTTATTGGTATTGGCAGTTAGCGGATGTTGATCTCAGGTGTCTACTTCCACTTGGCGATAAAAATTGGACTCGGAAAAAATGCGACACTTTGTGTAATACTAGTTTAGAGTGTTATGTTTATGGGCCTCTGTACGTGCCATAAATTCTTTTGTTCTTTTGACTTTTACTATGTGCCGTGTGTTGGTGCTATCTCGCTCTCTCTCACGGGCAACTTGAAAACTGGGTGCACAGTAAAAGTCAAACGTTTTATGGCATGCATAGGATGCAAAATTTTATCGCGATCCGTCAAGTAGTTTTCAAGATGCATTTGAAACAAGAAGATAGCGGCGTCGGTGGTGTAGTGGTAAGCGTGATTGCCTCTCACCCCAGTCGATCGAATATCAATTCCCGTCGACGTCGTCGGGAATTTCCGAGGCACAAATTCTCTGATCACATCTTCCTTCGGAAGAGAAGTAAAGCCACAGACAAACAGACGTAACACTTAGAACAAATCTCGATCAAAATCATAGTCACGAGAACATGTACGCCCAATGCTAAAATTAAAGTAATTGGCCGACGTGCCAACAGATGGCGGTAGTGTGTAAACGTCAAACGCGAACAAAAACGATGCGAGCGCTGCGGGTAGTGGATTGGCCACCTACTATATTTTTGAATCGACCGTTAAAAAGGTGGTCGATGGACAATGATGAGAGTGTGACGTCTGTTTGTCTGTGGTAAAGCCGTTGGTCCCGGCCCATGTGTTGATGGGTTCGATGTGTAGGGTCTCAGTTGTGTGTGGAGGTTTAGTACCAGAAATAGGCATAAGCCTAATCAGTCGCACAGATGCATCGGCAAAAGGCTTGGAATCCACCATTCCACCGTGTCCCGCGTTGTGTAGATGTTCCAGGAGACGAAGACCATCGAGCGGCGCGTCAGAAGCGGGCGAAACCCGAAAACGGAATACCCAGAGAAGGTGCCTAAGAAGGGCACTGCCCATACTCGCATAACAATCCCATTTATATAGGAAATCCCATACAATATGGGACTGTTATGCTAGTGTGGGCAGGGCAGTACTTTACTAATAAACAAACCTATCCATCCGAAACGTGGCCAAAAAGGGTATATTCATCGAAGTGGTTCATCCAGCAGACCATGAAGCGGACTGGGTTACGTGTTTTTAGGGTCAGGAAGACGACAAACCGTCAAATTGCGTGCGCAGAAGCTATACCGTGAGTAACAGATCAAGCCAAGCTGTTTCGTCATGGACGACGAGAAATACATCAAGGCGGACACCAAACAAATCCCCGGCCTCGAGTTTTTTGTCGGTACATGCAACAGAACTTCATGCGGTACATGCAACAGAACAGTTTTGGGCGATAATGAAGAAGTTGAAGAAAAGCGGAAAACACATTCAAAACCGATGAAGCTTTGAAGAAAAACTGGGATAAATTGTGTAAGGAAGATGGGCAATGCCTCACCTAAGATCTCATGAGCAGTGTTAAGAGTAATGTACGAGCACTCAGCTTGGGGTGGAAATTAAATAAATAAATTATGCCAAAACATAGCTAATATATAGTTATTTAGGGGTCTATTTTATAAGTCGATTCGATCAATATGACTCGACTGGAGTCACTGTCGACTAAACAATTCGCTCGACTCAGCTCAGACACATAATTCTGCTCGATTTACAAAATAATGCCTAAAAATTTGAGAAGAATCCGATTCAAAATGAATTTTTGGTGATCATTTTTGTGTGTTTCATTTTTTTTTCGATTCCAGTCTATGCGTCGGAGAGGTCAATGCGCAGTATATTTGCAATGCATTGAACTTTTCACAATTTATGTATGATTGAAATTCAATTTTGAGAACAATCTTTTTTCTTAGCTCATGAATATAAGGAAGAGATGCACTATTCATGCTTTAAAAATATTCCATCTATAAATCTCGCGGAACATTACTAAAGAACCTATCTAACATTGAGAGGCTCTCTTTGTTTACTTTCTCTTTCATTAATAACTGAGTCACATTAACTTCTTCTGTTGCGTTTTTTATATGGAACGCTAGTCAAGGAAATTGACTTTCGATCTATAGTGAAAAACTTCCCAAAATCTTTAGTATTCCACTGTTATAATCGAAAGAGAACGAGAGAGGAGAGAATCTCTCATTTGTACATAGGTCCTTTAGTAATGTTCCGCGAGAAATGTTTATTCGGACAATTTACCTGAAAATCACTTGTAAGACGAGCAATTTCCGTCGAATTCCAATACTTTGCATTGCTTGTGACAGATAGGCCTATGTTGTCTGCGACTCACTGACTTCTTCAGTGCTAAGTTCCTAACTTTTTAAAAGCATGTTAATGTATGGGAGAAGTATATCTCGTACATCCCTAACTAAAGCAAGGTTTACGCATGAGTTCGAAACGTAAATTCGTACAGTCAACTCTCCATTATTCAATATTGAAGGGACCATCGAGTTACAGAACACAAAACCAGTGCAACTGCGATTCAAGGGACCATCGAGGTAGCATGAAAATGAACTGGTTGTCTAACTCGAGATAGGGAATATCGAGTAAGGGAGAATTGACTGTATTCACTGACATACATAAGTTGTTGTTACTTACCCCATTTACCCACTTGCCATGCGGTACCTTATTATCAATATTTGATTTTTATATTTAACAACGTTTCATACAAATTCCCGGTAGATTCCCGTTTCCTTACGATTCCGGTTCTCCTGGTTTTCCCAAAGGGAGGAGGGCCCCTGTGAATTGAATCACCTGTGAATCCAAATGAAAAGAAATTAAGTCCAGCAAAATGCTTGTTCTTCAATCACACCTTTATTCAATCAAGATTTCGTTAAATTAGTAACAAAACGATAACTAGGATAATTAATCCTAGCACACGGTTGATCAATAATAATTGAGAAAAGTAGCAATGAATTACAAAGCATTAGGTACACGCTTCAATCATTTTAATAAAATAGAAAAACATAAAATTTATGTTAAAAAAAGTCTCCCATTCATCGTCACACATCCTCAAACGTCGTCTCGTTTCTCCTCGTCCCATACATCTTACTGAGCGGATTGTGCCTGGACTTCAGTCTCCATTGCAGTGACCCCAGCCGCAGCCGCCTTCGCCTTCTCTTCCGTCTTGGCCAACATCACCTTGAAGTAGCCCTTGATACACTTGCGGATCTGCGTCAGGAAGCAAGCCTCGATAAACACCCGGATCGATCCGTTCTTGTGGTGCTCCTCTGGAATGTGGAACTCGATGGCGTCGTTCGTCTTGAACATGTCAACCCGAGTGGAGAACACCAGCGGTCTATTGATCTCCCATCGGTTCTTGCTGATGGCGATCTCGTTGTTCAACTCCTGCTCGTTATTGATCTGCAATCGTGCTCGCTTGAAGATAACTTGACGTTCGCAGGACAGTTCAAAAGTGCGGACGTCTTCCCTTTTAATATTTTGGGAACGCTTGATGCGCGTTCGGCATCCTTAATGGGCTCAACTTTGCAAAGGTAGATCTTCTGCAAGATGTCCTCGATAAAGTCTAACATGCAATCTGCCCAGACGTCCTTAATTTGGCGCTCGGTGATAATGGCATCCTTGTCAGTTTTCCTGGCAAGCAAAATCTGACGCACGATGAATAGCTCATATTCCACCGGTAGCAATCGGCAGATTCTCCAGTGGGCGGAAACATCCACCGTTTTTGGGACGGTTCCATTCTTGGACACTACGGATGCGGCCGCATTCTTGGTCAGCTTCTGGTACCGCTTGGTCTTCGTGAACAAGCTTTCTAGCACCTTGTTGAACGGTTCCGAATTAGTTTCACACATAACTTCGTGAGCCGTTTTGAAGCTCAGCTTGAACTGCTCAAAGTGAGCGGCCGAATTGAGGACACCTCCGATGTTCATATTCAACTCGAACGGATCCTGGATGGAGATCTGCGTTCCATAGTTGAACTCCGGGAAGTTTTGGTGCTCGACCGCCCGGTAATACGGCTGCAACTCGCGCACTTTCTTCTGCTTCATCTCCTCCACTGCGCATAAGCGGCCCACAAAGGGAGAAATGAGATTCTTCTCAAATTCAAACGTAGAGTAATACTTGAAGAAGTTCAACAACAGCAAGCGAATCGACTCCTTGTTCATCGTCGTGAACTTGATGTCCTTCGGGTACCCGAGGTTCCACGGACCGAAGTTGACGCGAGGGATGCCCTTTTGGAGGTCTTGAACCGCTGGCAGCAAAGGGAGCTTCTTGGTTTGCAAGTAGAAAATCAACATCATAATGATGCAGTAGGTGTTCATCTGACGGTGATTCGTCAGCAAGAACGCACACTTTGCCCAGAACTTGATGATGATTGCCAGTTTATGGATGCGGGGATCAAATCTAGAAAAGAAGGTCAAATATTTAGAAACTTGAATCGTGATTTGAGCAAGTTTACGTTGCGCCTGAAACTGTTATTATCAGAAAAAATCTTTTCAAACAAAAATAAACCAGTTTTTTTTTTAAATAATCTCAGACAATTCTTCAGGAATTCCTTGTGATATTACGACTAGAATTACTGCTCGTATTTCTGTATGCATTTTTGCATGATTTTCTCCTTGAATTTCATCATAAATTAATCATGATATTTTCTCAACGTGCCTCATAAAAACCATCTAAAATTTTAACCATGTGCTGAAATAGATACAGTTAGACGCAGTAACAAATGCAGAAATCAAAATACGTTATATGTGGATATTAATCAATCTACTTATTGGGTGGATTTAAAATGTAGTGTACCGCAGTAATTTAAAATATTTCTTAATCGGAATAAGACTTAATTGCTATAAATGACGAATTAGATGGTGCATTGCACGGGGAAAAAATAATTGTCCAGTCAATCATATTTGCTGTTAGATCAATCATATTTTTAATTGAATTTCAGCCAACCATACTTTAAAATTGATTCAACAATATATATGATTGTAGACGACAAAACCGAAATTAGTACTATACCATTTAATTCCACTAGAGTTTGTATCCTTTGACATATATGCGTTTTTCGACCTCAACTGTAACGCCGTCTTCAATTTCGTGTGCTACACTCGACTTGAAGGAAACCGTCGTATGCACACATTAAATATTTAAACTAGGTTCCCAAATCCAATTTCCAAGGAGAAGAAACATTCCGCAAAATTTTGATGTCGGCCGTCGTATGACTTTCTGAAAAGACATGTTCTGCTACCTTAGATTTGAAATCGTAAGTCATCCTCCTGTCTATCGTCTTCTGAGCTTTTCCTATTTTCGCTAAGTGTTCCTTGAATCTAAACTCAGGAGACCGCTTGGTTTGACCAACGTAGACCTTGCTGCAGTGAGAACAACTGATTTTGTAAACACCAGCCTTGTTTAGTGAGCAATTCTCGCTGAAACCAGGCCGCCATCGGCACCCATCGTTAGAATTCCAATTTTATGTCACTGATCGCTAGTTTTCGATAAAACTTAAGGGTGGTCCTTCTGTTTTCTCAAATTGGTGGACCCCTCGTACGCCAGCTAGCTGAACAGTTTGCGAAAAAGCCCATTTTTAGATAAATCTTGGGTATTTCTTCACGGGATATGTCTCATATTTCGCTTGGAACACATAGCAAACTTAGTGGCATCGTAAAGAGAAAGGATATAGCATTCATTTAAACTTGAAAAAATTTTGGCGGCAATTTTGAATTTGGCCGCCATCTTGAATTTTGTTAGAAAAATCGATTTTTCACCATTAGCGCACCGCTAGTTTTAAATCCTGAGATCACCATCAGAAAGCTGAGGAAAAATTGCGTAAGATAAGCTACAGAAACTAGGTGAGCAATGGTATTTACCCTATCAAATGAACGATTATCTAAATCAGCTTATACGATTTTGACGTATATGGCGTGTGCAATCAATACAAACATCATTTTTTGTACAACAAAGAAACAAGTTTTCAACCTTTGGTGTTTTATTCGAGTCGAGTAAAGAATAAGAATATTATTTTTAGTGAAAAAATCTGGCGGCCATCTTGGATTTTGACGCCATCTTGATTTTAGGTAGTAGAATTAATTTTTCACCTTGATAGCACTCAGCATGTCGAATTTAGAGGCTACCAATAAAAAAAGGTTACGTATAGTCTTCTTCTCATTATTCTTCATTTTACTGACGTTACGTCCCTACTGGAAACGAGCCTGATACTCAGCTTTATTAGTTATAAATCCAGGTTATTAAACAGGAATTTTCTTTTTTAATGCGATTTCTGACAACAGAATAATTTTTCGACATATCTTTGAATTCAGTAATAATGAATAAATAAATTCAAAAAATGAAAACCGCCAAAAAACATTGATTGTATTCAACAAACATTTTTTTTACCCTATGAGTTGGAAATTTTCTCGACTTCCCAGGGCATAAAGTATCATCGTACCTGCCACACGATATACGCATGCAAAAATGGTCATTGGCATAGTAAGCTCTCAGTTAATAACTGTGGAAGTGCTCATAAGAACACTAAGCTGAGAAGCAGGCTCTGTCCCAGTGGGAAGGAACGCCAGAAAGAAGAAGAAGAAGATTGTTGTTCATTGTATGAAGTTTATAGATTGCGTGTCGGGACATAAGTAAGACTTGTGGTAATATCTGTAGTTCTAACGTAAAACATTGACATAAGTGCATTAATTCATAATGAAAGTCTTAAATTTTGAAGCAAAAAACATCCTTGATTTTCTAAGTCATAAAGTATCGTTTTTAGTACCGCCCAACATGCATGTGAAAAATAGCAAAATTGAATGATGAGAAGCAGGTTTTGTTCTGATGTGGACGTAATGCCGAAAGGCAGGTGTATAATTTCGAGGTTAGAAAAACTGGCGGTTATTTTGGCTTTCGACGCCATCTTGGTTTTTAGCAGTTGCATGATTTTCTACCATCTCAGTGCTCATCATGTTGAATTATAAGGCCTCCGTTTAAAAAAAAAACAATGAGAATCTATCTTTATTATCTTATCTCAGCTGTTCAACTGATTGTTCATTTGTATCAATGGTTTTAGACCAAATAAATGAAAGAAATAATGCTATTTTACAACTCGAAGCTATGCAGAAGAATCATTCAGGTAGCAAATAAGCGTTAAAAAAATCCTATTTGATAATTTGTTTTTAAAACTAGTTAAGCTGAAGGGCTGGCTCTGTTCCAGTAGGGACGTAACGTGAGGAAAAAGAAGAACAAGAAGAAGAATAAATGTAACGATAGCATTGAAATTCAACATATTGAGTGCTAACAAGGTGAAAACTCATTATATTACTTAAAACCAAGATGGCGTCAACATCCAAGATGGCCGGCAGATTTTTTCACTCAAATTAATACACCTATTCTTCACCTGTCTCAAATAATACACCAACGATTGAAAACTTGTTTCTTTGTTGTACAAAAAATTATGTTTGCATTAATTGCACTCGCCATATACGTCAAAATAGTAGAACATGATTTAGAAAATCGTTCATATCATAGGGTAAATACCATTGCTCACCTAGTTTTTGTAGCCTATCTTACGCAATTTTTCCTCAGCTTTCTGATGGTGATCTCAGAATTAAAAACTAGCGGTGCGCTAATGGTGAAAAAACGATTTTTCTAACAAAATTCAAGATGGCGGCCAAATTCAAAATGGCCTTCACAATTGTTTTAACTTCAAATGAAAACTTTATCCTTTCTCTATACGATGCCACAAAGTTTGCTATGTGTTCCAAGCGAAATATGAGACATATCCTGTGAAGAAATACACAAGATTTATCAAAAAATGGGCTTTTTCGCAAACTGTTCAGCTAGCTGGCGTACGAGGGGTCCACCAATATGAGAAAACAGAAAGGACCACCCTTAAGTTTTATCGAAAACTAGCGATCAGTGACATAAAATTGGAATTCTAACGATGGGTGCCGATGGCGGCCTGGTTTCAGCGAGAATTGCTCAGTGTGTTTATTGGATCCTTTGTAGAGCCTAACGAAGTCTTGGTTTGCTCTGCTGGAAAACACCAAATCATTTCCGAAATTCCTTAGCTTTGGGCGGAACTGTTTGCTGATGTGTACGTCGTATGGGATGGAGACTCTCTTCATGGGTTCGGTGATAGGAGTGAGTGTCATCAAAGCACTCCGAATTTGCTGTCTTTCCTTTTTGTCGATGATGGCTTTTATCGTCCTTTCCTGCCGTCTTGTAGATGTATTCCAGTTTGTAACACCCAGCGAGTCATCCCCTACACATCGAATCATTCGATGGCAGCATTTCACCACATGATCCGCAGGATGCAAACTCTACCCCTCAGCGAAGACGAAAAGACCAAGGTATGACTGTTGATATGACGGAAAAATTCACCGGAATCCTTGAAATCTGCTTAGTGAGTAAATTATGCAGGATTAACTATAGAAGAAATCTGGAATAAACTTTTTGAGTTTTCCGCTAATCTGCTGATATCAACGCATTGAATGAACCATTTTAGGATTTTCTGTTGAAATTATTGAAAGGAAGTAGGTAGCGATGCAGTGCTTAAGACATTCTGGATAAAAAGATCTAAGCATCCCTTATGGAATCGCTAGAAGAATTTCTGGACATACTCTCAAGAGAATTTGCAAAGAAATTGCAGAAGAGATCCCTGGAGATGTTCTTTAAAGTATTCTAGGTTTTCGGGACGATTATAACTTTTCGTCGCTTTGCAACAGTTCTCTCAATTTCTATTCGCAAAAAAAAACTGATGTAAGCGGTAATCGTTCCATTTTTGACTTTATGTGATACATTCTACACCCTGGATTGTCGTCTCGGCTTAAACAACAACTACAACGCTGTTTCAAGGCCAGTGTTCGCTTTGTGTACAACATCAAAGGAAGGAATTCTACGGCCGCTGTTCGACACACGATTTTGGGACGTGACCTTATGCAGCACTACCAATTTCAAGTCAATTGCTTCATGCACGGTGCTTTCTATGACCTTCGCCCAACTTTAGAAGACCCGTTCAAATCGAACACGTTCATTTATTACACTCAGAGATAGTTACAGCAGCAGGAAAAGTGAAATGCAATTCCTCGAATTGTCCAATAATGAAAATTATTGCATATCAGTCCGCACTACAGATTTCCGGACCGTGTATCACAAAAATTAGTCGTGTTTTCTTCTCCTTCTGTCGGGTGTGAGATCACTGCGTCCATTTTTTTAGAACTATTGTGATTTACCCTTTTGCTTTTACAAAGACCCTCAGTGGCGGGAACGCCACCGGAATACTTTGCGCGGTGACTGAACTCTGGGCCGTCTGGGCAGAAGTCCTAAATTGCAGCATTGTGAATCCCCCAATCTGGTACGATCAGCCTGATAAAGCCGACCACTTCCCTGGGAGATGCGTTCCAAATGTCGGCCGGCTCCAAAAAGGGCTTGCCAAATATTTTGGATCTTCATTGTATATGTGCACTGCAAGAGCAGAGAAGGTGTTGAGAGGTTTCGCACGTTTCACTACAGAAACGGCAATTTCGGTTTTGGATGGCTCCGATCTTTTGTAAATGGTATCTGTTGGGGCAGTGTCCAGTTATTAGACCGGTGTAGGTGCTGAGGTCCCTTTTGTTTTTTGTGTTTGTTTCGAATTAATTGTGACGAATCTTTTGGACTGATTCGCATTGGAAACTGTTTTCCAATTGGATATAATTTGCCTGGACAACCAGCTGTTCAGTTCAATATTGACTTTTTTGATAAAAACCAAATAGCGATCGCAACTCAGCCTTCGAGTTGCGAACTTATTTGCATATCTAAAAAATAGTACTCATTAGTGAGTTAAAACATTTTAAATTGTGAGTGCAAATAAATAGTTATATTACAAAATGAAATGTTAATATTTGCACGCCAAATCTTGTTATTTACCTATATACGTATATGATTCAATTAATTCAATTAAAGGAACAACTTTTTCATCGAAATCAGTGCAAAGTATATATAATCTGTCCATTGCGTAACATTTTGTTTTTAGTTCGCTATACGCCATTTAGTGTGCAACTGTTGTTTACTCTTGATTCGGATTGACATTTCAGTGACTTGTTTTTAGCCCATCTTCCAGAGAAGTTTGTTTTGGTTGAAAAATTGAAGTTTGTGGAATACGAAACGAATCATGAATCGGTAGGAAAATATACTAAATAGTGTTAAGATTATTTGTCACATACATTAATAAATGCATCATTGCATTACAGATCATTTGGTAGCGAAGAGTTCCTTGAAGAAGAGCGGCTGGAGGATGATCCCCTGGAAGGCACTTCTGAAAGAAATCAACTATACACCTCAGAAATTTTGCCTGATGTGAACCAAACCCTGAATGATTCAGTTGATTATGGTCAGAAGAACTTCGTGGGAGAAACAGCTTTGAATGATGCCGACAAGCCCTCGGATGCTGTAGCGACCGAGAGCTATGTATTTTCCTTCAAAGGAACATTTTTCCGTAAGCTATTCCGAAGCCAACTTCGTCCCGGGCAAATGTCTTCCAGAGATATCTTCGGCGATTCCGTGGATGATGTACTACGATGTATTTGGAGCACCGCAAAACACCATGTTAATCGCAAAGTGCAATTCGAAGATGAGGTACCGTCGTGGTGCGACAAAGAACATCCGGATTTTGAAGACATCGGTGAGTTCGTGATGCTCCAGGACCAAACCAAAAAAAACTCTACTCTATCGCTAGTATCACACCTCGAGTGTTACGTTTGTGGCGAGGAAGAGATTTAAAAATCTTTGTGTACGTGTATTCCCTAAATGTGGAAACGAATACACAGCACCAAAAACTTCAGCGCGTGCTGATTTCCCCACAAAATCCCGATCGTTCAGGTGCCACTTCCACGCGTGATGATTCCTCACTTGCTAGTGAACTCTGCGCGTCACATCCGGACATCGAAGGACATTTCAGCTCCTGGCTGCTGTGGGCGAATTACGTAAACTCATCACCAGCACACGAACGTGATCGTCTGAAGCTTGCCAGTGCCCCTCCTCTTGAGCTGGCAAAATATTTTCGCTGGGCAGCAGTATCTGAATCAGCGAGACTACAAGCTATGCATCGAGGGATGGTCGTGGCCAATGTTGTAAATACTGGATGGACAAAGGAGGTAGCGGATCTGGAGAAAGATGTATCATTGGCTCTCAACATTTTACAAGGAGTATCGAACAGACTAAGTGCGATGAAAGCGAGAGGTTCTGCTGGATCTGAGGTGTTTGATGCTATGGAATCAACATTACAGCCTGTGGAATCGGATCTTAGTAAAATTCTTGCATCTAGGGTTGGGGACTGCGATGATACAGACCATGCTTGAGAGATTTGGACTTGGAAATTAATTCCCGTTTGTTGTTTTTTGGCAAGAAATTGAAGTTTTGTTTTGTTTTAAAATCAATTTTATTCTGTTGACTGTGAAATAAACCAATATGAACGATTTGGCAAGAAATTGAAGTTTTGTTTTGTTTTAAAATCAATTTTATTCTGTTGACTGTGAAATAAACTAATATGAACGATCATGTATCTAAAACTGAATCAATACGGCATGATATTGAAATCCATATCTTTCGGATCTTGACCCAATCCTTTTTCAGGTAGGAAAACTCCACCCCCAAAGTATCCACAATGCTCGAAAATGTGTTTTGTCGAAAAGGTTTTAAATCTATCGACTGTTCCACAAACGTCTCTCAAAATTGGGGAGTTTTCATGATGATGTTTCCTGAGAAACTGCTTCATCAACCCAAAAACTACTTCGATCGGGTTAAAAAACGGGCAATACGGAGGAAGAAATATTGGAATAATCCCAATTGAGCGTAGGTATCGAATTATATTCGGGTCGCAATGGATTCTTGCGCCATCCATAATCCAAACGGAATGGAATCCTGGGTATTGTTGGACATGTGGGTTTGTCAAAGCAAATTTCCTGCAGCAATCGAAGAATTTCGTCCTATTGAAGGTTCCCTCTGTCCAAAAACTTTCAACAATGCCATTTAGCCCCAAAAAACAAAGAAAAGATACCCGAGGTTTTCTACAGAATTCTCCTCGGTAAATAATTTTCTGTCCAACAACGCCGTATCCTTTGTTTCGAAGCATGTCTCGATTGTCGAAAGCTACCTCGTCGAGGAACACAAGATTGTATAAATCCCACTGAATAGATAACAATTCTTTCACAAAACGGAATCTGGATTGCTCGACGCTCGATGGACTTCCATGAAAACCCTGCCTCATGAAGAATCACCCAGATTGATGATACGCTGATGGTTTGATGGAAGTGCAGTTGAAACTTGTGTTTGGCTTCTTCCAGGAAGAGTACCGGCTCCTTCCGATACAAATCAATGACCCACTGGCGCATGACCGATCCAAATTTTTTGTATACCTGGTCGCGCTGTTTACGGGTGAAATATCCATGTTCCTCGTATTTAGAAATCCACTTGCAGATGGTTGACAAAGCCTTTCCGTAAATAAGAGCCAGATCCTTTCTTGAAATACCGAGAAAGTAGTGTCCGTAGAGAGCGTGGTACACTGTATTCTGTAATTTCTCTTTACGCTGAGCTGCACACATTCAATGATAGCATACACTTCAGCCTGAAAAACTGTAGGCCACTGTCCGAGAGGGACAGAGATTTTGGTTCTTCGTCCGTGCACTCCAGATCCAGAACGATTGTTCATTCTCGATCCATCAGTGTAGAATTTGATTGAGCCTGGAGGAATACTCGGTCCACCTTCTTGCCACTCTTGGCGAGAAGGAATGAACACCGTATATGATATGTCATAATTCACAACCATTTCCATCCAGTCACTGCATTTTTCTACAATTGGATTTATAGAAAATTCGTTTAGTATGCTTAGGTGACCGGTTAAATCACCTGGCAGAAGGTTTTTTGATCGTTTTAGCCTCAGAGCGCTTTTCTCAGCATCCAGCTTTATGAATTGATCTAGCCGGGGCAGATTAAGCATTGCATCTAGGGCGAATGAAGGGGTGCTGCGAACTGCACCAGTAATGGCGACGCACGCGGCGCGTTGAATTTTGTTCATCTTGGCTCTAGCCGTAACCTCGCTTGTTTTTGGCCACCAAACAAGGGAAGCGTAGGCTATTCTAGGCCGAACGATGGTTTTATATATCCGCATGATCATATTAGGTTTTAGGCCCCACTTTTTTCCACAGGTCTTTGAGCAGACCCACAGAGAATTGAGACCTTTATTTACCATGTTTTGAAGATGTGTGTTCCAATTGAGTTTAGCATCAAGCGTAATGCCAAGATATTTGACTTCATTTGAGTAAACCAATTGTGTTTGATTAAGGAAAAGAGGTTGCAGCTATACCTTTCTGCGCTTTGTGAAAGGAACAATCGTAGTTTTTGAAGGATTTATCCCCAGTTTCTCTTTCAGACACCAGAAGAGCGTGTAATCGAGAACTGATTGCATTCTTGCAAGGACAACGCTTTCAAATTTGCCGCGTACAATGATGACAACATCATCAGCGTAGCCAACAACCTCGAATCCTCTTTTTTCCAGGCTATTAAGTAGATCATCCACCACTAGAGACCATAGCAAAGGTGTAAGTACCCCTCCTTGAGGACACCCCTTTGTGGCCATGACAGTGGCGCACGATCCGCTCAACTCGGATGAGATTCGGCGATTTGCTAGCATAGCATGTACCCAGGTAGCAATGCATGGGTCAAATTTTCGCCTATGCATTGCTGACATTATAGACGAATAGGAAGCGTTATCGAATGCAATGCCACGATGGCGATTGCCTTTGCATGAAAAGTTTTCTCGATCTTGTTGACTAGCATGTGTAGTGCTGAGATCGTAGATTTTCCACTTTGGTAAGCGAATTGGTATTTGGAAAGAGGCATTGCTTCCATAAATTTTGAATTTATGAACTCTCCTAAGACCTTTTCCATTATTTTAAGCATCACTGACGACAGACTAATCGGTCTGTATGCTTTGGGATTGGTTTTGTCTTTTTTCCCGGCTTCGGGATAAAGACAACTCGAACTTGACGCCAGCCATCTGGAATATGTCCTAAGACTAAACTGGCCTTGAAAATCTCTATCATGGGAGGAATAAGCGTTTGCTCCTCTTTCTGGATAAGCGCTGGGAAAATTCCATCCATTCCATGCCACGATGGCGATTTCCTTTGCATGAAAAGTTTTCTCGATCTTGTAGACTAGCATGTGTAGTGCTGAGAGAAAGTCTTGTTTTGGTCATCTTTATATTTTTCAAGGAAGGATATCAGAGTTAAAATGTCAACCAGTCCCATCTGTAAAAAGTAGGCATTGAGAAAATCGACTTTGAAGTTCACAAATTCCCTTTTCCATACGAATATTTAAAAAATTCCAGAAAATTTGAACATGGTCCAATTTTATAGAAACTTCCACCATTTGCTTTTCACTATGATATCTATCCGAGAAAAATATAAAGATGATCAGAACACGGTTCATTTTTGTGTTACACTGTGCGGAATTCTGTTGTGTGACTGATATGCGAGTACTTTTCAGAATGGGACAATTTGACTTGCTGTTTTTTCTTATTTTTTCTGAACAAATTAGGGAGCCGATGCCGGTTATGGACCCTTTGCGTATTATGGACCCCCTACATAAAAACATAAAATTAAAACTCAAAGCAACCTTATTCCTATAAAAATCCACCGGGGGAACTTCGATTGCATTGCTAGTTGGCAGTTTCAGGCAAAATATTTGGTTTGAGACGCATAAATACAGATATTGGAACAGTTTTGTGAATGAAACCACCCAAGAGGGTCCATAATACGCATTACCAGGTGGGTCCATAATAGGCACGTCGGCAACGAGCCGAATTACATGGTAATCAAATGGAGGGTCAATAATAGGAAACGTCAAATTTGTAAACATTCTTATTATGGACCCCAGGAGGGTCCATAATAGGCATTCGGACAACAGCTTTCCAAATGCATATTTCGCTGGAAAAATGGAATGATTTTGTATGTTTCATAGGCGTACTATGGAGTAAAAACAGGTCTACCCCGTTTGGCATAATGCCGCATGGCATACTGCCGTTTGGTATAATTGTGAAAAACATGAAATTTTATCAAATTTATTCCATTAAGCAAAGGGGTGTTGATATACTGCTCGTGATCGTACATTCCGTTGTCAGTTATTGATAAGACATACTAGCTTTTTTTTAATTGCACCATACATAACATTGTGTACGGAATACTATAGCACATTTTTGCAAAAATGTGTGCAACGCCTAAGATATGCCATGCTATTTAAAAAAAGGAACATAACGCATTTTATGATCCCGGATATTACTGTAACTTTGCAGTATCTTCTTTTTAAAATTATGCTAAACGACCATTATGCCAAACGACTACTATGCCAAACAACTGTTATACCAAACGACTGTATGCCAAACGGCATTATGCCAAATGGCATTATACAAAACGGGGTAGACCCAGTAAAAACATTGCATTTGTTTTTAGATTCCACAAAACGTATATGCGTCTGATATAACATTGCGGAAAAGCGTCGAGAATGAATTTCAGCAACTAAGGAGTCATTACTAGCATTGAAACCCTCCCTATATTGTATCATTAGTGCAGCTAAAAGAGCATTGGAAGATATGTTGAAAACTGAACTCAACTCAATTTTGACAAAAATGCAGATGGGACTGACTTGCGATTCACGGCAGTAAAGCTAAGTCAATCACTCCATCAATTCTGATTTTTCCGATACTAGTTCAATACAGATGTAATAATCTAAACCACTTGGTCCAGTTTGTCTGAACACCGACCAAATAGTCTAAATTTATCGAAAAAGGTTTAAAAAACTTTTGGTTGAAGCTCTGGAGCTATCATGGGAAATAGAGAGTTAAGAACATTTGGAATAGTCGCGTAAGAATTTTCATTCATCAGGAAAACAAGAAAAAAAGTGACTTTTACAAGACCATTTTGATAAAAAAAATCTTCCATCAGAAATACAGACCTTTTAGAAACTAGGGTTAAAATAGAGTCCAAGTCTCTAAAAAGAGACCTGCCATAGAAAACGGCTGGCGAGCACAGATTTGATGAAGGTTTTTTTTCTGATAACAACGATCTGGGAAGCATTCTGAAGTTCTTACCTTGTAACCGCGAAGATAAACTTGCTGTTGTAGCACCCGCGGGCGTTGGAAAAGTTAATGTCGCACGTCAGATTGGTGGGACCGTGAATGGCCCGCAACAGGGGCACCTTAGCTCCCAGAATCTTCACCAACCCGTGGAACGTTCCTTCCCTTGCCATCCGGCCGTGGATGATATGAATCACCTTGGTTTGCTCCTGCTTGCTCTCGCAGTTCTTCTCGTAGTGCACGTAGAAATCCAGATCCGAGTCACGGAACGCCAGTCCGGATTTGATGGACCCGAAATCGTAAATCTGGTAGGAATTGTTCGGGAAGCCAAGGACCCTGTCCATATCGATCTTCACCTTGGTCAAAGCCATCTCAATCTCCATTTGGGACGGCTGGAGAGTGGAGATCAACATTTTCATGGTTTCACTTTCGTTGCCATTCGGAAGGCTACGCAGAGCATTCAAAACCGGATCCAGAAGGAACTTGATCTTCTCGGCATCCATCTCGTTTTCCGTATCGGGAGATCCATTTCGCTTGTTGGCATTCTGCCGCTTAGTGGAGAGCTTCCGCTTCCTACCCTGGGGCTTCTGCTCCTTGCCGTCCCCTTGGGGTTGATCCTGCTGGTTCGACGGTCCCGGTTGCTGCTGATCATCGGCCATCGCACTAAACTGAAAGTAGAACACGATGAAACGACATGGTTACCAATCTTTCTCACGCCATTTTCAGCCTCTTACCTGCTAGACTTTCCTCGCTCACTGTTCAATGAAACAATCGCAATTTCCACTTCCACTTCTACGGAAATTGACAGAAATCAATCTGTTACTTAAAAGTGACCGCCTTTTTCTCAAGAATCGGGGACAAAGATCTGGGAAAACACTACGACGGAACGCAACAAACTGGCTCCAAAACTTTTCGTTCGCCTGCCTTTCTTTCGCGGACGCTGGATGATGGACTTGGAAATTAAAAAGCGTTCTGCCAACTCACGGACACAGACGCAAAATGTTTGACAGTTGTTCAACCAGGGCTGGATGTAGGGGGAAATTAAGGTAAAATTGCACGGAACAAAAATGTTTGACGCAGGACTACGTTTTTGTGTTTTTTTTTTCAGGGGGGTGGCATGAGCCAATATTTACCAACTTAACATCAATTCAACATGGCGTCCAGTGTTCTTGTTTTGATTATTTTAGGAGGGACGAAACATATGTTTTTAAGGGTAGGATACATCAATGATACCTCGCTGATGCGCAAAACATTGAACAAAATGATGAACTAATGAAAAGCGTCATCGAATACGACGATTCAATGCGATGTGTTTAATTGGCTTGTTTAGGGGTATCGTGTTTTCTACATATTCTGATTCTACGTTAAAAACTGGGCCACAAATCAAAATTTCATAATTTTCCGTGCCCTGGAACTATTTTTAAAACACGTTTGAATCTAGTATGGAAATCGCGTTTTAATCACCCCTCGGCAAATTTTACTTCGGGACGAGCTGTCATTATGTCAATTGAAATGTCATTGAGTCGACGGAATTAAATCAAGGCGGAATAGTAAAAAATATTCACAAGATTACAGCTAATTATTGCGCTTGAAAGATATTGTTTGCAAATTCTGCTGAATTTCCAAAATGGATGTTTTCGAGAGAATCGATTACGCGTTCGCCATTGTTTGGTCGTAATTTTGTATGATTGTTTACATTTTAAAACCAGCTACACGTTGGTGTAGCAGTAAAGAGCCGCCAGTATCACCCTTGCTTTTTTTTTCTGATCGCAGTACGCAGTTGAAAAGAAATATTAGTTCGAACGGCAGTCGTGCATCGGTCCGCACGAGTTCACTATTTGACGTTTGAGCGGTGCCGGATTCACTCGTTACCATGAATTAATGCACGCGTTCACTATTTGACGTATTAGCGGTGCCGTGTTATTTATGTGACCATGGGAACCAGTGAATTCGGCACCGCTCAAACGTCAAATTAGTGAACTTGTGCATCGGTCCATAGTCTAGGGGAAGTGGTTCACCTAGCATGAATGAGGGATGAACTTATCGCTGAGAAAAAGTAGATTTTGTATGAAATTTGAGTATTTTAATGACAGATTCATCCTTGTTCATCCACTTCTCCTAGCCTATGGCCACATAAATAACACAGCACCGCTCAAACGTCAAATAACTCGTGCGGACCGATGCACGACTGCCGTTCGAACTAATATTTCTTTTCAACTGCGTACTGCGATCAGAAAAAAAGCAAGGGTGATACGGGCGGCTCTTTACTGCTACACCAAAGTGTCGCTGGTTTTAAAATGTAAACAATCATACAAAATTACGACCAAACAATGGCGAACGCGTAATCAATCGAAAACATTCATTTTGGAAATTTCAGCATTTAGGCATGTTGCTGAATGAAATGCATATATTTAGGCGATTTCGTATAAACGAATGTGTGATGAAACGGTTCTTGTGCGATGATAATATATTGACAGAAAATTCAAGACCATTATCATAACTAAACGGTCCTGCTGTTACCAAAAATTTTGAAGTAATGCCGACAAAATGTAGCAATCATTTCCCGCAGTGCGTTTCCTATCAATAAATGCTATAAATCTTACGAAACAACAGCCGTAGCTCCTCTCTCGCACACTTCGGATACTAATCCGACAACTCCAAAGCCATCCTGCTTACGCGAACAGCAGCCCGAGAGCAATCAAGACAATAGCACTATAGCACAGTCATAGTGGCTGAACAGAAGTTGGTGGTCGGTCGACGAGTCAAAGTCTCATGCAAGAAAGTGAATAAAAAGTGCATGCTAGTTTGCAAATATATTCGTTGTGCATATTGGCGGATCTCCAGAAGGTAAAAGGGAAAAGACACTAAAGCATGTTCAGTTCAGAACTGATTCCTTATCATATTAAAGTGACGAATGCGCCACGTGCAAGACAACTCTCGGTGCCAGTTGTACCCCACGGATTCTACACTGCACGATACTTTGCATGATTGAGCAGGTAACATTAGGCGTATTTAGACCTTAAAACCCAAATGTACCAACAGCTTCTTTACCCGACTCCCCCAGACTGACCAGAGCAGACCGAAAATACCGACCGGAACATTACCAGGCATCGCAACCACCCGCCACATGTTCGAACAATAGGTAACCATGTTCAATTAATGGTCCCACTTTGGCTAGGGTTCATAAAATGTGCTTTCAGTTCCACTCGCCCTTGAACGATCGGGATTTACGGGAGCTCAATAATCTGAAGCTGGGAAAAGGCCCTTCACCAGGTAAATGCTTTATAATCTGACCTGAAGAACGACGATGGAACTAATTTCCCCTCATCTCTCCTAAAGAGAGGGCCTTTTGTCCATTGCCTAAAGACTGTGCCGTCGATCACGACCGGCTAGCACACAGCGACACCGTCTCGGATAGTCCAATCCAGCCCATCACCTCATTGAGCCTTCGTTATTGGACGATTATTCCAACAAAAGCACTCGTGATCTGTGTGGCAAGCAGAAGTGCAATATCGTCTCGCCGAAGAGAGACGTCGCGCTGGGACTCTGTCGCGCTGGGACTTTGTCGCGCTGGGACTTGTCGCGCAACATCTTCGGTGCGAGAGAGTGAGGGCGTGTCGCAGTGCAGCTCGCGACGCAACCGGTCGATCGCTTGTGACATCGAAGACGCAGTCAGCGCAACATCACGGGGCTCCCAACGAGTATTAACAGCGATGGATTATGTAGGGCAACTTCGAGCGTAGGAGATAACTGTATGTATACGGTAGATTAAGCATGATTAAAATATGATGATTTAAAGCAGCAAAACATTCTCGTTAGATGCTGTAAATCCTTATGGGATCATTATTGTGCCTGATAGTTTAGACAATACTTTATTGATGGTGCGTACTATTTAGTTCGTCATCACGTATTGGTTCAATCGTAGATTAGAACATAGCCATTGTTAGCGTTCAGAATTTCCATTTAGACAGTTTCCTTAGCCCAATAGGAAAACTGTCATACTGCGTCATAACCGGCAATACGATAAAAAAAATCAGATTAGATGTTTATAGATCTTACGTTTAGTTTTACCAGGTCCGTCCTACTCGAGCTCAATTGGGTACCACTTCTAGTACTGTATTTGGTCCCTCAGTAGTGCAAAAGGTACCCAAGTTTGACAGATCGCAGTACACTTTTTACGGCATTCTAGATTACGCAAGGGACATGCAGGTCTTTAATTTGTCTTTGGTTTTATGGGTTTACGCTTCCCAAATTCGGTAAGCTAGTAATATATTAGTTTCTTAGCAGTAAATCGATCGTCATTTCAAGGCTTATCCTTAGAATGTCAAAAATACATTATTTAACCTACTGGGGGATCTCCTCCTATGAGCCTCTGTATGTGCTATAAATTCTTTTATTCTTTTGACGTTTACTGTGCGCCGTATGTTGGTGCTGTCTCGCTCTCTCTCACGGGTAACTTGAAAACAGGGCGCACAATAAAAGTCAAACGTTTCATAACATGCATAGGCTCATTAGATTTATTCAGACATTAGATAAACAAGATAATTTATCCTGGAGGCAGGGCCGCATTTACGGGGCCACATTTTAGGGGCCCCCACAAATCTCGACAAACATATTTATAGTTAAACTTTCACGAATAATTAGAATCATTGCAATAGTAAATACTTTTCGGAAACGCATTATAGGATCTGAAAGATTTTTTTTTAATAAATAATAATGGGTAAAATTTTTGGAAATAACCTCTAATATGTAAAATCAGAGTTGAGGGCCCAGATAGCCGTAGCGGTAAACGCGCAGCTATTCAGCATGACCAAGCTGAGGGTCGTGGGTTCGAATCCCACCGGTCGAGGATCTTTTCGGGTTGGAAATTTTCTCGACTTCTCAGGGCATAGAGTATCTTCGTACCTGCCACACGATATACACATGCAAAAATGGTCATTGGCAAAGTAAGCTCTCAGTTAATAACTGTGGAAGTGCTCATATGAACACTAAGCTGAGAAGCAGGCTCTGTCCCAGTGGGGACGTAGCGCTAGAAAGAAGAAGATGTAAAATCAGAGTGGGATTTTGATGGCTTTACGAGGAACAAGAAGATCAAGAAAGATTCAAAAACGATTAAGATAAACAAGTGGAGTTCCTTCTTTTTTCTTAAATTCTTAACGATTTTCTAACATGACTTTTCCAACTACATCGAAAGATTTCTCAATGAAGTTTAAGTCTAGCGTTCGAATGCAATTTATATTGCTGTGTGCATTTGAAACGCAAATATCAAATGCGGGAACACCAAACGCGGTAAGATTTTTCACAAGTAATGCGAAGTCAAAATTTGATTTTCTTTGCTAGGTTGGCGGTGATATAGATCATGGTTGCTAAGTATCCTTTGATTGCTTTGTGTTACCGCATTTGAAGCTCAGTTAGCCAAGGTTTGCGCGTCAAACGCAAACAGCAATATATCTGCACCCTGCAGAACAAGTAAGGGATGGTACACAAATTATGTCACGCTAAATTTCGATTTTTTTACCCCTCCCCCCTTTGTCACGTTTTTTGTATGAGTCCTTCGAAAAATTTGTAAGGCTTGTCACGCTTGGCTTGACCCCCTCCCCCTCCTTGGAGCGTGACGTAATTTGTACATGACCCCTGATAGGGTGTTTTATATATTTTGGACAGACCGTTACGCCTATATAATTTGGCCATCTCCATTTGATTTTGCCGCAAATGGTCAAATTATATACGCATAACGGTCTGTTCAAAATACTTTGATCACCCTAGGACTTAATTATTTTGAAAATGACTCTATCGATCAAATTGCAGACTTGATAGCGTTTAAGTGACTTGAATATAGGAAGTTTAGAGAACTCTAACTTGAAAAAATGGACCAAAAAGAGACCAAAAATGGATTAAACAAGAAACAGAAAAACAAAATGTAACCTAAAATGAACCAGAAGAAAAGAGAATCAGGCCAGACGTTTCTCTTTTGTTGTAATTCTTCATTACAACATTCCTCTAAGCATCCTTTGCAAAATTTCTAAAAGAATTTCTGGGATTATTGGTAGAGCAATCCCTAGAAAAAAAAAATCTAGAGGGATCCCAATATGGGATGGTACACAATATATGTCACGCTAACTTTCAACTTTTTCGACAAACCCCCCCCCCCCCCCCTTTGTTACACTATTTGTATGATTCCTCAGAATGACCACTATGTCTAGCAAAAAAAAAATCACTAGATTTGTTTAAGTTTTTCCATGAGACATGTGAGAGGAAATTCTTAGAGCACCTGCTGAAAAGCTGCAATAAAGTCTTTATTTTTTTTCCCTGGAGCCCGTACAATTTTGCATCAGAATTCACTGCAATCCTAAGGAGGGAAAAAGAGGAACATTCTGACTAAAATATAGAACCTAGAGATCATCCATTGAAAATAGACTATTCGGAGATTTTCATTAAAATCGAAACCTACCCAACAAATATTAGTAGTGGTTCAACTCTCATTCCGAGAAAATGTTTGTTGGGAAGCCTCTAGAAAAATACCTGCTACCAGCCCTACTAAATAAATCTGTTAAATAAACTTGAATATTAGGGGTCATGCACAAATTACGCCACGGTCCTAGGGGGGGGGGGGCAAGCGTGACAAGCCTTACAAGGAGGGGAGGGGTAAAAAAAGTTGAAATTTACATAATTTGTGACATAATATGTGTACAATCCCTTAAACATGAACAGAATGAGCATAATTTGAATTAAGGTACCTGTAAGACGAGGATCATTGAACGAATTTTGTTGTTGACATTGACATTGATTGACATTGACAAACAACATTGAATTTAACCTGTAAAGCGAAGTTTGCACTTCAACAGAAAAGTAATCGCCTATCTCAAATACTCAAGAAAAGAATTTTTCTTCGATCGCAGTACGCAGTTCAAAAGAAAAGTCATTTCAAATGGATCTCACTGTAAGAAATTTCTTGACTATTTCTTGAGCAGACATTTTTACTTTTCTTGAGCGGAACAGTAAATCTAGCTAAAAGCTAAGTATGCTGTTTCGCTCAAGAAAAGTAAAGAAATTCCTTGACTGAATGAGTCAAGAAATTTGCTACAGAGGGCCCCTTTGAAATGACATTTCTTCTCAACTGCGTACTGCGATCAGAAAAATGTGATTTTCTGGACCATTTCTTGGAAGAAATTTTCCTAACATTGAGATAGGCGATTCCTTTTCTTGTCAGTAGCAAACCAGCCTTAAATATATAAAACCTAGTAAGATTTAAAAAAATATAAACTTGTGATAAAATCTTGTTTCTAATTAATTACACGATAGAGCGTGTTCTTGCTACTACTTTGGCAAATTTCCTCGCTCACATTACGGCTATATCCCATTTGAACTTTAATTCTAAAAATGGGTCAAAATTTAAAGCTTGACACATTTGATCATGTTTGACGTTTGCTTAGTCTTTTTTTACACTGAGATGGTTCGTATCAATGTGAATAAATCGCAAAAATCGGATAAAAATGTTTTTGGGATTAAAAAATGTGTTTCTGTTTGGTACTAAAATTTGGATAGGGCTTTAGGACCCTATTGGTTTACGTTCATAGAGGATTTAAAGTATTTTTTAACGTTATAAAATTGTTTGACTCTGGTAATGAAAACTTTTTAAGGTGAAACATCTCGGAATCCAAAGATGGCCGTCACAATGGCCGACTTGTGCCCCTACTCACGTTTTCAAAGGCACTAAATTGGAGAAATAGTTGGCAAACGTTTCTGATCTTCTAATTTTAAGCTTTCTGGTAGTGCACAAAGCTAAAATAAAAAGAGCACTGTTGTTGGATACTTTCGTCGCGAGATTTGTGCTTTTGAAGTTTTAGTGCTATCAGAAGTTGATTCTTGTTTCACCCTGAGAATATTACAAATATCCAGTCTTTGCTAAAGTATCAAAATGTTTTTTTTTTTTACTTCTGGGAACAGGGCCCCCATCAAGATAATGGCCCCCGAACCCCCACATTTGTAAATCCGGCCCTGCCTGGAGGTTTCTCTAAATGTCTGCACCTGGATATGTCCCACATAAAAAGGAAAACAGTGAGTTCAAACACCATTTCCATTCAAATAGAAACTTTTTGAAGAACTGGATTAGAATAGTCATCGGCAGGAAGATACCTGAATCTAAAACCATTTATCGTAGGAAACTTTCTTCAACTTGTTTAGAAATGTTATATCGTAATCGTTCAGAATTCTTATTCCTCAGATGGTATTGAACAGTCAATCCCGCATCGTTTTATTTCTTAAAAATAGATTTGATTAATGTTATAAATAGGAGCAATATTAAATTAAAAAAGTAACATCAAGGATTTCTTTTCTGCTCTTGGTTTGATTATATCTGTTGGTCAAAATACCATTCGTCATTGATATTTTTCGTCCTATCGATTATGGAGAAATATCGTCACATACCTGATCCACAGTTGCTCTAGCCCTCCATCTCGAGTCGCCTAATCTGGTCCAGCTCCTTTTGCTGCCAGTCGTCGTCGGCGTACCCATCGTCCTCTACCGGAATCGCTTCCATTTCCTCCCAGATGGCCAACTCATCTTGTCCATCCTCTTCGCCTTCCTCCATGTGACAAATTCGTCCATTAACCCGTCGAGATCGTTTCTTCGCCAACTTGGCATCGAACTCGTCCATGTAAGCTCGGTGGCCTAAGTCTTGATAACTGTCAGGAATCTTCTGTAGGTATTGATGGTTCAAAAGGTGACCCCATTCGCTCCCGAGGACTTCCGGTACCATAAAGGGGAACAGCCACGTGACAAGCGGCGTCCGTCCATAGATGTAATTTGATTCCTTGTGGTAGAAGAGCAATCCATCCAAGGGGGTATCCGGAAACATGGGGTACTTGGACAAACATTGTTCGACTTGCCCGGGAGATTTAAAATCCATCGTAGGAATTAGCTCCAGTTCCCATGGATTTTCCATCGCAGTACAAAACCGTTTTTGCAGGTTGTCCTCCTCCATTTTGGACCGCAACCATTGGAACCGAAACTGACATTCCCATTGCACCAGATCCATTTCGTTGTAGACCAGTAAATCCAGAGCGTAGAAAATACGGCTCTTTGTCATGAAGCAGTCCAAAACGGTCACTCGTTGCTTCTTCCCTAGCCGCGTGGAAAACCGTGTAATCGACCTTCCATCCTTTCGGTAGGCCACCGCCAGCCCCTTCCTGATCACCAAAAGACATCGAATTCCGACGGGGCACGGCACCAGGAACCAATTCTCCAAATCGTCCGGCTTTTCGTACATCCATTCGGAGAGTTGCACTTTGTCCCGGTAGAGTTTACTGAACCAAACCTTCGGACGGAATCGCCTTCGTTCCAGCTGTTGATGGTCCGTCGAGGAGCAGTCCGATTCTGTGTTTTCGGCCTCGATCAATTCCAGCAGCCCGGGACGGGAACTGTCTACCTCGGTTTGCCGGAGTCGTTTCTGTTCCTCTAGGAGAGTTCGCCGGCGTTCGGATTGGTGCTGCTCTTTGCCGCGGGATTTGTTCTTGTAGAGGTCCGTGAACCGAGAAGCGCTTTCATCCGAGTCGGTCATTTTGCTCCGCTGATGGGGGAGTTACGTGGGTGGATCGAAAAATGCACCTGATTATTCTACTCCATGAAATTAATCAAAATTTAATTTTAGTTCACGAACCGAACCGCGTCTATAGTGTGTTGCAAAACAGCAAAAACTTTTTGTTTTATTTTTATTTATGTTTTGCTCTGCGCTTTCTTATTTTCATTCAACTTAACGTCTTATCAGTGTTGCCAAGATCATTGAACTATATGAGCATCTGTACGTGTCATAAATTCTTTTCTTTGGGTTCATTCATTTACATATTTCATAACGCCGAAAACGACCATTTTTTGACACCCATCCACCCCTTCGTAACGTGTTTTGTATGAATATTCTACAAATTTTGTATGAGTTGTAACATCGCGAGGACACCCACCCACCCCCTTCAGCGTTATGAAATTTGTGAATAAGCCCTTATGACTTTTACTGTGCGCCGTGTTTTGGTGTTGTCTCGTTCTCTCTCACGGGCAACTTGAAAACAGGGTGCACAGTAAAAGCACAGATAACAGATGTTCATGCTAGAACAAACATTTTCTGAAAACCTGTGTAAATATTCAAATTGAAACTCCTTGCAATCACTAGCGCCGCCACACAACGAATTGCGTCAATCAGTGGTGAATATCAGTATCTGGAAATATTTCATATTCACCACTGACATCGTCATGGGAACTTTGCGATGACACCACGATGTTGCTACTTGTGTTGCCATTCAAAATAACCATTGATTGCCTTACACAGTTTTACAATCGGACTTCAACGTCTGTTATCTGTGGTAAAAGTCAAACGCTATAAAACGTTTGACTTTTACTGTGCGCCCTGTTTTCAAGTTGCCCGTAAGAGAGAGCGAGACAGCACCAACACACGGCGCACAGTAAAAGTCACGAGAACAAAAGAATTTATGGCACGTACAGAGGCTCATTCAACTTAACGTCTTATCAGTGTTGCCAAGATCATTGAACTATATGAGCATCTGTACGTGCCATAAATATTTTTCTTTGGGTTCATTCATTTACATATTTCATAACGCCGAAAACGACCATTTTTGACACCCACCCACCCCTTCGTAACGTGTTTTGTATGAATATTCTACAAATTTTGTATGAGTCGTAACTAGGGTTACCAGACGTACTCTTTTTAGAGTACATGTACTCTTTTCTGCCTTAAAAATTGGTGTACTATTCTTTTTTGGTAAATGGGCTAAAGAGTACTCTTTTTTTGATGTTACTGATGACTGCCATAAAATCAAATGAGCTTAACCAGATTATTTTATTTCCCCAGGTAACACGGGTGATTCATCCATTTTTGACAACCATCTCCCTAATAAAGCAAATAATAATAATAATAATTTTTGACAAACACTAGGTAACTCGAATCGGTACTCAATATTAATTAGAAAGAGTTTTCCGATCATTAATCTCCCTAAGTATAGAAATAAGTGCCGAAAAGTTAAAAATATTGCTCAACAATCAACTAATTGTTGCTTTTCAGTTGAAAACTGTTAAAGTCAACAACTTGTGCTCAATCTTTCTTTCTAATAACGTTGTGTCCAATGGATGAACAAAGCTGTGGGAACGAATGAATACGGCTTTAAAACACAGTTACGAAAAATAAAACCCTTTCAAGCATACTTTTGTAAACCTTATGAACCGCGGGACAAATATGCGTAGAACGGTAGAACAATCAAGCTTTCTTTTATAGTATTTACACAAGTCATTAATAAAACCTAAATTGAAATAATGCTTGGAATTCTTTTCAGATACAAGGTTTAAAAATTCACTCTTTTCAATTCCGGTTGTCTTACAAACAAATAAAATTCTATACTTGAGGGGCCACATTATCATTCACATCCCTTTGTTTCCAGCCTCGTTAGTTTGCTTAAGAACATTTTTGATAAATCTAAAATAAATGTTTGAAAAACTATAATATTACAAGAAGTCGAATGACTTATTTTGAATGAAAATTTGAGATTAGTATCTGGCAATCCTCAATTATTTAGGCAAAAAATCGTAATTGAAATGAGTTAAGAATAAGTTAATTCTTTTTTAAACTACCTACTGATCGTCAATACGATTAATTCGACTAACGAATTCAGAATTGAGCAAAACATACATGGTAAAATTAAGAAAATTAAAACAAACACGTTAGCGAGAAGTGCATTTTCATTGTTTTCAGGATAGGTTAAGCGTACTCATTAATAGAGTTGGAAATATGTACTCTTCCCGGTGAGAGCAAATATAATAGCCCTAGTCGTAACATCGCGAGGACACCCACCCACCCAAAATAGCGTTATGAAATTTGTGAATAAGCCCTTTTGACTTTTACTGTGCGCCGTGTTTTGGTGTTGTCTCGTTCTCTCTCACGGGCAACTTGAAAACAGGGTGCACAGTAAAAGTCAAACGTTTTGAAGCATGCAGAGGCTCATTGTGCTCTGCAAGAGATCCACGGAATCCATTTGACAGCCGCCCTCCACCCTTGAGTGAAAGTAATAAGAACACAATATTTTGGCATCACTCCCTCCTTCACGTCTGATGAAGACGACTCATTTCTGGACCATTCAAAACGAACACACCATGACATAAACAAATTTACGTCACCCGTGCAGTCTAACTTCAGGCGTTTTCCGTATCTCCATCGTAATTTGCTTTTATTATTCACTAAATTTAGGCGTAATTCTCATAAAATTTTGAATTTCAGCCAAAAACACGTGATCAAACACCACATCCCACCGGAAACAGTACTATCGCACGCTCGAGTGGTTCCCCGCGCGAAGATGGTTATTCAACGAGTGTGGCGTTCCTCTGCCAACTCCAGCACCAGTGGCAATACGACGGCAACAAATAGCAACAGCGGCGCTCTTACTGCGTCATCGTTGTCAGCAACAAGTTCCTCCGAATTGGCGCCACAAAATGTGCCGTCAGGCGAGATTGACGGATCACAGGTCGTGGTTCCGAAAATGCAACGTCCCAAACTGAGTGGGGAGGCTATGCTGGAGGTGATGAAGATGCGCTACTCTGGACGGTCACATTCTTCTCAATCCGCTGGGGATGCGGCCTTAAAGTCGCTTGAGTTGCTGAGGGCCAACATTCAATATTTGTTCGATAAGGAGATTGAGGTGGTAGTTAAAAAGTTTAGTTCGTTGTTCTTCATACCGGCCATCAAGAATATCAAGGAGAATTTGGGTGAGAGTGCGATATCGGATGATACCTTGAAGACGCTTTATTGTTCATTGCTGGAGAATAGCAAAAGTCAATATGTGGGTCAGATAGCTTCCCCAGCAGAGAGTTCACTGTCAAGGGCAAACACACCAGGAATGGAGCTAAGTGACTCTGATTCGAGCAACGACAATGTGGTACCATCCGGAACAACTAGCCTTCTTCAACAGGCACTCAAACGAAAGCTTCCAGAACCAAATCAACACGACGGGTTCAAACGGCAGTACTTTCTTCAAGGATCTCTCTACTCTCAGAACCACTATTCCATCCTTCAATCGCTGGGAAACGTTCAAGGCTCATTACCATATCAGATAAGACCGTCAGTATTGAACCCCACCGTCTACACGACTACCATCAGTCCCGAAACACTGTTCATAATGGATTTCAAAGCCGGACGAGCCCTAGGAGTTCCGGACTTCCGCGATCGATTAGCCAACAAGCACCCGGAAATCCTACGCTACTGTCCGGATAATCAAGACCGCGATTGGCTCCTCCAGCAAAAGCAAATATCCCCACTGAACAGAAACGGCCGTTTCTTCCTACTCGTCCTGGATGAAGTCAGAAAGCTAGCCGAACGCAACTCTGAATATTCCAACAACCCCTACATGAAGCTCTCGGATCTACAGGGCTTCAAACTAACGGAATTCATCTACGCCAAGGTTCAGAAGCTCATCAAAGACAGTGCCGATTCGAGTGTGAAACCAACAACCGCCACGCCCTCGGTGACAACAGCAACAACAGCAGTTCCTAATTCTATTCAACCGAGGCCACGGGTCTCGTCATTGAGTTCCTCGCATGCCACGCTGACGGCACTGCTGTCATCACCGCAACAGTCTCAAGTGAACTGCAGTAACAGCAGTGGTACTATCGCGACTATTGCCGGCTCTTCCACCACCTCTGGTATGGATGCGAACACCGGTGGAACCGGAAGTGGCGACACGAAAACTTAAAACCGCAATACCTATTATATTGATGTATAAATAGTTGAATCACAGAAGATCACTCCGGCATTTGATGCTCTAGATGTGTACATATCAGGGTTGAACCTTCCTAGAAGGGGTTCATGCATATTTTACGTTACATGAGTAGAGTTGCGTAATGAATTGATGGACCCCGATATGTTTTAAGTGGTTTTAAATCAAGTAACTGTATTAACGCTTTAAATCTACTATCGGAATGCATGGAATGATGAACGTTTGTAAGTGTGCTGTCATTGATGTAATTGAGCTTTAAATGTTTTAGAAGAATAAAATTTTAATCGAATAAAAACCTGATTTTAGTTTCATTTCTTACAAGTGACCAGTTTGTTTTAGTAATCAGTGCTCCTTACGTTATAACGGGTTTTCCATATAAATTTGTTTGGGTCAAAATCACCATAAGCTTCCCCATTGAGGATATTGCAACTTCAAAAATCATACAAATCTACTATGAAGTATTACCAAAGGAAAAAAATTGGCTGGTACAATTCTGGTATTCTAATGAAATGATTTCCATAAGACATTGCATCAATCTGATTATCCAAAATTAAAAAAAATGTTGCAACCTGGTATCGAACCACGAACGTCGAGATTAGAAGACTCATCAAAGTTCGAATATCTACTTGGTTATGTTGAAGAGCAGGTACATCACACACTCTACAGTGAAGATGTTTTTGGGTAAGAATTATAGAGATGCTTAGGCAAGCTTCAGTCAGTGACAAAAGTTAGTAATCAAATGCTGTTTTTCCATACAAAATGCTTGTCAAAACAAAGTTTGAGGCTATGTATCTCAGGTATCAGAAAAACGTGCCCTCCTGCAAATGGGGGATTTGTGCCTCCTGTAAATAATTTGAAGTTTTATTTGTAGTGAATTTATTGCATTGCCGTCATTTTACAGAAAAAATCAAAAAAATTGTTCTAATGCAAGAGGAACTTCCTTCCTCTGAGGAAGTTACCAAAAGACTATTTCATTTATTTCAAAAACGATAAGTTGTGGGAGGCAGTGCCGTAGCGTGCGGTTGGCCAGGTTGGCAACCGCCAAGGGCGCCGACCTTTGGGGGGGCGCCAAAAACACACTAACTTGGTAAAATTCAGGGCGCCTTACTAGTAACAATTTTAGAAGAGATTCGTAGACACAATAATGAAAAATTAAAACAATTTCTAAAAGGCTTCCAACAGAATAGGCTACAAGCGTTTCAACAGATTTCGTTTAATTATTTGTAGTGATTTGTGAGTTCGAAGTTTTACTCATTACACATAAAATTAGTTTGTTAATGAGAAGAAACATTTAGGTTTATCAGTTTTACGAGAAATGCTTTCTCTACAACTATTACAGTTTGTTTCTACTAAACTTCAATAAAAGTTGCTGCGTAAAGGCTAAATTTGTCACACATACTGAATCACAGGCCATATTTTGGAAGAAATTTTCATATAATAGGTACTGAACATGAACCTAAAAAGTATCCTGGGCGTCACGGAACTTTAGGTAGCAAAAATTGGGCAAGATTCTTATAAAATCCAGGGAAGGAATCTTATATCTCCTGAGCGGAATTCCCGTTTTCAGAAGGTATTTCACAAAATTCTTGGTTTGACTCTGACAGAACGCTATGCATTTTCTGACAACTCTGACCTCATTTTTCAAAACTTCATGACATTTTCACAGAGTCGAGGATGATATTTTCAACATTGTTTCGGAGTCAGTAATACATTTTTAATACCTCTATATGTTATACACTTAGTGAGATTTGCTATATTTTATAAAAAAAAAACATTGAAAAAAGCTGGGTTGATTTATCATGGTTTTATGGTTTTGGTTCGATATTCATGTGATTTCTGGAATAAATTGTTAAGGAAGTACGTTTTGTTTGAATACTTGTCACCTAAAACACATTAGGAATTTTGTGCAAAATTACTTATAATAGATCTTCTCTGGTTATTTAATAAAAATTTCTCTGCTACTGTAATAAAGTGATTATCAATTATAGTTTTGTTAGGAAAATCGTTTGTAAATATTGTAAACATTGCTCAATGGCAATAAAAAATACTTGAAAATCGAACACTTTCCACAACATGTCAAGCAATTTTCTTAATAATGATTAAGTTCCATATTGCTTTATTAAAATTAATCTTTTAGGGAATGTCTTTCTCTGCTAAATCTACGCGATATTTCTAAACAAATAACCTTCGACTCCTAAGAGAATTCTCTAGTATATTTCAAACATTTTTTTGAAAATAAAACAAGTATTAAATTACCAGTCTTGATAATAAATTGAGTAGTTTCCAACACATCGAGTTTTAAATACTCAAATTTAGTTTCGCCAATAAATCAGTTCAGTTGAGAACATATTTTTTCTTTGAACTTCTTGTGCCTCCGTAGTGATCTGGATAACAGCTCGTCCATCGTTGGTGGAACGGAACTAGACAGTAGGATCCAACCGTAATCACATCCTGCCGTTGCCTCGACACCAACATTTCTGTCTTATCCTGTAGAATTTTACAACTTTTCCCTACAATTATGAGGTAAGACTGAGTAAAACATTCTTAATTAGTTGAGAAGTTGCCTATGAAACATATAAGTAATGAACTGATTTCCTTTGAACTATTAGATTTTTTAAATAAAAATAAAAAAAATTAAAAGATATTTAAAATAAAAATAAAAATAAATGGTCTACAAATGTCCAGGAAAATTCTCTAAGAATATGCATTCCACTAAATTTGTAGCGCAAAATGTTGGCTAAACCACCCAATAGACTTAGAAGATTTGTTTCTAGGTATATGAATAGTAATTTTTTTGAGAGCTTGAAAGCATCTTAAAGATAATATTCAAAAGTTTGCACACAATTAAAGAAAAAAAAGAAGCAGTAAAACATTTTCATATATTTTTTGCAACAGGTTTCTCAATAATTTAATTTATGTAAGGAAATGTTTTAGTTTATTATAATTAATTTAAGATTAAAAAAAATCACTGAAATCTCAAAACGAATTTTGTATGATATATTTATGATAGGATTTACTTTAATTTTCATTGTATTTAAAAATGAAAAAGTTTTGACTTAGGAGCGCTCAAATGGAAGTTCGCCAAGGGCGCCATTAGGTCACGCTACGGCTCTGGTGGGAGGTAGGTGTGTTCTGTAAATATGCGTAACTTCTAATAATGGACAACTTTTCCGAGAGCTTAAAATTTAAAATTCAGTACTGGCGCTGGCCACGTCCTTGCAATTATCGAAGATGGGAAGCATTGTAAGTTGAACAACCATTGTTACTACAGACCGAAGCATCTTCTGCATCTCAACAGTTGTCATGAAAAAATAGTAGTTTACGGAACAAGTTGCAGAATGATGATTTTTACAGCACGAGTAAATTTATCCTACGAGGCTTGCCGAGGAGGATAATTACGACGAGTGCAGTAAAAATCGAGTTCTGCAACGAGTTACGTACAACATTTTTTGCAATTTCGTAGAAGACCACTTGAGGGTATCAGAAATTGTATCAGAATGCATTCACCATCATTTAATAATTTCTGAAAAATTGTTGTGTAATGATTCATTACGCAACTCAAAACAGTTGCGTAATGAGAAAGCGTTGCGTAATGAAACATTACAGCACTGTTTTCAGTTGCGTAATGACTATTCCTGCACTGCATACTTCAGTGCAGGAAAGTAGGTCGTTTCATGACAGATCGGCGTGATGAAAAACAACCTATTACGATGAGAAATTGCAAAAAATTGATTAAAGTACCGTGGGGCAAGTGGGTAATAGATTTCGCATAGTTGGGATTCTTCGAATCCTAGAAACTTTAAATTAAAATAAATGAGGTCGTGTATATTTTTTAGCTTGACTCCCATCAAATGTAAGCAGTATACGGAAATTTATTTTTATGAAAAATTGCAGAAAAAAAAACACAGAAAAAGTTTTTGAAAAATGTCTTTTTACTTTTGATTTGCCCCACAAGTGGGGCAAGTGAAAGGTTTGTCGTTTTGAACAATAAATTCAAAAACTAACATTCTAACTATATCAACGATTTCTATTAACTTTAACATTTGTTAAGGCGTGCCAAACGTAAGTAACATGTAAACAAAGAAAATTTTATTCTTGTTACTTGAATTTTCTTCTGCTCAGTTATTGAGCTTCTAGAGAATTTTTAGTATTTTGATCACTTCCTCTTTACTTCGAATGTTACGCGCCATGGTCTAGTACTAGTTGGGCACTTTGCGAATCTTTTCTCGGAACCGCAGACCACCACATAAGTTGCGCGCCGATCGATTATGCGCCGAGTTGTGGGTGCGATTTCAATCGCTTGCAACTTGAACACATGAAGGTATGAACAATTTTATTTCATGTATTTTGTATCGGTAAAACAATTATGATCGCTCTCCAGTTTAGGTCTCGAGCCCTAAAAGTGATTCACTTCCTCGGCGAGATATTTTGACATTTCTTTATTTACTTTTTGGCTGGCGTTCAGCTCGGCGCATGGGACACCGGCGCGCAACTTGTTGGACAGTCTGCGGATTTAAGTAAAGATTCGCAATAGATACTTTTTTATGTGGATACACCCAGGGTTGGGAAAAAATCTGAAATTCATTCTACAGCCAAACAAAGCCAATCGCAGTCAGCAAAGCCAGTGAAACTCACGCCTATCGCTGCTGTAGACAGAGAGCCTTAAAAATTGCAAAAAACCCGTTGCTAAGGGCAACCCAAAATTACTGTAGAAAAATGTTCTATTAGGGTGGGGCTTATTTCCAAAAATCTTTCGTAGTCAGGATTTACAAAGTGGAAAATGATCATCGGTCCCAAAATAACATCCTGTGAAAAAATGAGAATTTTTGGTGAAGGTTTAGAGGTGGCGCAAAGGGCGTATGTGCAGTTTTCCCATTTTAGTGAACTCTGAAAAATTTTGGTATGCTTTTTAGCTTGTTTTAGTGATTTTAGGACCCTTAAGGGCAAAAAATCACCTCAAAATTGCGATATCTCCACTCCTTTAGATGATATTTGACGAAATATATTTTATGTATGCGATTTTTGGCCCTTGAATAGGTTACAATGACTGATTACTATGAACCCGAATAAGAATAGCTAGGGAGGATTCCTATCCTTGTAGAATGGAACAAAGAGCAAAGAAGAATGATAGAAAGAACAAAGAACACAGAATAATGTAAGGTGGGGTGGGTTAAACAGGGGGGAGGGTGTAACTGATGATATTATATTAGAATCAACTATGGAGCCGTGAAAATATCTCGGTTGGATGAATGAGATGTGATTATATGCAAGTTTAACACTCATTTAGTATTTTAGAATGTCCATTTGATATAACTCCAGCAATTGCTTTTATAATCTGAAAGAAATTACAGAGGGGCCCAAATCCATACAGGCTCAAAATCCGGACAAACGAAAATGCAGATGAAGTTCAATACATCGTTCTACATCTGTATTTGAAATCGATGTGTATAAACAACAGCAGAAGGAAAAAAAATCGGTAGTCAAAATTCAAATTAATGCACGAGCTTCTATAGGGTGCAAGAGATAAAGCACTTCAGGTTGCAAACCTCTCAAATAAAACCAAAATTAAGTCGTCACAGTTCTGAAACATATTTTTAAGGAGAGAGCTACATGAAGGAATTTTCACAGGATGTCCTATGTATAAAAATAATTATATAAATTAGTTATGAATTTAATAAATACTGCGTGAGGCTGAATTTCCAGGATGTAAATTTTGCAACGGTCCCTTTCGATATATTGCTATCATCATTCAGAAAAAAACCAACCAAACGATTATTGAACTAAAGCAGTAAAGTGACGTGCATTTATCTATATCTACCAGGAGAATAATGATGAAACTTCGCATGGAATTAAGGACATTTTAGCCGTTATTGAAATTTTTCCATAAAGTCCAATAAAGTTGTAGTAAGTTCCAATAAAATCGTATACATGAGTTGAAAACTAGAGATTGTTAAAAAATTGGTGCTCTTCCCCTACTTGAAGAAAAATTGCTCGAAATATTTCTGAAGTAGGTAATATTAGATAGAAGTCAAGGGGTCGGACCTGGTGTAGTGGTTAGAACACACACCTTTCACGCTGAGGATCTGGGATCGAATCCCATCCCCGAGAAAAAAACGAAAAAAATGAAGACAATAAATATAATCATCGTTTTCTAGATTCCTCAGTTACGCTCAAGACATCACTAGTTTCACCCTCCCACCTGTTTAACCCACCCCACCTTACATTCTTCTGTGTTCTTTGTTCTTTCTCTCATTCTTCTTTGCTCTTTGTTCCATTCAACTAGCATAGGAATTCTCCCCAGCTATTCATATGCTAATTCGGGTTCATATTAATCAGCCAGCGTAACCTATTCAAGGGCCAAAAATCGCATGCATAATATATATTTCGTCAAATATCATCTAAAGGAGTGGAGATATCGCAATTTTGAGGTGATTTTTTGCCCTTAAGGGTCTTAAAATCCTCAAAACAAGCTGAAAAGCATACCAAAATTTTTCAGAGTTCACTAAAATGGTTAAACTGCACATACGCCCTTTGCGCCACCTCTAAACCTTCACCAAAAATTCTCATTTTTTCACAGGATGTTATTTTGAGACCGATGATCATTTTCCACTTTGTAAATCCTGACTACGGAAGATTTTTGGAAATAAGCCCCACCCTAATGTTCTATGGACCTACGCACTAGTTCATTATCTGACGTTTGAGCGGTGCCGTGTTATTTATGTGACCATGGAAACCAGTGAATTCGGCACCGCTCAAAAGTCAAATTAGTGAACTCGTGCATAGGTCCATTTCCCGTTGCATTACCCGCATTTAGAGCCTTCAACGACACTCACGTTTTAGAAAACTCATGCACCCAACATAGGCTACTTGATGAGATTCACGTTTTTGAACTACTGTACTTGGAAGGCCACGTGATTTTCGCGAAATTCAAGCCTACTACTATTACCATTCCCAGCACTGGATACACCCTGGGAGGGAGGCACCGATACTACACACGAAATATGACTGCCAGGAAACTCCAGCTTGCCAACGACAATCAAGGCAGACTTGATGAAAATTGCTAGTTTTCTTTTGTTGTGTACACTCAAAAAAATCCAAACGTTATTGCTACGTGAAAAATCACGTAAACCATTCGAAATTCATTTTACCTCCACTTCACCTGACTAAGGTAATGCTTACTAAACCATACATAACCACCAAATGGAGACTCGGTGATTATCACTGGGGTTACCTATCACACTTACATGGAAATCACGTAGGTACCCAAGTTCATTTTGACATTTGCATATCGAACGTACATTCAGTGTTGAGCTCGAATGCTAAGATGGCGTCCGCTAGATTTTCGAAGCTGCTGAACTTCAAACCTCATTTAAGATCGATTTAAAGGTACCGTAAAACGGGGTAACTTTGATAATGCGCGTAACTTTGATAATGCGAGACTCTTAACATACTAAACGAAATAACAAAGTTCCTGTTAATCTGTTAAGCAAAACGAATGCAAAAGTAAAGAGTATTAGTATGACACTTCATGTTAAAGCTATTTCCGTTGGAATCAAGTACATTTGCGGATTTATATGCATATATGAAAAATTTATAAGATTTTAGCAATTTTGAAATGCTCTCAAACAATCTGTTCTACGATCACTATTTGATGAAGTCATAATGAATTCGTCACTTATACTTGATAGCCTAGTTATATTAGAACTTGAATTCGGTCTCAAAACTCTTAGCGAATACTATTTTTACAAACTGGGACCATTTTTGTAATCTAAGTCAGAAATTTCCATATAGCGTTAAACGCCTAAGGATATGCAACGCCCTACAAATGTTCTGTAATTTATTCAATTTTGTTCGAGTGATGCTCCATTATCAAAGTTACCCCAAAACAGAAAACCTACTTTCGATTATATGAAAAATTATATATCCATTAAGAATAAATCTTTTGGAAATCTATCAACTGGAATCGATAGTTAGGATACCAGTACTTGTTTTAAAAATATGAACTAAAATTCTTTGAAACAGCATGCATAAATATTGAAGTTTTCTTCGGAAAAACTATCAAAGTTACCCCGTTTTACGGTATGTACTTGTTGAATACCGAAGAATCCTGTAGTAATTCATATTTTATACCAGATTCCATTCATATTCTAGCATGTAGAGGCTACAGCAGAATCGACCAGGAAATATGGGAGCAGCATTGGATATCTCGCTGGATTTTTTCATTCGAAAAGCTTAGTGTGAAGAAAATAAATACCTCAATCTTTAAAGTTGGTTTACATTTTTCGAATTGGGAAATAGTTTACTTCAGAAGTTTATTGGAAATAGGGTGGGCTTCCATTTCAATAAATTTGAAGGGAAAACAAAGTAGGATATATTGAAACGCTTCGTAAAAGCTACGGGAAAATCCACGTAGCTCGTACGTTTAACGCTGGTGGATCAAACGGAGTTCAATAGTTCATGCGTTCATTCTGTGCTACCAATGATTCACGTAGGTGCTACGTGAAAAGTGCGATGGAAAAAAAATCACGTATGTTTCCACGTAACAATGACGTTTGGATTATTTTGAGTGTACCTTCGAACTTTTCGGACAAACATGGAAAATGGTCCAAAGTTTTCTATGCATTTTATTTTCGTTTTTATTAGAAAAAGGATATTGATGCGAAAAAAATACTTTATATTCAATCAGAATAAAAGGTGCTATCGTGACATTACTTTTGAATAGGCATGAATAGCTTATCAATCGATTTTTTGTCACATTTGATGAAATGCAAAAATATGTTTTGATCAATTGCGCGCTTTTTCCATGTTTGTCCGTTGTTTAAGATCCGGGCTCACAGTGACAGTTCGTTACAGCAGAATCTCGGCTCACTGACGTACAGAAATTTCGTATCGGTTTCTCCCTCCCAGGATACACCTATACCCCATATTTTATGTTTTGAACTAGCTTTACATAGACATTCCACGAGATTTCCGTGCGTTCTCTTCTATTGGAACTTATCAATCAACGTCTTCCTGTTGATCGGCTGTGCGAAGTAAACATATTAATATCGTAATATTTGGAAACCATTTTTTTAGAGAACTTCCATGATTTGGCCATGATAATAGCTTTTAACGCTTTGAGTATAGTGTGTCTTGAATTATCAGCACGTTTTGTTGTTCTATGATAATTGCGAAGCTTGTATACTTATAGCTACCTAAAGAGAAAACATAAATTCATTCCCTAATGAGAAACTTTTCACTTGCCCCAACTTGTTACGGAGTGATAGTTGACAGGTTAACAAACTTTCGCTCTATTATACAATAATGGCTGAAAATTTCAGAAATCTCTTACCTATCGTAATGTTCTCAATGACCTCAAAAGTTTACGCATGAGTTTGAAACGTTAATTCACATATTCAGTTAAATATACCAATTATTTTCACCATTTACCCACTTGCCCCTCGGTACCTTAGTGGAATAAGCTAAGGATCTGGGAGCAGACTTGGGAACTGTGACCACTATTTACAACAGTTCATCGATTCTGCCAGTCAACCAAAACACAAAGCAGCATCAATACCATCAGGCACTGCTTGACTGTTTTCGTCTCTCCACTATGATCGTTTCCGGGCAACCTCTCGAGGTGAATGATTGAAAAAAATGTTAAATAGTTCAATCGCTAATATTTCGCTTGTGTTTTCGACTAATTGGAATCTATTAGCGCTAATAGCATACACATACATATAAACAAGTTCAACTTCATGTTGCCTTTATCGAGAAAAAATGCAAAACCCCGAAAATTGGAAAAATCGTGTCATCACTGTGCTCGAGTCATTTCGCATTCGGGTTTAAAAACACGTTAGGAAGAAGAAGATTACAGTTTTGAAGAGCTGTGACATTTTTTTTTGTTTTGAACGGTCATGGTTTGCTTAGGATTTCGGTGGTCGTGTAGAAAAATGTGAATGTCGAGGTGGTAAATGTTTGCTACAGTACATTTCTCATCCCTGTCTGGGAGTATCCCATCTTACCAAACATAATTTGAACGTTTTATCAACATTCTGCAATGGACATTAGGGATGTTTTTGTCTAACATCTGTTAAGTAATATTGAAATAAATTGAAGAATTTTTCAAGTTGTCCGATAAAAGGTAACACTACCTATTCGCTGGGAATATTTTTTTCGGGATTCCTTTTTATTTGCCACTACATATCGCATCTGTTTTTCTTTATTATTGAAGAAGTTTCTTCAATATAGAATGGTGAATTGTTCCAGAATTTTGTTCTTAGGAATTTCAACATCGAATCCTCAGACATATTCCAAAATATTTTTCTGTCTCAATTTTTGTCTGTTCTAGTTCGAAAACCTCTACAAATATTTCACAAAGTACTGACTTTTTTTTAAATGCAAGGATTTACATAATGAATGTTTCCAGTAATTCTTACAAAAAAAAAAAAACACACTGGGAAAAAATTTTAGAGATTCCTCCAAGTATTGATCTAAGATCCCACCTTCGAGATTTATTGTTCACTTTTTTTCTGTGAAGAAATTTCCTAAAAAATAGTGCACTCCTTCTCAAACTCAATCGAAAATCACACCCATAATTACGTTTTTTAAGAGTCATTTTATGATTGTGTTTTTGTTCTTAAGCAATTCGTTCGATTTTTCTTCTTCAAATATCTTCAGTAATTACTCAAGACATTCTTTTAGGAATTGATCCAGATAACTCTATCGGGATTTTGCCTCTAATAAGTACATAAAGTCCTTCAAACATCAGTTTTCTCTGGAAATTCTTGATTAAATGAAACATTCGACAAATAAAAAAAATCCGAGTAACCTGTAAGAACTCTTTGCATATCCTATCAGAGATTAATACAGAATGTATATCAAACCGAGAATTCCACTGAGAACATTTCCAAGCATTGTCTTAGACAGGGATTCTTAAAAATACTCCTAAAACTCATGGGAAAACATCTGTTAGGAGTTTCTGAAAAAAAATCCACAGAATAGCTCTTATATTCCTACCGAGATTCAATTTTGATGATTTAGGAGTAACTCTAGATTCTTGGGGTAGTTGTTGGTTTTGATTCTAAAATAATTTTAAAAAGAATTCCTGAAAAAAATAAAAAGAATTTTTACAGCTTTTCTCAAAATTATCTCTTTGCGAAATTTTGGAGGAATCTTTAGATGTTTTTATTGACAATCTCTAAATTCACCCTTCCAAAGAGTTTGACAGAAAATTCCTTGATAGAACTGTGGAACATGTATGACAGAGTCCGAGTAAATTACTAGTAGTAAGTAGTAGTAAAATTTAGAAAAAATTTGAAACAATTTTGAATTCATTCCTTAAATAAATAATGACAGTATCCCTGAAAAACTCCCTGGAGGAGCTCCGAGTGTTATTCTTTAAGGAATTCAAGGGGAAATATTCGAAGGAATCCGTTGGGGAATCAAACATGTCATTTGTGGAACTGACAAATTTATTGGAGCCCCTCTCATGGTGAACATGTTGAAGGTTTCAAATAAAGAGCTTTTGGTTTATGTGAGAATGTTATATGTTGAGTTTTGGGAGCATTTGAAGAAATCTTCCATTTTTGCAAGTATGAAGAAAATATATCCAAACTTTTTTGCAATCTACTACAGATGACACGCAGACTTCGCCCTTTGGTGGAAAAAGGCCTGTGTCATCCGCAAACAAAGATTTTTGACATCCCTGAAGCAACTCAGGTAAGTCAGATGTAAAAATATTGCATAATATTGGCCTCAAAATGCTGTCTTGAAGAAAACCAGCTTTTACAGAAAGTCTTTAACACTTGGAGTTCTGATAACACAGCTTAACAAGAATGACATTTTTGCATGTCTCAAGGATTAAATTATGTGTCTCTAGTGGATTTGGGGTCGCTGAATCTGATGCCGTTCTCAGAAATGTCCCTGCACGTCACAATTTTTAGCTACAGGTCGCCAAAGTTGTATAAAACACTGGTTTTAATAGGTGTTTCCATGAAATTTTAAGTATGATTCATCAAGTTTTTTATGGTTTATCCAGCAAGCATGCAAAATAGGACTAAAACTTTCATTTCAGCTGTAATTTGGTTGAAATTGCACGATAAAATTTAGATTAAATCGATTTTTTCAATTTGCTTGCAGTGCAGTCTCCATACAGAACTTTTCGTTTCTTTTATATGGCAAAATACAATACTTTTCTAAATCTTCAAAAAAAAAACAACTTTTGAGCATCGAAAGTATTATGAACTTTGTTGATAAGTATTTCTATACACATGAAGTTTGGATTCTGTAGCAAATTAAGCAAATCAATTGACATACAAGCTGGGAAACTTGCATGCAACTCGGCAGTGTAATTAACCTGAAGTGTACTATTTGACAGATAACTTTGGATTGTTCTAACCTGGCCTCCAAATAATAAACCATGGTCTGAATATCAACCTAAATCAGTACCGTAAAACGGGGTAACTTTGATAGTTTTTTCGAAGAAAACTTCAATATTTATGCATGCTGTGTCAAAGAATTATAATACATATTTTTTAAAACAAGTACTGGCATCCTAACTATCGACTGCAGTTGATAGATTGGCAAAATTAATTTATTAATTTTTTATTTATTCTGAATGGATATATAATTTTTCTAATAATCGAAAGTCGATTTTCTGTTTTGGGGTAACTTTGATAATGAAGTATAAATCGAACAAAATTGAATGCATTACGGAACATTTATAGGGCGTTGCATACATCTAGGCGTATAACGCTATATGGAAATTTCTGACTTAGATTACAAAAATGATTCCAGTTTATGAAAATGCTTTTCGCTAAGAGATTTGAGACCATATTCAAGTTCTATGATAACTAGGCTGTCAAAGATAAGTGACCAACTATTTAAAACTACATCAAATAGTGATCGTAGAACAGATTGTTTATAGACGATTCGAAAATGCAGAAATCTTATAAATTTTTAATATTTCCCTTCAAATTTTCAAATGTACTTGATTCCAAAGAAAATAGCTTTGACATGAAGTGTCATACTAATACTCTTTACTTTTGCATTCGTTTTGCTTAACTGATTAACAGAAACTGCGTTATTTCGTTTAGTGTGTTGTGGGTCTCGCACTATCAAAGTTACCCGCATAATCAAAGTTACCCCGTTTTACGGTATCAAATTTTGATTTTTTTCGGTAGGTTTCAACATTCCCTTTTGATATGAACATTTCCTCAGATATCATAACTATTCGTAATTAATTTTGATATGATAAAAAAAATCCTTATTGAAGATTAGACCATTGGCGTAGGAACAGGGGGGAAAATGAATATTTACATAAAACCATTTTTTGCAATTTCTCATCGTAATAGGCTGTTTTTCATCACGCCAATCTGTCATGATACGTGCACTGAATTATGCAGTGTGGTAATAGACATCACACAACTGAAATCAGTTGTGCAATAATTATTAAGCAACGCTTTTTTTCATTTTTCTGTTTTGAGTTGCGTAATCGATCATAAACACAACCACTTTTAGAAAATGTGAAATAATGGTGAATGCATTTCTATCAACATGCGGTGTCAACATGCCTGGAAAAGAGTGTTGTAAATCTAAGGGATGGTACACAAATTATGTCACGCTAAATTTCAACTTTTTGTACCCCCCCCTTTGTCACACTTTTTGTATGAGTCCTCCGAAAATTTTGTAAGGCTCGTCACGCTTGGCTCGACCCCCTCCCCGCCCCTTCGAGCGTGACGTAATTTGTGCATGACCCCTAATACACTTCTGATTCTCAAGTTAGAAAGGTGACAAAAGACTCAACTCAAGTCACTTTAAAGCATATTTTTCTATATTCTATTACCTTGCTTGATAATATGATTTTATTTTTCCTATCAATTCATGGACCAGGTTACCATGTCCACTGAATACGGCAGAATCTTGGTGATGTACCCTTTGCTCAGCAATTGGTTGGTGTTAAAAACTATGTATTCCCTTTTCGCGAACCACTTCAGCGATTTTAAGTATTGCTTTTCTTTCACCGTTCAGGAACATAAAATTTTCGGGAGAAACTGCGAAAAGTCCGTATAAATGATGCAGTTGTTTATTTCTATTTATTTATTTATTCTTCATGTTTATCGGACTTCATGGTCTACATAAACTTATTACGACTAACATAATAATAAAAGGACGAAATCTATTACACACCACATTACATCACATGGAAAAACAAAAAAAAAACACTATAAACGTCAAATTAATCTCGAACGGTTGATTCTATTGGCGAAATGGCTGGACGGTTCGTCAAACTCGAACAGATCTTCCACTATGCTGAACGTTCTAACACAAGCTGCAATCGGTTCGTTGTACCCAAACAGGATCCTGTGGTATCTGTTTTCAAGCAGAGTTGTACAGCTTATGCTCGATAACTGGGCTGAGAGAAACTTCCAGTTAGCGAGCAGTGCTCGATAACTGGACTGCCATTCCAACGCACACACACATTCAAATAAAAATCGAGGGGGACTTAGATGCAAAGTTTTGGTTGGCGTCATTCGGTTTTGGAATCGCGTCGTGTTCGTGTCATTCCGTCATTGAATTCGCGTTTTAATCGTACCATCTTGTAAATTTTGAGGTGAATTAAACAGTTTTCGTTCCTGCAATGGACATCCCACCGGGCACCAACCGCAAACGGAAACAAAAAACCCTTACGTTGGTGGAAAAAGTTAAAATTATCGACGATTTCGAAAGAGGAGGTGGCCATATTGCAAAGAGGAGATGGACATATTGCACATTGAATTGAAAAAAAATAATTAAAATCTAAATGAAAAAAGACAAATTTACAATTAAAAAAATAATGCCGAAACCTTATTTTGCATTTGCACGCCCCTCGTCAGTTACGGGATGGTGAAAGTTTTTGACGTTTAACTGTTTTTTAACTGGGCTACAGCCCAGTTAGCGAGCACCCAGTTAAAAAGCAGCCCAGTTAAATAGCACCCAGTTATCGAGCATTAGCTGTATTCCGCAGCATCCTACTCGGAATCCAAAAATTCACCATTGAGCGCAGTTCGGGGGAATCTATTTCACCATTGATTAACTTTGCAATTAACAAGGCTTGCTGGATTTTCCGTCGACGTTGCAAAGTATCTATTCCAAGTAATTGACACCTCTCCGGGTACGGTGGTAGATTGACTGGGTCTCGCCATGGTAAATTTCGTAGCGCCATGCGGACAAAACGTTTTTGCACCCGTTCAATCCTCAAACACCATGATACCTGATGCGGACACCATACAACTGAGGCATTTTCAAGAATCGGACGGACGAGCGAACAATACAATGCCTTTAGGCAATGAGGATCATCGAAATCTTTCGCTATTTTAAAGATGAATCCCAAACGTTGTATGGCTTTGGAGATAACCATCGATCGTTGGCTGACAAACGCAAGTTTTGTATCCAACTGGACACCTAAATCAAGAACTTCGGTTACTCTTGTCAGGACGGCTCCGTCAATGTTATAGTCATACATAATAGGACGTTGGGTACGATGAAACGAGATTACATAACATTTTACAACACTGATGACGAGCTTGTTCTTGTTACACCATTCAACAAACAGTTGTAGACGATTTTGCAGACGCAAACAATCATCAACGGATCGTACCTCGATAAACAGTTTGAAATCGTCCGCATATACTAACTTGCAACCTTCATCAAAAAGCAACGTAACGTCATTGAAAAACAGCGTGAATAGTAGTGGTCCCAAGTTACTCCCTTGAGGAACACCTGACTTATTCGAAAATGGCGACGACACGCTATTGTTTAGTTTCACTCGCAGATCTCTTCCAATAAGATAAGAGTTTAACCAGGATACTAGTTGCGACGAAAAACCGAGGCGAGATAACTTGCAGAGCAGAATTGTATGGTCAATTTTGTCAAATGCAGCTTTAAGATCCGTGTAAATAACATCCATTTGTGCTTTTGCTTCCATGGACGCTATGCATTTCGAAGTGAAGTTCAGTAAGTTCGTCGTCACAGACCTTCCTGGCATAAACCCATGCTGGTCAAAAGAGATATAGTTCTTTACTCGATCCAACATAGCTCTGCTAACGATAATCTCAAAAAGCTTCGAAGAAGCTGATAGACTGGTTATACCCCGATAGTTCGCAACGTTTCGCCGCTCACCACTCTTGAAGATGGGACACATAAACGATCGCTTCCATATCTCTGGAAATTTTGCTTGCTCAAACGACCGGTTAAAAATGTCACTCAACGGTTCCGCCAAAACAGCGATGCAACGGCGAATGACAACAGCAGGCAAGCCATCAGGTCCAGGAGAAAAAGAGCATTTGAGTTTCTTTGCTGCATTCACAACCATTTCCGGAGTAATGGCAAAAGTGTCCAGGTCAACCAAATTACAGGGAACATTTGAAGCAACATCCTCTGCCTCTTGTTGCGAAGCAGTGTGGCTCGAAAAAACACCAGTAAAATGTCTCGCAAATAGCTCACACGACTCCAAAGAAGACGTAGCTGTCGCATTGTTAAGGTATACATTTGAGGGTACCGATGACGTTTTCCGTTTTGAGTTAACGAACTGCCAAAATCCTCGTGGATTACTGCGTAGGTTTGATTGCACTCTGAGAACGTACGATTTATATAGACTGGCATTCAAATGACGATACGCATTAACTGCTCGGTGGAAGATACGAGTATTAACACTGGTACGTCGCCGATGAAGCTTTCGTTGACATGCATTTCGTTCGCGTCTCAATTGACGAAGTCGGGATGTGCTCCATGCAGGAGTAACGGATGGCCTCACACGGGGTACATTCATTTCAAGCCACCGATTGATCACATCGCAAAAACTTTCTGCCATATCGTCACTTCTCCAGATGCAAATAACGACGTCCAATCAATACTGTTCAGATGATCAGAAAATGCAGAGAAATCTATCAAGCGATAATTCAATGGGCGAACAGATCTCCTTTCATTAATAGTCGGCGAGATAGTTTCAACCGTATCAGCATGAAAAGAAATGACAATCGGTGGGTGATGAGTATCAACCGGCAGCATTGGAGTGGAGCAGCCATCGACTACGACTTCACTTTCTAACGAACAGAAAACGAGATCGAGCGTTCGACCGAGCAAGTTATATTCGAGATTTCGTTGGCCCAATCCCAGGAATTCCATACCATCCAATAGTGCGTGACTTGCTGGTGGTAATTGAGGGCTATCACAAATTATGCCAGTGTCGTTCCTAACCCAGTGCATACGTGGTTGATTAAAATCACCACAAACAAGCACTGGTTCATCTACTGAACTACTGTTGCACAGTTCATGCACGGAAGCGATGTGTTCGTCCATAACACTCAAATCATGACTGCGATCCGGTGGGATGTTTTTTTTTTGTTTTTTACAAGGGGGAAATCTGCAAACAGATCCCCTGAGAAGATAACTCAGGGAATGCGGGGATGACGCACTAACGACGACCCGCTAAAACCAGCCTATGCACTGTGCATGAGCAATTCATTTAGAATTGCTCAAGTGGTGAACAGTGCATCGACATGACCCTTGGACTCAGACCCTCATCTCCCCGGAACCACCTTACGGTATTTCTTCGGGAAGGGACCAGTGCATATAGCACAACACGTGTAGCAGGAGTAGCCTAGGCAAACTGCTTCTCCTAGCCGACTTAAACAATGTTACAAGGGACCAGCCTCGGCAGGGCTAATCCTCTGCAGCCAACTCTTGGTCGGCGCGCCATAGACGCTGCAATTCTAACATAATGTGAGTGACAGCCGTAGTTACTGCATTCCAGCACTCGGCATCCGCACACATTCTCTCTATAATATTGTCGGGGGACGTGTCCCCTCCGCATGTAGTGAGCATGCGACCTCTCACAACAATGAAACGGGGGCAATCGAACACGACATGCTCCGCTGTTTCCTCTACACCAGCACAATTGGGGCACGCAGGAGATTCTGAGTGCCCGAACCTATGCAGGTACTGTCTATAGCAACCATGTCCTGACAGAAACTGCGTCAGGTGGAAGTTCACTTCCCCATGGCTTCTACCATACCAATCTGACACATTTGGTGTTAGTCGATGGGTCCATCTACCCTTAGTGGAGTTATCCCATTCCTGCTGCCAGCTTCTGAGCGTTTCCTCTTTACACGTGTCGCGGACTCTTCTGGTACCCCTTTGGTTGAAGCATTGAACATCTTCCTTGATGATGAGCCCGATGGGCGTCATCCCGGCTATGATGCACACGGCCTCTTTAGATACCGTCCGGTATGCACTTGCTACTCTTAAGCACATTATCCTGTACGTGCTTTCCAACCGCTTTAGGTTTCTGTTCGTTCTAAGCGCTTTTGACCAGATTGGTCCTCCATACCTTAGTATGGATAGCGCCACGCTTGCCAGCAGCTTGCGTTTGCTGGCAATTACAGCAGAGCTGTTAGACATCATCCTCGAAAGCGCCGCTATAGCCGTAGATGCCCTTTTACAGGCATATTCAACGTGGCTAGCGAAGCTCAGCTTGTCATCGATCATTACCCCAAGATGCCTAAGGGATCGCTTGGACTCTATGGTGCAATCACCTACCGAGATAAGCGCCCGTTGCTCGGACTTGCGGTTGTTGACCACCACCACCTCAGTCTTGTGGCGGGCCAGTCCTAGTTTCCTAGACTTCATCCATTCCTCAACCAGGGAAATAGAGTGCGCTGCTGTCAACTCTACTTCCTCCATCGATTCACCATAGACCACTAGGGTGATATCGTCGGCGAAGCCAACAATCTTAACACCCGTCGGAAGGGGCAGCCTCAGTACGTCATCGTACATCGCATTCCATAACAGCTGGCCCAGGATTGAACCTTGAGGTACTCCCGCGGTAATTCGAACGCTTTTCTGCCCCTCCTCTGTGTCATACAGTAGAATCCTACCATCAAATAGCTTTCTAGAAGCTTACACAACTGCACCGGTACCTTGAGGCGGTGAAGCGCGTGTGCTATTGCTTCCCAGCTTGCGCTGTTGAACGCATTCTTCACATCCAGAGTGACAACCGCGCAGTAACGGATGCCGCTCCTTTTATGCTCGATTGCCACCTCAGCTGTTTGAACGACCGACTGGATGGCGTCCAGAGTAGATTTACCTTTTCTGAATCCAAACTGGTTGTTGGACAGGCCGTCCGCACTCTCCGTATACGGTACTAGTCTGTTGAGAATCAACCTCTCCAATAACTTGCCCGTCGTATCTAGTAGACAGATAGGTCTATACGCCGACGGGTCACCTGGTGGTCACCGTTTCCCCGCCTTTGGTAGTAGCACCAATTTCTGTCGCTTCCATACATCCGGGAAGATTCCTTGATCAATGCAGCGTTGCATCGTGGTTCTGAACATGTCCGGATCCGTGTTCACTGCCGCTTTTAAGGCAACATTCGGGATACCATCGGGTCCCGGTGCCTTGTTTGACGCGAATGATTTCACGACTTCTGCCAGCTCTTCGTTCGTCACTCTCGCCACTTCTTCTCCTTCATCTGCCGCATACGGCGCTGGGGGCCATGGGCTTATGGGATGGTGCGGGAAGAGTACATCGATTATCGATCGCAGCAACTCGGGCGATTTCTCTTGGGGCGCTATGGCTCCTTTGGTCTTAGCCATTACCACTCTGTAGGCGTCACCCCATGGACTAGAATTGGCACTCTCGCATAGACTTTCAAAGCATGCCCGTTTTCGACTCTTGATTTCCTTTTTGAGAGCCAACTTTGCCTCTCTGAATGCTGCACCGCGTTCCTCTCTTTGTGCTTCTGTGCGTGCGCGTTGCATTCTTCGTCTAGCCCGAAGGCAGATTGCTCGAAGATTTGCAATTGATTCGCACCACCAATACACTGGCGGCCTGTTCTCTCTATCCGGTGGGATGTAAACAGCACATATCGATAACTTATTTCCCTTAATACTCGTGGAGACAGCAACTTGTTCCAAATTTTGTCCATTGATTGTATTGATTCTTCTGCTGGAATACTGCTGAGCCACAGCAATCAAGACGCCGCCAAAGCGAGATTTGCAACTGTTTCGTGAACAACGATCGCATCGAAACACGTTGTAAGCCGTTCCAAATAATTGTAATGATGTGATACAGTCGTCTAGTCCAGTTTCAGTAAAAATTATTACGTCGAAATCGCAGTCGTCAGAGGCCAGAAACACGTCGTCAATTTTCGTCCGCAATCCTCTCACATTTTGGTAATACACCATAATACTTGCACCGTGGTTGGGAATCCGCTGCAATGGACAATGATTTAATGCAGGTGAAAGAGTAAAATCGTCTAAATACTCGCCTCTGGTGAGAGCCTGAGGGCTCCCACCTTCCTCCAAGCATCGCGGTGCATTCAAACAATTGTTACTGGATTCCCCATCGGTTGCTCCTGAGTGGGGGTAACTGCTGACTGTTCGCGGGCGAAGGAGAGTGGTCGTCTGTTTTTTGTAAAATCCACGAACTCTCTAAACATTAAGCCGGTCGGCCAATGTGCTGGATGAATGAATGAATATTTACAATATAATTTTACATAGTGAAAATTGATATCTATATTCAAGTGTTCCGACTTGTTTGTGTATAAAAAAAGCACATAATATTGAACAGAAAAGTCGGAAAACTGGGAGTGGTGTCATTTTGTAAAGGACTTTTCATGGCGTTTTTCAACATCCTACTTGATGACAAGTCAAAGTTATAAAAAGTATATAATTTAAAATGGCTTGAAAACGGGCCAACCGATTTATGTGATCCCTTTGCAGTTGTGTTCTTTAAGGGTTGTGACGTGTTTAAGTGGAATAGTATTTGCGAAATTGAGAAAATTATAAAAACCGGAACACTGATTCGACATTTTGGGTATGGATTTTCCTTGACTTATTCTAAAGGCTGGGGTGATAAAACGTCAAAAGTGCAGTATGCCGAAAAGAAAAAAATACAAGTTTTTCTGGTCAAACGTTGACCTATTTAATTAAAAAGAAATGCGGAGGAAATCAATAAAAACGTAGCTTCAAATCCAAACACTTAACAATGTTTTAACAGTTAAGGCCGTGAACAATACTTTAATTTTTTAAAGAAGTTATTTAACTGTAAAATATTCACATATTAAAAAAAATATTTAAGCCTTTAGGGGTTAAAATATATTGTTCTAATAAAAAACAAAATATTCTATAGCAAAGTTCTTATACTCCAAATATACAAAACAGGTGTAATAATCACATTTCAATACATATTGCTTTAGTAGAAATTAAAATTTAGTTCGCCCACGATTTGTAGAAAAAAAAAGGAAAAATGTAAGCTCATCGGGGCGAGTTTAAACGGCCGGGGTAAGAAATGGCAAGGTATTATAGTAAAATTTTATTAGGATGAGAATTTTAGATGCAGGAACATCAGTTTTCAAACACATTTTTATGGAAGAAACACCTACTCAAATCTATTGAAATCATGTTCAAATTTTTGCATTTCATCTTGGTCCACCAGTTTTTATTTGCCACTGTGCACCTTATACTGTTATTGAGATTCTCTTCATTAACCGTTATAAGCCAATGTGCTTCAATACCGCATTGGTTATGAGCATCCAAAGGTGCGGCGAATTTGCTTTTTGAAGTGCTTCACTGCTTCTTCTTTGGACAGAATTATTTATTTATTCAGTTGGTGTTACATCAATTAATTTGATAAAACCTCGTTAACGATATTACGCCAATTTACTCGGTCCATGGCTGTGTCTCTTCAACCTCGATTTTGGCCCACGTTCTCCAGATCTTGTTGCACCTGATCAAGCCACCTCGCTTGCTGTGCTCCCCGCCTTCTTGTGCCAACCGGATTCGACGCGAACACCATCTTTGCAGGATTGTTGTCCGGTAGTCTTGCAACATGCCCTGCCCAGCGCACCCTTCCGGCTTTCTCAACCTTCTGGATACTGGGTTCGCCGTAGAGCCTAGCAAGCTCGTGGTTCATTCTCCGCCGCCACACGCCGTTCTTCTGCACTCCGCCAAAGATCGTCCTAAGCACCCTTCATTCGAATACTCCAAGTGCTTGCAGGTCCTCTTCCAGCATGGTCCATGCTTCATGTCCATAGAGGACCACCGGTCTTATAAGCGTTTTGTACATGGTACATTTGGTGCGGGGGTGAATCTTTCTCGACCGCAGCTTCTTCTGGAGCCCATAGTAGGCGCGACTTCCACTGATGATGCGTCTCCGTATTTCACAACTAACGTTGTTATCAGCTGTTAACAAGGATCCGAGGTAGACGAACTCATCAACCACCTCAAAAGTATCCCCATCTATCGTAACACTGCTTCCCAGGCGGGCCCTGTCGCGCTCGGTTCCGCCTTTTAGCATGTACTTTGTTTTTGACGCATTCACCACCAGGCCGACTTTTGTCGCTTCACGTTTCAGGCGGGTGTACAGGTCTGCCACCGTTCCAAATGTTCTGCCGACAATATCCATATCATCCGCGAAGCAAACAAATTGGCTGGATCTTGTGAAAATCGTACCTCGGTTATTGAACCCGGCTCTCCGCATGACACCTTCTAGCGCGATGTTGAACAGCAAGCACGAAAGTCCATCACCCTGTCGAAGTCCCCGGCGGGATTCGAACGAACTGGAATGCTCGCCCGAAATCTTCACGCTATTCTGCACACCGTCCATCGTTGCTCTTATTAGTCTTGTGAGCTTCCCGGGAAAGCTGTACTCGTCCATGATTTTCCATAGCTCTTCGCGGTCGATGCTATCATAGGCCGCTTTGAAATCGATGGTGATGCGTTGGGACTTGGTATTCACGGCATTTCTGGAGGATTTGCCGTACAGTGAAGATTTGGTCCGTTGTCGAGCGGCCGTTGATGAAACCAGCTTGATAACTTCCCACAAACTCATTTTTTATTGGTGATAGACGACGGAAGATAATCTGGGATAGCACTTTGTAGGCGGCATTCAGGATAGTGATCGCACGATAGTTTTCACATTCCAGTTTGTCGCCCTTCTTGTAGATGGGGCATATGACCCCTTGCTTCCACTCCTCCGGCAGCTGTTCGGTTTCCCAGAATCTGACAATCAGCCGGTGCAGACAGGCGACCAACCTCTCCGCGCCCATTTTGATGAGTTCAGCTCCAATACCATCTTTACCAGCGGCCTTATTATTCTTGAGCTGGCTGATGGCATCCTTAACTTCCCTCAATGTGGGGGCAGGTTGGTTTCCTTCATCCGCCGTGCTGACGTAGTCACTTCCTCCGCTGTCGTGACTCTCGTCGCCTGTGTTCTCCGTGCCATTCAGGTGTTCATCGTAGTGCTGCTTCCACCTTTCAATCACCTCACGTCCGTCCATCAAGATGCTTCCGTCCTTATCCCTACACATTTCGGCTCGCGGCACGAAGCCTTTTCGGGATGCGTTTAGCTTCTCGTAGAACTTTCGCGTTTCTTGTGAACGATGCAGCTGTTCCATTTCTTCACATTCCGCTTCTTCCAGGCGGCGCTTTTTGTCCCGGAATAGGCGGGTTTGCTGCTTTCGTTTTCTTTTATATCGCTTCACGTTTTGTCGCGTTCCTTGCTGCAGCATTGCAGCCCGCGCTGCATCCTTCTCCTCCAATACCTGCCTGCATTCTTCGTCGAACCAATCGTTACATGTCCTCCTTTCCACGTACCCGACGATGCTCTCGGCTGCGTTGTTGATGGCTGCTTTTATGTTGCTCCAGCAGTCCTCAAGAGGGGCTTCGTCAAGCTCGCCCTCTTCCGGCAACGCTACCTCGAGATGCTGAGCGTATGCGGCAGCGACGTTCGGTTGGGCCAGTCGCGCTAGGCTATACCGAGGCGGGCGTCGATACCGTACATTGTTGATGACGGATAGTTTTTGGCGCAGTTTCACCATCACTAGATAGTGATCAGAGTCGATGTTAGCGCCACGATAGGTTCTGACGTTAGTAATATCGGAGAAGTGCCGTCCATCGATCAAAACGTGGTCGATTTGTGATTCCGTCTGCAGTGGTGATCTCCAGGTGTATCGATACGGGAGGCTGTGCTGGAAGTAGGTGCTGCGAATGGCCATGTTCTTGGAGGCGGCAAAATTTATCAGTCGTAGGCCGTTCTCGTTCGTCAGCCGGTGGGCGCTGTACTTTCCAATCGTCGGTCTGAACTCCTCCTCCTGGCCAACCTGAGCGTTCAAATCTCTTATGATGATCTTGACGTCGTGGCTTGGGCAGCGGTCGTACTCGCGTTCGAGCTGCGCGTAAAATGCGTAAATGCGTCATCAGTGCTTCCGGAGTGTGGGCTATGCACGTTTATGATGCTGAAGTTGAAGAACCGGCCTTTGAGCCTCAACTTGCACATTCTTTCGTTGATCGGCCACCACCCGATCACACGCCTTTGCATATCACCCATCACTATAAAAGCTGTTCCCAGCTCACGTGTGTTGCCGCAGCTCTGGTAGATGGTATGATTACCTCTAAACGTTCGCACCATCGAACCTGTCCAGCACACCTCCTGCAGCGCTACGATGTCGAAACCGCGGATCTTCAGTACATCGGAGAGTATGCGTGTGCTTCCGATGAAGTTGAGAGATTTGCAGTTCCACGTACCGAGTTTCCAATCGCTAGTGCATTTCCGTCGCTGTGGTCTTTGCCGATTGTTCCGGTCCGTATACTCTCGTTGACGTTCCTGTGCTGACGTGTTTTTACGGTTGGCTTGCAGGGCCTGCCACCAACCCCCTAGATTTCCGGAGGACCATTCCCCCTAAATTTTCGGAGGGCCATAGTGCGCAGTTTAGCTTAGAGTCCTTCTCTGGCACTCGGACGAAGATCAGCCGCCCCTGACATGGGGAACAGACACTGTTGTGAGCCGCTCCTAACATGGAGTACAGACGCTCAAGGTTTGCAGAAGCAAAAGCAACAGCAAACCCCCCCTTCCCTGTCAGCATACGCCCAAAGTTCCCACCGGGGGTTGGTTACCCGATCTTCCCTAAGGTTACTCGTACCCCGGCCAGTACCGCGAGGAGGTAGGGATAGGAGTTGCTGGGCAAGAGGCTAAGGACCGCACAGAGGGGTCTATTTTATTCCTTCAGGTACGCGAGGTACAATGGTACGCCATGCCCAGCCATTTACCAACTTTCTTTGGACAGAAATGGATGAGAAATTGACATTTTACCGAATTTTGTCTCCATGCTAATTTTGATGAAAATTGTAAATTTTGCTGTTCGCATCGCAACCATTTTTTCCCTTAGCAACGCTCTCAACTGCTTTCTACGTTTTGTCTCTTCGACGTTTTGTCCCTTTCGACGTTTTGGCATTCGACATTTTGGGTCTCGACGTTTTGTCCCTAAACCACTCTAACGCCTTCTGAATAGTACGAAGTATGCTGGGGCAATTACTAGTAAAGAAATTAGTAAAGATTTTTGATTTACATAGAATATTACAATTGTATGCCTGATAATTTTGATCCTGAATCGTTCCAAGCATCAAAACAAACAAACGACATAAGAGTAGTGTTTGGTAAATTTGTCTTCTTTTCAATAAAATCTTAATTATTTTTAAGAACATAATACTGTTGTTATGACATGTAAACATTTTTTTAAAGACACCGACACCTTAATGCTTCCAGTGGACGATTTTGTCCTTTGAAGGGAGCACCACACTAGACAACGGACTAGCATGCATCGCCCAGTGGCACAGTCGAAATACGTTCCTGACGAAAAGATTTTCCGGACTAAAGCGGGAATCGAACCCACACTCCTCGACTCGATTCGGCTAAATGCTTAGTAACTCTAACCGCACGGCCACGAAGCCCACAAACCGATTGAATGGTTGATTGATTACTTAAAGTTAAAATAATTAATTAAAACTGTTTATTTGTCAAATAGACAATGCCCTACCTGTCCCTGAGCTCGAGACATTTTCGTACCCCCTATCCTTTTTTGAATGTTCCTTGGAAAAGCTTTGTTGTTGTAGCAAGAAGCCAATGTAAGGACACTTTCGATTTTGAGTTGTTTTCTTTTCCTAATTCGTTCTCGTTTAGAATGCAATCTGACTATTTTCCTAATCCATTTTCGCACCACCCTCGCAGACAAATCCCACTTTTCTGCATCGGAATTTTCCCTGTTGTGCTAGTCGCGCCACACGCGTTCACTCATTCTCCAAATATCCATCCACACCACCGCTTCCTCTATAAGCAGGAACAACCCGGCTGCTTGCATTGCAATCCAATCTATGTATGAGAGCCACCCGCGCCGCACCGGTTCCAGCGAATTCATAAGGGCAGCATTTCGCAACACCGACGTAGACATTGCCACCGCCGCCGCTTGCCTGGGGGGTAGTTTGAGAGTGAGTGCCACGCCCTCTCGTCCCAACCCCAAGTAGCAAGCACCAAAGTGGGTGGTTTGTTGGTGGGAGGAATGCAGCTAAAAGTGCACCACCACCACGGGAGCTGAAATTTCCACCGCAAGAGACCGGGTGGGAGAGCGATTTCTGCTGTTGTGTTTTGGTTGCTGTTGTGGAGAGTGAAATTTTTTGCGCTTCGGTGAGCGGCAGACACACGTGATCGCCAGAAGCGTTTGCCGCCTACAACTACTACGACTCGTGACTGTCGTCGCGTGTCGCGTTATCTCGTTGATGGCACTCTCTTATTGCATTTCGAACGGTGGTGATCTGTGTGTCTGTGTGGGAGAATGAGTGCCCTGGTGAGTGGGGCCGATACCGTGTGTCTGCATCGACGAGCCGGATTGCGACCGAGCAGGACCAGTTAGTTAGTAGCCGTAGCAGCCAGAAGCATCAGCCGCAGGAAGCAGCTCAGCAGCTCAATACAGCAAATAGCAGAAGCTAGCACACACTCCACAAATCTCAGTATCATCTCGAAAGCAGCACGTCGGAAGTCGTTTCTAGGAACGTCGGTATCCTTCGCCGGAGATAGTCCCGAGATAGTAGCGAATACCGCTTAGTGGTCGGCTTTTCGTGATCGATTTGTGTCGAGAGTGTTCGTTCAGTGTTAACCATCCCCTCGGGTTCGTTCAAGTTCCGGAACGTCATTTCCGTCGCATCCGAATCGTTCGAGTTTAGATTAGAACAGAAGCCGGTAAACTACCACTCCACGTTGAAGCTGCTGACCGTATCCGCGTCTCAGTCTTAGTCGAAAGTGCGTGTGATTTGTTCGAATCGACACCCGACACCACCAGCTTAGTCCTGTAGTTTGGTAGTTGCATCTGCACCCAAGAAACGCCAACATTTTGACACTTTAAACCAACATTACAGACACCCGCCAACCAAACAGATCATCCATCCCTTGAAACACAGATTTCCCCCCGAAACACACATCTTTCGCGGAGCGTGGATCGAAAATCGAGGTCGCCGTCGTTGTCGAGAGCTATATCGGAAACCAATCCAGCCAGCAGAGTTGAGATAACCTCCTCCCCAAGGCAGCAGAGTGCAAATCCAGCCAGCCAGCAACGATTTTTTTGGACGACGCCAGACACCGGCCGACGCAAGCTCAAGTGTTGTGTATAATCGAATCCAATCGACGGAAGTTCATTTAAAATTGAAACGCTATCACTCCCCGGCAGTGGATTCTGTATTCTATTAATATCTATTCAAATCGAGTATAAATAAACCATTAGTAGTTAATTGATAGTTTGATTGTGGGGTTTGATCGGATTTACCGCAGAGTACCGCCATCCCTTCAGCATACAGTAGTTAATCGTAAGGTTTTTCGGGCAATATTTAGAAACTTAGCCACTTAGCCACAGTTGATTGTGTAGAGTTCAGTGTTCCAATAGAATTCGGTGTATAATCTACGAGTTGTTCTACGTGTTTTAGTATCGGTGTTCAGTGTCTTGGAAACATCGCAAAATATTATCTACTGATAAGGAAATCTTGTTTAGAAAGTCAGCATCAGCAAACTCCGAGCTCGACGCGTCCATAATCTGCGAGTGATCTGCCAACGTATAGTATTCATCGATTCTAAGTGTCTACGCTAGAAGTGAAGAGACTACGCAATTCCCTCCGAAGATATCAACCGACAACCACGTGGTTCCACTGTATTGTTAGAGAAGCGAAGCAGTAGCAGCGCATCGTGTCTGTGATCGGTTTGAAGTTGAAAGCCAAGAAGTTCAATTGAGTTGAGCAATCCAAAGTGCCGAGTGCTGTGATCTGTCCTTCCAATATCCACAAGAAAACCGGAAGGAATCTAGCGCATTTCTCAACAGAAGAAAAAAAAAGTATTCAAGTGTCGTGTTGTTCCCACAAAGGTATCCCAATTCTTAGAGAAGTTGTGATAACGCCTAGCGTGCGTGGTTAGAGAGCTAGAAAAGGCCAGAAGCATTTACGCCCCGTTGGAACAAGCAATCAAGCTGTGGAAGATGGAGCACCAAAGCCAGGATCTCGGAGCGCACCAAGCCGGCAATCAGGCCGAAGTGCCAAACGACCCAGGGTAAGTGAAACTTGGACAACTAAAAATAACTTCATCAATTAGTCCCATCCCGTGTGAAGATAATGCGGTGGTGAAAATTTGTCAAAAGAACCCGTGTGAGGAGAACATGTCATCGGCATGTGTCCATCATCATATCGACGGTGACGCGTGACGCGTCGCGACGGTCCAATGAAGATGAAGAATAACTGTGCGGAGTGTTCTAGATTTGTTTTTTTCTTGCCTCCTTGGCGGATGACCATCCCTTGACGACAGAAGTACGCGTTGTTCAATATGGTAGCCGGTCGCTGAATGGCGTCGTTTGGACGGTGATCGATTCGTCGGTGTGTAGTTTCCTATTGAGTTGTTTGAGATTTGTGATTTATGAACAAGAAGAAAATTTTCTTGTGAGAGGTCATGTGTGTACTTGTAAGCCATGGAACAGTCGAACATATGACAATTTTACCAATTTTGATGTGAACTTGATATGACGTATATTCTACTCTGTACCAATAGCAAATCTTTGAATGTGATTAAAATTAAATTTATATTTGGAATAAAGAGTATACTTTTTTTTGCTGGGAAAATTCTCTCAATTTTCTTGACATTTCTTACAAGTTTTGCCATGAATGAAGTACATTCGGCAGTTTATGTGTCGGACTTGTATTCGTTTATAGTTTCGCTAATTTAATTTATTATAATTGGAATTTGATTGAACAATATAAAGATTTATATATTACATTAAAATATTATAAAGAAGCTGGTATTGGTTGGTCAACTGTTTTGTTATGCTCTTAATCATTTTAATTTCCGACCCATGATTTTTTTTTAATTTACTAAATGATGCTCCGTTTGAAGCTGATAAATAAAAGTAATCCATTTTGTTTGCATTTTTCTGGATAAATTCCAAATTTCATAGTGTTTATTTGCGACTAATAAAACTTATAAATTAAGACACAGTCGAAAATTATCTAGTTCCTAAGTGTGGATTCAAAGATAACTGCAGTTGTGCTTGAAAATCACTAGTGCTACGTAAAACCTTGCGGTGAAGTGAAGTGGTATCGTGAAGGGGTCAGGATCCGTTATTGATTTCAGAATTTTCAAAAGCAGGTTTTTCGTTCAATATTAAGAAAATTTACAGGAGAATGTATTCGCTGTATTCTATTCTCCAACCGAAACACAGTGAACACACTTTCATCGAATTATTATTAGTTTTGAACAGAAAAACTGCTTTTGAAGTTTCGATGATGACGATGATTCCGATGACAGAGCGTTGAACGTTAAAGTGAATGAGAATCAAAGTGAAATCTACATTTTTTGCTATTGACAATTTGTAGAACCCGAAGGCTTTGGAGTCAAATGCTGTACATTTGATGGCGAAGCATTCGAAAATTTGATTCTTAAAATTAGTGCTCTTGTTGATATCAGTTGTGGATTTGTGCCATATAAACTTTGAAACCTGCGTTGTTCTATGGATCAAATGATATCATTCTGGGCTGGTTACTTTTTCGACCTGGTAACTGAAAAATCACTATTTGCAACAAAAAGTCACAAAATCCACTTTTTTTTTCACAAAATTGGTCACTTGAGTCAGTGAACTGATGATAATGAAATTTAAGGCTGGGTTAGCTTTTCGAAATAACTATTTTTATATGTTAATACAAAGAAATAAAGTGTGATTTGGAAATCAAAGTGTCAACAAAGATAAGGACTCCTGGCTAACTTCCTGGAAGAATTCAAGTGAATATTCCGTAAACATTTCCAATGAAAAATGTTAAAAATATTCTGGGAAATGTTTCGGAGAAGATGGGATGAATTTTCTGATCGAAATATTTTAATATTTTTTTTAAAAACAGGACGAATATCTGACTGAACCGCTCAATAAATTACTAGCGAACTTTCTGAATGATATAAAACGTGAGATTACGAGTCACCACTGAGTGATATGATAGTTTTTAGTAATTCATTTATTGGAACGGAAATAATTTTCTAATTACTTATGCGCAACACTATCTGAATCGGTTTGGCTCAAGTTCGTCAATTATCAATTGTGTTCTAGAATCATTGTTTATTTAGAAGAAAGGGTTTTATTTTAAAGAAATTTTGCCCCAAATTTAGATTGAGTTACTAATTTTACTGGTTCTTGATCCTGTCAGGTTTTTCGCCAAAATGTAGTTCACAACAAACAAATTCCCTCGATTTATTCTACAGCTGTGTTAAGATTTGCTGATATGCTGATCCTAGTGACTCGTTTAGAATCTCTACTTCAAAATTTTGAATGCATTTTCACCAGTAAGTTCCTCATAATTAAGAATTTTGCTAAAAAAATCTATCACGAGTTTGTCTCGTACAATGATAAGTGAAATCTCCAATGCGTTATCTTTTTGACCATTCATTGATTGACATGTCTTATCCCAGACAGGACTGTTAAGAAATGTTTCCAATTAGGGTAGATGTACCAACAGTGGAGGTACTAAGCACGAATGAACTTCATTTTACCGCAACAATTCAAGAAGCGCAATTAATGCACATGTTGATGTTGTAACGGGAAGTAACGAGTATTGACTTAATGAGAAAAATGATTTCATCGTAGTAATCCACGACACGTCAGTGAAAAATAATACCTCCACTATTGGTACACTGTTCCTTTAGTTGCGATATATTTTTAATTTGTGTTCCTATAGTTGCGGTATCCGTGGTTTTCTTATGGGATCCTCCACTATAGGAATACTTTACCGCAACTATTGGTACAAGCAAGAGCAGTTTTAGCAATTTTAGCGATTTCATCAGTTTTAAAGCAATTTGAACGCTCTTTTCAACTATTTCGTGTATCAACAAGCCAATACGTCGATTGGCAGTATCGGTTCTGTAGCTAATGCAATAAAATCAGTGAAAACGGCACTAAGGGAACACTTACCCTACTGCAGTTTTCTACATAACGAATCCACCCAATATTGGTTAATATACACAAAGAACGTATTTTCATTTTTAGTCATTTTCATGATTAATACTTGTAGTTTTGAAGTCATTTTTAAATCACTATTTTGATCACAAAAGTCACTTTTATTTTGTTGTCTGACCGCTACCAGCCTTGCATCATCAACTTTACAATTGTGTTCAGAATAATAGGAGTGAAAGTAGATTTTAAAACAAAATGTTCAACTTTGACAGGATGTCACTTTTTCTAACATATAAAAAAAAGAAATGTCAAAGCATTTTAAGAAATCTTAAGCATCGTCTGGTAGGTACTTAAAATTTCAACAGGTGTAATGACAATTTCAAATTTTTCAATATTACATTTTGGATCATTTGTAGTTTTCTACCAAAATTTCACGCTGTTTATTTCAAAAACAAAGTTACAACATGCCAATACGGCTTTCACTAATATTTCTGAGAACACAACTGTGCGTATATTTTTTTTCAAACATGGGAATTGGAACATTGCATTTTTTTGTGCTAATGACCGAATGAGTTGAAAGACGAGTATTGAATAAATTTTACTTTTCACTTCACTTGATTTCAATCATGTGCCCAAACCCTGTGTGACGACTTAAGTGGCTCCTGGTGTTAAGCAGAACTTCATGTTATGTAAAGTATTGTGAACCGAAAAATCGATCAGTTTTTTTTAAGAGTTAGTGTATATCGTGTTTAATATTCGACTGAATTGTTTTCTTTATTATGGTAGTATTTTGGTGGTAGTATGCGCATCTTACTGCCAAATTCCAGAAAATTTGGCCGGCAAAAAACCCCATGACGAATAGAATAAAACTGCCTCCTCTACTTAAAAAATAATCAATTATGATTTTCGGCTACGCAGTCTCGATTTTTACACCGTTTTTTTTTATTTGCTCGACGTTTCGACACGGAAATTGTATCTTCCTCAGGGGGTAAATATAAATAAATTACCCCCTGAGGAAGACACAATTCCCGTGTCGAAACGTCGGGCAAATAAAAAGCCGTTGTAAAAATCAAAAACTGTGTAGCAAAAAAAGATAATTTTCTACCATACAGTTGATTCTCTGCCAGTTCATTAAAAAAATAATTCAAAAAATATTTATGATGCAAGTGGTCTGATTCATGGCATCTGAAGACGAATGCGGAGGTAAAAATTATATAAATGCTTAACTTTTTAAGCTATTTTAAATAGGAAAAACATCACAAATCACAAGTAGACGATTTGATAAGAAAATTCTGCATTATTTTCTTTCACCTACAGTCAACTTTCCATAGCTCGATGTTGAAGGGACTATTGATTTAGGAGGTATCAAGTTATAGAAAACAAAACTAGTGCAAATGCGATCAAAGGGACTATCGAGGTAGCCCTAAAAGCAAACTTTCACTACTGTTTACTAACTCAATTATGATAAACGGAATATCGAGTAAAGGAGAGTTGACTGTAAGAAACTTTTAGTTAATAATAATTTTTCTTGCTATGTCGTTTCATGCAAAGTGGATTTAAATAAGAGTGATGTTAATGTCAAAATTGGAACAGCGTCGAACTGTCATTTCCATACAAATCCACATTCCAATTGAGCAGGAGACCTGTCAAAATTGGAACATGACGGTTCTATAGTTTATTGGAACCCTAGTTTCCTGAACTCATGTGAGGCATGATGAATCTTTGAATATGTTATTTATAATAACGCATATAAAGTTAAAACATGAACAAATCTTAATTTCTGCAAAAACTTTACTTTTTAAAAGCCCAACAATTTAGAATCAGCGAACACTACCCAAGCAACCATGAAATATTTGAATAAGCCTTAAATAAGTCTTCTAATTGCATTCCATATTCTCAAGCAATGGGCGATTGTGAATCTATGTACCGAAAATCAATTTTTTGTTCCGAATAATCGATTTTTGGAATCGATGTCAGGAGCACTTAATCGAGCACTGAACCTATTTCCTACATTTGATTTTTTTTTGTTTCGATTCAAAAAGAATCAAATTGATAAGAATTGTAAACCTAGTTTTGAATCAGTTTTGAAGAGTTCAATACATTTTTTTAATTTCAAACGTTACTTAATTGAAAAAATATAAAAATCATATACAATCTTACAGCTTGTTTTTTTTTGTAAATTTTCTTCTTCCTCGAAAAAAAAAACATCGATTCAAATGATTCAATTAAATCGGTGAATCGATTCGACACATTGAATTTGAATCGATTTAGTAACATAGATTTTCTGGCCAAATTTTCCCAACGTTAATAAGCTCACTGCCCTAATATACTGCCTTAAAATAGCAAAAAGACTGCCATTTAGTGGCAAGGAGGAGGTTTTAGTTTTCAATTTTTTTAAATCACCCCTCCCCCCAGAACAATAAAAATATAAACGCCAAATAAATTTTTGAAATTCAACACTGCAATCCACAAACACTGGAGTATTAAGTAGTATTAACAGTAATGTTCCTCAAAATTGTGGCTTTCTGCATAGAAAACAGAAGTTTTATAAAAACGGAAATTTCTCGCTTTTTTGATAAATATACTGAAGGTTTTCGAAAAGAAGTTTGTCAACCATACATATAAATATGTATACAAATTGAGATCTTTTTTCAACATCTTTAAATTACATTTTATGAACTTCAGAGAGAACTTGGATTTCCGGAGATGAAATTCTTTAGTTTCAATGATTAGAAAATAAAACCCTAGGTTATCAAGTTTATCAATTATTCGTCTACAAGCTGGAAATGTTTTAATGTCTGCCATGCTCATTTGCATTCAACAATAATCGCAAAACTTCTATGTTTAAAAGCTTATGTTTGGAAATGTTGTTCGTTTTTTAATGTGCATATGGAGACTTCTCGAAATTTTTTACCTTCGTTTTGTTTTCCCAAAAAATAACATTGCCTCTAAGTTTACAAAACCCAAATCCTGGTTGTGCTACTGCTGCCATTCAATAGTTTTTAACTGTTAATCAGCATTTAGAATGCACAACATGTTTTGATTCCCGATCATCTCAATTGCTTGAGAAGCAATTTTTCTCGAACACTCTGAAAAATAATTACTGCGTACGTAATTCTGGTTTAGACTGAATGACACATGATGTAAGTGATGGAACGACACAAAAACGTGTTCTTGATGATGTATTGCACAAAAAAAAGTGTAATTTCACATGTTAAAGGATACGAAAACGTTGGAACTGTGATCGACATTTCCCGAATCAGACACTAACGTAGTTAAAATGCCACACAAACTTGCATCTTAAAAGACGTAAACCACATGATTTTTTGGAAGTGCCTTTAAGAGAAATCATGAGAACATAACGTAATTACAGATAATAACTCAACACTGAAAAAGTAAAAAAAAAACGATAGTACAATTCACTGTTTGTCATACTTTTTTGACATTTGTCCTCTTGAGATCAATACATTTTGGAATCGCCCGTAATTGTATTTTATAATCGCAACACTGTGCTGAGATTCTGATCTACATCTTATCATAAGTATCCTGACCATTCAGAAGGATGGCGTCTTCGGCAAAGTTGTTCAGTAAGTTAAGGACTATCATTGTTCGAGCTAGTTGATTCAAAGTTTTGCCACTAGGCGGCGCTAGTGAGCATGAAATTTTTGTTTTGCAGATATTTTAGGAGCCTGACCACTTAGAAAGATAGCATCTTCGGCAGAATTGTTCAGTAGCATAAAGGCTATCATTATTTGAGCCAAGAAAATCAGCCAAATCTCGAACTTCAAGGATTAAACAAAGAAAGCATTTGAGCTACTGAACAACTCTGCCGAAGACGCCATCTTTCTAAGTGATCAGGCTCCTGAGATCTGCAGTACAAAAGTTTCATGCTCACTAGCGCCGCCCAGAATTTGTTGGCTAAAATAATGATAGCCCTTGAGTCCTCTAAAAACTTTGTATGGCTTGCCACGCTATGCTTGACCCCCTCCCCCTAGGAGCGTGACATAATTTGTGTACGACCCCAAAGTGGTCAGACTCCTGGGATATTTGCAAAACCAAGAGTGTTGTACAAAGTACAAGGCGCGACTACTCGCGTTACAAAAATTCGGGCGACGACCGAAAGGTTAAAAGTATAAACAATAGCAAGAAAAAATTTCGTAACTTTTTCTGCGTTCAATTAGTACGATACTTTTGAATGACAAGAAGGGGTATGCCGGTTGTCTACATAAGAGCCACGTTCATACCTAACACCATTCCTTTTCTCCTCTACTATTCAATTATGATGGATCAAACCTACAAGAGAAAGATCCTTTTCAAGTGAATGAATATTTCAACACCTATTTCGTTCGATCGCTCAAACCGCAAATGTTTGCAAAGCAGGAATACAATCCTGTAGAAGCAATGTTTAAGTTTAAGTTCATCCTGTAGCGCGACACACCTACAAACACTTCTCAACAAGTGTAATGGTCATAGGTTCGAATCCCAGTGGATTGACAATAAAAAAGAGTGTCAACAAACATGACAAGCGTGTGCTAGAATAAGGGCGTAAGTCGCATGATCGATTTCTCTTCATCGATCCTCTTTTCTGTGAATATAAGTGACAAGATGCTGGTTTGTAAGCACTTTTTCACCCTGATAATAGAAATAATAAACCATAGAAGAATAATGTCGCTGGTTTTCCCTTTGTTCTCGCTCAGAAACATGTTGGGTACACAAGTGTCAAACTGCATACATTTTCGCGTTGACATTTATAGCCCCGCCTATCTCCGCCAGCAAAAGATGTTCCGACAGCGACGCCAGCGACATTCTTCTTCTATGGTTTATTACTTCTATTCTTCAGACCGCTTGGCTGCGATGCAATATTGCTTCATGGGGTGAAAAAATGCGGACAAACTTACGTCTTGTCACTTTTATTCACAGAAGAGAGGATCGATGAAGAGAAATTGATCATGCGACTTACGCCCATACGCACACTCTTGATGTTAGGATACAGACAGCAGCAATGTGAGACGAAGACAAAAAATAGTAATGAGAGAGAGAGAAAGGTACGAAAGTTGAAGGAAATAATAAAAGAAAGAGATAATTTTTGTTTTGCTCCACGTTACGTTCTAGACGTTATCTTTTTTGACAGCCGGATACGAAGTTTTCGTGGGGCCCAGATAGCCGTAGCGGTAAACGCGCAGCTATTCAGCAAGACCAAGCTGAGGGTCGTGGGTTCGAATCCCACCAGTCGAGGATCTTTCCGGGTTGGAAATTTTCTCGACTTCCCAGGGCATAGAGTATTTTCGTACTTGCCACACGATTATACGCATGCAAAAATGGTCATTGGCATAGTAAGCTCTCAGTTAATAATGGTGGAAGTGCTCATAAGAACACTAAGCTGAGAAGCAGGCTTTGTCCCAGTGGGGACGTAACGCCAGAAAGAAGAATACGAAGTTTTCTGAAACCTAGCATTTAAGCAGCTGTATATAATTTTCAATATAATGAGTATTATCATGCCATTTCTGATCTACATCAATTGCGTCTCAAATATGTTGTTATGTTTTTTTCTTCATTTGCGACATTTGAAACTGATGCATTAAAGTATATTCATGGAATTAGGTTAATGTAATTAGGTTAAAGAACATAAAAAAGTCGGTGTAATGAAAAAGTTCTGTAAAAATGCTGGGTTTTTAATACTTATTAATTTTTTGTATAGCTCATGTTTATATTATACAAAAATTAGTTGATCACTAATGAATTTCAAAAAATACTAACCTGACATTGCCGACAGAGGTACACCATCCGTAATAAATTGAACGATATCACAGGCGGACGAAAGTGCGCCCTTATTCGTTTACATCAATCCCTAAATAAGCAAATAGCACTCTAATAGGTCCTGTGTGCTAATATAGCGCCATAATGCAGCTGACATCCCGAGCAGAAGAAAATAACTTCTGAATACCAAACTAAGGTATTCCATACCAGATAATTTCCAATACTTACAACCTGAATGAGGTATGAATGAGCCCTGCATAAGAGGTAAAATACCTCAAATAATATCTCAAGCATATTCTACGAACACCAAACTGATAACTAGATCAGGTATTGTAATACCTCAATAATACTTGACGCATTTTCATATAAAAGTGAAATTTTTCAATAGTAGCTAAATACCTCCAGCAGACCTCAATAGCTGTCTAATACCTCAATGAAGTATTTTTAATTGTTTTAAAGATTTTTTTCGATACCATTATAATACCAAATTGAGGTATTGACAACTGAACAATACCTAATTTTGGTATGATACCAAAATATGGTATGCATATGTTATTGAGGAGTTATTTGTTCCTGCTCGGGATGCCCTATATTAGCCTATAAGTGCCCTTAAAAAACCAGAAAGGTCCAGAAACCACTATAATTCGTGTTAGTGGTTACTTGGGATCTGTAATTTGTTCACAAAACCATTTTAATTAAAACTCCGTATTGAAAACTCTCGAAATCGTCCCTTTTTGTTATTTTTCCTTCACTAAGAATAAACGACCAATTGCCAGAAACGTCATGTTTAGCAACGACATGTTCTTATGCATTGCCAGCGTGAACAACTGATATTCTATTTTTTGGGAAGATTTTAAAGAGATTTTGAGCTTTAAATATTTTATAGTTTTTTCTTCTCATGAGTCTCATCTACAACTAACTGTTTTTAGGAAATTCTTAAAAAAAGAAAAAGAAAATCTTTGACCAGAATCTCATGGAAGATTTCTGAAGAAATTCTAGACAGAGCATCACGTCATTAACACAATTACTAGCTTGACGATTTTTTGTATATGATATTTGAGTGCTACCTGAGAGGAAATTTTATAGTTCTGTCTTGAAGAATATCATGCATTGTTTCTGAAAAAATATTGAAAGATAACCTTGAGTAGTTGAGTAAGTACTTAAAGGATTTTCCAAAGCTGCGATTAGTATATTTTATGAATGTTTTTGAATATATTTTTGAAAATACTCAAGGAACCTTACCAGAATTGGTCGGCGTTAACTCAGACTGGTCCAAGGATCATTTGAAACAGCAAAAATTGTTTGTATTATTTGTTTTAATATCAAAACTTACCTATCTGATAAAACATCTGTTCAAAATAGCATCGAAAAGGTGAGAATTGATCCAGTACTTAACGTGTTTTAACAAGGCCTGAAAATCATGGCATAATTGTCGAGAGGGGCCTTCCATAGTCGAGTATTAAGAGTCCGCGGCTACAAAGCAAAGTCATGCTGAAGGTGTCTGGGTTCGATTCCCGGTCGGTCCAGGATCTTTCCGTAATGGAAATTTTCTTGACTTCCCTCGTCATAGAGTATCATCGTACCTGCCACACGATATACGACAACTTTTGCAAAGAAAGCTCTCAGTAAATTACTGTGGAAGTGCTCATTGAACACTAAGCTGATAAGCAGGATCTGTCTCAGTGAGGACATAATGCCAAGAAGAAGAAGCAGTTGTACAACTTCTATATGAAATACAGAAATTCTAGCCTGAGTGCTATTCCTACGTTGTTATAAGACAGTATAATCAAATGCATCCCGTGTAACGTTTTCATTCATTATGAATGATTTGATGGCTAAATTGCGTTGGTTTTGTTACGCTGTGATCATATCTTTTATACTTGCGGATCGATGCACCTACCTATCTTCATCTATACCACTCATTCATTCATTCACAAAATCACATCATGTTTCTCACACGAGATAACTATTTTCGTATAAATCACATCGTGTGGTCTTCCTGCTGTCCTGCTGTTGAAAAACGGAACCGTAACAATTAATACTCTGTTATCACATCAGCCGAAAATAAAATACGAACCTCACAGTTCCGCACCGGTTCCAGTCGCGCGAGGCGAGTGAGCTCTACATATTTGATTTACGACGCGGAGCCAAACCAAACAAACAAATTATCACCTACATAGAGGTATCTTCTGCCTACCTTGACGAATCGTTCATTATCTGCTTCAGGTCGGCCACTGCCTCCAGGGACTGAGCGGCTTCCTTTCCCGTGTGGTGAGCTGCAACCTGGAAGATTAGCCCATTTGCATTGTCAACCACCTACTGGTTTATTGCACCAAAAAGCGAGCTTATCGCACTGCTGTTGAATTAGTTTAGTTGTTCTGATGGGGGGTAGGTCAGTTTTCCGGCTCGAAAATTTCTGGAAACAGTGCTATATAGTGGTTTTTCATCGCTTTACGTAACCAACAGCTTGAAGAAAAAAAAAACGAACCAAACATGAGTCTCGTCGCGGCTTATGGCCAAGTATCAACAACATCGTTAGACTGAGCGTTGCACTGAGGAGTAAAAGGAACTATTTCATTGCCATAATTTTAAATTTGAAAAATTAAGATTGGAGGTGGCATCGGGACTAGGGGGGACATTTGGCCAGCACATAATCTGAAATATCTCAGTAAATATTTTAAACATTGATATAAAGTGTTTATGAGGCATTCCTTATAGTTATCAAAAGCTGCCGCCAAAAAATAAGATCTTGGGAGCTAGTAGTTATTGATAAAAAACATGGAAAAAAAGCTTGAAGTTTAAAACATAAATTCTAAAATTAAATAAAATTGTCACTTTTGGGTGTTATAAAATAATAAATAAATCTCACTTTTTGGTGTACGAATACTATTTCAAAATCTCACAATCATGTCCATCAAATTAACTGTAATTTAAAAAAAAATCCTTAAGTTCGTAGACACAATAGTCAATTTGAACAAATTGAGATGTAAATTATGAAAAATAATGGAATCGTTCTGGTGGGCTTCGATCCCACGACTCCCGATACGATAGACTGGGCGCGTTAACCAACTACGCCACAGAATGGGTAACGATTCTGCAGCGCCGTCGGTCCACCTGAAATCAAAATCAAAAATAAAAGCATAAAACGAGCTCACCAATTGAAATTCATCGTCATCGCGAGCATCGATAGCACAACATTGTTTAAATAATTTTGTCGATATCTGGCTGGAAATTTGCCGAGTACACGACTGTACCGGCAACTGCAGAGCTCGACTTACTATGCATTAGGGGTAGAACATAAATTTGGCCAATATTGACCCAAATTACTCATGTGTGCGTCGATCGTTTGCTCGACGCTGATGGCTACGCGCCAGAGATGAGCAGTTGAGAGCAAAACGCGCGCGCATAGTGCTACCGCGTGACGCGCATTCGGTGGATATCGTGCGTCCGTTGATTTTGAAAATCTGTGTATAATTGTGCGGTTGAGTGAGTTGCGCTCGTATGTTGAATGTCTGCGCCGGAACTCACCGCTCTCCCCAGGAGTGCGCAGTGAGTGCTGTTTTCGGTTTCAATGTCTCTTGCCTTAACACATTGACAGAGTAATCGTGGTGTGTTCCGTTTGATTGTGTTTTCAGGTGAGGGAAAAATTGTGTGCTGTCTGCCGAAATAATTAGATGGGAGGAGAAAATGAGTAATCAAAACAAAGCCGAACCGCGTGCGTGTTTGACTTATTTTTTTGAACCGGTGTTCAACCTCTGGTTTTTTTTTCGGATTCTACGTCGAAATGCATCAACTTGATTCTTTTTTAGACGCTAGACAACCTACTAAGTGCGATTAGAGTAGTGGGGAATCATTTCATTCATTCGTTTACAGGGTGGTCTGTTCGCGACGCGTAGTCGGCCAAGTGGGAGGTGACTCGCCCACTCGATAATGATCTTTAAAGCGTCGCGAAGTCATCAGAGGTAGTTGAGAGAGCGGAACTGCGCGCCATCGCTAGCGTAAGTGTACACTTGAGATGCTGGGAAGATGCGATTTGGGAGATGTTGTTTTGGGATATACGGATCAAAACGAGGATGGATTTGACGCCAGCGAAAAGAGAGAAGTGGTGTGTTTTTGCCGGTTGAATGATGATTAATAGTTCCCCCGGTGTATGTCAACGGGAAAAGCCATTTCGCAGAAGTTTTTCGTTTTTATGACATTACGTCTCAAGCGGGGTAGATCTTCCTTATAGCTTAGTTTTGTTATGAGCAGGCGAAAGTTCAACCGGCCGGCCACCGGTGAGAATTTCGTCAAAAACTCGCTCTAAATTTGAAAAAAAAAAAAACTTTTTAAACAAAAAGTTAAAAAGAAATTCGGCAAAAATAGGATGATGTGCTAATATCCATCGTATTAAGCTTTGATCTGTGAGAACCTGCAATTTTCCCAGTATTGCTGTAAATGATGTCAATACAAACCGATGCCAAACAATTCTTTCTCAAAACGGCTTTCGCATTGTACAATAAGATTTTGATAAATCTTGATCGTCTTTTTGGAAATAATGCAAAGAAATTTCATCTTGCCGTATTTTCAATTCGTCGTATCGTTTTCATTTATGTCGCAATCAATTTTCAGATTTGTCTCACAACTTACGGCTCACGAGGATATAGAGAGTGATCAAAATACAACATATCAACGCTATTTTAAAATGTTTTACTAGAATATATAGATCTACGGGCATCTCCCTCCATTCCACAGTGGCCCAATGCTGGCCAAAAGTAAAAAAAATGCAAATCAATTTGCAAATTCCTTCTCGAATATTTTTCTTGATTTCTTCAGCATTGAATAACAATACCCCAAAGTTTCAGATCGATTGGTGTATATTTGGGTTTTTAACAGCATGTGACCTAAAGAAATGTCAGCTGAATTTTTCAAATTTCGTATGGGTTGTTCTATAGAAATTGTCGTTTCTGTACACAATCATGTCCAAATCTTTCTCAATCGGTCTCATTCAAAAGAATATACCTAAGGCTTTGTTTTGAAGATACTTCGAACCATATTTGACATGTTTACTATTTGAGAATGTCAAGAAGTATATATCATAGAGATCCTTAAAAAATAAGGCATTTTTTCAAAGGTAGTGCAAGATATCTGGGAAACGCTCTAAAATGATCATTTACCCCTCAATGTGTGGCAAATATTCCATAGTATTTAATGTACTATGGCTTCACTTGCGCTTTTTTGCGCCAAGATAAGAAAAAATATTTTTTAGTCACACTGCGAGTCAGCCCATTAAACCACCTTACTAGATATAAATATTGCATTTTTCATCATTATAAGCTCCCGAATAGATTCGAAAACCACCTCGAGCTTGCCCACGATATTTATCTTCAAATTGGCATCAAAACAATGACGTTTCATTTAATTTTGATCTGGATACAGATTCCATTGATTGAATCAAAGAAATGTTCTATTTTAAGTAACTATGTCAAATGTACCGGAAATATCGATTTTCTGTTTCAGCGACTATTTCTATCAAATTACCTCTGAAAGTCGTGTTTTGTTAAATGATTAGCAGAATTGTACTTTTGACCAGCATTTGTATGAGATGCGGCCACTGTGCATTCATTCAGCATGATGATATATAATAATCTCTTTTAAACTTCATTGTTCGCCACCAAAACTAAACTCAAACATATAAACACAATTCCTTCTGACCAAACAATCATGACTTTTGCTCACAGTGCAGCGAAAACAACACAATCAAAGGAACCGTTTTTTTTACGCCGAGCATCGCGCACACATTGATGCGCACAAGCTTTTTTTTCTCAGCACGACGGATTAAACTTTGTTTACATTCTCAATTTTACGCGCTCATTAAAAAAAATTTCATAAAATTTCGTGAATTATAGAACTTTTACGGCGTTTGCTTGGGATGAAATCCTTCGGTGAAGAAGTACGAAGGTTTTCCATAGTAAAAATAAGTGCCTAGCGAAGTAAGTCACACAGGGGGCGGGAAGAAACTTGTATCGTAAAGTGGCGTACCATAACAGCTTTCACAAAATTACACTTAGAAAATGAATCTGTGTTAGATCTCCTAAGTGCACCCGCGATTCTCTGTTAAACAGTAAATTTGAAAGCGGATTTCCTTTCTTCAAATCGTACTACGTCACAAACGAGATGGACAATGTCTTCTCGTCTGCCATCTGAACACTAAATTTCGAACCATCCAGCGTTGTATGAATCAGTTTTATTAGTTTCGCCACAAAACCATGTGCAGACCAAGGGGGAGGTCACTCAACGCTCTTCAGTCGGCATAGCTGTGCCTTCAAAGCGCCAAGGTGGGCAAAGCGCGCCAAACGTGCTATAATACTACAAGCCATAAAAATCATTGAACTGAAATTATGGAAAAAAACTATCTCAGCAAGCATTGTAATAAACAAGCATTGACATATGTAAATTGAGATACTTTGAATTTTTCATTACTTATTCTGGGATGCATTTGACATTATTACGGGAGATTTACGGAACTTGCGATACACAGCGTCAACGGTTATGTGCAAGGGCGTGGTGGGCGTGACATCCAGCATGGAGGGAGATGTCTCCTATAAGACGCTGCCACTCACTTTCCTTCCACGGCAAGATAGTCACTGGATGCTTCTTTATATGTATATGTTTGATCATTTTAACTTTCTATTCTCTTTAAATTTAGTGAGTATAAGCCATGAGACAAAGCAGATTCCACGGTTCGATGGGTTCTGCTGGTTTGGTGCCAGCTTCGTTCTGAAATAAAAAAAAATTTAAATGTAAAATCAACAGTTTTTAATCGAACCTGCTATTTTTTGAATCCGAAACCAACTCGAAAATTTCGCAAAGTCTGTGTTTGTTAAAAAGCCAACAATTCAGAAAACTCAATGATTGCTGAGACGAAAATTTCAGTTCACTTTGATTTTTATAGCAACACACTATAAAAAAATGTGCCAGTTAGTGCGCCGAAAAGTGCGAAAGCTGCGCAAGGCACACTGCGTAGAGTGACCACCCCTTTGGTGCAGACATTAATTGTCACAGCTCAATTCTTCTACGCTGCCTTGAAATAAAAAAAAGATGAGTCTGCTAGTTATTCTCCCAGAGTTCAGCTGAGACAGAGACTTTGTTTGAAGTTTGAATATTTGAAGCATTTTTGACACAATCGAATCTTATAAATTTTTGGTTAGCAGTTTCCCTATTTATACAGATTTATACAGTATTACCAGAATCTCACGCCAAAGGTTTTATAATGAATCTTTTGGATCACCTCACCAGATATTCTTAAAAAATAAAACCAAATATCGCAGATCAGGGATGGGAAATGTACTGTAGCAAACATTTACCACATCGACATTCACATTTTTCTACACAACCATCAAAATCCAAAGAAACCCACGACCGTTCAAAACAAAAAATGTCACGGCGCTTCAAAACTGTAATCTTCTTCTTCCTAATGTTTTTTTTCAAACCCGAATGCGAAATGACTCGAGCAGAGTGGTGACATGATTTTTCCGGTTTTCGGGGTTTTGGATTTTTGCTCGATAAAGGCAGCATGAAATTGAACTCATTTATATGTATCGCAACGGAATGATTGTGGTCTTGCTATTAGCGCTAATAGATTTCAATAAGTTCAAAACACAAGCAAAATATTAGCGATTGAATTATTTAACATTTTTTTCGATCATTCACCTCGAGATGGCTGCCCGAAAACGATCATAGTGGAGAGACAAAAACATTCAAGCAGTGCACAGTGGGACGGATTGGGGTTTTAGGAGGAAAGATGGAACTCACGCCTTCAATTGTGATTTTACGTAAAAATGATGTTCTACAAAGTTGTTCCTATTATAAAAACAATTTTTTTGGTCGGAACGAAAATTAGGGTGGCCCTTTGTAAAAAAAGAAAACCTTAAAAACTTTTTTATTTCAAGGAATTTTGATACAGTTTGTTCTATAAAGTTGAAGATCAAAAAATTTTAAGCTAATTTGACCAAAAAAGTTTTTTTCTAGCTCAAAAATTGACCGTTTTAGAGCATTTTTCGCTATTGATGTAGGGTGGCCCTTCAAAAACAGGTTTTAGTGTTTTATTTTTTTATTTAGACTTTTTCAGCAAAGTTGCCTTCCCATCACCTGTAGAGCTGATTGAAACGCATATTTTGGGACCTGCATAATTTTTACGATGAAGAGTTATAAACATTTTTCATGAAAAACAAAAATTTTTCCACTTGTAGATGTATTTAAGGCAAACAAAAAGTTTTTTTTGCATTATAATGATTTCCTTTCGGCTTTAAATATGAATAACAAAGTATTTTATTTCAGTAACGAAGTAACGAATTTTTAATTACCGGAAATCCGTTTACAAGTAATTTCTGTATCGTAGGAGATAAAGCGTACCTGAAACGGTTGATTACACAGCGTAACAAAAATGACATTTTTGCGTGTCTCAAGGATCAAATTATGTGTCTCTAGTAGATTTGGAGTTGCTGAATCTGATGCCATTCTCAGAAATGTTCCAGCACGTCACAATTTTTAGCTATAGGTCGCCAAAGTTTTATAAAACACTGGTTTTGTTGATGTTTACATGAAATTTAAAGTACAATTTATCTAACATTTTTGTAATCTAATCCACCAAACATGCAAAATAGAACTTAAACTTTTATTTCAGACATAATTTGATTGAAATTTCACGATTAAATTTTGATTAAACCGTTTTTTTCAACATGCTTGCAGTCTCCATAGAAAATGTTTAATTTCTCTTATATGGCAAAATACCATAATATTCTAAACCATCAAAAAATAACTTTTCCGCATCGAAAGTATAATAAACTTTGAGGAAAAGTATTGTTATACACATAAATTTTGAATTCTGTGGTAAACTAAGCAAATAAATTGCCGTACAAGCTGGCAAACTTGCATGCAAGTTGGCTGAAATAGTCAATTTTCGCATTTTCAACAGTCAATATCTCAAAAACTAGACGTGCTATGATATTTCTGAAAACGGCAATGGATTCAGCAAGCCTTAATTAAGTGAATAGCGGTATTTTGATGCTGGAGACAAAAATGTGTTCCGCACTGTTATTAGAGTATGATTTATGATTACGATGCTGACTTTACAGTCCAGATTAAGGAAAATAACCATATGCATCATTTATTAGAGCTGTTTTGGAAGATGCTCAAAAACTGTTTTTAACAGTTATGTACTTATGATCCAATCAGCCGAAGAATAATACAATTTTTATTCATATTTTAAGCTGAAAAACGCTATAATAATATCAACGATTTTTTTTTATTTCCCCTACTCTATAAACCCATAAAATGTTATTTTTTGTTATAAAAAAGTATATAACTCTTCGTCAGGAAAAATGTTCTAATATTCTTTTTCTTGGCATTACATTCCAACTGGAACAGATTATGATTCTCAGGTTACTGTTTATAAGAGCACTTCCACAGTTATTAACTGAGAGCTTTCTTTATCATATTTGTCATTTTGCTATCGTATATCGTATGTATTAGTATCGATGATAAATTATGTCTATGAAAGTAAATTAAATTTTCATGACGAAAAGATTCTTGTATCTATTCGTTTCAATTAGCTTTATCTTGTATGTTTGCGTTCCAATTTGCTCTAAAAGTGATGGGAAGGCAACTTTCTGACAAAACTTAAAATAATAAAAATAAAACACAAAAATCTATTTATAAAGGGCCACCCTACATCAATAGCGAAAAATGCTCTAAAACGGTCCATTTTTGAGCTAGAAAAAAACTTTTTTGGTCAAATCAGTTTAAAATTTTCTGATCTTCAATTTTGTAGAACAAACTGTACCAATATTCTTTAAAATAAAAAAGTTTTTATGTTTATCTTTTTTTACAAAGGGCCACCCTAATTTTGGCTCCGACCAAAAAAATTGTTTTTAAAATAGGAACAACTTTTTAGAACATCATTTTTACGTAAAATTACAATTGAAGGCGTGAGTTCCATCTTTCCTCCTAAAACCCCAATCCGTCCCACTGTGCAGTGTGTGAACCGTTGGCAGCGCAACGCATGATGGTATTGATGCTGCTGTTGCTTTGTGTTTTGGTTGACTGGCAGAATCGATGAAATGTGGTAAATAGTGGTCACCGTGGTCACAGTTCCCAAGCCTGTCGCAGATAAGCAATCATTGAATGAGGGGCCGTCCATAAATGACGTAGCATTTTTTCACTGATTTTTTACACCCCTCTCCCCCCTCGTAGCATTTAGTCACAGAAGCGGATACCCCTCCCAGGTAATGACGTAGCATATCAAGTACCCCCCCCTCTTATTTTTTGAATTTGTCATCCTCAGCGATTGAGCTTAATCGAAGCATTGAATTTCTTAAATTTGAAACAAAATTTGATATCAATAGTTTGGTATACCGTATTGATTAGTTGGAAAACAGTTTTAAACGAACCATTTTCCTGTTCATGTTACATAATTTTGGTATCCAGTTTCATACAGTTGCAATTTATTTTGTTGTTGTAAATAAGTTGTGATTAATGAGGGTACAAAACATTGTAGAATGTATTGAACAGAAATTTCGTTATATTAAAGATTTTTCTTTGAAGTTTCATTGTTAAGAAAGTGATATCAGTGAATATGATGAGAAAATACCATAGTTTGGTATGGATTTTCGTCGTTTTAATTCAAATTCTGATCCCTTAAACAAAGATAGAGAAAAATAACAATTGTAATATTTGGAATGTTTCCAAAATCTAAGTGATTATTATAAAAATGGGAGACGGGCCTGGTGTAGTGGTTAGAACACACGCCTCTCACGCCGATGACCTGGGATCGAACCCATCCTCGAGATAGTCACTTATGACGTCAAGTTTATAGTGGCGACTTCCTTCGGAAGGGAAGTTAAATCGTTGGTCCCGAGAAGAACTAGCCTAGGGCTAAAAATCTCGTGCATACAAAAAAATTATACAAATCATTCAGTTTTTATTGATATTACAGAAAAATTCTTACACACATCATAATGAAACAAAAATAACTGTATTTTAAATTACCGATTACAGGTCGGACTCTATTATCCGGAGTATGCTTTTTAATATTTTTGTTTTTCAGATTTTATGCATAAATTTGAGAAAATTTAGTGTTGCAATATACAATATAAATGGTTCAGCAGTTTTGGACGTAGGTAAGAAGAGGGGGGTTTGAATTTTTTTTTGTATGTACATGCTGATCAAAATTTTATTTTTCTTCTCAAGTCCCCTAATGTTCCTAGAAATAATTTCTGGGGTAAGTCCGACCTGTAATTGAATTGAATGGTTGGGCAATTTCGATAACACTCGAATTTGATTTCTACATATTAATACTCCATGCTATTCATAAGCATTGTTGTCAATTAATATACGAAAAGCATTGATATATAAATAAAAATGAATGAGTTGATTTGCTGAAGATCTCCTAAACATTGAATGCAAAAATGATTGACATTTATTATTTTACCATGGTAATATAAGAATTTGCCTAATAAGCCTATTTTATTCGTTACGAGAAACAAAGTTCCAACTCAAAATATGAATAAAACCAAATAGGAAAAGAAGAATGAACCACATGAAGCAACTTTTCAAATCATAATATAAGTTGCACCAGTGATATTTTAAAGAATAAACGCTTTGTTTGTTGTTTTACTGAACAATGGCATGTTTCTTGAGCGATACGAAGAGCTGCGTTGTATAGTGCCAATTCATAAATTTCGAAAGTTGATTTCGTTATCCCTGATCGGTCGTTTGACCGAATACTGCTAGGGTGTACTTTTCAAATCAGAAGTTTACAACTACCACTCACTACTAATTTCGGGGAATTGTACCCCTCGATTTTATCATCCTCGAAAATGAGATTCTAATGCTGCATAATATAGCACGTTATAGATTCTAAGTAATTATTTCCAACTATCAAAACTATAAATTTTCACTCTTGTTAATTGAATGATATTTAAGTGCGTTTACGAAACATATAAGAATGAGGGGAAACAGTTGCTAGGATCTCAAGGCTGGCTGACCTATTGAAGCAACACAAACTCGCCAGCTGTCAAATCCTTTTCCAATATGGCAGATTGTACTAATTGATACATTGAACTACCTCCCTTATAAATACCTTGATCATGCCACTATTGCTACATATTTTTACATGAAGTGCCGCAAGAATTCGTTGAGGTTCTCGATAGAAATACACCGAAAATAACGAAAACAGTCTGATAACAAGTTGGCTACAATCCGGATAGACATTTTCACCAGACTATGTAAAGGATCTGCCAAAAAACATGAAAGATCACGTTAAGTAGCATAAATTTGTTCTAGTATTGCACTTGGAGCCTTCTATGCATCACCGTAGATCCTTCCAGGTGTACGGTTGCAAATAGAAACAGAGGCATGCCGTGTAATTTTAGGAAAATATCGTTAGGCAGGTCACTTTATATGAAAATAAGAAAAAAAACTATTTTACTATTTTTAATTAATTAACGAAACAATGATTGGCACTATTAAGGGGATTCGCTAAGCTCTACATCGGATGCAATTCAAAAATAGCAATCGATTTATCGGCCTGTAATTGGCAGCGAACTTGACAGCTCACTACATTAGATGCACAAATGGATCCCCCTTGCATCACCGTGGCCGCCAAACTCTCGGTGCAATCGTGCAGTAGTGTGTACACAGCTGATCTTCAGAGGATTTCTGCAAAATTTGCAATGTAGCAAACCGATGATGGAGGGCATTGTGCAACGCCGCCAAGTCGATGACGGCTTATCACAACTAATAAAGCAAAGCTAATTTCCATTTTCCATCCACTTATCCGGCACAATAAACAGACTACGACGGCGACCATCCTCGAGCAGGCACTTGTGTGTAGCAATGAGCCGGCAAACCATCGAACGCTCTCTGAAACTAGATTCAGCCCGAGTCAGAGACAGATCCAAGCTAATCAAACAGACAATCACCTTCTTCATTGGATTGAAGTTAGCGTCACAGATAAGCAGGCGTAACACTTAGAATGAATTGCAATCGTGAGAAGTTTCACTGTGTTTGTGTCACTGTGTCAACAGGTGTGTAAACGTCAAAAACTGACAAAAACGATGTGAGCGGTGCGGGTGGTGGATTAAAAATGTATTCTCGGCAATCTAAACCGAAGCAGCGTTTCTTTCGTAATTTTCTCGGACATTAGCAGATAGTTTAAGTATGTATGTTAACATTTATGCGCTGCTCAATCCTCATTGACTCCGAAGACTTGTTAAAAACTTTTTGGAAACGTTTTTACAACGCTTCGAACATCTCTTGTCAGTGTGACTATTGTCGGCAGCCTCATTCTCTTCGGCAGCTTTCCCATAAGTAGTGCAGGCGAATCTGTTCGGCAGCTTCAAATTAGACACATTTTGAGGCATGTTTATTTGAATTGATGAAGTCTCTGGCGAAATTGTTTGTTCAGTCTCGGAAATCGCGTCAGTGGGAAGCTGACAGAATAAAAAATAATCTGAATGTTTGATTTGGTGTGTTTCGATAGAAAAATACTGTGTATTTGGCGTTTGAAATTTGGTTGCCGATAATAATCGAATGGTCGATGGAGTATTGAGAATGTGACATCCGTTTGTCTATGTAAGTGTATTTGTTTGCTCGATCAGCGATGGCAGAAGTCGTGATTAACACGAAACTTCAAGGAATCGGCAAATTGTAATCTTCTTGTTTGAAATGATAATGGGCCGATTAGAGCAAACACTTAGTAGATACATACAAATATGGTTTCGGTTTTGATTTTCCACTGAATATCGGTCATGTCAATGATGGCAAGTAGAAATCAAAATTTTCCACCAGCCCAACCACCGGTGACCGGTTTGTCACTCGTTCTATATCGATGTTGTCGTTGTCTCGATCCGTCCTCTTGGCAGACATGGCATACTGCCGAAGGCGTTCTGAGGAGATGACTATTTGTCACTCACTTTGAGCGATGCGAGTCGTGCCGAAAGGTTGCCCCGATGTTGTTGCTATTGGAACAAGGCTAAAATCGATTCCTGCCTTCGGAACTACTATCGCTACTTTAGCCGGTCTGCATTGGCAGAGCTAGGATTTTTCGTCTTGAGTGGGCCTAAAGAGGGCCAAGCATTGCCAATACAGCAGTCTCGTTCAATGTAATTTTTAATAAGGGGGCGTCAATGCCAAGAAGATGAAGAAGAATAAGAAGAAGTAGCAGAAGAAAAAAGAAGAAGAAGAAGAAGAAGGAAGAAGTCTTGAACAAAATCTGGGAAGAGGGAGCCTGCAGGATTCTAGGGGGAAATGGGGGCCCCTCTGCTCCCTCCCTGTTCCTACGCCACTGCCAGTGTGACTATCGTGCGCCCACAATGGGGCATTACGAGCAGCTCGAATCGAACAATCGAACTATTGCGGCCATTTCCGGAAGCCAATCCCAGAGTCCTTAGTAAATATATATTGTGTATTATCGGTAGCACTTTTTACTGTGCCCGTATCTTTGGTGGGTTGCAATTTTGCTGTTGTTCCGGGCTAAAATGTTTCCTTTTTCGAAGCTTCTTTTCCCCCTCTTCTCAAGACGAGCGAGCGTTTTGCGGTCAAATCTGGGTCGCAAGCCGGGGGACGGGAAAGTCTATAGCAACGAAGTAACGTTCCCTGCCCAGTAAATGTTGGGGCAAAGTTAAGGAAATCGATGGCCCGGCGAAGGCGCGAGGCAATCGCCTAGAATACGAGAGAAGTTTTGCGCCGCGCTTCGGCCGATTAAGCTGGAGTTTCCCTATGAGTGATTTTATTGATGTTTTGCTACACCGGGTCGAGGTAGATGGCGGAAATCGATACCAGGCGAGGTGTTTTCTGCGAAAGGTTATGGAGGCAATTGGGTTCACTGGATGGTGCCAATTTGTTACGGCGAGCTTGTCTTTGCGAAAAGTTTTCAAATCAGTGAAAATTAGTTTCGATTTCCCGGTAAATTCTTGTTAGAAAAATTTGATGTAAGACATCGTTGTCATTCAATGTCATGAAGGAGAAGTGAATTTTAATTAGATAAACTTGATGCTGCATTGTTTAATCTCAACCATCTTCCATAACAGCAGAAACATTGATTCTAGGCACTTTTAAGTAAGATTGTTGTTAATATTCAAGAATAAATCCACTCATTTAACCCGTACAGGCCTGAGTGAAAGAAAAAAAACTAAAACTCTCACCGCTCAGCGAATATTTAACGGATTTCCATTATGTTTCGTCAGTTTATTGGTACACATATCTAGTTTCTAAAAATAGTCGAAGGATCTAGCGAATGCTCTCCTGTGGCCGGAGTTATTCCGGTGGGTTACTGGGTCAGGTCGGGTGACAAGGGCTCTGTGCATCTGTGTCCCTAGAGGAAGGCAAATTTTTATATGCTTTTCGATCGGTTTTACTCCACAGGGGCCTAAAGTGTCCGTAATATGAATCAAAACGGTATGTAAATTAAAATGATTGCCATTGGAAATAACTTATTTACCCGACTTGACCCAGTGACCCACCGGTATAACTCCGGCCACAGGAATATTCTAGAGTTCCTCTGGCCACTTCTAGAGACTAGATATGTGTACCAGTAAACTGACAAGCGATGAAGGTTTTAGTATATTTGCTTTCACTCAGGCCAATACGCAGTGGCGTAGCTAGGGTTTTCAGGGCCCGGTGCGGAGTCTGATTTGGGGGCCCCTAAATTAGGGGTGTTTGTCATAAGTCATTAAGATTTGTAATAAAAGAATGAAACTTGTGTCCCTATATTGATTTAGTCGTTCAGTGGGTACAATGGCAATCAATGAAGTGATTTTTTTTCCATAGAGACTAATCTAGATAATGGAATTCAATAATTCAGCTCCACAATAATGCTCGTTGACTTGAAAATGTCTTACTTAGTTATTAGAATGGCTTGTTTTTCATTCAAATAACTGAATGTTAACCCATCGGCAAAATTCAGTTAATATTCCTAGTTTAAATTATTTTCCAAATGAACCTTACTAGAGAAAATAAATTTTAGGATCAATAAAAATGAAAAAATCAAGTTTATAAAATTACGCCTGTTAGGTAACAACAACAATTTTTACCATGACTTCCATCAAAATTCGATAAAGGATTAACAAAAGTTATCGCCCTGCGGCTAGATTGTCAAATCCAACTTCACTGAACAACTGTTGTCATAATGCTGGGAATATATTTTAACACTTAGAAGTGATGAGCTTGAGCCTGCGCTTGATTGGTCATCCGTGGTTGCTACTCCAGTATTGTCAGATCGGCTGCACTTACACTAGGAACCAACCAGATAAATGTATGCGATTAACAGACACCCTCAATGCCACGTCAGGATGCTGACCAATTAGAGAATGGGGGAAAAATTGATGATGCATGATGATCTGAGAGAGACTCGCGAAGAGGAAAAATATTAACGTCATATGCAGCCCAGATTCCCCTCTCACGAAACGTCAAATGCAGCCCACCGTTTTTATGGCTGAAAAAGTGAAAAGTATTGTGTTCAAGGTAAACTGTTATTAAAAACCTCAGTCGGCGGAGCAGTTTTTTCCAAAGTTGCTGGTTAATCTAAGCAGAAGATTAATGTCTGCTACGTTTGCTGGCATGAAATTTCACTCAAACGGCTATTTATGATTCGATGTGAAGCAAACTCAATCATTTTTTTGCTGAGAGGTTCATGTGAGGGTTTGAACAGCATGCGCATAATTGGTATAAACCAGTGAACCAAAATGTACCGTCAAAAACTGTAGTGAGCGTGACAATCACACATAGAATACCATGACTTTCATGCAACAAAAATTTTCATGTGATACTGAAAATAAAAGTCATGCGCGACTGTGACTATTTTTTGGTCAGCAATAAATGTATCATGGTTGTAATGAATTACTGTAGTAGACGTTAATCTGTATTATCATAATGTGCCACTCACAATGGGCAGCGATTGAAATATACTTGTTTTAATTATGAATCGTGGTTTACGGCCAACCAGCCGAGTGGAAGTTTAACAACTACCGAAAAGCTAAACATTACATATAATTTGCAATTGGATTAGATGGACAAATTGATGTGAAGATTTGCGAAAAAGTTACACGTCTTCTCAGTGAGAATCGAACTCACGACTCCCCGATCTCTAGTTGGGGCGCGTTAACCACTACGCCATGAGAGGACTCATGAACGCAGAAGTTAACCTGAATTCGATTTCAGCTCAATAATCACGTGGTCCTCTTTCGCAAAGTGCACCTCTTTCGGAAGAATTAGATGCCCATCCAAACACAACGCTTTCTATATATATCCAATGCCTAGCCCGAGAGCGCATTGTTTTTTAGATATAGGAATAGCACACTACACTAGCCAGCAACTGCGCTGGCTGAGGTTTCTATTGTGTGGGCTTCCAATGGGTCGCGACGTTCTCAAACGACCGGTTACGGAACATGAGTCCGTTGCTCGATAAATACTTGTTTTAATTATGAATCGTGGTTTACGGCCAACCAGCCGAGTGGAAGTTTAACAACTACCGAAAAGCTAAACATTACATATAATTTGCAATTGGATTAGATGGACAAATTGATGTGAAGATTTGCGAAAAAGTTACACGTCTTCTCAGTGAGAATCGAACTCACGACTCCCCGATCTCTAGTTGGGGCGCGTTAACCACTACGCCATGAGAGGACTCATGAACGCAGAAGTTAACCTGAATTCGATTTCAGCTCAATAATCACGTGGTCCTCTTTCGCAAAGTGCACCTCTTTCGGAAGAATTAGATGCCCATCCAAACACAACGCTTTCTATATATATCCAATGCCTAGCCCGAGAGCGCATTGTTTTTTAGATATAGGAATAGCACACTACACTAGCCAGCAACTGCGCTGGCTGAGGTTTCTATTGTGTGGGCTTCCAATGGGTCGCGACGTTCTCAAACGACCGGTTACGGAACATGAGTCCGTTGCTCGATAAATACTTGTTTTAATTATGAATCGTGGTTTACGGCCAACCAGCCGAGTGGAAGTTTAACAACTACCGAAAAGCTAAACATTACATATAATTTGCAATTGGATTAGATGGACAAATTGATGTGAAGATTTGCGAAAAAGTTACACGTCTTCTCAGTGAGAATCGAACTCACGACTCCCCGATCTCTAGTTGGGGCGCGTTAACCACTACGCCATGAGAGGACTCATGAACGCAGAAGTTAACCTGAATTCGATTTCAGCTCAATAATCACGTGGTCCTCTTTCGCAAAGTGCACCTCTTTCGGAAGAATTAGATGCCCATCCAAACACAACGCTTTCTATATATATCCAATGCCTAGCCCGAGAGCGCATTGTTTTTTAGATATAGGAATAGCACACTACACTAGCCAGCAACTGCGCTGGCTGAGGTTTCTATTGTGTGGGCTTCCAATGGGTCGCGACGTTCTCAAACGACCGGTTACGGAACATGAGTCCGTTGCTCGATAAATACTTGTTTTAATTATGAATCGTGGTTTACGGCCATGAAATATGTTTTTCTTTTCATTCTTGTATCAACCAGCCGCACCAGCTTGAGGGCTGTCTATAACTCACGGGTTATTTTTCTATTTTTAGACTCCTCTTCCTTCGTCGGTCGGTTTATCGTCTATACAAAAAAATGTGCCGATCGTGATCTTTGGTTAAGGTGAAGATGAATGGGAACCAAACCTCAAATTTTCAAGAGCACGGATCTGGAGAAACGAACACCCGTTTGAGCTGAAAACTTAATCGATTGGTTACCACCAGCGAGTGACCAATCGATTAAGTTTTCAGCTTAAAAGGATGTTGGGTTCTCCAGATCCGTGCTCTTGAAAATTTGAGGTTTGGCTTCGATTCATCGTCACCTTAAGAAAACTACCCCCGCCCTTCTCCCCCCATGGATGATCACGTTGTTTATGGACAGCACCTTGTGCGAGAACAGCTCGAGGCAGAAACCTACGAATAAAGAGGGTAGAAGCAAACCTAAAAAACCCTGGTGCTCCGTTTGTACCACTTTTTTGTTGCTTCCAATGAACGCACTCTCCTCCAATGGACCAATGCACGAGTTCAGTCGTTGACGTTTGAGCGTTACCATGGTAGCTAGTGAATACGGCACCGCTCAAATGTCAAATTAGAGAACTCGTGCAAAGGTCCATGGACCAATGCACGAGTTTACTAATTTGACGTTTGAGCGGTGCCGAATTCACTCGTTGCCATGATCACGTAAATAACACGGCACCGCTAAAACGTCAAAAAGTGAACTCATGCATCGATCCATAGTGTACTCGTGCATCGGTCCATTGTGCAGCAGTGAAAACGCAGCTGTGTTGAAGTGGCGATTTGGATCAGAATCAATCGAATGAAGAGTTGTCGCTACGATCGCAGCTGCGTCGTGATTGTTTTTACATTCATTTCGCATTCCCGTCATCCACAACAGCATAACGTTCATGGGAGGCTGAAAAGAATTGCACGCTACTCTTATCCATGTCATGTAATACATTCATGGCTGCAGTAAGAATGTATCAGTAGCAACCTGAATGTCACAAATGAATGTTTTGAAACCTCTTGCATGTGAATGTAACAGCAATGCGACATGCTATATCAAAAATGTATTATACGATTCACTGGTATAAACACAAAGTGGAATAAGAAAAAACTCAGCAATCACTGAAAAAAAAGACCGTCTTCGCGAGTCTCGTCTCAGATGATGATGATACTGTGGCTCCCACAGTAGCGTCTACGCCAGTTCATGCGAGAAGGTATAGGGGTGATAAATTTAAAGCAGAGCTTGCTGTTTGGTTAGCAGACTCACTATGCATCAGGCGTAAGGAAAAGCGTGCTATAGTGATAGAAGAATTGAAGCGTAGGGAAACGACTGATTTGTGTCCATCGCTGGTTTTAGCAAATATTATAAACTGTGGATAGATCAACTGTGGTATATTACGAGTGGAAGATAGAGGCCAATGAAAGATACAACAACAAAGTATAAGGAAAGGGACGGGCCTGGAATTGAACACATGATCTTCTGCTTATGAAGCAGAACCGGTAGCCATTAGACCACCAACCCCATCTGTGAACAATTCTTGGGAGTGATGAACACAAAAACTTTGACAGGACTATAAAAAAATAGACATGATTTTCACAAAATTTTGGACAGGATTTGCCATGACTTTTGGATACGATCTAAGCGGATAACATGGATAGGATTAACAGAATCTTCAACAGAATTCCTCAGACTTCAAATTAGAATTTTCATTGCCAGGGTTAGAATGGAATCCTGGACAGCATTTTCAAAGATTTCAAGATAAACTTTCGGAATGAATATTGGGCGAAATTCTGAAAGAATCCTAAGCACAATCCTTTTAAAACTTCGGGTCCTGAGTCTCACAGAATCCAAAGCAGGATTTAGAATCCGTGTATAATTAATATAAATTCTTTGGTATTTTTATCACAGAGTCCGAAATTTTTGAGATAGACTCCATCAATATACATCAGCATTTATCTGTTTTCTTTTTCATTTGTACAAAAGAAATTTGCTTCATTTACTGACGTGCGTTAAATTTCAAGCGAAAATTTGAGCATTTAAAAAATGGACTGCCTCATAAAATTGTTACTACGATTTGGCCCGCGACTCAAAAAGGTTAGACAGGCCTTATATAAATTGTTGCTCTAAGTTAATTAAAGATTCTGAGAAGAAATTCCTGTAGATTCATGAAAGTTGAATTATTCTAAAGTAGACGTCTAAAATAGTGATTTGTATATAGACCAAATGAAGTATTTCGAAAGAATTACAAAATAAATAATATTGATGATTTCTTTGTTTTTGGTAAAATTGTTAAAGACATAGATCAAAAGCTATGTGGGAATAAAAAAAAAATGTTAAAATCTGTACACGATGTCTCGCAACATTCTGAAGCATAGTTCATAGTTCAGTGATAACAACTCATTATTCAATAAGGTGTGGCAAATTTGTTGAAGAAAAAACATTAGAAATAAATTAGCAGCTCCAAAAACGTTACTTCAAACGTCAAACATTGTGCACTATAGTTAACTGCCAATATGATTTGTAGTGGCATGATTTAATTATATCGGTGTATTTATAATTTTAATTGATGAGTTTTTGTATATTTTTTTCGAGAAGAAATTTACAATTTAAATAAAAAACGTTCTCGAGAAATCTTCAATTCAAAGATATGAAAGAAAGTTTGGATTAATTTCTGCACATGTTCCTCCAACTATTTGACCAATCACCTTTTTGAGTAATCCTCAAGTAAGTATTCTTAATGTTTACCAGTAGATCTCAGACAGCTCTCTTAGACATGGATTGTTACATATGTGTTTACATCACGTAACTCTATTGATTTAAATGTTTTGTTGAACCTTCAGCTTTCTTGTTGTACTTTTAAATAATTTAGCGTTAAATTCTTAAAGAGTTGAGGGACTCGCATATGCTTCAATTCAAACAAGTGAACATTGGATTAATTAGCACAAAGATTTTTGGGGCCCCCAATATTCAGCGTTATTTATATGAATAAAGTATTCACCTATGAACCCAAAATAGTGATTTTTGCAGGCAATGCGATTCGATAAACTGTTTTGCAAAATTGAAATCGTCTTTGAAATATATGGACCCGTATCACATATACTAGCTGATCAGGGGCCCCTTCAAATTATCAATTCAGGCATCTTCTAAATAGGATTTTGCATTCATGATTTACATATTAGTTAAGTGCAAGACGAACTTCCAATGGTAAGAAGAATTTTGTCCACGATTTTGGGGCCCCTAGAAATCTGGGGCCCGGTGCGGACCGCACCGATCTCAGCCTGTTGAACAAGATGCGCGACAGTATTTTGTACGCCGAATTCAGCAGGGTAATCCCTCTGTAATTCGCACACTTCAGTCATTTCTTGTAGATTGGGCGTATGCAGCAGGTGAATGGACACTTGGGCCAAGAAAGTTTTCAGTTATTATCTGTGAAAGTGCTCATACAAAGAGAGGAAGCAGAACGATAAACCTCAAAGGAAAGAGAATCTAAACTTGATCTACTTCCAAAACTCTCATAGAGTATTTTCCAAAGATCCAATCAGAAATCGTCCTTGGATGAACACTCTTCAAGATCGTGTAAGGAAGCTGTTAAATGATCTGATTCATCAATTGATTAATCAATATTTTATTCAATGAAACCATTATGCAATAAGCAAGAAATTCACTGATCTTGAAGAAATGAACTGGAAAGTTGAGAGGAATCAAATAAAAAAGTCTAATGATACATCAAGAATCTCACCAAACGTAAGAAAAAATCTCTTTTGGAAACCAGTACGACAACGTTTCACACAATTTATGCTAATTATGATCTCAGTGAAGAATTCTTACATTGCTAAGCATTCACCTTCACAGTACCAACATAAAAAAAAATATTAGACTTTTTTTCATAAAAGTGCAATAACTTTGTTAATTATCAACCGATTTTAATGATTCCAACACATTTAGATCGGGAATCTAATATAGTTTTCAGAAAGTTATGCATGATTTTGAAAACTGGCGTAGTTTTAAAATTTTACATCTATTAGTAACGTTCGACGGCTTATTGTTCATGATTTTTAATTTGTAAGTAAATAGACAGGGTGCCATACATCAATGACAAGCAAGACCCTATCCGGATGTTCCGATATCGGATCCGGTAAGACCAGGGCTGGATTTACAATTGTGGGGGCCCTTTTCCCAGAAGAACATTTTGATTCTTTAGTATAGACGAGATAATCTTAATGTCAAACTATTTTATAACGTTCAAAAAAATGTTTTCCATTGTAAACGTAAATCAATTTAAATTTATTTAACTTGTGTTTTCCTTAATATTCAACATATTTTTGTAGATTTTATATGCTAAATTCAATGTTTTTGGGGTTTCTTCGTCAATAACAAAGTTGATTTGATGATTTCCTTCTTTTTGATACCTTAAATTAAATGGTACATATTTTATTCATGTTTTAAACTGCAAGTTGTTGAACATACAGATTTACCTTACAATTTAGAATTGAAGAAATTGGTGTAGGGCTGGTAGCAGGTCTTTTTCTAGAGACTTGGGATCTATTTCAATACAAATCTCCAAAAAGTCTCTATTTTCAATGGAAGGTCTCCAAGGTCTCTATTTTAATAAAAATGGTCTCTAGAGTCTTTTCTTTCTTATTGCGATTGCAGTGAATCCTGATGCAAAATACCACTGGCTCCAGAGAAAAATCAAAGATTTTAGCGCAGCTATTTAGCAGCTTCTTCAAGGATTTCGTATCACAGGTCTCGAAGAAAAACTTCTAGAAATCTTCAAGTGGTTTGTCTAGAGATTTCATCTGGAACACTTTCATTGACTAAAACAGGGATCTCTCTAGAAATATGTCTAGAGATTCCTTTACTATTTCGCCCAGAAATTCTACTAGCGATTTTTCAAAGGTTGCTTAGAGGATTTTCTATAGGTAATCCTTGAGTACTCCAATGATACAACCACCAGTAATTTCCTCAGTGCTTATCCCGATTATTTTCCAAAGAATATACTAGGTGTTTTCCAGATAATTTCACTTATCCTTCAAACGAATTCTCCAGTTTTACTCAAGGAAATCTTACGAAGATTTTTTGAAGATGTTCTAAACAAAACTCTTGGAGGATATAGTGTGGAAATCGAGTAAAGAATCACCGGAAAATCCTGGAGGATTTGAGACTTTCTTGAAAAATATAAAAAAAATCTTTGGAGAAATTCTTGATGGAATCGATAAGGTCGAATTAGAATTCTTGGAGGAATTCCTAAGGAAAATAATCACTTAATGAACTCCTGCAAAAATTTTCGGAATAACCCCGAACCTTCCCACTAAATTCATAAAGAAAATCATGAAAAAAAAACTACGAGTTTCGCGAGAAATTGCCAAAAAAGATAAATGATTCAATGATGAAGAACCAAGATCTTATCTTCTGTTTCCTATTAGTTTACGTTTTGCTTTTCTGTTTCCTGTTTGGTCCATTTTCGGTCTATTGTTGGTTCTTGTCTGGTCTCTTTTTGATCTGTTTTTTGTTTCAAGCTAGAAGTCTCTGAAGTTCCTATATTTACCAGCCCTTCACTGTGATCGATAGAGTAATGTTCAAAATAAATAAATAAATCAATAATTTAGTCCTATTACTTGATCTGCAAACACAAATTGCATGCGAACCTAGTCTTAAACTTCGTTAGGAATGCTTTCGTTACAGTTTGATGGTCACGTAAGAAAATCTTTAGGAATTTAAGCAAAAGGATGGCTCTCTTCTTGCTCATCCAAATCGGTTTTGAAATTTGAAGTTAAAGTTAACAAAATCATTAACAAAACAAAATTCTGAATGTTCTTATATTTTTTTTAGGAGTTTTATTTCAATTTATTTGCTTAAACATCACCTATTGTTCAAATTAAAAAATAGAATGCTTCATATAATATGACACGATTTCAAAAAGTATAGGCTCTTGCATAGGTTCTGACTATTTAACTACAAGAAAAGTTTAACTACAAGTATGTTTGTCGATATTTGTGGGGGCCCCTAAATTGTGGGAGTCCGGGGGCCATGGCACCCTCGGCCCCCCCGTAAATGCGGCCCTGGGTAGGACACTTATCGACCTTTCGGTACCAGAGTATTCTGGAGTTTCGAAATTCATAATTGTTCATACTGTATTGAATATGCATGATGGTATGAATCAAATGGCGGACTTGGATCCATCCATGTGTTCTAAATTCGGTTCCGGTAGGGCTTAAATGGGACATTTATTGAACCAGCCTCCAGAAATTTCTCCAGGAATACCTCCAAGAATTCCTCCAGGAATACCTTCAAGACTTCCTCCAGGAATACCTCTAAGACTTTCTCGAGGAATACCTCCATGGATTCCTCCAGAAATTTCTCCAGGTCCACCTCAAAGGATTTCTCGAGGACTACCTCCAGGCATTCCTCCAATATTTTTTCCAGGGATACCTCCAATTCATCCAGAAATACATCCAAAAGCTTCTCCAAGAATACCTTCAAGAATTACTCCATTAATACCTCAAAATATCTCTCTTGGAACACCTCTAGGAATTCCTCTAAAAATACATCCAGGAATACCTCAGGAATGCCTCCAGGGCTTGCTCCACGAGAATCTATGACAAAAGGTCGAAAGACCAAAGGCCGAAAGGACAGAAGCTCGAAAGACAAAAGGTCGAAAGTACAAAAGGTCGAAGTACATAAAAAGAGGGACAAAAGGTCGAAAACCTTTTTTCAAAGAAGGAAATATTTTCCACCAAGCAAATTATATACGACCTTTTGTCCTTCAGAACTTTTGTCCTTTCAACGTTTTGTACTTCGACCTTTTGTTCATAAACTCTCCAGGAATACCTCCAACAATACCTCCAGAGATTCCTCCAGGACTACCTTCAGAGATTCCTCCAGAGATATCTCCAGGTATTCCTCCGACATCCATGGATTCCTCCAGGACTATCTCCTGGGATTCCTTGAGGAATGTTCCAATGAATTACTTAAGGAATATCTTCAAGTATTGCTTTTGGATTGTCTCCTGTGATTCTTTCAGAAATTCCGCCAAAGATTGCTCCAGGAATACTTTCAGGCATTCATCCTAGGACTACATCTAAAATTCTTCTGGAAATTTCTCCATGGATAGAGCTTCTTTTAATTACTACTCAACGGTTTCTTTCTACAGTAATTTCTTCACGAATTCGATTTCTCCTGTAATTCATCCAAAGATTCCTCTAGATTCTAGAATATACTCTGGTACCAAAAAGTCAATACTCTGGTATCGAAAAGTCAATAAATGCCCCATTTAAGGCCTACCGGAACGGATTTCGGAACATCCGGATAGGGCACAAGCGATATAGGTATACATTAATTATCCATTTAGGTAAAATGTTCGTTGCGCAATTGTTAATGACATAAATGAGGAATTTGGTGTAAAATCCAACACTAATCCATATTTCTGGATTATCCATATTTGTGAAGTGATTACTTATCTTACTCAGTATATCAATTTTCACGATATTTACTGGTCTTATTGAAGAATAAGACAACATAGGTATTATTTGAAAGATTGCTGTTCCTGCCAAAAGTACCGCGCTATTGCATGCCACCAACAGAAATAAGCACCACCTAGCTCGACGTGAAGATTGAAAATTGCTGACGATTGCACTTCCTTCGAGTCACAATTCAGCCTGAAGTAGCAGCATTATAAGTATTACCGCACATATAGATCTGTTTTGCCGACCAGACTTCTCTATTTCTACCCTTAGAACTTAGGGTGACTGCTCTGGTCTCGCCTAGCAGTGGATTGTAACAGTTCATATTGTCAGCCTATAACGAAATCCGGTAGAACCACCCTTCCAGACTGCGTCCCCTCGGTGCAATTTGTGGCGTGCGCGCGGCACTGGAAATAAGCAATTTCGAGTGCGACCAGAAACCAATGATTTGTGATTTATGTCTCCTCTAGTGGGACGCCACACTACTGTAAGGTGCATCTCTGGAAAGCATACACACAGAACCAAGAAGCGGACAACGAGAACGGCCTTATAGGGTTGAAGGAACGGTTTTTGGTCATAGTACCAGTATTCACCACCCCAGATTGTACAATTGTTGCAAGATACAAATAGGAGTAAACCGTATAAGGCCCAAACGCAATGATAGCAAAACGGAAACGAAAATGGACCGGATTTTTTTTTTTTAAATTTCAGCTTACTTGCACAGAAATCAATGAAGGTGAAGAATTTAGGAAGTGAAATTAAACACATGGCGAATACTGGTGCAAGTGATCCAGTGTTCACCACCCAAGTTTAGAACGCAAAACAAAGTTTATGCTCAGTTCTTGTATTTCTACTGCAAAATTTGGATTGAAGGCTTTTATTTAACATATTGCCAACAATTTTTTAATAGATTTAAAAAAAAATCCTCGATGTGGTGAATACTGGCACACCTACCCTACTGGTAGCCAGCATTGCAGGGTTTGCGTGAGGCAAGATATTATAAATTATTATCATTGAGGAAAATTGATACCGGGCAACCCGAGCATGGATGCGCTGCGGATGAAGTTGATGATGACGACTATGAAGACGACGACACGGTTGTTTCTGAGGTTGGTGCGATCGTGTTAAATTAGTTGTAACTTGCCAATTGAGCGTTCCCTTTTTGGCGGGCGCGCAGGGGAAATGCGTCATAATTTCGTCGTAAGGAAACTGCCAAGACAACGAGGTTCACTCTAGAAACGCAAAGCTGTCGTCGCGAGTGAAACGTGTCTTACAAATGGCCTGAAAGCATTGAAGGATGCTGTGTAACTCGATACCGCACGGGCCGATTCTTTTCAACTGACAAAATACTTCTCACATATAGGTACATATAGATGCTGGCTTGAACAAAAACGATCGGACGATCGTGCTTTTGTGTCACAGTATGGGCGAACTCATTACAAATAGGGTGACCATATGGTTGAGCTTGAATATCCGGATATACTTTATTTTGCTTGACATTTTTTTCCACAAATGAGATGAACATTATAGTTTTTTACACTGGAATTTGTTAAAGTTGAAAGGGCATTGTCAATATCATGTTTTGTTTGCAAAGGAACGTTAACATCAAATTACTATCGATGTATGTTTCATATGTCAACATAAAATGTAATCTCTTGCCCATTTAAGATATTAATACATGGTGTCAAATATTAAGATGGGATCTGAGAGCAGTCCACAAATTTGTTTGACAGTATCCGAATGTCTCTAGTGTCTAACAAATGTTTGTACTACTGTTGGATCTCAGTCCCAGGAAGAAGCATCACGCCTGATGTTGATAAAACAATAAAGGCGTTTGACAAACATTTTGATTATCTATTGGTAACTACCACAGTTGCTTGGCTAGCAAAGTGTACTGAAGTTTAAGTTTATGAATTTCAAAGAAATTAAAAACATATTCTAAAATGCAATTGAATGATTCAAAGTATCAGAGCTTCTTGTATCTCGTAGGAAAGTGTTTCGATTCTAAAGTGCAAAAAGTTAGCGTAAAACATTTTGCTCGTTGAAACAAAGTACTAAATAATATTAGACTTTGTCATTAAAATCAGGACACATCCACAAATTTAAAAAAAATCCTGGACTTTAAAAATCCAATTGAAAATTAGGACATGTCCTGCTAGATAAGGATGGATGGTAACCCTAATTACAACTAAATTGTCGCCAAAATGATCGATGGGAAAATTAAAGAACAACACAACATCAACATTTTGTTGATGGAAACTACAAAGGTTCAATAATTTAGTAAAACACAGAGTGAAACTAATTGAGCTCATCACGTTTTCCAACACTTCGTTCCCATATGGTGACGAAACTAGGAGGACCATCCCCGATCAAAACGCTCGATCAATCTCAATTCACGCAACGCAATACAATTAACAAGTGAAACCCAGCGCCATGCAATCGGCTTGATACCAATAACCGAACCGTGCCAACTCTCTCAAATCTTCAACACAAGCATCCCCAAAATAAATGCCCCGCATAATCGTGAATCGTCTGTCTTGCTTAAGTCGCACGCGCTCGCATTCCCGCTTCTAACCCGCTAAGATGACCCGCAGCAAATCACGACATTGAAAAGTTCCCATCTCGCTGCGTTCTGTGCCTGGTGCATCGAGTATATGCAAGTGTTCTCAAATTCCTTCAATTGAAACGCATCATTCTGGTGATGTATACCAACAAACAACAGGGCCCAAAGTGCCCAATTGAAATTTATCTCCGCTGTTTTGAAGATCGTTGCTCCGTTTTGGATGTGAACAACGTAGGACCAACTGTCAGGAGGCTTCAATCAGAGGAAAGTTGATCCATTGGCAACGCAAGCGATTTTATCAACCTTCTGAAAGTCGATGCAATACGGTACCCTACATTCAATGATCTTATCTCCGGGTGGTAAGTCGACAATTAAACGGACGAAGGGGAAGGGCCGGTTAAGGTTGATGGCATTGTTTACTGCTCCGCCACAAATTGTCTACTTGTCTCGTTTTTTTAGTACGAAGTAGGGGAGAGTTGTCTAATACGCACCATTTTGGCCCAGATAGTTATTCCAAGATTCAATTTTGTGCTGGAAGGTGTCGTGCGGGGAGCCGGACTTAACACTCGAGGCACAATTTTCAAGAGATCCTGACAATTTGTTTGGTTCGCGAACGACATGAATAATATTGGGAGAAAATTTGAGACGGTGGCAGATTTGACAGAAAGTCGTGTAGTAATTAAAGTTCTCCAATGAAAATAAATTAAAAAATAAAATGAAAGAAAAATATTAAATCAATACCTAATGTCACGTTAGTTCATATTGGAGTTTTCTACCCTCTTCTCTAAGAGAATCGCGTTTTCTGCCGGTTGCCAAAACGTGCGGTGCGTCCCCAAAGTGCCGATTGAGTGATGAACTCTAAAATGTATTTTTAATCACCGGCAGCTGGCAGCAGTGTAGCTAAGTATATGAACAATGAACTACGATGACGACCGCGACGGTTAGATGTTCGAACCATGTTTGCCGCTTCTATGTCAGTGACTAAGTTCGCGGAGCTATTTTTGGGCTTTCTCTGGCACACCTAAATACGGTGAAAAGCTGTGGTATCAGCTGAATGCGAGTTTGTATATGATACTTTATGTGGATTGTGCAGATGAAGTTTCTGTGGAGACTGTTTTTGGAGATAAGTACGAGAGTTCTATTAAACTGGTATCAAGTAAATGAAAACGGAATTTATTACAATACTTTCAATTCCTCTGGAGTTTGTATCCTTTGACAGATACACGTATAACGACTTCGACTGTGAGGCCGCCTTCAGAACTAAATTTATACCAAAGAGGGAACCATGACATTATGCCTAGATATTAACTCTTGTGGAATAATATGGTATAGTACTGAATTCGGGTTCCATTACATACTGGTATTCCACTAGACAGCTCGAAGATTTATTATCAACTGTTATCAAGGTCTCTTGTTCTCAATTGGGATGGTCATGTATGTGCAGCATGTGAAATTTTGTACAATTCTGTAAATTCTTGTAGAATTGTTTAAAACCAAACAGTGTCCAAGATTATTTGAACTTTACAAAATTTACTATGAAATCCAGAGAAGTTTGCTAAGCTATGATCCAACTATCTTAAAACGTAAATAAAACTAGTTATCCTAAATTGCTGCTTGGGTATTCAGTTGTGTGTTTATATGCCATGCACTCACTAATAAACACAAGTAATGTGCGAAGATCATCCATCCTAACCTCTGTTTTGCCTGAAGATTCATTTATATTGCTGAGCTTAATACTATCACCCAAGCAAGTGCACCCTCCAATAGACGTTTGGCAGTCAAGCTGCCGTCCTTTCTATGCTGAATCTCTTGATTGCAATGCTTCTGATGCTAATGGCTGCCCCTATGACGATGACGATAATGGGAATACAGACTGACATCAACCGCAGCAGTAGTCAGTAGTGGCGCGCGTGGCTATTATCTGACGATTATCGTACTGATTATAGTTATTATTTTGCTGGAAAATAACTTCCATACGCTCTCGGAGGGTACCGTATCGTTGCGTCGATGCAGTCAGTAGTGTGAGCATCCCAGTCAATCGTTTGTCCTGTTGTATGCTATATTGCTGTGAGCAAGCATGCTAGCAGGTTTATCCCTCCATGCTGCCCAATTGCGGATGCTGCACAGACGACCAGGTTTTTGAAAAGCTGTCAAAAATACATTTTTTGAAATAATTTGAGCTTAGCATAGACTGACTGTACATGTCTATGGTTGCTACTCCGCAGTGCCGCGGGAAGTGGGTAGGACAGGTAAGACATATACTACGCACAAAACCACCTGGGTAGGACAGTCAAAGGATTGTCCTGCCCACGATCCAACAAAAAAGTTAAGCAGGTTGCTTGAAGACTAAATTAAATTATTTATCATCTGTTCAATATACATACAATATACTACTTATTCTGATTAGGCGGTTTGACACGACAAGGTTTTTCATGGTTCAATCTAGTTCTTAGTGAATTCTTGAAAAATCATGTGATCAAATTCCTACTGATATTTGGTAGCATCATTAATAAAAATATTTAGAGCGCACTTGAAAGATTTTTTTTGCAGAATTGTTGAAGAAACTCTAACGAATTATTTGATGGAGTTTCCTTGCGATGAAACATTTTTCACACATATTCAGTTTCTCCTGAAAACTTTTGAAATTATCCGGATCACTTCACTGCCAAGAAAAAAAAAACAACAACACAAATTCATAGATTTTTTACCGTTCATCCATTTGTCTAGAAATCGATAAGGAAAACAAAAATCAAAGCCTAAAGGCAAGCAGTTTGGTATATTTTTGTCAAATAAAATTGATTTGAAATGGATGTACATTTAAAAAATATTCTCATTTTTTTTATTTAACCCTCTAATACCAAACCCCGCCTTTAGGCAGGGTACACTTTGCAATTTTGTGTATTTTTTCGTTGCTCGGAAATCAAAATAATTTTATTTTTGGCCTTGGCCTCATAACACGCATATACACCCTGTTCTGTTTTTGTACGGATTTTTTACACGGCCGTGCAAAAATAGTTTACATACATTTTTTTCCGTCAAAACCTTATGTTTTCATGAAACGTCGAGAAACGGTGTTGCTTTTTTTGCACGGTTTTGAAATTTTGAACTGAAAACTTTTTTTGCACGGCACGCATCCTCCGTGCAAAAACAGAATCGGGTGTAAGTAAGTTATTCATGACTTTTGAAACTCTTTGGATTTTTTAAAATCAATTCATCAATTCAACGTGTAATATAAAAAACCGTATCTTTAATATTTTTCTACAATCAACCTGTTACAGAAGAAGTATTAAAATAAATTCAAACCTGTTTTCCGTTAGTAACACGGAAAATAAAATATGCTCCAGAAAAAAATCAAAATTGAATATTTTTAAAAGTAGCACAAAAACTTGAATTTTGATTGTTGCCTATCAAAATCAGTTATTAGGAGAGGCCTCAAAAAAAAAAAATGAAAAAGGATAGGGATGTTTAAATATAAAAATTATAAAAATAAAAACTAAAATTCATAAATTTGCAAATAAAAATAAATCGTTACCCAAAATGTGTTTAGAACGATTTTAGATAACGAAAAGTGATATTTAGATCGAAAATAAAAATTTGTGTATATAAGGGTTAATCATCTTCTTAGCATTACGTCCTCACTAGGATAGAGACTGCTTCTCAGCTTAGTGTTCTTATGAGCACTTCCACAGTTATTAACTGAGAGTTTTCTTTGCCAAAGTTTCCATTTTCGCATTCGTATATCGTGTGGCAATTACGATGATACTCCATGCCCAGGGAAGCCAAAGAAATTTCCATCACGAAAAGATCCTGCACCGACCGGGAATCGAACCCAGACACCTTCAGCGTGGCTTTGCTTTGTAGCAGCGGACTCTAGCTACTCGGCTAAGGAAGGCCCCATAAAAGGGTCAATGTAAGAGTCTAAAAAATCTCTGTTTATAATGGCAGGTCTCTAAATTATATGTTTTAACCAAAATGGTCTTCAAAGTATATTTTTCTGCTTGCATTAAATCCTGATGTAAAACTGTATAGGCTTTAAAGAAACCTTCTGACACTATAACGTGTTCAACAGGCGCTTTGTCTCAGATTATCCGAGGAAGAGCATCATCAGGGGCCCAGATAGCCGTAGCGGTAAACGCGCAGCTTTTCAGCATGACTAAGCTGAGGGTCGTGGGTTCAAATCCCACCGATCGAGGATCTTTTCGGGTTGGAAATTTTCTCGACTTCCCAGGGCATAGAGTATCTTCGTACCTGCTACACGATATACACATGCAAAAATGGTCATTGGCATAGTAAGCTGTCAGTTAATAACGGTGGAAGTGCTCATAAGAACACTAAGCTGAGAAGCAGGCTTTGTCCCAGTGGGGACGTAATGCCAGAAAGAAGAAGAAGAAGAAGAAGAAGTTTCATCAATCATCATTGTGATTTTATTTAGAATATTTTCAGGGTCTCATACAGGGATTTCTCCAGAAATTCTCCTAGAGATTTCTGCAAGAAATTCTTCCGACGATTTTTCAATGATGCTTAGACGAATATGCTCCAGGAAATCCTTGAGAACTCCAAAACTACTACCTTCAGTAATTTCCTCAGGTATTCCATTGATTTTTGTTTCCAAAACTATCCTAAAATTGCCTCCACATATTTTTTTAACAAATCCTTCAACCGAATTTTCCAGTAGTTACTCTAGGAGATCTTCTAAAGATTTCTACAGATTTTTTTCCGAGGAAACTCACAAATCTTTATTCTACAGTGTTTGAAAAAACAGCTTAAATGTTTATGTTGATTCCTTCAAGAATTCATTCTCGTTTCCTCCCAGAAATACAAAATTCCTTGAAAAATCTATTTTTTTCTACGAATTTTCCAGCATTTCATTCAAGCAATTACTCCTGCGTTTCACCAGGAATGTTTAATTAGTTTTCAACAAATTACCATGCCCACCATTTCAAACGACCGAATTTTTCCTTTAAATCCTCCGATAATTCCTACACAATTTTTATAGAGATTCTGTCCAATGTTTTTCGGAAATTTCTTTAGAAAATCCTGTGGAATACTATCCCGAGATTTAATTGATTTTTGTTCGATTATGATAACAAACTTCCTCAAGAGTCCAGGAGTTTTTTAGCGATCCTCGTTCATCAAGGGTGACTTTAAAACTCACACAAGTTTTATTAAAGATAGCTCTAGTTTTTCTTTACAAATTCCTAACGGGATTATTTATAAAAAAATCCTCGACATTTCTCTGGAGACATTCCAGCATTACTTTCAAGACTTACTTGAGAAAATGTCAAACACTAACTGGAGGAATTTTTGTAGAAATCTTAGAAGGAATCTCATGAGCAATTACTGAAGGTATCTTTAAAGAAATTCCGAAATTCCGAGTTGATAGTTTATATAATTCCTGAAATACAATTTCAATGAAAATCCCTAGGATTGGGAAATTTCTGGAGAAAATTTGGAGGAATTCAGATGATTTATGTTAAAATGTTTGAAAAAAAAAAAATCCATTGTTGTGGTTGTCCTTGGGAAAATTAAGGTTGCATTGTTGAGGTATCCTATACAACTTTCTTGGAGAAATTCCCTAGAACAATTCGTGGATTAATTACTTGAAAAATAATCACTAAATGAACTCTTTTAGAAATGTTCGGGGTAATAACTGAAATTTTTTAGCAAATACCTGAATAAATTTCTGATGAAATTCCTAGAGAAAATCGTGGAAAAGCACATACAGTACTACTCGTAATATCACGAGGTATTCTAAAAAAATTACCTAAAAAAAATCTGTTCTTATGCTATGGAGAATCAAATTCATATCTCCTGGCTCCTATTGGGAATCGTTTTGTTTTCTTGGTCCCTGTGCGATCTTTTTTCGGCCTCTTTTAGGTCTCCTTTTTCTCGCAAGTTTTCCTATTTTAAAGCACTTAATCACTATCAACCCTGTAAAGAAGACAAGCTTTCTAAATCTTGTGGTAACTACTTGCATAAAAAAATAGAACACAAATGACCTCCGGGTTAAAGTCCCTCTCAAATAACAACAACAACCGAATGAAAAAAGGACAATAGAAGCAAAGAGGTGTCAGTAATAAAACAAATCTAAACAAATTGTATGGGAGTCAAAAAACAATCCAGTTTTCAAAGAATTATGCTTATTTTTTCTGTCGAGCGGAATAAATCTAAATACCGTTATAACATATGGAATTAGTACAATTTTCTCAACTCAACTTAAAACGTTTTATGGACAATAGGTCGAAAGACAAAACTTCGAAAGGACAAAAGGTCGAAAATGATTTTCTCCACTGTGTGCAAAATATTCACCAACGTTTATATTACCCATGGTTTTGAACGTAAACGTGCCTCTGCTACTCCGTGATTGATCGGAACTGGTAAGAATTGCACTACGATCCAAGTAAATAAGGGATGGGCCTTTCCTTTTGCTCTCGAAGTGCAATTTTAGCAGATAATTTATCAATAACGACGCCGGCCAAGTCCTTACAGTCAGTTATGATAGGGAAAGAATGTTAGGGTGTAACGATTGTTACTTCTAGAGACCGAGAATACCTCTGCATCTCCACAATAACTACGGGAAGGGTGTTTATTAGTGAGGGAGAAATAGATCTGGAAGTCACCTTTGGTCGATGATGCGATCCATGGATAAGGAGGAAAATAATGTATAATAATCGTTGTGCTATGTATAATGGTCGTTGTGCTCCGTATTCGGGTTGTGTGTTGTTGTGCTCCAAGTAGATCGCTAGTTATCGCTGATTAATTCCATAATCTCGCAGCTGAAATTCATCATCAGCTGTTACTATCGTCAATCAATTGCGGCAATATCATTTGTCATTCCTAAAACTACTCTGATAGTTCGTTTACATCGAAAAAAGTGGAATATTCATCAGTTCTAGTATCCCGTTCAACTCTACCATTGTCTGTGAAGCTCGATATCATGTCTTGCCCAAAGTGTGCGTTACCTGTAAACTGCAGAACTGATCTTTTTGTTGTCTGCGAGGGAAGGTGCTATGCGACATTTCACGCAGCGTGTGTTGGCCTTTCGGAGACTAGTGTTTGTTGCCTGCAGAAAAACGTTATTTGGCTGTGTGATGACTGTCTCTCTGACTTCCACCGTGGTCAGCGTAAGCAACAACCTGGACTCGATCAGCAAGGGGAAACTGTGCTTCGATCAATCGCCGAAGCGTTAGATGCCATCTCAAAAAAAGTCACCGAAGTTATGCAATTGATTCCAACAGCTGATAGTATCGAAACCCCTAGAACTGAGCCAGCGCCAAGCCATTCTACGCCAATTCGTTGTACGCAACTTCAAAAAGGATCTAAAAGTGATGCAAGCTTCTGTACCACTCGAACACCTTACGCGAACTCATCAGGGGCAAACTCAGTCCGTAGTAATGAAACGTTCTCTATATTTTTAACAAATATTGACGATAATGTGACAGAGGAGGAAGTGAGCGATATGGTTTCGCAATCGTTAGGGGTAGATGCATGTGGCTCGATTAGTGTCATTAAACTTGTATCGAAATGGAGTACCGATGTCCGTGAATATGCATCTTTTAAAGTTATGTTACATGATAAGTACAAGAACAAAGCATTGCAAGCTAACACGTGGCCTACCGGTATAATGTATCGTAAATTTTATGAAAGACCTAGGAATACATGGAGACCAACATGAAGATTTAAAGTATTGCTATAATGGAACAAATTGATTGAATGAATATATAGTCACGTTGTGTTTACTGATTGTTTGTAGATTATTTTGTGTAGGCTTATGAAATGTTTAGTATCAATTATTGATGTAAATCTAGGAATGTTGATTCGTTGTTTGGTAATTGAAGAAGTTGAGTAAAAATGTTTTGTGTTTATGTGGTATTGTTAAACTAGTTTTTAAGTAGCAGTCTGTACAGTGTTAACTGAAGACGAAGAATAAATAAATAAATAAATAAATAAATAAATAATAAAGCATGGGACGAGCCCACCAGTTGGTAATCCATCCTCCACTGAACACGAATATCTTTTCACACTCACACACCGTGAACCGCAAAATTTATCCGCGTCCCGAACACAAGCCGTCTTGCTTGGGCTTTCCGAAGCACTCCATTTTTTCAAATAATTTAAATTGAAAAACGAAGTAAATAGATCTCCAACATCAGATAGTGATAAATACACACGAGAATTTAGAAATTATCATCATATATGGAAGTTAAATAGGTATAACTATACAGAAGCTTTGATTTATGCTTCAAACTCATTTTTTTCAACTTCTCTTAAACCCGCGCTATTTTTGTTTTCAGATTGTTTTTTTTTTGTGTATGATAACTTATTTGTATTCACCATCAACCAAATTTATTTTCAACTGTCGTTGATCTCGATGAGTTAACAGCTTTTATAGTAGGTATGTCAAATTAAGCTTCTTTATATCGTACAAATCGCTCCCTGTCGTTCCCCGCGGAGGTATCTTGCTCAAATGCTCTTTCAAGGCCAAGATTTTTTTTAAATTGATTGAATCAATTAGAGAAAGTTCCTTTTGTCTGTGTTTGTCTAAACATTCGTGTTTTGAAAAAGTAAAGAGCCTCCAAATTTTTGATAAACACTTCTCGCGAACAAACCTAGTGAAATATGGAGAATGCGCAATTTTTGCCGTTATTTTCTAAATTTAGACCACTGTGAGCTGATGAAATGGTTCCAAAAATCTGACCTGAAAAGCAATGGCTGCATAGAGGAAGTAGCATAGTAGAATTTCAAATTTTAAATGGATCAATCGGAGCGTTCCATTATTGTGAATGAATATTTATGCCATTAAAGCTGTTGGAAGCGGAGAGATGGAGAGTTCCACATGAGAATGATCTTACGGTGGATTGCGGCGACGTCCGGTACACGATATACCGTTTTGTCTCAAATTCCGAACAGACTCATATTCCGAACACTCGGTTTTTGTATGGCGATTCGGTTGAAATGTTTCGCTGAAATATGTCACCAAATAACAAGGAAATGGCAGTCAATTGCACTTGAATTTTAGCGTTTCCAATGTAATTTTCACCGAGGGAGTAGTGATGACTCTTGAGTTTGAGACCAGTAGAATAAGCTCAGATTAATTTATTTGCAAAATTGTTCATTTGATTCGGATTTATTCGTGCTGTTCGGAATTTGAATCAAGGTGTTCGGAATATGAGACAGAATAAACACAGTGTTCGGCATTTGAATCAAAATGTTGTTCCAAACATTTACGTAAAAACAATACTAAATTTAATTAAATCAACATTATTATTGGTACACCCAACAGCTAACAGTTAGGCTTTGCGAAGAAATTAAAATTTACACAAATATCAGGAAATTTTTGCCAATCAGATGCATTTGAAGTCACTGTTGGCCTTAAGTGTTCGGAATATGAGTCAAAACGGTATTAATTGATTTTATAGAATTTATTGCCTGAGTTGGCAAAGCATTTTTAGCACAGCTACCATGCGCCGTTGTATAGCGTTGTCGCCAAAGGCTTCCATATGAACGCAAGGGTGTAGCCAGATTTGACCAATCAGAAAACGATGCGACAACGAGCGGCACAAAAGCGTATAGACCAGAAACCGTTGTTGTTGGGAGACACCCCATTCAGAGAGAGAGCGAAGTGTAGAATGGACGAATCGCGATTGCCGAAAACCGGTAGGAGCCCGAACATGTTTCGGGAAGAGGAAGAAATGTGAGCGAACCTCGTGCGAGCCAATGATCGAAGACTTTGTTGCCATGGTCGCGTAGCATGGGAGGTAGAAGATCATGAAGGTGGTGGAGGAAAAATATGGAAGCGTCTGTAAAAGAAAGTACGGAATGATTGCGATTGGTCAGTTGTATATGATTATGATTGGATAAAAATTGAAACAGGTAATCTAATCTGGGATATATTTTACTCTACAGCAACTTCGATACGATCGCACATAATTTTTGAGCAACATATCGGTCCCCTTTTCAGAGTTTCCATAAACTAGACTTAGATTGCTAAGTTGAACCAGCAAATGAGCTAGATTATCATATTACTACAATATGTTTATAACCTCATAGTTTAACGGGGCAATTTGTGAATTTTTAGAATAATATTGTTTTTGGCTAACTTGTTCGTTAGATCTAGGACAGTCTAATAATTCAACACTGTGGAACATTATTTTGTCTCACGCACCAAAATACTATTAATTACTCAATTCAAACATACTAAAATTGATATCTGCATCTCTTCATTTGAGGAATTCATAAAAGGCCATTCAACAAATTTTCTAATAAAAATATATACAGAGTTCCACATAATTTCCTATTCAAATCTTACTCAGAATCCATGAACACTGTTCATTGAACAGTCATATAAGAGATCAGATAAAGATCAGATCAGATCGAGAAAAAAAAAATTTAATGGATAATCGCAGGAAATATGACAAGCATTTTGGAAAAAATTCACACAAAATGTTGCCGAAAATCCGTTGGCATTCGCAGGTCTGAAAATCCACCAATGATTATTTGAGGAATTTAACCCAGAACTTAACAAAAGCCCAAGAAACATCTGTTTAAGAATCTGGATCACTTTTGGCCAAAAACTATATTACAAAGGAGATTGGGCAAAATTGTATGGAGTTTGGTTCCGGAATGACCCATACATCATTTGAAAGTACTAAATGAGGCAGGAAAAAGTTCATATGGGCTCAAAAATATCACAGCGGAACAAAAATGACATATTTGCGTGTCTCAAGGATCAAATTATGTGTCTCTAGTAGATTTGGGGCTGCTGAATCTGATGCCGTTCTCAGAAATGTTCCAGCACGTCACAATTTTTAGCTACAGGTCGCTAAAGTTGCATAAAACACTGGTTTCATTGATGTTTACATACAATTTAAACAAAGATTTATCGAAAAATTTTATTATCTAATCCATCAAGCATGCAAAATAAGACTATAACTTTCATTTCATATTTAATTTGGATGAAATTGCACGGTTAAATTTAGATTAAATCGATTTTTTCAACATGCTTGCAGTCTCCATATAAAGTTCTTAGTTTCTCTTCTATGGAAAAATACAATACTTTTCTAAACCAACAAAAAATAACTTTTGAGCATCGGAATTATAATGAACTTTGTAGAAAAGTATTGTTATACACATGATTTTAGAGTTCTGAAGCGAATTCAGTAAATAAATTGCCATACAAGCTGGCAAACTTGCATGCAAGTTGCCTGAAATAGTCAAATTTAGCATTTTCAACAGCCAAAATCTCAAAAACTAGACGTGCTAGGATATTTCTGAAAATGGTAATGGATTCAGCAACCCTTAATTAAGTAAATAGCGGTATTTTGGTGCTTGAGACAAAACCGTGTTCCGCAGTGTATTCGTCGTGGGAGAAAAAAGTTATGAGTGCTTGAACGATGTGAGAAAGGGATTGTTTTGGACAGTTTTCTAATATATAATATTTGCTTGCATACATGTTTTGGATTCGTGTGCAAGGGTGCTTATATATGTTTATATTTTTATTGTTAACTTTTAAAATATGTTGTGATTTAAAACAGTTATCAAGATGTTTTAAGTTGCTGGTATGTGAATACTTGAGGCATGCGGAGGGAGGAAATAGAGGTATAGCTAACAATGTGCATTCGACAAACAGTTCACTTTAAGTAAGATTAAGATACCATGTGGAAACCAAGGTCAGTTCGTACTTTGCTGTTCCAGTGTGCTAGAAACATGATTGTATAAACTGGCGGTTTACTCAGTAAGGAATTTCCATATTATATCCGTTTTAAACACTACACGGTAAAAAATCAGCACGTTCGATTGAATGGATTGATCACTTGACACCAATCACCAACATGTGCTCTACTCTTTTTAGCACTAGACTCTGAAGTGAGAAGTTGTTGATTTTGAACATCATGTCTTTTGTATGAAAGCAATCATTGACAGCTCGTTGTAGAAAGTGATTAGATCAATTCAATTCAGTTGGTATCGAGGTGAGATACATGACTTGCACTCCGAAGATCGAAGGTTCAATTCTGGGTCAGGCGGAAACGTGCAAACGTTTAGTTGAACTTGAATGTTGAATTCAAGTGCTGCTACCTTGATATTGTCAAGATTTAACAGTAGTGCAAATCCAAGTGCAGAACTATGCTTTTTTTTACCGTGTATGTTGTATTCTGCACAACACTGGTAGAAGCACTTCGTTTGTCGTACACAGCATTACCGTGCTGCTTCTAACAGTGAAAACCGCACTTTTATCATCATGCATAAACACGTGATCGGAGGGAAGCCGATCAACGAAAGAAAGTGCAGGTTGAGGATAAACGGTCGATCTACACTGGTCGCATTTTATACGCAGCTTGCCCACGAGTACGACGTCTACTCAAACACCGACATCAAGGCCATTATAGGAGATTTGAACGCTCAGGTGGCGATTGGAAAAATCAGCAACTGGCGAACATGAATGACCAACGACTGATTGCTTTTGCTACCTTTAAAAATATGGCCTTTCTTAGCACCTATTTCCTACCGTAATGATACATCTGGAGGTCACCACAGCAAACGAAATCTCAAATCAATCAGGTTTTGATTGGTGGATTGCACTTCTCCGACATAATAGACATCAGAGGTGCTATCAACGACTTTGAGCACTATCAGATAATGATAAAACTGCGCTTGAAACTCCCTTGCCGTAATAACATCAGTACTGATGCCCGCCACGATGTTGTGCATCCGATTTATTGCTGCAACGTCGCTCAACCGTCGCGTCGCTGAACTGGCGAACGCTTTGCAGTTTGGTGCTCCAGCGACGCATTGAAATAGCTTGTGTCGCTCGAGCACTAACATGAAAAGGTCACCAGAGTCGAGCGATGTTTTTGTCACGCGATACAATTGAGCGAAGTTTGTGTTCGTTCTTATTTTTGTCTCCACTGACAATATAACCTTCAGTGATTAAAGCAGACGGATGTCGCCCCGCATCTCGAGCAAACGTTGCCGGAAGAGGTTTTGCTTGCTGAGGCCCCGCTTGAGGGCTGTTCGAGTACGGTCATAGCAGCTATCAACATCGCAGGTGGGAACAATGTACGTTGGACGGAGACTATAGAACTACTAGTTTAACGAAGGGTGTAGAATTCTCAAGTGGAAGAACGAGGAGCATTATAGACAGAAGAGAAAGCAGCAGATCCATCCGTTCCAAGGTTTCATACCACGATGCGAAGTTCAAAAGTATATGCTCCCGTTATTTGAACGGAGACGAGATGATTGAAAGGTGGAAGCAGCCCTACGATGAACATTTCAATATTGCTGAGGGTACAGTTAAAGTGTTTATGGCGGTGGGTGAAATGACTACGCCGGAATTTTGGACGATAGCAATCAACCAATCAACTCTCACTTTGAGGGAAGTTGATGACGCAGTTCAATTGCTCAAGATTAACTAGGCAGTTGTAAATGATGGTAGGTATATACGTGAAATTCATCAAGATAGCCCTGGAAAAATTGGTCGCTTAGCTGCAGAAAGGGATAATATGAGCTAGATACTACTTAGTGCTCTTGGGCGCATAGCAACTCGTAACACGAAAACGATTGACATTTTCTCAACCTAAAACCTATTGGATAATGTAAGAGCACATGTGACACTTATCAATCACGTATGCAGTAAACAGTGCCGGTGGGATTATTTCATCGATATGGAGCTAGATTGTCATTTGAACACTTGAAATCATTTAAACACTTATATGTTTTTAATAAATTCATATGACAATTTCAATTCATTTTTTGCTGATGAGGTTGCTTATAGAGGTTGAGCTGATGGCTTTATTGAACTATATCTCGCATTTAGTATCATACAGGCGTATCTGCAGTGATCGATTTCTCTTCGTCGATTTTCTCTTTGGATTAGTACACGAAGTTTCATCGATTTTGGTAACATTTTTCGATGTAGCATGACATAGGACGATGAGTTCTTTCTACTGAATCGAAAATAGCAGTCAAAAACAGTCGCCCGGTCAAGTAATTAGCTAAAGAGAAAATCGATGAAGAGAAATCGATCATTGCAGTTACGCCCTTATGATACTGAACGCGAGATATGTAAAATCCCTTCTGGAGTAATATGTACTTTAGCAAAACCAGTTACAACAAGTTCTCTTATTAAACACCATTCACTTTTCTACTACGACTGTTTCTTAATAATTTTTTATTAAAAGCTGATTTTTTTGTTTAAAGTTTAGTTATATTACAAGCTTATTGTCCACAAAAAAATATCATATAAATCGGCTACAAAACAACTGAACAGTTGTGATTGTTGTAATGTGGGTAGCAAGGTCTGGTAGGAAACTTAACATGTGTATATGTATTTTTCAATATTTTTCAATATATTGCCGTCTAGCATCACCATGTAATGTTTTCATATCTGAATCAAAGTTCTTATTCACTTCTTTAAAACATAGAGCGTTTCATCAGTATTATAACGCAGTTCTTTTTGCTTTGTTAATCAAAATTTTGTGTATCAAAAATCCATCCTAAACCATGCGAAATAACTTTTTTCTCCCACGACAAATAATTGTGGCCCCATATTAACTTTTTCTTGTTTCATTTAGATGTTTCAAATGATATATGAGTACATTCCGGGCCCAGATTTGCCCAATCTCCTTTCTTGTGTAATTCGGCATAACTCTTGGATTGAACCTACTTTAAAGCATTACAGATGGGGTCTGCAAAGGATCGTTACAAAAGTCTAGTTGGAATCTCGTAAGAAACCCGCAAGGTCAGGATTTTGAAAACAATTATCACTATACATATGTCAAGGGAAGTAATCCCCGAGCCCAACTATGGCAAATTTCATAAATTTCTCTTAAATGTGAATTCGCAGAAGCAGACCCCACATATTCTATCCCATTTTGAAGCATTTTCTTCTTTCAGGCATTACGTCCCCGCTGGGACAGAGCCTGCTTCTCAGCTTAGTGTTCTTATGAGCACTTCCACAGTTATTAACTGAGAGCTTTCTATGCCAATGACCATTTTTGCATGTGTATATCGTGTGGCAAGTACGAAGATACTCTATGCCCTGGGAAGTCGAGAAAATTTCCAACCCGAAAAGATCCTCGACCAGTGGGATTCGAACCCACGACCCTCAGCTTGGTCTTGCTGAATAGCTGCGCGTTTACCGCTACGGCTATCTGGGCCCCCGCATTTTATATATCTCTATTCTACTGAACAACGTTCGTTCTCACAAGAAACCCCTTTCCTTATCACCCCCTGCCCTGTCTGCGTCGGACTGCAAAAGGAGTCGTAAAACCAGCACCAGAGTCGGTCGGTGGGTCTTATTAATATTTAAATTAATGATGACCCGGTCTACCGTTGTTCACACACAGACTTGCTACCTACCGGGAAAACGAATCGTCCGACATGTGTATTCTCTCGCTTTTTATTTGTTTGTGGGATAGGTTTTCCTCGACTGTCGTCGTGTCCTTTTCGTGACGGCTCCCAAACCGAACGCATTGAAACCACTTCAAAGGTTCGAGGTCGTCCAACCTCCCAAGTCCACCACATTTCGTGCTGCTGTGCCATTCTTTGCCGGTATGCTCATTGTCCGTCCAGGCTTGGTTCTTCGACTTTGGCTCGGCTCTCGTCGGGAGCAGCGAGTGGTGTGAACAGGGAATGCGCTTCCAACCACGCGATGGGAACAAAAAAATTCAAGGCAAAACTTTTCAAACGACTGACACCGATGATAAGGATAATGAGGAAAGAGACTCAGCTAAACAAAACAAATCATCAAGACTGAGGGAATCCCACAGAAGACGACGAAGACGCCACTATGGACCGGATACCAAAATTTCGCGGCAAAATACTAAACGTTATTGCAAGAACAGTTATACTTACACAGGGAACCATCAGACGGTACTTAGGATCAGTAGCATCTTCAATGTGTAAGTACTGGTGCTCTCATTATTACAACAAACAATAACGAATGAAGATAAATTTAGGGATGGGAGGGAAATGTTGACGTGTTACTTGCTTTATAGAAGCCGATGAGTCCGATGCACTTCTACAAGAAAACACTAGGATAGGACATTCGTATTCTTAAGCACCTTGAAACTACTATGACAATTTTAAAACGATAATGAATTCAGCAATACCAAATCAAATAAAAAGCAATCTAGCTTATAAAAAACTTTTGTGGAGAAAATTCCGATATCTGACCCATAGTGCGTTGAAAACCAAAAGAGAAATTGAAACATAATCGAGAGTCTTTGTGCTGCTGGCTACTGTAGTGCTAGTGGTGAAGCATATTTGCTTCAAACTTGCGGTTGATGGTTTGGTAGGCTGACGCTTATTATTTCTCGTTTTGTGCGAAGACCACATCTGGCGGCGGTGGTAGATACTCAAAGTCTACTCAGCCCAGATGGTCGCGTGGAAGAGCACCAGAAGCCAGGATGCTTTAATGTTTGAAAAACTTCCGCTCGCTTCTTGGGAAAGCGGTTCGATTTGGTGAAAGATTGATGTGATTGAGAGGCACTGGAGAAGGATTGATTTCCTGTTGTAAACGCACATAAACATCATTGCTGGAGGATGACTGTGTTCGACATGTGGAGTCAATTGACAAATTACACTTGTTAACTAAGTCCATTAATAGCTAGCTGAGACGGCATAGAACGACCAATGCAAATCCCATTTTCTCCGAACACCCAACAGAATCAACCGTATCGAATTTCGTAGTTTTTCTTCGTTAACTCAAGAGCAAATGGAATTGTCTTTAGGGGACCCGCTAAAAATCGTGTATATTAAAGCCACGGGCGACAGCTTGGCATCATTGACCATCTCGGGTTGGCACTTGGCGGCGTCACGGCCCGATAAATCGACAGTTTGTCGCATTTACTTTCCCCTTGGGCGGAGCAGAACCGAACTTCACCATCCGTCCTCCATTCAGCTGGTTTGTGCGTAGACGTCTTCGTCGTCTTCGGCATAAATGGATGCTGTACGTCATCAAGAATCCATCAATCAAAAGACATTCAATCACTTGTCTCGTCACCGCCGTGCTCCCTCTGTTCTGGTAGTCGCGAGGTCGATGACGGCGTCGTTGTCGTTTTGGCTTCGTTCTACTTGTGTACTTCTAAAAAGTGCGGTCCATCATCCGGCGATGGGAAGTCGGATCAAACGCTGGGGGTGTTTGCTTTCAGCTTATCCTAAGGGAATATATTCACGACAAAAGTCAAACTATAGTCACGCATGATGTTGGGTTTTTCCAAGGATTATGATGACGAATTGTTAATTACTGAATCTAATAAACAAGGAAAATACCGGAAGACCGTTTATTGAAACACATTTTACCTGAATGTCCTACTGGAAAGGTTAATTTGCCGATCAGTACAAGAATACTTTTGAGCACAAAAATAATACTTTCTTAAGAAGGGCTTCTACATCCAGAACAACTTATCTGAATGAAGACAGCAAAATCTCTAAAACCAACTTCTCGGGCGCAAAACAATTTCGATCACGATTGGAGGCACTGTGCGCTGTGTTATTGGAGAATTTTCAAGTTTCCAAGAAAGTCAACCAAGAAACAGATTACATTGAATGATCAATTGTACGCCAAAATGCTCGGTTTGTCTATCCATCCTTGGTTCTGTTTCACGCTCGGCAAATCGTTGTGAAAACTTAAATTCAGGATTGCAGTGCACCAGCACGCCATCGAAGATCGTCCTAAGTGCCTTTGAAACCCCCAGGTTTCGAGCATAGTTCATGCTCTGTTTTCGATGCTCTCACTGCATTCCAGCAATCTTCAACATGGGCTCTGCCAAGCTTATTCTCTTTCAGTAATGCAGTTGTTGAGCATATGCAGTAGACATTTGGTTGCCTTAGAAGCTCTTGGTCATACCGAAGTGGCCGTCAGAGCCGTACATTTTTGACGGATAGTTTTTTGGGTTTAGTTCAACCAGCACCAAATAGTGGTCAGAGTCGGTATTAGCGCAACAATAACTCCTGAAGACGACAATGTGGTGTAATTGGCCATCCATTAATCAGAACGTGTTTGTTTCTGCCTGCTATGGTAATCTCAAGGTATTACGATGATGAAGGCTATGTTGAAAGTTGGTGGCAATATTCGTGATGGGCGCTGAACTTTTCAATCGCCGGTCTGAACTCGACCAGCCAGCCAAAAACACCGAAGGCTTTCTGGTGCCTCTTTCAACGTCTACGCTTCGTGTCCGTAGATAGTCACTGGAAGAATTAATGTTTTATACAGGGCCAATTATATTTCCGTTTGTAATTTGCGGGATCTAAGCTGGTTACGACTGACGAACAAGAACGGACTATGACTGATAGATTTCAATGCCTCCAAGAATATAGCCATTCGTAGCACCTATTTCCAGCACAGCCTCCCGTATCGGTACATCTGAAGATCACTTCAACAGACAGAATATCTCTGTCCGCTGTGCTGACGTAGCCATCGCCTTCGCTGTCCTGATCTTCTGTGCCTGTGTTCTCTGCGCCTTTCAGGTGTTCATCGTAGTGCTGCTTTCAATCAATTCGCGTCCGTCCGTCAAGGTGCTCCCATCCTTATCCCGGCACATTTCAGTTCGCGGCACGAAGCCTTTACGGGATGTGTTGAGCTTCTGATAAAACTTTCGCGTTTCTTGAGAACAGTACAGCAACTCCATCTCTTGGCATTTCACTTCTTCCAGACGACGCTTTTTGTCCCGGAATAGGCGGGTTTACTGTTTTCCCTTCAGTCTGTATCGTTCCACGTTTTGCAGCGTATCATGCTGTAGCATTGCAGCCCTTCTCCTCCAAAACCTCCTGGTACTCCTCGTCAAACCAATCGTTTCTTGATCTCCGTTCCACATATCCGAAAATGCTTTCGGCAGTGTTGTTAATGGCTGCTTTGACTGTTCTCCAGCAGTCCTCAAGAGGGGCCCCATCGAGCTCGCCCTCATCCGGTAACGCTGACATTCGGTTGTTTCTGTTGCGCTAGATTGTACCGAGGCGGGCGTCGGTACCGTACATCGTTGATGACGGATAGTTTTGGGCGCTGTTTCACTATCACCAGATAGTGGTCGTAGTCACTGTTAGTGCCACGATAGTTTCTGACGTTGGTTATATCGGAGAAGTGCCGTCCATCGATCAAAACGTGGTCGATTTGCGATTCTGTCTGCAGATGTGACGATGTGTATCGATACGGGAGGCTGTGCTGGAAATAGGTGCTTCGAATGGCCATATTCTTGGAGACGGCAAAATCTATCAGTAGTAGGCCTTTCTCGTTCGTCAGCCGGTGGGCGCTGAACTTTCCAATCGTCGGTCTGAACTCCTCCTCCTGGCCAACCTGAGCGTTCAAATCTCCTATGATGATCTTGACGTTGTGGCATGTTCAGCGGTCGTACTTGCGTTCGAGCTGCGCGTAAAACGCGTCCTTGTCATCATCAGTGCTTCTTGAGTGTGGGCTATGCACGTTTATTCTGCTGATGGTGAAGAATCGGCCTTTGACTCCTAATTTGCTTCCTGAGTGTTGGCTATGTACGTTTCTTATGCTTAAGTTAAAGATTCGGGCTGTGATTCTTAACTTGTACATTCGTTCATTGATCGTATACCACCCGATTCAGCGCCATTGCATAAACCCATCACTATAAATGCTGTTCCCAGCTCACGTATGTTGCCGCAGCTTTGGTAGATGGTATGATTACCTCTAAATGTTCGCATCATTGCTCCTGTCCAGCACACCTCCTGCAGCGCTACAATGCCGAAACCGCGGATCTTCAGTACGTCGGAGAGTACCGTAAAATGGGGTGTTAAGGACTCGTGGGGTTTTAAGGGATTGATCTTCTCAGTCAAGTTTGACAAATCACAGAAACGTGGAAAATCGATATATATATCATCCGAAATGCTCAATTTGTTCGGAGGATTGTGAGCTGCATTATGTAATAGGAGCTAGTGAAGTATTGTGATTGCTAGATATTGAAAACTTTTCAAAACATTTTTGTTCGAATTTTATGGGCTAAATAAATTCATGTACAAAACCATGAAATATATTTGAGAAAAATTCGCGAGTAACGTTGAAGAAAAGTAAATTTAATTGAGATCATAGTGCAGACAAAAACTTCTTTAAATTATATCTGGGTTTCGGTTTTGAGAAACTTTTATGAAAAAAGTCTCGTTTTGAAAATAAGTGGGGTGTTAAGGGATTATCTATTCTTACTTTTCTAAGTTACTTAACTCATTTGTTTCTGCCGTTATGTATTTCAATATAGCTTTGGGTTGTTGAAGTTAACCTGCATGGAAAGTTAAGGGATCTATTTCGTAAGTCACTGAATATCACCAGAAAAGACTTATCTCAAAATTTGGTAAAATTATTAGGAAAATGTAGATTAAAAATGAATTGGGGAAACGACTGTGATAGTTATGTTCTAGGTTATGGCTTTCACTCTATTATGCTCAAAAACGGATTTTAAGTGTTCATGTCCGAAACGTCGGATGAAAACTTAAAATCCGTTTTGAGCATAATAGACTGAAGGCCATAACCTTAAAGATAAAAACTGATTAATCTAAATATGGGGTATTTTCAAAAGTTGTTCCATCGCATTGGTGAAAAGATTGGAAATAGGAATGGTTATCTATATGAGATGGTTTTGGAGCTATTGATTTTTTTAAAAACTACCTACGTCCTAGATAAACAATAATAATATAAGGTTATTCCGCTCTCTTTTTGGAAAACTTTTTCTCGTGGTCATGTGTTAAGTGTTGTCGAGCATTGAGTACATTGTAGTATAGTGTGTGCGATTTCCGCTTTATATTGGAAACTTTTTGTTAAGATTTTTTTTCGATTATGCCATTGGGGGCCATGCACAAATTACGTCACGCTCTAAGGGGGGGAGAGGGTCGAGCCAAGCGTGACAAGCCTTACAAAATTTTCGGAGGACTCATACAAAAAGTGTGACAAAGGGGGGGGAGGGGGTCAAAAAAGTTGAAATTTAGCGTGACATAATTTGTGTACCATACCTTGGGTGTTACATGCAAATCAGTTATTTGGGGTGGTGCTTTATTGAAAGGCAAATTGGACACTTACTCTATTCAAACTGAAAATTTGTTGAAATTATCCTTCTTTTGACAAGTCATGACAAGGTTGATCTGCACTATTCTAGGATACGAATAGTGCATATAAGTATACAAATTCTTTCAAGACAATTGTGCTTTGCAGTTATAGCTTGGTTGAAAAAAGAATATTGATGTGAGAGATTTAGTAGGTAAATTAAAACGGTTAACGTTTGCAGGAGTTCCAATTTGAATTATATTGAAGTAATATCATCTTTAGATTGAACACATCATCGATATTGACCAAAATAATATTTATTTTTACTGTCGGCAAAATATAGTTTTACTTACAAAGCTCAAATTCCTTAACACCCCATTTTGCATTTTCGTCAAAAATCACACATTTTTATGATTATCTCAGAAATCTGCCATAGGATCATCCTCATTGTAATTGGCTTTGGATATACACACCGGGAGAATGGTAGGACTGTATTTTGTTCAATTATCGACATACTAGAAGTTGCTCAAAATTTAGGTAGAATTTTTTTTTTCATCCCTTAACACTCCATTTTACGGTATGCGTGGGCTTCCGATGAAGTTGAGAGATTTGCAGTTCCACGTACCAAGTTTCCAATCGCTAGTCAATTTCCATTACTGTGGTCTTTGCCGATTGTTCTGGTCCGTATTCTCTCGTTGACGTTCTTGTGTTGATGTGTTTTTACGGTTGGCTCGCAGGGCCTGTCACCAACCTCCTAGATTTCCGGAGGACAATTCCCCCTAAATGTTCGGAGAATCATAGTGCGTAGTTTAGCTTAGAGTCTTTCTCTGGCACTCGGACGATGGTCAGCTGCCCCTGACATAGGGAGCAGACGCTGTTATGAGCCACTCCTAACATGGAGTACAGACGCTCCAGGTTTGGAGAAGCAAAAGCTAATTTGGATTTTTACGAGATCCGGACAATTTGTCTGCTTCGCGGACGACATGGATATTATTGAGAGAAAACTTTAATCAGCTGGAAGTTGACACCTCGTCTGCAATCCGAACACTTGATTTCGAACTATCCAGCGTAGCACGAATCAGCCTTATAAGTTTCGTCAGAAAACCATGTTCAGATATTATCTGTAGCTTATTTCTTTTCACTGATTCGTAGGTCGCCTTGAAATCAATAAAAAGATGGCAAGTCTACAGTGGGCATCGTACCTTCGTGCTGTTCGTACACGAATTCTCTCTGCTCTTGGAAGTTTTCTGAAAAACTACCTAAAGCAATAAAACAGTACTTTTCAGTGCTACTTAAACAGTACTTTTCAGTACTATTTTTTCTACTATTGATCCCTTTACGATCCTTGTTTGGACCCGTGCCTTCGATTTTTCGTTGGACCCGTTGGCGAAAGCTAGCGGTGGTAATCCTTCTTGGACACCGTCTTGGGAAAAAAACCTCTCGAAGGTCACGTCTTTCTCGTTTATTAACTAAACATGGTATCAACAACAAACAAAAGGAAGGGTGAATCTCTGAATTCACAACGTCCTTCCAAAAAAGTGGGATTTAAAACTGTCACTACACGTGGCAAGAATGGAAGAAAGGACGCTTCCCCGGAATGCGAAGTTTCTTCCAAGGGTGAAATGAATAATTGTATTGAAATGAGCAATCAGTTCGATGCTCTAGACAAATTTTCCGAACACCAAATCGAAGCAGCCTCTAGCCCAGGCTCTTTGATTCAAGTGAGGAAGCAAAGAGTGCCGCCTATCGTGGTCAGTTGTTCCGAATTTGGGGGATTTAGGCAGGAGATCTTGAACTCCATTAGGGGAATCAAGGTTTCCTTCCAAATCGCAAAGAAAGGAGACTGTCGCGTTTTGCCGGAAACTATTAAAGATCGTGAACTTCTTCTCAGACATCTTGAAGAGAAGAAGCACAATTTTTTTTTACTTATGACGACAAAACTGAACGTTTGTTCAAAGTTGTCTTGAAAGGTCTCTCTAGTGACTATAAGTCACCTGAAGAGATCAAAAATGGAATAAATGATTTACTTGGATTTTCCCCAGTCCAAGTAATCATTATGAAAAAGAGAACCCAATCTGGCATTGTTCGGAAAGGGCTTTCTCAAGAATATTATTTTGTTCACTTTAAGAGTAGTGTTTGATCCTTTGCTCGCGTTGCTTGCTCCTGCGGGGGCGGGTGATGTGAGCAGGATCAATCGTGTTGCGCGTCGCTCGCGCGGCACGAATAAATAGTGGCGTTAAACGGGTTAGGCGAGAATGTATCATGGATCGCATCACCAATCGCTGGTGACTCCCAGATCTTTACCTTATCCCACTAACCCAATATCCTTTCCATGACAACTGTGGAGATGCAGAAGATTCTTCGGTCTCTAGTAACAACGGTTGTCTAGCTAACATTCCTTCCCTTCCCCGATGACCGTAAGGACGTGGCCGGCGCCGTTATTGACTTTTAAAATTTGAGCTCTCGATTTGTGCACATTCAAGAATGGTTAGCTAATCCCAAGCCCCATTCATTGATTCCCTGTGCAACTTCGATTGCTCTAGTCAATCACGGAGTAGCAACTACGAATTGTACGGTCATATATGCTCATGCTCATGCTCATGCTCAATATTATTTAGTTCACTTTAACAAAAAATAACTAAATAATATTAAAGCTTTAGAAAAAGCTAAACTTATGTTCGATGTCCGTGTGACGTGGGAACATTTCCAGAAACCTGGAGGAAATTACCAGAACCCCACTCAGTGCCGTCGGTGCCAAAAGTGGGGTCATGGTACAAAACATTGTCGCATGGATGCTAAATGCATGATTTGCGGAGGTTCTTCTCACGCTAAGGACGACTGTCCTGTGAAAGAAGATACCAGAAAGTTTGAATGCGCCAATTGCAAGGGCCCTCACAAAGCTAACTTTTGGGAATGCCCTTCACGCAAAAGAGTCGTTGAGGCTCGTGCCAGGCAGATGAAGGATAATATCCGTTACGATAACGGTCGTTTCCGGAATTTGCCTGGTAGAGTATCGAACAATGCTCATTTTTCAGTTAACGATCGCTTGATTAGGAATCATACCCACCAGGAAGATCATAATCATGCTCATTCACAAACAAATTATAATCCGTCGGGTAGCCGTTCGAATCTTTCAATTTCGAATGTATCTACCCACGGTAAATCCTTTGCCGATATCGTAGCAGGTAATTTGAACTCTTCCCCTATGCGTTCCATGAGTACCCATTCTACTTGTTTCAAATCAAATGGAAAAAAAACCCTACCGCCACAGGTAACTCCTACCCCGCTTCTTCGTCTACCGAAAATTCCAATGGGAAATCATCAGATGATATGTCTGCCTCTGATTTTAATTTTCTAACTGAACAATTGAATCTAATGATTGATGCAATGTTCAAAGCCACCACTATGACTGAAGCAGTCCAAGTAGGTGTAAAATTTACAAATCAAATTGTTATTGGATAACGTTTTTCTAATGGATCCAAATAATAATTTAAATATTTTAAATTGGAATGCTCGTTCTCTGAATGGTAAAGACGACGAGCTGATTAATTTTCTTACGGTTAATAACGTGCATATAGCAGTTATTACCGAAACGTATTTAAAACCTGGATCTAAACTCAAAAGAGATCCTAACTTTTTTGTTTATCGTAATGATCGACTTGATGGTTCATGTGGGGAGTTGCAATCCATCATTCATAGGCGTATAAAACATCAACTGTTTTCGTCATTTGAAACTAAAGTTTTTGAAACTTTAGGTGTTTCTGTTGAAACACGGTTTGGTAAATATACTTTCATTGCTGCCTATTTGCCTTTTCAATGCTCTGGACAGCAAGTTAATTTGCTCCAAACTGACTTGCGAAAATTGACTCGCAATTAGTCAAATTTTTTTGTCATTGGTGACTTTAATGCCAAACATCGGTCATGGAATAATTCTCAAAGTAATTCCAACGGCAGAATTTTATTTGATGAGTGCTCTTCAGGATATTTCTCAATTCAATACCCTGATAGCCCTACATGTTTTTCCTCTTCTAGAAATCCATTTACGATTGACTTGGTCTTAACCGACTCTAGTCATCTTTGTAGCCAATTAGTTACTCATGCTGATTTTGATTCTGATCATGTCCCTATTACATTTCAAATATCGCATGAAGCGATTCTCAATCCTATCAGCTCCACTTTCAATTATTTACGAGCCGACTGGAATATATATGAAACGTATGTTGACTCTAATCTTGATGTTAACATTTCTTTAGAAACTAAAATTGATATTGACAATGCTCTTGAAACTTTAACAAATTCCATTGTTGAAGCCAGGAGCATTGCAATTCCAAAATGTGGAGTAAAATTTGAATCCGTGATTATAGACGATGATGTTAAACTCTTGATCCGTCTTAAAAACGTGAGGAGAAGGCAATTTCAACGCACTCGCGATCCTGCTATGAAAATTATATGGCAGGATTTGCAGAAAGAAATCAAGAAACGTTTTGCAGATTTAAGAAACAAAAATTTTGAAAATAAAATTTCTCAATTGGACCCTGGCTCTAAGCCCTTTTGGAAATTATCGAAAATCTTGAAAAACCCTCAGAAGCCAATACCGGCATTGAAAGAGGAAAACAAATTATTACTAACTAATTGCGAAAAATCTCAAAAACTTGCTATGCAGTTTGAAAGTGCGCACAATTTTAATTTAGGACTTCCATCTAGTCCAATTGAAAATCAAGTTACTCAGGAGTTCGAAAATATTCTCAATCAAGAGAACGTTTTCGAGAATGTCTGGGAGACTGATTTGGAAGAAGTGAGAACTATTATTAAAAAATTCAAAAATATGAAAGCTCCTGGCGATGATGGAATTTTCTACATCCTCATCAAGAAACTTCCAGAAAGTAGCTTATCATTTTTAGTTGATATATTTAACAAATGTTTTCAATTAGCATATTTTCCTGACAAATGGAAAAATGCTAAGGTTGTTCCAATTTTAAAACCAGACAAAAATCCTGCAGAAGCTTCTAGCTATCGTCCAATCAGTTTGCTTTCCTCCATCAGTAAACTTTTTGAAAAGGTTATTTTGAACAGAATGATGGCCCACATCAACGAAAATTCAATTTTTGCCAATGAACAGTTCGGATTCCGCCATGGACATTCGACCACTCATCAACTCTTACGTGTAACAAATTTGATCCGTTCCAACAAATCTGAAGGCTCCTCTACTGGTCTTGCTCTTCTAGACATAGAAAAAGCATTCGACAGTGTTTGGCATGAAGGTTTGATTGTAAAATTGAAAAACTTTAATTTTCCAACATACATTGTTAGAATAATTCAAAGTTATCTGTCAAATCGTACACTTCAGGTTAATTATCAGAACTCCAGATCTGAAAGACTTCCTGTAAGAGCTGATGTTCCGCAAGGCAGCATTTTGGGACCAATATTATACAATATTTTCACATCTGACTTACCTGAGTTACCTTAGGGATGTCAAAAAATTTTGTTTGCGGATGACACAGGCCTCTCCGCCAAAGGACGAAGCCTGCGTGTCATCTGTAGTCGATTGCAAAAAAGTTTGGATATTTTTTCCTCATACTTGCAAAAATGGAAGATTTCTCCTAATGCTTCCAAAACTCAACTAATAATATTCCCACATAAACCAAAAGCTCTTTATTTGAAACCTTCAAGTAGACATGTTGTCACGATGCGAGGGGTTCCAATAAATTGGTCAGATGAAGTTAAGTATCTAGGGCTCATGCTAGATAAGAATTTAACTTTCAAAAATCACATTGAGGGCATTCAAGCCAAATGTAACAAATATGTAAAATGTCTCTATCCCCTTATTAATAGAAAATCAAAACTTTGTCTTAAGAACAAGCTTTTGATATTCAAACAAATTTTCAGGCCAGCCATGTTGTATGCTGTACCAATATGGACTAGCTGTTGTAATACCAGGAAGAAAGCTCTGCAGAGAATTCAAAATAAAATTTTGAAAATGATTCTGAGGCTTCCTCCCTGGTATAGTACCAATGAGTTACATAGAATATCTAATGTTGAAACATTGGAACAAATGTCAAATAAAATAATCAATAATTTCAGGCAAAAATCGATACAATCTTCTATTGTCACGATTAATGCGTTACATGTTTAGGTTAAGTTAGGTAAAGTATATTGAAAGCGTTTTTTTTCTCTTATAAGCAGGTGAAATCAACTCGCCTGTAAAAAATCTGAACTGCTACGGCAAATGAAATGTAACATGTTATTAACAAAATGTTAATAAAATCTTAGATTTGTTTTACCAAATTAGGATGATAGTGTTGTCTAATAACACAGAACACCTAGATATAAGAAATAATGAACGTTAGAACGTTGGAAATCATACTAATAAAGAAATTAAACAAAACAAAAAAAATGGCTAGTCTACAAGTTATACTACAGGAATTCATAAAAGATCATTCGCAAGGTATCTGGTACGTTGTCGAGCGGCCCTTACAAAAAGTAGCTTGGTATTCGTTGACGAAAGACTCTTCGAGTCTCAGTCTGTTAAACAGGATGCGCGACAGTATTTTGTATGCCGAATTCAGCAGGGAAAGACTTCTGTAATTGGCACACTCCAGTCTGTACCCCTTATTGTAAATTGGGCGTATAAGGCCTTTGAAAAGTCATTTCTCTATACCGCATAGTTTCGATCAAATAAATTCAAATGGTAATGGTATGGACGATGGTCAAATTATTAATCATTTATTTATCAAATTTTTATTATTTATAATTAGGCTGAGAGAATTTGACATAATTTGGTTGCAATTCGTGATTGTCGATTACACGTACTTTCGCTGTGGATACTTGGCATTAACGATAATAATTATGAATGTAAAGAGAGTTTTAAAACCGTACCTACCTACTACAATTAAAATAAAGTACCATATTTCACCGATTTTTTCCATGATTGCAAGCAAATATATTATATTGAATATTTTAGTTAAAAATTTGGCCTTCTACGAAGTACCTATTGTATTTTCATTGTCTCATGAGAGTTGTTTTCGGATCCAGCCCGTGCACCTGAAAGGCAATGCCGGTCTTTCGCACAGTAATTATGCATCCGGCGAACAAGCATGGATGGAATGTTTGCTGTCCTCACTCATGGCCAGAAAAGAAAAAAACACCGGACCCGCTTCGCTCCACCTACGATTTACGCCCGATTGATTGCCATGGCGAACCGCACTCACCGAACCGAAGAATCAAATGAATGAAAGTGCGTGGCTGTGCCGTTTGCTGGCCCTATTGTGTGACGATTGTTGTGTTATTTGTATTATCGTCATTATTGTTGCGGTTGCCGTGTTGGTCGATGGGTTGGATGTTGTCTCGCACTCGCACAAAAACGCACTCCGGCGAAAAGTGACGCGTCGTCGTTGGTGTTTGTCTGTGTTGTGTATCGATCGCCTCCGGGCCGATGATGCTCTGGAAATCAGAACTCCACCGCTGACAACCGGCAGTGCTATTTTTATTGCGCTGATTTTTATTGGCAGCTATAAAGCAGCAGCTGAATCGATAATAATTAAATAAATCAATCACAAAGGCAGCGAAATTACGGGCGAAGCCGGGAAACAGCAATTGGGATGGAGCTGAAATAAGCGAAACAAGAATGGGCGACCTGTAGCGAGTTCATGAGCGCGGTGCTCCCCCGACCGTTATAATCATAAAAAATCTTTTCTTCTAGTAGCTCCTTTGAGGGCAATGTTGAACCAAAAGGTTCGAAAGTGCACTTTATTTCTTCAATCCATCTAAAGTAAAGAAGGAGGTAAAAACCCCATCCGCAACCCGCGCACTTGATATCGATCCATCTACACGAATCAGTCTAAACAGTTTCGTCGGAAAACCATGTTCTTTCATTAACCTCCATAGCTCATAGACGCGGGACAATATCACAACTGAAAGAACTAGTAATTTTAGTACATTGATATATGTGAAGAATATAGTATGCTCATATAACATATGATATTGCCTTAAGCGCCAATTTCAATATTTTGCATTAAAATGAGTGAGGGTTGTTTGAGAGCTGTGAATCAGCTTGAAATCAATACTTAATCGGATAATTCTGGGAAACTGTATAAGCATTATTCAAAAAAATTTAATAACCTCTCAATGGTTTAAAACTTGTACAATACACCTTTGAACCAAATTTTATGGTGTTTTATTTTTTTCTTTTCTAAAGATGGTTAATTGAAACCGTGTAAATTTCCTAGAAATGTCTGTCCTAGCTTAAAAAGGACGTAACTTCAAAATAGGCTCCTCATTTATTTTTTTCAAATTTGATTCAGATGTGCTGGACTGATGAGCACAAATTTGATGATGATTTTTTTATAATAATGGTCTGGGGAGCTCCGTGATGAGTCCTCCATTGACTGAGGATTGCAAGACGTGTGCGGCTTGATATCGATCAACTGCATCGGGCATGTGGTCTTCAACGGGTGACATATATGTGGCCCTGCAGCTACGGTACGATGCACTTCTTTACCAAATCCATTATGGTGATGCCTTGCAAGATCCCACATCTTCATGTGAATCAAGGAGTTGGTGTGGCTAGGGCAGTTGAGTGCAACCGAAACAGTTTGATCGCATTTCATTCATGAATGGCAAGGCACAAGCGGTTGCTCATTTGTGTCGAGCTGATGATGATTGGTAACGGCGACCGACGACGGCTGCGAGTGATGGTCCGAATCAGGAGAACGACCAACGATGACGATGACGACGACTATGGAGTATTAGGGTGGTTCAAAATATCGTTTTACTCCAAACCGGTCATTCGGCTCTTGGTGTAATTCTGAGTAGTGTTTTCTCAGACTTAGTCAGTGAATGAAAACCAAATTTAGTACTTTACCATTTAATTCCACTAGAGTTTATATCCCTTGAGAAATACGCGCATATCGACCTCTGTACTGAAAGGCCATCTTCAGTGTCGTGCACTAAACTCGAGTTCTGTACTAGATGTGTACCAGACTCGAATTGATTATACAGTAGACTCTCCATAACTCGATATCCAAGGGACCATCGACTTATCGAGAATTATCGAGTTATAGAACACATCGACACAAAAAATCCTAAAATCAAAGGATCAAATTTCTGTACTTCCAATACTTTTATGATCACATTTGTAAGAAAGCAATATTATTTTGTTGATAGCATTTTAAAAAATCATATTTAAAAAAAACTTCTCAATTCTCGAGAAATCACTTAGTTTTACTAAAAATCAACAATGTTATTTTCGGGTTTTTTCAACTTTCATTACAACACCCAAGTCTTTTTTCACTTCTAAACAAGAAGTGATCTATGATTTCCCTGTATAAAAAGGATTTTTAGAGAGATATCGAGTTATAGACGGAAATTTACCTCACACGTGACATCGACTAGTGGAGACATCGAGTTATAGAAATATCGACTTATGAAGAGCAAAATGTATGGGAATTTCAAGGGACCGAAAAATCCATCGAGTTATAGAATATATCGAGTTATAGAACATCGAGTTGTGGAGGGTCGACTGTATTTTTTTTATCGGAATTGATAATCTTTAGCTATAATAATTATTCTGCTCTGCTGACATCACTGGACGTATGCAGTGGCGCATAGTAGCCATGATTTATATGTGCTATCTTTCACACCAGATGCAGCAATGTTGCCTGTTTAGAAGATTAAATGAGCAGAGCACTGCTTAAGATTCTTCGTTGGAATAGAAATCAATAACTCATAACAGAGACGTCAGAATTGAAAACGGTCTTCGACATAGTACTACGCCCTAAAAGAATACTACAATCGATTGAATGATTCACTTGCTTTTTCCATAGTAATTCCCATACAAACTTTGAAGGGCTTGTGCAATGAAGTTTTCATCCAAAAGAGTTAAAATTTTGGGAGGGCACTCAGAATGGAGTAAAAACGATATATTGAACCACCCTAACGGAGTATGGACGACGTCGGTCAGTGAGCTCTGCTTTATGCTCTCGTCTATCAGCACAAACGGTAGGATGGGGGAATATTACGGACGTAATGTGTCGAGTGATGTGAGAGTACACTGGCAGGCAAGAGATTGCGGATTATTATTCAAGCAAGCTATTTATGGGCCAAAGGAAAACAGGAAAATTGATTGCACATGTGTGCCTGCCGTCGGATGTCGACTCGGGACGGTTCGCATTCACAGAAAGTGTCGGATGAGCCATTCCCTCTGTATGGCGAATTTCAAAACTTCAAAACCATTCCCTACAAAGTGTGATATGAAATCACACGCTGCGAAGCAAAATATCCTTAATGGGATTACGTCCATGGTGGAGCTGTTCGGAAGAACGAGGAACATCATAAAGATAACAATCGAAATCAGTGCTTCACTACAAATCCAATCATCTACCGAGTCGTTTCCACCTACTGTTCGAAACGATTCTGTTCCATCAGACACGATTATTGGAGCTCCCTGTGCAATGCTATCAACCGTCTCTCACTTGGAACTGGTTGAAACGGCTGCTAATATTCATCGCAAAATTCAAATGTTATATCTAGATAATATCATGGATTGTGCATTCAACTTTTGGAGAACATCCACCTCAATTGACTGCAGCTTCAGGAACAACACAACACACCTAGAAGAGCCCACTGGCTATCCCTTATCCCTGGACTGGACCCCAAATTGAACCCCCTGGTATCAGATAGTGGAAGCGTAAAAAATCCTACCAGCTAAGGCCTATTTTTCGCTTCCGAAACCTCACCTGGTGGACAACGGACCATATGTTTTCTCCCGAAATTATAATTTTGACTGCAATGCAGCTGTGCAAAACACGGGACCCATTCAGCGTCAAAGCCGTACCCGTATACCGTTCGAAGTCCCCATGTTCGATAGATACAATTCCGTGCCGAAGTTTGGGGTCACTCTTAAGAAATATGCCAAAGTTTTTTTTTGTCCTTATCTTTGTGAAAACACGGCTAATTGAAACTCTCTATGACTTATTCAAATGGCGAAGAGTAGATATGTTGACCAAAAATGTTCTTGAATTTTGTTTATTAAGGTTTAAGTTGAATTTGTGCCATTTTTTCTAGTTGGAACTGCATTGCTATATTCTTTAAAGGGCACTTGCATAATTTTGTCGAAGCGATCTTAACACTATTCAAAATTAATAAAAAAAAGTCATTGAAGCCATCGTGCAATGGTTGAGGAACACTAGAATTTACTTTGATAACTTTAATTAGCTATTGAAATTGGTCAAAAATGGTAGATAAATAGACAAATAAAATTTGTCTATTGTTGTGTTTTGCTCTTTGATTTTTTGCAATTTATCTACGATGGCTTACTTATTTTATTGCTTTTGAAAAACTAAAGATTTTTTCGTCACAATTTTGCAAGACTTCTTCTTGCTCCTCTTGGTTATGCGACCTTGCCGCGATGGGAGGGCATAATCCATTAGCCCATTTGATGAAAACCAAAGGCGTAACCTGTAGTGGTGGTATCACTTTTTGGCATTTTTTGCTTAAAGCCGCGTCATAATTCATATGGCATAGACGCAATAATATCTCGGATGTGATCCAATAGACATTCTGCGTCATTGATAGAATTGATGCCCATTTCAAATAATTAATCTATTCGAAGTGGACATTAATACTATTGGTGACGAGGGAAAATTACTCTGAGGAAAACTACTAGTAGATTCACTGAGTGGCGACAATCTTATTTTAATATGGTTTTTACATTGCCAAAATAAGAAATACCTCTTTTGTAACAACAGTATAAATAATCTGATTCCAGCTTCATTTTCGCAAAATTTACAAGTAGAAAGTAGGCGTTGTGAAGCATTGCATTTGCCACCGAAAAGTGAATCTTGTAGGGACTGTAATAGAAGCCTAAGGTAACTTTACTCTTAAATATTCACTATAAAATAACTATGGAAAGTAAGACGCTGAGATCGATCATTAGGGTACACTTGCTAGTTTCAAGAAATTGTTGAACAGACAAGGAAAGTGACTTTTTCCTTAAGGATATATGAACGTAAAGAGCTGAAATTAACAAGAACTACTACTAAACTAATTTTGTTAAGACTTGACGACAATTTGACATTTAAGACTCTAATCTTACGTAAAAGACAGGAGTAATCAGAATAGCACTTAAATGACAAATTATTCAAAACCATTTCGACTAGACAGTATTAGTAATGACACTATTACACTTCTATTTCAAACAAATCCTGATGGAGCTGCTGATTTTCACAATGCTTCCTTTTCTCAGAAGCAAGTAAATATGGGTATTTTTCAATAAACTACCACGTCACAATACTAATAAAAAAACAGTGTTCATGTGGGCACCATAACCTAGTCCGTCTGAGTATTGGTCCTGGTAGAGGGGAAACTTGGCAAAAGCCAGACCGAGGGTTCAGCCTTGACAAGTTAAGCTGTCAGGCAGCTCCAACTGAATACCACAAAAAAAAAAAATTGCAAGATTACTTCTGGAATCAAGTATAATATTACAAAATTCAGTGAATATGAGATTACAAAATGGCAAAATTTGCCATGTAAATAGTGTAATTTTTGGAACATGTCATAATTTCAAGTAAACACATTAGTTAATGAAATTAAAAAACTGTTTTTGTTAAAACACCTACGAAATACAAAAGTTATCAATTAAGCTTTTTTGAATAAGCCAAGTTTCAACTTTAAATGTTCTCTCAGAAATATGAACAAAACACTTTTGAATGCTTTTACGGGAGTATCCCCAAAACTTTTGCACCGGAGTGTAGGTGTGGACCTGGGCCCTAAACCGCAGGGCACCCAGTTTGACCAACCGTGGTGCAATGCAACCAACGAACCAGATGCGAATTGTGTGCTGGTCGGTTTGCAATTGAATTGGATTAATTTCTAATTTATAATAACTTCGGTTGGGTTACAAAGAGAGAGAGAGAGCCCCGGCGGAGGTAATGACGGTGATGACCGAAACGATACAGGTCATAGGTGAAATGAAGCCGTTTTGGAGCAAACCGTTTATGCCGATAGTGTTTAGGGTCAGGGATTTGTGTACAAAGTGTTATCCCTGAGATCATCATAAAGTTCGATTTGGATGTGGATGGGGATTACCATAAACATGGGGAGCTCTGTGTACCTATTTCAGAAGTTGAAGGAAGTTTTTCAGTCGTTTAACTTTTGTCGATATTTTAGGTAGACTAGTACAGTTTGGTCCAATTTTCATAATTATTAGTCAGTTAACGTTGATGCATTGGTTGCTTGTTTGTCTTGTGTCCGCATTGAGAGTACTTCGTAATTTGTATAAATCTTAGAAGCTACATGGATCTGTTTTTAAAAACCCATCTGAGTACCTAGGAAAACTTTGAGGATCCGCAGATCTCTTTGAGAAAGCTTGAAAAGAGCTTGGGAATTCTTGAAAATCTCTAAGAACTTCAAGGAACAGTGGCGTAGCTAGGGTTTTCGGTTCCCGGTTCTGAGTCATATTAGGGAGCTCTTCAAAATAGGGGTGTGTGCCAATTGACTAGTCAATCAATCAAAATACTAATATACTTTCAACCAACATGAAGATTTGTGATTGAAAATAATGGACCTTGTGTACATTTATTGTTGAAGTTGTTTTAATTTAGTAATCAATGTTAATATGCCGATATGACCACTTGAAGGCTGATAGCGGCTTAGTGCATTGTGATATTTCATGCCAGAAAAATGAGACCAAAAAGAGGTTGAACATTTCGATGAGCATTCCTTAAGTAATCCGATCCGACATCTATCTTAGCGTATTTCTGAAAGTTTCTAGAGACTAAATGATTTTCTTCAGAAATTTCATCAGATTGTGCTTCAGGTATTTGTTCAAAATTTCCGTCAGGATTTATTAGAAGATTTTTTCAGCAGTACAATGAGCGTTTCCTTTTCAAAATTTCCAAGGAATTCATAATTTCCTCTCATTTGGGGCCTACCTTGAAGATCTCAACCAGATTTTGTTCTAACGATACTCTCAGATTTTTTTAATGAGACTCTTCAAAAATTTACAAAGAAGTCCTCATAGAATTCTTACATGATTTCTCTAGGAATTTGTTCAAGAAGATACCAAGGTAAATTTTCAGAAGTTATTTGAGGGAACTCTAGAGAGAAAAATCCGGATTCTAAACGAAATCCTAAAGATATCACCGATAATATACATGATAAATTCCTACAAGAGATTTTTTTTACAAAACTCTCCAGATCTTCTGAATGTCTTGAATGAGCTTCCAGAAAAAAAAACTTATAAAATTGTTATTGAATAATGTTACAACCCAAAATTTTGTAGAGGAAATCCCTGGAAAATCTCGAGTACTTAAAACTCGTTGAGGAACTACAAGAGTAGTTGATGTAGCATTTTGTGGTTTTAACCCGTATAGGCCTGAGCGAAAGCAAAAAAGCTTAAACCCTCACCGCTCAGCGAATACTTAACGGATTCGGAATAGTTTTTTATTGGTATACTGGCACACATATCTAGTTTCTAAAAGTGGCCAAAGGATCTCGGGAATGTTCCTCTTGTTGGAGATATTCCGGTGGTCACTGGGTCAGATCGGATAAAAAAGGACTATTTTTTTTGGGACACGCCTAGTTGTCTTTGCTTATTTGCAACGACAATAATTTTAATTTGCATAAATCATTAAGATCTGATATTCAACATTCTAAATGAAGAGGTTATCACCGTTTAGAGTGTACTGCATGTGGCCACTCGGACTAAATGCATTCCCATAGGCTTGACATATATGTTTAGATAAAAATGGGACACCTTATCGTAAAGTTTGGACGTCCTGGGACCCAAAAATGGCCATTTCAAGGATAAAACAAATGCAGTACACATGGATTCAATTGTTTCTTAAAAGGTTTACACCAGGGATTGAATCCTGAGAAAATTGAGAGAATCTCTCACTTATCGCTCTCTGTAACTGTTATGATAGTGCTGCACATTATGAGAGACTGTTTATCGTATACTGCTACAACTTTGATCAGATTGGGGGGATAGTAGTGCATGATAAAACCCCTCTAAACATGCTCCAAGCCTGGGGGACACTATTGCTATTGGAAGTTCGTGGATTGTTTAGAGTGCCAGTACAGAAAAACACCTATCCCCAACGGTAAACAAGCGAGAAAAATGGATTTTATCATCGCTCTCTCTTTGGGGCTCTCGCTCGCTGCTTCCATTTATCAGACTTGTTACCCCTTGCGATATAATGACTATCATGAACCGCAACAATAGAATTATTAGTAGTAGAACGCTAATGGCGTAGTTGTCACAAAACTGATTTCAATTTTTATTACCTTAAATTATGGTTTTTCATTGTTTGTTCTATACCATGATGTTGTTTTTGTTCTTAAAATTAATCTGACATTTTGATCGATCTGATTTTTTGATCGATTAAAATTAATCTGACACTTTGAGGCCCGATACTCACGCTGTCAGTTTGTGGCAAACTAGATGTTGGTAACACGAACAGCAGCGACATTAGCATTCTTAGGTTAATGCTTCTACTACCGCAACAGATGTGATGTTTTTCTTTGCTTGCTTTGATCGTGCTTCATACTCAAATGAGAGCGAATTCTGCAAAGACTGGTTTACACTGATGCGTTTTTCTTTAAATTCCTCGATATAGTGGCCAAATTACAGCTGATTCCGGAAATTATTTGTGACTTGAAATTTGCCTATTTCCAGGGGCACAGAAATACAGCACCCTTTTCAGCCGACCTGACCCAGTAACCCACCTGAATAACTCCGGCCACATGAACATTCCCGAGATCCTTTGGTCATTTTTAGAAACTAGATATGTGTGCCAGTATACTGACAAAAAATATTTGAATCCGTTAAGTTTTCGCTGAGCGGTGAGGGTTTTAGTATTTTTGCTTTCACTCAGGCCTATACGGGATAAACACTTAATATAGAATGTACTTCAAAAATAATTAAAACATCGAAATTTCTGAATGAATTTATGAGGAATAATTAGTTGAATTTGTTGTAAAATTTCGAGAAGTATTTCTAATGTTTTTTTTGGAATAATCCCTGAAAAAAATTAATGGGGCAATTGGGTCCTAAAATGTTTAATGAATTCTTGTTTTTATTTATTAATACGAAAGAGCATGTTATTGCAATTACTTAAGCAAGTTTTCCAGCTCAAATAACGGCTATAACATTTTTAAATTTCAATTTTAAAAATGGTTTCAAATAAGAACCTTGACACTTGTGATCTTGTTTGACATTCACTTTTTCTACAAAAATGCCACAGGGCATATAGTTTTAACACTGGGGTTGTTCCTATCTGACATTTTGGAAGGGACACGGAAAACAAAATATACCCAACATTTGAGTTTAAACCAAAAGGTGTGACAAAATCTCAAAAATCATAGAAACATGTTTTTTGTACTTAAACCAATGAAAATCATTTAAAAATTGAGTAAACATGTGTTTCTGCCCTAAACTGAAGTGTTTGGTACTAAAATTGAGACAGTGCTTTAGGACCCTATTCCTGGGATAATCTGTGGGGAATTTTTAAAAGTTTAGTTCTGAAACAACTGGAAGTATTTCTGAAAAAATTCTATGAGAGATTTACGAGGAATTCTTATATGATTTTTCGAAATCATTTCACGAATTTCTCCAATGTTAGAATAAACCTTTGTTATTTCCTGGAAAGAAAAATGTAGGAATATTTTCTAGATAAATTAGTATTGCATTTGGTAATATCGTTTGAAGAATTTCTGAAGGAATCTTACTAGGAAATCCTGTAAGAATTTCTGGGAGTTATTTCGATGTAATGTTATTGTATTGCTGAACTATTTTCTGGAGCAAATTTTGAAGGAATTCCACTAAGCATGAATGGAATCATTCAAGGACTAGTTATCCCAGCAAACGATATATTGCCCAGTAGGCTATGCAAAAATCCCTTTCGGAAATTTATTTTTTGTATTTCTGGTTTTTCTAAACTTTCTCGATAGATTTCCACAAATATTATTCTTCAAATACACGTCGGAGTCTTAGATAAATGTAACAGTGAAAGAATTGTGTGAATCCGTGAACCCGTCCTCAAGCCATTTCGTGACATACAAACACCATTCTATTTTTATTTTCATAGATTCTAGAGAAATATTTGTAACAATTTCTGACGGGATCTCTGCCCGAGGAGGAAAGAATAACTCGCCAATAACTTATGCATACCATATTTTGGTATCATACCATAATTAGGTATTGCTCAGTTATCAATACCTCATTTTGATATTATGATGGTATTTGAAAAAAATGTTTAACACAATTAAAAATACTTCATTTTGGTATTCGATAGCTATTGAGGACTGCTGGAGGTATTGAACTACTATTGGAAAATTTCACTTTTATATGAAAAACCATCAAGTATTATTGAGGTATTACAATACCTGATGTAGTTATCAGTTTGGTGTTCGTAGAATATGCTTGAGATATTATTTGAGGTATTTTACCTCTTATGCAGGGCTCATTCATACCTCATTGAGGTTGTAAGTATTGGAAATTAGCTGGTATGGAATACCTCAATTTGGTATTCAGTAGTTGTTTTCTTCTGCTCGGGTGGAGAAGCTTTTGTATCTATTCCTGAAGAAAGTTTTGAATGGATTCTGGAAGATAAAAATCTATGTACTTATGGAGTAATCACGTAGTAGTCTCTGGAAACACAATAATTTACATCATGATTCATTGCAATGCAAAAAAAAAAAAAATAAAAAAGATAGTTTAGATACTGTTTTGTGTAAAAAATAGTTATTAGAGACTTTTTTCACCCTTGTTCACATTATCGATATTTTCAAGACTGAGTACAATATTGTGGGCAAATATTCATTTTGGTTTTACGGCTTGGTTCAGGATATGGTTCATAACAAAATGTTCTCTAACCAGTTCTCAAACCCTCAGGCTCAAGTTATGAAGGGCCCTTGGCTAATGGATGATGAATATAACAATGCATTTTTGAATCCAAAACCACGAAGTTCTGCTAAAAAGTACTGTTCTATTGCCTTGATATACGCAAGCTTTATCAATATACTGATTGATATATTGGCCACTTTCCGTTACCAATTCAGGTTCATTCAAAACTTCATTTGCCTTTGCCTCTATACAGTTCAGTTTGTTAAGAACTTCACTTTTAGTGCTATGATAAATTTTCACCATGATTGCTGTGCCCCTAAGAACCTGGGACCTGTTGCGGACTGCACCCCCTAGCTACGCTAATCTCTACATATTCTGGATGAAACGCTGTATTCTGTGAAATAAATCACCGAATTTCAACTGTAAACAAGAAAAATACAGATTTTCATGAAAAATCTACTACTACAGTGATACCTCCATGAGTCGATGTTCCTTGACTCGATATCGACTCATGGAACCATACTAAAAACATAATTTCATAGTTACTATGATGGTCCCTAGAAGCAGCTTTTCAAAGAATTGCTGTTCCATGACTCGATATTTCCATGAGTCGATGGTCCCTTCAATATCGACTCATGGAGGTTTCACTGTACTACTACTTTACCGACAAATCACGGATTTACTTCTTTAACGGAAAAAATCCGTACAATGCACTATTTTACCGGAAAAAATACATGAAATAAACAATTTTACTGTAACCTTGTGAAATAGTAACGAACAGTTCGATAACAGCATTATTTTTTATCGAACTGCTGTAAAATCATGTTACAGCTGCTTCGGCAGCTAGCAGTTCCTTTTGTTTCAGTTTTTGCGCACCACAACAAGCAGTGAAAGCTGTCTTAGTGGTTGTGCGGGCTTTGGTTTCCCACAATAAGTTGCTGTGCAAGTGCGTCCGTCTCGTGTGCCGTCCGATGAGAGAAAGAGGAAGAGTCGTGGCTTACTGCGCGTTGGTTGACGATTGACTCTCACGAGTGACATGAGCTTTACACAGCGAATGAATGCGAGTTCATCTGTACACTGAGGCAAAAATACTTAGGTTTCCCATAAATCATGACATTATTGTTTCATTGAATGCTTAATCGTTTCGAAAATAGCGTCATAGGTTTCATAGGTGAGAGCTTTGAATTGTTTAATAACCATTACTTGAAATAATTTCTATAGTAATCGCTAGAAGAACTGCTCTACTATCTATGTTGGTTACAAGTTAATCTAAACCAGATTACATGTTATCAAAACATGTCAATTTTTGAGCATGCACACGAAGGAAAAAAATTGTCCGCTCAATCATATTTGCTGGTAGATCAAATCATATTCTATATTGAATTTCAGTCAACCATACATTAAAATTGATTCAACAATATCTATGATTGGTTTAACTATTTGGTATGATTGGTTTAACTATACAAAATAATTGAATCAACCATAGATATGATTGACTCAATATTAAAATACAATCATGACAATGATATTATTGTTGATGTTGTGTTTTCAAAACCGGTACGGATCTTCTTTATCGACATTGCAAAAATGCGACAAAATGTAAATATATATGGGAGCAGGAATACAAACCCCTATCTTGAGAGTGAGAGCGCGTTCGCTTGTTGGAAAACAGCGGTTTTTTGCGGTACAGCTCATAACGTTTCAAGGTAATAATGTACGGAAAACTGATTCAACAATAATATAATTGAAATATTCTTGTGATGGAAGACAGAAACAAAAGCAAAAGCAATTGGGCAAACCATACTGTCAGTATACATCATCAACGATTGATAATTTTAATTAGGCAATTATCGTTGCGTTTATTACCGATATTCATTGATGGACTTATGAAATTTAGTAATGAAGTTCTTCATAAAAATCATAAGTTAAACTTAAAACTTTCAACAATAATCATTGTGGCGCCAAATCGTAATCATTTCTCAAGAAATTATTAAGTTTTTTTGCCTCAGTGTACAAGGAGTACAGTCAGGTCTCAGATTAGACAAATGGTTGGGGGGCGTTATAGGAATCCGTGTTATAGGACCCAGGGCTTATGGGATTTCGTCAGTTTGCGGGTGTTGTTGAATATCTCGTATGCGTTAAGAGATAGCACAGTGCTGTCTTTGGTGGAGTTTCAAAACTCAGTAAGGTATACCTTTAGGAGTTGAGGATCATCCTTTCAGTTGAGAATTTGGCCAATAGGGATGCAAATACAAAACTTGTAACATGTTATATCTTACAAACTGGTGTCTTCGGAAGAAATGTTCAGTAGCTCAAGGGCTGACATGCGGTGATCATTCTGATACGGAATTACGCCACCAGGCGGCGCTAGTGAGCATCGAAATTTTGTTTTGCGGATAGCTCAGTAGCCTGACCACTTAGAAAGATGGTGCTTTGACAAAGTTGTCCAATATCACAAGGCTGATTACTAGCGCCGCCTGGTTGCAAAATCTAGAAACTTTTGGCTCAAATAATGTTAGCCTTTGTGATACTGAACAACCAACATTCCAAAACATCAGGTTTTTGAGATATAATATGTTACAAGTTTTGCATTCCTATCGCTCATGGTTCATATAGTGCAAGTCAGAAAAAGCGCCCCTATCGGCCAAGTTCTCAACTAAAACGATGATCCTCAAATCTTAAAGGTAGATCATACTAAGTTCTGAAACTCCTCCGAAGACAGCACTGTGCTATCTCTTAACGCATACGAGATATTCAACAACACCCCCAAAGTGATGAAATCCCATAAGCCCTGGGTCACCTATAACGCAGTAGTGCGTACTATAGGAGTGCGCGTTATAGGAATGCGTTTAATAGGAGAATCGACTGTAGTAGTAAAAACACGTTGAAGATATGTTACTCATTGTGCAGCATATAACGCACAGTGGTAGCAGATCGATAGGTCGAGAGTTCCCGGTTGGATCAATTTCAGTTTTTTATTTTTGATCTTAATCAATGATCTAACAGCTTGTTCAGTGAGCTGTTGAGATTACGACTACGCACTTAAAAATAACGCGTTACGGTGAAATTTCTCTAACGCGTTTTTTTGAAGTTTGTAGAACCTCTTGGGAAGATCTACAACCCTGTTAGGACTCTTTGGGAACGCCTGAGAAATTCGAATATACTTTGAGAATCTTCGGAATTACTTTGTAAATCACTACGAATCGCATTCTGAAATCCAATGAAATTGTGTATCAAGATACGGGAAATCTATTAAATGTACTCGGTCCTAAAGTGGTTTACCGAAATATTTACCGAAAAAAAAACAAACAAATTTAAATACGTGCCACGGTTTGATGGTCTCCCTTCCGATATACTCAAAGCGTTGTTACAGCCACAACATAAAACGGGAGAAAAAACAACGTAACAAAATATTTGTTACAAGTTGTTTGTTTGATCACCTCCGTCATCAATATTGCAGCTACTGGAGTACCTCTCTCGCTATCTCACTCTATCCCCAATGACAAGCCTGTTTGTAAGCACGTCGACGCTGTATGTAGTTGCTCCCACACCCATTGCAGGCAGCAGTGCTCTCTTTGGTGCGTTTGTTCATTGAGGCACCAACGATTTAATTGCCAGTTTTATCGTCGTTAAGAGCTGTTCGTTGTACGGCAATCGTTTTGATTATATAATTGATGTTTTTACTCCAAGCATTGTAACGTACAACACGTTTGGCCCATTCCATCCCAGGGGAGTCGGTTGGAAACTTCCTATTGTGTAAAAATATACAGTTGGGAATATTTTAAGAGATTATTTGTGTATCTTAGAGATCCAACTTGAGTAAAAATTAAGATTTTCTATCAAGTTTAAATCCCTATACTATTCTATTCTATTATATTCTCAGAGCTTGCGCAGCCAATATTGAAAAACATCTTTGGAATACCAGAATTTATTTCAGTATTTTCTTGTCAGCAATAATATTTGTAGCATATTAGTGACACAAATATTAAACAGGTGCAGACTTGGGTTTCAAAGAGTTAGTTATAAAAATACGACAATCAGATTATCCACGTTTGTTTTGTATGAAATGTAACGCTCAGATCTAACGCTGCGTTACACAACAAGCAAAACGATCCTTAATGAAATAATTCGACTTCCGTGAGCTCTCAAGCATAGAATATCGACCTCTAAGGGTTAATATTGTTATCCTTACCTCCTTCTCTTTCCCCCCATTACACGTTAAACCATTATTGGAACAACAGCGATTCATTACTTTTGTTTTATCACATTCATTCACCAACTGGCGACGGAGTGCATTCTCTGTTGTGTGGGACCTTGGCTGTACTGCATTCCACACCGGGGTCGAATGTTGTAGGAGTTAATGCCAAACCACGTGTGCACTTGCATGTGCAACGGTCGGACAAAAAAGTGTGCGGTTGATTTTCTTGCACTCATTTCGGTGTTTTGCTGCCTGGAACAAGCAAGACAACTTCTCATGTTTGTATACGTGTCACAATTGTCCATGTGGAGGTTGCTCCCTTTGCTGGAGCGCCCGACCGGAGAGCAATTTGAGCCATTTATTATAAACGGGCGAGCATGCTTAATTCAATTAAATTTTGAACATGCAATACATCTCACATTAAAAAAAAAAACAACACAAACAATTTGTAGTCGCTTTTAGTTGTCGTTTGCCACGGCTCGTTTGCGAACATGCGAGACGGTTTAATTTCCGGCATTAGCACGACATGGGCGCGGAGATTCTTTGAACTGCCAGTCGATTAGATCGGATGATAAGAGAGTAATTGCCAATGTTTGATCGGGCAATTCGCTGAATGAATCATTTGCTCGGAATCGAGCATGGGATCTCTATGTAATTTAGCAATTTGATGGCGAGGTGGGATTTGTCTATGCTCGGATGGAATGTGTTTTCAGGATTCTTGGGAAATGCATGCATGTGAATATTCGCAGAAGAGCACTCAGATAAATCCGTTATTTAGCGTTAAGTGTAAAACGAAACTTTCAGTATTTTTCAGCACCATTTCTAGTATTTAGTTATTGTACTCATTGGATTCCTTTTGACAGGTGCTAGAAAGCTGGAAATGATTCCAGGAGAAATCTGGAATTGCTTCCAGCAGAGAGCTGGACATTATTCCAGCAGAGAGCTAGAAATGATTCCAGCAGAAGGCTGGAAATACTTCCAGTAGGAAGCGGGAAACGATTCCAATAGCTGGAAATGATTCCAGAAGTATGCTGGAAATGATTCCATCGGAAATCTGTAAATGATTTCAGCAGAAAGCTGTAAATAATTCCAGCAGAAAGCTGGAAATGATTCCAGAAGAAAGTTGGAAATGCTTCTAGTGGAAAGCTGGAAAAGCTTGAAACAGAGAGCTGGAAATGATGCCAGCAGAAAGCTGGAAATGATTTCAGCAGAAATCTGTAAATACTTCCAGTAGAAAGCTGGAAACGATTCCAGTAGAAAGCTTGAAATGATTCCAGTAGAAAGCTGGAAATGCTTCCAGTAGAAAGCTGGAAATACTTCCAGAAGAAAAATGGAAATTATTCCAATAGATACTTGGACACGTTTCCTGAAGATAGCTGGAAATGATTATAGCAGAAATCTGGAAATGCTTCCAGCAGAGAGCTGGAAGTGATTCCAGCAGAAAGCTGAAAATTACTCCTGCAGAGTGCTGGAAATACGCCTAGCAGAAAGCTGGACCCATTCCTACACAAAATAAATTTGCAAGCTCTTGAATCTGATATTGGTTTGAGGACATCCTGCGTAAAAACTGAAAAACATATTGAAAAAAAAAAAAAATTCTGAAATAGTTATTTATTTTTATTTTGTTTTCAAATGTTATGATTTTTTATCGAAGTTTTATGAATTTTTGAAGTGAATTGTTTTCTAAAACTCATAGTATTCCTGAAAAAAAAATCTGTTTACCTGATCCGTAACGTCAAATTGAGTTTGGTGAATACTTTTTCAAAAGAAAAATAGGGTTTTTAATAGAAGCTATTTCCTCTTCAGCGTGAATTGAAGTGTTCACAAATCTAAGCGGGCATTTAAAATTCCAACACGTCATCACATATCCCCCCAGAAGGTTCGTAAACATTCATAAAATTCCCATGTCCCACGGTAAAATAGCCCTTCCTAACGGGGTCCAAACCACCAAACGCCAACCCATAAAATCCAGTCAATGGCTTTTTTACTCATCTACCAACCAGCACCCTTGGTGCGAAAAACAGACACCGTACGCATAAAAACCCATCCACGAGCCACATTCCCCAGCAACAAAAAAATGATATATTACTTGTCACAAACAGAGCCGTAGCGTGGTCTCATGGCGCCCTTGGCGAACCGACATTTGAGCGCCCTTTGTTTGAAGCTCAAGTTGTTTTGTTTTTTGTTTTTTAATATTTTAAGAATACATTATATTACCTTAACACTCAAAATTCTAGCGCGACTTCTGTAAAAATGGTTCATCAAAATCCTCAATGGTCATGATAATGCTGTTTAATGAAACTTTGAATTGTCATGTCTACCTATCTTAAGTGATGTTAATTATTTTACCTTTTGACTTGGTACCTTTTATCTGTTCGTACCTACGGTATTTCTGAGCTATAAGTACTGGCTGCAGTTAGTGCAGAAGAGAGACTTCCCGAACTGTGGACTTATTAACATATTATTTTATTCTTTATTTACAGGATATAAAATGAATACAAACATTGGATTATTGGATAAGTAAAAGTCATACAAAATTTACCAAATTTTATTCTTGGAAGGACTGTCTGATAGCCCGGAAGTTATGAAATTTTCTTATACATTTCCTGTTATATGGCTAGACATGAATCTGCAGAAACCACTGAGAACTATTGAAATATCAGTATAGTGTATATTCCCAAAGAAATGCTTGTAGACAATTGCTGACCCGTATATTTTTGCTTAAGTTTCTTAACTTCTTGTCGATGTTTTTTGAATGCATTCTATCAATACGACTGCAGAAAATTTTAAGAACATTCTTACGAGAAAAATAGTATTATGGCTTTTCATTTCTGTTCTCATTTCAATGTCAATTAATTCTCTAATAACCTGGTTCGGAATGTTGTGAGAATTGTGCTGAATATTCGATCTGATTCTTGAATAAGATGCCATTCGACCCAGGGTCATGTGAGGAAAACCTCCAAAACTGACAAGGTATTCTACTTAAAATGTTGTCAAAAACTCGCATGCTATTCTGTCAAAATCCCACATATAACTATGTGGAAATTTAAACCAAGATTTTGTAATGGACATCATGCTCTGGTTTGTGTGAGAATATGGGTTAATATTATGTGGAATCCTACTGCTTCAATCTGAATCAGCTCGGAATCCAATTATAGTCGAAATCTACCCCAATTACCGTTGAAAGGCACTTAACTGAAGATATAGTAGATTAACTGACCAAACTTTATTATTTTAAGCTCTCTTCTTGTGCACAAAATACTTAGATTAGAATTTCACTGTTGTTCGTGACTTCCTTTGAAAGATTTGTGCATTTAAAGTTTTGATTCAATATTTCATGTGAGCAACATTTTTTCAAATTCTTATTTTACACCATATTTTTTCTGATGCTACGTCTTAGCATGGAACGGAGCCTGCTTATCAGATAAATGATGGGTGTGACTCGTTCTGTGTTCTGTGGTTTATTGGAATGAGCAACCAAACAATCGAGGTAAAACAATCGATTTAGAAAAAGTCTGCACTGGAATATTTAAGCAGAGACTAGTTTTATTTCTACATGCTAAAAAAACTTTACGTCATGTTCAATAAAACTAAACTAAGTGGTAATCTTATGAGCACTTCCACAGTTTTTAATGAAAGCTCTACTTGCCAATTGACCATTTTTGCATTTGAATTTGATATCGGGTGGCAAGCACGAGTATACTCTTTGCCCAGAAGAACCGGGGTTTTGAACTAACAACCCTCATTATAGCTGCGCGTGTTTCACTATGACTATCTAGGTCCCACAATTTGCATTGTTATGTTTAGGGTTTTTTACCTGTCTCTTTGAGAAACGCCCTTACTAAATATGTCTCTTCTAAAATTGTACAAAGTATTGCCAATGTTTCTTCCAAAATTATACAAAGTCACACATTTTGGCGCCCCCTAAAGGCTGGCGCCCTTGGCGGGTGCCAACCTGGCCAATAGCACGCTACGGCACTGGTCACAAACGGTTGTTGAATCGTCATGGCGGTCCGGTTCTGGGGAGCGAAAAACAGAACAAGGTTTTACTTCGCCAAAAAATCCTAAATGCACTCTCTCCACGATGTCAAATTCGGGCCTCGCGGCGGGAAATCTTTTTGCGGGTGGTACCAACCACATATACGCACTTTAGCGAACAGCTGGATGGTCCGATGGATCTTTTGATGGGTTTGCGTATGTACCGGAAGGTCACCCGAACAGAATTTTGATTTTCATATTATATTGATAACAGTTTTTCTAATACAAATTCATCAAATCTCACAGGAAATATATGAAATCTTGATTCGATATCGACTCATGAAACTATGATGTTCTTTTGAAACAGTTTTCTTAAGATAATCTGTTCCATAACTACTCTTTATTATTATGTTGATTTGAATTTGAAGTTGCCTGGATTTTCTATCACTACGACATTCGGTTAGCAACGGTAGAAGATACAAGAACTGGATCGCGCGTGTGGTAAAGTGCCCGGTTAAATCCAGTATGCATCCAGTTCAGTTGGTGCCATCGCGACGGTATTATCTATATGCCGCCAGTCAGTGCGGTATGGATCCGGTGCTGTAGACAAGTCCGCGTTATCTGTCAGGAAGAAGTTTGGATGTCCGATATATGTACGGTGATTGTCGTGGAAGTCGTTCTTTGCTGAATGGATACCGCGATTCACGAGACTCCCCAAAGTGCATGTGACTTGGTGGCGGGCAATGTTGATTTTGAGTGTGAAATTTGTCACCAGTGGTCGAATCGAGGGCTTCAGTAGCGTCTTAAAAGATGGGCAAAGCTTCAGTTCCGTGCTTCAATTCATCTAACATCATCAACAAATGCAATGCAATCCAAACACTTGATTTCGAACCATCCAGCGTAGCACGTACATATAAGTCTGATTAGTTTCGCCGGAAAACCATGTTCAGTCATTATCTGCCACTGCTCATTGCTTATTACGAAATCCTACGTCGCCTTGAAATCATTAAACAGATGGTGATTCTGCAAGTTATACTACCAGAATTTATCTAGATCATTTGCAAGGACCATTTGGTCCATTGTCGAGCGGTCCTCACGAAAACCAGCTTGGGATTCGCCGATGAAGGACTCATCGAGCGGTTTTAGTCTGTTAAACAGGATGCGCGGTAGTATTTTGTAACGCTGGATAACCACTTCCGAATTTCAGCCACAAAGAGATAATTATATGAGTCGATATTAGGGCCTCGGAAGGTACTGACATCCATGACATCGCTCGTCAACCAATGTATAATATGAAATATATGTACAGAACCATTTGGTTACAGAAAACAATGAATGATTTCGTAGACCAAACGATCAATTCCATAATATTAACACCTCTACCGGAAGATTTATTTTTTTTACTACAAACAATAATCAAACCGCGATAAATTATTTTCCTCAATATTTTTACACCATTTTTTTACATGTTCTCAATCTTCTATTTTCAGAGTATATGTCGATATTAACTATCAATCATCTGGTTTTGAAGATATTTCAATATTCCTTGGGGGACCGACATTCTCCATACAAAATTTCGTTGACCACCTTTTTTAGTCAAGTTATCAAAAAAAAGCAAAATATAATGTTAGTATACAATGTCAAGCAATGCAGAGTTCCTCTGAAAACAAAAACCATACAAATCGGATGAATTGTCTTGAATTGAAGTTTTTTTTTTAAGTTTTCATGATCTTTTATGGACTAGAAACATAAATGCTCATTACTCAAGAACTGAACAACAGACTCATATCATAACATTGTTTCGAAAAGCGAATAAATGAATATGAGAAAAAATCTGTAGCCTCAGATATTTACGTGAGCTATGGCTACTTATCGGTCGCCCAAAGAATTTCGGAGTATCTCCGGATTTATTTGCCCAAGATCGACACAAATTCTAAAAGTAGAAAAGTTTTTTAATAACTTGTGAAATTATGGTGAAAAAATATCAAAAAAACAAAAAAGTAATTGCGATTTCAATATCTTTTGTGATGAAAAAATGATGCTGCTAGTAGAGGGGTAAAACCATGTTTATCCAGTAGTTGTAGCATTAGTGAAAGGCGAACGCAAAATTGCGGAAAACGCTTCTCTACGAATCGTAGAACGTATATGTGATTTGAGTTGCTAAAATTGCTGAACTATGCCAATTATTTTGTATGCTGAGTACAAAAAAAAGTTAAATGACATATTGTTTAACGAAATGGATATTGAAAAAATACGTAGAGCTGTTTTCAATGAAAATATGGATGATGCTGATGTTTTCAAAAGAGCTTTGGTGCGCAGCATTTTTTGCCCACTTAAAAATTTTACAGAGAGCGAAGTTTCATTTTGCCTTCCCCTAATATTTTCGACAAAAAAAAAAATGGTTTTTAATATTGAACAACATTCAACACAAGTTTTTTTTTATCTTTCTTGATCGAATGAATGCCACGTATTCACAATATTACAAATCTCATTCGGTAGTGAAGTCACATTCCTATGCCAATTCATTATTTATGGCTTGAATTATATTTTTCTTTAAGATTAATTAATTTCAAAACATGTTGCAGAATATTTTAATTATGATTTATCGCATTTTCGGCATACCAGTCAAGTGGAAGCTTTAACGACTGCCGAAAATCTAGAAATTATAATTGAATAAATGGACAAATGAAGTGAAAGTTACAAAAAAAAATCGGTGAGAGCAGATAAGTCGATTAACTATTTCGCAAAATTCACTTCATTTGTCCATTTTATCCAATTGTAATTTAAAGATTTTCGGTAAATGATTCATACGTCCACCGACGAATCTAGTGAAAGCTTGGCCATGTCCAACTGTAGGGGAGTTTCTTGATAAAGAGAGAATTGTATCATTGTCTGCAGCTTGCGATTTTGTTAGGGAGCGTAGTTGTTGGGCAATCGTCTTTAACTTAGAGTTACATATTTCTCAGGAGCACATAAATGTACTGACGAGCCTCCAACCAAACCGTCTCTCAGCTCATCGGAATCCTAGTGTGCTGCGCTAGACGGAGGCTCACGGAAATTCTAAAAGCGCGCGCTAGGTGATGTGCTCTCGGGGAGACTCGTCTCATGCGCTGCTCGGCGTTATGGCTCGCCATCGGTATCCAAGTCGTGAAACAACTGCTTAGTAACGAAGAACCTCTACAACTATCTTCGCCTCGTTATGTAGGTGTCTAGATGGTCTACATGATATGGTCGAAGACTCGCGATCCAAGTGTTACAATTTAAATCCTCGTTGAACTCTTTTATAATCACTTCAATTATTGCGCTGAATTTTAAACAGCACATGTGACAGAGCACATGAGACCGCAGTGAGACACATCTCAAGCAAAATGAGGCGCACCAAAAAAGGTCTCACAATGTACTGCACTCCCGTGCGCTGGCAAGCAAAGAGGCTCCTGCACCTAAGGCGACAGCACGTGCACAGTAACTCTACTTTAACTCAGTGGTTAGACTATTACTGCAAATTTTTAGACTTGATAGTAATGAACAAATATATAGAGAACCTCATAATAACCTAACTAACAAATGCTATATACATACATACCAAAACCATATAAGCACTTCCCCCGACTTTTTCAGACTTTCCGTGATCAGCAATACAATGCAACAAAAATTCGATGAAAATACCAACTAGTCTCGTACATAGGATCTTTGGATTACTAACCCGATCCATACCAATATACTATGAACTGCTTCATGTTAGACGGGCGATCATTTGCCAATATGAAAGCAAGTTTTCTATACAGGTTGGTGTTCTTAGTAGACAGTCCCCTATAATAGCACATTGGTTTTTTACAGCCGTTTTGCTATAAATCGTCGCAAAATAATTTATGTCATGAAGGTCAGGATCTATTTATCTAAGTATCAATGATAGATAGCTCGATTTTGTTCAAAAAATGATCGAAATAAATAGTTTTGCTTAAAATTTAAGCTCCTTTGCACCTGTAGTAAACCAATTGTTCCTATAGTTGCACTACTAAGAGAAACTATTTTTTAATACACGAAATAGTTGATGAATTAAGAACTTTTCTTGTCAATCGAAAGCTTTTGATCCACACCTTGAAGGAAAATTATAAAAGTTGTGTAAACATACGATTTTGGTTTGTATTTTGCCTACGTCGTGTAGCTAGTGCTACTATAGGAACAGAAATTAGAAATAGTGCTACTATAGGCACATGTGTTCCTATAGTGGCACAAGCGATAATAAATGCAAAAATATGAGTTTTCCTAGTTTTCATATTTTTTCTCAAAACCAAGATAAAAAGCTTTCAAATGATATGAAAATAATACCGCTGGCATTATTTTTCGATTTCATACGAATATTTGTTCTTAGCTATGCGACTATTGGTACTTGGACCCTACGTATCAGCTTTTTTAACACACCTTTCAATGTTCAATTTGTTATATTTTTCGTATGGTTTGAAACGAATTGAATCAGAAAATTTATGTTACCATGTTTTTTAAGAGCTCAAAAAGTTTAAAACAGATAATTCACTTTTAAATTACCACCAATTAAATCTTGTAGGGGAGCCAAAAAATTTGTGTGCTCTTCTGAATTCTAATCACATATAAGAGACACTTCAAAATTTGAGCCAAAAATATTAACATTTAGAGGTGCGCAAGCGACTTGAAATCGAATTTTCAAGATATAAAGAATGACCTTTAGTGAAGTATACATAACTTTGTTATTTTTACCCAATTTTCGAAGAAATTTAGCCTGACATAATTTGTGTACCATCCCTAATTCAAAACAATTTTTTATGAAAAATGTGTTGTATGGACAATTTGAAAACAATAATTTGCTTCTAAAACATGTTAAAAGGATTGGAATTTGGAATTTTAAATACTCAACCATGAAGTTATGGTCAAACAGAGATGATTTTTTTACCGAAATGAGGGAAAAATTGAAGAAAACTATTTCTAACTGAAACTAGTTTGAATTTTAGACAAATTTGATGTTATACAAAGTTTTCATAAATTTAATTTTCAAATTAATAGTTTGAAAAACGAAGTTATTGTGATTTCACTAAAGGCCATTTTTATACCTCTAATACTTAATATTTTAAGCTCAAACTTTGAAGTTTCTCGTCTTATAAGGATTAAATTCATAAGAGCACACGATTTTTTGTTTTGAGAACTTTTCGAAAAATAAGCCGCACCCTAGGGAACATATGCTAAAAGTATTGCTACAAACTTTGAGCCCAATAGGTTTTGGAAAACCACCCAAGACGAAGAGAACAAACCTGCCGAAAACACAATAAATTATCCTGTATTGATAGAAACAAATTTCATAATATTTGGCCTGTTCATGCAGTTTTCATGGATTTTTCAATGAATTTTCCCTTGTAATTTCTTTTCTAAACGTTGATCAACAAAAGTTAGCGAAAATTGTACAAATATAATGAATTTTCTCAATGAAATATGATGATTGTTGAACTGGCAATCTGGCAACACTGCTTTACCTCTGGAAGAAGGATAATAGCAGTCAGCATCAGCAGAAAACTGCCAAAGCTTTAAAAAAGCATTATCAATTTTGTAAAAAAGGGTTTTTTTTCCATTTAACTTACAATTTAGTGTAAGTTGTCACATCAATATGAAGAGCCCAAATTGTCACATATGTTCCTACTATCCATAATACAAATTTTGATGAAATAATTCTACTCATTTATTAACATTTGTGTCCCGTAACTAAAACTAGGTTTTAGTTTTTCCCTACATCATTTATCATCTCACATCATTATGAAAAGCGATATAGATCGGTGTCAGTGAACCTCTCCCTAGTTTAGTACACATTTTTGAAAAATATAGTTTTTAATATAATTAACCTTCATCCAGCCAACATACTTTTCACATGCTGAAAGCCCACTAAAATATGCATAACTTTTTAGTTTCTGGATAGAATTTGTTGAAATTTTCAGAACTTCCCGAAAACTCTTCTAGTTTATGATCTGAAAAAAAAATGTGAATATTGTTTAAGTAAATCCGTAGTTATTCCGGATTGTCTTGGGGTTCCAAAATTGGACAAATCATTTTAATGGATATCTCAAGACCCTCATGAGCTACAAGGTTGGTGTCATCGACAAAGTTGCTCAGCAGATCAAGGCTATTTGGCAGTAATAAATCTCAATCAGGTTTATTCAGGAATTTATCCACTAGGTGGCACTAGTAACGAATTTCCTCCAATCTTCTATATCTTATGACCTTGACAAGCAAGAAGGTTGGTTTCTTTAGCAAAGTTGTTCAGCAGACCAATGGCCACCTGACAGTTATAAATATAATTAGAAATTAATATCCGCTAGGCGACACTCGTGACTAATTTTCTTAAATATTCAACATTTTTAGATCCTTATAAGTTGGTAGGTTGGGTGTCTTCTACAATATTGCTTTGAAGATCAAGAAATATAATAGGGAATTCATCCACTAAGTGACACTAGTAACAAATATTCTTCAATTTTTGATATCTCGAGAACTTGATAAGAAATTACTCAGCAGATCAAGGGGTGTCTGCCAGTACCAAATCTTACCTGTGAATGTATCGGCTAGTAACAAATTTCCTTCACTTTTCAATTCAATGAGAATCTGACATGCGTGTCTTTGACAAAAATTGTTCAGCAGATGAAAAGCTACCTGGTAGTAAAGCATCTAATTGAAAATCCATCGGTTTATTACCGTCAGATAACCCTTGATCTGCTGAGACCTTAATCAATTGATAATCCGTAATAACTCCGGAACCATTTTGAACATATTCACAAAGAATCCAGAATGGATTGAGAATTCTTTTTAATGTGATCAAATCTTCTGAGCAGAATCTCAATGAAGGAAAACAAAAGTAGATTGGAGTACCTTACCTTTTCATTTCGACCTAATTGCTTATCTTTGACAGATACGCGTATTTGCAGCCTTCTTTAGTGTCAGTTATTCGTATCCAATGACACAGAAAAATCCTGCAAGCGGCACTCGAAATACGCGTATCTGTCCAAGATAAGCAATAAGGGTGGAATTAAAAGGTACAAGGTACTCCAACCTTCTTTTTTGGTTTCTCTAGAAGAGTGTTTCGAGAAGATCTGAAAATTTCAACATTATTCATCCAGAAACAACAAAGTTATGCACATATTAGAGTGTTTTGCAGCATGTAAGAAGTATGTTGGCGGGATGACGGTTAATCAAAATCAATGACAAAATTATGATCATTTGATATCATTTCTTTCAATGTGTTCTGCACACAAAATGTTTCGGCTTTTTCCTTTTAATACACCAAAATGGCATTATGCCAGCAACTTGGCTGTCCAAAATCGTTGGTTTATATTTCTGTGCCGACGGGACCCCTCGTCGCAGCAACGCTGTCAAGTCAATCGCGGCGCTTCGTTCATCGATACGTCTACTGACAGTGACGTTCTATGAGGCATGTCATGCTGATCGGGCTGTCACTGAATGATATTCAAACCCACTTTGTCATCCTGAAAGAAGATACGGCAGTGCCACAAATTTATTGAATTTCTATTACTAATCCTTATCACTGAAGTCGGAGTTGTATCTAATTGAATTCTATAAAACTGTTGCTTGATAGTAAGTAGTACGGCTAAATCTTTGATTTGTTTAAAATCTTAAAAGTAATTATGTAGGCATAGGAAATCTCACCGAGAAATCTTTGCGACCCACACCTTCTAAATCTAATCGGTTAACCAAAAATGTAATCGAATTGGAGTCCCTAAAATGGATTGTAACCACTGTAGCAAATAAATATTTCTTTTGAGCTTAAAGCTAACGTACAACAATTTCTGCGTCTGCTATAAGAAGTTGGTAGTCCGAAGTTAACCCAACAATTTCCAACGGACTACAAAAGAATGGAGTCATAATAAGCTTGAAATGTTCCCTACTACTATTATTGGTGACAATATATAAATTAGCCACTGCCATATAAAAGGTTCAAACTACGACAAAGCTGCCTTAAAACCAAAAAAGCAGAACAATCTTAAGTGACACCATAAACTGTGAATTAAATTATCAACGAAACGGGCGTAAAACAAACAACAAAGTGAGCGTGCTCACAAGCATTTGTCCTGACATTTGCGGACTGGGATACGATCTCAAGAAAAATTGTCATGACAAACATAGCGGGCAATATTGTTGCATTCTTTTAACCTCGTAATTAATCAGTTATTTTATTAATTAAAATTAGCGTTAACGTAGCGTTGATGGTATGACAATGGCAATGATGGCAATAATATGGCAACACGGAGAAAACTCTAGAAAATTGCAATGCAAAGCCTATAAAATCATTACTCACACGATGAGTAATGCTATCATTGTTATATGATGGTCAAATTGTGATAAACTTGTTGCGGAATAAGATTGTTGCAACAAGAATATGAGAGAACAATGTCTTGGTTGTTGTGTGTTGGTTGACAATTGATTCACTGATCTTAAAATATACATATTATAAATTAGGATGAGAGTACTATGCCACAATAAACCTTACATTTTGAATGAATTTCTCCCAATTTTAATAGTAATCTACATAAAATACAAAATGTCGGCCAGAAGATCATTTCCCGAATACTTGCCCATTTCTATGTACACCACCGACGTCTCGTGTGAATGCCCTCGGTGAGAAATTTTCTTCGCGGCTTCTCCCCCTACTGATAACATCCATTTACAACAGTACACTTTACATACGTATCTACTACCGTGTACATACTCTCTAGATATGGCTCCACTTTGAATGAATCCTCTCGCTTGTTGACAACGGCAAAGTCACGTGTTATTACAAATTGAGATAGAGATAAAAAACGCGTAGGTACACTCAAGCGAAAAATCCAATCGCGACGACACCGCATGTCTCCGGAAAGCATCAACCACGTGCTCGCCGACGGAATCATAATAGGACGTGACACATACAGAAGATACGGGGCCTTCCTTAGCCGAGTGGTTAGAGTCCGCGTCTACAAAGCAAAGCCATGCTGAAGGTGTCTGGGTTCGATTCCTGATTTCAGGATCTTTTCGTAATGGAAATATCCTGGACTTCTTTGAGCATAGAGTATCATCGTACCTGCCCCACGATATACTAATGCGAAATTGACATCTTCGGCAAAGAAAACTCTTAGTTAATAACTGCGAAATTATTCATTGAACACTAAGCTGAGAAGCCGGCTCTGTCTCAGTGGGGACGTCATGCCAAGAAGAACATACATAAGACTGGCACACACAATCTGAAACCTGTACTTATTGGCACAATGTGCAAAATTAATAAAACTTTCAATAAAGCTCATTCACACCGAGAGAGGCGCCGCCGCCGGTCGCGATGAAATTTAATAACTTTTTCGTGAAAATTGCTTCAAGATAAGATCTGGCCTGGCTGAAGCTCGGTCTCCGACTTGAAGTTGGTCCTGGGACTCACGCAAAAATATACATTATCGCATCGTTAGCATTTATAATGTGGAAGCGGGTGGCAATTTTTCTCGCTCGCTTTCCTTTCGAGATTGCTGTCGAAGGCACACTTTAACCACACTTTGGAAGGCAGTTAAAGACGGTGGGAAAGGAGCGATGCTTTGCATAAGATTACACTTGGGGAACAGCTTTTCCTAGCTAAGTGTCGTACGCATTGTTGTCCGATATGTACCTTTTTTGTCAGAGAACTAGATAGATTGTGATCAGAGATTTTTTTGAACAGCATTAAAGAAGATAAAGTTACACCAGACTTACACTTCTAGTTGAACATCGAAGTAATGAAATGTGCCAAATACCAATAAAAACACTGGACATTTTTGCCACAAATCCCAGACCAGCAATAAAACCTCGCAATTTGCTGATTGATCTAGTTTCCGTTTCAAAGCCATTCAATTTTCAATATCCCCTTTCCCATTGGTCGAAATTCAATTTCAATCTTCATGAAACCGAAAATCAGCATCGCTCTGTTCTTCTCGCCGCGCCGTCATGAACTCGACAAAACCACAGTCGGAAAATTAGCATTACCACCATTCTTCGGGTAATGGTTTTCTTGCGCTCCGACGGCTTGGAGCAATTCTTCGCTGACGATGTGGTAGTAGAGACACCGGGGCTATGAAATGGCTTACATTGTTGCTGGTTTGTAACGGAGTCTGCAGAAGCGTGCGCGGCAGCAAAAAGTGAACTTCAGGAACGACCGGTGCATCCGTGTCCTCGCCTTCGGATGTGTTCCCCATGCGCCACCCGTGGTGAGCGTAAGAGCGTAGCAATAATCATAAAAGAAATACGATCTCATGCTGTTTTATCTCCAATCATCTGTGCGGAGTAAATCTTTGTCCGGTGGTCGTCGATTGTGGGTGATGGTGGCCCGGAGCCCGAGCAGAAGAAAAGGGCTGACGAATACCAATTTCGTGAACATTTTCAGAACATTCAACTAAAAACTGATTTCTAATTTTTGATGATTACTAATGATTATTTCTTGAGACTTAAAGAGCTCTGTAGTATACGTAGAGTATCTTCGTCATTCGATTCTGTTGATTCTCCTACGGGGAGCAGGAGACGGAATCGTGTTCGGTTTCGTTTTATATGGATGCGAAAAAGCATCGAACTACGCGTCAGTAGTTTTTGGTCATAAGATTCGGGCGAAAGACGAAGTCAATGATCAGTCGGTACCTTGCATAAAAGATTTTTTTTCGGGCCGCTCGGTTTTTACGTTTTGGACAGTATTTTGTTCCGATACTCGTCGGCATGTGCGTATTTCTTTCTTTTTTCCGGTTGATTCCGATGACCCTGGCGGGATTGGCTCTGTTTTTTACAGAGCAGAATGTCACTTCCGTCAAACGCGTGATGTTTGTTTCTCGCGGCTAACAATATTGTTGATACTGTAAATAAAGCACTGCACTATGGTCCAGGAATCAGTTTTACGCGGAAAGATGCATTTTGAGCTGTAGAATGAAACATTAGACAAAAACGGTCTTCTACAAAGTTGTTTGTATTAGTTGAGCCCTTTGTTTGGTTTTATTGAAAATTAGGGTGGACCACATTTTCATAGAAATTGTGTAACTAACTTTCTTATTTGTAGAAATTATACTATACATGCTTCAGCAAAGTTGTAAACCATTCAATTTTAAGCATTTTTGCCAAAAAAAGTTTTTTTGTATCTCTTAAATTGACCGATTTAGAGCTTTTTCCCTACGGTAACATAGGGTGGTCCGAACAAAACTGGTTTTCTGGCTCTAGAGTTTTCAATTCAAGTTTCTCATCAAAGTAGTCTATGAAACACTTTTAGAGCTTTAAAAAATGCGTAATTTGGTAAGTGAAGAAACTCGCTATCTCCTTCCGTTTAGGAGTTATTGTTGTTTTTCTCTTAAAAACATGCCTACTTTGATTGTGAATTACTATGATTGGGGCAAACATAAAAAATATCTTTTGACGGCGTTCAAAAGACAAAATAAAATTGTATATTATATCAAAAAATTACAGATGTGTTATTTTTTTAACTCTAATAAAACGTCTTGAAAGTCAAATATTTTTTATCACAAAAACTTTAATAACTTTTGAACTAAAATAGATATCAACAATATTTTTGCATGAAAATTTGCGTTTTGTCAAGTTCTAAAAGTCGTTCATAGACGACTTTGACGAGAACATAATATTAAAAAAACTAGAGTTAAAAAACCTATTTTTGTTGGACCACCCTGCGATGATTAGGAAAAAATGCTCTAGATTGGTCAAATTTTGAGCTACAGAAAAACTTTTTTTGGCAAAGTTGATCAAAATTTCAAGTTCTACCGCTTTGCCTAAGAGCATATACCAGTATTTTTGCAAATAAAAAAGTTGATTATATGATATGTGTGATATTGTGGACCACCCTAGTTTCAAATGACACAGTATGAAAGCTTATATTTTTAGAAACAATTTTGTAGAAGATCATTTTTGTCTAAAATTTCATTTTCATGCTCAAAATGCAAAATTATAAAGAAATACATACCATGAAAATCTTCAAAATAGATTTAGAAACCTATCTTTCGTATTTCAGATTTCTCGTCAAAGCGGTCTATGAACGACTTTAAGAACTTAACAAAACGCAAATTTTCATGCAAAAATATTGATGATATCTATTTTTGTTCAAAAATTAATAAAAGGTTTTCTGCTTAAAATCTTTTTTTTTTTCAAGGCATTTTATTAGAATTAAAAAAATAACACATCTGTAATTTTTTGATATAATAAACAATTTTATTTTGTCTTTTGAATGCCGTCAAAAGATATTTTTTATGTTTGCCCCAATCAGAGATATTCACAATCAAAGTAGGCATGTTTTTGAGAGAAAAACAACAATAACTCCTAAACGGAAGGAGGTAGCGAGTTTATTCACTCACCAAATTACGCATTTTTTAAAGTTCTAAAAGTGTTTCATAGACTACTTTGATGAGAAATTTGAATTGAAAACTCTAGAGCCAGAAAACCAGTTTTGTTCGGACCACCCTATGTCACTGCAGGAAAAAAGCTCTAAGTCGGTCAATTTAAGAGATACAAAAAAACTTTTTTGGCAAAGTTGCTTGAAATTGAATGGTCTATAACTTTGCTGAAGCATGTATAATATAATTTCTACAAATAAGAAAGTTAGTTACACAATTTATATGAAAATGTGGTCCACCCTAATTTTCAATAACACCAAACAAAGGGCTTAACTAATACAAACAACTTTGTAGAAGACCGTTTTTGTCTAATGTTTCATTCTAAATCTCAAAATGCATCTTTCCGCGTAAAACTGATTCCTGGACCACTGTGCACTGTTTCTTTCTTTTGATTGCCGGCGTAAAAAAATTGAAATTCAAAACAATTTAATACCAAATGCACTGGGTACATCGCCAGCTTTTCAAGCAGATCCTCTCCCAACCCCCAACTCCGTAGCACTTATGATGGTGTCACTGAGTCGGAGGCCTCTCGTTAAGTAAGTGCTACATCAACATTTCCTTCCTCAATCCCAAGTTACGGTAAAGATGGGTGTGGCCGGGAATAGCGATATCCATGGTTTTGGTATTCTTTCTTCAGATTAGATCAAGGTTAACTCCCAAGCCTTGTTCCTGAAAGCAGTCTAGATGAGATTATCAAAGATAAAACATGAATATAGCTAGTAGAGATGGTCGGGTGTCACATTTTTCAAACCCGAACTCGACCCGTACCCGACATATTTTCTTTCTTCAAACCCGGACCCGACCCGAACCCGAGACAATAATTGAATAGAAAACCCGGACCCGACCCGAACCCGACAAATTTTCGCTGTTCAAACCCGAACTCGACCCGAAACCCGAAAAAGTTTTCCAAGAAAAACCCGAATAAAACCCGAGTTTGAAAAGATGATAAATTGATCGTTTCTGATGCATAGCGAAGCTTTAATGTTGTTACTCTGTTCACCGTTCTCACCAAACCCGACCCAAACCCGCCTTTTTTCAAGCCCGAACCCGACCCCTCACCTGACAGTTTTATAGCCTTCAAACCCGACCTGAACCCGAAAAATTTTAAATTTTCAAACCCGAACCCGACCCGGAATACCAAACTGATAATTAGATCATGTGTTGAAATACCTAATTAATTTAATTTCAACATGATTTTCTCATTAGGTGCTCCATTCCTTAATCAGTCCTCATTAGCTTACCAATGTATTGGTATGCTAAAGTATTTTTACTTGTTTTAAGCAATATTTTCAATATCATTACAATGCCAAATTATGGCATTGCCAATATCTGGATTACTGTAAATACTTAATTATGGAATAATAACAATAAATAGTCTACTACCAAAAGCTGTTACCCAAGCAGGAAGGATAAACTCACTCAACCCAGGTGAAGCATTTACGTATGTTGTAAATCAGTTTTCTGATTGCATTGAATATGCTCATTGCTCATTGTCCTTAAATTGTCCTAATGATTGTCGAGCTGACTTGATTTATCTAATGAACTGCTGTTCTAAATAAGTAAATGAAAACTGAATTAAGTTCTAAATATACCATTCAAATATATAGTATTGCGCATTTCTTTCACCAGTGTACTATCGCAGAAGTTTTTACAAGTGCGAAAATGCTAATAAAAGTGCGCGATTGATTCAAATCGAGTCGGTGTCTTCAGCGGGGTTATTCCTCGAAGCCCAAACGACAACCCCGCTGAAGACACCGAAACTATTCGATGCAATCCCGCACTTTTATTCGAATTTTCGCACTAATGAAGCTGCACTTCGCAGTCCAGTAGTGAAAGCAATACACAATATTGTATCTTTTTACAGACACGCGTATTTCTACCTCAACTGTAAGGCCGTCTTCCACACACGACACTGGAGACGGCCCTACAGTTGAGTTCAAAATACGCGTATGTGTCAAAAGATACATCCTATAGTGGAATTAAATGGTATAGTACGAAATTCAGTTTTCGTTTACTTATTTAGAATAGCAGGTAATTAGATAAATCAAGTCAGCTCGACAATCAGTCTGCTATATTAGGGCAATGAGCAATAATGCAATCAGACGAAATTTTCAATTTTAGCGTTACGTATTAAATGGATGCTGCCATAGGGCGCCTATCACAGTGATTGAAATAAAAGTAAACGGTTGAGGTATAAAAAATCATCAAAAAATAATGGAAGCTCGTTTTTTCATATCTGAAAACGTCATTTGAAATTTTTTCTTATATTATTTTACGCTAAAAATTATCTTAGAATGATAAAATCATTAAATTGTTTGTAAAAGTACATCCTCCATCATTAGAACACGTTTCAGTAATAGTTGTGTTCGCTGACTTATGTTTCTATCATAGTGGTTTACATTGATTCCCCAATACATTAAATGAAAATTGCCTGTATCACGCTAAAAACTGCACACTTACTGAACGCACACAATCAATGGATCATTTACCCTAAATGCCTTCTGCGTGAAAATAAAATACAGTGTCAACAACGTGCAAAATAAAAAAGCAGAAAAAGTTACGTAATTTATACGGTATGCGTTGGATTTATTAAAGGATAGATTTAAAAAAAATCAGTTAATCAGTGTTATTTTAAAATTGCTAATTTTTTTCTTTGCTCGATAGCTTTGGTGTATTTTACCTCATTAAAATCATAAACAATCTAAAGTTTTATCTTAACTTTATCCATGTTAAGTTTTTACGATTCTTTAGGAAAGGGTATGAACAACACCATCGATTGCTAATTACTTCTCACTTTTGCTGCCATTTACTTTTTGATGCATCACACCATTTATAGAAAGATGCTTCTCAAGCCAACTTCTCATTCTCCTCTACCGTCAGTATATTTATTACCACAATAAATTATTTGAATTGCGACATCCTTTTCGTTCACAAGTTCTCAAAAAATGCTTCTATTATTGAAGTCTGTGTGGATTTTACCATAGTTCAGCTGATTCAAAAAATATTCTTTAATTCCTTGAGATATCTACGCGTAGCCATGCGCCACGTGAATATCTCAAGCTACAGAGCTCTTTTCGAGGTCTTTCATCCACAAAAGCAATACTTTGATGAGAGTCTGCTGTGAAAAAAATGAAGCAAATTGGTTGAACAGTTTTCAAGTAATGATCACTTATATTTCTTATGCTACTCTAAGCTTATGTAGATCTTAGAAATTTCTTAAAAAATAATTTTGTGATTTAGATATTTCATGGAGAAAACTACCGATTTTATAATTTTTATAGAGGAACTCCTCATTATCTCCCATTACATACCAAATATTGCATGTTTTCGATAAATTGACTGAACACAAAATGACGATGTCTTACCCCCAAAGAACATCGAAACCAGGTGAAAAATGATTAGAATCGAAACAGATTCAAAAAAAAAAAAAAAAAAAGAAGAAGAAACATCGAGAAACAAAAAATGTTTCGCCTAAAACAACGAATGATTGCGAAGCAGAAACGAATAACTGTAGAAGCAAAGTAAGCAAAGCATAAAATCATTGCATCTTTAGACTATCCTGCAGTGCGGTGAACTCAAGAATAGTAGGATCGTCGGATCCAATCTCAGTGGATTGACAAAAAGACGCGAACCAAACTATTAGGCAGCATCCATTTATTACATAACGCTCATATCGGAAAATTTTTACCCCCTGTGAACGATGTTTGTAATGAAAATTTTAAAATTTTTGTATGAGTTATAACGCTTGAGTCTACCTCGTCCTCCTTTTGAGCGTTACGTAATTTGTGGACATGTCAGAATGGTTTAAGAGGGACATGCGATTTGAGAAAAGACCACAGCAGTTAGACAAAAGATGAAGGAAATTCTTCTCTTCTTTTTTTCCTGTCGTAGACTCGAGGGAACGTCATAGGGCCAGTTTCAGCGACTATATGCCCTGTAGCTTTTGCTTTGCGAAAATTTTTTGAGTATTAAAAAGCTAGTTTTGCTTATTGCACATAACAACAAATCTCCTTAATGCGTGGTATGCACCTGAAACATAAAGCGCTCAAGTAAAATTTCTCTTTTTCACTGCTTATCCAGTATGAGCGAAAAGTCCCTTTTACTTGTGGAAAAATCGAGCGGCACATTTTTCCGTGCGGAAAAGTGACAGCTCAATTTGATTTGTATGACAGGCGTTACCGACGTTATGAAATCAGCTCATTTTCTCAGCAGCGTACAGCTCAAGTTATTTCGGTAGCGGAATCATTTCTTGACCGTTTCTTGCAGGCCCATGACAACCATATATCGATACACAGTGTTCTTCGTAGCCAGGAAGTCCCGGGCGATAAATGAATATCGCCCACTGTCAGTTGTAAGAACTGTGAAAATAAAGACCATTGTTTTGTTTAATTGTTTGCTATGGTTTGATTATCAATTTTTGATATTGTTAAATCAGCTAATAATGTGCCGAAAACTTGAAGCACATTCAACATACGGATGGTTTTGGAAGGAGAGCAAACATTAAAAGGCATCCTGCAAGCCTCCAAGCAAGCAATCAGTGATTTTATTGCGACACTTGCTCGATTATGGATCATAAACATCAAATAAAACATCAAAACTTCGCATTATGATTGCACTCTCGATTCAAATTACCCAAAAATGAGTAAACACATGGAAATGTTGACTACGCTAAAAGTCGTCCCGTGCCATGGGCCTGGTTTCTTGTCCTATATTTTTGCACAGTACGTATGATCAGCGTACCAACCATAAATGTAAATTCAGGGGTTCAGAGTTTATTGCATACATCACAGTTAGGATTGCTTGTTAGCTTTATTTTGGCCAGCCAGTACTTGGACCATCCGTGCCCAGTAGGATGCGATCTATTTTTCGAAAGATCCTAAAACCATTTTTTGTGCGTTCTTTTGCAGCCTTCTTCCATGTCAGTTATTCGTATCCAAAATCTTTTGACGCATATAAAAATTTTTGGAATCGGTTTAGTTTTCATGAAGTTATGGCCAAGGTTGATTTTTCTTAGTAAAATAAGGATAAATTTGAAGAAAACTACTTTTTATCAAGACCAGCTTTGATTTTAGACAAATTGGATGCTCTACAGATTTTACATTAGATTAATTTTGAAGATAATGATGTTAAATGTTTTGAAATTGGTTGGAAAATAACAAACAAATGTAAATTTCACTGAAGGTCATATTAAATAACCTAAAAATTCACCTTAAGGTCGCTTGCGGCATTCCTGAATCTTATTATTTGCCTGTGATTTGAATTCAGAAGAGCAAACGAATTTTTTATTTCAAGAACTCTCGAAAAATAACCCGCACCATAGTGTCCTCCCATTAGTCGGCTAATAATCTATCTGTTTTTTTGTTAGGGCCAGTTTGATGAACAATTAGAGCAGTGATTCCCAAAGTGGGCGAATTCGCCCCCCGGGGGCGATTTTTAGATCCAGGGGGGCTAAAATTTGTAAAGTTGAATTTGGGGGGCGAAAGTGGGAGCAATTGAAAATAAAAATAAATACAAAGTTTGTAAGAGACACTCATATTTTAATAAAAGCATATACATCTGAGGAAGGATACCTTCTTTGACACCTAACTATTTAATCTGTTCTTTACCTCTAAACGCGCTCATTTTTAAGTTTTGATAGACAAATTTGACGATTGTCATTGAGATCTGAATGGTTTTTGCCAAAAATAATATTGAATGCATTTTGGAAGCAGAAAATATGTGAGAACTTTTGGCTATGTTCGAAATTTATTTCCAATTCCAAAGTAAAATTTGGTGACTTTTTGTTAGGGGACCTTTAGAATAAGGCCATTTTAGTTTCGATTATTTCTCATGCATTTGGTAGACTACTCATATTTTTTTTTATCACGCATTTTAATCAGTATTTATAGTACAAAGCATTTTATAAATAAATGTATGTGACTTTGGTGGACAAATATCGGGTTCCAATGATATAATCACCGAATGCCATATACGTAAATTACCCTACTCAGAAATAGGCCTGAGCGACATAAAATTGCATGGAGCAAAGACTAAAAACAAAATCAATATTGAACGTTATCTTTCAGTGAATGAAGAGTTGAAAAAAGTCTGGGTTCATCAATTTTTTTATACTTTATATATAGATTGGGCTGTATCCAGATCAACCGAAAATATATTACCCAAAATTTCGTAAATTTATTTCTACAAATTAAGGTACATTAACAAAAGAAGACAAAAAAGCAGAAAGTGAGCCAAAACTTTTCCGATGATCGCACATATGCTAGGATGATAGATTTATTGATACAAAAGTATTTGATGCATATGATAGATATTGCATGCCTTTTTTATGGATAAACAAGTGGAAGACACCCATTTTGGGATATATTTATTGAAGCATTATTTTCGACTGCTACACCCTTTAAATGTGATTAATTTTCGGTATACTATATGATGAGATATTGATCAATACTTCAACGTAAGTTTAACGTTAAATACAATTACAGTCGCCTCTCCACATCTCGATATCGAAGGGACCATCGAGATAGGGAGAGATCGAGACAAAGAACATTAATTTAATGAACACTAGATTGAAAATCACTCCGTTAGGAGTGGAAAATAATAAACAAACAAACTTCATTTCGAGTTTCCAAATTGTTCTGAATCATTCAAAACTGGTCTAGTAACCTTTGACAATGTTCATATCGACATATGGAGAGAAAATTGTGAACAACCAATCAACAGGAACACATCGAGATATGGAGATATCGAGATAAGGAGGATATCGAGACATGGAGAGCGAAATCGTATGCAGAATGAAGGGACCGAAGCAATCATCGACAAAGGGAGAGATATCGAGATGTAGAACATCGAGATGTGGAGAGTCGACTGTATTCAAATTTTGTATTAGGTGGGCGATTCCAGAAAATATTGGTCTCAAGGGGGCGAAAGTCAAAAAAGTTTGGGAAACACTGAACTAGAGTGTCCATTTCCCGGCCATTTTGCTCGTCCCGGGATTAGGGACAAAAATCTAACCTTGTCCCGGGAAATCTCGGGATCCCATGTATTATCAAATATTATTGTAGATCATGCTAAAAGTTAATCATCAAAAATATTTGACTGAAGTTTACTGCCGTGAATCGCAAGTCAGTCCCATCTGCATTTTGATAAATATTGAGTTGATATCAGTTTCCGTAATATCTTCTAATGATCTTTGAGCTGCACTAACGAGAAATCTCTTTTTGTTCAGTAGAATTGAAAAAAAAAAACACACTAAGTCGAATTGTCCCATAATGAAAAGTAAACGCATGTCAGTCCCACTGCAAATTGGCGCATCGTGTAACACAAAAATGAATCGTTATTTGGTCATCTTTATGTTTTTCTCGGAAAGGTAACGAAGTGGAAAGCAAATTAGGACAGTTTCCTTGAGATCGAAACATGTTCCAACCTCCTGATTTTTTTGAATATTTGTATCAAAAACGAGATTGAAAACTTCTCAGTAAATTTTCTTAATGCCTACTTTTTACAGATGAGACTGGCTTGCGATTCACGGCAGCTTAGGTGTACTGTCAAAATTGCTATCTATCTCAGCATAGGTTTATAAAAATGGCTAATGTTGAAAAGAAAAGCAATAAAAATTTTCAAATAAACAAATAAAAATATGTGTTTCTTACTTGGTAAATTGATATATTGTCATGAAAATAATTATTCGTTTATTCTATTCTTCATAATGCTTTTCTACTTTATCAAACAAAGTTGATAGTGAGGAAACATGTAATTGTTTTCCATTTAAATACAGTGTTTTCTTTATCAATTCTACGTACATTTCGAGAATCTCGGGATGTCAGGAATAAAATCACGGGAAATGGGAAATCCCGAAATTTGTCAAATCCCGGGATTTTTCGACCCGGGATGTCTATTAACAACGTTTGTTCTAGAAATTTGTCTTGCAGTTTGTAGATTGTTTATCCCTTCATTTTTGCATAGTCGATTACTAGTGTTTCACCTTTTTAAGTATCCAGTGACCATCATTGAACGATATAGGATTGTCCACTCCACTTTCGTCTCGGGTTTCAACCTTCGCTAATTCGTCCACTAACTCATTCCCGTTTAAATTCACATGGCTAGGTATCTATTTGATGATACTTTGCAGTGAGCTGTGGCTCCCATTGTTGAGTTTTAGCTGTTCCCAATATATCATATGCTGATTAATAGTTGACTTGATTTTCTAGTGTTTCCAAATTGCAAAGACAAGGTTGAGTGTTTTTTTTCTTGTTTAAATTAGCTTCAGCTAAAATCTTTATCAATACTGATTTGCAACTACAGTATCGGACATATAAAATGCACCAATGCCGTTTCCCCATACAAAATGGTCAACTTCAGATAGCTATATCTCCGCCGTTTATCAATCGATTTTTCTCATTTTTTCTGTGACGAACTACAAATTACCTCTTTTTTTGATAACTATTAAAAAGGTTGTGTGAAAACTATTGCTTCAAAAATTACAGATAGGTTGAATTTTGACATAAAAAATGCACCAAGATAAAAAGTATTGTATCAGACAAACTATGCGTCGTATCCTTTTGCTGTCTTCAGCGCATTTGGTCCTTATCGCGCAATGAGCAAATGCGCTGAAGACATCAAGATTGCTACGACACGTAGTTTTTATATATTTTGTGATGAAAAATGGCATACAATGCGAGTGCATAAATTTTCTACCGAACTAGTCTGCGATCTTATGCGACTTAACTTATGATAACAAATGTTGATTTGACAGCTGCTACGGATTGATTCGATTCACTTTGTACGAATGTACGGGACGAAACAAATGAACTAAGAAAATAGCGTTTTATGCAAGGAAACTCATCAATCTGACGATTTCATGCACCGTGTTTTGCGTGTTAGATGTAAATTGTATGAATAAACGAGCTATTACGTGATCTTTTATGCGACTTCTGATTGTCTCGGTGGTCACTTTACGATAAGTTTGAAACGTTTTCATTTTGTACAGGTTGGTACGGAATTGCGGAAGGCCTAGCGTTTACATAGCTGTAAAGGGGACCAAAACCTACAACTTGGTCGCATTCAAGGCGCATACAAGGCTTACCTGCAGTATAAGTGCATACATTGCGCAATAAATGCTTGTTCGAGTGCTCATTGGTTGCCGAGGCAATTTACGCATATCTTATTTTGATATTATTCCATAACTAGCTGTTGCTCAGTAGTCCAGCTATTACCCACACCTCAATTTGGCTTTATTATAGCATTGAAACTTTTGTTAAAAACAATTGAAAACACTTCATTGAGATATTTGAAAGCCATTGAGAACTGCTTCTTCTATTGACTTCTTTTGACATATTTCGCTTCTTCGTAAACATTCATCATGTTTTGGTGTTGCAATATCTAATCCAAATATCATCTTGGTGTTTGTAGAATATGCATGAGGTATTTACATGCCTTTTTTCGTGAATATTAGTATAATGCAGCAATTGTCTTCTACTCGGGTATGTATGCGTTCCCGCTCGCGGGAAAAGACGTGTGGACGCGTTCAGGAACCGTTTTTGTGTCCTTTGGCGTGCTCCAGCAGCTTGCAGTTGATGATGCTGATAGCGGTCAAGTCTCGTACAAGAAGCGCTGCTCGTCACGGGCCGGTGATTCTTGTGGTGGTCCATTTCTCTCAGGCTGTGGCATGGTGATGGTGATTCATTCGTTACACTTCTCTGCTACAAGTAATGTATATTCAAATTAACTTTTATGCTTGATGCCTCTGCCATGATACGTTACGAGCCGGGCGGTTGATTGGATGCAAAGGTGAGAAAGTTAACAGCCTCATTATGAAATGATGCACGGCTTGGATTTTGATTGATGTGGAGGTAGGAGAGTATCGCATCATGGGAGATATACATACTGTTAGGTATGGTAATGAAGGAATAATGCTGAAGTAGAGTTTAAAATCGTGGGATCCCGTTGTTTGTATATGCCTCTAGCCAAAGCTCTTCGATTCAAGTGAGGAAGCAAAGAGTGTCGCCAATCGAGGTCAGTTGTTCCGAATACGGCGGATTTAGACAGGAGATCTTGAACCCATTAGGGGAATCAACATTTCCTTCCAAATCGCAAAGAAAGGAGACTGTCGCTTTTTGCCGGGAATTCTTAAAGATCGCGAACTTCTCCTTAAACATCTTGAAGAGAAGAAGCATATTATTTTTACTGACGACGAAAAAAACTCCACGTTTGTTGAAGGTCATTTTGAAAGGTTTCTCAAGTGAAAAAATGGAATGAATGATTTACTTGGATTCGGAAAGGTTAAAAATGAAAATCGCAGCAATGTTTAGGTAGAATTTAAATTTGTTGGATTTCTCGCTTTACCATCACCGCAGGCTCATCGACTCTAATCCAACTTCAAACCAGGTGAACCGAATATAAACCGTACACTGGCTTATCCCCTTCGGATTTTCTTATCACAACATCAGGAAGTAACGTGAACCACCTTGTCGAACACGAAGAACGAAAGCAGACGCCAAAATATGATATGAAACATTGCTTTCATCGGAGCGGGAGCTCCACATCCAGTGAGGACAACATGTGTCAAACACTGAAGCAGTTCAAATCGTACATGTATCGTACGCCCGAAAACACATAAAGGTATCCAAATGAACCGGTCCTGTGAAGCGACGAACTGCCGACTTTGCGCCGGAGGAAGAAATGGGCAAACAAGCGAAACATTCTTCTCCACGCGTTTGCCAATGCGTAGAGCTATGGCACAGATAAACAGACGTGACACTCAGAACAAATTTCATTGGAATCCAGCGTCCAGTTTACACAATCATCACCTGAAGAGCATGTTCATCCATGCAACCGTTACAACACGTGACACACAGAAAATGCAGCCGGCAGACATTTTTCAAATGCAAACAACAACTTTTTTCAAATTTCTGAAAGATTTTGAAATGATCATCAGTATCACGTCTGTTCGTCTGTGGCGACCGGTTCGTTTTGCGTCCGCTGTCGAATCACATGGTTGATTGCAATCTTTTATTTTTCTTGGTCGTCTGCTCCTTCAAGTTCTTCGGATATGTAACGTGTGTGTTTGCGGAGCTTCGGATGGGAATCGGAACGAACGGCGTCATCATTTTTCAACGACTACAGAAACTTCTGCAGAAATGGCTTAATCCAGGGGAATGGTTTACACAGATTTGGTTGATTAAATATTTACGTATTTACCGACAAGGAAAAGAAAATCACGACGGGTTTAATTGAGCCTAGCCCTTACTCGAGCGATACGTTTAGAAAGGGAATGAAAAACTGTTCGCTGCAGGGCATTTCGGGAAAGCACTTTAAGAAGTGCTGAACTCCGTGTTTGTCAACCGGACGATATCAATTTTGAAAGGTGATTGTTTGATTTGGGTGATAAGGTTGATTTGGTGGTTCGGCAGTTGTAGGTTAACTTGAGCTTACTGCTAGTATGACGAATTTTCTTTATTCAAATCGAATCCAAACACTTTCAGCATTTGCTTTGCTTTGTAGCCGCGGACTCTAACCACTCGGCTAAGGAAGGCCACTAAGAGATCAGTTTTATAATCACCAAATATTTTAGGATCCCTGCTATGAAAACAATATAGTATTCTGAATAATTAGCAGTCGATGTCTTATGCAAAGTTGTTTTGAAAGACGAGTTTGTGTTGTTGTCTATTCAATTTATGATCGTGGCTTTGAAGGCAAGAATTAATTCTGAGGCTGTAGTATCAATACCACTCGCACTTCTGCGCGTTTCTGATAATGTTTTGTGTGTCGCTAAATAACCTCTGAAGACTACGGAAAATAGTGTATATACGGACTCATTGACAAAAACTGGAAATAGTATGACATTGATTTTTCATTATCTGCATTCATCAATTTCTCTTCATCATTGCTCTCTTTGCATTATTGATGAGAACTGGATCTTACTTTATAAGCATAAAATATTACAGATTTCAGTTATTAGCGAAAGAGAGGATCGATAAACTGAAATTGAGCATATCAGTTGAGCCCTCATGAAGGAATGGTGTCGAAATGTTGACGATTGCGTCATCTGGGGAATTAATGACATTTTCGAAGAGCCAAAGTAAATAGTCTTTTGGTTAAGTTCTCTTCAGATTATAACGATGTTCCAGCAACATTTCTGGTAATTTATGTAATGCCGATCAAGACATATTTTTAACCCACTATCTTGCGTCAAAAGAACATCCGAAATTGTTGAAACAGGATATTCATTACCATTGAACTATGGTCCAGAAAGCAGTTTTACGAGGAAAAATGCATTTTGATCTTTAGAACGGAACATTAGACGAAAACGATCTTCTACAAAGTTGTTTATATTAGTTAAGCCCTGAGACGAGACTCGCGGAGACGGTCTTCTTTTTCTGCGATTGCTGAGTTTTTTCTTATTCCACTCAGTGTTTATATCAATTTTGCGCAATCCGTTCAAACTTTCACATGACCATCTCAGCAAAAATTTATTGCGTTTGCATCACACCGAAGCATAAACGGCATTTTGAATGAAATTTCATGTCAGCAAACGTAGCAGATATTATAAATAACTAGTCTTGTGTCTAGATTCATCAGCATCTATGGAAAATCTGCTCCGCTGACTGAGGTTTTAAATAGTAGTTTATTTTGAATACAATACTTTTCACTTTTTCAGTCATAAAATCGATGGGCTGCATTTGACGTTTCGTGACAGCGGGATCTGGGCTGCATATGACGTTGAAATTTTTTGTCATCGCGAGTCTCTTTCAGGTTAAGCCCTTTGTTTGGTGTTATTGAAGATTAGGGTGGACCACATTTTCATAGAAGTTGTGTAACTAACTTTCTTATTTGTAGAAATTATATTATACATGCTGCAGCAAAGTTGTAGACCATTCAATTTCAAGCAACTTTGCCAAAAAAAGTTTTTTTGTATCTTTTAAATTGACCAATTTAGAGCGATTTCCCTACGGAGACATAGGGTGGTCCGAACAAAACTGGTTTTCTGGCTCTAGAGTTTTCAACTCAAAATTCTCATCAAAGCAGACTATGAAACACTTTAAGTGCTTTGAAAAATGCGTAATTTGGTGAGTGAAGAAACTCGCTATCTCCTTCCGTTTGGGAGTTATTGTTGTTTTTCTCTAAAAGACATGCTTAATTTGCTACACTTTTTATATTAAATTTAGGGGAGGGATTATTGTTTCAGTGTCGACACTGAAGAAGTCTGTAAGTCGCAGACGAAATAGGCCTATCTGTCAAGATAAGCAACACATATTAGAGTTTAAAGGTATTTGCTCGCCTTACAAGTGATTTTAGTATTTTTTTTTTGCAAAAGTGAAGTGTTAAAGTTCAATTTGTAGTTTTATGCCTACTTTGATTGTGAATATCTCTGATTGGGGCAAACATAAAAAATATCTTTTGACGGCATTTAAAAGACAAAATTAAATTGTATATTATATCAAAAAATTACAGATGTGTTATTTTTGTAACTCTTATAAAATGCCTTGAAAAACGGATATTTTTTTACACAAAAACTTTAATTATTTTGAACTAAAATAGATATCATCAATATTTTTGTATGAAAATTTGCGTTTTGTTAAGTTTCAAAAGTCGTTCATAGACGACTTTGACGAGAAACTAATATTAAAAAAAAACAAGCGTTGAAAAACTTATTTTTGTTGGACCACCCTGCGATGATTAGGAAAAAATGCTCTAGATTGGACAAATTTTGAGCTACAGCAAAACTTTTTTAGGTCAAAATTTCAAGTTCTACCGCTTTGCCTAAGAGTATATACCAGTATTTTTTTTTTCAAATTAAAAAGTTGATAATATGATTTGTGTGATATTGTGGGCCACCCTAGTTTTAAATGACACAGTATGAAAGCTTACATTTTAAGAAACAATTTTGAAGAAGATCATTTTTGTCTAAATTTTTATTTTCATGCTCTAAATGCAAAATAATAATGAAATACATACTATGAAAATCTTCAAAATAGTTTTAGAGCCCTATCTTTCTTATTTCAGATTTCTCGTCAAAGCAGTCCATGAACGACTTTTAGAAATTAACAAAAAGCAAATTTTAATGCAAAAATATTGATGATATCTATTTTAGTTCAAAAGTTATTGAAGTTTTTCTGCTTAGAATCCTTTGTTTTTCAGGACATTTTATTAGAGTTACAATTAAATTTTTTTGATTTTTTTAATTTTTTTGATATAATATACAATTTTATTTTGTCTTTTGAATGCCGTCAAAAGATATTTTTTTTGTGTTTGCCCCAATCAGAGATATTCACAATCAAAGTAGGAATGTTTTTGAGAGAAAAACAACAATAACTCCCAAACGGAAGGATATAGCGAGTTTCTTCACTCACCAAATTACGCATTTTTCAAAGCTCTTAAAGTGTTTCATAGTCTACTTTGAACAGAAATTTGAATTGAAAACTCTAGAGCCAGAAAACCAGTTTTGTTCGGACCACCCTATGTCACCGTAGGAAAATAGCTCTAAATCGGTCAATTTAAGAGGTACAAAATAACTTTTTTTGGCCAAGTTGCTTGAAATTGAGTGGTCTACAACTTTGCTGAAGCATGTATAATATAATTTCTACAAGTATAATATAATTTCAACATATCAACATAATTACTTCATAATATCCATTACTTCATTCATAGCGTCCTCCATGTCTTACTTTAATTCTTTATTTATGTCTAGGATTCATCTATGCATTCCCACTAGGAGTTTCCAGAAATTTAATCAATGATTATTTAAAAATTATTTTCAGGACAACGTCTATTCAATTCTCGGTGAGGTATCATGCAGGTTTCTCCCATAAAATTACTAGTTTCACGAATTTTCCCGAATCAGCTCTTGGAAATCCATTCTAGAATTTACCAAAGAATAACTCTAGTGATTTCGGAATCGGCGATTTTTTCATAAATTCAGCATTTCAATAAAATCACGATTCATTCGTGAGATTTTCTGTTAATGCCTTCTTGGAAGTTATCAGGAATATTACATTTCCTTAAATTCAGAAATTGATCTAGAAGTTTATTCAAGAACCACTCTAGAACTTAAGAAATTGTATAAGATATGTTTTCTGGAATTTCTTTAGGAATCACTCCTTCAATTTTTGCCGATATTTATGTACAGCTGTTTCGGCATATTTTTTTAAATGGATTAATCTATGGTATATACACTATTTTTGTGAATTCCTCCAGGGTTTTCTTCATTAGTTGTGATCAGCATGTACATTTCTGTATATTTTGACTACATTTAGTCATTTTCCAATTATTTTTTGTGGAAAAAAATATTAGAGAAAATTTGACAAAATCTCTGACCAATTTTCTGTTGAAATTTTTGAAATTATATCTGATTCTGTCGAGAAATGTTGAAAATATTTTTTAAACATTTTAAGAATGAGATTGTGCTACTTTTCTTTTGTCATTCCCCCGAATGTCAGTTTCTGTGCAGGAATAGTCTTTAGTTACATTCCTGTGCAGGAATAGTCCTTAGGGACAAGGTGCTGAAGTGTAAAGAATGATAAGCAATCAAAAGAAGGAGAAATTTGATCATTCTCGACTGATCATATTTTGGCAAAAATGTTGGGGACGGTGGAAAATTCAAATGAACTGCCAATCAAGGAAAGAAGGTTGCATATCAGATAACTGGTTCGTTCACAACCTTAAAATGCAAAAAGGTTTTGGCAATTATTAGTGCTAAAAATTTTCGGGGAACTGGCCTATTCGGGAAAACGGGGTACTGACATTCGAGAAAACTACATTCGGGGAAAAGCAGCACAACCTAAGGAAGATGTTTACACATATGTCTTCATAAATTTATTTGTGGATTCTAGTGAAAATTTATCTTTTGCCATTGCCTCTACAAATTCCTTTATAAGGCTTATGTTTTTCATTAATTTCTACTATGATATCTAAGAGACATTTTTATTTAAATAAGATGGATTCTGCCAATTTTATGAAAAATGTGATCAATTTGTTTTACATATTTGAACTCGATGAGATCCGATGAACTATGCCGTTCATAAAAAAGGTATATATGATTTACTTTTAATGATTTTTATCGTGATTTTTTTTTTCGAAATGTTTATCAATATTTCGCAGAAAAATCATGAATTATTAGGTTTGGATTTCAATTTTGAACTTCTGTCAAAAAGTATCCCAGGAAACTTTTTTGGCAAAATTATTCCAAAATTCAATGCATACATTTTAAACGCATCTTCTAAATAACAAATAGTTCAGATGATTTCGATATAAATTGGATCCATTGTAACCTTCTTAACATATTTTATTAATATAGATTTATTTAGTGAAATTTCTGAAGAAAATCCTAGAAGATTTGACCGGATTTATCACGAAAAAAAAAATGATAGAATTCTGGAACTGCCAGCGGAACTTGAATTAATTTACAAAGTAGAAACTAATGAAGCATTTCTGATACAATTTCTATTGGAAATTATGATTGTATTTGCTCAATTTGTGGAAACCATTCAAAGGAATACCGAGAAAAAATCTTGGAACATATCCGGTAGAAAACATTGAAGTTAAAACGTAATATAATTCCTCACCAAGGTGGTTTCGGGTGGTTTCATAGAAATGTCCAGGAAAATTTGTGAAAAGATTTTATTTTTGGATTAAATATATTTTTGCAAGAGCTGCTAAGAATTGTTTGTTAGATTCGGGAACTTTTCTGGAAAAAATCGGTGCAAATATATGGAAAAATAAAGCAGAAGCGACTGTTGATCTCTTTGAGAAACTTAAAGTGAAAGTTTAAGTAATATTTCATCGATTTCCAGAATTAATTTTCAGATAGCACCTTTTAAATGTTCATACTGATTTGGTCGACTGATTACCTATTTCGTTGATTAGGCGAAAGCTTTGTATTGCCATACTGGTAGAATTTATGTCATTTGATTGAGTTAATTTTAGTGGTCGAAAAGCATTAAATTTGTAAAGAAAGCATAAGCCACATTGTCTAAAGAACGTTTGGTCGAATGGATATTTAGTCGAGTATTAAAAATCGGATTTCGTCGAATAAACATTTGATCGAAAATAAAACGGAGTAGTGTTTGTATGTCACGAAATAGCTTTGGAACAAGCTTTCATTGTTGCATTCGTCAAGTGTTCCGCATTGCATTTGTAGTCAGCTTTTGATAGTAACTAATATGTTTTACGGCTTATTCGTCTTTCTGCAGCATTGATTTACTTTAACCTGATCGTACTTAGCAACTTACAAAATTTTTAGCAACCACAAGTTTGGCTACTTCTTTACAAGGGAGAAACAGTTAGATTCTTTTACGTAAGTATTCACCGAGTCCTTCGGTTTACTGATATACGATATACAGTGCACAGTTTAGTTCACACGTTGCAATCTTAATCTTGGGCGAGAATGACATCTCACCTGGGTTATACCTTGCGCTAAAAATATGCTTTTAATAAGACTCTTTATGAACGTATTATAAGTCCTGATTCCAATAACTATGAAAAATATTCAAATATGAAAGAAGGATTTTTTTTTTAAATTTTAATCAAGTATAATGCAAACAATTGTTACATCAGTATAACTACAAAGAACTGCCGATAATTTAAAGAAGGTAAAATTCCTTTTTAAAATACAAGCTAAATTATTGCCAGTACAAATCGAAAGAAAATCCTTTGTTTAGAAGAAGGAAAAATTTATGATGAAATTATCATAAAAAATAAAACACTTCAAACCCTAGCACACGGTTGGTAAGTAATCCAGAGACGAGCCAACCATCAGCTTAGAGTCTTGACGCGAGTTCACATCATTGTCCCGAGTGAACGGATCGTTTTAATTACTCTTGGAGCACTTATGGAGCAACAAACATGACGTATCGCCCAATCATAAAGATCAATACATTAATTAGTTGATCAGTTATTGGGCCACACTTATGAATGCTACAAATCAGCGTCGAAAAAATTTATTATTTTTTTGTTCGTAATTTGGTCAAATGACCAATTCGACCAAATGGCGTTCGGCCAAATGGCGTTCGGCCAAACGGCATTCGGTGAAACGGCATTCAGCCAAACGGCATCCGGCCAAACGGCATTCGGCCAAATGACCGGACACCATTTGATCATGCGGGGCAAACAGTGGATCGGCCTTCAATTTGCGTACTGTGATGATTGAGTAACCCTATCATTAATCATCGTTAACGTTCAACGCTCCGTCATCGTAATCATCGTTGGAGAATAGAATACGGTGAACATATTTTCCTGTAAATTTTCTTGATTTTCAACGAAAAAACTGCTTTTGAAAATTTCGGAATCAATGACGGATCCTGCCCCCTTCCAGATCCTTAGCTCTTTCCACTGATCTAATATCCGTTCCGTGACAATTATGGAGATACAGAACATTCTTCAGGTTAATCAGCAACATTTTGCATGATTTGTTGAGCTTCAGTAAAACGTTGCTAATGAACAGCAGAATTGACTGGTTAGCTTATCTCAAATCCTATTCTTTGAATACCTTCTTCTTCTTTTAATAACGTCCCCATTGGGACAGATCCTGCTTCTCAGCTTAGTGTTCTTATGAGCACTTCCACAGTTATTAACTGAGAGCTTTCTTTGCCTAAGTTGCCATTTTCGCATTCATATATTGTGTGGCAGGTTCGCTCAGCAAAGTCAAGGACATTTCCATTACGAAAGAATCCTGGACTGACTGGGAATCGAACCCAAACACCTTCAGCATGGCTTGGCTTTGTAGCCGTGGACTCTAACCACTTAAGGAAGGCGTATGCAATTTAAATTGTTCAAACTTTACGATCATCTATGGATATGGATTTGAAATTTCCTTCAGAAAGATTTAGAAATTGCTCTACATTCTTTCCGCAGTATTTCTTTTGAACAAAATTATCGCTTTTCTCACCGTACAAAATCCTCTCCAACTCAGCCGCATCTTATTCCTACTACTATCAGCGTCCAACTCTAAATGTACTTCACATTATCCTAACGATGTGCCATTTGACTTCATTTTATTCAAGTCACTCATGCCAAAGTCCGCCGTTTGCCGACAAAAGTCCCTCCAGTCAACTGCAGCAGCAGCAGCACGGCCACTACTGACGACTCTGCGACAAGTTGCTTAACATTTCGTACACCACTATACCGGTTAGGAAGCCTTAGATTTCGCTGCATAACTCGAAGCAGAAGCTCCCGCGCGATGAAACTTGTGACCACTGAAAATCCTGCTTGGCAAGAGGTAGTGGAGCACGTCGTCGCATGGGCGTAGCCAGAAATTAGGAATTTCACTATTATTCCACACATAATCTCCAAGTATTGCCTTAGGAACGGATAATCTCAAGAAATTTGATTAATGATTTCCTCAAAGAAATTTGCCTTAAATATCTTTTGGATGGTTTCCTAAGAATTCCGCCAGACTTATCTTTTGTACTTCTTCCAAGAAGTTTGCAAAATAGTTCTAATGTTTCAAATTTCCCATGTTCATCTTTTCAAGATTTTCTTCCCGGATCATTCTAAGAATTACTCCAGGTGTTACATAAAAAACCATAGATTTTCTCCAAAAGATCTTTTGAGATTCTGTTAAAGATTTTTCCAAGAATTCAATCTAGGAGTTCTCAATGGAGTGGAAGTTTAGTTAAAAGTAGAAGAGTTTTACGTGAAATTCACAACTATTAAGGCGGTGGGGGCAAGCGCCTAATGATAATTCTAGCAACGCCCACGCATCGCCATCGTTCTCTTCGGTTGGCGTCGTGGTGGTGAGCCAGAAGAGGGCGGACGGGTTAAGCTGGCAAACTTTTCCTCTTGGGATAACCCGGTTCGACGTGGCGGCGCGGCACAGTCCGTTTTGGGAGTTTCTTTATTCAGCCGGAAAGTCGCCACTCTCCCGAGCCAAAATGATGAGACATTATCATCTTTCTAACGAGATAATAGTTTCCTTCTCTTCCCGGCCAAGCTGACCCGGACGGAATGCAATCGGCAATGTTTATTCGTGGGAAAACCGGAAGGAGCTTTGTCTCTTTCATCGTTCCATTGTTTGGGCGAACATTTTCCGAAAACTTTGTGGGGATGGGGGTGGAGGATGAGGAAAAATTGTCGAAGCAGAAAAGAAAACTGGCACTTTGGAGTACTTTCCTGATGGGATTGTGGATGAGTTGAGCCATATGTGTACGAGTTTAGCGAGTGGTGGTTTTATATCGTCTTTTCGCGTTGAGTTGAATGAGGAAATGGTGGTGCTTTTTTCCGAGTTGTCAAGTTGAATTTTCCGGCGTTTCAAGGTGAACTGGAAGGTGTGATTAAAACAGAATACGAAGAGAGAAATGTGATGGCTTTTGGCATTGCACTGAAATGGATATACGAGAAATATATTTACGTGATATTGCATAAATGGAATTTGTATGCATTCCTGGCAATTCATTTTACGTTCGGTACATACTTAAAAATAAAGCTATATCCTATACCTAACTAATAGAGTGGTTCAAAAAATAGTTTTTGCTCCACACTGCTCAAATGATTCTAGATCAAATTCTGAGTGTCCTCCCAAAATTTGAGCTCAATCTAATGAAAATTGAGACTGCACAAGTTGAAGGGCTTATATGGGAATTACTATGGGAAAAGCAAGCAAATCATTGAATCGGTCGTAATTTTAACCCATGAGCTCTTGGTGGTTAGAGCTACGTTGATAATGTTAGATACATTCAAGAGCTAAACATTTGCCAAAGACCGTTTTCAAATCGGACGTCTCAGTAATTAGTCATTGATTTATTACCGATCGCAAATTCTTCTACAGTGCTCATTTATCTTCTGAACAGGCAACATTGCTGCATCTGGCGCGAAAGACAGCACACATGAATCATGGCTACTTTGTTTTACTGCATATATCCAATGATGCCTTCAGATCAGCCCAATTATTTTAGCCAAAGTTTTATAACTCATATAAAAATCAATAACTAATTATTTAGGCGTCCGATTTGAAAACGGTCTTGGGCAAAGTTATAGCAGATGAATGTATCTCACAGTATCAACGTAGCTCTAATCTCCAAGAGCACATGGGTAAATACTATGACCAATTGAATGATTGGCTTGCTTTTCCCATAGTAATTCCCGTATAAACTTTGAAGGGCTTGTGCAGTCTCAATTTTCATCCGAATGAGCTCAAATTTTGGGAGGACACTAAGAATTTGATCTTGAATTGAATGAGTGGTGTGGAGCAAAAACGATTTTTTGAACCACTCTTCTTCTTTCTGGCGTTACGTCCCCACTGGGACAGAGCCTGCTTCTCAGCTTAGTGTTCTTATGAGCACTTCCACAGTTATTAACTGAGAGCTTACTATGCCAATGACCATTTTTGCATGCGTATATCGTGTGGCAGGTACGAAGATACTCTATGCCCTGGGAAGTCGATAAAATTTCCAACCCGAAAAGATCCTCGACCGGTGGGATTCGAACCCACGACCCTCAGCTTGGTCTTGCTGAATACGGCTATCTGGGCCCCTTGAACCACTCTACTAACTACAAATCTAAGACATGCTTTTTTGAACTCACGAACTTCTTAAAGGCAAATAATTAAGTTTACTAGATATTATCCGTGATCATCAAGGGCAGGCGAAAAAAGCTTAGCAATAGAAATTTCTGATATGGATAGCTAAAAGTGATATTAAATTGATAGATATAAGAGATAAAATGTCTGGAAATGATTTCTAAAATTAACTCCTAGAACAACATTAGAATATCATATCAAGATCTTGAGATACAATGATTTCCATGAACCGGATGTTGCCTTCTTCATTTCTAGACCGCCATCTTGAATTCCAAAATGTTCAATTGAAAGCAATTTTCAACCTAAACAAACTTTTCGAAGAAATCTTCCTTTTACATGATCATGATTATGAGATACAATGATTTTTATTAACCGGAAGTCGCCATCTTGTTTGCTAGGCTGCAGTCTTGGATTCCTAAATGTTCAATTGAAAGCAATTTTCAACCTGGACAAACTTGTAGAAAAAATCATGCTTCTAAGTGATCAGGATCTTGAGATACATTGACTTCCATGTATCGGTAGCTCTTGTTTTCTAAGCCGCCATCTTGGATTCCAAAATGTTCATATGAAAGCAATTTTCAACGTGCACAAACTTGTAAAAAAATCATGCTTCTAATTAATCAATATCTTAAGATACAATCATTGTCATGAACCGGAAGTCGCCATGTTGTTTTCTAAGCCGCCATTTTTGATTCTAAAATGTTCAATTAGAAGCAATTTTCAACGTGGACAAACTTGTAGAAAAAATCATACTTCTAAATGATCAGAAACTTGAGCTACAATAAATGTCATGAACCGGAAGTCGCCATCTTGCTTTCCAGGCCGCCATCTTGGATTCCAAAATGTTCAATAGAAAGCAATTTTCAACGTGGGCAAACTTCCCGGGTAGAGGAGAATAACAAAAGAATAACAAAATTTACTATTAAAATATAATGTTAGAATAGCAAAATTTGTTCTTTGTTTGTTTGAAATAAGAGATAAAATAACAAAAATAATAACTGAGTTTGTATGGCATAAAAACTAAATAATAACATATTTTGCCATTGTAATAACAAAATAATAGCAAAAATATAAGCAATCGTAAATAACAAAATATGTTATTATTTAGATATTGATAACAAAATAATAACTAAATAAGCTATTCACAAGTAGATCAAAATAATGGTAATTTTAGTTCTTTGATTTTAATATTTTAATTTAGCATAATTGAAAAATAATCTTTTTGTTTTCCTGCTAAAAAACTTTTGCTTTTTGAATTTTCAATGAATATCATACGAAAAGTAAAATGAGCTGTTATGGTAAAATTTGATATTGGTTTGTTCTCATGAATTATTTAAATAAAGTTTTTAAATATCAAAATAATGACATATTTTGCTGTGATGGCGATGTTTGCTATTCTTTAGATATTTAATGTTTATTAGTATTTTTTGCACAAATAACAAATTTTACCATGATAGTATATTTTTTTATTGATTAGTTATTACATGACTTTCAAAAATAACATATCAATGATAAATTTTGCTATGATTGTATGTTTTGCTATTGATGAGATATTTAATGTCATATATCAATAACATAATAATGGTGAAAGTAGATATGATTGCAAAATTTGTTCTTATTTTACCATTATTTTGTTATTCACCTCTACCCGGGTTGTAGAAAAAATCATGCTTCTAAATGATCAGGATCTTGACATACAGTAATTTTCATAGACCAGAAGTCGCCATCTTATTTTCTAGGCCGCCATCTTGGATTCAAAAATGTTTAACTGACTTCAATTTTCAACCTGAATTGAATTCAACCTTATTGAAGAAATCGTCCTTCGAATTGATCATGATCTTGAGATACAAGCATATATCTGTAGAGTTGGTTGCATAGTTTGTATGCTCACTAGCGCCACCAAGCGGTTGAATTCCTAAAAATAGGCTCTCGAAGGGGCAGTCCTTGAACTAGGTAACAACTTTGCTGAAGACACCGTTCTTCTATCTAGTGAAAATTAAAAGAATTTTAAACATTGAAGTGAAACTAGTTTAAACAACTACTTGGCACCTCCATCCAGCGGGCGGTGATGCGGAAGACGGCTTTGCCACCCACTTTCCTACATAAAATGCAACGTGATGCCAGAACAAAAAATGGCAAATCATGCGTATTCAATTTTCGGTGCTTTAAACTTTATGATTCGTTTATTCGAAGAACTACTACATAGAAAATTGTGTTCCAACGAAATGATTTGAGCTCTAAATTATCAGCTTGAGAGACAGTTTTTAGTACATATTAAAAGTACCCTCTTCTATTTAATTTTGAAAGGATTCCTAGCGTTAGCGTTAGCGTAGTTATGGTATACTTCGTAGATTGGATACTAGCAACATTCATGTTTCTCTTTGATAATGTCATTCAGATTGCTTTCAGGAACAAGACTTTGATCCAATCTTGAACAATTATACTAAAAGCATGAATATCACTATTCCTGGCCACGCCCATCTTTACCGTAACTTGGGATAGGGGAGGGAAATGTTGATGTACCACTTATTTAATGAGAGGCCACCGACTCAGCGACGCCCTCATAAGTGCTACGGAGGTGGAGGTTGGGAGAGGTAAAAGGTCAGGATTCACTTTGAAAGCTAGCAATGGACCAATAGCAATGTTGTTTAATTTTGTTTTTCAATTTAATCTCTTGAATGCCGGTGTTCAAAAAGTGTTATTAAGTGCATAGATAATTATGTTTTAGTTTATTTTTAATACTGAAATATAAACCAGTTTTGTGTTAAAGATGTTGGGCTTAATTCACTGCTCAGTAATAATCAAAAAGCAGTACCGATCACTACAGGGCCATTGGAGCGAAGAAAAAAAATGACGCGTAAATACGAATAGAAGAATGAAATTTGTTACTTCATTTCACGAATCAATAAAGTAGGAGAGCCATTATCAAGCAAAACCGATCAAGAAATATCGCACAAGAAAAAAAAACAACAACAAAAAACGCGAAAACCAAACGTTGTCACCACAAAAAAAAAATAAAAAACGCGCGATGAAATTTAAAGAAAAAAAAAAAGTAGCGTTAAAATTACTGACAAATGTGTGTACTTTTCTTTTTTTTGCCTTTTTGATTTATTTCAGAAACTTCCTATTATTAATTAATTTAGTCAAAGTTGGGGTTGTCGTAGAAATTACCCAAGGGGTTTTCAAGTACTTATATTTTGCTCTAAGAAGATTTTATATAATATTCCAGGATCTTATTGGAAATGTTTCAAGAAGCAAAATAACTCATATTATTGGGATTTATTTAGCAAGTTTCCAGTACATTTATCCAAGCATTCTATCACTGCCTTATTTCTGCAACGGATATCAAAGAAATTCTGGAGTGTTTCTATAAAGAATATCTTAAAAAATCCCTTGAATAACTTATTAAACACTTTTCTGAAAAATATATAAAATCTCTCGATGAAAATCTGCAGGGATTCTCTAGATTATGCTCAAAGAAATTCCTAGAAGAGCTTTTCAAGAATGTTCTGCTACTAGTTTAGATGAGTTTCTAAAGTAATCCGTGGAAAAAAATGTTATTGATTATATAATTGCACATGTTTTTAGTATAGTAGAATAAGTGTTTTCCATAGAAAAAATGATCATTTTGACGCAAGTGTTACTTTTGAAAATGGCCTATAAATTTCTGCCTACACCTTATTTGAAAAATTTTTACTCCGAAACTGTTGATTTTAGAGAAGAATGTTCTATAAAGAGAGTGTAGTGAACCGTTTGGACTATAAGAAAAAATATACCCCGAAAAATCTTATATTTATTTTCATAGAAAAATCAAAAATAAAACTTAAATTTAGATTTACACAAAAACCCCATTTTTAATATTTTTTTAAATTTTCACCATAGAATCTTGATAGTAAAAAGATGTTTGTGACAAAGTTTCATGATGGAGAAATTTTTAATAAACAAGTTTTTCTAAGAACAACTTTTGGTCGATTTTCAAAACTTTGATGTTTTGTCAAAACAAATACGTTCTGATTTTACAGTAAGCATATTGAAATGATTCTAAGCCATAATGATTGTATGAATAATTTCTCTAGAAGTAGCCATTTTTTAATTATATCGAGTTCAATGCAAAAAATATTGTTTAAATATTAGAATAGGCCATTTTCATTAGTTATTCGTGGTTCTCCATCAAGGAAAAAAATGGAAAGAAATATGTTCTTTACTCTCGAAAACGTACTATTATTAATGGAGAAACGCGAATAACTTATGAAAATGGCCTATTTTGATTTTTAAACAATATTTTTTGCATTACACTCCATATAATTCGAAAATGGCTACTTCTAGAGAAATTATTCGTATAATCATCATGGCTTAAAATTGTTTCAAGATGCTTACTGTATCGTTCTGATGATACATTAGTATTAATTTTGACAAAAAATCAAAATTTTGAAAATCGACCAAAAGTTGTTCTTAGAAAAACTTTTTTATTAACAATTTCTCCATCATGAAACTTTGTCCCAAACATTTGTTTACCATCAAGATTCTATGGTCAAAATTTAAAAAATATTAAAAATGAGGTTTTGGATATAAATCAATAACTAATTACTGGGGCGTCCGATGTAAAAACGGTCTTCGGCGAAGTTGTAGCTGATTATTGTATCTCACAGTATCAACGTAGTTCTAATCTCCAAGAGCACATGGGCAAACACTATGACCGATTGAATGAATTGCTTGGTTTTCCCATAGTTATTCCCATATAAACTATAAATGGCTTGTGAAGTCACAGTTTTCATCCGAATGAGCTCAAATTTTGGGAGGACACTCAGAATTTGATCTAGAATCGAATGAGCGGTGTGGAGCAAAAACGATTTTTTGAACCACTCTAATGCAATAATATATAGGCCATTTTCAAAAGTTATACTTGAGTCAAAATGATCAATTTTTCTATGGAAAACACTTATTCTACCATACCAAAAAATGTGCAAAATTTAATCCAAATCGAAGATGGTCGAGTTCTGTGACTGACCGATTTGACATGGAATCCGTCTACCTAATAGTTGATGTCGAGTATGAATCAATCCAAAATGTGTGCCAGGAATAATTGAGGGAGAAAAACTAACATAGTTTTTAGAGTTTAGATATCTCTGAAAGGTTTTTTGAATGAATTCTAGTAAAAGGGAAGAGGTCGATGGGAGAATCTTGGTGGAATACCTGAAGAAAATAGTCCCAAACAAATCTTGTAAATGTTAAAAAAGAAAATTGAAATTAAAAATAGTCCAATTTTGATTCCTGATATAACATTGACAGAATCTTTCAAACGTACCTTTTAGAAATTCCAATTTTTATTCCAGTGGGAATGGAAGAGGAAATATTTTGAAGCTTCTGTTGCAAACTTGTTCGAATCTGTAGTTGAACTAGGTGAAAATCAGGAAAACATTTTGGAGTTTTTTGGTCTATATTCAAAAGTGTTCTTATGTAACTTCAAACAATGGTTGAACATTACAGAACATATTTTTATGATGGTTTATGATGTTCATAAACCTTTGACTTATCACTGGTTACGCTTGTAGATTTGTAGACCTGTTTTCGACGGAGTTTATGGCTGATCTAGAATAGCAAGGTATGTTTCTCACAACTTGCTGCACAAATCTCAACTTGATGTGGTTCCAGGTTATTAGACCAAACGCCATTTGACCGAGCGCCGTTTGGCCGAAAGAGTTATATTGCCGAATGCCGTTTGGCCGAAAAATGACACTTATGGTAGACTATAAGTAGCATGTCAGAAACAATATATGGAGCTCATATCTGGTCTAGGATGATATAAGCCATATGTAATGAATAAAACCATGAGTCTTCTATCAGAATGGCATCCCTGGTTAAGGTAACATAACTTCATGCATATCACGGTGTACAATATTAAGAAGGTGATATATTCCGAAAACTGTCAGCAATTTCAGCTATACATGTCTCACAAATTTTTGAACAAACCGATCTGGTGGTCCGGATTGTACGATAGGTAAGACGCCACATGTTTACATTCAAATATGATGTTCACACTAGTGAAGAGCCGGACTTGTTAATTATGTATGCCATGCATGCAGATAGGTGAATATTGCTTAACAATAGCAATTTGAAGAATAGACTTATTTTAAAATAAGGTTTGATCTCTTATGAAGAGATTGGAATTCATAATGACAACAATTACTATCACAATTTTATGTGTTAGATAAGCTCATGAATAAAAGAAGGAAAAATATCTAACTGACTATCACCAAGTGTAATGCCAATAAATTAAAATTGTAAATGCAAATCGATTGCAAGAAGGGCTAAAGCAGCTATAGCGCATATACTCACTATACCTGTATTTCTCGAAATAACTGCTTGTGACTTTCGGGAGGCAAAATTTCATATTAATATGTTAGTTGCTTTGACGCTCATAATAACTGCCTATGTTGATTTTTTTAATCGCTCTTCTGGTCCTTACAGTTTTGCATTGTTGGCAATTAAATTAATTGTAAGTCCATAATTCGACCTAATGGCATTTGACTATTCGGTCAGATGGCATTGGGCCAAATGGCGATCGGCTATTTCATCTTTGGTTCGACCAAACGATATTCGGCCAAATGGCCGGATACCATTTGATGTCAATCTATGGAGCTTCATGCAAACTGTATTTCGAGAACAAAAATTCGTATCCCGATCTATAATATTGATGGATGTCTTAGATATGTGTGGTTTCTAATAGTTATGCATTGTAATTGAATTATAAATTTTAATTGTAATATTCTTTTTTTATGTCTTTTGCAGGTATGTATGACTGTGCGCTATTTATGGATCGCATCTAGAATCAATTGTAGGTGAGAATGCTATAAACCGTTATTTTCTTGTTCCCAACATTTAATCAATCCATAGTCGTGAGGGAATCATTCGTTTTACAGTTGAACACCATCGCTGATCCATTTACTGTTTGGAAATAAAGCTTACTTAGCATACGCCATGGTTCAACCACCACTCAATGAATGACTCTCTCTTCTAGAAAACGCCCCCAGCTCGTCGCGAAGAAGCTTCAAAGTCTCAAAAATAATACATATTATCCCGTGTAAAACTTTTGTGCAGTGTCAGTTGCTATCTTTAAACTGCACTTCACTTCACTTCACTGACGATTGCACACTGCTAAACACCGGATTACGACGCTCTAGAGAGCCACCAAAGAAAAAAGCACGTAAATCGTTGAAGAAAAACAATGAATAGCCGACAGTAGTCAGTAGCACCCGGAGGCGGCGGCAGCGTGGAAAATCCGGTAATGTGATTGCTAGATAGAACTGTTTGGTTGAAAGTTGAACAGCTGCAGTTCTCGCTCAGCCCGCACGCTCTCGAAATAACGAACCGAAAAGGAGAATGCACTTTTAGGCTGCTTCGCTTAAATCCGAGAAGCCCCCTCACCGCACTATGGGCAAACAGCTGGCCAAAAATCGATTTTTGGTTTCGTTTGTCTTGTTTGTCATTGCATAGTCAATATGTACTTGTTTTAATATATTTCTGGAATATCGGAGCAAGATTTTTTGTAGTTTTGTTAAGCAGTATGATAAAGGTAGAGTTTGTTATAAAAAAATATTTTACTGCAAAGTCAAGTTTATTTTGAGTGAAAAGATTTATGTCTTTCTTACAGATCTTTATACGCTGTTTGAAAACATACTTTAAAAGACTTCTCTCGGAAATTAAATTTATGACAAAAAATGTGCTTCAGAACCAGTACATGTAAGGACCACACTGAGAAAAATATATTTTGTGTTCTATCGGAACTTCACACACGGTTTTTCCCACAAAATTCGAAAAGCGACCTATGTGCATAATTATTATAAGATATTTTTTTTTACTGTAGGCCCTCATAAGCATGTGTCAAAAACTTGTTTTTTGAAACCAAAACAGCTCTGAAATATGACATAGAACTGCATTTTTTTACCTACAAGTTGTATGGAAACTGCCCATGGTGCGCCGCCTACTACTGGACACGACGACGGATTGCGCGGTCTGCAAGTGTGCATTTCCGAAGGAGGGAAAAGTTTCGCAATCATCTTTTAAAAAGTTTTCCGCTTGCACCAAATTTACGCTGCCCGTTTGTTGCCGTTGCCTTCGCTGTACGCTCTCACACAAACGAGCGATACAAATAACGATGTTATCGTCATATTTTTCCTGGCCCGTTGAACTCGTTTGCGCTTGGCGCACCCGGTTTTTCGTCGGACGTCTATGTGAATGTATATGTGTGGGAGGATAGGTCAGAGAGTAGGACCGGAAAAGTGCAGTTCAACTAAAATAAATCATACCAATCACCATTCAATCTACAGCAGGGATTCCCAAAGTTTCAGGGAGTTTTGAGGATGTTCAGATGAGAATGAGTTGAGGGTGTAGTGTTTCGGGGTTTTCTTCAAGGTTTAGAATTATTTCCTTTTTCACTAATTCCACTTTAATTGTTCATTTAACACCACAGAGATGCATATGTAATGTCCAGATTTAGTTAATCTGTTATGGTTAAGCAGATCTTAACGAGACTAATCCAACCATTGATAACTAGCACATGTCGATGAACAATGATAATACAATACCAAATGATTGCATACTTGAAGAAGTAAGAATCACAGAAATCTAATTTTCCTTACACTCATAGTTTATGGTTCGGAAACCCCATCGTTTGGGAACCAACAATCCACCGAAGTGGAACAAGCCCTCCACCCGAAGATAGATGGTTACCGCCCAGCTCAACCCCACCAACGCAACGGTTGTCAATGGCGAAAGCAGCCGTAGCAAATCAAAGAAACGAACCCGACAAATAAACAAGATCTTTAAAATCCAATAAAACTTTTATATATTATTTTCTGCATTCGCTCTGCTATTGCCATTCATATGGTCCCAGATCGCATGGTGTTGGCGGCGGAAACGACGAATACGGCCGAGTTATGCCGTTACGCTTTTCTGACTTTATCGGATGGCACGTCTACGTCTACGGCTACTGGTTCTGCTGGCTGGGGAACTTTCCCGACTTGGCTCCGGTTCATTTTAGCCGGGGGTTTTCTCCTATGTTACTGCCCGGCTTTGATTAGAAGTCCGATGCAAGCCGGGGGTGGAATCACACGGCTGCTGAGACAGGACCCGGTGCCGACAAACACTTATCTCCAGTAGCTACCGCCCGAGTAGGATAAGATGGCAAATGAATACCGTGCCATGATATTGAAATTTAATACCAGCCCTTCTTAGCCAAGTGGTTAGAGTCTGCGGCTACAAAGCAAAGCCATGCTGAAGGTGTCCAGAGTTGTTCGCTGTCACTATCAATGCTTAAAATTTGTTGATTTGTACAGGCCGACTGCGATACATATCGGATTATTCCATATCACATCAACATCATGCTGTCTACTCCATCAACTTGCATTGATGGTGATAAATTATGGATATCACTGACGGGTTAAATTTAGCACTAAATTAAGCAATTAAAATAACAATTTACCAGTACGATATTTTTGATAGTGCTGCCAATGGATTGAAACTGTATGTTGGTCGCTGAAAAACATCAATAGCTTGGGTAATTACCACGTGATCACTCATTCTGCAGTGATTATGATCTAGAGTGCGATGTCACATCACTGCTGTTGATTGTCAAATCAAAGTGATATTGATACCTCACAACTGATATTGATAGTATTAAAATATCAGAAATCAGCTGATATGACTGAGTTTGAATCCCGGTCGGTCCAAGATCTTTTCGTAATGGAAATTTCCTTGACTTCCCTAAGCATAAAGTATCAACGTACCTGCTACACGATATACGAATGCGAAAATGGCAACTTTGGCAAAGAAAGCTCTCAGTTAATAATTGTGATCATAAGAACACTAAGCTGAGAAGTTTAGGCTCTGTGCTCTGTGAGGAGGTTATGTCACGAAGAAGAAGAAATAGCAAGTCAAATACAAGCTTGTTCTGGTACGTGATTGTTATGGGCTTTTTATTTCATCCCAATCGGGCATTGTGCACTGCTGCAGTAGTGTGATGTAGTAGACCCAGTTTTGTTGTATAGGCCAAGCAATAAATAACGGAACACTGCCGGTTGGTGCTCTCAATTCAGATACTGAATTGGACCGAGAGGCTCTCTAAACTTGGCAGAGACACAGCTGCTGTCACACACCGACAAACCGGTCCTCGTCGTCGTCGTCAAGCAAAGCTGGTGTAGGCTACAAGACTTTGGATGTCCTGATTGTGGCAAGAATGAGAATGAGGAAAGCTATCGGCGACTGCCGTTTTGAGAGAGGTAGGATAAGCTAAGGATCGGATGGCGTAGGACGGCGAGAAGCGTCACGTGGAACGCAGAAGTTCTGGTGCTGCATAGTATTAGGGATCGTTTATGCATGACGGAAGATTTGCTGTTTCTCTTGGAGAACTTGGCTGACACTAGATGGTCGGTAGGGCATCAGAATCGGATTTAGGGATATCCAGAGGCGTCACTGGGAAAGCGTGTTGAACCATAAGAGATATAAAGTTTTTTAAGGCTCTAGTTCAATGAATACACAAAGCAATTACCTCAAATTTCATTGTTCCGTATAACACAGAGACGCGAAGAGTTAGTATGGCAGGTACGACATGTCACACGCACGTAAATATTTGGGTAGGACAGTGAAGACATTGTCCTAAAGTCTGTTCCACTTAGAATTTGGCCGCTTCTTTTCAATTACTGTAGCGCCTCTAGTTGTCATAGTGAGAAACTTATTATAGCCTTTTGATTTGAAACAATTGTTTATTCAGTGACTAATAATTCACGAAGATTCATACATATTTGTAAAAGTTATCGAATTTGGAACGCGAAGGACGTGAGAGAATTATGAACCATTTTGTTGAAAACCACACATAGTCGGGAGGAAGAATCGCGAAATCAAATTCAGTATCAAATATTTTAAAGTGCAGAATGTAAGGTTTTTTCGGATAAATTCACTAGCAAGTTGATGATTTGGCAAGCTTTCTGCGGATTTGTAAGAAAAAACATCACTGGTTTTTATCAATGGAATAACAAAATGGATATGTTAATATGTTAATAAGCCTTTAGAATAGAATTTTTTCATTCATTCAATCAAACAAAGGTCCCGTGAGGATCTTAGTCAATTGCCATTACAGAGCTGACGTCATAGAATGGTGTGATTTGATATTAGTACAATAATGTCGATTTTAGTGAAAAACTATCAGTCCACTTAATTGTCTGTATATCCAACAGGTCGAAAAATTTCGCCTGATTTCAATGTTTCCTTAAAAATTACAGATAAAATAGAAAATAATACTGTGCATGAATTTATAGGTGGAATTTAGCAAAAAGATCGAAAACTCAACTGAAAACCTGAGAAATGCTACGCTATGATTTTTTGTACGTTTACCTCTTAGAGGCATTTGTGCGGCTTAATTCTGGAAAAGACCTTACCCATGGTTTTAAAGGTAAAAAAAACAACAAATAAGTCCTGAGGGAAAATCTGTGCACTTGAAAGCGGCTAAGAATTTAATCCTTTGAGAAAATGTAAGCTATATTGCAACACATGCGTTCTACCCACGGCTTCGAATACCCCGAATGACCTATTCCGTTACCTCCAATGACTATGTTGCCATCGGCTAAAATAGTACGTCCCATAAAAAAATATAAAATTTCCATAAAAATGCAAAATTGGCCAGTAAAGAAACAAGGGTAAAATCAACAAAAAACTTAAAAATTTACATTAAAAAAATAAAGATGTGCATAGAAAAAACAAAATTTTCCATAAATAAAAAAATTTTGAGCAATAAATAGATTCAAAAGTGCAGTAGAATCGACAATAATCTCACTAAAAAATATCGAATTTTACATTTAAAAACCTCAAAATGTCCCTATTTTCTTCACAAAAAGCAAGAAAAAATTATAAATTTTCCACAAAATAAGCCAAAATTTGCAATAAATAAATAATAATTCGCCCACAATAAATCAAAAATTTCTATTCAAAAAGTCATGTTTCATACAAAAAATCATACATAGAGGGGAGGCGAGGTTTTTTAAAAATTTGCCGAGCGCGCTAAGTGTTGTTAGACCACTGACGTAGTTGCATGAAGTGGGTGATGAGGTTCAAAAGTAGCGTTACAGCATGTTTAACCATATTTGTAGTACTGAGACAACCCATTAGATCTAAAAATGAACCTATTAGAATTTACTTTAAAAAGCGTTATGTTTGTATGCAAATAAAAAAATATATTTAGGAAAAAACTCATCAATCGAAGAATAAACATTTCTGCAACTGCTGTGGGCAGTTACTTTACTGATGCTTAGTCAGCCCTGTCGTCGTAAAATTTGAGCTTCTTAGTCGTCTCCATTTGAGGGGGGCGCTGCTATAGCCCAGAGGGCGCTTCAACTCTCGGGCGTTAATGAGAATGTCACATAAGAAAAATTGTCACAATTACCTAAATATGTATTCTAAACACATGAGAACCAATATGCAACAACATTGAACAACATTGTTTTGTTTAAAAAATGGGTCTGTAAATTTCCCAAAACTTGTACTAAGAGATGTACGCTTTCTTTTAATGCCAATGTTGTATTGCAATTGTAGAGATAACTTTCCGTTCTACGGTTGAACAGCTTTCACATTACTGATTTTCGCAAAGCATCATCGATCAGTTGCGATGATACCTTGAAAACCATGCTGATGACTGTAGTTTTCAGCTGATTTTTAATGGTTTGAATTGTAGAGTACTTTGATTAGTTGATTTCGTTCAATGATAAAATGATTTTCAAGTCTGCGGTAGAACTTTGACAGCTGCGGTAGAACTTGGCGGCTACCGCAGAACAGAAAATTTTCAAACGATCCGTAATATACAAGATGTTAAAATTCAGAATAAATATTTTTGTTTCACAATGAATAGAATTTAGTTTAAATTATCGGATTATTCCCCAGGTTATAAAATCAATAAAAAACATGGAACTACAACGCGTTGTGATTGAACTAAAAGCGGGACAAGCACTACCTCGGAAGTTCGGAAGACAAATCTCAAAAAATGCAAAAAAAAAAAATGTTAAATACGTCCCAATATGATATCTCACATCCTCAGGTGGTTTTCTACCAACTTGCAAAAAATGTTGTACGCAATTCGTTATAGAATTCTTTATTACAATAATCGTCGAAATTTAAACATACGATTCGTTCTGTTAAAATCTTCATTCTGAAACTTGTTACGTAAACTACTATTTTGTACATGAAATCGCTTGAGCTACTATTGATACGCGTGTATCAGTAATTTTCCCTCGTAAGAGTTACTGAAATCTCTCAAATAAAGCATAAAGTGACCTCTTGGACTTTTCTTCATTTTTTTATACCTATTTTTCAGACTGTTTTCATTGGTTGATCCACTACTGGAACACGACGGCAACTACTGATGAAAGGGAACTAAATGTTTGCAAAAACCTAATTATTGATATGATTTTTGGTCAGATAGAAAGCACAGGCTAGCACCAAATTTACATTTTGAAATTCCAGCTTTTGTCCCGGTTCTTTATTTTGCTAATCATACCTTCAGCTCAATTTGAATCTCTCATTTTTTTCATGAAAATGATGGGACCTCTAAAGCAAATAACTTTAGGGTAAATATGAAACAAAGCCACATGTGTAGAAGCACCTTACTTATTCAACACTTAGTCGATTTTTTAGAGAAATACTTTAATACTTTCATGAATAATTCTTTAATAAATAAAGGATTATTTTCAAGAATTCATATCCGGCTTAGTTGAGATATAAATGCTCAGTAACTGAAGATATTTTTCCAATATGTTTGTTGTGACGGAATTTGTTTGTGAAACTGGCAAAACTGAATTAAAGAAATTGTCAGTAGTGTTTTATAGAGGAGAAGAGTTCGGGAGGCCGTTTCTTTGATAGTGAGGAGTGAACACCAAAATGTATGTATGTGATTATAATAATTCTCAAAACATTGAGTCAAAACAGTTAGGTAAAAATTCCATAAATTTAATTCATTACAATAGTAGAAAGATTAAAACATTATTTCGAAACACGGCTAGCGATGTTGTGAGAAAAGTGAAACATTTTTCAAATGCATAGTGTATTAAAGTAGAATAAATCAAAGCATTCCAAGTTACTTGCTCAAATTCGTAAATGCTCAATTACAATATATTCAAACATAACGATTTTCCACAATTTTTGGTTTGTAGGTTTAAAGCTCGAAAATATTCTTTCAAAACCATTTTTCCATCTCCAGTTCTCGGCTTTCCCGTCTTTTTCCCGTTTTTAACGGTTCTGTGGCCACCCTGAAAGCAGAAATTTAGCATATCAACTAAACTAGAGGCGATCTATCCGCGAAAAAATAGTAATTTTTTTCTTCTTGATGGTGACCTCAGAGTTCAAAACGAGCGATGCGCTAATGGTGAAAACATGTTTTCCCTGGTAAATTTCAAGATGGCGGACAAATTTAAAATGGCTGCCAGAATTATTTCATATGAAAGCTACATCTTCCTACACACGATGCCACTAAGTTTGCTTTGTGTTTCGGGGGATATCTGAAAAGAAAGATACTTGAAGAATACTTATCCAAAAATTAGCTTCCATGCAAAATGTTTAGCTAGCTAGTGTACGAGGGTTCTACCAATATGAATTAATTAAAATGCATCTCTTCTAGTTTAGGCCTATTCGAGTGAACTAAAACAAAAATAGTAATTCTAACGATATGTGCCGATGGCGGCCGGGTTTCTCAACCATAACAGACGCAGCTTGTTTTTTCTACAAAATATGGTGCAAAGACAAGTTATAAAGTAGAACACATTAAAATATATTTCTAGAGATTTTTGAGATTTGATTTTTAGAATGTTTGATTGCGTTAGAACGTGAAGGAATGTATAAAGCAGACTTGAAGAAATATATGATTAAAAAACAATAAACGGGAACATTTGTTCACAAAAACAATTTGAGGTTTCTTAAAACAAGTCATCTAGAAAATTTGGACCGTTTTTGGGAGAGGTTTTCAAACTTCAGCCAAATATATCGCTTAATTTTGAAATCAATTATCGCTCTTGTAGTGATACCAAAGTGCAAATCAGATGACAATTGCTTTGGATTTAAATATATTTCCCTATGATTTTGTATTGTTGCTTTGCGTTGGATCTATTAGTGGATTTTAGAATTGACAACTTTTTTACAGGTGGCTATTCAAACATATTTAAAAAAATGCTGGTTTTGATGCATACTTGATAATGAACTTTCGTCACTATTATTAACAAATTATTGGCCCAAAACGAATAAGGATATCAACTAACTCTCATTAGAACATATAATCGGAAAAGGTGGAAAAGGTAATTAATACCAGAAGGATACCAGAATATCAGAATTTATTGCTGAAAAGAGGGTGTACGGGTCGGAAATTTCTATTGATCTCTACAGGGCGTTATGATGCTCCAGGGTGTTTAAACAGTTCAAAAATGTCGATTGATGTCCAACAAAACGTTAAGATGCGCCTGATCTATGTGGACTTAGGTCAAGGGCGTTCTACAAGGCTTGAAAATGATGTATACATGAAACAAGATCAAATTACTTCAGGAAGTAAATACAGCTCGACAATTTCGATTGACATCATACAGGGCGTTAGGATGCAGCTGATCTACGAATGATACGGTCAAATTACTACAGGGCGTAGATACCGCTTAGAATTTGCAACTGATGACAAACAGAGCTTTGAGATGCACCTGATCTACATATGATAAAGTCAAATTACACACACTTGCGTCTCGCAAAGATATATAATCAAATTACTCCAGGGCGTTGATATAGCTTGATCAAATGATGACATATAGGGCGTTAAGATTCAAATGATCTACATGAAATAAGGTCAAATTACTCCAGGGCGTTGATAAAGTTTGAAATTTTCAAATGATGTCTTACAGGGTGTTAAGTTACACTTGAGCTACACAGGATAAGTCGAATTACTTCAGTGCGATTATACATTTCGGACATGATCCAGATCACAAAGATCTATGTGGATCTATCTGGATCATTTGATGTTTTAGGATGAATTTGAGCTACGTGGAATAATGTCAAATCACTCCCTGGTGTTGGAAAAGCTTGGTATTTTCAACTGATGTCCTACAGGGTGTTAAGATGCACCTGATGTATATACGGTAAAGTCAAAATTCTACAGGGTGTAGATGCAGCTCGAAAATTACGATAGATTTTCTACAGGGCGTAAGGATACTCCAGATTTCGCAAAGATCTATGTGGGATTAACTCAAATTACTCCAGAGTGTTGATACAGCTTGATCGATTGATGTCATATAGGGGTCTAAGATGCATCTTATCTACGTGAAATAAAATCAAAATACTACAGTGCGTTGATAAAGCTTGGAGTTTTCAATTGATGTCCTCCAGGGCGTTGAGATGGACTTGATGTGGAATAAACACAATTTACTCCAGGGCGTTGATACAGCTTGATTGATTTATGTTATACAGGGCGTTAAGATGTAAGTGATCTACATGGACTAATGTCAAATTACTCCAGAGCGTGGAAAAACTTGTAATTTTCAATGAATGCCCTATAGGGTGTTAAGATACACTTGACCTACATAGAATAAAGTCAAATTATTCAACGGTGATGATACAGCTCGGAGATGTTCCAGGTCTCGCAAAGATATATGCGAAATATAGTCAAATTACTTCAGGGCGTTTATACAGTTGGATCGGTTTGTGTCATACAGGGCGTTAAGATGCCCCTGATCTACGTGAAATAATGTAAAAATACTCCAGGGCGTAGATAACGCTTGGATTTTTTCAATTGATGTCTCACAGGATGTTGAAATGCACTTGATCTACATAGGATAAAGTAAAAGACGCCAGAAAAGGGCGTTAGGCGTTCATACAGCTCGGAAATTTCGATAGATTCTCTCCAAAGCGTAAAGATGCTCCAGGTTTTACAAAGATCTATGTGGAATAAATTCAAATTACTCCAGGGCGTTGAAAAAGCTTAATAGATTGATGTTATACAGGGCGTTAAGATGGATCTGATCTGCGTGGAATATGGTCAAAATACTCCACGGTGTAGATAAAGCTTTTCCAATTGACGTTTTACTGGGCACCTGATCTACATGGAATAAGGTGAAGTTATTTCAGGGCGTTGATTAAGCTTGAAATTTACAATTGATTTCCTACAGGGCATTAAGATGCATCTGATCTACATAGTACAAGGTCCAAATACCTCAGGGCGTTTATACAGCTTGGAATTATTAAATTATGCCCTACAGGGCGTTTAGATGCAGCTGATCTATGTGAGACAAGGTCAAATTATGTCAAGGCGTTGATACAGATCGACAATTTCGATTGATGTCCTACAGGGCGTTAGGTTGCTCCTGATCTACATTAGACAAAGTCAAATTACTTCTGGTGGATGATACAGCTTGAATTTTCAATTGAAGTCCTACTGGGAGTTAAGAGAAAAATCTCAGAAAAGCTTCTTAGTCGTCGACTTAGCGCGACTAAGCAGGACGACAGGGCTGTGCTTAGTTTGTAAACACCAGTTCCCTGGTTGGTGGGGCATGAGAGCAGAAGCTTCTACCATCAAGATACCACAGTGTGGCTACAATGTAACCATACAAACTTGTGTAAACATATTTACCCGTTTTTAGTTATACATAGATGTCAGCCCCTTTTTTGCTCTCTTTCAATGTGTAGGCAAATTATCAATGTTTTTTCTTTTTTATTTGAAGCATATTCATGGTAACTTCAACATGAGTAAATAAGCTTTGAAGAAAATTCTTTTATAAAACGATGAGAACAAAAAGTTTTCCACAAAATGGAAATGATAAAATTGGGTCGGAATTGTAATAGTTTCAAAATTGATAGTTTTCAACAAAATTTTGTCCAAGGGCGAGAATTTGAATTCAGTGTGGGGTAAAATAGTCAATAATAGCATTTTTTTTGGAAATTTTTTATTAAATGTGTGCTTGGTTAATTCCAATCAACCGTTTGGTTTTTTTTTGCGTCATCGAACTGGAAGTATTATCTTGCGTTTTCGCTTTTTTGCCGGCAGTGCGCTTGCAAATCCAAGCTAGCGGGTTCGGTTTTGGTATCGCCGGAGTGAAAGTTGGTTTTACATTCGCGTTTTGCTGGGCAGCTTCTTGTTGTACAGCCGAAGATGGAATATCAAGTGGTGAGCTCGTTTCATGCTTTGGTTTCGTATTAGCTAAATATGATGATACTTAGTTTATGTAACAGTAATTAATCGGCTATTTCCGGAACAAGCTTCATTTCAAATTTTGTATAACATATAAAAATGCTTTTTTATATTACACTATTTTTTGAATAGTTTATATAAGAAATGTCAAGTTTTTCGTTAGAGATTGGTAGACACATTTTTGGATTGATGTTGCATGATCATCGTCATCAAAGGTGTCGGCATATTGTGCGCTTAGTCAAGTTTTGTTCAGATGGATAGATAACTTTTTCAATCGGATAATTGTTATTGAGTTGACAACCGGTGTAACCGAAAATTATTCGTAGATTCTGGTTGCCTTTTAGAGATCTTATAATGAAATGTGTCGTTTACCAAGACTAATCCTATTAACCAGCACTTTTCCATTTTTAAGCTCCTAGTGTTTTTTTGTGGAAGTGTAGCATTTAGACGCAGCTATATAAGCTTTAGGAAATTGGCAAGTTTTTTCGTGGGATAATATAAATCGAATGTCGATTGATTTATATAATACTAGGAGTAAAAGACCCTTACTTGAATATTATTCGAACCATCATAATGTTTTTAACATATGTTTTGAATTGAATCAGAAATCTTGTAAAAATCTTTTGCTCCACTCGAACTTTAGTCCCACTTTGCTCTTATGGAATTAGGGGAAACGACAGAGAAGAAAGTGAATTAGAAATATCGGAAGGGAGTGAATTAGTAAAGTTGCTCAAGCCATGGCGTTTTTTTTATTTTGAAACAACTTTCAAAAATCGTTATACCAGTTTTTCAAATTGTTTTTTTTTAATAATAAATGTTTTGAATCAGCAAATAGGAAAAAAATCTTGTAGTTTCATCCATAGCTAAAACAAAAACATAACTAGGCTTGACTTCCAATGCATTCAGATTCTTTTTTTATAACTTATACTCAAGGTTCAGAATTCTCACTAACTCTCACGAGAATGGATTTCTCCCCCACAACAATTTTCAGTGATAAACTGCTTTGCGAAATTATCCGTCAACAAAACAAAGCGAAAAAAGATAATCGCACAGTTCTACAGCTACGAGAATTTCGTTTTCTCTTTCTCCTATTCATGGAGAACTTTTCCTGTATCCATCGCGACGATTAGCAGTTGCTTTTTTGCACTAAATTAACGGTTATTTTCATCAAGTTGATGTGGTAGCATGGTTAGCGTGCACGCATCGCGTTTGTTTTTGGCAATGGGCTAGGTTCGGATCCCGTCGCCAGCACCAGTAAATTATAAATTTATAGATAAAATTTATCCGCATCGTGATAATTATCGGGAGAAGTTGATAAGCGGAAATATGATGGAGTGGAAAGTAAGGTATCCCTAGAGTGGAATGATTCTCGATTATCCTCCAGCGTTACTCCAGGGAAAATAAGTGTGAGCGAAACATGATGTTCACGTGAAAAAGCGAAAAGACATTCTCCTTTCATGCGAGAAATCGTAGATTTCGCATCAGTGATACGAAAATTCAGAACCCTGCTTAATCGACTTAGTTACTTTACGCAATGTTCTAGTTACATGGGTTAGGAATTTGCGTAAAGTAACTTACATATCCGTTCATTGAATCATGAAGAATACATTTCATACTGTGATCCCTTCCTCTGTCCATGGTTACTGACGTTTGATTATACAACCCAAAAAATCAACTTCGAAGAATTTGAATCAATAAAGCAATGGCCTGTCTCGTTTCCTATTCGTATCCTTCTTCCGCAAGTTCAAGAACATCTAAGTTTCTCACTTTACCATAAACTATACTTGCCAGCAGTGTAACCATCTTGAATTTCGAACAGAGTAAGTGTGACTTTGGCAACAACCGGAAGCTGGAAAGTTTGCGCACCGGTTCGAGGAATTTGTTGACTGCTGTTGCTCTTCCGGTGCTTTCCGTTTCCGGAGTCGTTGTAGTCGTCGGCGCTGTGGTAGAATGAAAAGCTTGCTGGTTGCTGGTGTCAAAATTAGTCGTTCGCTGACTGGTCGCAGGATGAATCAACAACACGTGGCACCAAGGGGGAGCAAATCTGTGCTCCATTGAGTTTGCTAGGTTTGTTTGGTTGCATATGGTTTGAGGCTGGCAGTACCACCCGACTTGGACAGATAATAAATTAAAATCACTTGCCCACGACGACCCGTGCCGGTACGGGATATTGTTGTTGGGGGTGGTTGGATGTACAGAGATCGTATGTGTGTGATTTTGTATTCACATTTGAAGAATGATAGTTTTTCATTTTCTGTTGCGGTGGGTTGCACGAATCGGTAAAAATCACGTCACGGATATTAATCAAACATTTGCAAATGCTTTGACAAATATAATTGATCGTGGATTTCCTGCAAAATTGAGTATTTGACAATGGACAAACTATGAAAAATTGAAAATGTAGGGGGCTTTCCTTAGCCGAGTAGTCCGGCTACAAAGCAAAGCAATGTTGAAGGTATCTGGGCTTCATTCCCGGTCGGTCCAGGATCTTTTCGTAATGGAAATTTTCTTGACTTCCGTGGGCATAGAGTGTAATCGTGCCTGCCATACGACATACGAATGACAAAATGGCAAGTTTGGCAAAGAAAGCTCTCAGTTAATAACTGTGGAAGTGCACATAAGAACACTAAGCTGAGAAGCAAGCTCTGTCTCAGTGAGGACGTTAATGCCAAGAAGAAGAAGGATTTATGAAGTTTTCTGGTAGAAAACTTAGAAGGACTTAAAATATAATGATTGGATTTTATTATTAAACTTCATTAATATGGAATGATCTCACCATTTATCATTTTAAGAATATTCGAATTTTTCAAGGGGACCAAAATACTAACAGCGATAAAAACGCAGCTATGCAGCAAAACTAAGCTAAAGGTCTAGGGTCCGATTGTCCGGGATCTCTTCAGGTTGGAATTTTTTTTTTCAATTTTCACGGTATAGGATTTTGTGCTTGCTAAACAATATACATATGTAAAATGATCAATTGGCAAAGAAAGCTCTCACATAAAAACTATGTTTAAAATACCATTAGGCCCTGCCTTAGTTGAAACGTATCGCCTAGAAGAAGAATAATAAAAAAATAGAAGAAGAAGGATAAAATATGCAAAATGGTTAAATCCAACATTTTGTTGAACCTAATTTCAGAATAAAAAAAAATTGACAAAATTGGAACAGCATGGATCGAAAAACCCGTTGCATAATGCCACGATTTAGGTATCACTATACCTACAGGCACGCATGTTTGATCTTCGATAGAACACTTCTCTGTCATTCACCTTTCACCCTTATCGTCAATGCCTGAGCGAGGATATGGCACATGACCTCTTCCACAATCCACAGTCACGAACCGAGTGCTCTGTCTCGTCATTGAAAACGCATCGTAATGCGTACATATCCTGCTTCTATCAACCCTTACTCCTGTGAGTAGCTGCTACTCCATCAGTGAAGCGCGAGGACGTAGTACACATCTTCCGCTCCACCCTCACCCAACGTAATTCAAAAGGAAACCACCAGCCAGCGCATTGAAGTTACGAGGCCACATCATATTTCAGCCTTCGTTATGAAGGTAATAACCGCGGGTGCGAGTGAACTATGCTCTCATTGTCGGCGTCATCGTCAAGTCATGCCGCTCATTTAGGGGAAGTTGGTTTGCAATGTTTCAAAGGAATATCATTGGAGATTCTTTACTTAAGTCCACGCATGAAAAAAACTTCCAATAGTTTCCCGCAATTTGGGAAGTTCATTTACGAGTTATTTTCCCCCACCTGAGCATTGATCCAAGCGTTCCCCTGCATTGTATCTGCTCAGTCAATGTTTGAATCCGCATTGCAATGCTACGCTTACACTTTTTGCCAGTTGAGCTCCGTGTTGACGGTGTGACGACTAACACAAGACCCGACAACGCATCGCAGCAAAGTTCGTAAAACAATTTCAACCCCTCTGCCAAGGCATCGTGTCGTCGCGTTGCATGCAAAGGATAAGGATGTAGTGTCGAGCAAAAATATACATAACATCATTAGCATAATTATATGACGTGTCATAACCGGAGAGGGGTTGTTTGCATGGTGGAGGTGGAATAACAAGGAATTCACACTTGGCACTAATTTCTGGTACTGACACATATGCTTTGCATATATAGTTTTCTGCCACACCAGCAACAACTAATCCAAGCGCAAGATAATGGCAAATGACCACAGCTTCGGAGCGAACAATTTAGTCTAATTTTTAAACACTAATTGTCCTGTTCAGAGTGCGATGAAGCGGAAAATAGAGTGCATCGTTGAGCACGTCAATCTTGGCCCTCTAAAGCCAGTCGGTTGACCGAAATCGGGGGCAGAACATGCACGGCCAGCAAGTTTCCGATATTTATAGTTTACCATTTTTCAATAATTATAAACTGGCATATTTTTAGCACACTCACCGCGCCGTGACGTGCCAGAAGCCGCGAGATCATCTGCCGCCCTGTTGTATCCGCCTAGTTTTTCCATGGCGCGAATCTGTACAAGGATTACCTAATGAATCTAATTAAAATTCGATCACTTTGGCCACACCACACGGTTGGCCTCCTCAGTGGAAACGGTAGTGTATAGCTATGCTATACACATGGGTTGGGCCATAAGCTGTCAATATTGGAAAATGCAGAGATTGGGACACTTAATTGAACGTTTCAGCCGTCACGCTGGATAGTCTAATTTTAAAAGCGAAAAAGAAAATACACTGGCTCATTCAGAATGCTTCCATGTTTTCCCATGGATAGTACTAAACAGAATCATATTTGAAATGCCAGATATATCGTGGTCGAATCTTTTGCAATCGACTCAATTTCAAGGTTTGTTTCAAATTCATGGAAAAAGTAATACAAATTATTCTTGAGATTAAATTTAAGGATTTAACACTTCAATGCTTTTGATTGGCTGCACTATTGTTTTCATTATTATGAATCGTATGGAGAAAATAGATTCTCGACTTTTTGTGCTCTAAATATCGATTCGAAAAATCTAATAATCAAAATGATATTATCAATTATATGAACGTACGTTCAATATCGCCTAACGCTACTGACTTCTCACATAATCAATTCTTACTGTCATTTTTTAACCTTCGTTGATATGTTTTATAATGTTAAAACTATATTTTCGTATGGGAAATACCCGAGTAACACACATGTTATAATTGAGGCAGAATAACTCTTATATGACCAGATCTGGTCATATAAGAGTGATTCTGACTTAATTATAACATCTGTGTTACTAGGGTAGAGGCTATCGCAGTTGATTCGAGGGTTCAGACAAAAATAATTTTTTTTTAGGGTTCCTGTTGTGCTTATATAATGATAATATGAGCACTGTAGCTTTCAAAAAAAAAACAAAAAAAAAAAACACAGCTGCCGAAGAGGTTCAAAAGTGCCAAGAATAGGATCTTGCTCCCTAATTATGTTTCAAAACTTTGCCGAAGACGCCATCTTTATAAGTTGGCAGGATCCTAAGATATTCGCAAAACAATAGTTTTATGCCCACGAGCGCTTTGTCATAACGCAGGTAGATTACCTTTACGTGGTGCGTTACGAGGTTAGATCTACCGGGGCAGCAGGGACGAATGTCCAGAGACTGAACGGACCTCCCCCCAGGACCTCTGCGAGTTGGGATGTTGCCCAGGATGTGGTGGAGTTCACAGTGGGCTCTGATTAACCTTCATAAAACCACATAAATCCGAATGCAACTCTATCAAAGCGACCGGTGCCGCTTAAAGTACCAAAGTACAAGTGATGCATTTTGAACTGAACGCGAGCCAAAAGTGAACTGAACGCGTTCCTATTTTTGAACGATAATGCAGTAAACATTGAACTTACGTGCAACATTTTGTCAATGCTCAAGAACGCCCCGTTCACTTATAAATGCACACTGCAGCATAAAACATGAAAAAATACATCAAACTATGTTGAGCTCGTATGAGCCTTGGGAACAATTTTCTTTCCGCGTTCATTTTTCAGCTCTCATGGGTTCAATTTTTTGAACTGATCAATGTTCAAGCCTACTTGATCCCTCGTTCAAATATTTGAACTAGAACGCAAACAGTCTAATCCAAGGTATCTAGAAGAGAGGTACTTCAATGTGTCAGAATGTTGAATTCGTTATTTTGAAATACCAGGTGACAGCTGGCGAGTTTGTTTTAGTTTGAAGGTTCTAATTCAAGACGTACCTCCAAACATTTTTCACAGCCACACTCCATCTCCTTTCGTTCGGCTTTTAATTTCACTAGGCATAGAAGAAATGTAGCATCCTAGTAGCTTTTCCTCACTTTAATCAATAAAACACTTGCATTTTACATCCTCTAAAACACACGAAGAAGGTAAACGTTACACAGAAATGCCCCAGAAAATGTTCACTTACTGGTAGGTTTTGTTTTCTGTGGTAAACAATCTCTAACATTCCCATAGAAACGATACATGAAAACATACTCGCCAGCTAGCCAGCTCGCCAGCTGTCACTTTCACCTCCCCTGTAGCTGACCTCACTTCGCACCCACTGACTGCTTAGATCACTGAATCTCCCTTCAATCAATCTTGGTCTAATCCACCGATGTACTAAATTTACTCGGACTGAGAATTGTATCACTTGAGCGGGGCACGCATCTGAATGATAGCTAGATTTTCTTATTGGAAAAAATATGTTTTTGCTTCGAGTTCAGTTTACTCAGTTTACTGCTCCCGAGTATTTTAGTTCCCGGGTTTGAAGTTATTTAGTGCTGGTTCCAGGTTCCGGATTAATTTACCTCTGTGATACAGGCCATCGCCCTCTGATTCAGTACTATGGTATGTTCCGGCAGGATCAAGATCCTTTCAAAATTCAATTCATTTGGATGTTGGAATAGAGGTGATCGAAACTAATGAAATGATGCAATGCACACGCTCGAAATCATGAATCACATTCCTATAATCATGAGCCGCGTATCCGTTTATGATCGACAACATAAAAAAATAAAAAGCTAGACCGAGATTCGAACCAAGAACCTCCGGATTGAGAGTCCCGTATCACTCCAGGAACCATGATTTGTGGTCCTGATATCATGACCTATCAAAATTATGAATTTCATGATTTGTAAATCATGATTTGGGAATCAGTTTTTTTTTCCCGTGCAGTAAGATCCTGATTATGGCGTCGTGATAGAAGCGGAAAAGGCTTGGAACAACAAGTAGGAGTGCTTCGAGCACATTGGGCCGCCAACGCCTAGTACGGCCCCAATTATGTATGTTGGCTGCGCACGGCTAAGGATAAGCAACCGTATATGTACTGGATAATATGCGTTGAGGCTGACATTGCCCCCGTCCCGTAAAACCGTCAGGTCTTAGAGTACGTTGCAAATCCGTTGCCTGGTTGCTCCAACTAGGCGGGAGTAGGTGCAGAGGTGTTCAAGTTGCATTTTAATCGTCAATCAAAGTAGACGTGTTTTTTATTCGCTGAAAACCGCGCGCGACTCGATTTTGTTTGATTATTCTATTTTTTGCGTACGTCATGAACTGCGAAATTTGTGCTTTGGACGCTTCTGCCGACTCGGTATTGTGGACATGTGCGGGGTGTCCACGTAAATTCGACGCCGCGTGTATCGGTGTTACTGTGCAGCGGAATTCATTGAGGAGGAAAGATAGAAAATTGATTGACTTCACCTCATATGTTTTGCCTTGCTGTGAGTCTTGCCAAGAACTCGTACAAGCAAAATTGGACATAAAAAAGCTGAATGAAGAGCATAAACTTCTAACAGAGCAGCTCCATGCTAATACAGAAGTGTTGCATCGCTTCAATTTAAATAATGAAAAACCAAGCATCATCAACGAAGCTTTCGAATGACTTGAGATTCTGATGTCTTCAATAAAAAATGAGCTGGCTATTATTAACAAGTCAAGTAGCTTGGCTGGAAGCGTTGCAACTATAAAAAATCACATAACGACGGTTCTTGACATAGTTGCCCAGAAAAACAATGATTATTTGACAAATACGTTAAAATCATTTAAGTCCGATGTATCCACTGAGCTGCGGAACATAAATGACGATCTATGTCAAATAAATCAGCTGCAATTGGACATGGCCGCCACAACGTCTGCAACTATGAACCCAAATTTATTTGTGGATATTGTCGACGAGCTGAAAGTATGGTCAGCAAACATATTGTCTACAAAAAGCATTGAACCGTTGACACATGAGGCGTATCCTAGTTTAGAAGTTGAAATGGAAAAGTCCGAAGATACTTCAGGATGGCGTTTATTAGGTGACAAAAAATATGGAAGGCCGATTGGACGTCATATGATGCGCGAAAAATGCATCGCGAGCGGCAGCAAAAACTGGCTGAAAAGGCCAAGCAAAAACGTAAAAGGCGAAACAGATTGCCACAAAACACACGACAAGTGCTGAACCCGTACCCTAGCGACAGACAACCGAATACGCCACACCGAACGAATGCCGCACCAGCACGTTTGAATGGAAGGTGCTCCTGCCAGTGTTTTTGCCAGAATTGACGCACTTCACAGAGGAAGGTAATATTAGTATCTTAACACGCAATGAATGTATTGCTAATAATTTAGGCGAAGGCTCAAATGACTGCGGCAACCATTCGAGTTGTGATATGAATTGTGTAAATTTAAATGATGAACACTTAAATGAATCTGATAATGCAAGGCATGATGTAGACCTTCCAAAAGCTTCCGAGGCTCTTGTTTATTGTCAGAATTTTAATCGTATGAGAGAATCTTCTAAAATCAAACAAATCCATAAAAACATATTAGCGTCATCTTTTTCGATCATATTAGGTACAGAAACAAGTTGGGTTGAATCTATAAAAAGCGAAGAAGTTTTCGGATGTGATTATAACGTTTTTAGAGACGATCGTGATTTTCTTATGTCACAAAGAAAATCAGGGGGAGGGGTCCCCATTGCAGTTTCTTCAAAATTTAATTCTGAAATCATTTGTTCTTCGAAATTTAAAGAGTTTGAACATGTTTGGGTGAAAGTAAATATAGAAAACGAAAAACATGTATTTGCATCAGTGTACTTTCCACCTGATCATGCCAACAAACATGCTTTCAAAAATGCTGAAGATATCATATCTGGCCTTCCCCCTGAGGTGAAAGTACACATATATGGTGACTTCAACCAACGCAATGCTGACTTCATCCCTGATTTTGAAAATGAGGGCATCATGCTTCCAGTGGTCGGGGAAAATGAAACGTTACAATTAATTTTCGACAAAATTGCAATTTTGGGCTTGAACCAAATTAATCATGTAAAAAATCGCAAAATTGTTACCTTGACTTTCTATTGACAAACATCCAAGAAGATTTCTACGTTAATGAAAGTATTGAACCCTTGTGGAAAAATGAAGCATTTCATACAGCACTAGAATACTCATTATTTATTCACAATAACTGCAGACCCACAGTGTGCGAATATGAGGATATTTATGAATACGATAATGCAAATTATGGAAACATAAAAAATAGAATAAATTACTTGACTGGCAATCACTGATCAGAGAAGAAAATAATGTCGAAAAAGCTGTTGATATCTTTTACAGTTTACTAATGGAAATTATTCATGAAGAGGTACCTCTCAAAAGGAAAAAACTTTTTGGTAATTCAAAAAATCCCATCTGGTTCAATAGAAATATCAGGAATTTAAAAAATCGAAAGCAAAAGGCTCACAAAAATTATAAAAAACATGGAAGTGATGATAATATGCAGAAATACCTGGACTTATGTGAACAGTTGAACATTGCTATAAATTCTGCACTTGAAGAGTATAATTGAAAAATTGAGAGCGATATAAAGTCATGCCCAAGAAGTTTCTTTAACTATACTAAAACAAAATTAAAATCAAAAATGCAACTTGACGATAAAGACGCTAACAACCCGGAAGAAATTTGCCACCTCTTTTCAACGTTTTTCCAAGAAATCTATACGACATTTTCAGAAGAGGATCGGGACCGAAATTATTTTTCATTCTTCCCTGCTCCCTCAAATGACATTAGTGTGCACCAGATAAGTGTACAAGACATCTTATCAGGCTTGAAAGGATTGGATGCCACAAAAAGTGCAGGACCTGATGAAATCCCTCCAGTATTTATGAAGAAGCTTGCTGTTGAGTTAACATCTCCTTTGTTTTGGCTGTTCAATATGTCACTAAAATCCGGCAAATTTCCTAAAATCTGGAAGAAATCATTTTTAGTACCTTTTTACAAATCAGGGAAGAAAACTGTTATTTGTAATTATCGTGGAATTGCTATAATTTCCTGTATTCCAAAGCTCTTTGAATCCATTGTTAATAGAAAATTGTTTGGGCAATTAAGGAACAGAATTACAAATGCACAACATGGATTCTTTAAAGGCCGTTCCACTTCTACAAATTTACTAGAATTCACCAATTATACTTTGAATGCTATGGACAATGGTAACTATGTAGAGGCTCTGTATACTGATTTCAGCAAAGCATTTGACCGCATTGACATCTCTATGTTACTCTTCAAGTTAGAAAAAATAGGATTTGATAAACCATCTTTAAACTGGATACAATCATATTTAACAAATTGGCAACAAATAGTGAGATATAATGGTAAAAAATCGAATCCTATCCATGTTACATCTGGAGTTCCTGAAGGCTCACATCTAGGACCTCTTGTTTTATATGTAAATGATATTTCCTACATTCTTAAGCATATAAATATTCTTATCTATGCCGATGATATGAAGTTATTCATGGAAATCAAGTATGCCAACGACATTGACATCTATCTGAGTGAAATATCTATTTTTGATGAATGGTGTAGTAAAAGCCTACTTCAGTTAATGGTAAAAAATGTAATTTAATTACTTTTAGAAGAAAGCGAAACACAGAAGAAACAACTGTAATTTTAGGAAATCAAATCGTTGAAAAATGCGATAGAGTGAGAGATTTAGGCGTAATTTTAGACTCAAAACTCACTTTTATCGATCATTACAACACCATCATACATAAAGCAACAAATATGCTCGGTTTTATCAAACGCTTTGGTTTTAACTTTAATGATCCATACACTATCAAAACTTTGTACGTCATTTCGTGAGGTCTATATTAGAGTATAGTAGTATTGTATGGTCTCCTTTTATGAAGACGCATGAAGAACGTCTTGAATCAGTTCAAAAGCAATTTCTGTTATATGCTCTTCGTAAACTGGGCTGGACATCCTTCCCTCTTCCATCTTATGAATCAAGATGCATGCTCAGACATTGAAAAAGCGCCGCGAATTCGCTATGGTTTCATTCGTGAACGATATTGTTTCGCATCGTATTGATTCTCCTAACCTATTAAACAGTTTAAATTTTTATACTGCTTCCCGGCAATTGAGGAATCGTAACTTGTTTTTTATTAATCACCGTCGTACTAATTATGCAAAATTTTCTCCTCTAAACCAAATGATGAGTTTATATAATCAACATTGCGAAACAATAGACTTAACAATGTCGCGTAGTAACCTAAGAATATGCTTTAACTCTGTAAGATATAGCAGAATATAGATGTAAGTGTTAACATGTAGTCTACTTTGATTGACGATAATAAATAAATAGATGCCATTACCTGACTTGCGCCGATCTGGCTCTGAACATAGTACCCCTGCATGCATAATAACCATGTGATCACAAAGCCGACTATTCTGGAGGAGATGGATAGCGGCTCTTAGGGGTATCCATAAGAGATGATCCATCAAAAACAAAGAACTAGCGGAATGTGAAGGAGTGACTTCTGGACCCATCAATAACCGGCTAAGGTTCCCGCCAAGAAAGCAGGCTACCAACATCAACTTAAATGAGAACAGTGTGGGCAAAAGCCTAGACACTGTGATGATGGCAGGCACTGGCCGCTCCAGTGCAACATGTGAGGTGATCGATGGCCCGGGACTTATCGAGGTCATGCATCTCACGAAAATGCAGGTAGCTGCTGAGCAACTCTAAGTAACCATCGAGTTTGTTAATAGAAAAATCAATATCAGCAAGGACTTGAAAACAAGTCCGCTGAAATTACAACAATCAGTCCTAGCTGCAAAGTAGGACTACGAGAAAGCCAAGGCCGAACTGAGAAAGGTAGAAGGTAAATGAAACACTAAGTCATGTCAGACTGAAGTGTTTTCCTCCACAGGCAACGCAAATATATCTAATGATATTATTCGATACGCGATGCGAAAGAGGGGACCTTCCGAGGATGGATACGTGGCGGAAAGACGAATGGTTGCTAATGGAAAAGTGACCTACGCGGCCGTCCTCCAGAGCGGAAAAGCTGACACGAGACCAAAACCAATTCAAGAAAGCCAAGAAAAAAGAGCCCCGGGATAGCCCAAACCAGGCAGTTCATCCAAAGGAACCACGGGCGCAAGACAACAGCAGTTGGAAATAAGAAACAACAGAGGAAACCGAAACGTAGGTGAGACTCTCGTTATCAAAACGGAGGAACCGAAACACGCCGAGGTTCTGAAGGCGCTGCGAAGCACGGAGAAGTTATCTCCATTGGGCGCAGATGTGCGGAGCATAAGGCGGACTAGGATTGGTGAAATGATCCTAGTCTTAAAGTAGGACGTCAAGCAAAAGAGCGCAGTCTATAAGCCACTGGCACAAGAAGTACTTGGCGACAAGTTTGATGTAAGTCCCTGACTGCAGAAGCGACTCTCCAGTGTAAAAATCTGGATGAGGTCACTGACGCAGCGGTGGTCTCGGCTGCCCTTAAAGAGGTAGGCTGGTCGGTTTGCCGGCTGAGCATACAACAGCCTCCTGAAGTTTGCTTCAAGTGTTTCCGAAAAGGCATTAAGTCGTGGAAATGTATTGTAAGCAAATCGCTAAGTGCCTGATATGTGTCGACAGAGCAGACAGTGCAGTGGGGTAGCCGCTGCATCAACCAAAGAGGCCTGGCCGCATTGAATGTAGAACTGGCAAATGTGGGTACAGTGATGACGGTTATATTCATAGCGATCATCAATTGACTCGCTATAGTATAACACCAGGCGGGTGGAGGGCAGTACGATGTAAATAGTAGAAGCATTAACCTAAGAATGCTAATGTCGCTGCTGTTCGTGTTACCAACATCTAGTTTGCCACGAATTGACAGCCTGAGTACCGGGCATCAAAGTGTCAAATCAATTATAAAAACATAAACAACAACAAGGCATTGAACAAACAATGAAAAACCATAATTGAAGGTAATAATAATTAAAATCAGTTTTGTGACATCAGCGCTACTAGCGTTCTACTACTAATATTTCTATTATGTAAATCGACCCAAGCCCATGGTTGGAAAACAGCGCGCTTTGACGGCGAAGTATTCACTGAAGCCCTGAGGTGCAAACGTAACACTCTGGACCTAAACGGCGAAGAGCTAGTTGCTGTGATGCTTCCATGCCGAGAAAAGCCCTTCCTAGAGAGAACAGACCGCCGGAGTACCGGTGGGCTTGAGGAAGATTGCAACGCGCACGCACAGGAGCACAAAGAGAAGAACGCGGTGCAGCTCTGCAAAGTTAGCTCTCGAAAAGAAAACCAAGTTCCGGACAAGTTCAGCACCACGATGCAACGCTGCATAGATCAAGGAATGTATTGAAGCGACAGAAATTGGTGCTACTACCAAAAGCGGGGAAACTACAAGATTGGCGTATAGACCTATCTGTCTAATGAATACGACGGGAAAATTTTTTGAAAGATTGATCTTCAACTGGCTAGTACCGTATACGGAAGGTGCGCATGGCCTGTCCAACAAGCAGTTTGGATTCCAGAAAGGCAAATATATTCTGTACGCTATCCAGTCGGTCGTTCAGATATCTGAGGTGGCAATCGAACATAAAAGGAGCGCTATCCGTTACTGCGCGGTTGTCACTCTAGATATGAAGAATTCGTTCAACAGCGCAAACTGGGAAGCGATAGCCCACGTACTTCACCGCCTCAAGGTACAGGTGCATTTCCGTAAGCTACTAGAAAGCTATTTTGAAGGTAGGATCCTACTGTATGACATAGAGGAGGAGCAGAAAAGCGTTCGAATCACCGCGGGAGTACCTCAAAGTTCAATCTTGGGCCCGCTGTTATGGAATGCAATGAACGATGACGTACTGAGACTGCCTCTTCGAACGGGTGTTATGATTGTTGGCTTCGCCGACGGCATCAGCCTAGTGGTCTATGGCGAATCGATGGAGGAAGTAGAATTGACAGCAGCGCACTCTATCTCCATAGTTGAGGAATGGATGAGGGCTACGAAACTAGAACTGGCCCATCAAAAGACTTACTATCTCAGTGGTCTCAAAACGCAAGTCCGAGCTACAGCCACTTATCTCTATAGGTAATTAGCACCATAAAGTTCAAGCGTTCCCTTAGGAATCGTGGGATAATGATCGATGACTAGCTCAGCTTCGCTAGCTACGTTGAAGTAAACGCTTTCCATACTCAGGTATGGAGCACCAATCTGGTCAGAAGCGCTTATAACGAGCAGAAACCTAAAGTGGTTGGAAAGCGGTTTCTAAAGAGGCCGTGTGAATTATAGCCGGGATGACACCCATCGGGCTCATCTTCAAGGAAGATGTTCAAAGCTTCAACCAAAGAGGTACCAGAGGAGTCCACAACGCATGCAAAGAGACAACGCTTTGAGGTTGGCAGCAGGAATGGGATAACTCAAAGTATATTAAAAACGTTTGTTTTTTCTGTAATAAGCAGGTGAAATCAACTCACCTGTAAAAAAACTGAACTACGGCTACGGCAAATGAAATGTAATATGTTGTTAACAAAATGTTAATAAAATCATAAAATCTTAGATTTGTGTTACCAAATTTGGATGATAGTGTTGTCGAATAACACAGAACACCTAGATGAATGTAATGTTTAGAATGATACTAAAAAAAAAATGGGATGACTCCACTAAAGGTAGATGGACCCATCGGAAAATACCGAATATATCAGATTGGTATAAAAGAAACCATGGGGAAGTGAACTTCCACCTGACGCAGTTTATGTCAGGACATGGTTGCTATAGGCAGCACCTGCATAGGTTCAGGCACTCAAAATCTCCTGCGTGCCCCAATTGTGCTAGTGTGGAGTAAACAGCGGAGCATGTCGTGTTCGATTGCGAGGTATTTACCGGAAATCCACCCTCTAGCCATTTTTTTTGGCAGTATTTTTATTTTTAAAAAATTTTAATTTCATTTAATTCAATTTAAATAATTTAAAATTTAATTTAATTTAATTTTTTTTAACTTGAAGTAGGAGTTTGCACATTGACTTCACATTCGTTCCGATGTACCCGTTGATGCTCTCGATTAAAATGCGTTTTAACCCAACTAAAGCTGCTGTTTCTATTGATTTTGAAATTAACAAAAAACCAAAGATTGCTCTGTAATACCACAACAAAACCGAAATGGTTAGGAAACCCTATCGCATGATTAATTAATGTTTCCTTCATCAATCAGCCGTTATCTTATCGATCCTTCAATTCTGTCTCATTAGCTAACATCAGTACACGCATGATGATGAAGCTAAAACTTTCGAAGCACCAAAAACCCGCATACCCAAACTATTCCCCTTCTGTGTTTAATTTGATGAAATTTTTAACCCTACCTACTCATCAATTTAGGACGCGGTGCTATCGGATGACGACGACATCCCACCCCACCATCGATTCAAACACGTGACGCTTTGTTGCGGTCTTGGCACTTCCGGATGCAACATCGCGTCCTAACGAGCCGTCAGCACTTTCCGTCTTGTTAGGGGAACGAAAGGCGACGAAAAATTTTTGAAATTCAAATAATCAGATTTTAATGCATCGTGACAGAGTGGATAATTAAACGGCAATCAGAAATCCCACTGGTGTAGGTACCGTAAACCGAGGGCAAATTGAACACTGTGTTACAACATTTTGTAATGTTATCCTTAGGAATTCAGATTTTGTCAAATTTATTTGGACTTAATCAGTAATTCGATTATCGAAACCAGTTCACTTAAATGATTTTTAAAGAAGTAACAGTTTACATTTCATAAAATTAATTGAAAACTCGAGTATTTGATGAGGGTTATGACAAATTAAATTTTGAAAATCATCAATATACCAAAATGAAGTCGGTTTTAACAAGCATATATTTCGATAAAAAAAGGGCTCATGATTGATAAACTGTGTTTGTATTACTATATAATTTTAAAAATGAGCTCAGTACTTCACATTTAAGCTTACACAACCAACTTTCATAGTTTGCATGTAAGCTTAGCACCACTGCCCATAACTGCATATTTGTCACATTCGACATTTTTGACATTGTCGACTTAATACCGGGGAGAGTCATCAAATGATAAATACTTTTGATCAACTCACTGAAATCAGTGAGATTGTTCTAGAAAATCCGAAAAAATACCAAGTTGTATTATCACATTGGTAATTGTAACCGCATAACAGTCACATTGAGATTATACATGAGTCCCATATTAAAGTAGCGATGAAATTTCTATCAGAATTATTTTCTGAATATGCACCCTGTATGCGACATGAGTTGTACAAAATTTCTGCCTCAAATAAACACTTTTGAATTCTTGGTAATTTTTAGAAATTTTAGTTTTGTCCCATACTACCATAAAGTTCACACTTGGTATTCCATTTACTCAATGCCTACTTTTGTCGAATGTTACAAATATGCAGTTGAGCAATTCTCGCTGAAACCAGGCCGCCATCGGCACCCATCGTTAGAATTCCAATTTTATGTCACTGATCGCTAGTTTTCGATAAAATTTAAGGGTGGTTCTTCCTGTTTTCTCAAATTGGTGGACCCCTCGTATGCCAGCTAGCTGAACAGTTTGCGAAAAGTCTATTTTTTTTTATAAATCTTGGGTATTTCTTCAAGTGTTATGTCTCATATTTCGCTTGGAACACATAGCAATCTTAGTGGCATCGTATAGAGAAAAGATAGAGCTTTCATTTAAACTTGAAAAAAATTTGGCGGCCATTTTGAATTTGGCCGCCATCTTGAATTTTGTTAGAAAAATCGTTTTTTCACCATTAGCGCACCGCTAGTTTTGAATTCTGAGATCACCATCAGAAAGCTGAGGAAAAATTGCGTAAGATAGGCTACAGAATAGCCGTAGCGGTAAACGCGCAGCTATTCAGCAAGACCAAGCTGAGGGTCGTGGGTTCGAATCCCACCGGTCGAGGATCTTTTCGGGTTGGAAATTTTCTCGACTTCCCAGGGCATAGAGTATCTTCGTACCTGCCACACGATATATGCATGCAAAAATGGTCATTGGCATAGTAAGCTCTCAGTTAATAACTGTGGAAGTGCTCATAAGAACACCCCAGTGGGGACGTAACGCCAGAAAAGAAGAAGAAGAAGGCTACAGAAACTAGGTGAGCAATGGTATTTACCCTATCAAATTAACGATTTTCTAGATCATGTTATACGATTTTGACGAATATGGCGAGTGAAATTAATACAAACATCATTTTTTGTACAACAAAGAAACAAGTTTTCAACCTTTGGTGTTTTATTCGAGTCGAGTAAAGAATAAGAATATTATTTTGAGTGATGAAATCTGGCGGCCATCTTGGATTTTGACGCCATCTTGATTTTAAGTAGAAGTATGAATTTTTCACCTTAATAGCACTCAGCATGTAGAATGTAGAGGCTAGCAATAAAAAAAGATTACGTATACTCTTCTTCTCATTATTTTTCATTTTCCTGACGTTACGTCCCTACTGGAACCGAGCCTGATACTCAGTTTTATTAGTTATAAATTCAGATTATAAAACAGGAATTTTATTTTATAATGCGATTTCTGACAACAGAATAATTCTTCGATATATCTTTGAATTCAGTAATAATGAATAAATAAATTTAATAAATGAAAACCGTACAAACACATTGATTGTATTAAACAACATTTTTTTATCCTATGCGTTGTCGTTCTTTGAATGAAGTTTATAGATTGCGCGTCGGGACATTAGTAAGTCTTGTGGTAATATCTGTAATTTTAACGTAGAACATTGAAAAAAGTGCATTTATTTAAAATGGAAATCTTAAATTTTGAAGCAAAAAAACATTCTTGATTTTCTGAGCCATAAAGTATCGTTTTTAATACCGCCTAATGTGGACGCAATGCCGAAACACAGGTGTATCATTTTGAGGTTGGAAAATCAGGCGGCCATCTTGGATTTCGACGCCATCCTGGTTTTTAGCAGTTCAATGATTTTTTACCATCTCACGGCTCATCATGTTCAATTATGAGACCTCAATGGTTTTAGACCAAATAAATGAAAGAAATAATGCTATTTTTTAACTCGAAGATATGCAGAAGAATCATTCAGGTAGCAAATAAGCGTTAAAAAATCCTATTTGATAATTTGTCAAAGCTAGTTAAGCTGAGGGGCTGCCTCTGTTCCAGTAGGGAAGTAACGTCAGGAAAAAGATGACGAAAGAAGAAGAAGAAGAAGAAGAAGAAGAAGAAGAAGAAGAAGAAGAAGAAGACGAAGAAAAAGAATAATAAGAAGAAGAAAAAGAAGAATAAGAAGAATAAGAAGAAGAAGAAGAATAAGAATAAGAATGAGTGTCTAAAGTCAACATGTTGAGTGCTAACAAGGTGAAAACTCATTCTACTACTTAAAATCAAGATGGCGTCAAAATGCAAGATGGCCGCCAGATTTTTTCACTCAAAACAATACTCGTATTCTTCATCTGTCTCAAATAATACACCAACGATCGAAATCGTATAACATGATTTAGAAAATCGCTCATTTGATAGGGTAAATACCATTGCTCACCTAGTTTCTGTAGCCTATCTTACGCAATTTTTCCTCAGCTTTCTGATGGTGATCTCAGAATTCAAAACTAGCGGTGCGCTTATGGTGAAAACAAGGATTTTTTTTAACAAAATTCAAGATGGCAGCCAAAATCAAAATGGCCGCCAAATTTTTTTCAAGTTCAAATAAAAGCTATATCCTTTCTCTATACGATGCCACTAAGATTGCTATGTGTTCCAAGCGAAATATGAGACATAACACTTGAAGAAATACCCAAGATTTATAAAAAAAAATAGACTTTTCGCAAACTGTTCAGCTAGCTGGCATACGAGGGGTCCACCAATTTGAGAAAACAGGAAGAACCACCCTTAAATTTTATCGAAAACTAGCGATCAGTGACATAAAATTGGAATTCTAACGATGGGTGCCGATGGCGGCCTGGTTTCAGCGAGAATTGCTCAGTTATGGACAGACCAGCTGCTTGTTTATTACTGACTTTTCAAACAGTATTACTCACACCTTCAGAACCTATGAATATTTCTATGTAAATTAACCTTATTTCAAATGGAATGGTTCAAAATTATTCATTGGAAATCTTGGAATTCTGGGATCTTGGAATCACACATGGAATATGTGTGATGCTAATAAAACATTCTACATTCTTGGAAGGGAATGCTATTTCGTACCGACTTGAACAAATTCGCCCCAAATATCAATTTGACCCCGCAATACGGTACCATCAACTCCACCAATGTTCACGGTATGAAGAGCAATGGTTAAAATTTGCTGAGCTAGTTTTGGCAAAACAAAAAAAAAGAAGTTCCAAACTGCGTATGGGGTTGCACCTAAGTGCCGAGCGGTGACAAAGGCGCGGGTGAAAACGATTTGACAAGTTGGCAGATTTAAATTTAATTAGCTATCGGCCAGTCGCCGCGAGGAAAAGTTTGAAAACACATCAACGCGCTTCACTCCCGTATTCTAAGGGAAGTAGTGGTGAAATAGACGCTTCGTTAATCGCAGAGAAGAATACGATTTTTAGTGGGTTTTTTCATGCACGAACATAGCATAAATTGTAGTGTTTATTTTTGTTACGGATGTCAATCTATCTATATAAATAAAAATGGAGTAGTGTTTGTATGTCACGAAATGGTTTGGAAACGGATGGGCAGATTGACGTAAAATTTTCACAGTTGCATTCGACAGGAGATGCGACGTTATAGTGCTAGGAAAAAAATTGGGGAAAGTCTCCGGAATAATCAGGAAAACGGGTGTCATTTTGCATGGGGGATTTGACTTTTTACAACAGCCTACTTGACTGGGACCACTAGTTGATAATGAACAAGTAACAAAACTTTTAAAAACCATCAAAGTTTTATACGCTGTTATTTTAAACTCGGGGTCTTGACCGGGGGCCTGGGGCATATGCTCCCCCCTCTAAAATTTGGGCCTGCTGCTAGAAAATCCATTCAGTTTTTTATTTGTTACAAACTACGGTAAATGTTCCTATAGTGGAGGTACTAAGCACGATTCAACTTCATTCAACCGCTAAAAATTCAAAAAGTACATTAAATGTATTTGTACATTTTGGTATTGGACAGTAATGTCCTATAAGATAATGACAAGCGAATTTCATCGCAGTAACCAACGGCATGTCAGTGAAAAAGATTACCTCCACTTTTGGTACAATGTTCCCTTAGTTGCGGTATGTTTTTGATTTGTGTTCCTATATTTGCGGTATCCGTTATTTTCTTATGGGATCCTCCATTATAGGAACACTTTACCGCAACTATTTTGTCAATTTTGCAGAAATTTTTCAAACTATTTCGTATATCAACAAGTCAATACGTAGAATAGCTGTGGCTAATATAATGAAACCTGTATAAATGGCACAACCGCTGCTATAGGAGCCCTACAACTAAAGGATCACTTACCCTATTTTGTGTCGTAGTTTGGTTTTTTGTTATGCTGTGCGATAAAACCGTTCAAAACCATTGTTTTTCCAATAGAAGCGAGATGAAATTCTCAAGATGTTCATTTTACCATCACTTCTCCCATGCACTCTCTACCAAAAGGGTGACGTGGCACCAAGTCGTGTTTCTTCGCGCTTTTAAGCGACATTTCCGGCGGTTGATTTTTGACGGACTGCTCTGCCAATGGAGTGACATTTTCGAATGGGAGCTTCTTGGCGATGACGACGATGGATTCGGTTCGGTAATTAAGGTCAGCTTGTACTGATCAGCGCGTAGATTTAATTTGGGCCTGCTCTAATGAATCTATTTCAAACCTATACGATGGTGTCGTCTGGTGCAGCTGCAGGTTAAATACCGGTTGAATCCAGGCTATCGATTTCCCGAGCTTCGATGGCCCTATATATAACCCGATGGGATTCACTTGTATGTGCTTGCGGGATGGACGACGGTACACACACTCCCTCGATTCACTGTCATCGGTTTGAAAGGACGGATTGAATCCGTTGCAGGTTGAATCGTTCCAAAGATTCCTGTACGAAAGGGGTCGAGCGAAGAGCTTGGAGCAAATCCATTTGATGGAATTGGTTTTTTATTCCGATTGCCGCGCTGCCTCAAAGAGTGCAGAAAGTTTTGCCTTGCTCCCATTCGGCAAATGGCAACTGAATGGAATTTGGGATCTACCTATCTATATAAATTCTGTTTGAGCGTGAAATGGATTTCTGGCGAAGTGATATTTCTTGGACAGTTTGAAAAGCGTGAGCTTCCGTGAGTTGAGGTGCGGAAAGCATGGTAGGGCTTAGGCGATTGAGCGGTAAGATTCAAAAGTTGGTGTTTTACACCCGATGAGAAATTATTGCTTGCATATTGTGTAATTCAGTTTACCGTGCAGCTTGATTCAAGGTTTTGTGTGATAAATTGTGATTGACCGTCCGCAGTTGCTACTCCGTTAATGAGGCACCATTTCGGTGACTTCTTCTGACGAGTGTTGAACTAGCTTTAAGTTAAAAAACACTAAAATAAAGGAATAAAAAAATCAATGCAAGAACAGCTATACCTACTCAGGGAACGAACATACGCTACTCAGGATCAATAGCATATTCAATGTGTAAGTACTGGTGCTCTCATTATTATATAAAAAACAATAACGGTGCCGGCTGCGTCCGAATGCAGGTCAATTTGGGGATGGGAGGGAAGTGTTGATGTTTACTTGATCCATGGAAGCCGGAGAGTCATCTGCACTTCCACAAGAAAACATTGAGAGTTTGGATACGGGGACGGATTCGTTTTGGTAAACGATTATCTATAATTTTGAAATAAATACGTGAGCATATTTACGGATTGGCGAAACTGATAGTGCGGTTACTAAGCCAACTCGCCCACAAAGAAGCATGTAACAGATTGAACGGATCAAACACTACTCGATACAAGTTTTAATAACAATACGAGAAAAACTAACATAACACTTGACGTAAAATTTATGTTGAGCTAATTACTTGATGGAAACAATGAAATGAAGAAAATTCATATGATAGTATTTGCTTAAACTCAAACTTAAACTCCGATTCATGGCTTAACCATTAACTATCCAAGATTTTATATGAACCATGAACGATCTACCATCATTCGTTTTTCTCTCTCACTCGTTTCCCCATCGTCAGCCACTTAAAAAGAGCAATTTTGACAGCTCAACGTTTTTCTCAAGTCCGGGTACATTTTCGCGAGCTAATTGCATTAATTAAATTTGATATTTTCCAACCAAAGAAAGTCGGTTGGTTGGCATCGAGATCGCGACGTCCATCCACCCAGTCAGTTTGTCGTCGCTGAAGGGCGCACGTTCCTCTGGCTCTAGGTGCTTCTATTAATTTTACTTTTGGACCCACTTTCCTCCGTCGTCTGTTCGACGAATAGGAGAAAAGTGGCGAAACAGAAATCTTGTTAAGTAAACTCTCTTGCCCAGCATCCAGCTCCGTAGGAACGCGGAGTAGATGGTTTTGATGATATTACACGACTAACACCGAGAACACCTCTGCTGACCCGGGGGCCGAAAACGCGTTGCAAGTTAATTGATGTTAAATTACCTTTCCGGTGAGCATTCTGACTTCTGCTCACGGTTCAGTTGGTCACACTTTCACCTTTCCAACCCGGATGCCTTGGAAAGCGAAATGAAATTTTTCCAGGAATCATCAAGTAGAAAGGTCATTTCTGGCAGGGCCGCAGGGAAGATGACACTTTGGCTGCTACACTGCATCGGAATTGCGCGATTCTGCTGGTTTCAGCCTTCGTTGACAGAGTACAACTTCTGAGTTGTTTTTTTTTCCTTCGCGGACATGTGTTGCGCTTACCTAAAGTACCTCCAACGCGGTGAATCTTGACAGGCACATCGCCCGAGATTGATTGCACCAGATATGCCAGTAGTGAAACGACGTCGACGACGACGACTGTGACGATTGCGATGCCATCTAATTCTCTTGGAAGTATGTAGCGAAGGCCATCGACAGGAAGGGCTTGGAGAGGTGTATGTGCGATGCAATTGTACAGGAAATGATACGACTTCCTTTTCATATATTTTTCTAGTTGAAACGGGGACGTAGTCAGATGGGATATGTTTTGTAATAGTCTGAAAAGAAAATGTTATTTGGAGTCAAAATTTTGTTAATTTTTTTAAGTAAATGCTTCAAATTTAATTTTTGATTATCCAGCTTATTCTTTCCGGCGTCATAACATAGGTTCCTCTTGATAGTCGAGGACATTTCAAACCCGAAAAGATCCTCAACCGATGGTAAACGGCTGGACATTGCATATCATTGGTACTTCGCGTACCTGCAGGTATAAAATAGACCCCATTTGTGGTCCTTAGCCTCTAGTCCAGTAACTCCTATCTCTATCCCTGCGGGCTTCCTGATGTACGAGTAACCATCGGAAAGATCTGGTAACCAACTCCGATGGAACCTAGGTCGTAGGGAAGGGGGGCTCATCTCTTCTGCGCATGTAGCTTATTAGAGCGTATGTTGTCCATGTTAGGGGCGGCTCAGAACAGCGTCTGTTTTCCATGTTAGGAGCGGCTGATCACCGTCCTAGTTCCAGCGTGGGACTCTTCACAGTGCTGTGCACGATGGTCCTCCGACGAGACAGGGGGTTGTTGCAGGCCTTAAAAGCCAGCCATAAAAATCATCAGTACAGGAGGCATACAATGTAAATTCGCACCGGAACAATCGGCATAGACCCAGGCATCGAAAACGGACTAACCATTGGAAACTCCGATCATGAAACTGTAAGTCTCAAAAGTACTCGCATTCCTTCCGAATTATTGAGGGTCCGCAAGTTCGACATCGTAGCACAAATATCGATTCGGACCACTACCTTGTGACGGTTAAAGTGCGCAAACGACTCTCCGTTGTGAACAACATTCGCTATCGACGTCCGGCACGGTACAATCTGGAACAACTCAAGCTACCCGAAGTCGCAACTAACTATGCGCAAAGCCTTGAAGCAGCGTTGCCAGATGAGGGAGAGCTCACCGAAGCCCCTCTTGAGGACTGCTGGAGTAGTGTCAAAGCTGCCATTAACAACGCAGCAGAAGGTGCCATTGGTTCGTGGAAGGAAATCGACGGAACGGTTGGCTCGACGAGGAGTGCCAGACGGTTTTGGGCGAGAAGAATGCAGTGCGGGCGATTATGCTGCAGCAAGGCACCCGTCAAAACGTGGAACGATACAAACAGAAGCGAAGACAGCAAACCCATCTATTCTGGGAAAAGTTGGAGTGTGAGAGATAGAGCAGCTCTTTGGTTCTCAAGAAGCCTGTAAGTTCTATAAAAAACTCTATGCATCCCGCAAAGGCTTTGTGCCGCGAGCCGAAATGTGCCGGGATAAGAATGGAGGTATTTTGATGGACGAACGTGAGGGGATTGAAAGGTGGAAGTAGCACTACGATGAGCACTTGAATGGTGCAGAGGAGGAAGCTTAAGGCAGCAGGAGGAATGGCCTCATCAATACGGCGGCTGAGGGAGACGTGCAAATTGCCACAATAGGTGAAGTTAAGGATTCTGTCAAACAGCACAAGCATACGTGATCCGAACTGGTAAGAATTGAACTTCAATCCGAATTAATAAGGGATAGGATTTTCCACATGATCTCGAAGTGCAATTTTAGCAGCTCTCATATTATTGATCAATAACGGTGCCGGCAAAGCCCTTACAGTCAGTTAGGAAGGGGGAGGAATGTTATTGTGCAATGATTGTTGTTTCTAGAGACCGAGAATATCGCTGCATCTCCACAATCATCACGGGAAAGGTGTGGTTAGTGAGGGAGGAAAAAGATCTGGGGGTCACCTTGTGTCGGTGATGCGATCCATGGATAAGAAGGGAAAATACGACTCTTACTTAAAACTAGTCTGAAAATTTTTGAAACGCGGTAAAAATGTATTGAAAGAAATTATAAAATGTCGACTTATTCATAATATTGCACCATTTGACGGTTATTTTTAGTAATGACGAAAACAAAAAAAAAAGTGTATTTTAAAATTGTATGAAACATATTGTATTGTCGACACTTGTAATGACGAACCATTCGAAGTATGAAATTAAAAAAAAAAACGTTTCGTTGCAACGAAAAAATGTCTTACGTCGACATTCATAATGTCAAACTATTCAAAGGCTATTTTAGCAATGACGAAAACAGAAAGGTATATTAAAATCAAATGAAACACGAACAAATCGATACTTGTAGTGACGAACCATTTCAAGCTTGTTTGAAAATAACATAAAAAAGATTTGCAACGATAAACGAATAATCATAAGCATGAAACGATCTCACTAGTAGTTTATCCTTGGCTTAGCACGAAACTTTGCGCACTCGAACTACAAAAACCGAACACGATTGGCCTAGATTTCGTCGCTCTTCCCTCAGGAACATGCATCCAAATCACTTAAGGATGCTGTCAAACAGCACAAGAGCAACAAAGCAGCTGGAAAGGCTGGTATTGTAGCGGAACTTATTAAAATTAGCCCAGACAGGTTAGCTACTTGTCTACACCGTTTGATATCCAGGATCTGGGATACAGAACAGATACCGAAGAAGTGGAAGGAGGAAGGAATACACCCAATATACAAAAAGGGTGACACATTAGAATAAGAGAACTATCGAGCGATCTCCATTATTCCCGCAGCCTAAAATTTGCTTTCCCTTGATTATCTTCCGCCGTCTATCGCCTGATAGCAAATAGATTTGTGGGAAGTTATCAAGCCGGTTTCGAGGACGGGCGATCGAGAATAGACCAAATCTTTATGTTGAGGCAGATCCTCAAAAAGTGTCGCGAATATCAAGTTCCTACGCACCACCTATTCATCGATTTCAAAGCGGCCTATGATACCGCGAAAAGCCATAGAAAATTATGGACGAGAATGGTTTTTCCGGGAAACTGATAAAACGTGCTGTGTGGAAGATATTTGGCGCGTTATCGGACTCGTTTGAAACACACAAAAGACTGCGACAAGGGGATGGTCTTTCCTACCTTCTAGAAGGTGTTTTGGAACGAGTGGGTTTCAACATGCTAGACACGATCGTCAATAAATACATTGCATTTGTATCGCTGACGACGAGAACATTGTTGGAAGAACGTTTCAGGTGGTTGCTGCACAGTCTACCAGGCTGAAACGTGATGCTGAACGTGTTGGTTTGAAGGTAAATACGTCCAAGACGAAATATCTGCTGACTGGTTGAACCGAGCGCTATAGAGCTCGCATTGGCAGACGTGTGATAATAGACAGAGATGAGTTCGAGGTGATGGACGAATTTGTCTATCTCGGATCTTTGGTAACGTCGAATAACAACTGCAGCCAAGAAATTCTAAGACGTATCTACTACGGACTCCACTAGACCTTGCGGTGTGGTAAACTTCACCTCCGTATTAAGTGTACCATGTACAACTAGCTGATAAGACCGGTAGGTCTCTGCTGGGATGAGGCGTGGAAAATGCTCGAAGAGGACCTGCGGAAGCTAGGAGTTTTTAAACGACATGTGCTTAGGACGATCTTTGGCGGAGTATGTGAGAACGGCGCATGGAGGGGAAGAGTGAACCACGAGCATGCGTAGCTCTACTGTGAACACAGTATCCAGAAAGTCTACAAAGCTGGAAGCGTACGATGGGTAGGGCACGTTTTGCGAATGCCGGACAACAATCCCGTAAAAATGGTGATCACATCGAATCTGGCCAGTACTAGACGAGGGGTGTAACGAGAGAGATGGTTTCACCAAGTGGAGCAGAATCTTGGAAGTGTGGGGTGATCGACAAACTGGAGGCAAGTAGCCATGGACCGAGTTTGTTGGCGTTACATTGTGGTGCAAGTCATGTCACGAAGGGCGTAGTGCCATCAAAAGTAGATAAGTTACCACTACGGATGTTTGGCTTTCGCGTAGCTTATGTACCGTAATCCGGGGTATCATTGATCAGCGGGGTAACATTGATCGAAATGACTCATCTCGTAATAAGTTGGTACCGTCATTTATTGATGAAACATTTCCAATCCACGAATGTTGCTTCTTTTTCTTATATTTATGAGCTATTAAAAATTGAGATTTTTGCAAAAAATGCGTTAACTTTATGCGTAAATTTGTCAAGTTTGCGAAACAATGATTTCAATGGTTAAGGATGGCACTACAGTATGTTCAAATAGGCAACATTAACGAATTACTGTTAAGGATGTAGAATTCCCTTAGGAAATTGCCTACCTTCAGGCGTATTCCGCTGTTCGAGGTGTATTTAATTTTAAAATAAGGCTGATACAAATATTAATTTTCTTTTATGTCCGAGACCACTTAGAAGGTACGAGGGGGAGGATAAAAATAAATAAGGAACAAAAAAATAAAATTAAAAAAAAGTTATTTTTTCGAATTTTTATTTTTAACGATGGTTGTTAAACTTTTTCCAATCTTCATCTGGATCATTATTTAACCTGGGTTTTACTCGTAAAATTAAAAAAATCTAACTGATGTCAAAAAAACGATGAATCTTTTCTTTTCTCCCCTTCAAAATTTTCGGATTTTTGAAGGGGGGGGGGTGACATAAAAGAAAATTAATATTTGTATCAGCCTAACTCAAAAAGTAAATGAGATGTAAGCGTTTGGACATCATATTCGGCTTCAGGGGCCATGATTTATGTAAGTAACGACATTTATGTAAGTAACAATATTACCGAAAGTTTGTTAACATGGATGATCAATGTTACCCCATATCAGCTAAACGAAAAAATCACATAAAACATTTTTGTAAACATGCTTGAATCTTTCAAAAAACAAAATACAGTATATAGTCACGAGCCATGGGTGGTAGTACCTGTTTTAAAAATATAAAACTCACAACATTTACATTTTTGGATGAAATATTCAAGAAATATCTTAAAAACTGATCTATGTTACCCCGGATTACGGTAACAAAAATTAGAGTTAAACATATTCTTAGCACTGCTGCGTAACAACCCATGACAGAGCAATATGAGTCCTAGAACGAGAAGTGGCCAGAGAAGTAAGTGAAGAGTCAACAGAGACTGAAAAAGAGCTGAAATGTGGAGTTTGATGTAACGCAGAGAAAAGCCAGGAAAAAAGCTCGAGAAAGGAAATATAAAGCCAGGAGAGTAAGTCCGCGTAATCCTAGACCGTTAAAACTTAACTCCGATAATCACCTAGAATCTCGCCAAGAAGTTGGTTGGAGTTGGTAAAAACTGTCGGAAAGTTTTCTTTGACTATCTGAATCTACCATTAACATCCAGTTCCGTTAATCACCCCAGAAGCTCATAAAAATCCGGTTGGGTTGTTCAAGTCTAATGCAAAGCTTCCTGATCAGTCGCAACGCGGATGAAACAATATTCTGACATTTGGCGAATCCCGAGAAGAGACGATGCAGAAGCTGGTAGAAGTTTTCGAATCAAAAAGTGATAGGTTGGCAGAGCTTCCAGAAAAGAATTCAGCACACGGAACGATCGGAAGCGGTGCGCAAGTGTAGGCTGCAACCTCCTCATCTTCCATGCATTCTTAATGCAACTGGGTCAGCAGCATCTCGCACATCTCCGAGGGCTACAGATTGTTTACCTATGGCAAGCAAAACCGCAAATACTGATCAGGCTGCGAGACGTTCACCTGTCAGTAACAATTGAGTTGAGGATTGGCCGACTTTAAGAATCAGTAACAGTGAAGAGTTATTTTATGCAAAAGAGGTCAGGAACTTTTGGCACGTTACTTCTCAGAGTTTGAAGAAGACCATCGAGTGGATCAGCAATGGCTTCGGAGAGTAGGTAGCAGCGAGTTCTTCGATAGCTACCCGATGGTGGTCAAGTGACGAAGAAGTTTCGTTTGGTGTGAGGCGCTAGAGCAGAATTTAAAGCCATATTGCGGTTCTCAAGGGACCGGTTATGATGCCCTGCTGGCTTTGGTCTGAAAGTTTCGAAAGCAAGAGTTTTGATTCATTGTAGACAAGAGCTCGCAAAAAAATGTCAAGCATTTGAATGGGTAGGAGATTTTCTGACAGTTTCTGGAGGCAGCGTAGGGGATCGTCACGTCGAAGACCATCACGTCGATAACTACATCAATAGCGCAGATACGATCGTCCGATTGAAGAAGCTAGCAAAGAAAGTTCACTGCGTCCTCTCCATGTTCGGTTTCGAGTTCCACAATTGCAAAGAATTCCTGGTAGAGGTGGTAGAATGGAAAGCGAATCACCGCGTCCGATTTTACATAGATAAGGAATCCAGAACCGATAGTGTATTGGGGATCGAGTGGAACCTGGCTAACGATGGCTTTACGTTTTCTACTAAGTGGAAAAACAATCTGAAATCATTCCTGCCTGGAAAGTAGCCGATGAAGACAAGGGTTATCCTGATCATAGACGTTGCTGGAATCCTGAGTACCGATTGAAGGCTTATAGTCTGCTGCCTGGCAAATACTGACGGGACTACGTGACGTTCTCATGTCGGTGTTATTTGAGTCGCGAATTGAGTGCCCTGAAGGAAGAACCAATAGTGGTCATATCAAAGCTTGGGTAGATCGTGTTCGGGCTGATTGGCGGTGAAAATGTAGATAGAGTAATCATCGGGTACCACATGTGTACCGCTGTGACGAATCAAGATTTCCACGAAGCGAAGGATAGAGGAGTTCGTTATTTCCGTTGCCTTGCTTCTTGAGCTGAAAAAGGACAAACGAGCGGAATCATGTCAAATCACTAAATGAAGCAAACGATGGCGTGGTTTAGCGATCAATTTGAAACAGGACTGCATTCGAAAGACAACAACCCGAGGTTTCCCGTAGCTATGCGTTGGCGGTCAAACGTCTGAATTGCCTGGGGAACCGCCTGAGAAAGAATCATGTCCACGTTAAAGTTCGGTCGATGATCACCGTGAAATTTGTTCAGAGAGTACATGAGAAAAATTACAGTGTCAGAGTTGGTGGAATTCGACACAGCATGTTATGGTTTGAATCTCTGCGCACTATGGAAAAGTTTCGTCTAGTGAGTGTCACACAGTGGGATGCTAGAGTAGAAGTAGCAGACATTTTGCTGAACTCCAAGTTACTGAAGGGAGCTGATATGCTAACTGACGTGCCTGGATTGATCTGACAATTTCGAAAGCGAGAGGTCAAACTCGGTGCAGGAATCGGATTGACGAGTTTTCCATGCTCAAAATAATATGTGAAAAATCATAAGGTGATGAAGTTGTTTAGAACGGTTTCTGTAGGAAGCGAAGGTGATTATAGAGCGCCGCTGCCTCGACTACTTCTTCGATGGCACAGGACCGATTGACTAAGCAGTAAAGCTCGCGAGGGTAGTTCGGTACGTATACTCTAAAGCCTTGATTACACAGTGCGCGCAATGCACGAACGTTCGCTCAAAAAAAATCGTTCAATATTCACGCGAACTGTTCGAGGTTCTGTATGAACGAACTGTTCGCCCATATATTACACGGTTCGAACAAACACGTCTGTGGTTCCATAACTGATGGTCGTAGCAATCAATGTGTGGTTTACTTATTGATCGTCAAAATGTCATTGCTGATGTTGCTGTTATCAAAATATATTATTATAAACGATTTCCTTCAACTAAACTTTCTTCATTTTCAGATATGAATTGAAAATATTTCTCAGGAATATATAAGTGATCTTTCCAGGAGTATTTTCGAGGAATTCTCCCATCTTACAAAGAATACAAATCTCTCCAAAGATCTTCTCAAAAATCCATGCAAGAATGTACTGGATTATTTTTAGGAAACACCCAGTAGAAATTTCAAGGAAAAGACTTCATCGGAAACTCAAGAACTTCACGATTCATACAAATTCCTTGAGGACATCGTCAATGTTGCAACATATCCTCCCATTACCGTATACAGATTGCTTGCTCAATTTTATCAGCGTTTCCTTCAAGCTTTTACTGTGAAATTTACATATTTTATGACAATCTTTCAGGAATTCAGGAATCGTTTCTTCAGAAATTACCCATTAAACATTTTTCGTATATTTTTAATTTTTTCTAGCTTTTACTTTAAGATTTTATTCTACGATTATTTAAATACCTCTATCAGGCTTCTGTTCAAAACTGTAATTTGTATTTGGAATAGAGAATTAAGATTGCTGATACAGATTTTTTACGAAAATATGAAGAAAACTTCCTTGCAGCACTTCTTCACAAGTTTGTAAAAGTATTTGTTCTAATTAATAAAACTCTAAACTCTATAAATTTTTCTATATATATTTCCCCGAATAAATCTACAATTGTTTCCTGGAAACCTATAGGAAATTCTTCGTTTCATTAGTACTTCCAGGAATTCTTTCACCACTTTCTCAACAAATTATTCTATACAATCTTTGAAGATTTTTAAACACTTTCACACAAGCAATGTTAAGATGAATTTTTCCAATCCCAATAATTTTTAGATGTTTTTTTAATTCCTAGATGAATAAATCAGAGTTGGAGAAAGTATTCGCTAGAAGTATTTTAGGAAGGACTCAATAAATTTCTGGAGTTATCCTTCTAAATTTTGTTTGAGAAAAAACAAGGAAAAAATCTGTTAGAACTCCTGAAACAACTCGTAGATGAATAATATGAGAAATTAAGAGAAAATGTCCTGGTGGGATTCGTAGTGAATTACCTGAAAACCACTAGCAATCATCAGGATTGTTTTTATATTTTATTTTCCTTGATTGTTTTTAATTTTGATTTTATTACTAATGAAATCTGAGAAAAATATGCTGAATGGCTTTTTGCAGTAATAGCGGAAAATAATCCATAGGAAATTTTGAGAAATTTCCTTAAAAATATTTTCCATAAAATCTGCTTAAGAAGGAATATAAAAAAGTATTTTTGAACGACAAAATTCTTTCAGAGATTGTTTATAAAATTCTTTTAATGGGCACACTGGCACCTGAAATTTATTTCAGAGGGAACTGGTAGTTGTCATATTCAAAAATTCATACGTAATGATACGACGGATCAAGTTTCATGATTATTTATTCAAATGTACAAAAGGATCAAGAGTGGTCCTCTTACAACAGTTAGATTTAGCCGGAATACTCCGCAACCGGTTCCTATAAGGTGTCACCATTTTCAAACCGTCTTATACTGAAATAAAACGATAGCTCAAAATTCATGATATTTTATACAGATTTAAATAGAAGCCATAGCAAATATCACACATTCATTTTTTTATATCAGGATACCCGGAATTGTTTTCGAAACAGCCAAATTAGTTAATATTGATAATAAAATCAATTGGTATCATTCCATGAATCATAATTCTTAAATTTTACTTAAAGCAAAAAAGGGATTTTAACTATACTTTTTTTTAAAACTCAACCGCAACTGTAGTTTTGGGAACGTGTCAGCTAGGGCTCAAAGAAAACCTTCTGGGATTCCTCCAGGAATGCCTTCAAGGATTTCTTTGTGATTTTTTTTTAAATTGCTCAGAGTTTTCTGCAGAGATGTGTCAAATGATTACTCCACATATTCCTCCAGAGATTTATTCATGGATATAACAAGGGATTCCTCCCAAACTATCATCAGGAATTTCTACAACAATTTCTCTAGCGATTCTTCTAAAAACCTTTCGATCGCAACCGTATTTCAATATCAGCTTCGATAAGGCCCTATTCGTTTACTCCAGAGATGTCTGCATGGATTCCTTCAGCAATTTATCGAAATTTCAACAGGAATATTTCCAGAGATTCCTTTTTATAAATTTCTCCAGAGATTACTTCACAAAAATCTCTACGGATCCTCCAAAAATGTTCAAAGGATATTAAAGGAATCCCTCCAGACAATCCTGCAATTGACTTCCTCAATGAAAACTTACAGGGATT